>NC_140592.1:112915457-114271290 GCF_964204655.1 Triturus cristatus
CTGAGCTCCTGCACGCAGGACTCCAACTCCCTGCACTGAAGGCTGATCACTGCTCTACAGCCTCTGTTTATTGGCAGCCTCTGCTGGCCAGTGATCCTCATCAGTGGCGGCTTGTGTACACCATTGGCAAGAGACCTACCGCCCACTCTGAGCTCCTGCACGCAGGACTCAACTCCCTGCACTGAAAGCTGATCATTGCTCAGGAGCCTCTGTTTATTGGCAGCCTCTGCTGGCCTGTGATCCTCATCAGTGGCGGCTTATGTACACCATTGGCCAGTGACCTGCCACCCACTCTGAGCTCCTGGACGCAGGGCTCCAACTTCCTGCACTGAAGGCTGATCACTGCTCATCAGCCTCTGTTTATTGGCAGACTCTGCTGGCCTGTGATCCTCATCAGTGGCGGCTTGTGTACACCATTGACAAGAGACCTACCACCCACTCTGAGCTCCTGCACGCAGGACTCCAACTCCCTGCACTGAAGGCTGATCACTGCTCTACAGCCTCTGCTTATTGGCAGACTCTGCTGGCCTGTGATCCTCATCAGTGGCGGCTTGTGTACACCATTGACAAGAGACCTACCACCCACTCTGAGCTCCTGCACGCAGGACTCCAACTCCCTGCACTGAAGGCTGATCACTGCTCTACAGCCTCTGTTTATTGGCAGACTCTGCTGGCCTGTGATCCTCATCAGTGGCGGCTTATGTACACCATTGGCAAGAGACCTACCACCCACTCTGAGCTCCTGCACGCAGGACTCCAACTCCCTGCACTGAAGGCTGATCACTGCTCTACAGCCTCTGTTTATTGGCAGCCTCTGCTGGCCTGTGATCCTCATCAGTGGCGGCTTGTGTACACCATTGGCAAGTGACCTACCACCCACTCTGAGCTCCTGCACGCAGGACTCAACTCCCTGCACTGAAAGCTGATCATTGCTCAAGAGCCTCTGTTTATTGGCAGCCTCTGCTGGCCTGTGATCCTCATCAGTGGCGGCTTGTGTACACCATTGGCAAGTGACCTACCACCCACTCTGAGCTCCTGCACGCAGGACTCCAACTCCCTGTACTGAAGGCTGATCACTGCTCTACAACCTCTGTTTATTGGCAGCCTCTGCTGGCCAGTGGCGGCGCCTGCACACCTTTGGCCAGTGTCCTAACATCCATTCTGAGCTCCGGCACACAGGACTCCCCCTGCCTGCACTGAAGGCTGAGCACTGCTCTGTGAGCCAATTTGCAAGCTTAAGCAAGTTTGTCAGATCATGTATTGAAGAAAGCTGAATGTGGGATGTGCACATGCCAAGTCCAGTCACCTGCCAAGAGGAAAGGAGGGCTGAGAGTTCCACCTGACGTGATGGTGATATAGTTGCACACTGCCGTACATTCAAGAGTTTGTATATCAATGTCTGAATTGCACATGGGTGAGGGGGGTAATTCAACTAGACCCCCACACACCCCCACACACAGGCACTATCTATGTTATTTAGCAGATGTAGTGCACATGCCTCAGGCAGCAGAGCGCTTCTACTAGAATGCGGCAGACAGGGCGCTCATCAATGATTCCCTAAGACCAATAGAAAACCAGAGAGAAGAGCAGGGTGGGCCCCCAGGTTCCTTCACAGCTTCTGACAAGGCTGTACCTCTCAGAAACCTTCCTTCCTGGAGCCTGTATTTTGTCTCACTGAAGTATATCAGGATTTGCACATCGAAGAGACTTAAATATCTGAAATGTAGGAAAAATATGCACTCCAAGTAAGCAATAATAAAGTGTGTTTGTGCGTATGCATTTCTGCCTGATTATATGTGTCTGTTCAAGTCTGCTGACCCTGGTTCATTAGTTGTCAGTAATTGCATGAGGGTCCACGATGCATTGAAGTACCCTTCAATGCCCTAGCTTCATTAGGTAAGACAGTTGTGATAAGGGGATAGTACAACATCTTCCAACGATCAACCCTTGTTGTTTAGGCTATGAGCTGTGATAGGATATTTTATGCCCCTCCTGGTGATAATGCCAGGGAACAACTGTTACAACGCATGCATTACAACGCATGCTTTTACCCCGCAAGCCATTACAACGAAAATGGCTTGCTATAGGGGGTATACGGTGTTGGATTTAACACCAACACCTTCCCTACTGTTGCACAGACTGGAGATGGAATAGTAAATTATACTATTCCAAACTCCAGTGCACCCCCGACAGCAAGTCGTGGTAAAATATTTCATTGCAACAGCATGCGGGGTAAAAGCATGCGTTGTAACGTCATACAACCGATAATGCCACCAAGCCGCTTCTTTTGTCCTTGTGGATATCTGAAACAATGTGGTTTCAGTTAATGTTACACTCTAGGGTTATTTCATGTGTTTCCAGAATATAATACTAATTTTTAAATGCCATAACCTCATCAGGTAAGCCAGCTGTGATAAGGGGACAGAACAAAATTTGCCCAGGATCATACCTTTTGTTCGAGTGTATAAGCTGTGACTCTACTCCTGGTTATAATGCTACCAAGCCTCCTTCCTTCTTCTGTCTTCATGGATATTTTAAACATGTTTCTTGTTACAAGCTGGGCTGGATCCTGATCTTCAAATTTAGGATATGGTAAGAAAACATGGGGATTGGAGTCTACGTACATTTTGGTTATATTTGGCTTTTGCTTTGATCTCCGCATTGTAAATAGTGTTTGCTTGTGCACTTTTACTGTAATTAAGATGAAATCATGATGTCAGCTCAGTTGAACTTCTTTTGTGCGTGAGCAGTGCTACATTTTGTGGGGAATATTTATGAAATTAAGGTGCAGCGCAGCAAGTCATCTTGCTGTTCTGCAACACAGGGAAAGGGTGTGAATGCACCAAGGGAATACGTGCCATTCCTGTCCTTTCTGCCTGCGCTGGTGCTGGTTTAGCAGCCTAGTGCCTACATGGGTACGGTGCAAGGTGGCCTGCATTGCCTGCAGGATTGCTTTTGGGCCGGAGTGGCACCTTCCTGTACAAAACAATCCCCTGAGGCATATCAATCTTTCTATGTGTGCTGCACAGTGCAGCACAAATAAAATGAGGAAGTGACGGGGAGAAATTAAGGCTTTTCTCCTCGTTACGTCTCCCCTGTGAAGGCATAAGATTTTGGCTCATTCCCATTTGGGAATGTGTCAAAATCCATGTGAGTTGCATGGGAACACCCTCCGGAATGCCAATGGAATGCCTTTCCAGGGCAAAGTAGCTCAACACAGCGATTTGTGCTGCATTGTGCTACTTCAGATTTATATAGCTACTCAAAGCCACGCTAGAGGTTTGCGCCATGCATGTACCACGTTGCGTGGTGCAAACGTGATGCAACCCTATCGTAAATATGCCCCAGTATGTCTATATCTGCACTGAAGTTTTATACTTGTGCTTGGAGGGGATGTGGCCTAGTGGTACAGCTGCTGACTTTGGAATTGGGGGACACATGTACAAATCTTGGACTCAACTCAACATCGTGTGACTCTGGACAATTCATGTAATCTCCCTTGCCTGAAAATGTTTAATGACTAGTTCTCTTTTAAAGCGCCTTATTGCCCTCATGCCAAGTTTGCGCTATATAAAACTGAAGCTATACGAGAGTGGAAAGAAGACATGGATTGGTTCAGGACATATTCAGCTGCCGAAATTAAGTCCTAAATAAATTGCGAACGTGGTGCTGGTGCTTTTGTTCCTATGCGGACTGCGGGAATGGCTTTTTAAAGCCTGCGCTGTGTAGGTATTAGTCCGAGAGGCTGGATTTCCCCCCATAAAGATGTGGTTGTATGTGTAGGTTATTATTTCTACATGGATACTCTAATTTTCTTCTGAGTTGTTTTCCAAGTGAACAGTTATACTGCAGGATTTATAGAAATGAAGACTAATATTAACAGTCTATTTTCTTTCTTAAAGAACTGCCTGCCTTTATCCCTTCTCGTTGCTCTTCCCAGGAATATGTTCCAGAAAAATATTCCGAATGTTATAAATATTGTATTTTAGTATTGTGCTTTTTAGATTTTTTCTTAGGGAAATTGAGCTGAAAGATGCACAATTTGGCCGTTTTCTCAATTTTTGCTTAAGGCAAGCAAACCTGCAACACATTGATGGAACACCATGAATAAGCATGGATTATTTCTCAGAGGTTATGTTTTTTTATCAAATGCATGTTAAAATTCACCATTAAACACCATTTCTTTACAAGTCTGGTTGGGGACCCGCACCCCAAACTGTGATGAAGTCAATAGGGTAGCTCGCTTTGCTCATTCGATCCCTGAGATGTAGGAGAAGTTAAATCCTGCCACTTTCAAAGACCATCAGCAGCACCGGTACTCATATACCCAACATAGTCCCTAGAACTCCATTGTCCCATAAAAAACATTGGTTTCTGCTTCCACTCTTCCCCAAAATTGCCAGCACCCTAATTCCTCTTATGATCCAGACTGGGGCATAGAGTATAGAGAGCATGCCTTGTCAATCAATCAATCAATCAGGGGATTGTAAGCATGCTACTCACCCATGAGGGTCTCAAGGCGCTGGGGGGGAGAGGTAGGGGGGTCTGCTGGTCAGTTTCAGCCAAAGAGCCAGGTCTTGAGGGTCTTTCTGAAGGTATGTATGTATGTATGTATCGCATATTTGTATAGCGCTAAAACTGTCACCCAAAGGGTATCCTGGCGCTTTGACTTTTTACCAATAACATGCGATATTACAATATCCAGACAGTTTAATCTAACCTAGGAAAAAGATGAGTTGTTAATCCTTTCCTAAAAGAGGAAAGATCCCCCATACTTCTAAGCAACAGGGGTAGGGAGTTCCAACATTTGGCTGCCGCAAATCTAAAGGACCGTCCGCCCATCCGGGCCCTCAAGACCTTCGGAACCACCATTAAATAGGCTGACAATGATCGGAGAGAGCGTGCGGGTACATACCACGCAAACATTTCCTGCAGCGGAACAGGCCCTTGCCCATGAAGCGCTTTAAACACCAAGCACAGTGCTTTAAAAACAATCCGCTGCGAGATAGGCAACCAATGGAAGTCCACCAGCGCCGTGATGGAAGAATCAGAACGCCGTCGAGAGAGGGCCAGCTTAGCAGCCATATTCTGCACTCGTTGCAGTTTACCCACCAAATTTGCGGGTGCTTCTAACAGCAATGCGTTGCAATAATCCAACCTGCTCAATATAATGCCACGCACCACCTCTGGCCGAACATGGACCGGTAGCAACGGAAGAATTTTCCATAATATGCGAAGGAGCGCCATGCAAGTGGCCACAGTCTTGTTTACAAAAACATCTAACTGAAGATTGGGCCCGAACATCACACCCAGGTTCCGAACGGAACCTGCTGCCAGGGGAGCATCCTGAAAAGAGGTAGGCCAAAAATCAGATGGCAACGGACGAGAAACGCGATCCATCGAGCAATGCAGTACCTCTGTTTTGGAGCTATTAAATTGCAGGGAGTTTTGCCTCAACCAGTCTGCGGTTGCTGCCATGCAACGATGGAAAATCTCCCGAGGCACCGCATCCTTACCCTCGATAGAGAAAATGAGCTGCGTGTCATCGGCGTAATAAATGACCGCAATGCCAAATGATTTAATCAAGTTCACCAAAGGCCGAAGATAAAGATTGAACAAAATAGGGCTGATGGCAGACCCTTGAGGGACACCCTGCCCGACCACCTTGATGTCAGACTGAAACGGTGACAAGGCTACCACCTGACGTCTGTCCCCCAAATAAGAGACCAGCCATTCACGGGCCAGACCCGTCACCCCGATGTCCTCAAGTCTTCTGACCAAGATGGCATGGTTGACCGTATCGAACGCGGCCGACATGTCGAGCAGCACTAAAAAGGCTGCCTGTCCAGTGTCGACTCGCGAACGAAGGTCATCCAGGACGGTCACCAAGGCGGACTCAGTACCGTGAGCTGGTCTAAAGCCAAACTGGGTCACGTCCAGACGGACATTATTCTCCATAAAACCGGACAGATGTTTAGTGACCAGTTTCTCCATAATCTTAATGGGAAAAGGGAGCAGCGATATAGGTCTATAATTCGCTGGACAGGTGGGATCCAATGTCTCTTTCTTCAGCAATGGGGAAACCACCGCGAGTTTCCAACTCTCCAGAACTCGAGCCGTGGTGAGGGACTGGCAACAGATAGCGTACAACGGGGGGAAAAGCACCGCCTGGAACAATTTCCAATATTTATGTGGCAATGGGTCCCGGGGGGAGCCGGAGGATACACTGTTGGCCAAAACACAGAAATCCTCAAAGGACGGAGGTGGAAAACTGTCCAGCCGTGCCTGCCTGCCATCTACCTCTACGGTCTCTAAGTCGGTCACCGGCACGAGGGCAGGCACATGATAATAAACAGGCATGGTCGGCGGAGCAAGCTTGCTCAAAATCAGGGCGATCTTATCTTCAAAAGCCTGCGCCAGGGAATTACACAAAGCCTGAGAGGCTGGAATGTTGTTGGCAGCACAGGCTGGTCGAGAGAGGTCTCTAAAGATCTTAAATAAGGTCTGTGATTTGTTCCCTGCTTGTAATAGCGACTCCTCAAGAAATCTCGCTTTGGCACCCTTAATCTGCGTCTTGTAATCCGTCAGTGCCTGTTTAAAGAGGACTTTATCCGGCTCTAGGTATTGTTTTCTCCAGGTCCGCTCTGCCCGCCTGCACCGGAGTTTCAGCTGCAACAACTCAGCTGTAAACCAAGGCATACCGATTTTGGATCTATCCCTAATTTTCCGCAAGGGGGCCAATACCTCCAAAGAGTCTAGGATTTTCTGGCTAAAAGAGTCATAGCTCTCCTCCACACTGTCTCCTAGAAAGGTACCCCCTCCCAGAAATGACGGCAGACAAGATTGTTTCAGTAGCCTCGACCACTGCCTGCCAATCTTAGTCATGGTACCAGTGCTTCCACCCCTAGATGTCTCCATAGGGAGTGCGATGGAAAAATTAACTAGAGCATGGTCCGTCCAGCACTGAGGAAGGATGTCTCGAACAGAAACCTGCCTGGCATCTGCAAAGATCAAATCCAGAACATGGCCCTTGATGTGAGTCTGCGAGGACACCTGCTGCTGCAGATAAATATTGCTGCAGGCCTGAACCAGGTCCGAAAAGGCAGACCCTGTAGGCCCATCTGGCCGCAAATTGAAGTCTCCCAAAATCAGAATCCTGGCATGAGTATTAAAAAGATCATGGATGGTATCGATTAGCTCAGGTACTGCTGACAGAGTATTAGCAGGGGGTCGATAACACAACAACCCCGAGTAGAGAGTGCCACCCTGTCCTTTCAGGGAAAAGCCCAACACCTCACAGCCAGAAATACTCTTAGTCTCAAGCTGGGAAAAATCAAGGGACTCCCTATAAATAAGGCCCACACCACCTCCTCTGGCTTCCACCCGCGGTTTATGCCTAATCTTAAATCCAGGAGGGCAGGCCAAGCCCAGTTCCACCGCACTGTCCGCTCTAGTCCATGTTTCTGTCATGAAAAGAACGTCTAACTCACAGGACTCTATGAGCAGCGCAATTTCCATGTGATGTTTGCTAAGAGATCTAACATTAAGCAAACCACAGGACAGGGACTGCTTCTGCCTAGCAGTGGAAAAAGGCTGGCGGCGTGATGATGTGCCTGGATCAAGGCTTAATAGCATGTCTCTGGAATAAGTTAACCCAGTATGAGATGAAGAGGCAGCATCCCCAGCGCCCGTCGCGACTTGTGCGCGAACGGGCGCAACCGGGCTTACCTCTGGCGCACATCCGGCGCGTCGCCGACGCGCTCGCTGCGTGCCCATGCTGCGCACTTGTACACACATCTCCTTATATACTCAGATAGTAGGCCGCGCGGGAGTCCTGTGAGGAAGACCTCTGGACCCGCGAAAGATGCCGCCTGAAAACGAGCCGATCCAAGGAACCTCACCCAAGATGGCGGCCGGGACGCCGCGTACGCTTTCGAGATAGCCCCCCAAAGTCTACCTAATTCCCGCAAAATGCGGGTGGGTATTCAATTTTTTATAGTGCAAGTCAGAACTGACTAAGTGCCCCCAAATAACCGACTGCAGATGCGCCTAACGCCGAAATGGCAGCGCGAGTGACAGGACGTTTAAAATATAGATTAAAAATAGCTGAATAAGGCTGCAAAGTTCGCGTTAGCGCTATGATAGAAGGTCTACCTTAGGGCGGCAGGAAGCGCCTTAAATACACTATCCAGTGCGCGGGAGTCCTGTGAGGAAGACCTCTGGACCCGCGAAAGATGGCGCCTGAAAACAAGCCGATCCAAGGAACCTCACCCAAGATGGCGTCCGGGACGCCGCGTACGCTTTCGAGATAGCCCCCCAAAGTCTACCTAATTCCCGCAAAATGCGGGTGGGTATTCAATTTTTTATAGTGCAAGTCAGAACTGACTAAGTGCCCCCAAATAACCGACTGCAGATGCGCCTAACGCCGAAATGGCAGCGCGAGTGACAGGACGTTTAAAATATAGATTAAAAATAGCTGAATAAGGCTGCAAAGTTCGCGTTAGCGCTATGATAGAAGGTGTTCAGGAAGAGTACGCGTCTGATGTCTGCTGGTAGCTCATTCCATGTCTTGGCTGCAATGTGAGAGGAGGATCTTCTGCCTGCTCTGGGTCTGTGGATGCACGGGGTTTCGACCAGTGCGAGGTTGGAGGATCGGAGGTTTCTTTTGGGTCCGGATTGTCTTCATGATGATGCAACTGCGGCTGCCATATTTGATAAAATTTGTGATGTAATGAATTATGTCATTTGTGATGTTATGAGTGTTCCGTCCAACTAAGGCATTTCATGAAACTTATACATTGTCTCAATGCCGTTTGTGATAATGTGACTGTACTAGAAAATAGTCAGGAGTCAAATAATTTTTGATTCATGGGACTATCGGGGGAAACAGCCTTTACAATGCAGGCCATTTCCCCTGCGAGCGCAACCACGCTTGCCTTAACCACGCATAGGTGTGGTTAAGGCAGTGCACAGTCTAGATGTCTAGATGAGCAAGAACAAGAACAGGAAGCATCATGACAGAAAGCTCGACGCTGACAGGTAGGAGAAGCTTGGCCCAGGTTTGGGGGGTGAGGAGTAGTTTCAGGGGTGGGGTAGTTTTTAAGGCTCAGGGGGGAGGTTGGGGTTGTTTTTAGGGCAGGGGGCTGGGTGTTAGGGCTCTGGGTGGGGGGGTCAGGGTAGTTTTAGGTTTTAGGGATGGGGTAGTTTTTAGGAATCAGGGGGTGGTTGGGTCGGGGTAGTTACCACACATCCCTTTTCTAATCATGCCATTACCACGACATTGCAAGGTAAAGGCATGCGTGGTACAGGAATGCATTGTTCAGACGCATTCGTTGTTTGGACTGCGTTGTAGAGACACATGCGGTTTAGCCATGCGTGCCTCTGTCATACAACTGACTATCGGATCTCAGAAAATATTTAACCAATCCGATATATCTTGTGAAGCAATGCATTTCACAGGTAGACCCACCTCAATCTTTAGGAAAACCTTAACTCTGTCTTGCTAAACAAATTACTTTCAAGAAAAAGTAAGTCAGGTTTTGTATAATTTGTTTGTTCCCATTTGATAACTCTGCAAAAAATTATTACCCCACAATTATACGTGCACATAAGTTTCATTTAAGAAGCCATTGTCGACGGAGGTATTATGTTGGTATGGTATGCATTGAGGTATAGGAATATATAAATAGCAAAGCTATCAGCAGAGCAGCATATCACTGTAGCAGGGTGGGTATAGCAGAAGGTAGTTAGTACGGAGGAGGAGGGAGTCATGAAAATGGGAATTTCCAGCCAAGGTTTATCATTTGCAGATTCAAACATAGTATTTACTGCCCATACAGAAGGGACATCGGTTTCTTCTGGAACTTAGAAACTGCATTCCTCCTTCGAATTCCCCATGGGAAGTTTTGGGAAGGGAGAATGCAAAAACCGCTGGAATACTTAAGAGCAAATTTCGACTATACATTCATATTCACTCCATCCAATAATACACCCATGCCTTACTTTATACACCCAGCGTTAAATAAGTAACAGAGGGGGTCAATTTATTTTTTGAAATATTGGCAATTGTGTGCAAGAACAATACATTTAAAATCCACTCAAGAACTCCATCAGAGATCATCAGTTCAACAAGTACTTACTTGCACCCACTGGGGTGAACCTCTCAAGAACTTCATGTACCAGCTTCCCTTGGGGCGACCCGGAGGAGGGGCTAGCGGAGTGCGGTCCTTTGCGGTTGTTTATAAAAATGGCTCCCTCGAGCTTTGAGCTGACGAGCTCCTGGACGACGCACCTGCGTGCCTGTGCGGGCACTGAGGCCCTTGACGGTTGCTTGGCGGCCCTCTCTTCCACCCCTAACTATTTTCTCTACTGAGGAGGGAAGTTATCCCGAAACCCGAGCCATGTCTCGGGCGATATTTTAAAACCCGGGACATGTATCGGGTCTATAGATCATCAGTTCAACAAGTACTTACTTGCACCCATTGGGGAGAACCACTCAAGAACTCCATCAGAGATCATCAGTTCAACAAGTACTTACTTGCACCCACTGGGGTGAACCACTCAAGAACTTCATGTACCAGCTTCCCTTGGGGCGACCCGGAGGAGGGGCTAGCGGAGTGCGGTCCATTGCGGTTGTTTATAAAATTCACTTGTTATTTGATTGGATGACTGGAAAAGTTTGCCAAGGAAACCATTTTGAGAAGCTTTTAGCTTGAAGTTGCCACAGCCATTTTGAGATTCTTTTAATGTCAGGTTGATCCGTGGATCTTGTGATCCTGTCCTGTATGTTCCATTCAGAGTGTTGCCTTCAGTCTTGGCATGTATGTGTTAAATATGCATCCTTAGGGTACCACACGTGTATTTTTGGAACACTAAGACATTAGGCCATACTCTGTGTATGCTACAGGCTGTGGTGTGAAGTAAACCTTCATGCACGCCTCACAGATATATGGCAAAGTCCTGTTCATGCTACATACAGGGCACTGGTCTCATAACGCATAGCCAGTGTCATCGAGGAGGTATTATGTGATGCTTCCAGTCATGCCAGCAGTGACCTTTGTGATATGATTTGAAATGTTATGTGGAGGGTATCTATCACTAATGTTGGTTTGGTGTGTGTTTGTTTAACTAACCCTAAAAGAGGGTATCCTGACCTCAGAAAGTGCAGGTTTTGTGCTTCAGAAGTCTCTTATAAGTGCATCCTGAGTTACAAAGCACTGTACAAAAAATACAATTAATATTTTCCAATTAAAAGACAGCTTAGAATCAGTGCTTAATTTGTATGAAAATAAGTGCCAGGGCTCTCGTCAGGAGGTCACCGTAGCTTGCACCACACATTGCCCAATCAATGCTGCCAAATATAGTAACAACACAATAACTAACCATCGCACTCCTACAAGTATGACAATTTGCACTATTTCAGGCTTCCAAAGCTCTAAGAATGGATAGGGCGGCAGGTAAAAATAATTTTTAATGTATACTGAATTAATAATAAGCTGTTGTTGTGGTCATCTCTAAATTACCCATACAGCACCCACTTGTGGCAGACTGTCACAAGCACCGGTGTTGATAATTAACTGCCGATGCCGAGTACCTGAAATCACTGGCTCAAAAAAAGCACTGATTTGCATGCTTTCAGTTTACATTATACCATCTTTTCATTGCTATTTTCCTTCTTCACTTTAACTTGGTTTGAGGTCTGTGGTTTGCCAGTCCTTTTTCGGCTTGATTCACAATGGTAAACCTACACTTGTTTTGTCTAAGTTTACTATTTTTTTGGTATTCACAAACCACAAGGTTAGTTTTACTAATAGTAATTTTACGACCGTGGAGAGGCAGAGAACTCCATACATAAAATGATAGGAAAGGTCTATCTTTTTATGTGTGTTGTCTCCACAGTAGTAAAATGACTATTAGTAAAATGAAACTTATAGGGACAGAGGCACAAAGGTGAACTTACACTTTTGTGTAAGGTTATTACTTTTTTGGTATTCACAAACAACAAGTTTCATTTTATTAAGATTAATTTTACGACTGCTGAGACTCCATAGTCAGGGTGGAAAACGCCACATATTAAGGAGATAGGCCTGTTATATCTTTCTATGGTGGGGTCTCCATGAGTTGCCATTACTAAACTTAAACTCATAGTTTGTGAAGAACAAAAAAATTGTAAACTTACATGAAAGTGTATGCTTACCTTTGGGATTCAGGCCTGTAGTCTGAGAATATTAAAAAGTAAACTTATCATAGATGTTTTAAGGCGTGGGCAAAGTGGGCTCTGTCCCAGGGCCCAAGCCTTTCAGGGGGCCCCCTGATAGAGCCAGCTATTTTCTGCAAAGAGTCTTGCCCTGATAACCTTGAATAATTTTTAAACAGATTGTTATAAATAGCATTTATCTAACATTTAATTTTAATGTATGGGAGTCTGTTACAGACATTTTGCAGACAAAATGGGCCCGATTCACAGAACTAACTTAAGACAAAATCCTAAACTTACTACCATTTTGGTATTCACATAAGGCACATACTCATTTTGGTATTCACAGAAGGCACTTACTTATTTCGGTATTCACAGAAGTTAGGAGTCCTAACTTTAGGACTCCTAAATGCCTTCTGTGAATACCGAAAGTCTTAAAATTAGGATTTGTCTCAGTTTAGTAGTAGTATAGTTAGGACTCCTAACTTTAGGACTCCTAAATGCCTTCTGTGAATACCGAAAGTCTTAAAATTAGGATTTTTCTCAATTTAGTAGTCCTAAATTTAGATTTAGGACTACTAAATTGAGAAAAATCCTAATTTTAAGACTTTAGGTATTCACAGAAGGCATTTAGGAGTCCTAAAGTTAGGAGTCCTAACTATACTACTACTAAACTGAGAAAAATCCTAATTTTAAGGCTTTCGGTATTCACAGAAGGCATTTAGGAGTCCTAAAGTAAGGAGTCCTAAACTTAAGACTACTAAATTGAGAAAAATCCTAATTTTAAGACTTTCGGTATTCACAGAAGGCATTTAGGAGTCCTAAAGTTAGGAGTCCTAACTATACTACTACTAAACTGAGAAAAATCCTAATTTTAAGACTTTCGGTATTCACAGAAGGCATTTAGGAGTCCTAAAGTTAGGACTCCTACCTTCTGTGAATACCGAAATGAGTAAGTGCCTTCTGTGAATACCAAAATGAGTAAGTGCCTTCTGTGAATACCAAAATGGTAGTAAGTTTAGGATTTTGTCTTAAGTTAGTTCTGTGAATCGGGCCCAATGTGTTTATGTTTCATGCAACATCCATATAAAAAGTTTCTTCAAGATAAATAAAGGACCTCACATATGGGAAATGGGAGGAGATTATTTGCAGTAATATTAGTGAGCTGCTGCTGTGTTACAATGCAGAAAACACACATCACTATCCCTGAATATCAGATGTACACACATTTAGAATTTGACCCAATAGGGCATGAAAGAGCTGAAACTGCATGATAAAATGAAAGCTGCTCCTAACAGGGGCACCTAATACACATTTGGCCCAGGGCCCTCCAAAATCCTTAAAACGTCCCTGAAACTCAAACCTGAGTGTAAATTTACCTTTCTGGATCAGGCCCTTCGAGTATATGGAAAGTTTAGAGATTTGATTTTAATTGCTCAATATTCTTTTATTAATTGACTTGCCTCTCTCTGAATGTTGCAGAGTGGGCTAACCATCACTGTGAACCGTGACATTGCTCGAGGACCCAGATGCCATCCCCAATCCCCACTTAAGCCAAAAGATGGTCTACATAAGCCCCAGGGAAAGCAGAGTGATTAAATATTAAGGCCCAATCTGTTCTTTCATGCTGTAGTCCAGTTATGAAAGCATTAGAAAAAACGCCTTTAAACCACAATCACTGCCTCCCATGCTCGATGTATATAATGCACACGCCTGCTTGCTGCTGGATACCCCAGAGCGAGATCTCAAATACAACCAGGGAGCTAATGACACAGAAGGCCCAGGAAGGAGGAAGCCACTTCTTAGTCCCCTAACAACCTACTTCAATGACCTTGTCCAGTGCCCCATATTTATGTTTTTAATCACATTTGTCACAAATGTTTCCTACTTTTAGATCTGGTGTTAACCAAGTCCTTTTCAGTTGCTAAAATTATATGTACAATATATTTATATTCAATTAAAGGGGCTTTTATCCAGCCATCTTCATCAACCGGTCTTTTATTATGTCATTCATATTTTGTTCCGCCCACTTTGGCGTGGGGCAATGGTCAGCCCATTTTAGTCAATGGCTAACTTCTCTGTGAATGATGGAATTCTTCCCTTTCTCAAGGCGCACAGCAACAAACAAAGGAGTTTCCTTAAGTGCCAGGGACGTCTATGGCTATGTTTGTGTTTTGAGCCCTAAAAATATTTCAGATTTTAGCCAATGTTTTTTTTCAGCTTGTTTAGATTCTGACAACTTCCGCAAAAATAACATTTTGCAAATACCATGACAAAGCAAAACAATCACTGAGAAAGTCAAAAGGCTGGTAGCCAATACGTTTAAGCTTGGTGTTAGGCAAGAGTTTTTGCTTTAAAAAAAAATTATTATTACATATGACTGGGTTTTCATTTAGCTCTCTTCACTGATTGGTCTACTGTTGTGGCGTTCATATTATGCCTCCTACCACCCTAGCTTACACCACTGGGCACAGGGTCAGCCCCGTTCAGCCATCACTTACCTCGCTTTTGATTGAGTCACTCTGACTTGGTAAAATCTTTTTTACATTCTCCCATATTGACATGCTCTTTAATGCAAGGTAATTCACTCCAGTGGTGTAACGCAAAATGATGCCCCCCCTCCCTGCAGAATTTGGGGGCATATTATCAAGAAACGGCGTTAAAATTATCTCCGCTTTAGCCCGTGTTCTGGTGTCAACATGGGCTTCTATTGGAATTCTCACGGGCATATTATCAAGCCCATTATCGCCGCTTTAGCAGCAGTTTTCTGCCGCTAAAGCGGCGATAATTTTAACGCCGTGCTTGATAATATGCCCCGTAGAGAGGCATCCAAGTGAGGGAAAACCTCCCCTATGGTCAATATTTACGCATCCAACGTAATTGTAGTAGGGTGGAGGATTTTCGTAAACAGTCTAAGGAACTAACACAGAAATTGAAACAGAGGGGCTATCCTGATACAATTTTGACTAATAGTTGTAAGCGGGCTAGAAACCAGCCTAGAGAGATTCTTTTGCAAGATTTTCCTAAACAGCCCACAGACATACCATTGACGTGTGTGACTACCTATAATGTTGCCTCCAACGCTATTTCAAAATCTATTAAAAAACACTGGCGGATATTGGAGAGCAACAATATTAAATGGGACAAACCTTTGTTTTCGTATAAGAAAGCTAAGAGTTTGAAAGACTCGCTGGTTCACACTCGACCAAGGAATCCTAAGAAGCCTACTGAAATTTCTGTTCTTGATACCTGGGGCCTACCACCAATCCTTGGCCATTATCCATGTGGGTCATGTAGTGTCTGCCATCTTACTTCCCCCACTAAAACTTTGGTTTTGGAAACTGGTAAAATTTGGACGCAACGGAGTCATACGAATTGTAACACGACTGATGTGGTCTATTTAATCACATGTCCATGTGACCTGAAATATGTGGGCATGACCACACGAAGGGTGAAGTTACGTATTGTTGAACATCGGAGTAATATCCGGTGTAAAAAAAGCATGACGAAACTGACTGAGCATTTTTTACGTTTCAACCACACTGCGGATGATCTGCAATGGACCATCATTGAACAAGTCAAACCAACTTCACTGTTTGAAAAGGAACAACGTTGGATCTATCGTTTGTCAACACACTTGGTGGGTCTTAACGATAATATTCCTTGGGGAACAGTCTTGAGGCGTAGCAACTAATGCTCTCTGCAATCCACTTCCCTCTCTGTATCGTTGGGGAATAAATCTGAGAAATACCCCCTGATTATTATTTTTCTAAACTGACTATAATTAGGGTGTTTTTACACTGTGTTGGACTTAATATGGATGTTTACAATTTCTATTGGCTCCAAATTTGGGTTCAAAATTAGACACACAGTTGGTTCCAAAAGAATTTATGGCTCTCCTTTTTCATTTTTCATATTCATTCTCGTATTGTGAGGCCCTACCAATATTCTGGTTCTGATTGCATTTGCCACTCCCAGTGGCTTTGTATTCCAGGTGTCCCTGTTTTGTTCTGTTTGCGCTTGATAAAACTTTTAATAAAGTTTTTACGGAAGGAGAGATTGACGTTTCAGCCTTTTTCGAGGTCTAGCGGTTTAGTCCTTTTTCCCTGTCTGTGCTGATGATGCGCGCGCAAATCGGCAGACGAGACGGATATCGGACTTCCCGCGGAGGCTGTTTCTATTTAAACAAGAACGTCCCACGCCTTGTTGATTCCGGGCTCGGTGGTCTATTTAGGTTAAATTACCTGGCTGAGGACTTGGACGACGTAAGTACCGCCCGTTAGAAACATTTAATGTTTATTTTTTGCTGAGCGGTACGTTGTGGTAAGATGGGATAACGGGCTGTATCATGGTGAATTCTTCCCGTTCTTTCTTTCCCCACCACAGTTGTTCTGTAGTCCCGCCACCCGCCTTCTTGCCCAAGGAGCCTTCTCTACTCGACGTATACGTAAACTCTTATTTTTCCAACACGGGCTGTTTTGCCCCCTTTTTTAACTTTCTGGACTTTTTTATCTAATAGTGCCAAGTTTTAAACGTGATCCACACTTACTTAACAATATTATCCCATGCCTGCTTATTGATCTAATGGCTCAATTGTTTATATGTACACATTCTGGCATGGTCGAAAAAAATTACTAAAATGAGTATTTACTGATTGCTGCTTTCGAAATACACGGAAGTTGCTACACACTATTGTTGGTCATGTAAACACAGGGACCACATCGTTGAACCAATTTTGTGCTATATGTTACATTCAATCTGTTTTGTGATAAACACAACCTACTGATTAGTATGTATGCTGATTCAACATATGTATTCCTTCACAGATACGCGGAGGCCCTTTCGGAACAGTGGAAGGCCTCTACCGCAACCGTGAGTGTATCGGTTTTTTGCACCTGAGGTTAGGGTAAGCCTTAGCGAGCTTATACCGCCAAGGTGCTCCCCTTTTTTCTTGATTAGGTCCTGATGAAAGCTTTGTAAAAAATGTTAATAAGCTGAAACATGTCGACCATTTGACCACTTTTAGGATGTGTCTGACCAATCTAATGTCAGTACGAATCATCCTTCACTGTTTTTAACTTGTTCATGTTTCGTCACTATTAAATTTATTGGTGGACGATCCATGACCTTTTAACAATTTTTTCTATTTTTCTTTTTTCACTCACCAATCACTTTAAATCTTTTAGTCTGAAGTTAATGCTCCGCCTTAACATAAGCGTTGAAGCACACCAGAGGTGCATAAGGCACCCCTGGCGAAACCCTATGATGAAGCATGTCACCAACTATGTTGGTGAGTGAGGGTTTTATTTCCACATCAGATTGATTTTGTTTCTCTGGCACTTCGTCCTACATTTAGGAGAATCACCGGCCGTGTGGTTCCTTCCTTTTCACCACACTCTTTTGTTGTTATTTCGTTGATACGGTGGGACTAAGAGTGTGGCTCAACCCTCTCTCTCTTGTTGTTTCCAGTTATAGGCATCCAAGTCTCCCATATCCCACTGATATTGATTGGCCTTGGGCTGAATGGGGCCCCATGTAGGGTTTGGGGCAGTGCTTAACTTGTAAAAGAATTAGTGCCCAGGCCCTCCCCATGAGGCCATTGCAGATTGCACCGCATATTTCTCCGGCCAGTGCTGCCTGTAACAGTACCAAAACAACTAGTAACCATCACACTCCTAAAAGTGTTACTATTCAGACTATTCCAGGCCCTCAACACTATAAGAATAGTTTAAGCACTGATAATCGGCATTTTTAACGTATCTTGAATTAATAAACATCTGTTGTTGTTCTCATCTCTAAATTAGGGAGTGAATGCCACCATGGTGCAGACTGTCAAAAGTACCGGTGTTGACAATTAAGTGCCAGTGCTTAGCACCGGAATCCACTGGCTCAAATAAAGCAGTGGTTGCGGGCCCCAGAAGCCACAGGGCGTGTGTTACACTCCGGATTCTCTCCCCGTTCCGACGTTCAATGTCTTTTCTCCTTTCGCTCGGTGGAGACATTTTTTCCTGACCAACCAACCAATGTCTGGTCTGAGAAAATTCACGGTAAAACACTCTTCCATCCACATTTCAATGCCCTCACCCATAAGCCGCTCATCTCTCCCTTATCCATCAGTGCACCATTTCATCAAACCTCCCAGTCTCAAACCACCATCCACGAATAGAGTCAACCACTTATTTATTTATTTATTTGAAGGTATTATATAGCGCGAACAAGACCCTTGCGGGTATCAGAGCGCTTTACAAGGTAGATATAGAAGATACTTAGGCATATGGTAAATAACATAAAGATCCTTACAAATCAAGCATAGTATAATCACAATATCGAAGATACATAGGTAAGTAGTAAGTAATATATAGTTCCATAAAGATCAAGAATAGGAGCGTATAATCACAGTAACGCAGGTTCAAGAGAGCTTAGCCATGAGAAGAGATTTCACTTCTTTTCTGAAGGATGCAGTAGAGGGATTAAGTCTAGTTTCTGGGGGCAAAGCATCCCAGATCCTAGGCGCCATCCCCGAGAAGGCTTGGTTGTATGTTTTCTTCTTGTTGAATCTTTGTTTATGTTTATGTTTATGTTTATGAGATTTATAAAGCGCTCAAATACCCATGGGTGTCTCGGCGCTAAGAACGGCAGCATGAAACCTATACCAAGGAGACTTATTGTGTGAACAGCCATGTTTTCGTCATTATCCTGAATGTTAATAGTGGTTGGGATGATCTAATCTGTAATGGGAGCGAGTTCCAAAGTTTAGGAGTTGCAACAATGAAACGTTTATCGCCCCAGGAGACAGTTTTAGTGCGAGGCACTGCGAACAGGGATGCCGTAGATGAGCGAAGAGCCCGTGATGGAGTATAGACTGCTAAATCTGTAATCAGAAATTGAGGCCCTATGTTGCGTGATGTCTTGTATGCGATGCACAAGGCCTTAAACATTATACGACTCTTCACAGGGAGCCAGTGAAATTTCCGAATGACATGAGATATAGGCTTATATTTGGGGGTTCCTGAAAGCATCCTGGCAGCTGCATTCTGAATAGTTTGCATCTTATGAATAACCTTATTTTGGGCATTCAGGAGAAGCCCATTGCAGTAATCAATGGCAGACATGATTAGAGTGCTGACGAGTGTTTCCTGCTGTCAAGGGAAGAAATGGTAGTATTTTTTTTATCATACGCAATTTGTAAAATGCTGCTGAAACTACTGAGTTGGCATGAGGGAGAAAAGTTAGTTTGTCATCAAATATGACGCCTAGATTCCTAACCATGGTAACTGGGGGCAGTGGAGGATCCAGTGCCGGCGGCCACCAGGTTGAAGACCAGGCTGGGGATAGTTTACCGAAGATCATGACTTCTGTTTTATCAGAGTTTAATTGAAGGCAATTGCTGGTCATCCAATCACTAATGGCCAGCATGCCTCCTTGAAATTTTTCGGCTACTTCCTCTCCATCATGGTGTATTGTCAACACCAACTGAGTGTCGTCGGCGTATGAAGTAAGGCCCAACCCATGTCTCTTGATAACTCTAGCCAAGTCCGCCACGTAGATATTAAAAAGTGTCGGGCTTAGGGATGAGCCCTGCGGGACACCACACGGGAGGCTCAATTGGGTGGACTGAAAGGTACCAAAATTTACCGACTGAGTACGGTTGGTAAGGAAGGAAGCCAGCAGGTCTCGGGCTTTTTCCTGGATACCTACTTCTGCGACTCGGTTGATCAAGATGGTATGATTGACCGTATAAAAGGCCGCTGAGAGATCCAACAGCACAAGAACTGCCGTGCCTCCCTGGTCCAGAATAACTCTGATGTCTTCAGTCGCCTTGATGAGTGCGGTCTCTGTTCCGTGGCCTTTACGAAACCCAAATTGAGTGGCATCTAACAACTGGTGTTCTTCAATATATTTGAACAGTTGGATATTCATTACCTTTTCAAAGATCTTTGCCGGAAAAGGCAAGCTGGCTATTGGCCTGTAGTTTTTAGTTTCAATGGGATCAAGGTTTGCTTTTTTTAAGAGTGGTTTTATGATCGTTTTCTTCCAAATCGTGGGGTAAATACCTGAGGCGAACATGGAGTTACAAAGAGTAGACAAGACTGGTGCCACTTGATCTAATACTGGTATAAGTATGGCCGGGGAACAAGGATCATTAGCGGAACCTGATTTGACGGTTAATATTATACTGACAATCTGATAGGGATGGTATTTTTAAATTCCACTAAGGAAGATTCGGAGAAGTCCCTTATTATTGGTTGAGCCTTAGTGGTGGTTACCAACGGAAATTTCGAGTAAATATTGTTTACTTTATCGACAAAAAAATTCGCTAAAGAGTCACATAGTCACTGAGTAGGGGCCACGTTGCTAACGGAAGTTTGGCCTGATAGTTTGGCAACTACTTGAAGTAAGTGTTTATTAGAATCTTGTGCAGCTTCGATCTGAGCAGCGTAGTATCTCTTTTTTCCTGCGCAATCAAGTAGTTGTAATTGGTAAGCGCAGTTTTGTACACTAATTTTTCCTGAAAGTTGTAGGATCTACGCCATTTTCATTCACAGTTCCTGCACAGTTTTATTTGTTCTCTAAGGAGTTCAGAGAACCAAGGGGCTGATGGCACACCCCGATTTTTTGAGATAATTTTATTAGGCACCAACTGGTCAAAAGCATCATTTAACCAGTTAGTGTAAGTTACTGAGGCCACATTGGGGTCTAACAAGACTATTGGTTGAGTTGAGGATAATTGTATTTTTAAAAGCTGGGGGTCTAAGCACTTCCAAGCTCTCCGTGGACCCGGCTTGATCGATAAAGTACTGGGTGGGTGCTTGGTCAAAATATCAAAAATGATTGCGTGGTGATCAGACTAGACTAAAGGGAGAATACTCTGTAATTGGATGGCTTGAGAGTTTGAAAAGAGGCCATCCAAAGTGTGGCCGGCTTGATGTGTGGCGTTTAAGATTCGCTGAGATAAGCCTGTCGCTTCCATATCTAAAAGTAGATTATTAGTGTTGCTGTCCAGATAGTTTTCTAAATAAAAATTAAAATCCCCTAAGACTGTAAAGGTGGATTCAACTGCTAAAGGTTCTAGCAGAGTGCTTAGAGTTGAAAGAAACTCTGTCCTGGGTCCTGGTGGGCGATAGAGTAGAATGCCTTTAATGGTTTGAGATGCGGTGAGCTGAATAGAAAAATATAGGGCTTCGCAGATTGGCAATTGTTCAATTTTTGCTGTGAGGCTATTGCGAAAAATTATTGCAAGCCCACCACCTTTTTTATTTACTCTGTCTTGCCTTAAAGCGGTATAACCCTCTGGGGTAGCATCTATGAGATCCGGTCCTGACGAGGGTCTGTCCAGGTTTCCGTTATGAAGAGAACGTCGAGTTTATGATCAATTATCAAGTCTGCTATGTCGTGTTTGTGTTTAACTAAGGAACGAGCATTGATAAGCGCTGCGCTAGTGTGTCCACTGTCGGGGTTCGAAAAGTGTGTTGTACAGACTTGTTGATTAGGTCGTGGAGAAGGTAAGTAATTACAATGAGGGCACGCTTTCGGAGACCCATTATTGCCGTCTAGTATCATGCGCATGCAGCCCTTAATAGATGCAGGGCATAAGTTAAGTAGATCCATAATTGAGTAGTTAAGTGTCTTGTACTCTATGGGCTCAGGACCAGGGGATATGGCCCTGGGCCCGGTCCAGGCACGGACGGGTGCAGACGGGCTTGCCTTTGGCTCGCCCGCTGCGCGTGTCTGCTGTGCGTGCGCATTCAGGGGCCTTAAATGCTGGTGGGGTGCCAAAAACAACTAGTGCGCTGACCCAACAGGAAGTGAACAGGAAGTGAAGTCTGCTCCCAATGGCCCTCCGTGCAAGGGCACTTGCCGCGTCGGACCGGGGCCGGGGAGAGATAGGCAGGTAAGCTTTCACATGTTATGCCAACAGTGCAAATTCACAAATTTCACATGTTACAACATAAGAGTTAAAAATCTGAGCGATGGGCTGGTGGTAGCAGCAGAATAAAGTTAAAATAATCAGGTGATTAAAAAACACGAGTATACACACAGTGCAGCTAGCAGCGTCCCGAGTGATCAGTGGCTGCTGCGTCCGCTGTGCGTGCGCATTCAGGGGCCTTAAATGCTGGTGGGGCACCAAAAACAACTGGTGCGCTGACCCAACAGGAAGTGAAGTCTGCTCCCAATGGCCCTCCGCGCAAGGGCACTTGCCGCGTCGGACCGGGGCCAGGGAGAGATAGGCAGGTAAGCTTTCACACGTTATGCCAACAGTGCAAATTCACAAATTTCACATGTTACAACATAAGAGTTAAAAACCTGAGTGATGGGCTGGTAGCAGCAGAATAAAGTTAAAATAATCAGGTGATTAAAAAACACGAGTATACACACAGTGCAGCTAGCAGCGTCCCGAGTGATCAGTGACTGCTGCGTCCTGTGGTTTCAATAAGAGGTTTTTGGCACTTCTGGAAGTTCTGTTGCCACATGAAGGCAACAGTTTCTGTGCCAGAAATCTGGCAGCGTTGTGATGAATGGCTTTATGCGTCATGCATGCGATTTTTAGTTGAATTCTGGCTTCGAAAGGTAACCAGTTATTCATTGAACCTCTCATCACACGCCTCCATTGACACATTTAGCAGCTCAAGCAGTTCACCATCCTCTCCACCTCACCACTCCATAGGCCTCTCTTACTTCCAACCTCCCCATCCATATGACGTCATCTTTATGAAGTGACAATAGGCACAACCTAAGGGCATACAACACAATAAAATATAGAAATACATTTGTCCTACTCGCCCAGTTTAGACTCCCCTGTTTAATGAGTCATCTAGTGCACAGTTGGAAAGCTACCTCCTTTTATCTGCTTTTTCTGAAAAGCATTTCTAATTCAAATTTAATGCTACAGTGCTTAAAGTCAGGACAGAATACATTTGCATTGAATACACAAGTGATGTCTCGTGCTATTTACGGCTTGAGGATGCTACAAAGCACATTCCTTTTAGAAGGCAAAAACATAAAATATTACGCATGCTGATTTGGGCTGTCAACCAAAGGTTTTGCCCTGTATTTTCCAACAGTCTTTGGTTTGCATCATTTTTGAGGAACCAAAGTGTATCCCATGGAAGGGTCTACATTATTATAAATACTACAATGCATTATTTATTTTTTCAAGGTTTATTTTTGCATAGCGATCACTACATCTCGTGGCCGCTGCAGAGCACCTAAAAAGAAGAAAGGTTAATAGATGCAAATGAATTTGAATAAACATTGCTGCATCCAATCTCAGGGTGGGTAGAACAGTCGAAATGTGGCACAGATTGGTTGTGTTTTCAGTCATTTCCCATGTTTGCAGCAGTTCTATCTAGCCACAGGGTTTGAAGGAGTGTGTTCATGGGTTTAGAACAAAGGATGTGGCAGGATTTATCTGTAGACTATTTGTACCTGCCTGTATTGCTGTAGGAACAGTGCTTATTTTGAGCCAGTGGTTTCTGGTGCTGGGCACCAGCACTTAATTCTCAGCACCTGCGCTTGTGACAGTCTGCACAGGGTGGTGCTGTCTGCCAAATTTGGGTATGTGTTCAACAACAGATATTTATTAATTTAATATAAATCAATAATCACTAATAGGTGCCATCCATGCCATTCTTATAGTTTGGGGGGCCTTTTAGTGGTTTGAGTGTGATCGTTAGTAGCTGTATTGGCAGCACTGGCACGGGCAATAGAGGGTGTAAGCTGCCCTGTCCTCCTGACGAGCGCCATGGCACTTATTGTTTTACAAATTAAACACTGTGTAGGAAGCAGATCTAAGCAGGCTGCTCTCCTGTTATGCGGTAAACACTTGCAGCAGTTACTGTACTATGGTCCCTCAATGGGATTGTGTACCAAGTAGGCCCTTTTAATGCAGGTAAAACTTGTTTCTTGAGTCATGTGATTGTTTCTTGCAGGCCAAAGATTAATCAGGCCACACTTTTTTGCTCTCCGTACAGCTCGTTCATGGTCCTAGGAGGCCCCAGTGGAATGCCGTCACATATGCAGATGTGGCCAACTTGCCAGCAGTAGCTTAAGGACTGAAGATAATGAAGAAGGCAACTAGTGCATGCATACTTTGGGTGAAATACCACGTGAAGAGTTTTATTTCTAAACAAGGAGGTAGAATAAGACTGGACTGGAGAGGTAATTCCAACCAAGCATCACAGATACTTGAAACACACAAGATAAGTCCTTATGCAGAGGAATAATTCTCATGATCCTGAAAATGGTGTTAACGCATACTCATTTCAATCAATCAATCAATTAATCAACCAATCAAACCACAGATAGATCTGCGAGCGCTTCTTGTCACCTGTGGGGGACGCTGGCAGGGTCCAGTTGATTAGCCGAATAGCCAGATCTTCAGGGATCTTCGGAGCTCGGAAAGAGATGGGGAGGTCCGTATGGTAGCTTGTTCCATGTCTTTGCTGCTAGGTAGGAGAAGGAGCAACCTCCGCACATGCTACGTTGAATACTGGAGGGTTAGAAAAAGGGACACAAAGCTGAGGTGTCTGGTGGGCTAATGGAACTTCAGGCTGTGGTTCAGGTAGCCAGGTTCGCAGTTGTGTAGGGCATTATATGCATTGGTTCGGAGCTTGAACTAGTATCTTTTCTGTACAGGGAGCCACTGGAGTTCCATGAGGTAG
The DNA here is from genome assembly GCF_964204655.1 of Triturus cristatus. Classification (NCBI taxonomy): domain Eukaryota; kingdom Metazoa; phylum Chordata; class Amphibia; order Caudata; family Salamandridae; genus Triturus; species Triturus cristatus. The sequence goes on from NC_140592.1 coordinate 112,940,316, forward strand.
AGGGTGATGTGGGGTCATATAAGGAGACACAGGACGAGTCTGCCTGCAGCATTCTGTATGATCTGTAGTCATTGGAGGAAGTGAGCTGTGATCCCTGCGTAGAGAGCATTGTTGTAGTCCAGTCGTCTGGAGATGAGAGCCTGGATGATGGTGCGCATTGAGCTTTGGGATAGCCGTTTGAATATCTTTCAAAGGATGCAGAGGATGAATAAGCAGGAGGAGGAGACGGAGTTGGCCTGTGTCGTCATGGTTAGCTTGTTGTCCAGAATGATGCCTAGGCTCCTAGCGTGGTCAGTGGGGTAGGCATAGGACTGAGTTCTGAGGGCCACCAGGATGTGTACCATGGGGAGCTTTTGTTTCTCAAAAGCAGTACCTTCTCTTGTCCGAGCTGAGCTTCAGGAAGTTGTCCTTCATCCAGTTGGCGATGTCTGCCATGCAGTTGTTGAAGTTGGTCTTGGTGCTGGTGGTTTCTTCGGAGAGGGAGAGGATAAGTTGTGTGTCATTGGCCTAGGATATGATGTTGAGTCTGTGGGTTTTTTACAATGCTGGCCAGAAGTGTCATATAAGTGTTGAAGAGGGCAAGAATCCTTGGTGTACTTTACAGATGATTTCCTTGGGTTCAGAGGTGAAGGGGGGAAAGGCCGATTTTTTGCGTTTTATGGTGAGGAAAGAGGTGATCCATCTGAGAGTGGCTCCTTGGATGCCTCTGTTGTGCAGTCTTGTGATGAGTGTGTGGTGGGAGACCATATCAAAGGCTGCCAAGAGGTCTAGGAGGATCAGCGCCGCAGTCTCTCCTCAGTCAAGTAGGGCTTGGATGTCACCGGTAGCCGTGGTGAGGGCTGTCTAGGTGCTGTGGTTGCTGTGGAATCCGGATTGTGGGGCATCGAGTAGGAAGCTCTGTTTCAAGGAAATGTGTCATCTGCAGTCTTACCTATTTTGCTATATTGAAGATATTGATCAGAGTTTAGCTGTATTAAGGAAAGAACCATCATATTAAGGGTATTTAGTTCTCCTCCTCTCTCTTATTGTCATGGTGCGGTGACCCAATTATTGACTAATTATTTATTGTTTGATATGTCCCTCTTCTGAAAGTAAAAAGTTTGAAAGTGGGATAGGTTCAGTCCATCGAACAAATTCAGCTGACACAGTGATTTCTACTGTGCACATCTGAAGTGACAGTAGTGGCCAAACGAACCCACACGGATGCAAGATTCAGGAACTACATCAAGAATATCAGCAAGGACTTGCCGACAAGCTAGGAGTGAAACATTATAGTATTTAAGTTTTGTAAGTAGGAGCCAAGTCTACACCTCCTATACTATCATCATGTTTTTCAAAATACCCATGGTTCAGGATGCTCCTGGGGACGTCGGGGAAACATAGAGTTGGGCGGGGGGGTTCTTGATTATTGTTTGTACCGTAGCTGCATACAATATCCAGGTTAGGCAATGCCACAGTAAAGATTATTGTGTGCCACAAAAAGTGGAGAGAGAATCCTCTGCCTTGTTAAAATCGGATAGAAAGTTCATCTCCAATGCCCTAGTTACTTAGGGAAAGTGTCAAACTCTTTCTACATAATATCATGATGTAGGGCAACCTCCATGGGGATTTGTTTTTATAATTATCTGTAGATATCTATGTACTGTTCATCACAACATGTTCAGACAGCAATATAAATCTTCTACCAGAGGCTGGTGGACCCCTAATTCATCTCTAACTAGGGCTCTAAACACAAGCCAGGAACTCTCCAGCCCAGCCGACCAGGAGAAATCCTACTAACAGAGTAAAATATAAGAAATATTAAAATTCTACTGAAAATGCCAAAATACGCATCCACTTCTGGTTTGAAGTTCTCATATGGCTATTATCCTTAATAATATTACTGCTATTATTATATTGGTTTGTTTCTTTAATTCTAATTTTTAGTCTTAGGTTAATAATTATAATTATTAACTATTTATTAAGAACATAAAAAATGACCTGGTGGGAATGTTTGGGATCACTCAGAATAACAAAATAGTTGAAAATGAGGCGCACATTGGTGGGGTAGGAGAGAATCTGAGATGGTTTTAAATGATATGAAGGCATAGATTGATAAAACCGAGATTATGGTATTATCTACTATTCATATTCGCAGATTACAGGCTGAATTTTAGCCACTGATTTCAATGAGAGCAAGGAAAAGCAAGTATAGAATTAGTGTTATATGGCTGAACCATTGATGTTTGGGCAAGCTATTGTTTTCTTGTAGGACTGTAGTTACTCAAAGCAGTTGTTCCCAAAACATATAGGGCACAATCTGCCTGATCCGGCAAGTAAAACCTCGAATTGGAGGGAATATAGGCTTCAAAGTCTATGGTGTAAATTCTGGGAAGAATTGAAATTCATACATTAATTTATAATGGTGATAACTAGCTCTGTGGTGTAGTAGTGGGATAACATAGAGAGGAGGCAAACAAAGGAGAGCTTTTTGGAGAAAAGAGCTAATTCACAGCATGACGGCTCTCTGGAACAAGAGTACAGAAAGAAATAGCAACAGATGTAGAAAAAGGAAAATAGTTGTGAATGTTGAACAGAGGTAAAACGAGGAATAGAAAGGGAGAAACTGTGAGAGAACCAGAGAGTGAGAGACATCCTGACAAAGCCAGGGATACACACTTGGTTTCTGGGAAGGTGCTCAGTAATTGAGAGGGTTGGTCTCGCTTTGCCAACTTTGCTTAATTTCTCCAGCTACTTGACCAAATGAAGCAAATTTGAACAAACAAGAAACAATATCTCCAAAATGTATCCTTCCTCTTTCACACTCTGAATAGACAAATGCTAGAGGGTTTTGATTAATTAGAAAATAATTCTTAATTTAAGATATGGTTTAGTTAGCATGACTAGGCCTCATACAGCTTGCATTGACATCTATTCATAAATTCAAAAAGAAGTCTGAACTCTTGTTTAATGTGAGCAAAGTTTTCCAGCATGCATGTGTTTCTCTGTGTTGTTCCCCATTTCAGAAAATAAGTGAAATAGAAGTCATGGTCTTATTTATTTAGCAAAGCCTAAATGTATTAATGTGTTTTCCTTTCAAGACAGCTATCCCCAGGATTTTAAAAATCAAATCTTTATTATGGACTATTCATTAATTGAACAATCTATTGTATTTGCATATTTTATTAACATCATGTAATTCCCTTCATTTCCTGTGCACGCCTCCTTCATCAATGTTCAGTAAAGTATGTGTTCCTGAATGCATCTTATTTTATGTATCTTGAATATGAGAATAACAATTTGATTTTTACTGTTATGTTGCTAGTTCAACCCTATTCTGTAAACTCCCCCCATTAAATGAGTGTGACTTTTCTATCTAAAATCCTATAGATGATGATGTTTTGGTGATATATGCCAAACTTTCTTTGCCTTTCTAACTGTGCCGACTCTATGCTAGTCTGTCTATTGAACTATATGAGTCCTGTCTATTAACCTTCTTTAGAAACTGACCTTATGTTAGTCCTCTAACAGATTATGACTTTGACTATTTTGGTTGAGATAATTCATGATTTATGAACTAATTACTTTTTGCCTTCTGGAATAATCTTAGGTTTGGATAAACATTTATGGGTTTGACTATAAATCTTGTATTGTGAATGTTTTCTTTATTGGCTTTGGACAAAGACGGGTGAAGACACAGACAGTCCCGATCCTACGTTTCGTTCATCTTGATTATTTTAATTAGAGTGTCAACACAGACACCTGTCTCATCCAGGATCCTGGCCATGGTGCATTTAATCCATCTGTTTACAATAGATTACATTTATGTTCAAGCTTATCTCTGGGTGAGAAACATTCCTTCCAAGAGTTTAAGAATCTCAGTTGTTCTTTTGGTATTTTCTTCATACAAACACTGTTTTATGTGACTTTTTGTGTCTCAACGAAGTTGATTTTGCATATAAACGGTTGTATGCATGGCGGCCTATATACACTCCCCCCACAGAGATTTCTCATTACAGAGTTACTACATGATTCTGCATTGCCCATTGTTAACAAAAGGGTAATATTTCTTGAATGAAGATCTAGGTAAAGTACCTCACAGATGGGACCTCAATATAGGTTTGAAAATAGGCTTCTTGCTCCCTGCACAAGGGCTTTCCCAGTAATAGAGCAAAGTTGACAGCTTTTTTCCTAAGCTTATCGCCAGAGAGCTTGCACGGTGCGTGACAGCACATTCGGTTAATGAATACTAGGGGTGGGCAATAAATTCCACTCTGCTGGCAGAGGTGGTGGAGTTTTGGCCACTCCACATTGCGCATGTAACATGGAGTTCCGGACAATTGTCGCCAACTGCCCATGGCAGAGTTTTTCTTGTGCGTGGTTCACCAAAGTTAAGTTGGTGAGCAGAAGTGAAGATTGGCATCCCCTGGCATGATTTTCAGGCACTAGGAGGGCACTGGGCGATATTTTCCCAACGCAGGTGGTCGAGACCGTTCGCAGTGAGAAAGCTGCCTCTCGAGTGAAAAATCTACTCGAGCGGCAGCAAAACCAACTCGTGGGGCAGAGTCCTCTTGTGAGGTGCATGCTGCTGTTCGTGCTGATTTATTTGACCGTGAAACAAACAGCACAAGCAGTGCGATGTGCTGATTTCTGCCCATTCGCGAAACTCAGTTGAATCTCATTGACTTTTCATGTAACTCCACGGAATACCCCGTAGTGAAACTCCACGAGTTCATCCCACACCTAGAAAATACTCCCATAGTCTATGAAGGTCATTACAGAAGCCTCCTGTGGGCTGTTCTATACGTGTCTATCTAGTTTGTTTTGTGGCTCCCTCTAGCATACAGGTCAGTTCTGAAAAGGCTGCATGTAGTAGTAATGCTACAAAACTAGTCTCATTCAAAGCTAAACCTTAACATTTTAATTTTAGTGGAAAAAGGCGATAGCTAGTGACCATTCAAACTCTCCAGGCACAAACCCCATTTCACTGTGACCAAAGACCCAGAAAACAACTGTCAACATCACTTCTTCAAAACTCTTTGGGGTAGAGCAAGTGACATCACTCACCAATAGACAAACATTAATATCACAAGGTTACCACTTGTCCTGTCCTTAATCATTCACCGGTTTTCAATTTTATGCTGAGTCATATTTACATTCTGTTCCTATAGATGGCTTCAGGACCTCCTGAAACCTGGGGTATCACTGGTAAACAACCCTAATTGATATGCATAGGGCCATCGCTTGGGTAACTTTCTGTAATTGTTCTATCCTATGGCTCCAATAAAAAATGGAATTTGAACAATAGAACAATTTTCACCAGCCCTATTTCTTCCAAGATTTTCTCTCTGTTCATTTCAATAGACATTTTGTCACAGAGGATGCTTCACATCTTTCCCCGATAGGGTGTTGTTGGACTTGGCCCTTTCTGCAGGGTCATCCCCACATGTTTTGCCTTCATCCTCCTGTTTTCTAAACCCGTTTTTGTTGGCGTTTAGGACTCTGCACACTTTACTACCGCTAACCAGTGCTAAAGCGCTTGTGATCTCTCCTCTAAACATAGCAAAATTGGCTTACATACAATTGGCACATTTAATTAACTTGTAAGTCCCTAGCAAAGTGGTACTAAATGTACCCAGGACCTGCAAATTAAATGCTACTAGTGGGCCTGAAGCACTGATTGTGCTTCCCACTGAAGTAGCCCTTTAATCATATCTCAGCTGTGGTATTATAGACTGAGTACAGTTTTAAACTGCCATTTCAACCTGGCAAAATAAACCTTTGACCTTCCTTTTAAATACACATAAATCACCACTAGGGTAGACCTATAGGCTAGGGTGCAGTGTATTGAAAAATGTGGACAAGTACTTTTGACTTTTACACGTCCTGTAAGTGAAAATCACTTAAATTCTTTTTTCACTACTACAAGGCATGCCTCTCCCTTAGGATAACATTATGTTAACTTACTTCATTTAATAAGTGATAACTTTCAATTGGGAACAGGTAGGAATGTCGAGTTGGTATCTAAAGAGTTGTACTTTAAAGCCCTCTTTAGTGGTAAAGTCGAATTATAAGTCACAATTCACCACTTTTAGAAGGTACATTTTCTTGTCCAACCATTTGGTGCCTGAAGCCTGTTTTCCTGGTTCACATGACTAGGTGTAGCTGACACTTGGTCTTTGTATATTACTCCCAGACAGTGAGACAAAGAAGCATATGTTGGACATCTCTGACTTGATGAGGAGGAGGATCTGTCACCTACCACACTTGCACATCACAAAGGAGCTGCTTGAGCACACTTACAAAAGGTTTGACACTAGTCTATTTTGACCCAGACACACTGGGGCCAGAGCAGGGAGGCAGGAAATTCCAACCACCTCTGGGGGTGGAAACCGCCAGAACCTTCTCCTACTTCAAAGTGGGCACCAGGTATAAATATTGGACCCTCTGACCCACATCTCCAGTACACCTCTGTACCTGTGGAAGTCTCAGAAGAATGCTGTGCTGCTCTGCCAGACGGACTGCCACTCTGCTGCCCTGATAAGCTGCTGCCCTGCTGTCCTGATGCCTCAGTAGGAATGGCTGGACCTGCATCTTGATCCCCGCACAACCAGAGTGATTCGAAGGGCTAATTGGTTGGCATCCTGATCAGATACCTCAAGGACAGAGAAGGCTTCAGACACCTTGATCTACATTCTGTTTGCTGTGAGTCTTGTCCCCCAAGTGGTGGCACTCCAGTCCTGGACCCTTGAAAGTGGACCTGAAAGTGCTCTGCCAGCCCAGCTCTGGTCCTGTTGGCAGAACCATTGCAACACTTTGAATCTTCTCCCAGCTCCACTTCAGAACCACTGCTGCACGACGTATCCCTGATGCAGAACTTTGCATCGCAGCCCCCAGTCTCCTTGGAACTACCTCTGTGTGATGCATCCCTGATGAAGGCCTTTGTATCGAAACCCCCATGTCAAATGCATCCTCGATGATGACGCATAACTCTGCATCGCAGCTTGTTAGGAACCACCGGTGCGTGAAGCATCTTTGACACAGAACGTCGCAGCGCAAGCCCCTCTCCCATGGCATCCTCAACGATGATACAGAACCTTCCTTCGCAGCTCCTCAGAACTGCCGGTGTACAACACATCCTCGACACAGGATCTCACAACAGTCTGCAACCAGAATTTAAGGTACTTTGGTTCAGCTGCCCTAACTTGCCCCTGTAACTGGCCCACACTCTGTCACGGTTGGTCTGAACTTGTGACTTCGTCCTAGTCTTGTGCGACCAGATAAGCACAGTTGGCGCTTGTGCTTCTAGGCACTATTTTCAATGCAATAGGTCTCGCATTATTGCTAATAATAATGCAACACCAACAGCAGCTCAAAGATTCAGTAATGTGAGACCTATTGCATTGCAATTGTTTTTTTTTTGGTTTTTTTATATAGCACGAACTTGAGTGAAAGGTGTGTATTTATGTTGCATGGAGTATAGTGTAATTATGTGTTGTGTTATTATGTGGCACAGAGTGGTATTGTGTGGAGTGTATTTATCTTGCATTAGGTAGAGAGTAATTATGTGACGTGCAATTATGTAGTACTGAGTGGTATGTGGACTGTATTTATGGTGTATTGAATACAGTGTAATTATATGATGTGTAATCACACAACCACACCCAACCACACAACCACACACACAACCAGACCCACAACCACACACACATACAACCACACACACAACCGCACACACACAACCACACACACACAACCATACATACAACCACAAACACAACACACACACACACCCACAACCACACACACAACCACAACCACACACATAACCACCACAACCACACACACAACCACAACCACACACACAACCACACACACAACCACACACAACCACACACACAACCACACATACAACCACACACACACTCAACCACACACACAACCACAAACACACACACAACCACACACACATCCACACACACAACCACACACAAACACAATCACACACACACTCACAACCACACACATACAACCACACTCACAACCACAACCACAACACACACACAACCACACACACACAATCATGCACACACAACCACACACAACCACACACACAACCACACACAACCACACCACACACACACAACCACAACCACACACACAACCCCACACACACACAACCACACAAACACACACAACCACACACACAAACACACACAACCACACACACACACACAACCACACAACCACACACCCACACACACAATCACACAAACACACAACCAAACACAACCACAAACACCACACACACAACCACACACACAACCACACACAACCACCCAACCACACTCACACACAACCACACACACAACCACACACACAACCACAAGCACACACACACAACCACACACACAACCACAACCACACACACAACCACACACACAACCACACACACAGCCACCCACACAACCACACACACACAACCACACACAACTTAAGGGAATCGGGTAACAGAAAGAGAAAGAGCTCTATCCAAAATCACACGTTTTCAGTCCAGGCAGAAAGTATGACTTAGCCCCAACGAGTCCTTGTTTTGTAGCTAAGCAGATACAGTCAATTATTTCAGTAAGCCTGACGCGACATTAGAAAAAGAGAAGTATAGTGCAATTATTAGGCACGCATTGTTTACCTTGTAACCGCGTAAATATTTGCCGCACATTTTTCATTTTTTTACCTTGTAACTGCCTTAATTTATTTTACCTTGTAACTAAGTAAATATTTGCCGCACATTTTCATTTACTTTGCCTTGTAATCGCCTTCATTTATTTTACCTTGTAACCGCGTAAAGATTAGCCACGCATTCCTCCCAATTAAGCAACAAACTGTATTGCAGCCGCAAAGCCACAAGTAAAGTGATCGCAAAACTGAAAGCAAAGCCACAAGTTAAGCGATCGCAAAACCGAAAGCAATCACTTTTGGAAGCAGAGACAACCGCCAATGGTGTGCGCGCGTGCGCCACAGACAGCCATATGCTTTCAATTATCGCGCCTGTGTCTGGGCATGATAATTGAAAGCAGATAGGCTTTAGTGCGCGTAACAGACACCAATAGGCCGTGGGTGGAGCGATGCGCCCGCCTTTGGCCTATTGCGTGCTCTGTCTAAAAAATACAGCCACTAAAAGTCCAATAATAGGAGACAAATAAAAAAACACACGCACGAGCGTGTACGATTCCAGGGTCCATTTCTGAACCCCGGACAAAAGGACTCTCGCTGCGCGAGCACTGTTGCGCAGTGCGACGCTAGGCGCGCTACCTAAAAAGCAGATATTCGGTTCTACTGGTTGGATTTTTGTCACTTTGGTCTCAAATAATTACATTTTACTCTATTTTTCTAAATTGATGTGGGATTTTTCTTGTGTGGTGTTTTCACCTTATTACTGTTTTTAGTGTTCCATAATAACTTTACATATTGCTTTTAAGTTAAGACTGACTGCTTTTGTGCCAAGCTACTAGTGGGTCGAGGACAGGAAAATTTGGGGTTTGCTTGTTTTTCACCCTGACAGAGATTGTGGTTGTTGCATGGATAGGGTTTCACCCCCCTCAACCAGTAACTCAATTTCCAACAGGTATAATCTCTGAGCTTTGTCCTTTTTAAATGCCCGATGGCCATAAAGATTGGACAAAGTGTTAGGTGACAGGGCCCTCACAAGTATTCTAGCAATTATACTCAGTCACTCTGGACAATAACCTATTGGTGCAAAACAGCAATGACATGGCCCTTAAGGGACCAGTTACAACTGTATGACTTCTTGTATGTAATTAACTCTACAATCACCCCTTTGGCTCGTAAAGGTTGGTTCCTATTCATGGTTAAATCAACAAATGAAAGGGCTGGCATGTTCATAACTCTACCTACAGCATGAAGAGGTCCAGATAAACCAGAAATATTTCAGTCATTAAAAATATATGTAAAAATATGGACATAATAATAGATTTCCTACAGAGAAAGAGAGAGAAAATTAATGGGGGTATTTCTAACAGTGACGGGGAAACAGAAGAGCGATGAAAAACTGGAAAAGTTTGAGTGAAATAAAGTGAAGTACAGTTAGATACACAGGGAAAGAGAGATAAAGATATCTTTTTCAGGGAACATATCTGGCAAAGAATGAGAAGTGAAAATTGAAGTCCTTGATCATTTCAGAGTTATTCTAACTCTGAATGTGAATTCAACCCTTGCAAATTAAAACAAGAAGAATTAATTGGATATGCAAATGAGATTATTCAGTGTATAAATCTAATTACATCCCAATTTGCCGGAACAGCATGAAAAAGAACAAACCATCCCGTGTAGATTGATGGTCTCCAGCAGGTACTAGTAGCAGTGGAGGCTCAGAGGGAAATGGTGTCAGGTGGGCGGGCATGGGGAGTAATACCGTATGTTTCTAAAGATCTTGTCAATGACCGAACCTACCTCCACACCTCATACGGGCTTATTGTACAGACAGCGTACACAAGCTCACGCCATTAGAACGCCATGCTCTCTCGCATTGGTGCAGTCGTCTGAGGAGGTAAAAGAATGCTCATTTCAGGCATCTCTCAAAGGCAATGATGTCTTCCAAACTTTAACTACCTGTATTGATAACTATATGTACTCTGCTATATGTGTGGAGCATATTCTAGGACCAATGAGCACAGGGGTAGCAAGAGGTGGGAGGGCTAAACGCCCTTCAGAGTAATTCTGCCCTACCTGAGGGACTTTATTTGAGAGGTGGCCTCACTGAGTGCCCAGTGTTGCCAGTGGGTAGCTATAACAATGCACACCTCTCATCACACTATCAGTTTGGGGCTGTCCTCTTTCACATCCTCATCTTCATCTTCCAGTCAAGCCAAATACCCAGAGACCCATGAACCAACACACCGCGCCAACCATCATACTTGCCCTCCAAAATATAATTCACCACATTGACATCAATGGTGTCATTCTTCAAATACAGAGAGTCTGCCCTCAAGACTAGAAGATGAAAGGCACACCGTGGGCAAATTTTTATTGGCACCAACTAATGAGGAAGAGTTTGTTTTATGCAACTCCTAAATTCATCTTTTCTACAAATGTCTCCCTAGAAACAACTTAAACTGAAGATGAGATGATCTGAGACCTACTTAGTGGCATGGAAAGGGGGGTGGCTTTTCCAGACAAATGTATCCACTTATTTCTATGGCCCTCTTACATTCGGGCAAGTGTTTGCAATAGGTCACATTCCTTTATGTGTGCTAGGGGTGCCACCCTAAACAGCCGACCACCCTAAAGCACTGTAAGCATGTTTCATTAATATAGGGGCATATCAGCAACAACCGGCGATAATTATCGCTAAGCGCACGTAGCGCTAGGATAATTATCGCCGGCTAGCATGGATTTTTATCGCTAAGATAGCGTGCTATTAGCAACGCTTATCTCAAAAGCGATAAAAATCCTAGCGCTAAGTGCCAAACGTGAGATTATCGCTGAAAACCCAGCGATAATCCCACGAAGTTTGGCGATAGCTTGCTGATAGGACCTCACATACTTAGCCATGATATCCACCTTACACAGGATATCATGGCTAAGTCAGTTTCAAAGCAGGCGTAAGGAAAGTAGCGATAACAGAGGTTATCGCTACTTTTCTTGTCGCTATGCTGCTTTGCGTGAGGCTTGATAATAGGAGAAATGTTGCTTAGCGACATTTCTCCCGTTATCCTGGGGAGGAACGCCCACTTTGCATGTCATTAGAGATGCAAAGATGGGCATTCGGAATTCAGGCGCTAAGGCAAGGTTTCACGCGATAGCGTGACCTTCCTGATAGAGCGATAAAATTATCGCCGCTTTTCGGCCGAGTACGGCCGCAAAAGCGGCGATAATTTTATATCGCAGTCTTGTAGATATGCCCCTTAGATATTTCAGCCAACTGTTCCATATTAGGAATTTTGTATGGACACGAGAACACCAATGGTGTAAAAAAACACATTGTGTGGGTAGTAAGCCAGAATGAAAAATCCAAGGTTTTTTCTCTGTTCTAAAATAGACAATGTGTGTTTTCACAAAAACAAAACACTGAGTCGGGAATTTTTAGTGGAAAAATACGCTGCTCGAAGCCTTTCTTGTGTTCCAGGTCCAGTGGGATAGTTTCACCGGTCAGAATCTTGCAAACTTTGCTTTAAGTTAATTGCCTTTCATTCTAGGAAAGAATGAGAGCCCATGGGCGTAATACTTCAACCATTATTTGCCGTTCGGGGGGGGAGCTTGCAAGATTGAGGTCTGTGCCAGGGGAAGAACCGTAACTTGAAGGTTACCAAAATCATCTACTAAACTTGATGCTTAGGAGGAGATTAATGCTTAGGTCCCCACTCGGTTTAACAATATCCGGTACTTTCCACATTATGGGGCATATCAGCAACAACCGGCGATAATTATCGCTCAGCGCTCTTAGCGTGAGGATAATTATCGCCGGGTAACGTGGATTTTTTTCGCTGAGATAGTGTGCTATTAGCAACGCTTATCTCCTCAGCGATAAAAATCCTCACGCTAACTGCCTAACGTGAGATTATCGCTGGAAACCCAGCGATAATCTCACGCAATGTGGTGTTAGCTTGTTGCTAGGGCCCCACAAACTTAGCCATGATATCCACCTTCCATAGGATATCATGGCTAAGTCAGTCCTGAAGCAGGCGTAAGGAAAGTAGCGATAACAGGGGTTATCGCTAATTTTCCTGCCGCTATGCTTCATAGCGTGGGGCTTGATGATAGGAGAAATGTCGCCTAGCGACATTTCTCCTGTCATGACAGGTCAGGAACGCCCACTTTGCATCTCATTAGAGATGCAAAACTGGGCGTTAGGAATCCCCACGCTAAAGCAAGGTTTCACGCGTCAGCGTGGCCTTGCTAATTAGGCGATAAAATTATCGCCGCTTTTCGGCCGAAAACGGCCGCAAAAGCGGCGATAATTTTTTATCGCCAGCTTGTAAATATGCCCTTATGACACTTAGGGGCTTATTAACATGGGGAAAAGTGAGGTACAGGCAGCGCAATGGGCTTGTAAATAAGCACCTTAGTGTGACATAATCAGCTAAAGAAAGAAATGCACGTCCAAGAGATGCAGAAATAATGGATTTATTATACCTTGTTTGAGTCTGCACACTTTCCATTAATTGGCGTGCGGGATAATAGTAAGGTAATAATTGTTTTCTCATCAACAAAATAAAAAATAAAGAAAAGACTATCAGGACAAAATCTCTAAGACACAGAAAGGGAATATGAGGCGTACAAGCGAGACAAGGCTATTTACAAGTGAGGAAACATTGCATCAGCAGGCATTAAATGAGGCCCCCGGGAAATCTGAACTACCGTGGCATAATTTGCATAATTTCTGGAATTTTGCGTTATGTGTATTATTTAAAATTCTTATAATTATGCGAATACTCACGATGTAACAAATGACATTCACCAATAGCATGAGGTGAGAGAGAATTAGTCCTGTGCTGGGGCCTAAGATCCACTTCAGGTATATTTAAAATAATAGATAACCATTCTGAACAGCTCTGCTTTCAAGCCAGACCTAAAAAAGCAGAGGACAGTAAGACTTCCCTCTATGAAAAATACAAAAAAACAAAGAAAACTTTTATATGATTAAAGAAATGCAATGCAACCCATGGCTGCTAAGAAGATACAGATAAGGATTTGTACAGCTTGTAAGTCCCTTCACTAATTTATTAGTTATACAATGGCAAATCAAGGGACTGAAGCATGGACAAGGCTGAATGTTTTATTTATATTATGCGTGGATCCCTTTGTTCCTTGTATATTGTAAAATATTAACCAAATTTACGACACAAAGGGAAGATGTACTGTCAATACAATATTGAGCGATTAGGTTGGATTCAGCACATAAAATTGTCTGTACAGACGGCAGAAAGGGTGAGGGAGACATCTCACCAAACAAGTCCTTGAAAAGCCTATAGGTCAGTGTTAGGTTAGACACATAGGAGGGGTGCAGCTTGGATCAACTGACAGCACGACAGCTGCAAAGTAGTCCCTCATGCAGTTCAATGCCGGCACTTGAGTGGAGGTGGACATCTACACCCATACAATAGTATTAGGTGCGAGATGAGGTGAGCCAAGATGTGATTGACAAAGTCTCAAGCCAGCTGCTGAAAGATGCTGATCAAAGAAATACAAAGGCTGAAAGTGGAGGACCCCAAACCAACTCTATGAATAGGGTAAGCAGTAGGCCTATTTGACATCTGCGCTGTCAAGAAAGGGAAACAACCTTTTCAATGCAGTCATTACATCGCACTACATTTACAACACAGTCATTACATCGCAACATCCTTTACAACGCATGTCACTACAATGCAGTCATTACATTGCATGTCACTGCAACGCATGTCATTACATCGCATGTCATTACAACGCATACCATTACAATGCATAGTACCCCTACACTATCCAACACTTACCTTACTGATGCACCCCCTGGAGTTAGAATAGCAATTTTTACCCCTACACTATCCAACACTTACCCTATTGTTGCACCCCCTGGAGTCAGAATAGCAATTTTTACCCCTACACTATCCAACACTTACCCTACTGTTGCACCCCATGGAGTTAGAATAGTAATTTGTACCCCTATAGTATCCAATACCTACCATAAATGCAATGTAATGGTATGCGTTGTAATGGTATGTGTTGTTAAGGTATTATGAGTTGTAATGGAATGCGTTGTAAAAGTAGTTTCTAAAAATGCGATGTAGTGGCATGCGATGTAATAGAATGCGTTGTAAAGGATGTTGCGATGTAAAAACTGCGTTGTAAAGGCGTGCGTTGTAAATGTATGCGTTGTAACGTTATATATTCGTCAAGAAACAGCCCTAAAAGGAGGTGTCCCACAAATATTAAATTCATCCCATCAGGTTCAAAGCAGTTTAGTAGATGGTAAATGAGTGAGTGTGTTGCATGGGGAAGAAAGGTATGGTCTTGTTAGATCAGTGCTTAATTTACCTGTTTCTGTCTCACCTGGTCTGACATAGTGACCCATCCGTACCATTGCTAAGTGTTTTATTAGATGCATTAACTCTATTTAGAGTCGGTGACAGAATTAGATCTGTGGAAAGTTGTGTTCTACAAAAATAGTTAATATTTAATAAAAAAATGAATGAAGAAATGCATTTAAAATGTGGTCTCCATGTTCTTCCCTCCATTTTGCTACAACCCTCCTTTCAGTCACGTCAGTTCATAGAACCTCCTAAGAACTCTTAACAGTTCATTCATTCACACGAAAAGCGCTCTGCACTGATGTTAATGGTGAAGAGCAGTTTTAAAAGTCTCGCGTTGTAAGAACGTTAACGCAGGTACATTCATATTTTCGATTCTTACTGTTTTTTAAATCAATCCAGTTTTGGGGTCAATGCTGTCATCAAAAATGTTTTTAATTTATTTATTTATAAAGTTTTATATAGCGCAAACTTGACCCTGGAAGGGTATCAGAGAGGTTTGGAAATGTTACCGCAATATCACGTGCCTGCATTATAGCCAGTGGAAAACTGGAAAACACATTAATTGCCATTACTGTCCATGTGAGCACACTATTGTTAAATTGTGGTGCACTAGGAGCTATGTGCTGGAGCCCTCATATAAATGCTACATGGCAAATGTTAAAAATGTGGCATAGTTTATCAGTATTTCTTTTTAATGCATATACTCTACTATCAAAGCGAATCATAAAATCATATAAAATGATACTTTTGAAACCTTGTGGAAGGTTTAGCGAGTCAGCTCTGGAACAGAAACAAAACAGTAGAAGAATTCGAAATGATTTCAATGTAAATCATACAAAGAGCTTAGAATGTCATAATAGCATTGATCTCAATGCGACAGAATATTTATGATCTGATGTACAAATTGTATTTTTCAGTCTGAAAGCGCGCAGCTAGAAAAATATAGTTCATAAAAAAAACTAGGGGAAGTAATTTGATCCATTGTACACATCATGTCATGTAAATACAATTCATAGAGGGCACTATTACCTAAAAGATGTCTTGGCACTAAGGCCAGCTGGAGGCCAGACAGAAACAGGTACAAATAACTGGAGAAAATCAGGATTTCAAAGCAATCCAAAAAGTCAGCAATTGGTGGATTGAATGTAGATAGACAGGAAGGGAATTTCAAATTTTAGCTGCAATCACTGAAAACTACCAGTCACCGGTGCAGTCAAGGCAGGCACTGTCTGAAACAAGATGTGCTCCCTTGGATTTAAGGTACCGCCAGGGAAAAAATTAGGAAATTTGATCTGTATATACACAGGAGCAATTGATGATGGGCCAAAAAACCATGCATATGGCCTTAGAGATTGATCATTGGGAAATTGGCAACCAATGAAGAGCATTTATTGACAAATAAGCACACAAATGGGGAGAGGAATTGGCCTAACGGCTAGGGCGGTCGACCTTGAATCTGGGGAACTGGGTTTGAGTCTCAGCAATGACGCTGAACATCCTGTGATTCTGGGCAAATCACTTAATCTCCACGGGCCTAACAAAAATGAAAGTGTCCTCATGTAATGCAACTGGTGCTATGTAAAGCGCTCTGAAACCCGGTTCGTGTCTAGTTCACGCTATATAAAACTCTGTAAAAAAAAGAAAATAATTAGGATAATAATGGACGAGGTGAGGTTCCATGTTCTGAACTCGATGAAGACAATCCCGAAGACATGAAGGAGGAGACCCTGGGAACAGATAATTACAATAGTCCAGGGAACTGAGTACAGCCAATTACCTGCAGAGGTGGGTTTGTGCAAGGAGATGTGGCAACATCTTTGGAATCAGTTTTAACAGGATAAAGGAAGAAGAGGAGAGTTTATTCACCTAGACGGCCAGATAGAGAACCTGGGGGCATATGTATCAACATCACCATTTGCGATTCTCAAATAGCGATTTTTAAAGAATCGCTATTTGAGAATTGCAAAACGGGATGTATTTAAAAAATTGCAAACTTTTTGCGATTTCTTAAAATTCCTTAATTGCGATTAGCAAATTGCGAAATCGCAATTAAGGAATACCTGCCCATTCATTTCTATGGGCCAGGAGACCCATAGGAATGAATGGGAAGTAATTCTCAAATAACGAATCGCAATTTGCTAATCGCTATTTGAGAATAATTTCAAAGGTGCAAGGGTGTCATGATGACACCCTGATGCACCCCTGAAATGAGCATGTGTGTGCATATGGCGCACATACATGCCCTAAGGGCATGTATGAGTGCCACGTTGCACTTTGTAAAAATAAAAAAAGTGCATTTTGAAAGGAAATCGCAAATTACCACCAACTGGAAGTTGGTGGTAATTTGCGATTTCTTAAGGATAATTCGCACAACTTGGGTGCTTTTTACATATCATTTAAGAAATCGCAATTTGCGATTTCTTAAATGCTTACGCAAAATTAAGAAATCGCTAAATTAGCAATTCCTTAATTTTGCAATGGGATTTGGCTCATACATCCCGATTACCGATTTTTTAATCGCAAACGCTGTTATTTTGCGAATCGCAGCATTTGCGATTAAAAAATCATTTGATACATATGCCCCCTGATCTCACTAAAACCAAGGTGAAATTAAAAAAAGAAAAGGAGCAACACCCAAATAAGAAGACTAGAAGAGTTCCTAAGAGTTATATCCAGAGACCACAAAAACGTCATTGTTGTCTGTGTTTAACCATATTGAATTACCGCTCATCCAAACAAGTGCAATCATCATGTAAGCACTGAAAAGTGAACAGCATCACATGTATGGTCAACAAAAGACATCAAGATGTGCATACCATCAGCATAAGACAGAAATCTATAAGCATATAAGTATAAACAGATTCAACCGATGCACATAAAGATAATAAAGGGCGGAACTCAATGAGGAGGCTTGAGGGATATCGTGGGACAGAGGATTAAACTCAAAGCCAAATGGATCAGGAGATTCTATTTGAGATCTTCAAGCAAATAGGACCTAATCCACGCCTGGACTGAACATCAGATCCTGGAAACTTCTATACCAGCAGTTTGTAAACTCTGGTCCAGGGACCACTGGTGTTCCAAGACGCATACTCATGGGGTCCGGGACTGCTTACAAAATGAAATATTATTAACAGATTATTAAAGTGTGCATAAGTAAAGAAGCTAAATTTAAAACAGAACATTTTAGAACGGTCTGTAAATGTGAATGAGTTTGAATTGAGAGGCTAAAAATTAAGTTAGTATCCTCAGACTGATTCATCGGGGCAGCCAGGTGCATCAAACAGAATATAATATGGACGATGGGTGGCCTCACTTGAATTTATAAAAGCTCTATCTTTAACATAACATTTAATTGTTTGATTTTTTATGTTTGTTAGTGAATTAAATAAAATATTTTATCATTTGTGTATTTGTTTGATGATTGCTTTGTCCTGTATCTTTGTTTATTGTTTTGAGGTTTAGATCATTGATATTGCTTAGGGTGGGGTCCCCCGCTTCCAGTAAGGACTCAGCGGGAGTCCACAGATTCCAATAATCATTCAGTTGGGGGTCCATAGAAGTCAAGAGGGTAGGAACTACTGCTCTAAACGAAGCAACAAACAGTTTTGGAGACTGTATCAATGTAACTTATATGTCACACAAAGCCAAGAGCTGCCAGAGCATGCCCTCTGGAAGTGATGATAGCTGTCTGTTGATTTCCTTCTCCAACAATTTAAATGACAAAGGAAGCAGGGAAATAGGTTGACAGCTACTCAAAATAAACAGGACAGCAGTGTTTGTATGTCTGTTATGAAGTACTGTGCATGTAGTAATATTTACATCTGTTAAGATGGGGTTCCTGCTTACAGAGAGCATCATTTAGTGGACTTGGAGAGCCAGGTTCAACCACGAATGCCACAGACTGCAACAAATGTTTGCTTAGGGACACTCAGCCGGTCTTTACAGAGCACTTTAAAACAGTAGGCACATGCTTCATACTTCAGTATGTATGAATGTACATGTGGATTTGAGGGCCTGAACTTAGATATAAAGCAATCAAGCTCTGACCACTAAGCTGTTTTGGGATTGCAGTGTAGCAGAGGTTTGTTGTCGAGAGGATGGGCCCATGATGAAGCAACACCGGAGGAGGTAGAGTGGGAAGAGCAGAGGAGGGGAGAGGACAGGCGATAACAGAGGCAAGAGTGACACAGGTTGAGGAGAAAGGGTGGGTTGGTGGGGTAGAAGGGTGCATGCAGGGCAGCATGCATCATAAAGTCCTACCGACCAAGAGGTACATAGCGGGTAGGGATTCAGAAGGTTGTGTAAGAAAGTTCAATTTCTGGACCAAGACCTGCATGCCTGCAGTTTGCTCCTTGCAGATGTGCAATGGTAGTGTGAGTAATTGTCGTCTAAAATGTATTTATTCAGAAACAGACCCACTTGAACCTACAACTTTTAACAGTACCGAACCCTAAGATGCTAGACGCGTAAGATCCATTCCATAGTGACCGTGGCAGAAATGCGACCGCTTGGATCTGCAATGTGAACAATGGTGCTGGATCCTGTTAACGTTATCAAAACATTTCTGAACTAGGATTTAAAAATAATTTAACAGAAAATGTGCCTGGTACTGTACTGATGTGCTAGCACAGCTAAATGGTGAAAATGCAATGCCGTAAAATGAAACCTCTCTGATATCTTTGCAATATGCGACACATTGCCAGAATGGTGGAAATAAGTCGGTAATGGTGCAGGGTAATGGGAATCTTCTGCACCTGGAACATTTGCTAAATGACCTCAGCAACAGCCATTTTAATGAATTACCAGTCTTTATGAAACTTGGAATATTATGGAAATTGCACATAACCCATCTGCCATGACACTTCCCTCCAATCTTGCTGCTAACACTGAATCCTGTTTTTTGATGACTGCTGAAGGCTCAGTCCTGTTTATCAGCCTCTGCCCTCAACCTATTTTGTTAATGTAGTCAAGCCTTTTTTGTGTTACTCAAGGCCTGGTGCTACACAAGCCTCCTGGCATTTAGTGAGAACACTACATAGAAAAAGCTTGTGGTTCATGAGGGGACAAGTTCCAGTTAAACATCATGCTACTTTTAAAGCAGACCTGAGAGAAATATGAATGTCCTTCTATTTGTTTGAATATTACCATTTTCTTGACCCTGCCAGCACAGAGAAACAAAGCTGCTATTAAACAACCGTGTCTGATAGCCTCATATTTGTTTTGTCAGAATGTGTTTATTGAAACATGTATTACAAAATACAAACAGTGCTTAATGATTACATCTCACAATGTGTTTCAAAAGATTCAACGGGTAGAAATACTATGTTATAGGTGGCTTAAGTGAAGAGCACAGTTTCTAAATAACTTGGTAAGTTCGTCCCCCGCCATGGCATCTCAGGAATCGGCACAGTATAACAAGAAGGAGCAACCAAGGGCCTGGTAGCTCCGGGAGTCGCCGGGCCCAATTTTACATATAGCGCCATTACAGGTGTACGCCCTTGAGGGTTCTGTGGGTGTGTGAGGAATCCAATTGAGGGTCCCAGACAAGGTTGAAGTCTCACATGGTAATTAGGTCCCCCATTGCAAAGCCCATAAGGGAATCTAGGAAGGAAGAAAGAAATTCAGCCTGCCCAGTATTGAGAACATATATAGAGGCAATAGTGCAGGGTCTACCCAGCAGGGACCCCTTAACCATGACGAGTCTACCCCCCCTATCCTTTTGTGTAGCCTCATGAATAAAATGGGCGGAGGAGTAAAATATCAGGGCGACCCCATTTTGCTTTTTTGTCCTAGTGGCTTGGTAAATCTGGGGATAGCGCCTGTGCTTAAGTCTGGTTTCTTCTGTACATTTTATGTGGGGTTCCTGAATTGCCACAAGCAGTGGACCTTGATCTCCGATGTATTTCCAGAATGTATGCCTTTTGTTAGGGGAGTTGAGGTCCCTAACGTTCCAAGACAAGAGCTTAGCCCCCATCCCCTCTGTAGAAATTGGACCGGCTGTTATAGGAGCCTCCGTCCACCCCCATCGTGTCCGCCCCAATCTCTGTATAGCCATCCCTGAGTAGAGCACCTAAGAAGAAAAAAACATAAACAATAGAACCTGATTAGAAGTCATTGCAAACCTCCGGGTCTGCATTGTCGAGAGTCCTTAGGGGCAGGACCATTTCCGCATCAAACAGCCCGTAGATTGTGGCGAGTGTCCCTTGCTAGAGAGTCTCATAGCTGGTTGCAAAGTTAAAGGGTTGTCGCTGTAGCATCATAGGGACTAGTGGAAGCCCCGTAGAGCCTCTTCTAGTGAGTAGATGCGAGTGTCCATTCCGCTCACGAAGCCGCGACGTCCCCGGTAATCTCTGGATCTCGCATGGCAAAAAGTGGTCAGGGGGTCTTCCTGCTGTTAGCTGGAACCTTGTGCCATCCTCCATCGGTGTCAGTGCCTCCTCCCCGCACCCTGACACCTTCTGAGGGGGTAGGGTGTGCCTGTGTTGAAGCGCCGTCGCGACTCCTTCAACCTTGTTAAAATTGTACTGTTAGTTGTTGAGAGTAATGGCAAGGCCGAAGGGGTAGGTTCACCTATATCGAATTTGCTTGTCTCGAAGGGTGGTGGTAACGAGGCGGAACTGTTGTCGCCTCATTAGTGTTGCCTGAGTAACATCTTGATACAGCGTGCACGTCCCCCCTTGATATTTAATCGATTCTTGTCCTCGTGCCTTCCTTAGCACCAGTTATTTTGTCTTGAAGGAGGCAAACTTGGCTAGAATGTCTCGAGGCCGCTGATGCTTCCCTTGCTGGGCCGGGCCCACTCTGTGAACACATTCCAGCTGGACAGGTGTGCTGACATCTCCTATTATGTTAGTTAAAAAAACAACTATGAACTGCTCCAGATCAGCCCCTTCTCGTCCTTCCTCCAGGCCGCGCACTCTGATGTTTTCCCGTCTAGAGCGATTCTCTAGATCTTCGCACTTGAGCAGCGCGGAGTTCAGTTGTGCTGTGAGGGCTTCGGCACCTTCTTCTAGTGGCTGAACGTGATTTTCCAGCATCTGACATTTCGCCTCCAAGTCAAGAGTGCGGGTTCCCACCGAGTCCGCATCTGAGCGCAGGTCGCAAATTTTAGAAGCCATATCTGACTTGAAGGCGTTGAGAGAGGCGGTGATGTCCGCCTTAATGTTTATCGCATAATTCACGTTTAAAGTCTCTGAGCATGGCAAGGAGTTAATCTCGGCATAATGCCATAGTGCCCTCTGTCTGGTTGTGCGCTGCTTCTGACCCTCTCCATGTGGTGGGGGTACTGAAGAAATTGGAGACCTTATTAGATTGCGTTTTCTAGGGAGGCATATGGGCTATGTCAAGGTCAGGTTGCCTGTTCGGGCACTCGTGTGGTTTCCGCCCTCTCGGCCATGTGGGCTGATCTCGTAAAACCCCAGGTATGTTGCAGGATAGGGTGCCTCTGTTCCGCTATTGATCTCGTCTCTCAGGGCCACCAAGCATCGTCTCGTGTAGGATCACAGAATATCACTGCACGAGGGAGCGGGGTGACATATTAAAGTCAGGCCTCTCTCCCACACACCAACCTCGGCCTCCAGCCCCGTCGTAGTTGGGCTCATTCAGCGCTACGTGCTGGGGAACAGAAGATGTGCAACTCGAGGAGTTCAGAGACGAGTCTCGGGGCAGCAAGGAAGTAGCGCCGCTGCTCACCTTCGGGTAACGGCGTAGCGGTCTCCGCAAACCGAGGTGCTGTGGAATCAGATGCACCACCGGTGGTGGCAGACAGTGAGGGCACCCCTTGTGCTCGTCTCAGGTAGGCTCATGCATCCGCACCGATCGCCCATGTCGTGCAGATTCTCCCCTCCTCGCCAGCCGCCATCTTTCTACCGCCGCCGGAGTCCGTCACCAATTCGCTCTAAAGTGAGCGCTATACCTGCCGTTGGTGAGCCGTTAGATTAGCGCCGCTTCAGCAGGGGGCAATCACCGCAGTGGCAGCTTCGTCTGTATCCGAGAACGCAGTCCGGCCCCGAGGACACATCAGCAACCGAGCCTGGTCACCATGTTGAGAAAGTGGCCGCGCTCCGTCACTCTCGCGGTTTCACGGCTAGGGCACCCACGGGGCTCAGCCAGGACGTCAAGGTATTTCCTGCGTGCTAATTAGTCATGGCCTGCTTCCTTCCTATAGTTTTGGCAAGAGTAAAGTCCCGATGTGAGCTATGGATCAAACTTTGATGCGGGAGCCGAGCAGGATCACGTCCGCGCGGCCATGATGGTTGCACCTCAAATTTTTAAATAGTGACTTAAATAATATTCATATAGAGGCAGAACATACATATACCAACGTTAAAAGTTGTATGTAATTTTATGTGAAAGACTTGAACCGGAAATCATTTTAGTGAAATATTGTTTCCAGATTTTACTTTTCCTTGAAGGTCACTCTAAAATATTATTTAAACCCAATGAGCTCAAGGCAAACAGACAACACCATGGCTAGAACTGACCTCAATTGGTGAAACAAATACTAATAAACCTGGTAGGAAAAGGCCCACTTTGAAAGTAACCTCTAACCCAAATCTAAGAGTGGCTTGCTACTGCTAGAATTATAGGTCTGCACGAGAAGCAATCTGTGCCTGCTGCAGGACACTAACATGTACCTATAAACAGAACTCTAAGGTTTGTTCTACCCGGCTTTTTTCATATCTGTGCCTGTAAATGAAAGCCTAATTTTGAACCCCATTCTTGCATTTTTACAACTCCTCTGCCACTATCTATATGATTCCAAACCCTTTTAGGTCTCACCTAAAATAGCCTGCATGCTCTATTGCTTGTGAAAGATGTTGTATACAGCAAGAGGCTTGGACGACACCAATTGCTTACCATTTGTTGACTTCATTGTCACTCTTATTGGCATCACTTCCTCTTCTTTCTTGTGGATCATGGACCAAGTACTGATTGCTTCATTTTGATTAGTGTCCTTCTGCTGCTTGCACTGTGATTGAGGAATTATTTTCTTGGTACTTTCCCCCATGTTGCTTCTTTATTCTTCCCCCATGGTACTTCTTTATGTGTTGCTTCTTGTTTCCCACCATCCCATTGTCCATGTTGGTTCTTGCCCCTCTCACCCAGTTGTCCATGTAGCTTTTTTACCTCCCACCCCCTTTGTATGTGTTGCTTCAACCCACCTCCACCCCATTGTTTGTATTGCATCTTCCCCCTCTCACCTTCCCTTGTCGGCATTGCTTCTTCTCCTTCCACTCCCCTTGTCCATGTTGCTTCTTCCCTCCCACCCCCAACATTACATTGATACTATAAGAAAGAAATGCACTATGATGTGGGCAGCGCTGACGCCTTCATAGCACTTATTTTATATCCTGTTGCCTGTTTCCTCCTGCCCTCGCTCTGGTGTTCATGTTGCCCGTTCCATATTACAATCCCTCCTGTTGTCTGAGTTGCCCACTTATCATAAGAAACAAAAAAGCACTTTTTTGTAACAGTTAGCTATGCTGCACATCAGATGCGATGCTCTACAACATGGCTAAAATACATTGGCAAGTCCAATAGCTCCTGTATAGGCGAGACCTATTGGCTTTGCCAATGCTTGCTGAGATGGCAGCATCACTCACTGCGTCAGCTTCTGAATACTACACTGTAAATGAAAATAATGAAGGAAATGCGTAAAATTAATTTTATTCTGAAAAACATTGCTTCACATGGGTTTGGTTTACTTGGCATAACTAGGCCACACTATGCCACCCTACTGAAAGCGCATGTTTGAATGTTGAACAAGAGCATCGTTTTTGATTGAGGTTCAGATTGCATTTGTAAGCTAACATTTTTATTCATACTCCTCAGTCGAAGGGCTGTGTTTGGAACATTACAAGGTTGTGTGCTGAATCTTTGTTGTTGTGTCTGCCGTTGTGGTCGTTTGGAACAGTTAGTTGAATTTAGTTTCTTTACTTGTTTATTCTCTCTGTGAAAAAAAGTGGGGCAAGTTAATAGCCTTTGAAAAATAATGTGCATTTAGGTGTCATTTGGGGTCGACGAAAGCTAATAGTTTGATTGGTTTGCGGTTCAAGTAAAATGTTAGTGCTGCCTTTTTTACAAAATGTCATGGTACGAAACTGTGTGCTTTTATTGTCTGAAACATTAGAAAGGATGTGCTATTTGGGTAGGAGTTCATTCATTCCTTTGATTTTTTTTCTTTCCTTCAGCGAGCTAGATGTCCTTTGTATTAGGGCTTTTTATTATTAATTTGACCTTTATCACAAGTGTTGTGGCTACCTAATTTCTTAGAGGCACATTGTATTATTGCATTTATTTGTGAATTGGTTTCTGATTCTAACCAACCTTTTACTTCCTTTAATGACTCATTTGTCATTTAAATACATTTGCAGAAATCTCGAAGAAGCCTCATTGTGCATATTTTTCCTTAATGGTTTGGGCTGATTATTTGAGCAGTGGATTCTCCCTTTCCCATGAATCCTCCTTAATGTTGATAGAGTTGAAGCATTAACAGGGATGATGAAACCTCGGCCAGAGTGAGATATCTTGTGCTTAATACTGCTAGGATGAAATGTGTGACTCCCATGAACTCTTGACATCTATTGTCCATCGTTGTTGCTAATAAACTGCTGCTCTTTACTGTGCTATTGGTACATGTCTGTCAACCTCCTGGTACATCCCATGCCTTGCTGTGTTATTGATCCATGGTTACCCCTTCATCTGCTAATAATACCATCATACCGCTTCCTGTGTTGTCAGCTTATGGTGTGTGTTCATGCTTCAGGAAATGGAGTGCTGTGCAATTAGTACAGGTTTGTGAAATCCATATGATTTGCTTCTATACAATAATGCAAAATTCCACAAAATGTACACAAGATTACATAAAATACAAAGCCATTTTTAGCACTATATTTAGCACAAAATGCATCCTCACATCCAAATAGCACAAAGAAAACACAGTGCCACGAACAGTCCCTTGCATTCAGGTTGTTTGTATTGTTTTGTGCTCCACGGACAGTAAGAGAGTAATTTCTGAAATTTCGCGTAACAAGTATAATGCAAATTTCGTAAAATTACGCGAGATTACAAAAATGTAACATAATTTCTTCCAAGGCCTAATTACTAACTTGTAAATGTTGGTCTACTTCGAGGTTATTTTAGCAATTCTATTCCTCCTGTGTTGCTAGTTATAGATGTCCACTTCTGGTTTAATCAGCGCATGACTATCTGATTCTTGTTAATACAAGGATGACCTCCTCCTCTATTATTCTTTTTCTACTTCCTGTCTTAACAGTAGGTGGCTCTCTTTTCCTGTGAGGTCTGCAATCCGTGTTCAGTTCTGCCTACCTTATAAATGCATGCTGCTCATGCTGGGCTAGTAGAACACGATGCTCCTTCCTCTCTCAGCAGTGCATTGGCAGGCCTTCCTGTGCTTCCAGTACAAGTTGACATTTATTAGTTCCTGGCTGCTGCTTCTTGTGGCATTAATATGTGGCACCCACATTTTTTCTCTTAGTACATATCTGGACCTTTCTCTGTTATCAGTACGTGACAAGCCTTTCTCCCTCATTAGCACACATCTGCCTGTCTTGCTGTTTCATTCGTGTATGGGTAACACTTCTTACTTATTAGTGCATCACAGGTTTTACTAATTAGTTAGTGTAATGTAGCAACTTCCTGCTCCATCAATACGTAGCTAGCCTTCCCGTGCGGCATTCTCAAATTACACACTGTACGGCTTCATCAGGGAGGTGATATCATTTGCAGGACTCAGGTATAACCACCAGGGCCGGACTGGGCGTAGCGGGCACTGGGAATTTCCCCAGTGTGCCGGAAGAGCGAGGGCCGTTTTTGTACCAGTGGGGGCCGTTTTTGTTGCTGGGGGCCAGGTTTTGCAGCAGTGCTGCAAAACCCGCCCCATCTAAGAAAAGCGCAGTAGCAGCGCAGCAGCCGTGTTCCAGCCCTGGCAATTACATCCAAACTCCCCCCAACCCCACCCCCCTCCTCCCCAGGCGGTCGATCGGAATATATTGCCAGGGCTGGTTTGCATCCCAGTCTGGACCTGATTCCCACTTTGTCAGCCTAGTAATGATCCTTATCCTGTGCAGGTCATAGGAAACCCTTCGCCCCTTTCCAGAATCTGCCCATGTTTCCAGTCGCCAAGAAGGAGCTGGCATGTTGGCCTGCGTACTCAGGGAAGACAAACCTATTGTGAAGTAAGGAAGCACACAATGCGATGCTAGCGGTCTGCCTGTGCTGCTGTGCACAGGCAATCGCCTCTTCACCTCACCTTGTTGCTCACCATTAAGATGTAGGATAGTGCCTGAACAGGACAACGAATGAGGGATAAGTTCAGGTTTGCAAAGAAAAATCTGCACCATACAAATTAGAACCATATGCATCAAATCCTCCGGACTGATCCTCCTGCCCATAATGAACCGTATATGGTTGGCTGGTGTAGATAATGAAGTAGCTGGGAGAGATCACAGTGATGGGACCTGCACACTGAGAGGGGATAGCAAAATAATCAACGATAGAACAAATATACTAAGGGAAGGGATGCTACATAAGAATGGGTCGTGTTGTTTACTACGTTGACCTTTTGAATCTGCTGAAAAGTAGGAGGCAGGCATTGGGATTTCTGCCGCAGTCCCTAAGTTATCATACAGACAAGGCAGAAGACCTAATGAAAAGTATAAAAACATACCTCCACGGTACATCATATATCTCCTGGGAGGACATAATTTAACTCTCCTTCTCAAGATTACAGAAGAAGTATGTCAGTCATTACTGCAGGGTGAATTCTTCTCTCGAGGATGAAGAACATTTTCTAAATCCTCCTCTATAAATTCAGCTATGATTTCTCAAGTAGATGCAATTCCAGGGACAGCACATGCTCTTCTGAACGCAGGTCTAGGGTACAATAGCCAGTAGGAGGAACTCCAATCACAATATTGGTATTTTTGAGATCTATGGCTTCTGATTAATTCCATGTCCTGCTGGAGATAACCGTCCAATGGAATCTTCCCTATGAAGATGAAAATGGAACTTGAACCATATTAATTTAGACCCGGGAAACCGATGATGAATTGAATAGTGAAACATCCTGGGAATTATACATTTCCAACAAAGAGATGGAGGAAATTACCAGTCTTGGCTTTGGTTTTTTGGAAGCAGCACAGCCTTCTCCACGCAGCAAAGTGATTTAAATGTGCACCGTTTGCTCAGACGCAATCAGAATCACAGCTGCTCCCTTGTCTAAGCTTTTCAGGATCCATGAGGTAGTCATCAAAGAATAAGAAGTTCCAGGAAAAGTCTCAGTACCAGGTTCTGGTTGAAGAAATAACCTATACAAGCGTTTCAGTCTAACATTCCAGAAATACTTAAGGTAGGATTCTTCCTCCTTTGTCTTTGAGCATGCAGTTATTTTAGAAAATTATTCATCTTTAGACATCCCTGATTGACCTTAAAATCAGATTTAAAGTACATTAGATGCTAATATTTGCATTGACTACACACACCTACTAAGCTTACATGACTCAGCCCTTCCTCTGAGATTTGAAAGCCATGCTTTCAGTCTTGTATGAGTTCATAAACTATAGTGCTATCATTGAGTTATCAGTGAGCTGGCTACCAACATTTCACTTAACGCCCTCAAAGCCTATCGTATCATGTCAGTGTTAACTGTAACTAGCTGTGGTCAGAACACAATTCTGGCTCAGTTGAAAGTATAGTGACATATCTTAAAAGTCATTGTTTCTCTAAGTAGATTCACAAGTCAGAACCATTTAGCCCATACATGGAGGAGCTAATAAAGATTGCTTCAGGAGATGCAAAGCTCTTTATGTCTTTAGTTAGTGCCCCCTGCGTCCACATGGAGATGTTCTAGGCTTTATTCCCAGACCTTTCCACAGTGTTTCTTCTGCTACTGCTTATTACTAAGATGGAGTGAAAGATGTTCCTGTTCATCTTGAAGTAATATTTAGAGAAATGCTGTGGTGAAGTCTTAGAACATTCTCCGGAATTCCTTCATGTGGAAGCAAGCGGCCTGGATCAAAGGCATTGAGAGTATTGCCAACCGAACATGGAGTCATTCATCAATATGCAAAATTAAACCCACGGAAGTGTCTAGATCTAGATGACTGCATCCAAGCAGGAGACTTGCATCAAAGGCTCTGTGCCTATTTGACAAAAACATAATACATCCGCATGGATATTGAGTGTGACCCATGAAGTATGTTCCATGCAGCTTGTGACTATTCCAAAATACTCCAGTGTATTATGGATTTTCTAACCAGTGGTTTGAGAAGAATTGATAAGTGGGACAATTTAAATGATCTGTCTTGTCTCCAAACCCTTGTAACTTTTGCCTTGTCGTAGACGTGAAGAAGGAAACCTGCTCAATTCACATAATCTTTAAGATAAAATATATTATCCAAATGGTAACACCCGGGAGCATCCTCAGATTAATAGATTTAATACTTCTAGATGCAAATTTAGCCTACCAAGCAACGTTTTCTAAGATTGATGTGCCAGAAGGGAAATTCTATATCAGTGCACTGCTGTTAGCTGGACACTTACCAGTCCTTAGTGGGGGCTTCACAAATATTCCTGAAACTGCAGCAGGGATCATACATACAATAGATATAAGTTCTCCCTTTAAATGACATCTGATGTTTACATGTGTTTTATCTATACCAGTGAGGGATGGATAGTCAGAAGATGCACAGTCATCTGAACACACCCAGATGGAAGTTAAACCACTAGATCTGCGGCTGTATCAATACCAAGTGTTCATTGAGTTCAATTTAGGGCATGGAAACCTTTCCTCTCCCAGTAAGGTCTGTCAAGAGCCAACACACCTCCAGGCCCTCTTGTCTTGCTAGTCTGTCTCAGCCTTCAATGGCTCTAGATGTGCTAGTGCATTGGGAAAGCATACATCTTTTGACGAGCATGCCTTAGGTTCTTTATCTCTTGACATTTAAAAGACAAACCCCAAATCCCAGTTCCAGAGTCCTTGAGCAAGGAGCTTCAGTGGTGGTCGAATTTACACAATCATTTGAGAAGAACTGATCTCATGTCCAGGCCCCTCCTGTTCTAAAAACAGCATGAAACGGATAACTACACTGTAACCATCAATTGTCCAGGGCCTTTGGATGCATCATAGCCGTGGAGAAGTAACACATGCTTTCCCTTTCAACATCTCTGCTCCTGTGGCTTGTGCTGCTATTCTTGCAATAATAGCAAATGAAGCTGATGGATTGGATTTAGATGGATTCAGTCCCAAACACAACAATTATGTGATCCAGGGATCATCAAATCCCACCACATACATTTGCTGTAATTGTTCACCTTCATCCCTAGCACCCCACTCATGTGATCCCTAGAGAAGACTGAATAAAGGAGGGATCATACTGGGATTTCTGTTTCTATCTATGGAGGGCCAGCTATCAACAATTCCACGTGTGTAGAGGTTTGAGAATACTAGACCAGAGTAAAACCCATTGTCCCGGAATTGGACTTTCCACTAATCCCATTAGTCCTACAGGTTTTACATAAGAGTTAATTTCCATAATCATTGGTTTGGCAAGGATTGATCTTCACACGGTGCTTCAGGGGTGTCTTCGTATGAGACTCTTGGGATGAGGGTAGGTGGTTCTCCAAGGTTGATGTTAGCAACCTATCTACTTGGAGATCACCTGATACCTTTGTGTCTCATTGCAGACTAGCCATGACTCTTCCTCTGTGGCTTTTGGGACAATCTTGGCTTATGTATTGGTGTTTTATTTGTGTAGAAATAGTTTTAGTATGATATGATATATAATCAAAGGTAATTGCTGTATCCTTACATGATAAAAACTGTGATGAGTAAGGACAACAAAGTAGTACCAACAACCTTGACCAATCCTTGTATTTCATTGTCATCCATCAACAAAGCTCTCACCGGCTCTAAAGTGCCCTTGAACCCTTGATCATATGATTACTTCTTGGTAAGGATAATAGGTCTGTGTGGATGGTGACATTTGGTAAAAAATACCTTTTTTTAATTGATATTGACTTGTATGACTTCAGGGGTGGACTACATCCGTGTGCACCAGACGGTGACGAGAAATAGAAGGACTCACAGTAATTATTAACATTTTCAGAAGGAGAGAGGAAATGGGACTTTGAACGCTCATGCAAATGGCACTGCTGTAAAAAGGGGGGAGCTCTTTAAGAGTGAACGTGTAACGTTCTTATCAATGAATTGGGTAAGAACAGAAATTACTTGGTATTGTGGGTGAGGATGAAATTTGTTTTTATGTGATTTAGGAGCCCTTGAACTGAAGAGCTGAATAAGAACAGGTTACACGTACAATAGAGCGGTATTAAGGATTTAAATAAATGGAAATGCAGACTTTGAAGAGATGCATTATAGATGTATTACATCTGATAGACAAGACAAGCAACAGCACAGTATAGAACATTTAAATGACACACATTTACATTTTGAGGACGTTCGAACATAGCCGGGGGAGATAAAGTTAGGCAGTGGTGAATAGACAGAGAGGTGGGGTCACCAAGAATTAAAATGTTGTTTTTATTGTTATTAAAATGCTCACAACTGCCTCATTACTTTCACAGACTAGAATATGCATTAGAAATATTGGCCGCTATCTTAATAAGGAATTATTTTTTGTAAAAAATATAATACGCCAGTCCGGTGAGTCATAGGGGGACTGTGGAATGATCAAGGGCTTTCTTTGTACAACATGCCATTTGTCTGATGGCTAAAACACACTCAGATTGTTGGAAGTACTAAAACAGGATTGTTTACATCAATATTTAATTGTACAATTTTTCATTTGATCCCTCTGTAGTTTGATCATAGTCGCCTCTTTTCGGAAGTGGCTCACATTACAGTATG
Organism: Triturus cristatus; assembly: GCF_964204655.1. Lineage (NCBI taxonomy): Eukaryota > Metazoa > Chordata > Amphibia > Caudata > Salamandridae > Triturus > Triturus cristatus. Next base: position 112,972,215 of record NC_140592.1, read on the forward strand.
AGGCAATTTACCGGCAAACAGACTGAAGATATGAAGAAAGGGAAAAAATGCACAACCTTTCTAGAGAGGATTCAGAAATGAAGACTTAGATTTCAGGCTGAGAGCCAAGGGAAACAAAAGTAGAATGACAGCTAACTTCCTACTCTCTGTTAGTCTGAGCAGGTCACTGTCACTAAGCCTTGTAAGCCACAGAATGTTCCCAATTCATGTAAGACTGAAGACAAGGCTTCCAGAATGCGAAATCAGCCAACAAGTGAAAATCAGTGATCCTGCGACCCCTGGAATCACTAGAGGAAGCTTGAGAAATTCGACAGTTATCCACAAACCAGGATGCTCAGAGCTCAGCCAGCCTTAATATGAATTATATGTAATACAATTGTGGGTTATTCAGAGCACTTTGACCTCTGAAGATGCCTTACCAAGAGTGCCTGTCGCAAAAATGAATGTTTGCATGCAAAACTGAGACAGCAAATTTATGGGGCATGCTTTCTCAAACATTAATCACACAAAAAAGTTTTAGAGTTTGGCAAATCATGAAAAACACCACAATTCGAGTGAATCGACTGCATTCAGGTTTGATTAATGAGGCGTGGGAAAAAGTAAAATGGTGGCCATCAATTCAGTTTGGAATGATAGCTAAAGTACAGTGGGGTTAATATGCTATGGAAAACAATTCTGAATATTAATGACTGCTGTTAAGGATGAAGGGAAATTTAAAATACTATATCCTTTGAGATTTGCAAGCACCAGAGTGATTGGCTGGCAGATGGCGGGCAAGAGACCATCAGTACAAGTTATCTGGAATAGGTGAGGTATTTACTACAGGGTAAGTAACCCGGGCCAGGGAAGGCGAAGCCGGACCCATTGGGGGCCCGGGGTAAACGCCGGCCAGAGGCGGGAAGCCCCGCCCATATGCATAGCCCGCTTGAGGGGGGCGACCAGGCGACCAATACAGGGGTGAGCTGACAAAGCAAGGGAGGGATAAATAGGGGGCAACAGGCCCGATTAAGCACAAACCCACCCCCTCGCAGTAGAGAGAATTACTAAAAGGTAGATGGAAGGCTCACACAGTGTCCTTGGGATGCCTCACGGCAGGGGCACTGAGGGAGCCAAGGGCTGCTTACAGCCATAGAAAGAGTAGATGTGATGCGCCCGCAGGACCCTTCGGATGCCTCACGGCAGGGGTACAGAGGGAAAAAAATGGAAGGACTCAGCCTCATGATGGATAGAGTAGATGCTTACAAGGTCCTTGGGATGCCACACGGCAGGGACCCCCGGGAGCAGGGAGGGCCCACGAAAAGGGTCCAGGGCAAGCAGACCAGCACTTGCAGCCTGGGCAGGTCCCAAAGGATACCCTCCAAATCGGTAGCAAGTTGAAGTCTAGACCAGTGAATCAGAGGCCCAGACAAGTGGCCCCTCTCTTCCCGGGAAATTGAGGAGGCAGGGTCCACACAGCAACAAAAATGATTGCAAAGACAATGAAATATGTTAGCATGGTTATTAAGAGATCAATTGGATAACCAGGATTTTGCAAATGTATAAATATATTATGTTGAATAAACTGCGACCTCTTAAGGCACCATAGCACGTTGTCAGTGGTGTGATTTGAGGGTCATTATGGACGCAGTTTTGTAGCAAGGGGGGGGGACAACTCGCTTCCTGGAAGGGGTTGTACCATTACCCCAGAGTGAAGTCCTGCATCTTGCAAATGAGGCATAACATGCAGCATTAGTATTTAACAAACCAAAGTACACATGGCTTGCCTTTTGTTACAGGTCTTTTTCCTTGATAAGTTTTGCACGGTTTGACCTGCTGGAACTCATGACAGGAAAACTGCAAGGGTGTGATAATCATCACAAAACTCGTAATTCCAATTACAGTACAAACGTGTTTCAACAGGGATCGAAATTTAGCCCCGTGCTTATAATATGGGTGTAACTGATGAGGGACTACATGGCCAATGGAACTTATATAAAATGCACTATACCATAAAATGGAAGCTCACTCAAGACATGCTTTCAATTCTCATGTCTAAAATTCAGCTTCTTTTTCTTCAGGTCTACCCACTACTTGTATGTTTATCTCTTTCTGTTCAGTCTGTTTTCCTGTTTCTGTTCAATCCTTGCCTCTTTCCTTTGTACTCTGTATATAATATTTCTGTATAATTCTCTCCAGTTGCCTCATTAAATCTGCAATACATTTGCTTGGTTTATAGTAGTCAGTAGGCGTACTACCAAATTATCTAGTTTTTTAACCCCTTGAGTGCCCCGCCCTTTCCCCGCCCTGTGCCGGCCCTTTCATTAGCGGGCGGGGTTCATGACGAGATAGTCTCGTCATGGGCACAGCGCAACTGCGGCCCATGACGAGACCATCTCGTCATGGGCACTCAAGAGGTTAATAATGCCCATCAAGAATATAAGATTGCAGAATGTTGACTACTAATATATCTTCAGAGTAATTATACATAGGTAAATAGATGTATCATCCTTAACTTATTTTTATGACATCATCAAGGAAATTAGATGTGGAGTTATGCATAGTAAATTTCAACATACCTATGTACACGTTTCTTGATGATGATGTAGTAGTGGTAGTCGGTATTCATGACATTGATATCCTGAAAACCAGTTACATAGTGGTTTTGTTAATCTGATCCGATGACTTATCCTTGCCTGCAGTTACTGATCCCAGGGTCTCCTCTGAGGCTTCTCTCAAGCTGAGTTTTGTCTGTCTTATGTATTTTCAGCTGCATTTTGTTTTCTTGTTCCATCGTGCAGAATAACAAAGCTGAGTCCACAGGATTTATATAAAGTATGGCATGTTAGTGGTAATGCCTGTTGTGTGGGTGTAAGAATGATGTATGCTGATAGCTACTCAACTCCTAGCGCCTGTGCCGGGCATCATCTGAACTTTTTACCGTGATATTTAAATGCTCTCCAAGTCAAAGAGAAACACTGGAACACTGGTAGGCTCAGCACAACTTGTGAGAGGAAGCAATACATCAAACGCTTTCCCTAGTGGCCGGAGGTCTGAAGTGCAGTTTTAGAGCGGGAAAACTTCTTCTATTTGGCCTGGAGCAACAACCTGCCCTCTCAGCTTTTCTCTCCACGCCATGGCGGCCGGCCAAGCTGTTATTGCTCAGCCCAGGGCTGTGATTCATCTTCTTGCTGTTCCACCTATAATTCAGAACCGTACCCTGCTGGAAGGAGCTCCTCATTAGCTTCTTCCCGTGTCTGCGATATCAGGGGAGACAGACTAAAAGATCCAGGAGGAATTAAGATGCATTTAACATGCAGTAAAACTTCTTTCATATCCTCAATGACATGCGCAAAGCTTAATTACGCTGAAAGTCACCAACTTCTCCTTAATATGCTGAGTGCTGCACTCCTAATTAGTTGCCTTCCCATTGATTAGCAACTTATGCCGAGCTTGTTACAAATGGTCGATTACGCCGCCTTATCCGAGAACTTAATTAATATGATAGAGACTACAGGAGAACCTTGCCCGTGTTTGATTTATTTCGCTGTATTGTTGTCAAACAAATTTTCAGCTATGTAAGAAATATACAAATGAAATTAAAAGAAGATTTCTGCTCCTAGTTGTCTCTTGATGGATGACACTTTCCTTGATATGATGATGTGAGGATACCCTACCATGGGTCTTTGCACACAACAGGCTTTGAGGGCACCTACAAGTTACTTGTGTTTGTGCCTCAGTCACTGTTCCATCATTTCTACAGGATACAGGATATGTGTAAGAGCTAGATTAAACAGAGTTAACGAAATTGAAAGCGCAAGCTCATGACCACTGGCATCATTTCACCAAAATTAGAGGGTGGTAGATGTGATGTAACACACTATTTGACTCCCTGGTGACACCATACGAGGTGACTAGTCTTTGAAACTGTTGACTAAGCCTGAGCAGAGTGCAGAAAAACCTCTGGCGCACTACGTGGAGCTCCGCAAGCGGCGGAGTGCGTTAGAAAAATGCTGCTCACTGTACTTTTCAGCGACGGGTCTTTCTGCTGCTCAAGTAGATTTTCTACTCGAGCGGTAGTTTTCTCGAACGTATGGTTTCTCAACGCGAGCAGTCGATAGCATATGCGGCCACTCGCATTGAGAAATCTGTCCGTCTGTGTTGAGAAATCTTGCCTGGAGGTTGATTTCCCTCGCTCGCCAACTTGATGTTGACGAGCGCGAATGAGGAAACATCTCGCCAGGAGGTAGATTTACTTCGCTCACCAACTTGATGTTGATGAGTGTGAGTGAGGAAAAAAACTCTGCTCTGCTAAGCAGAGCGGAGTTTTTCTGAATTCCGCTAACTCCGCATAACGCGGAGTGTGGAAAACTTCACAAACTCCACGAGTGGAGCAGAGTTCACCGCCCAGGCTTACTATTGACATCCTATGGCGTTACCCACTCGCAGTCTTTTAACATGATAAAAATGCAGAAAGACATAAAATAATCCTATAATAAGTTTAAAGATAATTATTTCCTTGACAACCTTAAAGATTAAGATATAGGCAGTGATAAATTGCCTTAATTACAAATCCCTAGAAACACCTAATTGATGATCACGATCACAAACAAAAAACATAAATAATTGATTTCTAGGAACTAGAAAATCATGAAGAACATTAGGATTATCTCTAATTAAATTTTGCGTGGCTAAGGAACTAGTCACAAATAGGATATTTAATTGACTAAAATGCAATTTGGCAATCGAAAACCACCCGTTTGAAACAGGATAGTATTCTTAAACGAAGCAAACATAGAGAAAAGGTATATGGCAGGACACAATAAGGATGTTCTTAAAAATCTAGTTCTATAAGAAAAATAGCTTTTTTAAATGAGCTTCATTCAGAGTTTGGAGACACTAAACAAGGAGGCCTTGATTTATCAAATGCAAAAATGGTCAATATATGGAAAATGAAATATAAAAAGAAAAGATACTGAAACATAAATGTAGAAAGGCACTTAGAGATCATGGGCACAAAATGTATACTGTAAAAAGTAGAGGATTAGTTTCTAGTGGTAGAAATTTGAGTAATGGGTGTAGTAATAAACCACAGCACATACAAATATTGAAAAGAGAAATAGAGAGAGATAAAATGATAAATACTAGCTTAAAGACAGCACAAATTCTCAAAGGGTATTAATATTAAGTTCAAGACTCACAAAAATGTTTTTAAAAGACGTACTCATCATAGGTGTCCTCGTACGATTCGAGTAGTATTACTACCTTAATGGGATATACAAAAAACACAAAGCGTACACAGTTTACTCTAGATTTATTTGCATGTTTAATCCTAATCCAATGAATTTACCAGTAGTGGAAGACCTTCCTCCCTTGAGTTTCGTCTTGAGATGCAAAAGCAGCTTAACTTTCTACTCTTCTTTTACTCACCAGGCAAATCATATTTTCCTTCGGAAAACCACCTTCTCTAGACACCTCATGTAAATCTAGCAGTGCTTGTCATTTTTCACACGCGACAAATTCTACGCCATTTATTTTACTAAAGGATTTGATGATGTACTAAATGACAAATAACAGGTATACTGGGAGAAGCAAGCCTGCATATTTTAATATTGATCAGACATTGGTTACTGGGACATAAAGCTAAGGCTGTTTTCTCTTTATTGATGCTGTGTGACTTGAGATCTTACACAGCAGCAATAAAATGAGGAACATCTCAGGCGTTTTTTATATTTTTTATAAATGCTTCAAAATATCAGATGTGCTTCACAGGGTGCTGGCAATTCACAGGTGTAGTGAACTCACCATACACGTTCCTACAGGGGAAAACCTCAAGGCACAATGCATCACAAAGTATATCCCTGCAAATCAGAGCTAGATAGAGTGAACCCTTCAATTTTATAATCTCCCTTGTGAATGATCTGATTTAAAATGGGTTTGCACTCTCAGAGCAACCATATTCACTCAACTGAAAACAGAGTGAGAAACTTCAGTGCAATGCTAGAATAGGGGCCTCAGTGCTAATAATAACAAAACAGGGTATATTATTGAAGGGGCACCTGGTCTCATTTGTGGACATTCACATTATCAGGTTGAACTTGTGTGGCCCATGCACACTGTGGTAGTGAAAAGCATTAGCAAAAAAAGATTATCTTGGGAAATAGTGCCTGCGCTGCGGGTGTCTCCCACCCACTCTTGTGGGTCATTAGAAGGACTCGATGGCATTGTCACACATTCAGCGGACGGGGTGTAGGGTGCTTCTGCAAAGACAATGACAGCATTGCTGCTGCTGCTGCGCCTTCAGAATGTATGCAGGGGCAGCTACGTCACTTCTTTGCAAAGGGGCCATGGCACAGCCATCAATAGAGTAGCAGATGCAGTGGCACTAGGACCCTGGGGAGTCGGGCCGGGGGTGGTACTTCTCTCTAATAATGGAGGTTGACTGTTTTGTCTTGCTTTCTTGCTTGCATTAGGGTCCTTGGCACCTTTGGCACTCCTCAGGAGAGGGGTCAGAGATTTTCCCACAGAGGGTAAAGGCACAGAGGGTACCCCCCTGATAAAGATGCCTGGGGGCACATTAGCTGTATGCCACCAGCTGAATGATCTTCATTCCTCAGCCCTTTTTACCACTACCCCTGCAACTTCAACATAGTGCAGGTGCACATGCTAATTACCTCCTTTTTTGTTTGGAGACACGCCCCCGTGCAGTGGATGGAGTGATCATCTTTCATTATGCAGCAACAGAATGAGTGTGGCCATGCAGCAACAAAAGGGAGCACATATGCTCATTATGCTTCTAGTCCCCTTTGCTGCAAAGGTACCAGGAAGCCCTAAACACATGAAAACTTAAAGATATTAACCTAAAAATGTATATCAACACCTTAATGTGTACAGGAAAGTATAATGGGACCCACCAGTTGCAAATGTCCCAGCAGAAGTCACTAAAGCCAGTATATTTGTGAACAGATGCACAGCAGGCTGCAAAAAGTTCTTTTCCACACAGTGAATAAGAGCAGCACAGACAGCACACAAAAACAGCACTTCAACCACATTTGCAGGAGAAAGTTCAGGAACAGACAATCTTAGGGCAAGATTTCCAAACACAAACAGAAGAGGTAAAGCAAGGACAGCAACATTGTTGAAAATCCCCCTTTCAAAAAGCACACAGTGGGTGTAGGAAGGCCAGCACAAATACACAATACCCTCAGTCACAAAGAGAAGGTACAAAGGAGTAGAATTACTCAGATTGTTCCTAACACACTGAAAGGGCACAGCATGGGCGGAAGCATTGTGTGCCAGCCTTACACAAAAAAACACACACAAAGAGTGCATCTGCAGTCAAATGCATTACTTACATTTTCCAAGATATATTAAATCATTGAATGAACTTCTGAGACATATGTGATAGTTATGTGGTCAGATAAAGGTGATATAAGAAGTAGATCTGACATACATGCTGAAAGGGCACAGAAGGGCTGCCAGCTGGGAAGAAGTTCTGTCAGATATAAATAATGGACAGATTCTTTGAGGTATTTGTTGGAAATGGCTCCCTCTGCAGGATCACCCCCAAACTCTCTTGCTTTTTTCCTCCACTTTTTCTGACCTTGTTTTTGTTGGCCTTAGGTGCTAATCTGCATGTGCTCTCTCCTCTAAACATGGCAATATTGGTTTATACCCAATTGGCATACTTTATTTACTTATAAGTCCCTTGTACCTTTGTACCCAGGACCTATAAATGAATGCTACTATTGGTCCTGCAGCAGTGATTGTGTCATCTACTTAAGTAGCTCTTTAACCATGTCTCAGGTCTGCCATCGGAGCTCATGAGTGTGCAGTTTACACTGTCATATCGACATGGCAAGATAAATGACTTGCCAGACCCAAACCTTCCTTTATAATACATATAAGTCACCCAATAGGTAGGCCTGGGACAGCCCAGGGGGCAGGGGGCAATATATTTAAAACTAGGTAATTTACTTTTAAGTTTTACATGTTCTGGTAGTGAAAAGCTCTTAAATTCGATTTTCACTGTTGCATGGCCTATATCTTTCATAGGATTACATTGGGATTACCTTATTATATTTTATAACTGTAATTTCCAACAGGGAAGAGAAAAACTCTTCAAGTCTAGTGTCTCTGTAATCACAATTTAAAATCCAAACTTATGAATCAATTTTGATAATGCCACTTTTAGGAAGTTAGAAACGGAAAAACTAGGACACAAGTCTTAGACAGAAAGCACAGTACCTGGTGAACTCAAACTGAGTGTATCAACACAATTGTTAATCAAAACTTTGACATAAACAAGAAATCGACTCGACAATGTTAATCCAATGTACACAATAACCTTTCAATTTTCAACAAAAATAATAATAATAATAACTGTATCCAGATGCGTGTCTTCAACGTGCTTTAGTCAGCATCGACAGCTTCAACAAATTTTCTTGATGATTCTTAACTCAAATAATACATTCAAACGTGAATATTCATCGCTCCCGATGCATTTCGGGTGTACAATCACCCTTCATCAGGGGAAATCTACAGATAAACATATACATAATGAGGCACCTCCGTTGGCTATCAATCAAACAGTATATCATTAATATGCCTAAGCATCCAGGATGGTTACAGTAAATGTAGTTTTTAAATAGTTGTTACTCTTGAAATCAGTAACATTCATAACATGTCTATATGACACAAAAGACACAGGGAAAGAAAAAATAGCATGAATATGATAGGGTAAAGAGAGCCCAACCACAATGCAACCAGTTGTGCCATGAAAAATGCTAATACAATGTGTGAATCATCCGTGCTGAATAGTTTTCTGAAAACCAAAATAATGCAAAAATACCTCCACTATTATGCGAAATTGAACTTCGGTCAAACCCCCAGCCCGTGCCCTTGGGCGCGTGCTGACTGTCCTAAGACTCAGAATTCCTAAAGCGGATGAAATGACCTGCACAGACTAGAAATGTGCATAAGATAAAAATATGAAACCTGCGCGAATGTGCTAATCGGCATAAAATGCTAAGTGAAATGACAAAGAACATACCAATGAATCATGAATACTAAAGATGCAATTAAACACACATCAGCTCAAGTAGTGATAACTATCCTCTTCTCCACTCTACGAGAATACTGCAAAGTCAAAACATTTCTATGTTACTCCCAGCCATCACCTGAAGTAAAGCTACTGTGTGCAAATGTAAAACCTGAAATTTACCAAACATGAATAATCCTGCTGGTCATTAATCCCTTTGTGTACCGCTGTGAACGAGTGTGACTTGTCTATGTGAATCACGTTGTGCGCTTTCTAAGACTTGTGTCCTAGTTTTTCCGTTTCTAAGTTGAACAGGTGGTAGGGTGGAACCACCTCAGAAATCGCACACCAACTTTGATAAGTTTTGAGTCGTTTGAGAAAGGGTTTATTATTACGAGATCGAGTGCACTACCGCTGCTGTTTTAAACAAACTTTTAGGAAGTTGCCATTTTTTTGCTTTAGCAATTTGGTGCCTGTGGCCCGTCTCTGATCACATGACTGGGTGTGGTTGGCCGTTGGCCTTTGTGTTTTACTTCCAGACAGCCACTGACAAAGGGAGCTTAGGTGTGTCTCAATGGACCATCTCCGGCAGAATGGGAAGGAGGAGCTGGGCACAGCCTCTCTTACACCTGAATAGGTTGAGTTCTGTCCACACACCACAGGCTGTATGCACCTCTGTAGTGAGTCTGGAGCCAGGGCAGGAATGGAAGACATCTGTGAACTTCAAAGGCATGTCTTTGAAGTCTCCCCCACTGCAAAGACAGCACTGGGTATAAGTACTGGACCTCGGACTGCACCACTTCAGTACACTTCTGTGGATACGCTGCCAGGAAGAAGTACTGCTGTGCTGCTATAGGACTGCCATTCTGTTGGACTGCTACTCTGCTAGGCTCATGCTTTGTTGTGCTGACCTGCTGCCTAGTACACTATGCCTGGGTGAGAAGGTCTGTACCTGCATCTCTTGAACCCAGAGTGACTCCAAGGGCTGGTTGGCTGGCCCCCTGAACTTATGCCTGAAGGACCTAACATGTTTACGGCCACCTTGCACCTGCACCTGAACTCTGCCATCTGTGAGTCTACCTCTAACAGGGTAGAAGCAGGATGAACTAAAGTAAGTTGAGAAAGGGGTAAGCACGACAGGGGTGAATAAGGACCTCAATATAGACACAGCAAAGAGAGCTAGCATGATAGAAGGAAAAATATATATACATTCTGACAGAACAGTTGCCATTTAATTGCCAAATCTACCTTAGGTTGCAATTTATTTGGTCACATTTAGAGACGAATATGTCCAAGCTCAATGCTGACAAACTAATATGGAGCACTTTTGCTTGGGATTAATTTTCCAGTGATTGACATGATAAACAACATCATTATATTGGGGTTCAGATCCAAATGTGTATGATGCTATCATTCCTGGACTGAGGCTTGGTTAAAGACACTACATTGTAATCAGCTATTTATCATCCACAAAACTGTGCCGGCTGCCCTTGCTCTTGATGATAAAAGCTCTAAGGAACAAACTCTTAAGAGCAACATTCACACTGATGATAGCCCTATAGAAAAAGTATAGATAGGAAAGAAACCTTGACTTATCATTACTGTTTGGTACAAAATCTTTGCAATTGTCGTTTGCTTTTATGTTCACAATGGCATACGTCCTGCCAGTATTTTCTCGGTCTGGAGATATATCCATATTGTTTGTTTATAGATAGAACAATCAAGAGCAAAAGCAACACTCTATGATCTAACCATCCTATAATCAAAGCAGTTTGCAAAGATTCAGAGATCCTTATTCATCTTTTTCCAGAAATACAGCATAACCGGCAGTACCGGTGGGACATTTCCTTGAACAGAACAGTCCCTATGGGCCAAACATGCATGCATGACACACAAATTATAATATCATACTGCACTTATCTAAGCCATGCACAATACAATTTATGCAATCAAAATATAACAAATCATTTGGATGCAAACCAATTGCACAAACCAATAAACAGAAATTGCAACTGTCTATAAAGATTTACTGGATCTACATATCCTGACAGGAGACCAGTATTGAGCATAATGTTTCTGATCACAACTGTTGCACCATTGTCATGAACCAACAATATAACCTAATTTCTAACAATTACTCACAAGAACAATGCTTTAAATAAGCTATCTTTTTTTGCTAAATCTCTTCTCTAATAATGGCTAACAGCACAACCACAACATCAGAAAACCTTCTAAAAAACTACACCTCGCTAATTAAATCCACAAGAAATAAGCAGAATCTTGCAAACAAGAGTAAAAGAAAAACAAGTAGACTAATCACCAACTCACATACCCATTAGACTTTAAAGACGTGGTGCATAATTGATGTAAACACTCAAATTCATGGGTGGAATCTAGTATGTAATTTTCAATAATTTCATTATCGGTACATATAATATAAAGACGCTCTAAAAGTTATTATATAAAATGATTGGATATTTTCATGTTATAGCTCTCAATAACTCATTTATTTTATGTTTACTAATTGTGTATACAAAATCACAGCCCCAAAATTATGACACTTCCTAGCATATGAGCAAGACTCTGTTAACACTTTAAATAGTAAAACAGTGAAAACACCACACAAAAAGATTCCCACACCAGGTTAGAAAAATAGAGCTTAATTTAATAATTAAGAAAAGACCAAAACAACAAATATCTAATCAGTTGAACCGGAGACATGAATTTTTAAACAATAAAGTGAATATAGCGACAAAAAGCACAAAGTGCCAACTTGGGATATTTGGTAGTGCTGGACCGGGTCAAAGACAAATGTTCAGCCTACCGAGATGGAACGCAGGTTGAATACAGCCCCAGATTAGTCCCCTTCTCAAGTTTTGTGCCAAGAGTCTCGTTCGCGGTGGAAGGGTTGAGGGGAGCAGTGAGAGCATCTCTGGCTGAGGTCGGCGTGGCACGAACTGCAGGTACGGCATTATGGATGGGCAGGCTTGAGCTTCTCATTGATGGTCCTCAGTGGGCGATCGAGGCTTGCTGTGTGAAGAGATGGGCATTCGGTGGCTCGCCCTGATTTTAGTTGCAAGTGGCATGGTTCCGGTGCAAACGGTTTGGCTCGCAGTAATGAAGAGCCCAAAAGCTTGATTTAAGCATCACCAAGGGTCCAGGACCTGGGAGGCACCACTTGGGGTTCAGAAACTCGCTGTAGCTGGGGCCAGGAGCTGTTTGGGGAGCCATTGATGCTCCTAAGGCTCAGATCAGGAGGTCAGATTAACCTTTTGAATCACTCTGGGGTCCTGGGTCCATGTTGAAGTTGCAGGTCCAGGTCTTCTTACTCAGGGAACAGGACAGCAGGTCAGCACAGCAGGGCAGCAGTTCCGTTAGAACAGCAGTCCGGCTGAGTGACAGTCCTTGTAGCAGCACAGCAGTCCTTCTTCCTGGTAGAGTTTCCACAGGTCCAGAAGTGTAATGCAGAGTTGGTGTCTGAGGTCCTACTTTTATACCTTGGTGCCCTGGTTCTAGAAGGTGGGAGACATTTCTAGACAGTGGCTTTGAAGTGCATGGAATTCGCTAACTCCCCTGCCTTGGCACCAAGCAGGCTGATGTGACAAGGCAGGGTTGTTAGGCATTTGTGTGAAGGAAGAGCACATGTTATTCAGTTGTAAGTGGGGCTGTGCCCAGCTCCGCCCCCATCCTGCCAGCAGACGTCCCATCTTGGCACACCTAATGCCTCTATTGTGTGACTGTCAGGTAGGAATTTGAGAAGTCTAACTGTCAGTTAAACCCAGTCATACGACCCAGGCCAGGCTTTGAGCATAAAATGGGCTATGGACGAGAAAAGTCTAACTTTCTAAAAGTGGTATTTTCAAAATTGTAATGAAAAAGCCAACTTTACCTTTAAAGAAGGTTTACCATAGACACCAAACAAGACATAGACACCAGCTCCCATTTGGAAATTACAGTTTATTAAATGTAATAAGGCAACTCCAATGTTATACCTTGGCAGGGATAGGTGTTGCAGTAGAGAAAAACAAATGTAAGAGTTTTTCACTACCAGGACATGTAAAACTTAATAGTACATGTCCAACTTTTAATTACAAAGCACCCTGCCCTATGTGCAACTATGGCCTACCTTAGGGGTGACTAATACATAATGTGTTATAAAAAGGGAGATTAAGGATTGGCAAGGGGTTTCAATGCCTGGCAGTTTTACACTGCACTCAGGCTGCATTGACAGGCCTGAGGCATGTTTTAAGGGGTTACTTAAGTGGGGGGCATAGTATGTGCTGCAGGCCCACTAGTACCATACAATTTACAGGCCTGAGTATATGGTATACGACTCTAAAAGGGATTTACAAGTACATTAAATATGCAAATCAGGTGTAAGCCAAGCAAAACATATTTTAGAGAGAGAGCACAAGCACTTTAGCACTGGTTAGCAGTGGAAAAGTGTGCAGAGTCCTAAGGGCAACAAAAACAAATTCAGCAAAAAATGAGGAGAAGGCTAAAATATTTGGGGAGGACTCTGCAGAGCAGGCCAGATCCCACACCATGGTATTAGTATTTCATTGACAACCTTGTTAGACAAAGAGGCCACCACTAATTTAAAGAAAATTCATAATTTCACTGAACGGCTTAGGATGCAATGATACAGCAAACATTTAAGAGGGATTCAACTCCAGTACAAAGTAGATCTAACTTTATATCTTTAACTGAGGAAACAGGCTCCACCGATTTGCCGGTAATCATATCTAGGGGTATGGGAAATTGGCATCATTTGCTTTGCATTAACATGCAAATTCTTATGAAAGAAATGCAAAATTACGTGTAATTACCCAAAATGCAAACTGCCATTTGGTGCTATATTTTAGCTTAGAAAGCATCTTAGCATCCATTTTGGACATGCAGATGAATTTCGCCCTAAAGAAATAGCAAAAAGTGACGGATTCCAACACAGATGCATGAAGAGGCAAAAGTAAGAAGAATTCGAGCCTAGGAGTGTGGATTTTATTTTTAGGAGAATCTGTGTTTTATTCCACTTATAGGCTTTGTTCAACGTTTGTGTAAAATAGTGAGGGCGGACTTACCTCATGGAAAGCAGGGTTAATGCTTATTGTATATTTCACTAAACGTAAATCTGGTATGGAGAAGGGCTGTTTAGGAGTGGAGAGGCAGGTGGCGAAGAGAAACATTAGTATAAAAGAGATACAGCATGACACCTTTAAAAACGTGCAAACCTGCTATTACCGCCACATGCTTGTGTGGAAAATAATGTTGATATTCTAAAGCAGAGAGAGAGAGCATCTCCTGGGGGCTCACTGTGTCTGTAATGGGGACATTTAACTTTCAAGAAATAAAGAAGGAAGGGAATATCAGAAACAGAGAAAAGGGTGTAAGACTCATGGGCGTCCGCTGGGACAACTAATTGACACAGCATGTTTAAGAAGCAACTAGGCAGGTAAAATCTATATATTTTAATAAGATGCAATAAGGACCCCATTAGCACAAGGTAGGATTTGAACAAACTTTCACAACTCATAATGACCTGCTGGCTTACTTTTGCAGGCCCTCTCTTAGTTTCCTGATACAAATATAGTTCATAATTGAAAAGACATACTCTAGGGAGAGGGAAAACACAGTATTTGGGACCATGTAGTGGAGGTACTGCATTAGCTTCATTGAGAAGGAACAAGTGATTGAACCTCATCTGCAATAGCCCCGATGACATTTGCAAGTCACTTCCTTCTCCTGCTTGACAATCGTTTTACATTGTATTTCAAAATGTATTTTGTTGTCCTTTTGACATGTTGCTCTGCTAGAACTTCACTGCGCCCACTAGTAGGGCTGTTACCTGTCGATCATTTGTTATTTCGTCTTCCCCTTGCATCCCCATGCACTTTTTATGATTCAGGTACTTCTTATGTCTGCTTATTGTATTATAATCATACTGTTACCTCATGCCAACGGTCGTTTCTTTGTACAGCGCTCTGATACCCATTTGGGTCTTGTTTGCACTTTATAAAACTTTTCAAATGAATAAATAAGTCAAGCCTTCTGTTTAATTCTTTAAAAACATGTGGAAAGTTAGTTGTGGGACTCCTAAATGAACAGGGCCCATTATCTTCTTATTGTGACACCACTGCCTTTAAGGGAAGTAGGGTGCACTAAAAAGATTTTTAGACAAAAATAAAAATATATGGGAAAGGATATCTGAAAAAGGACTAAGACACTATGGATGAACTAAAATGTTCTGCCTGCAAAAGCATGAAAGATAAGGGCATTCAAGTGGCTTAGATTGGATGAAGAAATGAAGGCGTGGCTGTCCTTCTGTGAGCATACTATGTAAAGTAAAGGACTGGAAAGAAAACCAAGACAAGCAAAGAGAGAAGTAGAAAGATATCTTAAAGGCTTCTTTAGGGTCGTTAGTGACACAAAGATGATGGTGGGGACAATTTGGACTTTTCATGGTGATAAAGAGAAGTGGAGAAGATATGATTGGAAAAAAGAGATGCTTACAATAGTTTATTTTATCGTTAGTTACTAACAAATGTCCTTCGTCATGGGCGGTGTATGTATTTATGTAGGTATATTCTAAAAACATAATTTTGCTTGCAGAATGTAAAACAAAAGCCTGAGATTATAAAAATAAATAAAATACTACTGCTAGATTGAAGCAACCAAGAGTTCTTGAGAATCTCATTGGAGTGAAGAGGCATGTGCTTAAATATTAAAAAATGCATGCAGACCGGTAAAACATACACCTAGCTGCAAATTAGAGGAGAGTGGGGAAGCATGTAGATCCGGGGAGGGTTGATACGGGGTGGTCATGGGTGCAGCAAGGATCAGATTTGGGTGGTAGGAGGTAGATGGATGTGCCAGGACACGGAAGGTCCAAGAGGGTTCCATATTGAATGTGGTTAGTGTTATGAGGAAGGGTCTGACTGGGTGCAGGTGGTCGAGGAGGGACTAACGGGCTCAAATGTCTCCCCTATACAAAGCACACTATGTCTCTTTAATTTTAATTCTTTAGGATAAATTACAAAGTCCACGGTATAATATGTGGGGTTTTTCATGGCTAGCTCTACTGAACCAGGCTTACTTTAGAGCTCTTTTTGAGCAGTTCTTCTGGTCATGTCTTCTCATCCCACTCAACTGTCAACACAAGGGTTTTGCAAAACTGTAAAGTTCTACACCCTTTCGACCTCACACATTTAAAAAAAAAAAGTTAGAGGCTGTCTAAGCTAGCAAAGTATAAAAGAATACAAAAAATGTGGGTAAACGGGTCCTTCACTGTGGCGGCAAAAAGCAGGGGGGGGGGATCTGTCTCAAGAAAACCTAAAATATTTAAATGTAGTGTTCAACAGGCTGGAAAGAATAATAGTATCTTCATCATGAAAATATTCTGCTATTCGCACACATCCATATTTATCTCAGGCACTGTTCTCATAATTGCAGTTATTTAACAAGGGTGCACAGTCTTCAGAAGAATTCCACACACATTGAATGTACCTTTAAGGTGTGATGCCCTGAATCCCAAAGAACCTCCTCGTGAGACATAAATAAAAACCTGAATGTACAAGACTCGTTTGCAGGATTATTTCTTAATGGAAAGAAATGCTCCCAGATTCGTTAAAATTTCAACAAATGATTAACCCAATACTGAAGACAAGTTTTACAACATCGTGGGGATGCACTGAATATTTGAGATTCATCTTTTAATAAAAAGACATGAGTACACGTGGGCTTATTGTCTGAAGCGTGTAAAGATTGTTATGCTTTAAGCAACCATTTTAATTTTGAAAATAACTAAAATAGAATTATTGTGCTTCCATCCAAGACTTTTTTGTTTGCTTATTGTAGAATAACTTTTTGAATAAGGTCTGAAGAATCTTTATAATTTCCCTGCTAATAGCATTGAGATCCCTTTTGGCTTAATGTTTGTTAAAATGCCAAAAGAACTACATAATTATGCCCTATCAAATGTTATATAATTTGCTTACTAATTCGTCCTTTCATGCAGCATACTTAGCATTTTCTTTCCACATAAGTTAGTCAACTATGCTGCATAATTTGGTCCTCCAGTGCCACATAATTCCAGTAGCCTTGTCTTTAAAGATATGGTGGGAGAGTGGTATGTCGTTATAAATGTATGTAGATTATTAGAGCCAGATTCCAAAGTCAGCACCGCACCAATAAAAAGAAAATCACCTGGGTTCAACTCCTCCCCACTTTCAAAAGCAAGCGAGTCATGCAGGTGTGGTGGTGCTCAAGCCCCACCCACTGGCACGGGATCCTACAGCGCTGTGGCAACCACTGTACAGGCCACGCCTGCTTCCCCACAGCAAGGAAGGGTGAGAGAGCACCCTGCCAATACCTTCTGTCTAATGAGGCCTGGGCAGGCAAGCTAGGGAAAAGGAAGGGAGAGACTGGCGATAAAAGAAAGAGACACTCTGGTGATAAAAAAAAGAGACAGGGGCAGCTATTCTGCTAAGACGGACGAGCGTCGCCCCACTGCTCTTTGAGCAGGAAAAATAAAATGATAATAACACAGTTTGTGTCTGTTTCTGGAGACAGAGGGGGAGAAGTAGTTTGCACACTCCAAGTGCACATGACTGCTTGGCCGGCCATCTTGACCTGGCCAAACAGTCATGCGCACTTTGCATGTTCCCCACCAGGCTACATTACACAGACGCTCACACCAATCACAATTAGGGTGACCAACCGTCCGTAAATTTCACGGACCGCCCGTTATTTGGGCCTCTTGTCCGTTGTCCGTGAGGAATTCCTTTACGGACGCCTTTTGTCCGTAATTTGGGACATTGGAGTGATCTGGCTGCCCCCTGCAAGCAGCCTTAGAGTTCTGTAACCCACTGCAGGGGCCAGCTTGCGCTCCTGCAGTGATCAGTGGCCTGCAGCGCCCCCTCGCCAACCTGACGCAGATTACTATCGGCCCATTATCATTCTGTATGTCGGCCTAATTAGCACATACAGAATGATAATGCGCCTCTCTGCAGTGACGTATTTGCTGTGTCTCCACCTGCCCCAGCCGAAGGCATGGCATTTTTCTTTTATTTAGTGGCTGGTGTCCATTGAAAATCCAGTTAAATAATAAAAAAAAGCCATTCTTTATAAAACCTGTTGAAAATGGGTAAAGAAACATTTTAAAATTAAGCGGATAAGTGAAAAACAAATTAATAAAAAAAGGGGAATATTTTAGCAACATTTATGAAACAGCGCGAGCTGTAGAAGCATTTCGAAATGATAAAACAGGCACATGTCGGTTGTAAGAGGTGTGTTAGGTACATCACACCTCTTGCTTGTGTTTTGTACATTAGTATGCCCCTAATACACCTTGGTCGGTGCCGAAGAGGGAAGTTTAAGGAAGAGTTTTTTAGTGAAAGTAATTTCAAATCGGCTTTTCACAAACCTCCTGGATGTTTAAAGTGACAGGTCGAAAACAGCCCAGCTGAAAGGAGATTTTTTTCTTGGCATGGTGCTGTATAAGTGTATATATTCCAAAACCAAACTTTGTTAAAGCAATACAGCATGTCAAACAAAGCATAAAAAGGCAATAAATGCAGCTATTAAAATGAGTATTGGAAGTCCATTTCCTACAATCTTTGGCATCTTCTACTTTCAGAGTTCACAGACCTCTTTGCAATGCTGAATTTGAGAATTTCCCACAGTTCGGCACCAGAACTTTAATAGATCACCTGTTCTTCAAAGAACAATGTGCCTTCATGATTGCCCTGATGATTGTGGAAGGCCAGACAGTCATACATGCTGCATGAAAGGACTGCTGCATTGCTTATTGTGAGGGCTACTTCAGTGTATTTCAAGGATGTCACTATTACTCCAGTAAAGGAGCGGCAATAATGCCACCCGAGCCATCCCCCTGGCGCCCCACACTCGCAAGCAGGAAGAGACACTAACTCTCCATTGGCTGATTTCAATCAGGGTGGGCTAGGTCAGCACTCTCCTAGCCGCACACTTTTTGCTGAACCATTCTGACTGACTGGCATTGATTGGCGTGCAGGGTCAAACTAGGGCAATCTGGCAGTGGAGAAGGGCTGGCCGGACAGGTCAGTGTTTTTGTCTGCTTTTTGGCCTGTTTTAACCCCTTGAGTGCCCCGCCCTTTCCCCCTCCTGTGCCGGGCATTGTATTAGCGGGCGGGGTCCATGACGAGATAGTCTCGTCATGGGCATAGCGCAACCGCGCTCCATGACGAGACTATCTCGTCATGGGCATAGAAGAGGTTAATGTCTGGTGGGCATGTTGTTCTTCTGATGTTTCTTCAGAAGATCAAAACTGTCCCACTTTGTAAATATGGACCACTGTTTTTTGGCTATCTGCTTCGCTGATGGGAGCCACTTTTATTCTTAATGCCTGGGCCTCTTTTCTGTCCCAGTCCAGCCCTGTTGATGTGGCCAGATATAGATTTAGAACCACAGTGAAAACCAAAGGGACTACTCAAGATAAACCAGGGCAAACAAGTAAACAATCCATTTATACATGTTTTCATTTAAATCTGATATTTGTGATTTATTTTCTATTATGAATGGTGAACTACAGATACCAGGATGTAAAGAAAAAACAGCAAAGACATTAAGAGCCAGGTTTTCAGCTTCTTGCAGGACACGAGAATCGAATAGGAGGCTCCGACTTGGAAAGGGAGGTTGTTCCATGCTTTGGGGGTTACATGGGAGAAGGCAAGGCCTCCGGCTTGCTAGTGAGAGTCTGGCTGAGTGGAGGTTTCTGGGAGGTGTGTAGAAGTGTATGTTGATATTCAGGTATGCCGAACTGGTTTTGTGAAGTGCTTTGTGTTTGTGTGTGTGCAGTGTGAATCAGGTTCGTTTGTTGATTGAGAGCCAGTGTAGTTCCCTGAGGTGAGAGGTGGTGTGGGTGCGGCAAGAGAGGTTGACTGTTTTAGAACTTAAAATTATAATGTCTTTGCTTCTCAAGGAGGGCCTCCATGTGCAGCTGGGTGCAGGTGCTGTACAGCATCTGTGCACTACCGTAGACTGCACTCATCAAGTGATGACATAGAGCAGGCGGACACATATATGCTCAACTGTGGACAAAAAGGGAAGGTAGTTTATAGCTGTTATTGACCTTAAGCCATGACTGTAGGGAAAGAACACAGGTAATGGGAACCTGGACAGCAGGGACCCAGTACACCTGCATCAAAAGCCAGGCAAAATGGGGGGGGGGGGGCAGGTGGGGGGTACTGCACCAGAAACCCAGTCTCTTCTGGCTGGCCACTGCACTCTAGTCCACCACTAGCGGTCCCAATTACCTATATTCTATGCATGCTGCTTTACATCTCACAATGGCAATCAGATATGAGATGCTAGTAACTAAGTCCACCCGAGCAGATCTCCATGACCACTTCTCTCACCAAACATGCCTGCTCAGGTTATGAACTGTAAACAAAATATCAGACTGGACAACCCAGTGCAGTAACCATATAAATATATCATGATCATATGAAATACCACAAAAAGACCTGCACAGTTGATCAAAGCTGCATGCCTACCAACAAACCATGAAATGCACGATTGTCTCAACCTAATATAAACTATTTTTGACTTGTACTTGTGTTGGTTGTCTATTTACTTATGCCAACGACACCCAGCTGACACTCTCCCTCACCAAAGACCCAACCACCGCCAAAACCAACCTCCAGGAAGGAATGAAAGACGCCGCAGAATGGATGAAGCACAGCCGCCTTAAGCTGAACTCAGACAAGACGGAGGTCCTCATCCTAGGACAATCCCCATCCGCCTGGGACGACTCCTGGTGGCCCACAGCTCTGGGCTCCGCGCCAACACCCTCGGACCACGCAGCAACCTAGGATTCATCCTGGACTCCTCCCTCACGATGACCAAGCAAGTCAACGCCGTCTCGTCCTCTTGCTTCAACACCCTGCGCATGCACCGGAAGATTTTCAGATGGATCCCTACTGAGACCAGAAAGACCGTCACCCAGGCCCTCGTCACCAGCCGGCTGGACTACGGAAACGCCCTATACGCAGGAACCACCGCCAAACTTCAGAAACGACTACAACGCATACAAAACGCCTCCGCACGACTCATCCTAAACATCCCTCGCCACAGCCACATATCAACCCACCTGAGAAACCTGCACTGGCTCCCTGTCAGCAAGAGGATCACGTTCAGACTCCTCACCCACGCACACAAAGCGCTCCAAGACATGGGCCCTGAATACCTCAACGACCGCCTCTCGTTCTACACTCCCGCCCGACAACTCCGCTCCGCCAGCCTCGCCCTCTCCACCATCCCACGGATTCGCAGAACCACCGCCGAAGGAAGATCATTCTCCTGCCTGGCAGCCAAAACATGGAACTCCCTCCCTTCACACCTACGACTGACCCAGGACCATCTAACCTTCAGGAAACACCTCAAGACCTGGCTGTCCCAGCAACAATAGCAGCACTCCCCCCCCCCCCCCACCTAAGTGCCTTGAGACCCTCACGGGTGAGTAGCGCGCTCTATAAATGCTTTGATTGATTGATATTGCGCGACGTCCTCTGATGTGTCTGTAAAACTTACCTTTTGTCTAGAATTTTTGTCCTGAATTTTGACCTTCAGTCCTGATTTTTTGTCCTGAATTTTGACCCTTTGTCCTGAATTTTTACACTCACCGTCCTGAATTTGCAACCATGCCAGTTGGTCACCCTAATCATAATGCTGCATTGCAGCATTGTGATTGGCTATGGGGAGCCTGGGTGCTTCCTGGTCCCAGGACTCAAGAAGCAGAGGAGATACGCAGTCGGCGGTACAGGTAAGTGGTATTTTGTTTTCCCCCCATCAACCCCCCTCTCCCTTGCCTCTCAATCGTCATTCCCAGCCAGTAGCTACTGTGTAGAGAGACTCTGTTAATAAAAGGAAGAGAGACTATGCTGATGGAATATTGCATCGTGGCCTATAGGGCCAGGCCAAGGAGCAGATTGCAGCTCACACCCTCCTGAAAAACCTGCTTAATAAAAGGAATACATTCGCTTGAAACTAAACATGAATAACATATTGCAAATAAACACACAGGACAGAGACTAAAAAGGAACTCTGTCTGCAGCTTCTTTCCTCTATATGGCCGCTCAATTCCTCAGTGACTTGCTATCCCTCCACAGTGCGTAGCTTTAACATGCATAGCTTTGGACACATTATCCCATGTAGATGAATGCATATATGGGCATAGTGTTTCCTTGTGTGTTTGCCTATGTCTATATCAAAAAGCGAAAGATAGGCATGTGCACATTTATTTTGATATATTAATGCATCATGTAATAACTTTTGTAAGATGATCAAAACTTGCTGTTTCAATAAAGCTGAATTGGATCTGAATTCAATGTAAGTGACACAAAGACAGAACAATACTGGTACAGACAAGCATTACCAAAACCTCTAGGTCTGGCTTGCATTGTGAACCCTGACCAAAATTAAAAGAAAAGCCTGCTTCAGTGAAAAATACAAAACAAAAAGGGATTCTTTGGATTGGATACATCTCGGAGTTGAGTAAATGTATGAAAAGTCAATGTACTTTTAAGTTGTAAATTTGTCCTTGACATACTGCAATGCAAGCATTCCATTGGAGGGGGAATTAGGCACCAAACAGCCAAGCATGATGTGAGAGGGTAATACTCCCCTGCCTCCCTTGGGTGAAGCCAAAGCTCACCATGCATATTTTAAAGAATTAGTAACAATAGGTCTGTTAGTATCGTCTGCACTGTCGAGCCAGACCTAAACCGGAAAGTGCAGTAAAGGGAGGGTGAGATGGGGCACTTGTGCGGTTTGTTATTTGAGTCAGTTTGGACTCCACCCAAACCTGCACTACATAGTTGACCTACAGTACAAGAGCCTATTTATAAACATCTAAAAAGGCAATAAAGAAACATATCGGATTATAGATTTCTAAAAAGCCTTTTATTCAATGAAGCTTTAAAGAGCTGAATTTCTTGAAATAATTAAGTCCGTATCTGTCAGTTAGCTTTACTGATGAATGACCACCAGGCAGACGTATTTAATAATCAGTAAGGAGACCCAGGGGAGTGTGAGAATGTGAAGTTACACCTGTTGCACAACTGAGCAAAGGTCTCAGCAGGCGGTGCTGTGGAGGCACAAAGAACAAAAGCTCCAAGTGAGGAAGAACTGAAAGTGAGGCAGAACTCCAATTTCAAGTGAAACCAAGCCCCAGCTACACCGGATCCACCACTCCAGCACTCAAAGACTTACCACTGAAGATCAAAGCGTCGCATTAGTCCAGCTGCAAGTTATGCATCGCGCCTACTCCAAGCCATGCTTCACTCAATCTCTAAGAGACACAACAGCCAGTTCCAGTCGATGCAGCCTGCAACTCCAAGTGATATTACACTGTGATGGATCACTCCGGCTAGGAGAGATACAGTACTCCGGCTCCAAGGAATGGATCACAACATTTCTAAGAGCAGGGACAGCTCTTCCGCTAAGGCGGAGGAGCATCGCCCCACTGAGCAGGTCTAAAATTAAAAAACAAAATACTAACAAATCGTTATTATCATTTTATTTTTCAGTTGTTGCTCAGCTGGGTAGGAGCAGGGCAGGGCTGGAGTCTCAGAGGAGCGGTTCGCACTCTCTTGAGTGCGCATGATGGTTTGGTAGGCCGTCTCGGGCCTTCTTTCATGCTCTCACCCTCTGTTACTCACCACCTATCTCACTCTCTATGCAGTCTCAATCTAAAGTTTTGGTAGAGCCAATACTTTCCCTAATAATGTCTTTATTAATGGAGGGTCTAATCGCAAACCAGACAAAGAGCAATCTGAGAAAGTGATGGAGAGCGAGCACACCGGAAATATAGACCATCCAAGTTCCTTGTGAGCTCTAAATTATGAGGTACTCTGTGGGAGAGAGAAGAAGCATCTAAAGAAGGAATTGTCCGCTGTCTGCAGAATCTGAGTGTTTACGTAGACCCAGATGTCATTTCCATTAGCAATAGCTGAGATACATGTGGCTTGATAAGTAATAATCATAGTAGGCAGTGGTTTGGTGCCCAGCCCAGATGCAAAATCATAAACTGGTGAAAAGGATCTGATCTTTGATAGTTTTTCATTTGCTAAAGTAGTGACCAATCAATCAATCAATCATTCATTTGTAGAGCGTACTACTCACCCGTGAGAGTCTCAAGGTGCTGAGGGGGGGTGGAGGTGCTGCTACTGTTCGAACAACCAGGTCTTGAGAAGTCTCCTGAAGGTCAGCAGGTCCTGGGACTGTTGCAAGTGGATGGGGAGGGTGTTCCATGTCTTGGCGGCGAGGTGGGAGAATGATCTTCCTCCGGTGGTCGTTCGGTGGATGCGTGGAACCGCGGCGAGAGCGAGGTCAGAGGAGCGAAGCTGGCGGTTTGGGGTGTAGAAGGTGAGTTGTTTGTTGAGGTATGTCGGTCCGGTGTTGTTGAGTGCTTTGTGAGTGTGGGTGAGGAGCTTAAAGGTGATCTTCTTGATGACGGGGAGCCAGTGCAGGTCTCTCAGGTGGGCAGTGATGTGTCTGTGGCGGGGGATGTCGAGGATAAGGCATGCGGAGGCGTTCTCTATGCGTTGGAGTCTTCTCTGGAGCTTGGCCGCGGTTCCCGCGTAGAGGGCATTGCCGTAGTCTAGCCTGCTGGTCAGACTGGATCCCCAAATAGGAGAGCACAGGCACCCTTGTGATATTCACAACCTGAAATATAGTGCCAACAAGATTTTGAGGACTTGGAGCCTACTATCATAATATGGGATTTATTAGAATGTATAGATAGATCCAGGGAGGCTATAAATTCTGCAAATGATTATAATAGATAGTTTAAGCCAAGGGATGTGTAGGCTCGAAGGAACACAACATCAACCTAAAGCAACACTGGGATGGGCTTACCAACCACTATAGACAAGTTCTTAGGGTCCTGAAGTAAGGCCAATTCTAACCGGTTGATATCTAATGTGAACAGAAAGGAGCAAGGATACATACATCCCGTTTGACCCCTCTCTCAACCCCAAAACTCTCACTACATTGACCTTTCGTACCCTATCTTATTGTAGAAGACATATCCTTATGCAAGTCTCTTAATAAAAGGATGATGTCAAGATCCACCCTGATTGATATCAACAAGTTCAATGTCTGTCCATGTTGACTTGATCGAATACGGATGTGAGGTCAATGAAAGCCATACATAGACTCCCCAGCTTAGCAACAATATTTATTAATGACCAAATGTAGGTTCAGACATTGGTCCAGGGTGCTTCGTCCGGGCCTAAAACTATATTGCAGATCTAAAATTATCCTGTAGTCTTCTGCTCAGACATGAGCCTAATGTAAACCACACTACCAACCACTTTGACTACTGAGTCAATCAACAAAACAGGTCTGTAGCATCGCGGCTCACCTTTATCCAGTGCCTAAGTTGTAAAAAACATAAGTGCCAGGGCTCTCATAAGGAGCCACTGCAGCTTGCACCACACATTGGCCTTGACATGCTGCCAATGGTAGTAACAATACAACTACTAACCATCAAACTCCTACAAGTGTGACAATTCAGACTATTCCAGGCCCCCAAAGCAATCAGAATGGCTTGGGTGGCAAGTAATAGTCAATTTTAATGTATACTGAATAAATAATTGACTGTTGTTGTGTTCACCTCAGACAACACCACCTTGTGGCAGACTGCCACAAGCACTGGGGTTGACAATTAAGTGCTGGGGCCGAGCACCGGAAATCACTGGCTCAAATTAAGCACTGCCTTTATCCCCCTTTTTTGATACTGGCATTATAATGGACTGTCACCAGGAAATAGGTAGACCCTTTCTGGCTGTAACATTAAGGACTTGGGTAAGAAGTGGGGCCCATAAAATGGGTCACCATCCGGACCAGGAGCCTTGTATGTCTCTAGGTATTCTGTTTAGAGACACTTCCTCTAAACAGAATACAATATGTGAAGCTGCATCCAGCGACCCTGATGCCAATTTACGGGGAGGGGTGTGGCCCCAATCATAGACCCCTTTAAAATGTTTAATAAAACTAACTGTCTTGCAAGATATGGGAGCATACACTATACATAGAATCGTGTGTAAACAGAGTGCATTCAACAATTTCCCAGAAAGAGGTACTCTGGGAGAATGTACAAGCTGGCAAGAGTGGATCCCATCCTGCTTCTTTCAAAACTCTTTTGCTCTCCTTAATGGTCCTTTGATATGCCTGCTGACACATTGCAACCAATCATCTGACCCTGCCTTCTATAGATCCCTATGTGCCCAAGAGCACCTACTGTCAAAGCTTTCTTAGGTGAGGGGGAGGCGATTGTTAGACTTTGCTACTTAATGAAGAACTCACTTTAATACAGATAATTCTAAAGGCAGCCAAAATGTCAGTATCACCAGACCCCTCTGAAGAAATGTTTTAAAATCTGTGAAACAAGAAGCCATCACGTTCCTATGGAAGGTCCCCATGGCTATTTTGGTTATTTATGAGTAAATAGGGTAAATTCATCTCTACAACAATCTAAAAAAAAGCCATCAAATGATCTATTGCTATATGAGGAAGGATTATAAAAATGTATAACCTTACCATCTATTTGGTTTCAAAATTTGACATTTGAGATTTTTTGATTGATATAGACCTCATCCGAGGTCCACAATATGTTAATAAAATATATACAGATTTCCAGTCCCATAGTATTACAATATATCATATTAGCTGTCCTATTGCAGTTTCAGAAACCGCAATAGGACAGCTAAGATGTAAAGTGAACCAATGTCCAGCTGACTTAATACACTGCCAAGTTTTTAGGAAATCAGAGTAATTGACCCCTCCCTTTAGCACGACCAGGTTTAGCAGGGATAGCTGACACAAAACCCATTCATATGGAAAGAATTGTCCACAGCCCGTGTTCCTAGGATACAAATGATAGTATTTTCAGTAAAGTTAAGCCAAGAGGCTTCCTTGGAATTCAGGCCCACATTTTTCCAATCAAGGAGGCCAAAAATGAAATTAAATCCCCCGGTAGAAGTGGTTGCAGAAGACTAGGCAGTGGGTTCTAAAAGCCTTGTTGAGACTTTTCAGTTATTTGTGATGGGGCCAATCAATGCCATCTCTTCAGACATGGCTTTGCATTCAGTGGTACCCATCTGCTTTTTTTTAATACAAGTCATCAGCTATCACGCAATCCCAGTGAAAGGACAACATGCTTTTTTGTCATAATTTCTCTGAAAGTTGAGGTTTGGCTATTGTTTATTCTGGCCATTAATGTTTTTATATCTAGTATATTGTGCCATAAATGTCGTCCGATACTTGACTCTATTTGTTTTTCAATTTCCACATCTGCTGCTTTTCTGGCAGTAGATCTACTTTGAATCCTTTTAAGTCAGAGTTGTCTATAGTCCCTACCCTTCTTCTGACTGGACAGATTTATGTAACGCATTGGCAGCACACTGGCTCACTCACTGGGCGTGCCTGCTCTACAGATACACAGCGTTTCGGTTTATAAAAAGCAAGCGGAGGTTCATGACTCAGGGAGGCAAACTACTAAAGGGATAAAGTGTTAAATATTTATTTATAAAGTTTTGTATAGCGTGAACAAGACCCAGATGGTATCAGAGCGCATCACAATTTGAAGGGTAAGAAATTAGAAAGGAAAAATACCAATGATATTTAAGAATGCAGGCAAGAACAGTGACAGAGGGGGTAACAAAGAACATCGCATTTAGCTAATACAAAAGAGTGCTGGGAGTGAAACAAACATAACTTATAAGAATATAGCCGAGCGACTCTGGGCTTCACAGATGTTAGTCTATTATAGTAAGTAATCCAGGGGTGGTGAGTAAGACAGACGAGCCATGGACATTTAAGGCAAGAACTTGTTCATAAGGATTATTTTTACTTCCTTTTTGAAAGAAGCTGTGGAGGAGGTTCTGCGGACATCCGGTGGGAGAGAGTTCCAGATCTTCGGGGCCAAGCCTGAGAAAGCACTGTGCCTCATTCTCTTTTTGCGGAAAATCTGTGATTTCAAGAGGAAAGAGTTTGCATTTCTTGATGGTCTGCCCCCTCCAGATCGTTCTAGCTTTTGCTCCAGGTAACGGGGGTTTTGAAATATGATGTTGTAACGTCTCTCCCCGAAATAGCTTCTTCACTAAAACATGAGGCAAGACTGTACCCCAATGCCAGTTTGCTAATTTGACACTAGGATTTTATTTCTGCGCTATTAGATGACTGCGGAATGAGGTAAGTAGAAGTCAATTAGTGTTTTCCCAAGAGTTAATGGAAGCACACAAATAAGAACAAACAATCAAATACATCTGCACAACTTCATCCAATTACAAGATTTTTCCACCTGCAGCAAGAAGGCCCTGGGATCAGAATCTCAGCCCCAGACTTGGTTGAAGGTTTCTATCTCCATGAGGCAAACAACTAGAGCGATGAACTAGTAAATGTGATGCTGGCACTTCCAATATGGCTGACACACTAGTAAATGAGCCCAAACCAAACCATTCCTCTGGCCAGGGGAGTAACACAGGCCCCCGCATCCCCCGCAGTGCAGGGGGGCCCCAGCTGCAGGGGTCCCCCTCAGCACAGTAATCAGGTGTGACCATGTACATTGCAGGGGGGCCCTATAAACTTTTGTTATGCCACTGTCTCTTGCCAGATTGCCAGACTGCCTAGGGGAATTTCTAACTGAGCTATTAGCTTACTGCCAAATGAGGTAGACAGTAGTACAATATTTCTCCAGGATTTATTTTGAATGAAGAGATAAGATCAAACATTCAAATTAAATGAGCAGGAAACATTAAATAATTTTTTTTTTCACCAAAGACAGCCAGCTGACCCCTTTGATCAGAATGGCGAGATTAATTTGTCTTGTAGAAAACATCAAATTACAAGCTTTTCCAAACAGCGAGAGGAAGTCTCTGTTATAAGAATGGCTATATTTACTTGTAAAGGAAGCAGACAGAATCCCCCTCCCCCAGTGACAGTGAGATCACTCACAGGATCAGGAACCTTGAGCCAATGTTAATACATATTGGGAACATGGAGAAAGGTTCCCCCGCTTCCCCCAAGATTTTGACCAAAAATAAAAGTAAAAACATAAAGGAAGTTGACACAATAACAAAATAAAGAGAGAACTACCTAATCACACAACAATAGAATAAGTGAAACACAAATAGGACTAAAAAGGGACTGACCTCTTTGAATGCCCCCTCCCTACAGTAAAGGGGGATGCCTCTACAATAATAAATGTAAAGGCTACTACCTGATCTTACTGCTTTGAAAGATGAAACAAAATCAGGACTAAATGGTGCAGATCTCTTTCTATTGATGGCTCCCTCTCTAAATTATGAGGAGTGTAACCAACATAGGGCGAACAAGGGGTAACAGTATATTACCCACAGGTAGATTCAAACCCATTGCACCTTGCAATCCACCCCTGTCACTGAACTGAATACGCCTACTTGACAAGCATCTATTTACACACCGCAGAACCCTTCCACCCTCCATATATAACCAATCCATACCAGATAAGAATTCCTGGTCACAATCTGCTGTCTAGACAACCAAACACTGACTGCCCTTATGCTACCCCTCAGGCCCTTGTGGTCCTAGGACACACTGACCCCTAGCCCATTGTATTTGCCCATATTATATGATCACTTCTACATAGCACACCCCTGCATCTCCACAGAGGCACGATTACAAGGAACAGCAGTGAAAACTCACCCATACCCTAGACCCCATAACACCACACTTGAGAGATTCAGCCCAAAACTCCTGGAGCATAAAATAGCAAACAAATCTCTCAAATAATGCTATGAAGTTGTTTAAACACAGCCCACTCAAACAACTTCCAGAAAACCTAATTGCTGATACTTACAATAGTATGAGCAACGGCAATAAAAAAAAATACTGCATTTTCTTCAGTGAGGGCCATTTTCCAAGACAAACCTATGTGCAGAGACCTCTAGCTTGGACGCTCTCCTATCTATTCTGTGCAGAGATTTATGTTACAGTTGCAAAACCTCCGCATATGTAGACAATGGTTCATTAGGTGGGAGAAGGACAAGGTGGGTGGCTGGAAAATGGGGAACACTTACTCCTCCATAAGAGGTGTTGAGGGAAATGTTAGCAGAGCCCTTAGAAGGGGCATGTCAACACAAACACAAATGAGTGGGACTATTGTTATTTACAAGCTCTACTTCTAACCTTACTATAAACTTAAAGATGTCAAAACGTGTGCAAATGAACTCCAGGCCAGTCTTTACTTATAATATAAAAAGGATTTAATTAAATTAAAACACTATTGATTGTACATATCATTTCTTGAGTTACATGTATGTAATGATATATTTTATTAGCTCTGGGTTACAAAATATTTTTTACAATTCATTTACATTTATATTTTTCATTAAAATATTTCAGCCTTTTTTGCTAAATAGTAATAGATTATAACAAGTTTCCCTATATTTTCCCACAGGGAGGTCTCCAAGATGTTGGCAGAGATCTCCACCTACATGTGTAAAGTTAGTTACTAATAGTGACTGTATACGTGTCAGTCAGTGGCGCAGCAAGCATTTTGGCCGCCCGTGGTGGTCCCTGTGTTTGACGCCTCGCTGCGGCCGAATCAGAGAGCGGGCTGGGGGTGGTGCTAGCGGGATTTGTTTCTTTTTACCGCCCGATTGAAGAGCGGGGGGTGGTTGGGATCTATTGCTGCCCCGAGAATGGCAGGTAAGAGCGGGAGTAGGCTGCTACCCCCAAAACTTATGCAAGTCAAAAATAAGTTTATTTAGACCATTGGTCTTTAAACCACATAAAACATAATTGTAAACTTATGCCGCCCAGGGCAGACCACAGCCCCCGCCTCCCCTTGCTACGCCACTGATGTCAGTCCTGTTGTAGAAGGTTTCGCCTCCTAATTTAAGGAGTTGGAGACACATAAGTCTACACCTAGGTGTAAATCTCCACTCGGAAATGATGAATAGGAAAAAAAGTGTAGATTCACACCTCGTTGTAGTAGCAACTATTCATATGTATATCTATTTTTGTGAATAGGCCCCTATGTTTGTCTACTTTTGACTCAATATTACATGTGATCTCCACCATTCTTTCAGGTATCATTATATTGTTACATCCCAAATATCACAATTACTTTGTTGCTGAGGAATATGGAAACTGGAAAGTTGTGAACAGCTGGACAACATTGAAAGTACCACAGGGAGACCAGTATTAAGTTTGCTTGGTCATTCCTTAACATATTTACAAAACAATGTCTAATTTTTATCCGGTCATTTGTAGGGCAGTGAAAAGGTTCTTGACTTTTGCTAGAGGATGGTGGAGGTGCGAAAAAACTCACACTGAACTAGATATTAAAATAATTAGCATGAGGCAATTGAATTTAGAGACAGAAGTTTTCCTATTTACGGTTTCAGTTTAGAATGTGCAAAGGGCATTTGTGGAAGCATTACTTCTGCTATAATTGTGTATTTTCCACAATTTAGATACATTATCAGTTGTGGATTTCTCTGAAGTTCAGGTTTGCAAACGAAAGTGACCACTCACAAGCACATGAATTTGTAAGAATTTGTTGGCTTCTTGCAGCTAGTCTCCTACACTAGAAACAAATGGAAATCCTCTCTTGAAAGAAGTAACATTTTTTGCCCTGGTAATAGGGAGGGAACACCCTTGCATCTAATGAGGGTGTGAGGGAAGAGGTTTACATATTGGCGTACTGGGGGTATTATACAGCAGTCTTAGTTTTCTAGAAGTCTTCCGGGATCCTTTGTGATTGCCATCCAAGTCTGTCTTAAGTCTGTCTGAAGTCTGTCTTAAGTCTGTCCTACTACTTTTGGTATTCACAGAAGGCATTTAGTAGTAGTAAAGTTAGGATTGTGTCTTAAGTTTGACTTAAGCTTGACTTAAGCTTGACTTAAGACAGACTTAAGACAGACTTAAGACAGACTTAAGACAGTCTTAAGACAAACTTAAGACAAACTTAAGACAGACTTAGGACAGACTTAAGACAGACTTAAGACAAACTCCTAACTTTACTACTACTAAATGCCTTCTGTAATTACCAAAAGTAGTAAGTTTAGGATGTTGTCTTAAGTTAGTTCTGTGAATCGGGCCCAATGAATTACACGTTTGGGACAAATGGGAATCACACTTTTGGGGTTTTGACCTAGTAGACGGGACTGAACATGGGCCACTAGGAATAGTAAGCCTTCGAAAGCTGGAAGATCCAGGCAGAAAATGTGTGTAGGGAGATTCCACAAACTGAAGAGGCTTCTTGAGACTGGTTTATCAAATGAGAAGCGGCTGGGTGTCCACTTCTATAGAACCTGAATCGAACTGCTGGGGAAGGCTGAACTCTACCAAAGTCTGTTGATTGTGAATTACTGCAGAGCTCCTAGAAGACACACAGAGGAGGTAGAAAGTAGGGGAATCCTACTATAAGATTCATATGGTGAATAGAGATGGCCGAAACAATTAGAGAATCAAATAAAACCCTTGAGTATTGGTTGGGAACGTGCCAGGAACGTGGCAACCAAAAAACATCATTGGCAAGTGCAAAATCATAAACGTAGAGTGGTGAAAATTGAAGGATTAGAAATAAGCTTTTGAAATGTGATGAGGAATTAGTACGGTAGCTCAACAGTGTTCACGTCCTTGGGAGGGCAAGAGTGGGAAGTGCAGAAGTCGACATATATCCAGCAGTAAAAAGGAGATTGTGTTTTCATTTCAGTGCTCATTTTCTGACCATACATCACCCGAATCATTGAACTCAGGTTGAAGATAGCACAGAGGTTTCCAAACAACCTGGCAAAGGGCCATTAAATTCCTGTTATGAGGTTAGGTGGATTTTGACGCTAGCAAGTGTAGTCTTGCAGAATTGATGATAATTGGTCTAGATGTAGCGTACAAAGTTTTCTGCTTTCCCTACACTTATGCACTTGTGTAGATGTCCATCATCGGTGTTAGTTGGTGCCGGTAGCTTGCAAGCATTTTGTATGGGGCTTCAATCTTTGCTCAGCAGCTTTTTGTGTTTGAAAATTCACAGAATCTGGCCATTTCAAAACGAAAAAAGGCCTTTTCCAGTGTACAAAGGCCAAATTTGCGATTCTGTAACCTATTACTGAATCGTAAATTGGGTTTGCGATTCAGTTTTAGGAAGGAACGTGTTTAGGGCGTCCCTTCCTAATACCGAATCGCAGTGGCATGTGTGAATGTTTTGAGACAAAGATAAGGTCACAAAACATTTACATTTGACAACCTACTTCAAGTAGGTGGTAACCCATTCGCAACTGGGTAGGGGTCCCCAAAGGACACCTTCCCCTTTGTGAATGTTGATAGTATCATTTTTAAAGAGCTGCCACTGGTCCCATGGACCGCTGCCTACTATTAAAAAATGAAAAGGAAACTTTTCATTTTTCATTTTAAAACACATCGTGTTTTCCTGTAAGGAAAACGGACTGCATTTAAAAAAACAACATAGCTATATAGAAAAAACAATCACAGGCATGGCGGTCTGCTGACCCCAGTAGGCCATCATCGCTGTGATTTTTGAGATTCCCGATGGGTCCTACCTCATGAATGTTAATGAGCGAGGTCTATTTGTGACTCACTGGAAATAGCAAAATGTGTCAAAGGCACATATGTACATTGGTATTTGCAATTATCAAATAGCTATTCACAATAATTCGGCATTTAGTAATTGCAAACCACACACTACATATATTTGGCTCCTGGTCTTGGATGCAATATATCCCTTGCGTAGTTTTTTTCTCGAAAGTGACTCAGAACTAGTAACTCTTGAGTGCCATGTGCTGATGAAAGCCCCAGTGTTCATGTGGAAGGAAGCGTGCCTCCTGCTGAAATACAGGCACTTATTGTGGCTTCTGTAATTGAGAATTTGGGATACTTTGAAAAGGAAAACTAGAAAATGTCACAAAACCCAAGCATTTGACCCAGCATGCCAGGTCATTATTGATCCTTGACTCTTTGACGCAGAGGCCAAGCACCTTGGAGTCACCTTGATGGTATAGCAGAGCTATGTTAGTGTCCTTACATTTATGTAATAATATCAGACTGGAGGTAGGGAATGGACCAGTGGTAACACTCGAGAAGGCGATTGGACAGAAAGGGCAAAGAAGGCATTGGACTATCTCACAGCAGCAGTTGTGAAAACAAAGATGTGCACTTTTGTGAACCCGGAAGCAAGGATGCAGCCGAAGACTATATAGGAGATCTGTATAAGGAATGTGTAAGTATGTTACTAGGAATGGATCATGGGAGTGTCTGGCGAACCTTATTTGCTGGTAATAACATATGCGTTTCACATTTCCAGAAGGCGCTGGCCATACAGAGCACAGTGCACA
This sequence comes from Triturus cristatus, assembly GCF_964204655.1. Taxonomy (NCBI): domain Eukaryota; kingdom Metazoa; phylum Chordata; class Amphibia; order Caudata; family Salamandridae; genus Triturus; species Triturus cristatus. The sequence continues at coordinate 113,006,607 of NC_140592.1, forward strand.
TGCTGTTATACATATCACTGAAAGGTTCGTCGGTTATTAAAACCAGCAGCTCTTTAAAACCCCTCAGTCACTCGAAGTGCGTGAGCCAGTCTTCACGTGTGAATGAACGCACTGCTTCTGCACTTCCCTCCTTGCTTACTTACTGAAAGCCGTGTTCTGTCATCAATAGCTTCCCTGACCTGGTTCATCCGCCTCGGAAACCGCACCATTCTCTGGGGAGCAGAGACGGGCATGTGCCGTCTCCCCTCCGGGTGAGAGGCAGCAGGTCTCAGTCACGCGACTCCAGGCTGCTTTGGCGCTCTCACTGTGGCAGAAGTCTGCGGAGCTGGCTCCCTGCCCTCCATTCAGAAGCACATACGCCCTTTGCCTATTTGTGATCACAGCTCAGCAGCACGGCAATTAGCACAGAGGGAAGAGAAACAGACGAAGGACTACTGCAGTGACAGTGCTGCCTAAGATAAAATGGCGTTCTTCTCAGTGCTTAATTAGTAAAAAAAAAAAAAAGAGCCAGGGCTCTCGTCAGGAGGCCACCAAAGCTTGCGGGCCACGTTGTCCCTGCTATGCTGCCAATGATACACAACTACTAACCATCACACTCCTACAAGCGTGACAATTCAGACTATGTCAGGCCCTCAAAGCTATAAGAATGTCCTGGGTGGTATGTAATAGTAATTTTTGTGAGGTTAGGTGGATTTTGACGCTAGCAAGTGTAGTCTTGCAGAATTGATGATAATTGGTCTAGATGTAGCGTACAAAGTTTTCTGCTTTTCCTACACTTATTCACTTGTGTAGATTTCCATCATTAGTGTTAGCTGGTGCTGGTAGCTTGCAAGCATTTTGTATGGGGCTTCAATCTTTGCTCAGCAGCTTTTTGTGTTTGAAAATTCACAGAATCTGGCCATTTCAAAACGAAAAAAGGCCTTTTCCAGTGTACAAAGGCCAAATTTGCGATTCTGTAACCTATTATTGAATCGTAAATTGGGTTTGCGATTCAGTTTTAGGAAGCGAGGAGTTTAGAGTGCCTCTTCCTAATACCGAATCGCAGTGGCATGTGTGAATGTCTTGAGACCAAAATACGGTCACAAAACATTCACATTTTACAACCTACTTCAAGTAGGTGATAACCCATTTGCTAATGGGTAGGGGTCCCCAAAGGACACTTTCCCCTTTGTGAATGTTTGTATTATCATTTTTTAAGAGCTGCCACTGGTCCCATAGACCACTGCCTACTATTAAAAAATGAAAAGAAAACTTTTCATTTTTCACTTTAAAACACATTGTGTTTTCCTTTAAGGAAAATGGACTGCATTTAAAAAAGCAACATAGCTATGTAGAAAAAACAATCACAGGCATGGCGGTCTGCTGACCCCAGCAGGCCATCATCGCTGTGATTTTTTAGATTCCCGATGGGTCCTACCTCATGAATGTTAATGAGCGAGGTCTATTTGTGACCCACTGGAAATAGCAAAATGTATCAAAGGCACATATGGACATTTGTATTTGCAATTATCAAATAGCTATTCACAAAAATTCGGTATTTGGTAATTGTAAACCATACACTACATATATTTGGCTCCTGGTCTTTGATGTAATAACATCCCTTGCGTAGTTTTTCTCTCGAAAGTGACTCAGAACTAGTGACTCTTGAGTGCCATGTGCTGATGAAAGCCCCAGTGTTCATGTGGAAGGAAGCATGCCTCCTGCTGAAATACAGTTACTTATTGTGGCTTCTGTAATTGAGAATTTGGGATACTTTGAAAAGGAAAACTAGAAAATGTCACAAAACCCCAACATTTCACACAGCATGCCAGGTCATTATTTGTCTTTGGGATGGGACTCTTCAAAGCAGAGGCCAGAGGGAAGAGAAACAGACAAAGGACTACTGCAGTGACAGTGCTTGCCTAAGATAAAATGGCGTTCTTCTCAGTGCTTAATTAGTAAAAAAATAAGTGCCAGGGCTCTCGTCAGGAGGCCACCGAAGCTTGCAGCACACATTGTCCCTGCTATGCTGCCAATGATAGTAAACACAACTACTAACCATCACACTCCTACAAGCGTGACAATTCAGACTATGTCAGGCCCCCAAAGGTATAAGAATGTCCTGGGTGGTATGTAATAATTAATAATTCAATCTACATTAAAAATTACTAACTGTTGTTATGGTCATCTCTAAATCAGCCAGACAGCGCCACCTTTTGGCAGACTGTCAAGCACCAGTGTTGACAATTAAGTGCTGGTGCTGAGCAGGGGAAACCACCACCTCAAATTAAGCACTGGTTCTTCTGTGCCCATCCCCATTAGGTGGCTTCGGATCAGAGCAAATCAGGCCAAGCCATATACATCTTGGTGGCCTCTGTTTGAACTGCGATGCCCATAGGATAGGCTGCATTTCAATTCTGTCATCCCTTCTGGCAGTGCAATCATCAGACGACCTTAGTCAAGATGAAGTATCCTTAAGCGTTATCCATGTATCTCCCTATACAAAATAACTCTTGCTGTCACCTGTGCACATTCTTCACAAAGACAGTACTACATTTGTAAAGTGCACATTTAACAATTGTGAATTTACTTCATCCTGGGAGTAAACAAATTCCACAGGAATCTGCAGGGAACTCTGTGTGAGGCATGGGTTTCCGTGTGTTCTTGGAAGGCCATGTGTCATTTCATCAGGAACTAATCCATCTGTATGGAGTTCTCTATAGCCTAGACAGGGAGAATAGCATCCCCTATACAAACACATATTTTTTTTTTTGTGTCCTTGAAGAAATATTTTTCCCCTTTGAAATATCCTTTTCCCTACACACCCACCAAATCAAGGGGTGATCCATTTGCTTTTCTACTCTGGAAAAGGATTTACGCTAGCCCCATGCTAGAAGAAAAAAATCCCTATAGTTTTCCGGATGGAAAGGGGAGGGAGAGGAGTTTGTAAGTGCCCAAAAACGCACATGTTCACAGATTTCCAAGGTTCCATGCTCTTCAGACTGCCTATTTTCCCACCCTAGAGAGATTTATGGGAGCTCTCTGCAGTTGTGGTTGAGATCTTTTAGCACACAAATGGTTTTACCTTCACCTTGTGAATTCTTGAGCGGCATAAAACAGGTAAACCTGGCCATATTTAATGGTTAGAACGAAATTTACCTACGTATGTATGGAGACATGAACAATTGTTGTTTACCTGTGTTTCAGAATTTCTGTTTTTGTAGAACATGTTTTTTCAAATCTGTGTTTTTACATATTACCAATTAATTACCACATTCTGTGTGCCCAGCTTTCCAATATCTTCCACATTAATTATGACCACCCAAGGTGCTTACAAACCTTTTCAGATTCCAAATGATCACATTCAACATCATTATAGAACTACCCTTAAATATGGTCACTTGCATACCTGTTAATCTGTGCAATCTTTCTATCACATGATTACCTCACTCTATGAATATCCATTGGTATCACCCATCTGACTACATATGAACTCTAATTTTCTTCGCCCACCAAAAGATTCTACTGTAGTGCAAAAATCATTATATGAGCTCTGGTAAATGTACATTGTTTGTGCAGAAAAAATACACTTGCATGATTTGCTTCATAAGTGTTTATTGATTGTGATATCAAAGGAATATGATTCTATTTTTCTTTCTGACTTATTCTTCTTTTACTGTGCACTCTTTATTGGTGAGTTTTGTATCTTCTTTAAGGCCAGAGATGATTAGATTAGTGCAATTTTTTTTTAGTATCGGCATCTCTTTTGAAGAAAAGCCATTTTTCTACTGCAATAATTGAAAAGCTTTTCAACATTAAAATAAATATTGCAGGAAATTAAAATTGTGTGCATACATTTGACAATTGATCTATTTCAACGAGGGCTCCTCAAAAAGATAGGAGCTAACATCCATCCTGTAGTAAGAGATCTATAAAATGCTTCCAGTGACTGTTCAACTGACAACCATCTCTGATGCTTGTGGAATTGTTTCTATTCCTCAATGACTGATCAACCAGGACACGCTCAAATTCAAAACTCTAATTTGAATATTGCAATCTATATGCATCACAAAATGATCAATCAAAAAACATATCTTCTCAACATGGCTGGAATCACCCACTGGATGAAGACACACTGTCTAAAGCTGAACACCGACTAGACTACAATCTTGATCTTTGGGAAGAGCACACCAACGTGGGACTCTGTCTGGTGACCATCAGAGCTAGGACAGGCTCCCCGTCCCCACCACCCATGCCAAGAGCCTCAGGATTATCATCGACAGCAAATTTGGCATTTTACCACCCAAGTCCATGCCATCACTGTCTCATACTTCCATACCCTGAAGATGCTGAGGAACCTTTTCATATGGTGTTCAATCAGCACCCGGAAAACCATCATGCATGCCCTAGTCATAAGAAAACTAGACTACGAAACACAACCTTTATGCCAGGATCAACAAAAAACTCACCATAAGGCTGCAGACCATTCAGAGCTTGACGGCCAAAATTATTCTCAACCTACCACACCACACTAATTTCTCACCACACCTTAAGGAACTTCCCACTCCCAAACAAGCATAATTCAAACTATGCTACACTTTCAAGGCACTACATAACAATGGCCTAACATACCCCAACAGTTGCATCTGCTTTCAAAAACATTCCAGACACCTCTGCTAATCTGGACTCCTACTTGCACAAATCCCACACATATGGGAAGCCAGGTCTGGGGGTCGAGCCATCCCCTGCATTGCTCCTAAAGCCTGGAATGACCTGCCATTATACAGAAGAGCCTCCACTTCACTTCTTGAATTTCGCAAGAATGAAGACATGCCTTTTTGAGTAGTTCAATGTGGCCCAAGGTGTGCTTACACTCACATCTGATCAGCACCAGAATACCCTCCCGGGTGATAGCGCGACTACAAATCTGCATAACATAACAATGAATGAGCAACCTACAGTTCTCCCTCACAGAGTCAGAGAATAATACCCCTCCCTGTGAGGGGTAATCCAAACCTCTCCAAGATCTTTGTAAAATCTTAACAAGTAAACAATCAACCTCCATTTTCAACGAGTGAACAGTCACAGTACAGGGCTTAATTTGTAAATAATCAAGTGCCAGGTCTAAAGGTATTGCTAAGGAGACATGTTGCCCTACCGATTGGAACTGCTATCAGTGACACATGCCTGTATAAACACGCCTTACTAAAACTCACTCTCATCACAATTTGGACTATTCCAGGCCACCCAAAGCAGTATGTATGGCCTTGACGCTCTAGAAGTATTTTTTAAATGTATATTTCATTGTAAACCTAATGTGCTCAATTCAAACATAGAGAGAGAGTGCCACCATGTGGTGGACTGTCATAATTAAGAGCTTGTGTTTACAATGAAGTGGCAGTGCCAAGCGCCAGCAACCACCAGCACAAATTAAGCTCATAGTAATCAGCACCCCTCATCAGTCATGAGCAACAAACCCAATCGCCAATGAGTGATCGATCAATACCCATCATAATGAGTGAGCAACCAACAACATTCACCAATGTATGACGTTTTTCAAATTCTAACCCCAAGGAGTGAGCAAGCATCATCTGTCCCTAATAACTGAGCCCCCATCTGCCCCTCTAAAATCACTGGGAAACCAACCCCTCCCAGATGATGAGCTAGAAGTCATCACTTTGCTCACACTAAGTTAGCACATGACCCCAACACCACCCAACAAGATGCTGTAACCACCTCTTAGTGAGTAAACAACTTTCAGTGGAAGGTGCAATGATCATCAACTTTGATCCGTAAAGTGGAGTTTTATGTTGCAATTCAATTTGCTGATCTGTAAACTTTTTAGGTTGTTATTAATTACAAAGGAAATTCATTAAATCACTTGTGAATTTGCTAATTAATTACAGCTCGCTTAATGAGCCGGGCAATTAATTGAAGGAAATAATGGTACTTAGAGAAAAATCTATTTTAGTTAAATATATAAGGCCTGCGAGGCACTGTACGTTTGCCAGACCCTGACAGAGCCTCAGAAGACATGGGTCGTTGGCTCACAATATCCAGTGTATTCTGTTTAGAATAAAACGTGCATTTCATGTGAACAAGATATTGGACGAACTCTTGTGTTTTGTGGATTTCATTCCTAGATTTCTGCAGTTTTTATGTGTCCAGTCCCGGGGATTGTAGAGCAGCTCTGCTGTACAGCCACAGATAATGGTCACAGTGAGGGTGGAAATTAAAGGCGATAATGTATAATCCGCAGGGCTGAATGTGAGTTTCAGCCTTACCATGTCACGTCCTTACGCTTGACAGGCTACATCAAAACAAGTCCAGAAGCCGGATCTTTTCTAGGACTCTTTTCAAGATCACATCATTTCCGCTTACTTAGACAGCACATGCAATATATACTTTTTAGATATTACAATTAATGAAGAAACGAAATCTTTACAGCAAACACTGACAAAACACATCTTGTGTGAACACAGCGACTAGTTATGAAGATTCGGCTACTTTTTGTTGGAAGTGAGGGTAAATGTGGGTAGATTGGAGGTGGTGAAGGATACAAACCCACAGCTTTCAATGCACTGCAAGTGTCTCATCAGTATGGCCACACACACCTCTTTTCTTACATCATTGTTATTCACATCACAGTTCATGGACACTGATGCAATAACCCGCGCCAAGTGTTGGGCTAAGAAAGGTATGTAAAGCTTCGGTGCAGACCGGTTCAAGCCTATAATGTATCTGGTGTGTATTCCTGTTTTGGTATCTTGGAAAATCAATACTAAAACTTCTATTGTTGCTGTAGTGAGACTTGCAAAGGGAGGCAGGCGGTACAGATTAAGAAGTGCATCATTGTGCTATGAAAAGAACACTAGTTTCTATATTGCAAATTTTTCCTTGGTCAAGCCAGCACATATAAGAAAAGGAAACACTCCTCGAAATATCACTTAAAATAAGCAAGTTTACAAACTGAACATTGGCATTCACAAAACTCCAAAATCAACGCGGACACAGAGAGTATAGAATCAGCAGCGGCTTCAAGGTCAGGCTATCCAGCCATATCATTTGCAACCAATCAGATTTGGCCTCGTCTTTCTGCCCTGCAACTTTAAGCTCAAAAAGATGAGAACTCTGCTATCTAGGAAGACATCTTCCCCATTCACGTGTATCCCAGTGACATGCCCCAAGAGCTGAGAGACATCCCCATTTTAGAGACATCATCAGCAACAGCATCATGTCAGTCCTATCTCAAAATAGGATGGTACCCTAAACCATTCCTATTTCATCTCAAGGGCTTCAAATGCTTTGAGATCTCTCCCACAACAAAAAGTATATCTTATGAAAGAACCCCTGATGCTGAAGACAGGTAGACAGGCATCACTACCATGCACAGGTGGATAGATGAGCTGATGCTGAAGACAGGTAGACAGGCATCACTACCATGCACAGGTGGATAGATGAGCTGATGCTGAAGACAGGTAGACAGGCATCACTACCATGCATAGGTGGATAGATGAGCTGATGCTGAAGACAGGTAGACAGGCATCACTACCATGCATAGGTGGATAGATGAGCTGATGCTGAAGACAGGTAGACAGGCATCACTACCATGCACAGGTGGATAGATGAGCTGATGCTGAAGACAGGTAGACAGGCATCACTACCATGCATAGGTGGATAGATGAGCTGATGCTGAAGACAGGTAGACAGGCATCACTACCATGCATAGGTGGATAGATGAGCTGATGCTGAAGACAGGTAGACAGGCATCACTACCATGCACAGGTGGATAGATGAGCTGATGCTGAAGACAAGGCCTCTGGACCAGACCAAGGCCCCCACAGCTCTACATATGATTCCTGGCTGAAAGAAACCCGTACCCAACTAGATTCAATACAACTGCAAATGAAAGGAAGATGTTTATTACAAAGATTGTTTTTAAATAAACTTTACCTGCAAGGCCCAACACCAGCAGCTGCAACCCCAGCAGTTTCCATAGCAACCTCATTTTCGCTGGATTATTTCCAACAAGGCCTAATCCAATTGGTCCAATGTGAGAGGCCACACTTCCTTACGTTCTTCCCAATTTCTAGTCTGTGAAAAAAGAAGGAAGGTTAGCAAGTCTAGAGGATTGTTAAGTAATGAAAAACATTCGTAACCAATGTCAACAACAGATTTTTATCCACAAAGCCTTCTCCAGCAGTGTGACACAAATGCTAGTGATTTAGCAACTTAATTTTTAGGCCATATTTTCACAGGCAAATCGTCTTCATTTGTGCATCTTTCATGTGTCATGTGAAGAGTGATTCCCGCCTCAAATATCTTTGAACTTTGGCCCTGTCCCACTAGAAGCAAAGAAGGTATTCAAATCAATTTCAATTTCTAGTTGCATCAAAACTCTGAAGAATGTTATCAAGCTTAAAGAGGCAGAAGGTGGTAACTCAGAATCACACCACTAGGGCATTGTAAAGCTTGACAACTATACATCTCACTTGTGAGGAATGACACAATTAGTCAGCGCAGGATCTCTGTCGTGTGGAACAGAATCTATTGGCACCCATTTGCCTCTCTCAAAGGGAAGAGGTAAGCCTGGGCTCCTTAAATCTTTATGAAGACAGAGGGTGTGGGCTGTTATTTATGACACTGCTGAATCTTACTCAAGACTGGTGGCACCATCTGCAAGCCCAGAACTTACATCACGGAGAAAGCTGAGGAGAAGCGCAAACTTGCCACCTTCTCTCTCCCTCTTGAGGGTTGGCTCCATCTACTCTCACTGGTTCTCCTTATTGTGGGATAGCATATTGTGGCAGTCATTAACCGACCTCGTATGGAACCGCATGTCCTGGAAGCTGACTCTCACTCAAGGAGAATAGAAAGGGCTATCATTTCTGAACCTCACCACCCGGAGATGGCATCATCTACCAGCCTTAGCCCACTTATAAGAGACAGCATAGCTTGGCAGACAAAAATGTACGAAGGTTAGCATACACGAGTAACTTCAAAACTGCCTCTTGATGTTTGGCTGCCATCATTTATTGACCTCAAAGTGAGTTGTAACCTTTGTGGTCCAGGATAAAGCCTGTGCTAAACTGGCACCATTGGACCTGTCTAAATGAAGTGGATCAGAGATGTTACCCTCAGTAGTGGCTACAGAGAAAGGCACAGTGTGGTAGTTAAAAATGTAAATCCAGTTTTAAATCAGATGATGAACACCAAAGCTCTCTCCCAGGAGGTTTCACAGGTAGACAAATATCAATACCATGCATAGGTGAGAACAGGTGGGAAAATGAGCTCCCAGGTACCACAGATCCACCCCTCTTACCCCCTCACTCAGCGCCTTGAGACCCTCATGGGTGAGTAGTTGCATTTTATAAGAACCCTTATTGATTGATTGATTGATCAACAGGTTTGCAGTTTTGAATTGCACTCATTAGCTGTGGCAAAGGTGCCACTTCTGAGTGTTTCTCATGCCCCAAGAAGGCACTGTCTGTGAGTTCGGTATCAGTTCTGTATCTCTCCTATAAAACAAGCAACAGCCTGCCACTGGTACGCCATCCAACAGTAGCATTTTCACAAAACTTGGCACTTATGAAGAAGAGGTAAGTTGGCAGCTGTGAGTGCCACACTTCAAGGGTGGGTGTCACAGGGTGGCAAAAATAATTATCACTTGAACCACAGCTTGTCGGTCCTGATTCTAACATGTCATAGAGACCCGGGGCGGTCTTCGGGATCTTGGAACAGATGGCGGGACCCGGAAGCCGCTGCAGCACTGGTATCAAGTTTGATCCCGAGGATCATTTAGTGTATGATGATGACACCCTGTGGGGGGGCTGGTATCTGAAGCTACAAATGTCAGCCTCATCATTACAAGAGTCTTTTGCCAAGATGCCAAAAGGAACAGATGGCACATGCCATACACTGAATGGTGACATAGCAGTGTGAGCCTCACCCACAATTCACTAATAAGTCATGTTTTTTAAATTAATATATTTCATTCTAAGTGGAGTAGGAGGGATTTCAACCATGCAGGGTGCTTTATTTGACTTGTTCATAAAGGCTGATGGGCAGAAAATTGCATATTTTATTAGCTGAATATGAATTTAAAACTGTTCAAAAATAACATGGAGGAACGTGGTTCGTGCTTATATCAGAAGTAGTTCTGGGAAAACAATATGAGATCAGTATTAATATGAAAATATCACCTGCGAGTCTGTGAGTGGTGCTGAGACCTGTGAAGTGTTTGGCAGCATGTATGTAATGCTTCACAAAAGCCCCAAATAAGTATAAGATATCATTTAATGCAATCACTTGATTGCACATTTATTTTAGAAAAACTAGTTGTGGCTAATGGGGAAGTCAGTTTGCCCCATTCCAGACTCTTTCTAAACACAACTAGGGTGCTATGCATACTCCGAGCCTTATTTCATCAATCTGACTTCAGATCATAACCCTGTGTGAGGCCTACATTGATCCAGGAAGAGTGACTTTATCATTACTGCAGAGGGAAAAAGACTGGTGATCTAACATGGACGTGATATGGTGTATCAAGATTTGTACGGGATAGGTAGTAAAGTTAGTGAGTAAGTATAACCATTCATATTGAACACTTGCAATTGTGAGAGGCCACCACATCTACAATTTTAGTACCCAAGTGGTTGCTCAGAATGTCTAGTCAGGCTGGACCCATTAACATCCCTATGCGGTGAGAGCCACCATACCTGCCAATGTGGCCTTCATTCACAGTTCTCTCAATAAGCTTTCACAGAGGGCTATGCAGGGCAGGGCACGGGCAGGTAAATATCGTTGATGGCAGAATGAGCAAGTGGGTACTATCCCCTCTTCACATTACTCTTGATCCTGATGGTCTCTTTCAATGCTTGGTAACTCTTCCCCATATTCTTACACTTGGCCGACCTTCGTTTGAATTTGATGCCATACAGTCTCAAGCAGTTTTTAGCCTGTTTCTCAAAATTTAAAGTATAAAAGAAGATGCTTCACTTGAACATACCCAATCCACTGGTAAAATAATTAGTTTGCCCTTATTTGTGTTTAGTTTGTTTTTCAGAAAGGCCACATATTACCCTCAATCTGTCATTGAAATGTTGTAATGCTGTTCCTTTTTAGGTCCAAGCCTACCAGACAGCACATCTGTCTGGTTGCAAAGACATACTGAGGACATGCTGAAAGCTTCCCTAGGAATGCATTTTGCTCATTGCTTACTATTGGCTTTGTTATTTGTACCTCACATTTATTTGGTTTCTATATGTTGGCTTTATTTGTTTTAGGCTGTCCAACATGTCTTTGACCCTCCCATGGAGCATGGCCTGTATACCACTTGTCTGACTGGCTCCTTGTATTCTTTCATGGGTGCTCACCTTCTGGGAACTCGTTATTTCTTTTTGTGGGGCACTCCACAAGAGTGCATGTGTATTCAGTTGTCTCTTTACTTCACAGCTGTATTTCTTTGAAAAGGTTTCCTGCCTCCTATCTTTCTGCTTGACTGATTCTACTTAATTTTGGCATGTCTGTGAGGAAAAATATTCTGTCTATGAACTTGTTTATTTAGGTCAGTGCTCTTTACTAATAACATATTCCTATTCCTCAATTTCAAGCCCTTGGGGGATGCTGGAGCATCTCCACAATAATCTTGCTGGGGTTCAGACGTGAATAAGCAATAAACAGGCCTTTAAATGTTATTTCTATCTTGTCACATTGGCTGTGCATTCAAAGACAGAGGTCAAATGTCAGGTTCTGTCTTTCGAGGGAGGTTGGTGTTTACTGTTCTTTCCCTGACTGCAAAGTCAGTGGATTTATATGACAATCTTTCTAGGTTCTGGGGGCTGAAAGCACCGGGGTTTAGAATTTTTCTTCTAGCACATAATAAAAAGGAAATGCCAGTAAATGAACTGTACAAATATTTCAGAATATATCAGAATTAGGAAAGCACAAATGATGCATATTTTTCGTAAAGCCAAAGGGAGATGGAAACAAATATTTTAATACGACCAAAACAAATCAATTCACTAGGTGATGCAGATTTCCTCACATTGTCCTTTGTGCGCTGTATAGTTTTATCAGTATGACTGTATGTCTGTGAACCTGTAAAGGTAATTTCAATTGAAAATGTGTTGTCTGTAGTGGCAATTCGCTACCACCTCATGCATACTCCACTCTGCTCCCCTCCACTATAAGACACTCTACTCCATTCTATGCCACTCCACTCCACAACACTCTATGCCACCCCACAACACTCTACTCCATGATACTCTACTCCCCTCTATGACATAAAATTCCAGCCTAAACTACACCACTCTAAACCATTACACTCTATGACACTCCATTATATGACACTCTACTCCAATCTACGGCTCTCCACTCTACAACACACTACTCCAATCTTCTCCACTCCACTTTACACCATTCAATGCCCCTCCACGCCTCTCTACTTCAATCTACACCACTTCACTCCACTTTACAGCACTTAGCTCCACTCTATGACACTCTACTTCACTCTACACCACTCCACTTCATGTCAATTCAATGTATGCCCCTCTACTCTACACTTTACTCAATGCTACTTCATTCTACGCCACTCTACTCCACTCAACGCAACTCCACTCTATGCCACTCCATTTTATGACACTTGCTCCACTATATGCCATTCCACTCTAACCCACTCCACAACACTATACTCTACTCTACATCACTTGACTCTATGGCACTGTACTCCACTCCACAACATTCTACTCCACTCTATACCTCTCTGCTATACACCACTCCACTCAATGTCACTACTCCACTCTATGACACTCAATGCTAGTTCAATCTACTTCACTCTACGCCACTCCACTCTCACCTCCTCCACTCTATGACACTCTACTCCACACTATGCCATGCCAATTTACAACACTCTATGCCACTGTACTCTATGACACTATACTCTCTGCCACTCCAGTCTACACCACTCAACTCTCTGACACTGAACTCCACTCTATGTCACTCACAGCACTCTAATCCACACTCTAACACTCTACGACACTCCACTCCACTCTACGCCACTCTACTCTATGGCACTCTACTCTATGCCACTAACTTTTAGTGATGTTGAAAAGCAGTCACGCCTGTGCAAAACATGGCTAAAACACATTGCCAAAGCCAATGGTTCTCACATAGGCAAGACCTATTAGCTTTGCCAATGCTTGTTCAGTTTCTTCTGCCGACACCCAGATGAGAGTTTACCTTTGGTACCAGAAGCTGATAAAGCTGACAGTTGTCAGAGAGTTCAGGTTCAAACGAGAGATATGGCTACTTCCCCATCATGCCTCCTTCAGCAGTATGTGTTCCATGTAGCATCAATGCGTTTCGGCTGGTATGTACTTCCCTTTGCCGTACTTTTCCCCTCAAACCACCACCACAGTTGGCACAACACTGGCAGCCCTGTTGGCAGCGTGATACCAATGAATTTATGCTCATGGAGCCTGCACACCAATCCCACTCAACTGAGGGAGTTTGAGGCTGTCATGGAAGGTCGATGAGGAGAAATGCCTGCAGGCATACATGTTTACTTGACACCACTTTGAAGGTAAAGCCGTCTAAAATCTCAGAAGGCATGTCTGCAATCGGTAAAGCGCCTAGAGGTGATTCCGTTTTGTATGATGACAGCTCGGAAGGCAGAGGAAATCAAGCAGAAATATGCATTTGGAAACTAGTTCTCGGGGTTCCCTCTCAGAATGTTCTGGAATTAATTTCATTTCCTCGCCTGAACTTGAAGTTCTTTTTCAGAGAGGGTGATTGAGTGCTCAGTGACTGAGGGTCAGTAAATCAGGCTTCCTGGTATCTTCCCTCCCCAGGAGGCGTTTCACAATAAAACACGTAGTTAGGAAAGCGTCTCCGCTGTAAGAGAAATTTATATGCACTCATCCCTTATGCAAATTAGGATATTCAGATATGCAAATGTATACCTGCCAGGATTGGTAACAGACAGTGAGCTGCACATGAACAAAGGAGGGGGGGGAGAGTGAGCAACACTCCAGGCACAAACACACAATCACAATGTACACATAGAGGCACGCGCCTACACACACACACACACACACATATTACCCCCAGCATAAATGTGCATGTATGTACACAGAGGTACCACACATTTATCAGTAATCCAAAGCAGACACCCTGAGGCAACATGGTTACATGCACCCACTCCTCATACATAGTAATGACATACATGTAAATATTTCTAAACAGGAAAGATAAGTATTGCTGTTAAAAATTAGCACTGAAATAGATTGGCAGATGTACTGGAACCGGCAGGGATAAGTACTATAAGAGCAAAGGATATCTACTGAAACAGACGTGGCTATACATTTAATTTGGAGGGAAATATTGAAATTAAGAGGGGAACCAATTGAGTCTGGGGAAACACCAAGTAAAGTGGACTAGGAAAGTGACTGAAATAGACACGTTCGTCTTTTGAAAGAGAAAAGGATGCCAAGTGAAATTTGAAAGGCTATCAAGTGAAGCAGGAAAGGAATTCTATCTCAAGGAATGCTGCTGCGACAATCCAGGTCACACGTGAGCGCGCGAGTTGGAAACTGAAGGAAGTTTGCAGGGTCTTTGATCATTTCAACACTCAAAAGGTGTTACGCAATAAAAGTCCCTTTTGACTGCAGTAAGAAGTAAATTGCCACTTTTGCACGGTTTCATTGAAACTGAAAAGGTCACATCAAAATATAGTTGAACGATATTGTGTATCAAACGGGAATTTTTTTCTGTTTTTATTTATTTTTATCCAACAGCGCTACATTGAGGCTGGTAACATACAGAAAACGGGTTTGCTTAGTAGACATGTTTTAATATTTTAACCTACTGAAAAACATCACCTTTGTATAGGTCCCCAAAGCCTACTCTGAAATCTACAAGCCGTAGAAGCTAAAAAGATTTTAAGTGGCAGGAAAAAAGCGGGCTATTTGCTACTGTTTTCGTTTTTCCTCATACATCTCAGCCCCTTACTAAACGCTGTCCTCGTGTCCAGTTTGACACCCCCAGCCAGTCCTGAATTTTTAGCTAAAAGCCCTTCGTATAGTGAGCTATATAGGTCCAAACCCATACTTGGAATCTGAAACTACAAATCCCAGAATGCAGTCCAGGACCAGCTTGAAACCGGCCGCTGTGATATGGATCAAGATGGCAGCCATGAACCCCATGTGACATTTCCCAAACTCTCTTCCCCTCCACTGTCACTCCTACCCCAGGGCCTCTCGTGCTCTCCTTCCCATGCACGCCCCCCCCCCACCCCCACCAGCCCCCACCTTCCACATACTGTATAATCAGAGGCATCTGCGACTCTTGCATTATACAGCACATGAGCAGGAAGCGCTAATCAATGAAAACTAATAATGGCTTAAGTGACTGATTAGGAGAATTCATAATTTATTTGATTTGTAAAAGCTCCTCCTCGAGCTGAGAATTGATCCGTCATGTTAAGACTCCTTTTAATGCAATTTCAGCAGGTTCGGGGCCGCTGGCAGGTAATAAAGCTGTTCTGCGCGTGCTGCACCCGGAGATGACGCAGCCACTTCTGTTTCCCCACACACTACTTAGTGTGTTGACATTCCATGATTGGAGCCACTTACATCTCCCGCTCTCAGCTCAATAATGCTCATTTTTTTTAGTCCCTTCTCTCGCCTGGTTTTCCCACATGTTTTTCTTGCGTAAATAAATGAACTCCAGTCTGCGAGCCGGCACCTGACTTTCTCTTCTGCTCCCAAGCTGCACGAGGGGAGTGCGCGCGCGAGATGGATGGTGACCGCTCAGGGGGAGCTGAGAGTCGTGTTTCACTTACAGATGGGCGAGCAAGTAAATTAACAGGGAGAGTCGAGCCAAGGGTCTTGCTCGGCTCTTAGAGCTGTGCACGAGCCTTTGGCATGTAAATGATACAAGAAAAAGAACATAAAATATGATAATCTCTTCAAAATTAAAAACACGTGTATTTCTCTAACAGCTTTAACCTTAATATGTCACATTATAGCACTGCGAAGTACTTAACAGCGATATCTTTTAAGCATGAACCTTTAGTGACCAAAGAGGCATACCAGGTGTCACGTAAACCCTCTCCTTAACTCAGATTACTATGGAGCAACATTAAGGTCCATTAAATGAAACACTATAGGTTTTGGCAGCACAGCTGGTATTCCGAAATCACATAGTTGAGATTGCTTTCAAACAAGATAATGAAGAAAAAGGAGTTTTAGTGAAATACAATATTTTAAAAAATCACACAATTTAACTGGAAAACCGTAATTTATTCAGTTTTTTGGTTTCACTGTGTACAAATCAGCCACTAAAAGGTTATTTCTTTGTCTTACCTTTTTTATGTTAATGCTATGGTTTTTGCTCTTTGTTCAGAAATCCCAAACTCAAACTGAAGACATTTTAGCTGATTTATGTTTGCACCAGTAACAGTACACACAGTCACAATCATTTTTTTTATTCGCGGATGAATATATGATGTTACATAGACCATGCTCATTTCCTTATTCCATTGAACAGGGGCGGGCTTATCAGTCTTGGAGCCCACTATATCCTTCTGGCTCCACAAAATGGGCACCATGGGTCACCATTTTTGACTCGTTCTGCTGTCAGGCACATGTTTGCCCACTCCTGGTCCCGATTGAGATGGAATATTTAGAACATTAAGCCCTGGTATCCTTGAATCTGAATGGTGATAATGCCCTCCTTCATGGCCTCCTAGACTCCACTGTGGCACTCTTTAACCCCTTTGCCGTGGGGTAATTCCCCCACAACACGGGGGGGGGGGCGCGCCACCGCGGTGCTCGTGACGAGTCCAGCTCGTCACGAGGCACAATGGAGCTGTGCTCATGACGAGCTGTGCTCGTCACAACCCCGCCCACTGATTGATTTTCCCGCACAGGCGGGGAATCAATTGCACGTGGGCGGAGCGCAGCCGTTATGACGAGCCCAGCTCGTCATGAGCACAGCTCCACTGTGCCTCATGACGTGCTGGGCTCGTCATAAGCATGCAAGGGGTTAGGGACTCCTACACACCACAGCTTGTCTCATCCAGGGGCTGAAGAAATATGATCACATCAAACCATCCAGATGGAACTGCAGTGGCTCCGCTTTCTGGCACGCACTGCCTTTAAAACCAGCCACATTATGTAAAAACCATCACAGCCAGCAGCCCCACTTATCCTGCAGACAAGTTCACCATCTCTGGCGGTTCTCACAGGCAGGACATCATCAGACTAAGAAGTGTAAAAGAGAAAAAACAAGGCAGCTGGGGTTTTCCATTTTTCACCCAGGATCTGAAACTACTTCCTCGTATCCTATGTGGGAGAGAAGTGAATACTCAGATCTTTACAGAACACTACATAGCAGTGCATTAAACGTCCACAGACCAGCTACCTCTCTTATCATTCATTGAGGTTATTCTGGTCTTTCACACAGTACTGCACTCCACTGCCTTTCGGCTAGGTTCATACTATTGAAATATTGCATACATACATATATTCATACTACCTGCATACTAACATCAAGGGTACTATGTGCAAGGAAAGATGACAAGTTTTCATCTGCTGGAGGGCTTACCACCGCGCTCTACGACTGGGAGAGAAGGTATGTTATCAAGAAAACTTTGGCTCTTAAGATTTTTAGGTGTGGCAGGGGAGAAAAGAGGTTTGGGAAATTGTGCATAGGTAAACAATTATGGCTGTCCAGGAAAAGCAAATGCCTGCTTGTTGTTTCCAGCCTCTCATTGTCTAAATGTGACATTTTAGAATTTCAGAGCCTATTTCTTATATGGTTGATCAAGTAAGTGAGCTGCAACATTATTAGGAGACCTTCAATTTAAGAGGCAATTTTCTTGCACCCCTCTCTATCCATCTACTGTTTTTTAAACAAAGACCATTACAACTAGAGCTTGCAATATTTCGAGATATTATGCCTACAAATTCCATCCCTTTCTCCATCTCCAAAGGTCAGGTATAGAGGTCTTCTAACTTTAGGATCTCTCAGAATTTTTGATTTGTGGCCTACATGCTCTTCAAGCACTCCCAGTGCTCTCAGTGAAGTAATAGAAGAGGTAGAGGTGCTGAATATGGACCATTAGGTGCTGCACAGCTATAGTGAACCATTAGGACAAGCTGGAGCACCCTAGTTGTACTCTGTGTCATGATTCAGAGCAGGAGGACCTCGTTTTATCCAATGAATCATGGTTTCTCATGGCTGTTCTCAACCATCATGCAGTTGGTCCTGAGTGGCATTCTCGCCTAGCCGCAGACGTTAATGGGTTTACTTTGGGAAGCCATGTTTGAAGCAAGCATAGCGGTCCAGGGTCCAGTGCTTAAGTAGTAAAAAGGAAAACAAAAGAAAATAGTGCAGGAGCCCAAGGTTTTCTTCAGAGCCTACCACCTGAGCTACTATTACCAAGTGACTGATTACCAAGTCTGCTGCCTTCTTCTGCCACCCTCCTCTCACTTTATCTCCCTCTCGCAGGTTTATCTGCTTTCTCACTTTACTATTTTCTTACATTTATCTTATTTTACATTAATCTACATTATACCAAGGGTCAGAGTCTGGAGATGAAAAACAAGTATGAGTACATAGGTGGGTTTTGTGCCCTGTTTGTCTTTTTAGTCCGTTTGGAAACTGACCAGATTGAGTTGGTGCTCCATAAATTATTGGTATTGTGAAAAGATAAACTTTACAATAATTTGGATAAGCATGGTATGCAACCGTAGGTTGATCAGGTGTTTAAAATGAGCCGGACTGGATCTAAAGGGGTCTTTGCCAATTTCAGAGAATTACTTTGGATGACAGAGAGTTGCACACCAGTCGACTAGATCCTAAGCACTCCAACATAGCATCCATCGCAATTACCATCGATGCCATGAATAATTATCGATCTTCGTGATGCCAAGTGAATCACTTGAAAAGAATTTGTGGATTAGAGTTGCAATCAGATGGTTGTCCGCTTAGAAGAGTTTAGCACAGTCTCCGATGGCAATCTTAACACGCGAAGTCTGAGGTTCAAGGACTACAAATGTTGGGTCCACCTCACCAACAGAAAGAGCAGTTTACGCGAATCGTTCCCGCAGCCTGAAATGGTTGCCCATGGTATCCATACTGGACAGATGGCATAGTTGGAGCAAAAACAACCTTTTTTTTGGTTGGGCATGTTCAAGGCCAGCTCAGGCAGACATCCAACTCCGAATCTCCATGGATCTCATCAAGAATAAAATCATTCTTGAAAACTCCAATGCAACGTCTCTGTGCTTCCCTCAAGTACTCACATGCTTCGAATTAAGCAGAGTTCTATTATTTTAGGTTAGAAAACAATTAGATGCTTTACCCTCACCCATAAGGCAACTCTCTCTTTAAAAAAGCACAGCATTACTTCACTGAACCCATCCCGGTAACTACAACTTAATTATTACTTATGAGTTTCTATCAACCACTTCACCGCCCTGTTCTTAGTTTCTATTGCCTTATTCCGTTCAACGAAAAACGAAGTTTGCTGTTCTAGGATTCATGGTGCCTTAAATATTTTTTTTTAATGTATGTCTTAAATACATATGCATTAACCATCCACAACTCAGCTTCCTCTCCTATTACTCGTTGACTGTAAGGTTGCCTTTGACCATGTACAGATCTCCGCAGCCTTTTGGCTAAGTTTGCATAATAGAAATAAAATATACATACATGCAAATACAGGCGACACATTCAGAACAGAATATGCAGGTTGGGGACTCATTTTCGGTTCAGGGTAATGAGCGACCAGCGTAGAACAGCCCTACTTTTCTGGCGTGTTGTTGGAAATAAATTGAAGAGATGCTGTTTGTCTTTGCGCGGGAGGTATCGGAGGGGTAGGAGGCGAGCCAGTATAGTGAAGAGTGTATATGTCAGTGGGGAGGGGGGCAGTGGGACCATCATCCAGGGACTAAGGATGTGACAGCTGACACTTCAAGGCAGTGCTCATTAAGTTATGACACTAAAGATTCCGCGATCTGAAGATCTTCCGAGTGGGAAATCAGTTGTTGCCTCCCCCCTAGCGCGACAGCTGTCATCCTGTCACCAGGAGGGGACCGGCCTCCTCTCACTCTGGAGATGTCACTGCAGCAGTGACAGGTGCACAGCTTCCCAGACAGGAATCAACACGCTCCCTGGAAAGTTGACGATGCATCTTCTCCGAAACTTTGTTTGTTATTTCTTTAGGGGTGATGTTGCAAAAGTCAGTATGTTTCAAAGTGTCATGATGTGGCATCCTTTGCACATGACTTGAGAATGGTCTTAGGGAGTGTTTCTTCCCCTTCACCAAGACCAATAATGTGGCAGACGTGAAGATTTGCTTCTAGAGAAAAGGTTGGAGGGGCACCCATGCTTGGGTAGCTCTCTAAGCAAATACTCAATATGGCATCTTCCTAACCAGTGACGTACCCTGTCTAATTGCGCTGAGGCCACCCAAGATTGGACAAGGCCAATCTGGCATAGTGAAGATGCCTGAAAGAAAACAGTGCAACAGGCTCCAAGGGGGGATTCATACACGCAGGGTGAGGCGGGGGAAGAGATACCATTTGCCCGTTGTTTGCCTCTGTTCTGTGGCTCATTCTGAAATCTCAAGGACATTTTAACAGACTATCTTGACTATCAATTCATTATCGCAAGAAGACGCAGGTTCATTTTTGGGGTCAAATGTGACTTATGCTTCACCCAGAAAGGTGTTGTCTATCACAGAATCAGAGCAAGAACTTTATTAATCAATCAATCAATCAATCAATCAATCAATTAATCAATTTGTACTTGTAGAGCGTGGCTTGTCACCCATGAGAATATCCAGGCAGTAGGTTACTGCGCTCAGTTGAACAGCCAGGTGTTGAGTCTCTTCCTGATGTCTGTCAGCGGGGATGATGTTCGGAGGTGGAGGGAGAGGCCAGTCCTGGACTTGGCGGTAAGGTCGGAGAAGGAGGGTCCTTCACTGTGGCTATGGTGGATGTGCCGTGTCTGTGCCAGGGCGATGGAGGCAGATCAATAGTTTCTGGCTGGCTGGTGGAAGTTCAGGTTCATGTATGTTGGTCCTTGGTCATGGAGGGCTTTGTAGTTTGTAGGCATGTGTCAGTAGTGTGAATTATTTGTGTACACTTGGTATTAATAACTTCAAATAAAGTATCACAGCGATTATTTGACATCCATGATCAACAGCTTCATACCTGCTCAGTGTATTTTGCTGGTTTCATCCTAGGACCTAAATTCAAGCACATTACTTTGCTCCACTTTATTCAGAAGTTCAGAGGAATGTGGTACCAGGAGATGGAGTCAACACTTGTCATTCCAGGCAGGTAGACTGGTTCTCAGCCAAAGACCGGATTTTATAGAGATCCTATCTAAGGAGAAGTTAAGGGTTACTGAGATTTGGGTGACTCAACACTAGTTATGTGCTGTAATCAGAGTCTACTCTCTTATGGCGTGGTTATACACAAGGATGTCAAACATGACCTGGGTGTGTGATAGGCCTCAGGGAAGATTCCGGGAGCGTCACACGTTGGAACAGTGACAAGTGACCAGTGGAAGTGACCAGTGGTGGTGCTTGTATATGACAATCATAGGGCACGGACGAGAAAGGCATGCACATGAAGCTTGGAAATTAGCCAAAACATGGTTGTAATGGGGTGGAGAACACAGCACCTCAGCAGATCACAGGATTGCTAGAAGCTGGCTTCAAATAAAAGGCACAAAGTGGGAGAGGAGCATAGGCTGCAGGGGTGGCTCCTCCGTTTGAGTGGGGGAGCGCCGCCCCACTAAGAAAAGCCCCAGGCCAGAGCTGAAAAATAAAATGGTAATAAAGTGTATTTATTACCATTATATTTTTCAGCAACCAATCCGTCCCGAACTGAGGGGGATATGTAGAATAGAAGTGGCGGAGCTTGTCGTTAGCCTCCTGGGCTTAACGACACACTCCGCCACTTCGGAAATGCAAGGCTGCACCATATGTACAAGAGTGTGGTGCAGCCTTGTGTTTCCCGCTGCGATGGCGCTAAGTGTACAACTTAGAGCCAAGGCAGGCGCTGCCTCCTATGTACGCCACCCTTGTACCTAGGGGGCAGCGTCAAATACAATGGGAGATGTGGTGGAACGGCCACCACAACACCCACTGCTTGCCGCTTTCACACTAAACATAGCGTGAAAGGGTGGCTTATGTACAAGACAGCGTTAAGCCACGTTAAGTGGTTTAAAGCTGCCTTGTACATAAGGCAAGGCCCCTATCGCCACGGGAACGTCACAAAAAAGGACGGTTCCTGTGGCGATAGGGGCTTGTACATATGCCCCTGAGTGTCAGGACGGGACGGGTACAGTGCTAGCGAGTGGCAGCAGGGAGCTGTGGGCTTGAGTTTAAAATGCACATGTACCTTTGGCCGGACGTCTTGTGACGGCCAGCCAGGCATGAGCATTTCTTAATTTCTCTAACCTAGCTGTCTTAGACAGCTGGGTTAGAAAAACCGCAGTCCTCCAGTGCTCTTGAGAGCGCTGAGTGAGGCCGCTCTCTCCTATACTAGTGCTGCTCTCATGCTGGTGAGAGCAGTGCCAGGATTGGTTAGCAGAGCTGCTGGGTCCCACGCGGAGCCTTCCATCAAAGACCGAAGTAGGAGGGTGTTGCTTTGTAGAGGAAGGTAAGTCTATTTTATTAAATTTTTTATTTGTCATCTGCCTTACTATCCTTGGTACATGACGGCCACTACTGATGTGCAGTGCCTCCTATTCATTAATTGCAATGGCTATGCGTGCAAAACTGACTGCATCTATGAAACCTGTGGCACAGCGGGCGCGTTGTAAAGGCACCAAGTCATATTAGCACTAATTTCACCCCATGTGTATTTGTAGCCATCTTGCTAAGTATTCTCATTCACAACATGGCCGGCTTGCTAGTCAGCACCTTCCACCCATTCATAATTTCAGACTTCAGAACGATGGGGGCGGGGTCACGTGTAATGACAGACGTAATACGCGCCGGAAGATGCTTTCATTCATGATCCTCACCATCTCGCCACGATGTGAAACTGAAATGCCGCCTTCCATAACCCCTTTATCTTAGTCTACAATGAACTTTCCCCTGTGGAAGCATTCATCTGTCAAGCAATGAGCGGTGAGATATTTAACACAGTCCGCTTGACAAGAAATAATAATAATAATAATAATAATAAAACCACTTATAGAGCGCCTGGTTACACTCAAAACGGTGTGTCCCCGCGCTAACGAAATGCTAATGTCCACCCCGAGAGGCCGAGGTCCGAGGCCAACTCAATCCAGGGAGGAGAGGACCAATTATTCACTAGGGAAAAGGTGCGTTTTCAGCTTAAGTCTGAATCTGGCTTCGGAGGGTTCCATTCGCATGTCGAGAGGGAGATGGTTCCAGTTCCTACTAGCAAGAAGGCGAAAAGATCTGCCTCCCATCCTGGTCCTACGTACGCGGGGGAGCTGGAATAACATCGCGCCAGCCGATCTCAGATTACGAGTAGGTCGATGGATGGTAAGGAGATTGCGTAGGTAACCAGGTCCTTTCCCCTGGGCAATGCGATGAGCAAAGCAAAGTGCCTTGAACTTGATGCGCTCCTCAATGGGGAGCCAGTGAAGTTTCCGCAATGCAGTTTTACCTGAGGCCCTGCGGGGAAGATTGAGCACCAGGCGGGCGGCAGCATTTTGGACACACTGCAATTGATGTATGCCCTTTCTGCTAAGACCAAGGAGGAGGGCATTGCCGTAGTCCAGATGAGGAGTGACTAGGGCATAAATCAGTGTTTTCCTGGCACTAATGGGGAGTAAGGTGAGAACCTTCCGAAGAGTTTTTAGTATTCCAAAGCATTTTCCTGTAGTTTTGTTAATCTGTTGTTTAAAAGAGAGCTCCTCATCCAGCAAAACTCCCAGATTTCGGACGGAATCTGCCGGAATGGGGAGAGCACCTAATTCTGGTGGCCACCATGCTTGGGACCAAGCCGAGGGGGATTTGCCAACCACTAGCACTTCTGTTTTATCGCCATTAAGGCGAAGGCAATTATTATTCATCCAGCCTGCCACAGCTCTCATGCAGTTGGAAAATTTTTTAGCATCCTCTATCTGATTGTTGGTGAGTTTAATTATCAGTTGGGTATCGTCCGCATATGAGACGATATCCACACCAAAAGTATCCACAATATGTGCCAAGGGCTCCATGTATAGATTGAATAGCGTGGGACTAAGACTGGAGCCCTGAGGAACCCCATGTCTCAGTTTGCGAGGGGTAGATTTATAGGGAGGATAGAAGATCTGAAAGCTCCTATTATCTAGAAAAGATTCTACCCACTTCAGAGCAGGACCTTCAACTCCCAAGTCTGAGAGGCGAGACAGCAGCGTCGAGTGCAGCACGGTGTCAAATGCTGCACTGAGGTCCAGTAGCACCAGCGCTGCCGTCTGTCCCTCGTCTGCAGCTAGTCTCAGACATTCGGTGGAGAAGAGCAACGCTGATTCAGTAGAGTGGCCCGCTCTAAAACCTGATTGAGTGGGGTGTAGCAGCGAATTTTCTTCAATGAATTTCATAAGTTGAATATTGACTACCTTCTCCACAACTTTCCCACAGAATGGGAGGAGAGAGATGGGGCGCAGATTTTTTAGCTGGGAGATGTGAATATTAGGTTTCTTTTTCAGGGGTATGACCTGTGCAGTTTTCCAAGTATCAGGCACTTGGCACTCCTGGAAGGATAGGGAGATCAGATGTGAGATCTGTTCAATCATGCAGTCAAATATTCCCTTGCAACGAATGGGAGGTATCACATCCAACGGAGAGCCGGACTGAATACTATTAACAATAGTGAGTAAATCTGACCTCTCTGGGACTCTAAAATGAGTCAAACAAGGTATAGTGGAGGTGACGTTAGTCATTACCGGGGGTTTAGTTGGCAAATTGTCAGTAAAAGAAGCATGTATTAAGTCCACTTTGCTTATAAAGAAGTCGGCAATCTCTTCGCATAATTCATTGGAGAAGATGTCTTGGGCCTCTAACCTAGTAGGAACCGTCAGCTCTTTATAAATGGAAAAAAGTTCTTTAGTAGGATTTTTTGCCGATTCTATACGTTCTTTGAAATGAACGCCTTTGGCTGCTCTTATAAGTTTGTGATAGGCTTTAAGTTCTTTTTTATAAGCCAGTTTATCCTCGGATTTGTAGTTTTTCCTCCAGTTACGCTCCGTGGTTTTACATTTGGCTTTGGCTTCTTTAAGTTCTTTAGAGAACCAGGGGGCAGTCTTAGTATTCCTGGCGGGGGGTTTTAGTGTCCATGGTGCTACCTCATCCAGAGCCTCAGACATCCATATTTCATAGTCGGCCCAGGCTTTGAGCAGAGTATTGCTTAGAGACGGGGGTTCTTTAAGTAAAGCGGTTTTATAGCCTTCCTTCGTGAATTTCTTCCAGTCTCTGCGCTTTTGAGGTTTAGGTTTGATCTTACTATCCTCCTGTGGGCCAATTTCAATCTCAAAAGGAATAACAAAATGGTCTGACCATGTAATTTGTAATGGCATGGCAACCTTAACCCCTTCCCAGTTCGAAAAGATGGGGTCAAGAAGATGTCCTAGTTGATGAGATGGGAGGGTAGATTGCAGTATGAGCGACTGTGATTTCAAGGCCTCTATCACAGCATGAGCTTCCCTACAATTGGGGTCCTCAAAATGAAAATTAATGTCACCCAAAATAAGAAATTTTTTATAGCGAAGGGCATGTTGAGATATTAGATCTGCTAGATTGTTACAGTACTCGGAGGTCTTACCGGGGGGCCGGTATATGAGGAATCCATTGATGAAATGTCACTCATTCACCCTTTCTGTTCTCCATAGCGGCACCTCTCTGATGAGTGGGTGCCCTTCGGTATCCGCAGCCGAGGCATGTGAGTTCGAGCCATGCTCTATGAACAGCCCTTCAGTCTTTTCATTTTTTATGAGCTTGTATGATTGTTCCACATTAAACGTGTAAAAATCATACAGAGTTTACCCATCAGCTAATATAAAACAGAAACATACTTGAACAAGAAACATCGGTAGTTTACATTAGAGTGACCACTAGAAAGATTTTCAGTCTCCAAAGCTTTAATATCCACCCTCAAGTCCATATGAAAAAAAGCCAATCACTCAGACAACACTTTCAATAACACCATTCCCGATTAAGGTATTAATTCTGTTTTTGAGGTACCCATTTTTATTTATTACCGCAGCTTTAGCTTCGTTTAGCTTAATAGAGGCGTGCAAAATCAATTTTTTAAAATGAAATTTCGTGAAATTCCATAAAATATTGCAAAATTGCTGTTTGAGAGCAAAATGCATTTTGTGGGTGTCTCCTGTAACTTTTTTCATGCGAGCACCAACTCTGCGGAAAAGAAGTCACATATGATACCGTCAATGGACTAGCAGGAAATGTCTTTAAAGATTACTTGAAATGGCGTAATACAAAATGTCCTAAAATTGTACCAAATTCAGAAATTATGCGGCTGATGCATCAAAGCCTGCCTTTTGCGATTCACTATTTAGCAATCACAAACTGCAATGCATCTAGGAACCGCAACAAAAATTTGCGATTCCTTAATATTACCTAATAGCGATTTGGAAATTGCGAATCGCTATTAGGTAATGTGACTCCATTAATTCCTATGAGCCTTTAGGACTGAATGGTATTGCATTCGCTAATTGCGATTACCAAATTGGTAATCGCACATAGCGAATGCAAATCCAAGGGTGCCCGGGGGCCTAAGGCCCCCCTGAAGCACCCCACAAAAAAGGTAAGTGTGCACATGTAAAGCACACACATGCCCTAAGGGCATGTGTGTGCTACATGGGCAGTGGCGTAGCTAGCCACTTTGCCGCCCGTGGCAGTCTCTGCCTTTGCTGTAAGAGTGGGGGGTGGGGGTGCTGGCGATTTTTCCTGCGACCGCGGAACAAGTGGAAGAGCACAGGGGGTCAGGCCGCTGACCCCAAGCAGGAAAAGGCTTGACACATGTGCCCCTTTATGCATTATGCAGGCATGATCAAAATTTCACAGGGCCTACTGATTTTTACCACATAATTTTTAGTCAATACATTCTTCACTTAAGCAGCTTCATATTCAGAATTGAGGATTTCCATGCCATGTAAGTGGCCATGATTTTTCTGTACTCATAACCATAAGGTGCATTTAAAACTTGCGTTCATAGGGCATTTGTCATTGTCCATTGGTGTTTCAGCCCCCCCATTACAGGTCTGGGAAGGGCTGTGTTTCTGGCGGTGGAGCTTCAACCGGTTCACTGTCGGGTTGGTGCAGAAGTGGGTCCTTAAAACCCACTACAAGAGGCACCACCTCTTTATTTCGATGGCAGCACTGAAACCTACATCAACGTTTCATCTTGGTTTGCCACTTGCATGTCCACATTTATTTCACTCACCTTGATAGTTTTGACTGCATTTGCTTTTGCCGCTCCTTGCGCCCACCTAACCGGCCCCGGGACCCGTATGGTCCTCCACTGACTGGCCTTGCCTCTTGAGCTCTTTTACGTTTGGTCACAATTTGGAAGGTGGTGTATCTGCCTTCTGCTGATAGAAGGTCAAAGGATGCATTTGAGGGTGGAGGAAGACGTTGCATTCTGTATGTCTTGGTCTTTGGCCATACTACCAGGTGACGAGGCAATATCGAGATAAGGAGGAAGAAGGTGTTTAGGTAATGCGCTATGGCAGAGGACCGTCACCCCCCTGCCAGCACTTTCAAAAATGTGAAAAATAAAGTGATAACATAACGGGTATAAAACCCATTTTAGTTTTCTTGTGGTGAGTCTTGGGGGTGGGACTAGGGTGGTGGCATCCTGGAGGGGAAGTGGTCGGCACTGCCTTCACTGCGCATGTGGGTTTGGCTGGCCGCCTGAGGCCGGCCAAACCCACATGCGCAGTAAAGGTCTCTCCAACCCAAGCTGCACTGAGAGCAGGCACAGGCTCCCAGTCTGTCCTGCAGCGCAAATCATCGGCGTTCAGGCCAATCCTGAAGCTGCTCTCATTTACGAGAGCAGATTCAGGATTGGCTGCAAGAGAGGCTGGGAGCCTGTGTCGGCTGCAGCGGAGCGAAGACGAGCAGAAGAATGCAACGCGATGCTGGAGGGAAGCAGGTAAGTTCTTTTTTATTTTCTTTCTATTTGTCTCTGTCGCCCCCCACCTCCCCGACCCCCGCCCGGCCTCCATTCCCTGACACAAGCCGTTCCTGGTAATCAGTGCAGTTCTACTGGCTCTCCTGTGCGAGGGGCAAAAGGACCGGTTGGATCATTCTCGGGCGATGCCTGATCTTAAACTGAGAAGATAAAAGGCTCTATTGTGGTGGCGCATTCAACAGTGTCCTGCCTGCCTGCAAAGCAGCAGACACAAAGGGTAAAAACAGAACTGATTAAAATGTAGGTAGTTTGTCCTTAATTCGATAAGAAATTTACTATTTTAACAAAACTCTCTTAATTGCCAAATCTTTTTAAACATAAAAAGGCACCAGATTCGATTCCTAGGATTTTCTAGAAGGAAGTGACCCTGAAGTGGTGAAACTTCTGCCAGCTAGGAAGACCCTGTAGGTAGCGGGCCATGACGTCATAAATGTGACTGTGGCACAGTTCACAGTAAGATCGCAGGATTGTCCATCTTATGTGGCCGCTTGGGTGGTAGGACACCCAGTGAGATTGATAACTCTTATTTTATTAATGTTGAGCAATCTCTTTCAATGTTGTCCGGTGACTCTGCTTTCGTCCTCTGGCACATGTTTCACAAAAGAGTAATAGGGCATTAAATATAAATGAACACTATGTCCCAAATACTGGGGGACACTTAGCATTATAGAAAATTCTACATCCAATCTTGAGTGCCGCACATATGACTTGTTGATGGGCCACATTTTGTGTATCCACCCAATGCTGTAAGGTTCGCTAATGCTAACGTAAGACATGACCTTTTACAAACTATAATATTTCGTCTACATGGCTGGTACCCTCCTGTGTTTTTTTTTTTTTTTTTAGTTCAGTGCATGTGTTTGCAATTAGTTTGCAGCCCTCTGCAATGCACCGCTTTCACGTGTGAGCAGGAATGGAAATTATTGGATTAGAGAAGGAAATGATTCAATAAGATATTGTATTTTTAAAGTCGTTGTATTACCGGAGTTAAAAGGCAGCCTCTTAAGTTTCCCATGGCCAAGTTATTACATCCCTCTAATATTGATGAAAGCTTAAAAGATGCCCCAAAATCAATTGATATTCAAGACTGTAACATTTGTAAATGTCTCTGTGGGGAATACAACAAGCCTGTTAACACTCTTTGTATGGATCTTTAACCTGAAGATACCACATCAGTCGGATGGCAGACCAAGCGGTACTTTAGGATAACGAGGGCGGGAAGTGCTTAGGACAAGAGCATCGTTTGCTGCTGCTCCGATAGCTGCAGCCCTCTTTCCACAAGCGGGGGTTTCTCGCCTCCTCTTTTGAAAACTGCCTGCTTCGCTCTCCTTAACTTTGCCCCCTTGCTCACTATCTACTCTGTTCATGTTGAAGAATTATGGAGCTGTTTCTCACTTTTGCGGTCTCACATTGTCTCCTAATCTATGTTTTCTATGGGAAATTGCAGAATGTTCTCACCTTGCTATGATTTGTCTTCTATCACAGGTCTTCTAATCTTTCAGATTCCATCCTTATCCATCCGTATTGCATTCCCTCTGAGTACGTCACCTGATTGTCACTGTCCAGCCTCAGGCCATCAGATTCTCTCTGGTAAGACCTTTCCATTGTTTCAGTGTTTTTTACTCTCTCCTCTCAACTACATTCAGTTCTTTCACAGAGCCACTCTCTGCCTTTCCTCTGCTCTCTACCTCAACTCAGCCTCAGTCACCTGTCTTTATCTACTCTCTATATATAAAAAGACAGGCACACCTCCTACAATTCTCTTCTATATACCACAAACTTGATATTAACTACCTTCTCTCTAACCCAACCCAGCTTCACTCCTCTTACTTCCTTTTCTAGTTACCACACCTCCATGACCTACTCCTTCTTCTGCTATATACCCTAACTTGTAGTCCAATGCCTTCTACCATATTCTGTTTCTTCTACCATAAATATGGTCTCCTTCTTCCTCTACTCAATGTCAAAAGTCACAATCTAACTAAACTCCCTTTCCCTTCAACATACTCCAACTCACAGGCTCCTCTGTATTTCTTTCTATGTAGGATCCTCTTCATAGGCTCCCTCTCCAAACTCCCTTTCTATTTAGTATCCAAACTCACCATCTCCTCTGTTTCTCTTTCTACGTAACCCCCTCTATTCACAGTCTCACTCTCCAAACTCATTTTATCTTCAATATATCTCAACTCACAGCCTCCTCTGTATCTCTTTCTATGTTGGACCCTATTCACAGGCTCACTCTCCAAACTCCCGTGCTCTTCAATATACCTCCACTCACAGCCTCCTCTGTATCTCTCTCTACATATTCCCCCTATTCACTGTCTCACTCTCCAAACACCCTTTCTCTTCAGTACCCCAGCTGACTGCCTCCTCTGTTTCCTTTTCTCTACCTAAGGTCCCAATGAGAGTCTCACTCTCCAAACTCACTTACTCTTCATAGTACCTCAACTCACAGCCTCCTTTGTATCTCTTTCTATGTTGGACCCTATTCACAGGCTCACTCTCCAAACTCCCTTACTCTTCATAGTACCTCAACTCACAGCCTCCTCTGTATCTCTTTCTATGTTGGACCCTATTCACAGGCTCACTCTCCAAACTCCCGTGCTCTTCAATATACCTCAACTCACAGCCTCCTCTGTATCTCTACATATTCTCCCTATTCACAGTCTCACTCTCCAAACAGCCTTTCTCTTCAGTACCCCAGCTGACTGCCTCCTCTG
The DNA here is from genome assembly GCF_964204655.1 of Triturus cristatus. Classification (NCBI taxonomy): domain Eukaryota; kingdom Metazoa; phylum Chordata; class Amphibia; order Caudata; family Salamandridae; genus Triturus; species Triturus cristatus. The sequence goes on from NC_140592.1 coordinate 113,037,499, forward strand.
TTTCCTTTTCTCTACCTGAGGTCCCAATGAGAGTCTCACTCTCCAAACTCCCTTACTCTTCATAGTACCTCAACTCACAGTCTCCTCTGTATCTCTTTCTACGTAATCCTCCCTATTTATAGTCTCACTCTCCAAACTCCGTTTCCCTTCAATATATCCCAACGCACAGTCTCTTCTGTTTCTTTTCCTCTACATAAGACCCCGTTCATAGTCTCACTCTCTTCCCATTCTGTGCTCTATACATTAAGTCAAACTCATCCTTTTTTTCATTATGCTCTATCACCTAGTCTCACTTTCCTGCCTTCCTCTGCTCTCCACCCCATCCTATTTACCATCCATCCTGTTTTATTCAGTTCTATACTACAACTCTGTCTCCATCCATTTTCTCGTCCATCCGCACAGCCCACGGTCTCCTTTTCTACCTTTTTCTACTCCATACCACAGCCCATTAGATCTCCCTCCTGCTCTTCATTACTGTATACCCCAACTCTTTCACTCCATATCCTCTTCTATATCCCAGTTTTCAGTCTTGTTCCTCACTCCTACAATGCTCAGTGTACCATCTCAGTCTCAATCTCCTCCCTTCTTCTGCTTTGTAGCCCTAAGTCAATAACTCTATCACCTCTGTTTCACTGATCTATACTCCAATATTGTCACATTTGCTTCGTGGCTTCTGCGGTACTGACACAAAAGTGTTATCCTCTTCCCTTTCGCTGCTCTCTACTCAAGTTTTATTCTTCTTTCTCGTTCCGCTCTGTTCGACAAAGAAATCCACTATCCTTCTTTCGTACGTTTTCTACCCCGAACACCATGTCTTAAGTATCTCTGTTCTACTGCTCTTAACTTGAACACCGTCATATTGACGCCCTTCATCTGGTTTGACCACAACTTATACTTTTGCCCACCTCCCTTTCATTGCTCTCTATTTAAATGTTCAATCTCTTTTTATTATCTTCTGTGTATTTCAAAACCATCTCACTGTCTTCCAAATCTTTGGTCTCAGTTGAGACATATACAGGAAGCACAATTCTGACCATATAATGAAAGTAACCAAGAAATAATTCTATTCAGGGGATATATTTGGCTCCGAAGCCTAAAAAGAATAGTTCTTCATTGTTACATTTATCATTCTTTGGAAAGAGTTAAGTGGAAAATCTTGCTCACTTGTTTTCCTGCAAGGCCAATCTACAGAGGTGATAGTAATGCCCATGTATTCTCTTGAAAACCTTCTTGCGTGGCCTTTCTGCCAATTCTTCTCTATCTCTGTCAATCGGTTTGAACTTCTTTCCAATTATAATTTCCACAAAATATTTGCATTACTTAACCATTCCTAGCTAAAATCATCAAGCACATGGGAGATGTAGTTTTCTCAGCATTGTAGCACCTGATTGATCAATTCTTTACTTCAGGACGAGCATCAACATGCCTTATCTGAGCAGTAGTTGTGGTCTACCTACATAAATCATCTTTGAATCCTTGTGACACAAAAGGCTTCTGGCTCATCTTTCTACTCCCTTACACAGAAAGACATGACTCTTATGGTGCAGCGTCCATCTTTTCAGAGAATGCTAGGCTCTTGGAGGCTTGAGGATATATCAGGCATGAGTACATATATTATTGTGCTATTGGTGTTTGATGCCCTTTAACAGTGTCGATGGAGAGGTGAAAGCCCTGATCATTTACATCTATCTGCTACATTGAACGGTAAACAATGTTTACCACAAAACTTTTTGCCCGCAGGGAATCACAACGCGGTCGTTACAACGACCGCGTTGTGATTCTGCATACCATTACTCCACAAGTCGAAACAACGACTTGCGGAGGGGGGGGGGGAAGGTGTTGGATTCAAAATCCAACACCTTCCCTAGTGTCCGCACAGACTTGAGTTGGAATAGTAAATTATACTATTCCAACATCCAGCGCCCCCCCTCCGCAAGTCGTTGTTACGACTTGCCGAGTAATGGTATGAGGAATCACAACGCGGTCATTATAACGACCACATTGTGATTCCCTGCGGACAAAAAGACTGCGGGATTTTGAGACATATTCTCATTGAACATCAGCAATCCTCCATCATCTGGTGGAAGCTGGGATCCAAGGTACTGCCCGAAGATTTGTAGCCTCATTCTTTTCAGGACAATGTAAAAGAGGATCATTGCACTATCGAACATTTCCATACAGGGTTATGATACCCACAGTACCTCAACACCTACCCAAATCGGACTGTTTTATATATAGGTATCCTATGGCGTTCTTAGTTTCACAGCTCCCTCTGGGTCAGGCTCTTCATATATGTTGACATCAGGTAGCGGGTTCACAATCCGATGAAAGAATCACGCAGTTCCAGCCCTATCATCTTTTCGGTACTCTGTGATGATGGATGGCAGCTAACTTCTCTTACACTGAACCCAGCCATTTATGCGATTCTACTCTCACCCCCTAGTGCACCTTTCTGGGAGTCAGTCTTAATCCACAGATAATCTCTCCCTATATTAATGAATGGCCTGAGCATATTGGATACAATTGATTTTCATTCTGATTTGACTCTGGTAGTCAAAGTTGCTGCATTGGTGAAGGCTTGTTTTATCCATCTTAGACAGCTGAATGGTATTTTGATAATTTCACCTCTGTTCATTGATTGTAACAGTCATACTGTGGTGTGACTTTCTGTATATTTGCCTCCAGAATCACACCATCATGCAGCACAAAAGCACTTGGAATACACAGGCCAAATGTCACTACAAATTCAAAAAGACTTAGCAAGCTTGCATTCCTTGCACTAGTTTCCTATAGACAAATACATTCCAATTAAAATTAATGTGGATAGTACATAGAGTGTTCTATTATTTAGGTCCTATGTTTTTAATGGATATATTCCATGAACACGCTTCAGCCCAACAGTTCCAATCCTCCTCCAACGGGCTGTTAGTCACATCTTTTATACAATGTTGGTTGGAACCTTCGACCCACAGTGTTCACGCTGAGTTTAGCTACTTATAAAGATTTACACTTTCAGGCAAAATAACAAAATATTGTTGACTCTTGCTATTACATGCCCTTGGTGGTAATTAAGGCAGTGGTTGGTATAAACAGCATTTACCCCTGTTTTATGAACATAGATTTGTATAATTGGTAATGTGCGACAACCAGTGCTTAATTTGAACCTGTGGTTTCCAGTGCTTGTCACCGACACTTAATCATCAACACCGGGGCGCTTTTCATGAGGACCAGTATAGGAAATGTTCGTTTGTGGTAGGCTTAGGGAGATTAAGTGATTTGGCCAGAATCACAGGATTTTGAGCTGAATCAGAGACTCAGACCTGGTTCCCCTGCTCCAAAGTTGCCAGCTCTGGCCGTTACGCCACATCCTCTCCCTACTTTCATGGTTAGTAAGAAATGTGCTGGCACAAGCTGCCTCCTGACGAGAGCCTCAGCACTTATTTTTGTTTTTTACAAATGATCCACTGGCAACAGCAATATTTCTGCAGACTTGCTGTTTTGCATTTTGTTGTGGTGCCTACATGTTGTTCTGTGTTTTCAAGTCAAGCCAAATTTATTATGCAAAATTAATTACAATATTTGCATACAAGTGCCAAATCTTATAGAGAATTTAAAAGCAATAAAACATTTGTGCAATATAATTGTTATGGCTGAGAAAGTGCATTGCAGAAAATGCTTACTACTTTGGGAAAGATGGAGAACTAAAAGCAAGACAGCCCTCGCTAGACAAGGTCATTTAAGTCTCTTCAGTTTATGCTCATGCCATTGTTCTGTGTTTTGTTGGCTTTTTATGCTGCATTATCGCATTGTGTTGTACTGTGGTTGTTGTGTTCTGTTTTTAATTTGTTTTGTTGTGCTTTTCAATTACTTTAGAGATGTCCACAACCATTTCAGCACATTCATTTAAAACACCAACGAAAAGCAATGACTGCCTAATGTGGTAAAACAATACTGATTCACCCCCTCAACTAATAAGGACACCAGCAGCCTGAAATTGTGGCTGGAACTGTGTCCTCTCCATATAACTGCTGTACCTCACCCTCGCCATTTCTCCTAACTTTAGGTCTTTCATTGTTAGACTCTTCTTCTCTCGCCTCCTTGCTTTCCACATGATTTTATCCTCCTTTCCGACAGCCCTGTCTCTCAGTGTCATTGTCTCGCATTCTGTTTCTCAGCAGAGGCCTCTGACCTTTTTCCTCATGTTTTGAAACTTTTCCTCATATTGGGTCTTCAAGAAGCCCTTTTTGCCTCACATCAAAACTCGATTCCTTCTATTAAACCCTTCAACTCAACTTTCCCCAGTTCCCTCTCATTTTTCTCTGCTTGCAGTTTTCTAAACTTCTCCTGCTGTGCTTATGAACACCCCCTGCTGCTGCCTGTCCTCAGCTTCTCAGCTCTCAGATTGTCACCAACGCTGTCATCTCCTCCCCTCCAACACGCTGAATGTGTAATAGAAACTGTGTCGCATGTATAACCTGCCAACCCGTGCTCGATGTGCGGATCAGTGCTACGGGTTAGACTGCAGTTCACCTGTCGTTCTGTCACAGACAGTGAAAAACGGAGAGTTGGAAGTGGCGCGATGGAGAGGGGGAGAGCGAGTCAGAGAGAGTGAGATAGAGGGAGTGGGGCAGGGCCGGATTGGGAGCCAAAGCAGCCCTGGCAATTTTCTGGGACCAGCCTCTGGGGAAGCACTGCCTGGCCCGGGAGGCTGGAAATGCTTGCTTGCTGCCTTTGTTACTGGAAGCCGATATTGCAACACCACTGAAAACCAGCCCCCACCCTTACCGTCGCCTGGGGAAATGTCCGATGTCTGGTACGACCAGTCCGGCCTTGAGTAGAGGAAAGGGGCAAAAGAGAGAGTGCAAGCGAGAGCAGAAGAGAGCACTCAGGAGAGAGCTCCAAAACATTAAGAGGAAATAACAAAGTGAGAGACTGTCTGAGGGAGGGAGCCTGCAGATGTGAAAGTCAAATGGCTAGCAAGAGAGTGAGTAACAGAAAGTCAATGAGAGAGGGCAAACAGAAGAGACAGACTGAGCAAGGCACTGCAAGAGATGGTTCAAAAGAGAGAAATAATTGTGGAGGTACTTAGAAAAGGTCCAGGACAGAGATAGAAAGAGAGAGAATGAAATAGAAGAACTGTGTGAGACAGTCTAAGGAAGAAATGAGTGTGAGAGGAGAACAGAATGTTCTGAGGAAAGTAACAGGGTGAGAAGAGCGAGAGACAAAGGAAAGCAAGGAGAGAGAGAACAATGTTCTGAGGGAGCATAACAGGGTGAGAAGAAAGAGCGAGAGACAAAGGAAGGCAAGGAGAGAGAGAGAGAAAGGTGGAGAGAGAAAGACAAATAGTGAGAGAGAGTGTTGGAGAGAGGGAGGGAAAGTGAAAGAGAAATAGTTAAAAAACAAGAGTGAAAAAAGATGAGAGTGAGGGAAATAAGTTTGTTTTTCAGAACGAAGATCTAGTTAAGTAATTTATGGATGACTGTTACTAGCTTTTCATTTCTATACACCTCACACTGCATTTTCAGGTCTGACTAGACAACACAGCTGTCTCCAACCATTACCTTATCAAAAGAAAATAAGCTTTCAGAAGCACTACTGAGGAAGTGGATTTGTCTTCACACCACACATTTATATCCTTGAGGGCAGCAGTTGGTTGGGTAGAAGCTGTGTGCTTCCATCAAAAAAGAGTGTTTGTATTTTCTGTTTTGCTTGAGGGAAAGATATGCTCAGTGCAGCAGGGCTCAGTTGGATATAGTGGGCAATGAACAAGGCTACTGGCCTGGTCTGTTTATCATGAAAGGTTTAATTATAGGGAATAGGCCTGGCGTATTTATTGTGATAAGCATATGTTAAAGACAATACACATTTAAGCGGGAGGTATTCTGATTCATAGAATCTGAAAGATTACTGTATTTGGTCAAAGGTTTTTGGTCAAGGGTTTTGGTTATCTTCTATGCTAAAATCTTGTGGTAGAAGATTTGCACTGTGAAACATTATTTTAGGTTCTCTTAAAAGGTGTTGTACATTGTTTTGCAAGGAAGCAAGATATTGGCAAGACATTGTTTTGCCAACTGTAACTTTGTTTAGATTTGTAATTTTATGATTGTATGCCTGATGATTGACTTGTGGGAAATGTATGCTCAATTCAACAGCCGTATTTGGTTATGGTGACAAGCTAGTTTTACCAGTTATTGTCCCGATTGGTTCACTGTGAAAAATTATGTATCATGCCATAGATCAGATCAGTTTATTATGAAATGTTGTGACAAAGGCAGTAGCCCTGGCTTATTTGTAGATTTGCTTTGTAATAACCCTTGTAAGACCGCCTTAGGAGGGCATAACAGGTTTAGTGGTCTGCTAGCTTCTTTTGTTAAAAAAATATAAAAAACACATTTATAAATATATACATACATATATTCACATGTAGAGGGGCTTTCAGTCAGCCCTCTTCTGCCATTGGGCAGTTCGAATGTCATTCACATTCGCTCCCATTCAAACAGTATACTGCAATGGGAGATGGGTGAGCCCACTTCAGCCATTGCCTCTATTGCTCTGTAAGTACCAACATTTCGCCCGATCACATGTGCACATTTACCTGACAATGAGTGGCGCTTCAGTGCCAGGGCTTTATATACAATACCATTGCCATACGACCACACATTGATTTGTTTAGTTTTATTTGTTATTGCAAGCAATCATATACCACGAATAGGCAATGGCAGCCACATACCAGAAGACTCAGGAATCTAATCCAGAGTGCCAGAGGGGATGAGAGGTAGGAGGCATCGAATATGCCTTCCCTCGAAATATATGTAAAGTGAAGCTGTACCCATAATCAGGACATCACATTGTGTTGTTAGGTAGAGACTCACACACCCTATTGGTGTCATGCTTCATCCTCGTATCTCATCCTGGTCCCTAAAAACCAGGATGGGCTCGGCCATATTCCAGGGAACACTTTGGATAACCTTTCGTGCTGGGGTCTTAAACTTTAAATACCTCATGACACCAAAAGAATCCCTTTTATTTGCGGTGTTCCTGGTATGATTACAAAATGTATAGGGGGTGTCTATAGAGGTAATGGTCCTACACCCTGCCTGTAAGTGCCAACATGTTTCAGCCCTATTTCAAAAAGGTCAAAAGGTCCAGGGCTTTCATTAGGACCTCAGTGCCAGGGCTCTATATACAATACCATTGCCATACGACCACCCATTGATATGTTTACTTTTTTTTAATGCATGCATCCACAATGTTTAGGCAATGATTACCAAGCAAGTTATGTTCTCAGGTACAAAAGACATGTGAGTTACCGGTTTTAGAGTCTCCCATGAAAAAGCCAAACAAGGTATACACTTGCATACCAAATGCTCATGAGTTTCCAGCACCAATTAATACTTATGACGGAAAACTATGCAAGTGAGTAGGTGTAGGAAAAGCAGGAAACTTGGTAAGACATGGGTAGGACAAGAACCATCGAAGTCACAGGATGATACACTAGTGCGACACAACTTTGCACGCATCTAAATTTGGCATCAAAAAGTTACCCTGCATGAAAACCTTTTATAATAGAAATCGAAATGAAATACATAATGTGGCATACATTTCATACCGTGCATGGCTAAAAAGGTTAAGAGATATAGTGTCCATCATTATGTACATTTAATTTACATCTTTAATAAAGTAGAGTAAAACACTCATGTCTTTAACGGGCTTATTTCCATATTTATTGAAGCTCATAGCTGTCAAGTGGTCCTATGTCAGTGGGGATCAGTCACTGCTTATGTTTCATTCCACAGAACTAAGAATAGTGGCGCTTGTGTGCCAAGCATATTCATGGAATAGTCAAAGTACGAGTTCGAGCACGCTTCGACAAACCACGACGGGCTGAAACATGCCTTCGAGTTATTGGACTTGGTACCAGCTACAGAAGCCTGGTTGGTGATGCGTGTGGGTGATACAGATGCACATCTCTCTAAACATCTGCTTAAGTGAAGAAGCCATCAGCTATTCAAAGGTGAGTGAGCACATTTATAGAACCCATGTCTGTGAGACATCTCTAGGAACTGTCGAGGTGCCCACAAAGAGAAGGAGGTCGGTGGGACTAGGGAGAGAAGCTTAGTGAGAAACCTTTTGCAAGTTTCAGCAAGGGTTACCAAGTGATCTGTAGTCTGTGTCCCAGATCATGAAAGTACTATGCATTTCTGAACCTTGTTCAGATGCCTCTTTGCTCAGGGATTGGTTTTTGAGATGTGTGGTATTATTGCACATCAGCAATTTTCCACAGATACCATTCAGCAGGTCAAAGTTGAGGTCATTTACTGGGAGAAAGTGTAAGGTAAATACCAAAACATGCATAACTTGGCTTGATAATCACAAACCTCCTCTTGTTTGTCCTCATATTCTGAGTTAAAGAGGTTGTATATACCACAATAGTAAATATTGACAGTGTTTACTGGGTGGGGTAAACACCCAGGCCCCACCTGGTCCATCTATAATCGAGTTGTGAAAGGTTGGGGTTGGTCATTTCAGACCATGGTGGCACGCGTCCTGAGGCTTTGTTTACCTGAGAGGCACAGGTCCTACTACTAGACCAGAATTCCCTTAATGTCCAATCACAGGCATCTCTTCGACACGTGCTGATGCATCTTTGCTCAAGAGTAGGCTGCACAGGGCTCTGTTGGTCAGGCCGGCAACTTACCCATAGCCTACCAAGCACGTATACTCCAAAAGGCCTGCCTGGCACTGCAGCATTTGTTCTTCATTCAGTGTTTGCTAAAGAGTAATGGAAAAAAAGATGGGGCCTCGGACAAAATGGATGACATATAGTTAGGTCGGCCCTAAACTTATCATGGAGGCTTAATTCATGCCTAGAAGAAGCTCATGAATGTAATCCTGCCCCTGAGCAAGCTGAGCTGTTGCATTTAAAGCATTTTGATATGATTGCCATGATCAATGGGCTGGAGTAGTGTCACTAAAATCAACACATGTTCCCACAAATTAATGACAAACAGGCTTCCACTTCAAGGTGCATGCACTTTAAGATACTGCAGTTAGGGAAAGCAGAAACGATGCGTTATTTCCACAGATACCGCTGTAGGCTGTTATGAGTGCAAACATTCTACTAAAAAAAAATAGGTGGGCTCTGTTAGAAGTAAATATAGGTTCAGGCTCTGCAAACACTTCCAAAACATCCTTGGTTCTGTTACCAGTGGTCTACATCATGTTACTAGCATCCCTATTGGTCAGCCAAAAGTCACTTTCTCCAAATTCTCTTTTCATTTCCGGTGTTTTGGGGTATTATTTAAGCCTGGGCAAAGCACTACGCTACGCTCGTGTAGTTTGCAAAGTTTGCCCTACTTCGCACTACGCGAACTGCACGTAGCACAGTGCGAACACGCGTAGCGTAGTGTTGCGTAGTGCTGCGGTCATTTTTTGCTTGCTCGCGGTCCTCAACGTCAAGTTGGCGACCACGAGCAAGCAAAATGACATCCCTGCGAGACTTTTTCCTTGTACGCGATCAGCAACATCAAGTTGGCGATCGCGAGAATGGAAAATAAACCTCCCGGCGAGATTCCCAACGCGAGGAGGTCAGGTTTCTCATTGCGAGCGGTCGCGTATGCTCGCGACCGCTCGCGATGAGAAACTACCAGTTCGCGTTGAGAAAGCTGCCGCTCGAGTAAAAATCTACTCGAGCAGCAGAAAACTACAGCTCGCACTGTGCAAGATGCCATTTTCAATGATTGCACAGTGCTGGTTGCTTGTCCGCACTGTGCAATCATTGAAAACGACATGTGGCACAGTGCGAACAAGGTACTACGCAGTTCGCGAAGTGCTACGCATAGCTCGCGTAGTGCGAACTGCACTTTGCGTAGGTTCGCGAAGTGCTACTTCGCGAACTACGCCCAGGGTTAGTATTATTGCTTTGGACTGGAGAACCAGCTCTGATACCAATAGACCCTGCCAGTGACATCCACACAGACAAGGGCACCAGTGAGCTCTTCAAAGCCCTTCTTCACTATTATAAGCACAACAGAGACTCAAACCAGCGACCCGCTGGAGGTGGGAGAGGACTGCGCGAGAAGCGAGGCCATGTCTCCTTCACCCGCTTCTCATCAGCAGCGTATGCAGCTGTCAATGTTGAAGGGAGTGGGAGGTGCACGCGCGCCTCAGGGAGCGCCATGCTATTAGTGTGGAATTGTGACTATATGCTGAAAAGCATTTTTATTACTCCTGGGGCAAGCTGATGTCTTACATTAAATTCCCTCTCTGTTGGAAAATCATGCTATTCTGTCTGCTTTTTCAAACCAGAATGCTTGGTAAACAAGGCATCTGTATAAATTACCTACGTTTCTCATATTTGCAGTCAAAATAAACACACCTGTTAAATAATCTAATTTTATCTAATAGTATGGGCTGAAAGACAGCACAAAGAAGGGGAGTGACAGCTGCTAAGGAGAAGACAGAGACAGTGAGAACACCATTGATTATTGAGACTGATAATAGAGGGAATAAATGGGCAGAAAATAGAGGCAAGACAGGGCCGGCAGCAGTGATGAAAAAGAAACAATACTCCATTGGGAGACTGCAGAAAGAATGAAGAGAAGTGGCCAACACAAACAGATGAGATAGAGACACCAGCAATGGTGAGAAGAAGAGGGAGACAGCAGACACCGAATATGTGGAAGGCACAAAGGGACATTATATAGATATCAGCTATGATGTCAAGCAAGGCCTTTAGGTCTCACGTGGCACACCTATTGGTTTTGCTAGTACTTGCTTTTTGACCAGGCGTTCCGTAGTGCATACATATGCAGTTTCAGTGTCCATCTTGGCATCATTTCTTTCTTTTGTTTTCACAAAAATTATTCTAAGATGGGTGCCACTTCTGTGCACACATACACGGCGGACATACTGGAATGATATTTCTCAAAGCATTCCAAAAATCATTCTAAGATGGGTGCCACTTCTGTGCACACATACACAGTGGACATGCTGGAATGATATTTCTCAAAGCATTCCAAAAATCATTCTAAGATGGGTGCCACTATTGTGCACACATACACGGTGGACATACTGGAATGATATTTCTCAAAGTATTCCAAAAATCATTCTAAGATGGGCGCCACATCTGTGCACACATACACAGTGGACATGCTGGAATGATGTTTCTCAAAGCATTCCAAAAATCATTCTAAGATGGGTGCCACTTCTGTGCACACATACACAGTGGACATGCTGGAATGATGTTTCTCAAAGCATTCCAAAAATCATTCTAAGATGGGTGCCACACATACACAGTGGACATGCTGGAATGATGTTTCTCAAAGCATTCCAAAAATCATTCTAAGATGGGTGCCACTTCTGTGCGCACACACACGGCGGACATACTGGAATTATATTTCTCAAAGCAATCCAAAAATCATTCTAAGATGGGTGCCACTTCTGTGAGCACACACACGGCGGACATACTGGAATGATATTTCTCAAAGCATTCCAAAAATCATTCTAAGATGGGTGCCACTTCTGTGCGCACACACACGGCGGACATACTGGAATGATATTTCTCAAAGCATTACAAAAATCATTCTAAGATGGGTGCCACTTCTGTGCACACATACACGGCGGACATACTGGAATGATGTTTCTCAAAGCATTCCAAAAATCATTCTAAGATGGGTGCCACTTCTGTGCACACATACACGGCGGACATACTGGAATGATATTTCTCAAAGCAATCCAAAAATCATTCTAAGATGGGTGCCACTTCTGTGCACACATACACGGCGGACAAACTGGAATGATATTTCTCAAAGCATTCCAAAAATCATTCTAAGATGGGTGCCACTTCTGTGCACACATACACGGCGGACATACTGGAATGATATTTCTCAAAGCATTCCAAAAATCTTTCTAAGATGGGTGCCACTTCTGTGCACACATACACAGCGGACATACTGGAATGATATTTCTCAAAGCAATCCAAAAATCATTCTAAGATGGGTGCCACTTCTGTGCACACATTCACGGCGGACATACTGGAATGATATTTCTCAAAGCATTCCAAAAATCATTCTAAGATGGGTGCCACTTCTGTGCACACATACACAGTGGACATGCTGGAATTATATTTCTCAAAGCAATCCAAAAATCATTCTAAGATGGGTGCCACTTCTGTGCACACATACACGGAGGACATACGGGAATGATATTTCTCAAAGCATTCCAAAAATCATTCTAAGATGGGTGCCACTTCTGTGCACACATACACAGTGGACATGCTGGAATGATATTTCTCAAAGCAATCCAAAAATCATTCTAAGATGGGTGCCACTTCTGTGCACACATACACGGAGGACATACTGGAATGATATTTCTCAAAGCATTCCAAAAATCATTCTAAGATGGGTGCCACTTCTGTGCACACATACACGGCGGACATACTGGAATGATATTTCTCAAATCAATCTAAAAATCATTTCAAGATGATCAGCATTTGTGCACATGCATCTGCAGCAGCAATGCTGGAATACATTTTCCTGAAGCATAAGCAAAAACATTCCAAGATGGCTGGTGCACGTGCCTGTCCCCATTAAGTCCTGACCCATTATCTGGGGTATCATAACATTAAGGGGCACGGGTCCAGTGGTTATTTTACGTGAAACCCAGAAGTTCAAATGAGAAACGGGGATTTACCAGGTGAATTGGTAATGTTAGGACCAATTCACGCTGTAATTCCCCATTCCTTCACTCTGTTTCCCCTTGAGCCTAATACTGTTCCAGGGCCAATTGGACTTAAAAACGACTTGTAGTGGGAGCTTAAAAGTAGAAACAAAGAAAGGCGCAGTGGATAGAAAGACACAGTAGGAAGAGGGGAGACAGAGTGAGTGAAAACAGCAGCATTAGACTAGAGACAACACCCAGAAGGGAGAAAGTGGAATGATTGAGTGGGAACATCACACAGAAAGAAGATTTGAACAGTCCAAAAGGGAAAGATGGAGACATTATCAATGATGAAAGAGACAGAGCAGGACAAGTGAAAAGATACAAAGAGTAGGGGAGGCAGCACACAGAAAAGAAAGAGCAAAGTAACAAAGGTGCATATTTACAAGTACTATCGTCACCACAATGTCACTTTTAGTGACGTTGTGTTGGTGATAGGGGCTTCGTCTTATTTACAAGGCAGCGTTAAGCCACCTAATGTGGCTTAACGCTGCCTCGTTAATAAGGCACTGTTGTACGCTATGCTAAGCACAAAAGGGGAGGGCAATGGGTGTTGCGGTCGGCGTTCCACCACAACACCCATTGATTTTGACGCTACCCCTATTTACAAGGGCAGCGTAAATAGGAGGAAACGCCAAAATTAAGACCAGGGAAAACCTGATCTTAAGCGGCAAAACGAGGAGAAATGCTTTATTTCTCTTCGTTTTTGCTGCTTTCATGTGTGCTGCTTTGTGCAGCACACATAGGGACAGCAAATTGCCTTTGATTGTTTATGTGCAGGAAGCTGACCCTTCCTGCACATAAGCAATCCCCCCCCAAAAATGAAGTTTTGCAACTTCAATATGTGCTGCATTAAGCAGCACACATTGAAGTTTCAACACGCCATGAATGATTGTTTATGTGCAGGAAGGTATAAACAATCATTTCCCCCAATGCAGACACCCTTGCACTATGGTGCAAGGGTGCCTGCGTTGGTGCTATGCAGCTGAACTCAGCCCCAACGCTAGGGGAAATGCAGGGTGCATGGCATTCTTGTGAATACGGCACATCCCTGTGTTTTCAGGCTGGAGAAGCGTGGCGTTCGTAATGTTTGCTTAATGCCACGCTTCTCCATTCTGTTGTAAATATGCCCCACGGTGAGGTGTATCACACAGAAAAGGGAACTGAGCCGCACAAAGAGTGTTGATACAAGACGCAGAACAGAATCAGCAAAGGCAATGGGAAGGAATATGGCAGAAAAAGGAATCATTGGCAAAATAAAAACGTAAACTAGAGACAGAACGAATAATGTAAAAGAGAAAGCACAAAAAGTGGTAATTGAGCTGTTAGCGCTGCCGGTAAGGAGCCAGCACAGAGAGGGAGGGCGTCGTAATCAATCAGTAGTAACATCACACCGAGAGCAGAAATAAACAGCACTAAAAGAGGAGATAAAAAGAGACAGCCAAGCATGGAAGGGGAGAGAGCAGACAGACTGAAAAAGGATACGGCTCAAAAAGCAGAAGAGAGGAAAGGAAAGAGAGGAAATGAGACAGCACCACTAAAGGAAAAGAGACAGTAAACAGAGAGGCTATAGCACGATCTACGATAATTTACATAACAAAGAAAATGGGGGCATATTATCAAGCACAGCGTTAAAATTATCGCCGCTTTAGCGACAGAAAACTGCCGCTAAAGCGGCGATAATGGGCTTGATAATATGCCCTGGAGAATTCCCATAGAAGCCCATGTTGACACCAGAACATGGGCTTCTATGGGAATTCTCAAGAGCATATTGTCAAGCCCATTATCGCTGCTTTAGCGGTAGTTTTCTGCCGCTAAAGTGGCGATAATTTTAACGCCGTTTCTTGATAATATGCCCCATAGAAAGTAACAGCACAAAATCAAGGAAACTATGGGGCATATTAACAAGCCAGGCGATACAAATATCGCCGCTTTAGGGGCAGAAAACTGCCGCTAAAACGGCGATAATGGGCTTGATAATATGCTCTATGGAATTCCAATTGAAACCCATGTTAAATGTGAAGGACGTCTAACATGGGCTTCAATTGGAATTCCATAGAGCATATTATCAAGCCCATTATCGCCGCTCTAGCGGCAGTTTTCTGCCGCTAAAGCGGCGATAATTGTATCGCCTGGCTTGTTAATATGCCCCAAAGATCCCTAATGATGAGAGAAAAAGAGAGAGTAAGAGAATGAGATATTATACAGAACAAAGAGGGGAGAAGTTTTCAAAATGTTCAGAGTGAAGAAGAGAAAAATAGGGAGAACGAGCGTGCTGTTTAGCTAACAAGAGAGTTTGTGAGAGGGAGAGAGAGAGAGAGCGCTAAACTGTTTGACAAAGCAAAATCGAATTAGAGAGAGCCAGCGAAGTCGAAAATAAAACAAAAGAGGAAAGCAACAAAGCATAGATAAACATTCGAAAAAAGCAAAGACGAAGAGAATGACAGCCCAGAGTACAAAAGAAATGACAGAATGGAAACAAATGCCTGTCATCCATTTTAATAAAGGCACGTATATACTGTTATGTGCACTGAACTCTAAAAATAAGACTGCGTCATGACAATGTGATGTTTACTTGTTTAAACAATAGCTTTTGTCTTCCTGCTTTCACAAGCAGAAAAGACCCTGAAATGCAAAAGACGCATTACTTGGATTGATTCAAACATGAGCCTGTTGCGCAGGAAACTCTAGGGTGAATTCAATGCTTTATAGACCTGCAAGGCTGTGCCAGTGTGCTCACTTTTGGCACGCTGCCGCATTTACCGGCATTAGATACAGTGGAAAAGCAGGTGAAGTACTAAAGGTCTCAAGCCCCCTTGCCAGGGAGTATGGGTGTGAAACTGACCGGATGGTCATGGAGATCGTGCCAGAGTGAAGGGTCCACCACAGGGAAAGCCTCATCACCGCTGACCTGGCCACCCTGGAAATTCCAATAGTCTAATTGCCGCCTAGTCTATTTCGCTTGTCACTTTCCTTACTCAGATAGAGGAATGGAGATTTCTCTGGGCATTGGATGGGGAACCCTCCAGTACCTGTACATTTGATGGCCAGATCATTGTTCTCGGCCCCCTCTTCTTGGCCACAAATGGGGTTGTAGTTGGAGTACATAGAAGAATGTTTTTTGGGTGTGCCTCCTACTGACTCACCGAGCAAGAGTGCCAGGTGCGGTCTAAGGCAGGTCAGCAGAGCTTAAGGACGGTGTAGGCGTATTCAATACGAAGAGGAGGTGCATCAGCGTCAGAGTCCACGGAGATATGGACGGAAGAGGTTCAGTGACTGGAGAGGAGCTCCAGCTTATTCGTCCAGTGTCTGGCATTTGGCAAGTATCCCACGGCAAATCGGAGTCAATGCTTCCTAAAGTCTGTAAATCCAGCCAACCAGGCAGAGGCAGAATTTCCATTTTTTGTGGAGCATTTGGATAGGGGCGGCACCTCCATCTGAGTGGACTAGCGTTGCTTATTTACCCCCAGAAATGAAAAATAAAATGGTAATGAAATTTATTAAATACCTTTTTTTTCGTCAACCCAACCTGAACCAAGTGCCAAGACGGGGCGGGGCCCACTGAGTGGCAGCAGTGGTGGACTGCCTGTGCATTAGTTTATAGTGCCCATGTCCCTTTGGCCGGCCGTATTGTGATGACCAGCCTGACAAGCACATTATAAACCTCCCAACCCAGCGATCTTGGAACGCTGGGTTGAGAGCAAGCATAGGCTTACAGTGTCGTTGAGAGCACCAAGAAAGACAGCTCCCTCCAATCCTGGCACTGCTCTCATGCTGGTTAACAGCATGAGAGCAGCACCAGGATTGGTTAAGCCAAGCTTGACGTGACATCAGGAGAAATAGACAACCGGAGTAAGAAGGACGAGTCCCTGGAAAGCATGGTAAGTACCTTTTTATTTATTTCATTTATGTAATTAATTTTATTTATGTATTTTATTTTAATGTATTCACCCATTGGCCCGCCATTCCACATTCCGTACTTGCCATATGCCACTGCATTTAGAAGGGACCTCATGACCTCTTCTCAGAATACAGTGTGATGGTCACTATATGCATCCACCCTTGAACGGCTTTTCTTTCGCGCCAGCAGACGCCGTGAGGGGAACAGCTGAGACTCTTTCCATCACGCCGTGAGGGGAACGGCCGGGCAAACTACAATCCCCAGCAGCCCCCAGCAGCCAGCGACACATCCCTGATGCTGCACTTGCGCCCAGAGGCGCCACAAAAGCACAGAGCGCCCCCTGCAGCGCGGGACACGCGCGGGCGGCTCCCGGGCGAAGCCCGGGCTAAGGGCGGGTCCGTCCTTGCCTGTCATTGCCAGGAAGAGGCAGGGCAGGGCCACTCCCCTTTCACCCGAGATCGTGGGCTCTTGCTCAGCATTTGGAGTTCGCTTGCAGGTACTGTTTGTTTCCTGTTGTTACCATCATTTGAGCTTGCTGGCAGCACAGGTGTTCCACTGTCATCAGCGCAACCCCTTTGTACTTTGCTCTAACGGACTTGGTGTGACTAAATCCCCTACACTGAACTTGGCCCAATTGGACACATGGGCCTAGATTTTGTCCTTTGATCCAGGGCCCCGTACCGCACGTTGCACTTTACTGTCAATATACTGTTTAAACGTTTTTATTATTATTGCTGCTAAACAACATACACACACTTTGCACTTTTAGTGTAAATATGAGGTCTTGTTGAGTCTTAAGATATGGTATTTTAGTGGTTTGTGTTTTAGTACTGTATTGCATTTTCCACATTGTATATTGCACTTTGCACTTTGTCTTAAAAACAGCTAAGCACTTTAATAGGGATCTGAGAAAATAATTTTGTTTGTTCAGAGATAGTCAATATGAATAAGCGGAAGCCAAATTTGGGGAAAAGCATGGCTGGCACTTTAGACGCCTTCATACTGAGTGCAGAATCAGCCCTCATTAATGAAATAAAACTCACTGAACGCAGACTATCTCTTGAGCCACAACTTTCACAAGGTAGACTCTCTCGAACCCCTGCATACTCTGATTCTTTGGTGGTATCCACCCAGGATGTATCTCCATCCCGGCTGAGTCAGTCACCACTTGTTGCCCCAGATTCAGTGACAAATCCTGTTTCCTGCTCATCCTTTGAGCAAGAGCCTAGCCCTGTTAAACCAAAAGCTACAACTAGAGGACAGAAAGCAAAATGGAAGTCAATCTGAAACCAACGACTCGCCCTCTACAAAAAGGGAGATCGGAGATTACCGAAACCAAATAAATCTACTCAGGGCACATCCGGAAGGAAAATATTAGCTGTTCCTACTATAAATGTTTGTAAAGAGGGTCCCCCTACTTCCACCAACCAGACAACGTTAGGGCAATTCACTGATAGTACTCAGGAGGGGAAATTTTGGGGCAGGCTCGAAGTGATGATGTCCACCTTACTGAATCCTATTTTGCAAAAAATAAGTTCAGAAGAAGTTCAGAAGAAGCTAGATTACTGAATCTAGAGGGGTTGGTTAGTTGCAAACTGCCGGTCATACCGACAGTTAGCACAAATACTAGCAGAGACCATACAGCTATCGGGGGTATAGGAGCAGGGGTAGGCTCATCTATGAGGTCTGCAGTAAATAGTGAGGTGTCAGACAAGAGTAGTTCCAATAACATCTTATTAGGGCCTTACCTTTGGGCTAGTTCTACAAGCCAGTCCCTTATAGGGAAACGTCGGATAATGCTACAAAGCCTGGAATCCTGGCATTGTCAGCCAAAAGGGGGGACACCAGATGGGGAATTATTAATTTTTACAATTCGGCGGTTTGTCCACACGAGGCCTGTAACATTACTACTTTGGGAGTGATTATAAGACAATCTCTTGACCCCATCATACATAATCTTTTGGTTTCTGGGGATTTCAACATACACCCCTGTGGTAATCCAACAACATCCTGTATCTCTGAGTTGGGTTGCCCCTGCATCAGGGGCTTTCATTTTGAACATCACGCTCACGAACTGTTGAACAACTTGATAAATTAACTGGATATGATGGCCCTGATGTCTTTAACTGCCCTGCAAACTAAGTTCCTTGTGCCAACTGTTAAAGGGCACGGTAGGGGGTCATTTATTGATTTTATCTTAACTTCTTCTTCTTTGCAATCATTTTTTCATGGTTTTAAAATTGTGGAGAGTGAATTTAGTGATCATAATCCATTAACAGTTCATATGACTGGTACACTAACAGTAAAGTTTGGTGATGTTCTAACCAGGGGTGTACTGAGACCGACGGATGGCAAGCACAGATTAAACTGGTCCCAGGTGTCCCCAGAGAATTTTACAACAAAGTAAAAGTATCTTGTGCCCTGGAGTTAACATTATGTACAACTGTGGGTTCCCCCCAATGAGATTCTTGGCACATATGAGTTAATAGTGTGAAAAGTGGGTGAAATTCTAAGTGTTCCAGCTAGTAGAAATGCCTCTCATGGCCCCAGATGGTTTGACTATCATTGCTCTAAAGCAGCAAAGAGGTTGAGGGAAGCTCTGTCAGCCAAACCAAGAACTCAATCGGAGGTACGCGCTTGTCGAAAGGAATTTAAGTCAGCTCTAGCCAAACAAAAGGGTGCCCTGAAGGAAGAGGCTTGGAGGGAGCTGATGAACTCAAGCACTCTTGGAAACAGTTTGAGGTTCTGGAGTGTTGTGAATTGGCTGGTATTATAGGGCTATCTATAAATAAAGCACCAGGCCCAGATGGGATCCCCCAGACTTATTTAAGTTGGAACCCCTGTTCTGGGCCCCGATACAGGAGGCAGTATTTAATGCAGCGGCAAAGAATGGCTTTCCCCAGTCTTGGACCTCCTCTACTATAGTCTCTGTCTTTAAGAAGGGCAATAGAAACAGCACCCACTGTTACAGACTGATTTCGCTCATTGATACAGTGGTTAAAGTGGTAGGACGCATTCTTTTACAGAGACTATCAGCATGGACTGAGGAGCATGAGATTATGTCGGATGTCCAGTATGGATTCCGGCTGGGACGTTCTACGGGTGCTCAGTGTCTTAATTTATTTATGATACGGAGCAAATATACTGTTGCTCGCCCCGGAACTATCCATCTCGCCTTCATGGACCTGTCATCTGCGTTTGACTGTGTCAATAGGGTCAAACTATGGCAGTCCATGAGGGCAATGGGGGTAGAGAACAGTATTGTTAACTTTCTTGAGGACCTGCAGAAATCAACTAAAGCAAATGTTAGGTTCTCACAGGATTTGCAGGTCACTAGGGACTTTGAGAACAAGAGGGGAGTCCGGCAAGGATGTATTCTGGCAACTTTCTCATTTAATTTTTGAACTGGATAATGTATTAAGAGCAACTGGAGTGGATTACCGCTAGGTGGGGCGGCGTGGCAGCCCCATCCTGCTATATGCGGACGACACCGTCCTCATATCCAGGACTGAATTGGGCGTGCAATCCCTTTTAACTACATTCTCCAGATTCATGACTGATCGGGACCTGGCAATTAACAATTCCATGTCCTACGTCATAAAAGTGGGGCAACAATTGAAAAAAAGTTTTCATTTTAGTGTTGGCCATGCTAAGATCCCCTTACGGATGTATTTCCTACTTAGGGGTTCTTTTTGATGACCAACTTAAATGGGGTCCCCTAATTGCGAGGAAAAAGGGGGATCTGGCCCAGGTAAACACAGCAATTTTTAATTTTGCCTCTAAAATTGGGAAGAAACCAACAGGAGCCATGTTGCAAGTTTATCAAGCCAAAAGCTTGGCCATAGCCACCTATGGCAGCGAAATTTGGGGATATACTGCCGCAGATTCCCTCCAGGTAGTGGAGAATGTTTTTTTGAAATGTTTATTATGTGTTCCGTGTGGAACCTCTAATTTAGCGGTCCACGAGGAACTGGGGGTCCCCTACCTAAGTGATGCTCTTGCTCTGCGACCCTTGATTTTCTGGCTAAATTGCTGGCTGAATAAAGATCTAACTCTCAACCATCTGATTCTAAGAGAGTGTATATCCCTTGACAATTCATCCCGTATTCCCTGGCTTAGGTATATTAAAAGTAGTTTTGAAGGGATAGGGCGGGGTGATCTATTTTTTAAGCCTGATCTTATTGTCAAGAAGGATGTGGAATTAACTAAGACAGCCTTCCTGAGTGTAAGGAAAATGGACAGGGAAGCCGAGGAGGTGCTGACACTAGTGTTCACATGTTTTTAATGCTTAAAACAACTCCGATGACAGAACCTTATCTTATGGGGTCTCTGTCCACATGAGAAGTTTTTGCTAACTAGGTTCCGGATGAATCTCTTCCACCTTTTGTTAGCCAGACCTAAGGGTTATAGTAGAGGTCAAGTGCTAGCTCCATGCGGCTGCGACGGACAGTCAACGCAGGATTTGCTGCACTTTTTGTTTTTATGCAAACTGCATGAAACCCCCCCTGTAGGCATTTTCTGGTTCCCATTTTAAAAATAATGAATTTTAGACAGGTTCGACCCGCTCTTGTGTATCTTCAATTGTTGAAAGAGGACTGCATCTTCTTTATAGTAGGGTTTTTAAAAGCTTCTGTGAAATCGAGGACCTGTATGGACGTGTAAAGTCTGTTGTTCCAGGCATGTCTTTTAGTTTAGCCGATACAGCCTGTGGTACAGGATGATGTTTTGAATCTTGTTTTAACATATAAATTGTTTTTATGTTTTTGTGTAACTTTCATGGTTTTATGAACAAAAACCGAATAAAGTTTATTTGTATTGTATTGTATTGTATGCATCCACCCAGGGCCAACTCTACCAGGATAATGTGTGTTCCCCTTAGACAGGTGCAGGAGACAAAGAAAACAGGCGAAGAAGGAAGAGCGGAGGGTGGGCAGTCCTTGATAGCCTCTATGGGCAGCATCCATTCCCCATTTTGCAAACTCTGGGGTTTATTTACAAGGCCCCTTGCACTGCTGTTGCGTCACTTTTAACATGGGAAAATGTGACTCACCAGCGGAGCAAGAGGCTTGTAAATAAGCTCCTCTATTGTCATAAATATTGGAATGTGTGTAATCAGCTAAGGTATGCTTAGCAAGAGCTGCACAGTTAACAAACGATCTCATGTATCCACATCTTGGAATGTTGTCAGACATTTTATTAAAATCAGGGCGTATAATGTACGCAAATATTTCTAGTAATGACTAATTAGAAACAAAAGTGGACCATGTTTCTCCCAGGACACTAGATTTAAATCTGAAGAGGCATCTCCACTGCATACAGCTATGGTACCCCAATCTATAGTGGTGCCCCCAGCCAGAGCCTGCTAGTTGGGAGATAACCGGTCTAACCCTCGAGACTTAAGCGGGGAGGCCAAAGGAGGGTCTTCATATCCCAGGGCACATCAGTGGTGTCCCTGAAGAGCATCAGGTTACTGTTTCAGGAGTCCCCTATAACCAGAAACCACCCCAAATGTTGCCAAAGGCAGAACTGAAGGGAAGTCTAAGAGGGAAAGGGAAAAATGGCGAAGATGGTATTGCTGCAGATGGAGTCTAGAACCTTCCCTCTTACACCGGGAAGACATTATCCTCAGCTAGCATAAAATGCAACAGCACTGGACACAGATTAGCCCCACAGACATACGACTCCATCCTGCGGGCGACTGGCTTGTCTACTGACTTTGAAGAAGTGCATACTATTGGCAAACTTCTTCAGACTTAACCTTTACACACCAACTATCCTACCCCAATAGCTTAACAAGCAAAAGCTACCTAATGAACAATATGAGCATAATACACTGCCTTCAACACATCATCACAGGCTGAATACAATGCTATTTTGCGATGAAAACCATATGGAAAATTGTTGAAGAGCGGAAATTGCTTTGAGGCCATTCTAGACTCAATCTGTGCACTATTCAAATGCAAAAAATGTAACATAAATCTAACATAACATAATATTCTTCTGTTACCCAGCCTTTTCCTGCCTCCAACCTGTATAGAAGACAATACAGATGTGTCACCAAAAGAGAAACTTCAACACTAGCAACCACCTAGCAGAGTGCAGAATCTACAGTCCTCTACCACAAACTCATTACCCTGGACATAGATCCATACTCAGGCAATGTCAATCAGCTCAAGCAGAGATCCATTAAACAAATACATAAGCTCCAGTAATTCAATGTATGAGGATGTTCAGCACACAAATCGCCATTCCATTCACAGTTGGAGGGTCTTCTGAGTTCAGTCTTATTGTTATATTTTATTGACTTTTCCCTTAGACTACCCAGTAATGTCCCTTTTCAGTAGTCGTTTGTGATTGTTCCTTTTTCTGTTCTTTATCTTACTTTGGTCTGCCTCTCTTCTCTTGTTCGCATATGTACATTATTTTTTACTGTATAACCGTGGTCCTGTTCCATTCACATTTTCCCTTTGATCATGCTTGGGTTGCTTCCCAGCATTCTTTGCATTTTGACCCTGCTCTGCATTTGGACTTTCTTGTTTGAATATATTCAAGTGTGGCTTTTCCTTGCCTATATGTTGCCTATATGTTGTATGCATAGTAAAGGTGCAAGAACAGCAGTCAACTGCAAAACGACAGCACGTTGCTGAAAGAGAGCACATTGAAAGTATATTGCAATAAAGGGTTCCCCCATATTGTCCCTGAATATGGCTCAGAAACATAAATCGACAAAGGCTCTCAGAAAGGCTTTTAATATCTTTGTGCAGATGGATTGCCCACACCCACAAGTGAACACTATGAAACTGAACACGACTAATGACCAATTTGTGCACCACCAACACACATTGAACCTCATTAAAACTCTGGATCTAAGTTGCCTCATTTTTAGTGTCTGCTCATCAGTGACTGAAGACTTTCAAAGGTCGGTGACTTTCTCAAATAAAATGTATCTGTTATAATCAATGATAAAAAGTGTTATTTGAGCAAGCACCTTCATCTAGATTTCTTTCAATGCTCCTTCGAAAGAAGGCGGTTTCTTGCGGAAACGATCTTGCGTTCGTCTACACTGACGCAAGATTATTGTACAATAATTTGGTGTATCAAAAATAATGGCATCCTTGGAGATTATGTCTCATCCTCTACAGACGTGGAGAAAATAAACTAGAAATGAGTCTCTAGCTCTGACTCCACTCTCTGAAAGGTTTCTGGGATTATCATCACGGCTGTGTTTAAGTTGCACTCCTTTATCAAATGACTGGGAGAACAAACAAAGTCCTGAAGAAGGCCAAAGAATAATGATTTAGCACACATAAAAACCGAAACTAATTAAAAAAAAGAAATAAGCTCCACCGTAGGAAGAGCTATATGGACAGAACATTGTAATGGAATGCATGGATAACACAAGCGTACATTTCTTGCGTCCCTGTTGATTGTGGGATGATGTGATGTCGTCTCAATAAAGGTAGAATAACCATTGACACCTCCCTCACGTGCAGGATGCTGGTAATTGCATGATCAATTACTCTTATGTCAGGCATTAGAATAGAAATATTGATTCTCTGTCAAGCCTTTGAATTAAATCGTGAGAAAAGCATTTACTTCTCCACAAATGGCAGGACATTGCCTATTTCATTAGGCATTAGTTTGAGTCATTTGGTCTAAGTGTATTTTTAGTGTCTATTATTTTCCTCTGATTCCCCTGATCCTCACCATTAATTCATCCAAACCCTCACCCACAGCGTTCCCAATCTGAATATTGATGAAAACCCTTCCATTTACCTTAGCCCTAGTCTTATCTCTCAACCGAGCAGTGGTGGTAGCGCTCACCCTAAACAATAATGCATCACTAACACTCATTCTCAT
Source organism: Triturus cristatus (assembly GCF_964204655.1). Lineage (NCBI taxonomy): Eukaryota > Metazoa > Chordata > Amphibia > Caudata > Salamandridae > Triturus > Triturus cristatus. Next base: position 113,061,980 of record NC_140592.1, read on the forward strand.
CCTCCGCCTTCCCCTAACCTTAGCAGTAACATTGTCTGCTTGTCATATTTCAGTGTTGTCTCCATATCCACTGTTGCTCTGCGCATTTATTGCTTTTCAAACCGTTTAGTTACAACTTCACTTTTTTAAACCAAATTGTTTGAACTTGTCACTGGTTGCCATAAACAATGTATTTTTGTTAATATTCACATTTTTATTTGTTTACTTTTATTTGCATATTGTATAGTGTGAACAAGGCCAAAATGGATGTCACCGAACATTATATTTGAACAAGTTTGAATTGCATATAAGCAGTTTACATAAGAATTTTATGCAAAGGGTATACCTAGAAGCACATCACATATGTATGTATGTATGTATGTATGTATGTGTGTGTATATATATGTCATGTGATCAAGTCCCCAGGGAGGGACGAAACGCATAATGGCTGCCGTCTTTGTTTGCGAGATGCATTAAATAAACCAAGCGGAATTTTAAGGATTTTGTGGTCCGTGCTCTTTGTATCCAGTATCCGAGGAAAAGGAGAAGTGGTGGAAGAGTGTTAAAGTGATATATATATATATATATATATATATATGTATATATATATGTATATATAGATATATATATATATATATATATATATATATATATATATATATATATATATATATATATATATATATATATATATATATATATATATATATATATATGGTATTTGCATATATGAAACCTAGTCACAAGGCAGTGGAGTGCTGTACAAGGTCAAATATTAAAATGCAAGTAATAGATTTTTGGAATGGATAAGGGGTAAGAGATAATGTCTGATCTGTTTCGTATGTGAAAGATCCCCTTCTCCTAGTGTGTCTCCCATAAATATATTGGCTTCTTAATAGAGAGTGGGTAAATGGGCCCACACCTTACATAGCTGCCCAGGCTCTGGGCTTTTGAAGCAAGTTTATACTGGGCACAATGCAGAGTGACAGGAGCAGCCTAGATTTTCAGCATGATTTCATGAACAAGATGGGTGCCTTCCGTTCATGGTTTATGGCCTCTTCTCGAGCCAATGACACTGCCATCAATTACCAACCTGAGATAACCCTGTCTGGTACCACACATGAGACATCACAGATTCCTTGCAGGACAACACTTGCTGGCAGAGGCTTCAGGTTGAACAGATATCTGGATTTTTCTGGAATGGGATATTGTAGTAGCTGAACTCAGAAGGGGAGCTAAGAGATTGGCTTGAAAGTTGCTGAGTCTGAAGGATCTAAAAGTATAGGATGTATCAGTTCTGCCTATGACTGAGACTAATTAATGACCGTAGCATTGGATCTTTGCAAACGTCAGCTCACATGATCGATTGTCATGGGTTGAAAAGTGTGTAGAAGCGAAGGCAAGCCAACACAGAAAAGGACAGCAGTGTCAACCAGTGGCCATTTTACTGCAATGGTAAAATAATCATATAATTGAAATGGGGTTGGCATTTTTTATAATCATGGGTTATCTGGTTGTTTGCTTTGTATGCATAAAAACACAGCAGGGCCCATAATATATAAAGTGCCCCAGGTGCAAAATGAGGGATTGTGCCCACTTTTGGCGACCCTGGGGCATGTTGGTATTACAGAAGGGACCGCAGATGCTTGTGTGGCTACATCTGTAATGTAGATGGTGCAGGTCCACATGCAGTGATGGCACTATCCTAAAGGGAAAGCCACTGCACCTGTTCGTTTTATGGGCGAGCGCACAAAGGCAAAGAGGAGTGTTACATTTCTCCTCATTTTTGCTGTTTCCATGTGTGCTGCATTGTGCAAAACGCCATTGATTGTTTATGTGCAGGAAGGTATCCCTTCCTGCACACAAACAATTGTTAAAAAAATTAAATTTTGCAACTTCTATGTGTGCTGCCTTTAGCAGGACACATAGAAGTTACAAAACGCCATTTAAAGATTGTTTATGTGCAGGAAGGGACACGAAGGACACCTTACTGCACATAAACAATCTTCCCCTGCAACATGCCCTATGGTGCAAGGGACTGCATTGGCGCTAGGCAGTTAAATCTAGCACCAGCGCAGGGGGAAATGCAGAGCTGCACCATAGTGTTGCAAATATGGTTCAGCCCTGCGTTTCAGAAGTGGCAGGGCGCGGCGTTAGGCCAAGGAGGTTAACGCCACACTCTGTCACTTCAATTGTAAATATGCGCCTCGAGCTGAACCTGTTTTTTTTTCAGGAGTTATATGCCTCCTGCTGGTGGGGCGGGAACTTGAAGATCCTTTAACCCACTACAGCTTCCCAATCCCATAGTATCGTGGCAGGGAATAGAAGATTCTTGTCATTAATTAGTTCTAGGAACGAAGATCCACAGCTGATTGCAATAGGTGTCCAACACTTTGTTTTTTAATTTTCCACCTCAAGTTTAATTTGTTTTTTTCTGGTGATTTCCAGTCTGATGAATCAGTCACTCACCAACACTGATGCTCAATAGTAATATCCCAGGCAGTTGCTGGAAGAAGGCAGAGTCCAAAAACATATTTGCAGCTGTTTTAGTAGTCTCCCCCCTAAACCAACAAGAGCCTGCTTTTGAAAATTAAGAAGGAAATAACTAAGAATTACTTTGGAAACGTTTTACAATGCAGTGATGTAGCATAAATGTTTTAATCCTAGTTAGGCTTGTATAATGGAAAATGTAGTTGGATCCACACAGAGAAAATGCTTTCAAGCCTTTAGTAACTCTGAGGGAGCACTTTTTAAATATAGAGTGTGCTACTATTTTTATACATTAGCCACCTTGCCTTGTTGGCTTACAAGGTACAATTGAGCAGTGTTCGAGATGGCCCTTTCTAGGATACTTTCCCTTGACTTTTTGGTTCTCTCCATCCCAGTTTTCTGCTGCTCTGGATGCTAGCCTAAGGACTTGAGCGTGTTTGGCACTGTGCTCATCATATACATACTGTGGATCGGTGTGTATATGATTGGCTAATTTGAGTTAACTGTAAGTCCCTTGTCATGGGGAAAAACCTATACCAGGGACATGTATCTCGAATGCACCTTCTTGACATGATGCACTGGTTATGCTGACCATAGATGTTGCTCATTGATTGTGTCACAGATGTGCCCTGGTGGGGCCTTTGTGCACAGGTTACTGTTACTTGGTTTGGCATTTGAAAAGCTTTGTGCCAAGATTTTGCATGTCTCCTACTATATCAGAGTTCTCCCTGGTTACAAGGTGCTGTGTTGGAAAGTGGTTGGGCAGGTGTGTGTATGTGTTATTTGCAAGAGTCATGAATGTCATCGGATAGCGTGTCGGTACGATGGGGACGGCAAGGATGAGGAGGAGAGAGAGACCATGGCAAGGAGGAGGTAGCCCGGTGACCCCACAGCAGTTATGTGCCTTTTTTATTAGTTACATTAGGGAGGGTGGAGGAGCTGGCTAACTCCGCTCCTCCACAGAGTCAGAGTTTTGCCTGAACTCTGCATTCTCAATGGAGCGCGGAGTAAGCAAAAGTGGGTAAACTCCAGTGGCGGAGCGAATTTCTCCGCCTTGGGTTAGTATTGATGAGTTTGTATTGGCGAATCCTCTCCAGCACTGGGAGGGGGCTCAACATTACAGTGTTGGAAATGTCACTTTGGGAAAGTGAGCATTTTGATGCTCGGGCTCTGTGTGCCCGGCAGCTTGTTTCCTAATTCCCATCTGTTCATTCCTGATAGAGGGCCATAAACAAGGGGTTCTTGGGAAACTGCAGATCTCTGACTCAAAAGGGCCTTTCTGGGACAGTTACATAGGGGTGGAATCAGCACCTGCATTCCAAGGGGCAGGGTCTTGGCCCACTAAAGATTGTGATCACACCACGCAGGGTAGGATGGCAGAAAGTACAAAGTTTAGAGAGGGCCTGTTCATGTCAAAGGTGGCCTTTTGAACTGATCGTATCTTCAAAGGCCATGGTGGGTATAACTGCTGGGGTTTCGGCCTCCGAAATTAGAGACACTTTTGGATTTGGAACCATACTATGCTGGTTTGATACTGGGACATTGGCACGAGGAATTATTCGGGCAGGGGGGACTGCAACTGGACTATCTGCAGACTTGTGGTGGCTTGGACCTTGTTGTGCTCAAAGAAGGGGACTATTACTTGGTGGATTTTGCCTGGACATTCCTGGCCTGCAGCTAAGTGCCAACAATCATGGCCAAGGTCTCGAAGTACTCTCCAAGGGCCGGTGAGCTGACCTCCTATCCACAAGATCCTAAGGACACAAAGGATCTCACTGTCTCCACAAGATCGTAAGGAGCGCATTAGGTGCTGCAGAGACAGGTAGAAGTGATCGTGGTTAGGACAAGGACCATACTGACATACACCATCGTCTCACTGTGCAAGAGGAGGGGGCTTGTGCTTACTTGCACGCCAGAGCATATGGTGTCTGAGAGGTGTTGAGGGAACCTGAGCCAGGTACTGAGACTGACTTCGGTCTCCAGATCAGGAGGACCAAAGTAACTGACATCGCAGCATCTGTCCAAGGTCGTTTGCACCCTCTCCCTGGACCCACACCACAGGGTGCTTTGTTTTAGAAAACACTGTGACGAGACCCAAGGGGTTTAGTGCCCCTTGTGGGCATCTGCAGCTGACTTTTGGGGGCATATGGCAGGTCACACCTCAGCTTGATGGGAAAGCATTTCTCCAGATGGGGAAGCACACCAGCTTCATGGGTCACCACCTTCGGTCTAAGGGGGAATAGTGATCCCGCAGTCTTGCTGGTGTCGTTGGGTGCCTGGAGGTCTAATACGGATGGACAAAACTAAGTTACTGTTTCTTTCTATGTTAGGTGGTTCTGACTATCTAGTCAACAGGGCGCCAGCCAGGGCAACACGTATCATTGGCTGGTGGAATTGAAGTACTGAGGGTCTGTATCACAAATGGTAGAGACTGGTGACTGTTTGACATTTCTGCAATAGGAAAGTCCAACAATTGTATGTAACTGTAAAGTGTATATACAATGCGTGTTCCATTTTGATTTCAATAGGGAAGTTTGACAATTACAGTCAATTGCGTTAGACCATAAAGTTTATATACAATGTGTATCTCATTTTGAATTGTGTTCAACACAATTGGAGAATGAAGGCACGTAACGCACAACTGGCAGAGCGGCGACACAATCAGAAGTTAATGACTGGTATATTTGGTTACCTGCAACAAAGCCACACAGCAATATTGAAAAAGCATAGTGGCAGTTTGGCAATACCGAGTGGATTGCCAGGGTGGATCAAGGTTGAAGGATTACACGGCCATGCTGTGACAGGAATTACGACAATAGACAAACTGCCTGTTTGGGTTTTTTTATTATTGATTTCAAACGCTCTACCAAAGATATTGTGAGTGACAATATTTAATTGGAGTTTGGGATTAGTGTTTTTATGACGTTGAAGTGCGGGTCATGTAAAGTTCACAGATGAGCACGTAGAATTTTATCAGCAGTATACCACTGGAGGGAAATAGGACCCTTCCATTTGGACGTTGAGCCAAGAGACAACTTGTTGAAGGCTCTCAATATAACTTTATTTGAGAAACTGAAATAAAATTTGTTGTCCTGAAGAAGGCGAGGAACTACTAAAATCTCGCCGAAACGCCGCGTCAACAGTTTTTGACACTAGTTTTCTGTTTATATAATACTTGTATTTTGTGGTTTTAAAAAAAATCTTTCTGTATTTGTAATTTACCTTTAGATACAATATTACAGATAAAGGTAAAGAGATGTAATTGGTAATGAAATCACTGTGATAAATGTTTTTAATCATTGGGTTTTTAAATATCTGGTTTACAACCAATAGTGTTTTTAATAAAATAATTGGAATTGAAGCACATTATTGTTTATATTTTATTTGTCATTTAAGGAATTGCTTGTTTGGAATCACTGTTATAAGATCTCAACTACCTCAACACTGATTATTGTCCCTCAATTCCTTGCATTAACTATAGATGTTATTGTTTGCTTATATGTATGTTAAGTACCTATACCACATGATCCACATCTGAAGAAGGTTATAATATTTACTCGTATATCCATCACGGTTACAATCATTCTAGTTGAAAAGGGATTTCTTTACTTTTATGTGTAATACAAAGACAAGTTTTTTTAAACATACGGTGTGGAGTCTTTTTGTAGCATATGCAGTGTGTTGGGAGCAGGGGTGTTGTGTTAATATTTTACACTCATGCCCTGAGGATAAGCCTGGCTGCTCAGTGCCAAGCTACCAGAGGGCGAGCACAGGTTATCGGACATGCGCATTGTACGCATCCTGTTTGAAATGGTGGACTCTGACTGGCTTTGATGTGTTTTAGCCAACCCAAAACTGCTGGGTCTAACAAGCGGTGACTTATTAATATATAAAAATAGGTCTTGCTACATGACAAGGGCACTTTTCCATGCCATGTATTGCTGCAGGGGCTTTTAACTGCAGCCCAAGCAGAGCACAGTGGTGCTCCTGGCATAGAGACTTTTGTGATATATGGAGTGGTGCAAATACACATTGCAGCCCACATATGCCATTTAGTATCCCATTCAACTGTTACTATAGCTATGGCCTTATAGGAGGGTTAAATAAATGAATTGGGTAAAACTAATTTTACCAATTCTATTTTAGGCCCAGAGCACATGTCTTGTGGTAGTAAATAGCAGTGCCACAGTGTACAAAGGTTCAATGGCAGCAAAAATAATTCCCAGAAAAAGGCAATAGATTGGTGGTGATACTTCAGAAAAGGCTACTTTTCTTCTCTCAGCTTGCAAGGAAAGTCCATCATTCGATCCCACTGATACCCCTGTTCAGCTGTGAATGCACATTTTTAAACAGATCTGTTAGATACCCTAGAGGAATAGGACACGTTACAACGCAAACATTTTCTACGCATACTTTTACAATGCAGTTTTTGCATTGCAACATCCATTACATCGCATGATTTTACAACGCATGCCATCATAATGCATTTTTAGAAACTACATTTACAACGCATTCAATTACAACACATATCATTACAACGCATAATACTTTTAGGGCAACAGCAGGGTAAGTGTTGTATAGTGTAGGGGTAAAAATTACTATTTCCACTCCAATGAGTGCAACAGAAGGGTAAGTGTTGGATAGTGTAGGGGAAAAAATTACTATTCCCATGTACCCCAAAACCCATACCCACCCTAAAACTTAAAAAATCCCCATTACTTACATGGCATGCGTTGTAGTGACATGCGTTGTAATGGCATGCGTTGTAGTGACATGCATTGTAATGGCTGCGTTGTAATGGCATGCAATGTAAAGGCTGTTGCGTTGTAACAGCCACGTTGCAAAGGTAGTACATTGTAATGACTGCATTGTAATGGATGTTTCCCCCCTAGAGCAATGACTGCTTGCCTGCTGGACAAGGAAACCCTGACACCAAGCGGAGACCACCAGGAGGCCCCAACGATATTTCCACCTCTTTCTATTTCCCCTGCTCCTCCTCCAGACTATAGATACCAAAATGTATAATTTTTCTAAAAGAAAGGGGACCACTGTAATGTGCCCCCAAGGAGAATGGAACCATGTGGTGTGCTGCCAATGCAGGCTACTAGCTAATAGGATGCAGGGCCCTCACCAGCCTGAATGGCGTGCTTCATCGTCAAGCCTGCTCTTCGCTAGACAAGAATCGCGTAATTTATACCCAGCAAGTGCCAATAGCTGGTGCTCTTGGTGGAGAACCTTTTTTAAAGTTTTTGTTTCTTCATGAAAAAGTGGACTGCTGCAGGGATGGAACCATGATGCATGTAAACGAACCTGTAGAAAGCTCATCTTACCCTCTCCTTTAGGTGTGGATAATGAGCCCTCCTCCAGCAATATCCTCCTTCCACCTCCCTCACCCTGCTCTTATTCCTACAGACGGCTAAGCTGTTAGTTAAGTGGCTACTCTCACATTGTTATATGCAATATATTTGCTTCTCTCAAAGTAGTAACAAAGTTAAATGCGCAAATGTGTTATAATGAGCCCCCAGGGAAATACAAACTATTAGATAAATGCTGTTATTGCACTTCTAAGGTGCAGGTAGACACGCAGTGTTTGTTTTAATTTAATGTAATGGTTAACAGTCACAAAGATGACAATAGAAAAAAAGTGTAGACATTGGTCCCTGCCAAAGCAGGTTCTTTTGTGCTATTTTTAGACCAAGCTGAGAAAATGTTTAGCAGCTCTCGGAAGCTGTGCGCTCAGCAGTCCTGCTGCACAGTCAGCACACGGGTCACCGCGCGCTGAATCACAACATACAGGGGAGGCCTGGTGTAGCTGGAGGGTCAGCGAGGGAGAGAGAGAGAAAGAGAGTAACTGCTGTCCCTACTATACCCAGCTGCAGTGGCAATGCTGACATTTTTCAACCTGAGACAGCAGCTCCTATCAAGCCTCTAAACGGAGATGCAAAGTTAAAGCACTTTCAGCACCTGAACAGCAGCTCTGTGACTTGATAATAACAGCTTCAGATGTGGGCTTTTTCCTGTCCCGTGGACAGCGGTCCCTATTACGCTTCTGAACTGAGAAGCAAAGTTCAAGCACTTTAAGCCCCAGAACAGTAGCTCGTTCACCTAATAATAAAAGCTTCAGATGTGGGCTTTTCAGCCCCATGGACAGCACCTCCCTTTAAGCCTCTGACCTGAGTTGCAAAGTTAAAGCACTTTCAGCACATGAACAGCAGCTCGCTCACTTGATAATAACAGCTTCCCGTATGGGTTTTCCATCACCATGGACAGCAGTTCCTATTAAGCCTTACAAGTGAGATGCAAAGTTAAAGCACTTTCAGTACCTGAACAGCAGCTCGTCCACATGATAATAACAGTTCACATATGGGGTTTTGGACACCATGGACAGCAGCTCCTATTAACCTTCTGAACTAAGATGCAAAGTTAAAGCACTTTCAGCACCTGAATAGCAGCTCGTTCAATAATAACAGCATCGCATATATGCTTTTCAGCACCATGGACAGCAGTTCCTATTAAGCCTCACAACTGGAATGTTAAGTTAAAGCACTTTCACCACTGAACAGCAGCTCATTCACTTGATGATACCAGCTTCACTTATGGGCTTGTCAGCAACATGGACAGTAGCCCCTGTCCCTAACAAATGCGGAAACGTGATCGGTGAAGCACCGCTGCACATGAAGCAAAGAGGGTGCAGTTCCGTTGCATAATGTGCACACCATCCTGGCAGCTACAATTTAAGCAGGGACATCAGCACTCGAGGAAGCCGCAAAATATCCGCACATTCACATAAAAGCATGTCGGTACGTGTCATGACATGCATATCATCGTGATAGGCACATATGTAGCAAGTGGGACATCAACGCTATCGTTATAAGCAACAGCGCCGTGACAGCTGCACATTGAGCAGCACGGAGAGGGGGGGGGGGGGGCTTCCCATATTCGATTCTGTAAAGTTATGCTTGGGGAATGAGGCCTATGTGCCTTACCAGAGTATGCATTCTGGTGTGTAAAGCAGTGCCAGCTTCTGCAGGTATCCGTCAACTTCGAGAATAAATGAATGAATTAATGAATATTAGCCTTATAAAGCGCAAACATTGCCCAGAGGCGTCAAGGTGCCACAGACAGGGCTATCAGACAGAGAGAGAGAGCTTCAAATCAAGCACAAGGACGGAGGTTCTTGCTTAGCTCTGTTGGATTATTCATTTGAGTTTGTGTTTAGCACATGGAAGGCTGAACGGCGCCAAAGCGCTTAACAGAAGTAGAAGAATGCATAAATACCAAGGATACGAAATTTAAATAAATCAATGGCCTGAAAGACAATACAATATGGACAAGGTGTAGTCTGATGAAAAAAATAAATCAACTTTCAACGGAGTGAGCGATAAAGGAGAGACGAAGTACAGACGAGCATGAAGGTGTCAGGGCGGTATATATTAGAGTGGGAAGGGGTTAAGTAGAGAAAGAAACGTAGACAGAAAAACTGATAGAATTACGATTAAGACAAAAATATCAGAAGGTGATATATCAAGAAGTGATTCAGAGCCGGCAGGAGATGTAGCAGTGACAGCAGTAGTGCCGACACAACTGGAAGAACTGGTTTCAAATGGGAACAAGATCTTCCAAGTTTGAACAAACGTTATTGGTTGGAATCATAGGTTTTGACGGTAGAGAAAGGTCCCTAGAATGTCCAAAACGTAGAAACTTCTCTGACTTGGTTGGGAGCATCCTCAAATCGATTTGATACTATGGTAGCTTTTGTCTGGCTAAAACATTATTTTATCTGCTAGTTTGGCAGAGCAAGTTTTCTCTATCAGATTCTCAGAGGAGGCTCGCTAGATGTTTTCTAATTTTTTCACTGGCTCTTGCCTTCAGTCAACTTAGAAGAGAACCAATTGACACATGGCATAACCCTGCGTGATGGAATAGGGTTAAATTGAATAAGGTTATCTATACATTGGCGATCCAAAGGATAAAATATGATGTAATAATCGCTATATCCTCACCAATAGGAGGTTTCAATAATTGCAGCCGGGAAGGAGGAAATAAAATTACTACTTGAGCGATTGGACCAAGCCATCCTAGTTGGGGTGGGAGAACAGCTGTGGATCCTGGATGAGTAGAGGGAGGATTTAAGTAAAACAAGATCCATCTATGGTCTCTCCAGTGGAATTCCAAATTCACTGTAACAGTGGACCGAGTGGTGTTATAAAATAGCAGGTTCAAAGTATGGTCTGCACAGTGAGTGGGGCTTGACACAAGTTGACATAGTTCATTATTGCACAAGAATCAAGAGGAATGGCTGCCTTCAAGGAAAAAAAATTGTTGGTGCGGTGGTCTTAAATTATGAGTTAAAAACACTGATGAAAGGATTGTTGCAGTGAGCGGGATGGGCCGATCGAGGTAGCAGGCCTGGGGGTCTATAATCAGGATTATAGACCCCCAGGCCCCAGATCTTCGTTTGGCCCTGACCTTTTGGACGTCATAGAGCCCTTTCTAAACAGGCCTTCCCTCACTATCCTCGGGGACTTCAATTTCCATTTGGAAAATAACAATTCCAGCGATACGCTATCCCTCGTGGAGTCTCTGGCCTCCTTCAACCTACTTCAAAAGGTCTCATCCTCCACCCATATTGCTGGTCACACGCTAGATGGAGTCTTCACGAATGATACCAGGTTAGAGTTAGGTCCTCTTTTTCCCCTCTCCTGGTCTGATCACCATGCGGTCTCCATGGAATTTACTCCCTGTGCCTCCTCAGTTCCCAGTGGAGATATAAACTGTTGGGTGCAGAAGAGGAATTTCCGGGGCCTGACTGACCAATCTTTGGGCCCCTTTATCGCTAAATTCAAGCCCCTCCCCTCACAGGACATTGATCTCTCAGCACGGGAGCTTGCGAGCACCATCGCAAATGCAGTGGACACCCTGGCCCCTCTTAAATCGGTATACAGTGCCAGGAAACGTCCCTCAGGACCTTGGTACTCTGACTCCCTGAGAACTCAGAGGCAGGTATGTAGGAGGCAAGAAAGGTTTTGGAGATCTCAGCCCGATGTTGAAGGCCGGTCCAAGCACAAAACCCTCCTTAAGAACTACAAAGCGGCGGTTCTGGCCGAAAAACAAACATACTTCTCCAATCTTACATCTTCCCTTACCTCCTCCGGTGACTTGTTTAAAATTGTGGATACCTTATCCCTCATCCATCACCCTGACCCCATAGTCCCCTCACAAGTTCTTTGTGATCAGATTTCTTCTTTTTTCCATACCAAAATATTAAATATTTACACATCCCTCCAAACGGACAATCTTACTCACCCTTACCCTTCTGACCCGGTGAATATGACCCCCCCTATTGAAACTCTCCCTAGTTTTCCTCTTCTTACGGCCTTTGACCTTGAGAGACTGTTGGACTCCCTTAGGTCAGGCTCTCCTCTTGATCCCTGTCCGCTCAAAATCTTAAACTGCAGGGCTACCTTAATTCCCCCCATGTTGGTGGTTATGAATAGGGCTATTTCCAGTGGGACTTTCCCAGCCTCCTGGAAAACTGCTATTGTGAAGCCCCTCCTAAAAAAGGCCACTTTGGACCCTGGGACCCTAAAGAACTTTCGTCCCATCTCCCTCCTCCCTGCCCCCGCCAAGATGTTGGAGGCTCACCTGAATTTTCATCTCAGCTCCTTTCTTGATAAAACCTGCCTGCTTGATCCATCCCAGCATGGTTTCAGAAAGGAGCACAGCACCGAGTCAGCCCTTACAGTGGTGGTCAATAACATCCGTGCTAAGGTCGACAGGGGGCAGACTACGCTTCTGATCCTGCTCGACCTTACAGCCGCATTTGACACCCTGTCCCCCACCATCTTGGCCTCCCGACTTGACGAGATGGGGGTGGAGGGGCTGGCTCTCAGTCTCCTCACCTCCTTTCTCAATAATAGGGAGCAAAAGGTAAAATTGGGTGACTTCCTCTCCACTGCCAAGCCTTTGGACTGTGGGGTCCCTCAGGGCTCTTCTTTGAGCCCCACTCTTTTCAACGTTTATGTGGCTCCACTTGCCAGGCTTGTTAGATCTTTTGGATTGGAAGTGCTTTCGTATGCCGACGACACCCAAATTATGGTCTCCCTGTCACAATCTGTCGGGTCTACGGCCCTCAACTTTAGGAACTGCATGGGGGCCGTGGCAGGTTGGATGACGTCAAACTTCTTAAAGTTGAACGGGGAGAAGACCGAAATTCTTGTCTTTGGGGGTAACAAAGAGGTCTGGTCAGCCGACTGGTGGCCATCGGCTCTGGGAGTCTGCCCACATCCTTCTTCTGTTGCCCGTAACTTGGGAGTCCTATTTGATACCTCACTGGCCTTTGACAAGCAAGTGAATAGGACTTTATCCACCTGCTGTGGGGTTCTGAGGGTGTTGAGAAAGCTCACCCACTACCTTTCCCCTGATGCTCGGAAACAAGTCTCGGTTGCCCTTCTATCCTCGCGCCTGGACTATTGTAATGCCCTCTATCTTGGGATGAGCAACAATCTGGTTCATCGGCTGCAAGTTGTTCAGAACGCGGCAGCAAGGTTTGTCGTTAACGCCCCTAGATGCTCCTCTGGGACTGCCATTAGGAAACATCTTCACTGGCTCCCGGTCCATGCCAGGATAAAATTCAAAACCCTGATTATCATCTATCGGGCTCTTCATGACGCAGGGGCAGAGGGCATTAGGTCTCTGGTGTCGTACTACACCCCAGGTAGGGCCCTGCGATCCTCCAGTATGAAGTTGCTTACGGTCCCCCGCTTTGCTAAAGCAAGGTGGGGAGGTAGGGCCTTCTTTGCCCTTGCCCCTAGACTCTGGAATGAGCTTCCCCCTCATCTCAGGAATCAGGATTCTTTTTCCCTGTTTCGCCGAGCTCTCAAAACCTTCCTTTTCTCTGAAGCCTACCCCTAAAGCTCTTCTTTCTCTAGATTTGGCTGATTGTTTTCCATCATTTGCGCCTTGACGCCTTCGGGCAAAGTAGCTCATTACAAATTCCTGATTAATCAATCAATCAATCAGGGCATTTACAGCCCAGAGCAGACAGCTTATGTGACAAGAGGTAACACATTTGATTTTTTGTATTTCCCTAAGACTGTCCTTACTTAAAATAGTTTTTTCATGATTTGGGATCCTTCAATGTGAATTCCCAGTTCTCGTTTTTCTATTAATTCACATATACCAGACAAGAGTTTTGGGTGGACTGCAACTTCAAGATCCTGGCAGCAGCTCTAATCCATTAAACATATCGACAAAGCAACACTAGGGCTCTGACTATATCACCTGCCCAGGTGCTGCTAATTTGGGCCAAAGTGCTATTGAGCATCATATTACATATTGCAGCAATGTGCTATTTAGCCCCATGCTACTTATATCGCTTGTGCATGCTATTTCTCATTTTTTTTGTGACGGTGAATGATGCTTTGTGGTAGCACAAATCACTATTTAAATTTAGTCCATTTAGACAGTATACAAACATTGGATATGGCTGCTTAATAGAAGTAAATAGAGTTACATAGAGCCACCATGAAAATTAACAGCAAACAGTTTAGACAATCCTGTCACAAAATGCCTGCATGTTCAACAAATGGGAGGAGTGTGCCTATTTATTGCATAATGCAAAAACAACAATTGATGGACAAAATGCAGAACAATGTCATACATTCACCCCAGTACAGAGATCTGGGCCTAAATCCATCGTTTTTTTGCTCACCATGCCATTCCAGTTTGAACCCAGCCATATGCAAATCAGTCTTGACCCTGTGCCTCATGGGAACAGTCCAGCCCAAACTGCCAAGCCAGGTCCTCCCTGGACTGGAAACAAGTATCCTAGGACCGGTTTCAGGGTTTCACCCCTCTTCAGCCAGGATAGCTTGATTCCAGAGGCATGGAGAGCACGGGACTTATGTCTGAGCATACCCGTCCCACTCGGGGTGACAAATGCAAAAACAACAATTGATGGACAAAATGCAAAACAATGTCATACATTCACCCCAGTACAGAGATCTGGGCCTAAATCCATCGTTTTTTTGCTCACCATGCCATTCCAGTTTGAACCCAGCCATATGCAAATCAGTCTTGACCCTGTGGCTAATGGGAACAGTCCAGCCCGAACTGCCAAGCCAGGTCCTCCCTGGACTGGAAACAAGTATCCTAGGACCGGTTTCGGGGTTTCACCCCTCTTCAGCCAGGATAGCTTGATTCCAGTGGCATGGAGAGCACGGGACTCACGTCCATCACCACCCTCTTTTGTACCGCTTTGTTCGCCATAAGTTGGCAGGGTATGCTCAGACGTGAGTCCCTTGCTCACTTTGCCACTAGATTCAAGCAAGCCTGGCTGAAGACGGCTGAAATGCCAGAAACCGGTCCTAGGAAGATTGTTTCCGGTCCAGGGAAGGCATGGCTTGGCAGTTCGGGCTGGACTGTTCCCATGAGGCACAGGGTCAGACTGATTTGCATATGCCATGTCTGAACGGGGGTGGCAGAGTGGGCTAAAGAACGGTGATGGATCAAACCCAGATCTGTTGACTGGGTGTGAGTGTTTGATTGGTTCTGATGCTCTGTCCATCACCACCCTCTTTTGTACCGCTTTGTTCGCCATAAGTTGGCAGGGTATGCTCAGACGTGAGTCCCTTGCTCACTTTGCCACTGGATTCAAGCAAGCCTGGCTGAAGATGGCTGAAATGCCAGAAACCGGACCTAGGAAGCTTGTTTCCGGTCCAGGGAAGGCATGGCTTGGCAGTTCGGGCTGGACTGTTCCCATGAGGCACAGGGTCAGACTGATTTGCATATGGCCATGTCTGAACTGGGGTGGCAGAGTGGGCTAAAGAACGGTGATGGATCAAACCCAGATCTGTTGACTGGGTGTGAGTGTTTGATTGGTTCTGATGCTCCGTCCATCACCACCCTCTTTTGTACCGCTTTGTTCGCCATAAGTTGGCAGGGTATGCTCAGACGTGAGTCCCTTGCTCACTTTGCCACTGGATTCAAGCAAGCCTGGCTGAAGACGGCTGAAATGCCAGAAACCGGTCCTAGGAAGCTTGTTTCTGGTCCAGGGAAGGCATGGCTTGGCAGTTCGGGCTGGACTGTTCCCATGAGGCACAGGGTCAGACTGATTTGCATATGGCCATGTCTGAACTGGGGTGGCAGAGTGGGCTAAAGAACGGTGATGGATCAAACCCAGATCTGTTGACTGGGTGTGAGTGTTTGATTGGTTCTGATGCTCCGTCCATCACCACCCTCTTTTGTACCGCTTTATTTATTGCATAAGGCAGGTCCAAGACAGCATACCATTGAGGCAGCTCATCCCTTTGATGTCATTCACAATAGCACAGAGATAGCTGCACCAGCATTGATTGTCACAATGTCTTCTGGAAGTGGAGTAGAACAGCGCCCAGACTACTGCTCATTCAGCACCTGGGACAGCAACTGCTGCTATTAAAGACCAGTACAACAGAGATAACAACTGGCCAATCAGTTCCTGGAAACACAACTCTTAGCTAAAACAAAGGCAACTTTAAAGCAATACCTACATGCTCAGTACCTGGGATAGAAGCTGCTCTAAATGATCAGGGCCGCAAAACCAATCTGCTCTCATTTTGGAGTCTATTCGCAAAGGTAAATATGTGCTTGAATGTTTACTCCCATTTATATTTACTACTATACCTAACTGTAAGTCTATACTTTTGTGCTACTAACTATTTCCGAGTGTAGATATACACTGAGGTGTACACTTACATTTCTCCATCCACTCAAATCAGGACATGGAGCTTCTTACAAATGGATTTATGAGCATAAAGTTAGTACCAGTAACCTTCCACATATTAGGTGAAGACCTCCATGACCCTGATGGCTATCAGAAATAAACATTTCTATAGTGTGCTTTTCTGTAAAAAATAAATACAAATTATTGCATTATATAAATGTAATACTCAACATATTTAGCATATTAACTCAGCAAACTATATTTATAATAAATCACTGAAAAAATATTTCCACCATCAATAACTTTTTAAAATCTTTATTATGTAATAAATGTATGCAGTAAAACTGTATTATATTTAATAACTTCAATATATATATATATATATATATATATATATATATATATATATATATATATATATATATATATATATATATAATCTTGAAATTATTAAATTATTTAATGTTCCTTTGGGGTGTTATTTTGTTTCCTGCCTCCATGTTTTCTAATGGGAACGTGTTACAGCAGAACCTGTGAGTGGCCATGTGTGGTGCTTGACTTACCCCAAATCTTGGCTGTAGTGTGATATTTTCTGTAATGTTACATTTTACCATGGTTTTATGTACAATGTTAACATATTTCTCTATCTCAGGCATTTACGCCGCTACCACCTGCGAATTTCAATTACATTTTATTATGGTTTTATATGTATCGTTTACATATCTTCTATATTTTCTATTGATTTAACCAAGAGGTCGAGTGTGTACTTTCAAATGTTTTGTACTTTACTTGCCTTTTATGTCTATGATGAGTCCAACCCATGTGACTACCCCATGTGATGTTACACGTTCACAGCACTAGCACTTTAAATTTGTAGCTCTGTGAGCACAACGCTGTCATGTGATCAAGGCTCTTGACGAGCCGAAACGTTATGGCCGACGCTCTGGGCAAATAAAGAAAACTGCACCCTAAACTGGTTCGTGTACCAACTTCTTGAAGCGTCAGCACGAGTTTCGAGTCTGGTGGAGCTGGTTGATTTGATATATGCGATCGTCTTTGGTTTCACGCGATCCACACACGGAACCCTCTCTATCAATTGGTCGGCGCCTTAAAGTGGAACCATCTCCAGGTGTAACCCGGACGGAGTTGCTTCCGGAAGGAAGATTTGGCGCCTGACCCCCCGCAATACCGTCATTGGCAGGTCTGTGGACACGGACTGCATGGTAGCGAAACGAAGGAGACCCTCTTCAGCTGTGATCGGACGACGCGGCTGAACCAGGATCGGAGACTTCAACCAAGTTATTTTTGAGGTATTGGGGGAAATCGAGAGTATTGGTGCGGCGGTGGGCGGTTAAGGTTGATCATTCATACAACCCCATTTGACCCCCCACTTGCCAAATAAGCGAGCCCTTATCTGAGCATGTCGGCTGACAGCGTACGGGAGCGGGAAGCTGCAGCACTGTCCATGTTTTCTGACAGCCTCCCTGCATCTGTAGTCAATCGAAACGGACATTCCACGGACGTGGTTACTCAAGACACTACTCTCAAAGAGAAATTTAGAATACTTGAGAAGAAACTAAAAAGCGAACAGAGTAAATGGTGGGAATCTAAATCCCTCCAAAGATACATCGAGGTCAATCGAATACCCCGTGGGCTTCGCATCTTAACGGCCCCCAGCTACGAGAATCCAAACCCTGAATTAATGCGCGAATGGGCTGATACGAACCTTGAATCATCGCGCAAATTGGTACTGATACTTATAAAATACGCTGATATCGATAGGGCCCGGCTACTCAAGGAGATTGAGGAAATCAATGAGGATCTTGATAAGATTAATAATACTGAGGAAAAAACTAAATTGAACAATGATATGATTGCCAGACTGAAAAAAGAAGAGACAAAAATCATGGAAAGAAAGACATTTAAATTCCAACGGGACCGCAATGATTATCAGCTGGGTCAGAATTTTACGTTTGCGAAGAAATATGACTCTCTACGTGTTTCTAAGGCAAAGGCAACTCCACCTATCAGAGACACAAGCAAAGTTGTCTGCACTAATGACATCTCACAGTCGGACCTTAGTTCCTTGGGTGGGAGCGATTCAGAATCGGAACTGCGGGGCAATCTGGCAGCGGGCTCGATCACCAAACCCACTCCCGCTGAAGAAATAAATTTTTTATGCGTAGAGAGAAGGCAGACACTGCGCCCGAGACCAGCAGCTACAGACTACGACACAAACGAGCAAATTACAAATCAAGGCAGAGGCAGAGGGCGAGGAAGAGGAGCAACAAATCCAAACAGGAGAAGAGGAAGAGGTTACTGGACGAAGAACCAGTAATTCTTGAAGATATAAATACTATTATCAACTTGACGCCCCTGGAACTCTCTGATGATGACAAAAAAATCCTCTCCTTGGGCCTATCGTATGCACCTAATAATGACTTTGACTATGCAGCCACTCGCCTTGACTTATATAAAGCAGTCCGCAAACTGAAACTAAAGAAATCTTTTGCTCTTCAGAATACCCGACACAACATCCACGACAACACACAGGATGTGTCCCTCCAGGATGCTATCCAAAATCTCTGGGACACGGAGGGAGCTGGCGGGAGTAATGAGGCTAACCATCAGACAGGCCAAAATCCACAGGGACCCATTACCCCGTTCAGACCCAAGTCTACATTCAACCCTATCTTGCCACGGGATGTTATAGATGTGTTCAATGAAAATGTTATTGCAGGGATGAAGACACTGCATATGGAAACACGTAACAAACGACGCCAATATAATCGACAAACACAGGCATATCATCAACTTATCTCGAAGATTAAAGGCGATAAGACGATTGTGGTCCGTCAAAGTGATAAAGGAGGAAATATTGTCTTACTAACAAAGGAACACTATGATCAAGAAGCCTTTAAACAGCTTAATGACAGAGACTGTTACATCCGCACAACTACAGCTGAAATCCATAAATCTAGCAATGACTTTAAGAACAAGTTGGCCTGGTGGAAGAGACATAAACTTTTATCTGATAAGGAATACGATTTTTTGAGAAATGACAATCCTGTCATTCCTACCTTGTATTTTATTCCTAAAGTGCACAAGGATTCAAGTAAACCTCCGGGCAGACCTATCATCTCAGCCAGAAATGGCATGTATGAGAAAACATCGCAATACATTGACTTTTTCTTACAGGACTTTGTAAAATCGTTGGATTCATTTGTGCAGTATACAGGTGACTTTTTGCATAAAATTAACAAGATTGAATGGAAAGATGATTATTTTATGCTGGCACTGGATGTAACGTCACTATACACGAGTATCAGTCATAGCGATGGCATACATGCCATCAAATATTTTCTATCACGCAAACCAGCTTCCTTTGCAAGTCACAATGATATGTTAATTGAGATGCTTGAATTTTGTTTGCTTAACAATAACTTTATGTTCAACAGCCTACTTTATCGGCAACTAAGGGGCGTAGCTATGGGGGCAAATTTTTCCCCTAGCTATGCCTGCCTCCACATGGGATACTGGGAGGAAATGTTTTTGCATAAGGAACATGCTGCTTATCTCAGTGAGAAAGTAGTTGTTTGGCTGCGTTTCATAGATGACCTCTTTGTTATATGGAACGGATCGTTGGAGGAGGCACATGATTTTATTAAGATTTTAAATGTCAACAACCTGAATCTCCACTTCACGGCAACTTGTAGCCAAAGCAGTGTCACATTTCTTGACACTGAAGTGTACATACAGGCAGGCAAACTCGAAACTAGGTTATTCCGCAAATTGACTGCTGGCAACTCGACACTGCATGCATCTAGCTCTCACCCACCTCACCTCATTAGAAGTATACCTTATGGGGAGATGCTGCGTTTAAAGCGTATATGCAGCAATGAAAAGGAGCTAGAAACAGCACAATTAATGAGTAAGCAGAGGTTCAGGGAAAGAGGATACTCCATAAGTGTAATTGACAGTGCCATTGCGAGATCTAATACACTTAACCGAGATGATCTGCTTAAAATCACTAGCAATGCCAGTAGTATTACCTCGGTTCTGATTAGTCAAGGGAAAAAGGCCATTGATTCTGCTGACTCTTTCAGATTTATCATGGGGTTTAGCAACCAACAAACAGAAATACGCAAAATCATCAATAAAAATTGGCCCACTATACGGAGTGATCCAATCATAGGCCCACTACTCCCACAAAGGGCCCTTGTCACATACAGTAGGGCACCTACTATGAGAGAAGCATTGGTGAACACTAACCCTGAGACTATCAGCAAAACATCTTGGCTACAACTTAACAGTGGATTCTACAGGTGTAAAACCTGTAAAGCTTGTGTCCATGGCACCAATACCAAAGTCTACACAGATCCTTTCAGTAACAAGCAATATAAGATCAACAAGGTACTAACATGTAAGACGGAATATGCAATCTATGTTCTAACCTGCCCGTGTAACCTTTGTTATATAGGCAGTACCAAGCTGGCAGTACATAAGCGTGTCTTACAACATTTGCGAGCTATCTCAAACCAAGACAACACCTACCCCGTGGCTAGACATTTCAAGGAGTTCCACAAAAGTGACATTAAGGGGTTGAACTACTTTGTTATTGATTCCATTGATCCTAGCAGAAGGGGTGGGGATCGTGAGGTCAAACTACGTAGACTCGAAACACGCTATATACTACAACTCAACACCAAGACACCTTCGGGCTTAAATATAACTGAGGATCTGCATACATGTTTAGGCTAATATGACCAGGATTATGGAGTACCTTGACAATCAGCTTAGTTGCTAAGTACCAACAGTGCCATCCTCTTAATAATGATGTTATAGGTCATATTCATGCTTAGTGTTATTATCCTGTGTATTTTTGTAAAATTTTATGGATTTTGATACAGATGTCCATTTGGCAAATTTTAGCTTCTTTTAGTCATTTGTCTTAAATTATTTAATTGTTTTATCTTACAATTATTTATTTAGTATTTTTACTATTTATTATGACAATTAGTACTGTATTAGTGATATTTTGCGTATTTGCACATCTGTATTTCTATATATTCCATTTCAACACTTTGCTTGGGATAATAGCCATACCCTATGTTGGGGCAAATCTTCGTAATTCATACCTCCCCATATCAACACGATCCCATCTAGTCATTCAACCTATGTTGTTCATACTGCAGTGTAACCACCATTCTGTTCGCCAGTATTAGACGGCACACAATTAATTCAGTGACAACTATTACCTTTTCATTTTCTGATGTATTGGACATAATTGTGTCTTTTAATTGTATTCTTCTCTTGATTTTTTAACCTTATATACACTCTGACACCGCACTTTAGTAATGCACTTTTTCATTCTTATCTACATTTTTTACTCCTTCCATGGGAAAATCATTTTCATACTTGGTTTTATCATCAAGGATTCATATTAATTATGACGATTTTACCTTATAATTTGTATGAAATATGAGAAGCAGGCTGTTCTATTATTCTTCTTGGTGAAGTTATATTTAAATCTTTGTTCATAATTTTGCCTCAATGAGCCCATGCATTTACGCCGATATTTTCTGTAATGTTACATTTTACCATGGTTTTATGTACAATGTTAACATATTTCTCTAGCTCAGGCATTTACGCCGCTACCACCTGCGAATTTCAATTACATTTTATTATGGTTTTATATGTATCGTTTACATATCTTCTATATTTTCTATTGATTTTACCAAGAGGTCGAGTGTGTACTTTCAAATGTTTTGTACTTTACTTGCCTTTTATGTCTATGATGAGTCCAACCCATGTGACTACCCCATGTGATGTTACACGTTCACAGCACTAGCACTTTAAATTTGTAGCTCTGTGAGCACAACGCTGTCATGTGATCAAGGCTCTTGACGAGCCGAAACGTTATGGCCGACGCTCTGGGCAAATAAAGAAAACTGCACCCTGAACTGGTTCGTGTACCAACTTCTTGAAGCGTCAGCACGAGTTTCGAGTCTGGTGGAGCTGGTTGATTTGAGATATATATATATATATATATATATATATATATATATATATATATATATATATATATATATATATATATATATAAAAAACCAGGGTGTCCCCAACGAGACGTCACACGTGGAAAGGTTACCGCTCAGCAAATCCAGCGGCAGCAACAACAGCGAGCCCTTGCATCCTCCTGTATGCATATGCCAAACGCGTTTCAAGCCGTAAGCCCTTTGTCAATGGCATGCAAGTAAATCAATGAAGCACCCAAGTAGCTTCGGAACATTTTATTGGTTGCTTAGAGTCCCGCCCATGTGGGCGTGTGCAGACAAGGCATTGTGGTACCTGAAGTCCATCTGCAATTGTTCCTGATACCCAAGTGGATTGGGAGCCTCACCAAGTACATAATGTCAACCCACATGGGCGGGTCTACACATTCAAATAAAAGGTGTTTCCTCTCAAAACCGTTTTTCCTTGCCTAATTGGAGTGAGCCAGTGATCAAGAGGAGAGTATCCTCGAAACACGTATGGCAGTCACTTTTTGAGAACTGGAGGGCTGGCTGAGAACCCTGCTGCCGGTAGCTGTGTGCGCTACCTCTTCATGTGTGATATCCTCACTTGGGGCAACCTGTGGCTTTTGTATTTAGCGGCTGGTCCGGCCGCGAGGATGTCCTGCCGCTGCTGCGGTTCCTTGATGCTCGGATTTGACGAGCGCTGTTTGGGAATGAAGGGGGCCTAGCTGCTGGTTTGACATTGGCAGAGTTGGAAGCAGCCTTTTCGGTCCTCGAGCCCACTGGGGTAGACATTAATTCAGTGAACATTCCTTGTGGGAGAACGGTACCCAACCGGGTTTTATATGGGATCTTGACTCAGCGACGATGGGCTGTACTACAAAGACCATGATGCCCTGTTTTGCTTACGCCCACATGGGCGGGTCTACACATTCAAATAAAAGGTGTTTCCTCTCAAAACCGTTTTTCCTTGCCTAATTGGAGTGAGCCAGTGATCAAGAGGAGAGTATCCTCGAAACGCGTATGGCAGTCACTTTTTGAGAACTGGAGGGCTGGCTGAGAACCCTGCTGCCGGTAGCTGTGTGCGCTACCTCTTCATGTGTGATATCCTCACTTGGGGCAACCTGTGGCTTTTGTATTTAGCGGCTGGTCCGGCCGCGAGGATGTCCTGCCGCTGCTGCGGTTCCTTGATGCTCGGATTTGACGAGCGCTGTTTGGGAATGAAGGGGGCCTAGCTGCTGGTTTGACATTGGCAGAGTTGGAAGCAGCCTTTTCGGTCCTCGAGCCCACTGGGGTAGACATTAATTCAGTGAACATTCCTTGTGGGAGAACGGTACCCAACCGGGTTTTATATGGGATCTTGACTCAGCGACGATGGGCTGTACTACAAAGACCATGATGCCCTGTTTTGCTTACGCCCACATGGGCGGGTCTACACATTCAAATAAAAGGTGTTTCCTCTCAAAACCGTTTTTCCTTGCCTAATTGGAGTGAGCCAGTGATCAAGAGGAGAGTATCCTCGAAACGCGTATGGCAGTCACTTTTTGAGAACTGGAGGGCTGGCTGAGAACCCTGCTGCCGGTAGCTGTGTGCGCTACCTCTTCATGTGTGATATCCTCACTTGGGGCAACCTGTGGCTTTTGTATTTAGCGGCTGGTCCGGCCGCGAGGATGTCCTGCCGCTGCTGCGGTTCCTTGATGCTCGGATTTGACGAGCGCTGTTTGGGAATGAAGGGGGCCTAGCTGCTGGTTTGACATTGGCAGAGTTGGAAGCAGCCTTTTCGGTCCTCGAGCCCACTGGGGTAGACATTAATTCAGTGAACATTCCTTGTGGGAGAACGGTACCCAACCGGGTTTTATATGGGATCTTGACTCAGCGACGATGGGCTGTACTACAAAGACCATGATGCCCTGTTTTGCTTACGCCCACATGGGCGGGTCTACACATTCAAATAAAAGGTGTTTCCTCTCAAAACCGTTTTTCCTTGCCTAATTGGAGTGAGCCAGTGATCAAGAGGAGAGTATCCTCGAAACGCGTATGGCAGTCACTTTTTGAGAACTGGAGGGCTGGCTGAGAACCCTGCTGCCGGTAGCTGTGTGCGCTACCTCTTCATGTGTGATATCCTCACTTGGGGCAACCTGTGGCTTTTGTATTTAGCGGCTGGTCCGGCCGCGAGGATGTCCTGCCGCTGCTGCGGTTCCTTGATGCTCGGATTTGACGAGCGCTGTTTGGGAATGAAGGGGGCCTAGCTGCTGGTTTGACATTGGCAGAGTTTGAAGCAGCCTTTTCGGTCCTCGAGCCCACTGGGGTAGACATTAATTCAGTGAACATTCCTTGTGGGAGAACGGTACCCAACCGGGTTTTATATGGGATCTTGACTCAGCGACGATGGGCTGTACTACAAAGACCATGATGCCCTGTTTTGCTTACGCCCACATGGGCGGGTCTACACATTCAAATAAAAGGTGTTTCCTCTCAAAACCGTTTTTCCTTGCCTAATTGGAGTGAGCCAGTGATCAAGAGGAGAGTATCCTCGAAACGCATATGGCAGTCACTTTTTGAGAACTGGAGGGCTGGCTGAGAACCCTGCTGCCGGTAGCTGTGTGCGCTACCTCTTCATGTGTGATATCCTCACTTGGGGCAACCTGTGGCTTTTGTATTTAGCGGCTGGTCCGGCCGCGAGGATGTCCTGCCGCTGCTGCGGTTCCTTGATGCTCGGATTTGACGAGCGCTGTTTGGGAATGAAGGGGGCCTAGCTGCTGGTTTGACATTGGCAGAGTTGGAAGCAGCCTTTTCGGTCATCGAGCCCACTGGGGTAGACATTAATTCAGTGAACATTCCTTGTGGGAGAACGGTACCCAACCGGGTTTTATATGGGATCTTGACTCAGCGACGATGGGCTGTACTACAAAGACCATGATGCCCTGTTTTGCTTACGCCCACATGGGCGGGTCTACACATTCAAATAAAAGGTGTTTCCTCTCAAAACCGTTTTTCCTTGCCTAATTGGAGTGAGCCAGTGATCAAGAGGAGAGTATCCTCGAAACGCGTATGGCAGTCACTTTTTGAGAACTGGAGGGCTGGCTGAGAACCCTGCTGCCGGTAGCTGTGTGCGCTACCTCTTCATGTGTGATATCCTCACTTGGGGCAACCTGTGGCTTTTGTGTTTAGCGGCTGGTCCGGCCGCGAGGATGTCCTGCCGCTGCTGCGGTTCCTTGATGCTCGGATTTGACGAGCGCTGTTTGGGAATGAAGGGGGCCTAGCTGCTGGTTTGACATTGGCAGAGTTGGAAGCAGCCTTTTCGGTCCTCAAGCCCACTGGGGTAGACATTAATTCAGTGAACATTCCTTGTGGGAGAACGGTACCCAACCGGGTTTTATATGGGATCTTGACTCAGCGACGATGGGCTGTACTACAAAGACCATGATGCCCTGTTTTGCTTACGCCCACATGGGCGGGTCTACACATTCAAATAAAAGGTGTTTCCTCTCAAAACCGTTTTTCCTTGCCTAATTGGAGTGAGCCAGTGATCAAGAGGAGAGTATCCTCGAAACGCGTATGGCAGTCACTTTTTGAGAACTGGAGGGCTGGCTGAGAACCCTGCTGCCGGTAGCTGTGTGCGCTACCTCTTCATGTGTGATATCCTCACTTGGGGCAACCTGTGGCTTTTATATATATATATATATATATATATATATATATTATCTTGAAATTATTAAATTATTTAATGTTCCTTTGGGGTGTTATTTTGTTTCCTGCCTCCATGTTTTCTAATGGGAACGTGTTACAGCAGAACCTGTGAGTGGCCATGTGTGGTGCTTGACTTACCCCAAATCTTGGCTGTAGTGTACTTGAACCTGTTTTGACACCTTCAGAGCTACAGGAACTTTGGAAATGTAATTTGTGACTATCAATGTTCTTACTCTTAAATGGATGTATGCTTGTATTAACAGGTAAAATCCCTAACTGCTACCTTAAATTCCCCTAAACCTCTCCCATTTAGTTCTAGGTATTTTCCATTTTCTAGCCACTCTCCCTTATCCCACTCACATTTGCCATAAAGACATGCACCTACATGGTTGCTGTTCCCCGCCATCGTGGAGGAGATCTCTGCTTCGGAATAATAGGAGAGGCAGAGATGGAGGTCTCCAGCTGTGCGTTTGTAATGAGCATATTGAAGTGTGTGAGTAGAGCTGCTGTAGTATTACTCTACGTACCACAAAAGGAAGTTTGTGAATCAGATCCTTAGTCTCTATAAAAGTAACTCCTAACAATAACATAGGCAGTGGTGTTGGGTAATATTCTGCACCTGGGTCAGAAGATGCTGTTCAAGGCAAGCACAGCAAAACTAACAGTAACACATTCAGTCCCAGAAAAGCAAGATCTAACCAAAATATAGACAGTTGCACAACAAAAGCTGCACATTCAACTCCTGGGAACAGCAGTTAGTCACTGCATGTTATGTTAATTGGATTTATAGAGGGCATCGGTTACCCTGAGGAGTCCTGGCGCTATGCACTGCCTGTAAGTTAGCGGAGAGATATGGTCATTGAGTGAACAGCCAAGTCTTCAGTCCCTTTCTAAAGGAAAGGAGATCTGCAACATTCCTCAGAGGGAACGGCAAGTCGTTACAGGCCATGGATGTGCATGCGATGAAACTCCTACCTCCCCAACTGGCTTTTTAAATGTAGGGATTTGGACTTTTTTAGCTCCTGTGGACCGAAGAGTCCTACCAGGAACATATCATTTAAACCTTCACCTCAAATGGTCAGGGCCTATTCCGTTAAGGGCTTTGAACCATGCAATGGGCCTTAAAACGTACCCTTAGTTTCACAGGAAGCCAGTGTAGCAAATTTGGGTGTCCCTGACAACAGCCTCGTTGCTGCATTTTGTATTATCTGAAGCCTATTGATGTGCTGTTTTGGGGCATTCAGATAGAGGCTGTTGCAGTAGTCCAGATGTGCCATGACAAGAACCGTGACCACAGTCCTGGGATTTCCTTCTGACAGATAGGGCTTTATTTTCCTTATGATTCTCAGTATCAGAAAACATGCAGACACCAAGGAGCTTATATGATCACTAAAAGCGAGTCTGTTATCTACTGATACCCCAATTTTTTGCTTTCAGGGTAGGGGTGGGGCAAATACCCAGGTCTGCTGGCCCCCAGTCAGGTGTCCATAAGTGTGGGTTATTTCCAAATACGATAACCTCGGTTTCTGTTTGAATTTAATTTTAGGCAATTAGTCGGCATCCATCCTGCTATGGCCTTCATACTGTCATGAAAGCATGCTCTTGTTTCTTTTTCCTCCCCATCTCTAAGGGATAACACTATTTGAGTGTCATCCGCATAGGAGGTGAGCTGGAAACCAAAGGATCTTATCCGGCCAGCCAAAGATATCACGTACACATTGAAAAGTGTTGGTCTTAATGAAGAACCCTGGGGAACCCCGCAAGGAAGGCAAAACGGCTTGGACTTGTTATTGTCCAGGTCAACTGTTTGTGTTCTTTCAGATGGAAAAGATTGCAGGAGGTTCCAGGCAGCACCTTGTACCCTTTACTTCAGACAAACGGTCCATCAGAACCTCATGATGGACCGTGTCAAAGGCTGCTGACAGATCTAACATAATCAGTATTGTCTTATCTCCACAGTCCAACGCCTTCCTTACCTCCTCTATGGATATGGGCAAGGCCAACTCCGTACTATGTTCCAATCTAAACCCATATTGAGATGGGTCGAGTATATTGTTGGCTTGAAAGAATGCACTAAGCTAGATGTTCATAGCTTTTTCTGTGATTTTTACAGGGAGTGGAAGCCACGAGATTGGCCGATAGCTACTAGGGTCTGTGGGATCCGAAGTTGTTTTTTTAAAAAAGGGGGAGGATAGAGGCCTTCTTCTAATCCCTAGGAAATATCCCAGTAGGGAATATGTTATTAGTCAGGGATTTAAGACGGATCCTATGACTTCCGGAATAGATTTCAGAACCGAAACTACACATGGATCTATAGGGGATCCTGATCGCATGGAGTTCAAAAGTTTTGTTGTTTCTGATGTTTCTAACAGTACAAATTTGTCTAGGACTGGTGGAGGGTTGGATCTGAATGGGACTTTTTTCAGTGGCTGTATCCGTTCACCCTTCTGAACTGAGGTAAAAGTAGAAAAGATGCATTCCACTTTTTGTTGGAAGGAAATAGCCAAATATTCGCACAGTTCTGGACTACTTGCACTCTTGGGAGACATAGGTGAAGCAAGTTTTTTAACAGTTTTAAAAAGTTCTTTAGGGTTGGACTTAGCTTGGAGGATTTGATTTGAGAAGAAATTCTTTTTAGTTTCCAGCAATAGTTCCTTATAAAGTCTAAGACTGTGCTTATAGCTTTCTCTGTCGTTACTTATATACCCTTTTCTCCATGGCCGTTCTAATCTTTACAAACCAGTTTCTGATTTTTCAGCTTGTCTGAATACCAAGGGGCTGAGCATTTGGCCCGCTTGGAGGTCCATTTTTTTATCGGAACCAATTTCCTACAGGCTGCATCTATCCAGTCTGTATAAGCCAAGCGGCCTCGTCCACCCCAAGGGGGAGAGGATGTAGGGTTCTCTTCAATTCCTCATCTAGTTTTAAACCATCTAAGTCCTTCCAGGTTCTTTTTTCCAACATCCTTATGGGCTCAGATTTGGATTTGAGGGCTGTTGACTCCTTCAACTTGAAAATAATGGCGCTATGATCTGACCAGACCAAAGGGAGAATAGCCGTACAGGACAGATTGTGATTGTTAGAGTTTATCCCCTTTATAGTATGCCCTTTGAGATGCATTACAGCTAAAGTAAGGGTTTCACATTCAGCATGCAAGATAGGGACTGGGTCATACTATAGGTAACCAAACAGAGAGAGCTGTGCATACAGCACCACGACTGCACCAGCTTTTCCTAGCAAAGAGAGTAAAAAAAAGAGCACTGAAGACAGTGACTACCCATCAAGACATATACATCTGTACAGAGGTGGCACAGGGAAGAGCAGCTCCCAACATAACATTCACAGCTGAAAATCTAGCAACCAAGATTGAGGAACCCAAATGGAGCACACAGCAAGAAAAAATGAATGCCTTGCTAACATTTGAGAGCAGTTTTTGTTCAAAATATACATCAGCATTAGCTATGCATGTAGTGCAGGGACAACAATTCTAAAACTTGACCGACTGTAAAACAAGAAGACACATTTTAAACACACAAAAAGAGCTGCAGCTATTCATATGACAGACCACACAACTAAGAGCTGCACAGTCTAATTCTATCATTGGCAGCTGCAGAGAGATAACTGTTGCAATGCACGGCTGCGCTGTAACAGCTGCACATTCAGCTGACTGAGCAACAGTCTATAAAACATTGCACGCTTGACAGCACTCAAACAGGAGCGCATTCTGTGCACAGCATAGGAGGCTGCATGCAATAGAGACACTAAATCTGGGGTAGCTGCACATCCCACTCATCAGCAGCCTCTTATCAAATGCATTCAAGTCAACAGTTCAATAACTGCCTATTCAGCTCGCAGACCATGGTCGGCCATAAACAGCACTGAGGTGGAACATCATTCTATTAAACAATGCAAGCTCAACAGCACAGGCTTATCCAGCTTATGTGACAATATTACTAAACTTTACATGTACAGCACCACGCTGATAGCTGCTCAGTGCACACACAACTTGGTACAGAACACTGTTATTTTATACATTATGCATAATGTTGAGATACCTACCCACTCAGCCTAAAAACAGTAGCCCATCTATCAATACCAATGCAACAGCACTGAGATAATGACATATTCAGCTTATGGATCAGTGCTCTAGTACAGCCTTGTAGGCCGCTACCGAGGGTTGCACTGGTTGTTCAAGTCTGTGAACCAGAATTAGGAGTCCGAGCCGCAGATGAGGGCTCATAACAAGAAAGAGAGGGCCTTTAACAACAGGTATTGCCCAAAGCAGAAGGGCTATAAGCCCATTGTAAGAATCATCCACTAAGTATAGAATTTACTGAATAAAAAAAAAGAGAAACAGAAAGACAAATATTGGAATATTGGAGTGAAGGCTTATTCCAGTAATCATTAGCACGGAGTTACTTTACTGTCTTCAATGGAGCTCTCAACATTCCAATGTTCTACTCATTTTTAGCTGTACAGCAACTTGAATATAGCTGCCTATTGAATTACTGAATAGATGGAACAGTATTCTACCAAAGAGTACATGCACAACATCCCTGAGATGGATGAACCTTCAGTTTATTAAACGGTTCTCTACAAGTACATGAAGTAGAGCTCTTTTAAACCTTATCTTTACAACAGTTCAGAGATAAATGCACATTCAGCTTTTGGAGAAGCAATCTGTTATCCGATGCACTGAGAACATAGTTGTGGTAGTTATGCACTAAATAAGGAATATTTCTGGTTTAGCAATAAAAAAACAGCACTATGTTATACATTAGAAACACAGCAGATCTGAGTGTGCTGCCCAGCAACAGTCAATTAAACATTACAAACACAAAAGCACATGTGTAGGTGCACACTCCACTTAAGGAACAGCAGTCTGCTAGCCTACGCATTAGGAACAATGCTTAGATTCATAGAATACAACAGTGGTCCATCTTTCAGTACCTGTACACCAGCACTGAGCTTCACCTTATGGAACAGGACTCTTCTAAAGATTACATGCACAGCAGCATTAAGGTGCCTGCTCGTTCAGTTTCTGGAACAATATACCATCTGACCGTATAAGTACAACCCTTTACATGACAAAGTCTCCAAAATTCAAAAAAGTGTATTTCTTTAACATGTGGATGTTTCTACATTAATGGGCACATTAAAAGCACTGCAAGTACTTATTGAAAGTGAAAGTGTTGTACAGCTGGTAGACCGAACTCACATATTTGAAAATGCTTTCAGGCGCAATCATGAAGAAAAAGAGTTTTGGTGAAACAAAATATTTGGCTAAGATCACACAAGTTAAGCATGGAAGCCATGAGTTATTCAGGTTTCCTGTTTTCACTTTGTATAAATCAGCCAAGAAATGTGTATCTATTTGTTTTTCATAATGGTATGGTTTTGTTTTTACCTTAGTTCATTTTCTACACATTTTAAGTACAGTACAAACTCGACCCGAAGTCCGAGCACTTTACATGAGCACCAGTTACATTACACAAGGTCACATGCATTGTTTATATCCTTGGGGAGTTTAAGTGATTTGCCAGGAATCACAGGATGCTGAGCAGACACCAAGTGCCAGATGTACCACCCGCCAATTAGCGAAGCGCAAATTGCATCGCATTTGCCACTCGAAATTTGCAACTCGCTAATTGGAATGCACAACAGTGTCTCAGACACTGTTTGCTATTCCTAATGGGGTCGCAAATTGCATGCCTCATTAATATTAATGAGGCAGGCGCAATTTGCGACCCCTTTATGAATGGCTATCATTCACAGGGATGGTGGCCTGCTGGGGTCAGCAAACCACCATGTCTGTGACTGCTTTTTTAATGAAGCAGTTTTTTTTTATGCAGCCCATTTTCCTGAAAGGAAAACAGGATGCATTTTGAAAAAGAAAAATGAAACTTTTCAGTTTCATTTTTTAAAGGGCAGGCAGTGGTCTTTGGGACCACTGCCTGCTCTTAAAATGTTTTTCCCACATACTCACAAACGTCCCCTTTGCGAGTGGTTTACCACCTACTTGAAGTAGGTGGTAAACTGTGAGTGTTTTGCGGCCGCAAAACATTAGTACATAGCATGTGGACTTGCTATTAGGAAGGGACGCCCCTTCCTAATAGTGAGAGTCGCAAATGCCATTTTGCGAGTCAGTGACTCTCAAAATAGAATTTGTACATGCTATTACCCTTTTTTGCTGTCGCAAACGGGAGGATTTCCCATTTGCGGCCGCAAAAAAGGGTCGTACTTCTGGCCCCAAAACGCAAACCTGGTTTCAGAGTTGGCAGCTCTGACCATAACGCTACATCCTCGGTAGAGTGAGGAAAGCAGGCAGGAACAAAATGAAAGCTTGACTCATTATGGGCTTGAGATTCCAACAGGACCTCAAGCTGAGTCAGAGCCAGCCTCCAGGCTTGCGTCTGGCTCGAGCTTTCAGTGGGTTGTTCGCCTCTATATCCAGATTACAGAGCAGAAATCTGTCTTCCAGTGCTTTCATAACAGAGATGCGGTAGCACTCCTTTAATACAGAATAGCATTGGGATAGCATTGGTTAGAGGTAAGAAGCAATGCTGAGTTAAACATCAGGAGCACAATATGCCTGAGAGAGCTGCCTAGAAGCAGTCTGTTAAACATCAGAAGTGCAACAGACCTGAGAGGTGCCTAACAGCAGAAGCACAATAGCAAAGTGATAGCTGTACACTCAACTCATGGAACAGTAATGTTATCCTACACATTAAGAACAATGCTGAGATAACAACTTAGTGTGCTTACAAATATGGCTCTCAATATATGTACAACAGCACTGAGATAGCTGCATACTCAGCCGATGTAACAGTGGTGTACTAAACGGTACATGCGCAGCAGCACCAAGGTGACTGCACATTCAGTTTATGGGCGAGCGCCCTCGCAAATACTGCAAGTGAAAGAGATCACTGTAAATTCAGTACATGGAACACTGTTCTACCAAGCAATACATGCACAACAGCACTTCTATCTATGGACAACACTCTACTGGACATTACAACAGCCCTGCAATGCCTGCATCTTCAGTTTATGGATTAATACTCTACTGGAAATTACAACAGCACTGCAATGCTGCATCTTCAATTTATGGACCAATACTCTACTGGACATTACAACAGCACTGCAATGCCTGCATCTTCAGTTTATGGATAAATACTCTACTGGACATTACAACAGCCCTGCAATGCCTGCATCTTCAGTTTATGGATTAATACTCTACTGGAAATTACAACAGCACTGCAATGCTGCATCTTCAGTTTATGGACCAATACTCTACTGGAAATTTACAACAGCACTGCAATGCCTGCATCTTCATTTTATGGACCAATAGTACTTTACTGGTCATCGCAACAGCACTGCAATGCTGCATCTTCAGTTTATGGACCAGTACTCTACTGGTCATTACAACAGCACCGTAATGCTGCATCTTCAGTTTATGGACCAATACTCTACTGGTCATTACAACAGCACTGCAATGCCTGCATCTTCTGTTTATGGACCAATACTCTACTGGTCATTACAACAGCACTGCAATGCTGCATCTTCAGTTTATGGACCAATACTCTACTGGTCATTACAACAGCACCGCAATGCTGCATCTTCAGTTTATGGACCAATATTCTACTGGTCATTACAACAGCACTGCAATGCTGCATCTTCAGTTTATGGACCAATACTCTACTGGTCATTACAACAGCACTGCAATGCTACATCTTCAGTTTATAGACCAATAGTACTTTACTGGTCATCGCAACAGCACTGCAATGCTGCATCTTCAGTTTATGGACCAATACTCTACTGGACATTACAACAGCACTGCAATGCCTGCATCTTCAGTTTATGGACCAATACTCTACTGGACATTACAAAAGCACTGCAATGCTGCATCTTCAGTTTATGGACCAATACTCTTCTCGTCATTACAACAGCGCTGCAATGCTGCATCTTCAGTTTATGGACCAATACTCTCCTGGACATTACAACAGCACTGCAATGCTGCATCTTCAGTTTATGGACCAATACTCTCCTGGACATTACAACAGCACTGCAATGCTGCATCTTCAGTTTATGGACCAATACTCTACTGGTCATTACAACAGCACTGCAATGCTGCATCTTCAGTTTATGGACCAATACTCTACTGGTCATTACAACAGCACCGCAATGCTGCATCTTCAGTTTATGGACCAATTCTCTACTGGTCATTACAATAGCACTGCAATGCTGCATCTTCAGTTTATGGACCAATACTCTCCTGGACATTACAACAGCACTGCAATGCTGCATCTTCAGTTTATGGACCAATACTCTACTGGTCATTACAACAGCACTGCAATGCTGCACCTTCAGTTTATGGACCAATACTCTACTGGTCATTACAACAGCACTGCAATGCTGCATCTTCAGTTTATGGACCAATTCTCTACTGGTCATTACAATAGCACTGCAATGCTACATCTTCAGTTTATAGACCAATATTACTTTACTGGTCATCGCAACAGCACTGCAATGCTGCATCTTCAGTTTATGGACTAATACTCTACTGGACATTACAACAGCACTGCAATGCCTGCATCTTCAGTTTATGGACCAATACTCTACTGGACATTACAAAAGCACTGCAATGCTGCATCTTCAGTTTATGGACCAATACTCTTCTGGTCATTACAACAGCACTGCAATGCTGCATCTTCAGTTTATGGACCACTATTCTCCTGGACATTGCAACAGCACTGCAATGCTGCATCTTCAGTTTATGGACCAATACTCTACTGGTCATTACAACAGCACTGCAATGCTGCATCTTCAGTTTATGGACCAATACTCTACTGGTCATTACAACAGCACTGCAATGCTGCATCTTCAGTTTATGAACCAATACTCTACTGGTCATCACAACAGCACCGCAATGCTGCATCTTCAGTTTATGGACCAATTCTCTACTGGTCATTACAATAGCACTGCAATGCTGCATCTTCAGTTTATGGACCAATACACTCCTGGACATTACAACAGCACTGCAATGCCTGCATCTTCAGTTTATGGACCAATACTCTACTGGATATTACAAAAGCACTGCAATGCTGCATCTTCAGTTTATGGACCAATACTCTACTGGTCATTACAACAGCACTGCAATGCTGCATCTTCAGTTAATGGACCAATACTCTAATGAACAGAGCATATTCTTGCATACTTAATGTACAGAGCAGTCTTCTACTGAACTGTACCTGTTCGCCAGCAAGGGGATAACTGCATTTTCAGTTTATAGAGCAGAAATCTATAGTTCAATACATTCAGAACAGAGCTGTGATAGCTATCCAGTGCATTAGGCTAGCAGTACCTTATGTGTAAGAAACAACGCCCTATTAAACATTACATCATCATCATCATCATCATCATAGTCTTTATTCAAATTAAAAAATAATTCATACAAGACACAAACGAGTACATAAAACAGAGTTATGAAAAATCTCATTCACTAAAAATGTATAAAATCTTTCAATAAATAATTAAAATGTATAGTTTAAGAAAAGAATTAAACATTAAAGCAGACTTAGGATGAAGTACAATACACATACATGATGAAAACAGTACGTAGAGCAAAAAATTGTAGCAGATGACATCGGTAGTTGGGGCCCTACGAGTGTGCCTCCTCAATACCCTGGATGGCATTACGTCTTAAAGACCATGCCCAACCCAAGTATTTGGCTAAAGCAATTGAGTGGACAGACAAAGTGCTTGTGCATAAGACTCTAATAGCTACAGCAGAGCTCCTTGTGCCCAGTAATTTACATAAAGGTGAAAGCCAAAATCGTCTGGGGTTAGCGTATACAGGGCAAACGAACAAAAAGTGGGCAATGGTTTCTTCTTTAACACCACAAACAGGGCAGGTACCTGTACTTACACCAAACCACCCACTAGTTAGAGCCCTGAGTGGGAGGGAGCCTGCTCTAAGTTGAAAGTAGAGTTTCCTGTCTCTTGGTGCGGTGATCAAATCCCAATAAGGTTCGAAAAGAGGGGTGGCCTTTGCCTCTAAAAATCTGCTGGTCATCGAGGGAGCAATAGAGTCACTCCACACCCTATAATTTACCCGTTCCCAGAAAAGCGATTTCAAGAGCTTTTTTGCGGGAAACACAGCAGCAAGTGGGTCGTTCCATAGACCCTCCAACCCCAGGTCTTTCAAGGATTCACGGAGGTTCCTGAACCACCCAATCTTGTGGAACTTGTCGGCCTGCATTACATCCAAGATGCCCATTGCGTAAGGCCGAAGCTCCGGTGTAATCCATAGTCTCCTCCAGTATAAAACCGGACGAAGTTTGGCCAAGTCCTTAATGGCCTTTCTACCTAGGTCATGACGCAATGGGACCAGAGGCGTGCTTTGAGGAAGGCCAGTTATACCACGAAAAAATTTGTTTTCGACGGCTGTTAGGAATGATAGTACATCAAAACCCCAAAGCTCTGCCCCATACAGGACTGAGTTTAGGGCCTTTGCCTCATATACTTGTAGCACGGGTTTAACCGGCTTAGTGAGGGATTTTTTGTGCTCATTAACCAGCGTTCCCGTAATCTGGGAATGCTTCAGCGTGGCCAATTCCAGATGTCTGTTCCACTTATTATTATGAGACACATGTATGCCCAGATAGGCAAAGTTTTTTACCTCCTCGAGAGTTTGGCCGTTCATTATAAGCTTGCCTGTTCTGTAACTTGGGTGCGGGTTGAATGTCATAAGTTTCATCTTGGACACATTGACCTCCAAGCCATGGTCTTTACAAAAATCTTCAAAAATTGACAAAGCCCTTTGCATGCCACACGGGATTTTAGATACTATAAGAGTATCGTCGGCAAACATCAATATTGGAGTAGAAGCTCCGGCCAACTTAGGAGCATCAGTGTTGACTTGAAGCATGTAATCAACTACACCGTTGATGTACAGGGAAAAAAGTGTGGGTGCCATGGCACAGCCTTGGCGCACCCCTCGCTCAACAGGGAACTCGGGGGTTGTATCCCCCGGGCCTCCCCATTGTATTTTTGCAAAGTTAGGCTCGTAGAGCCTCCTAATTAAGGTCAATAGTTCCAAGGGGAGCCCAAGCTTTTCAAGGACCCTCCAAAGTTGCTCTCGGGGGACGAGGTCGAAGGCAGCTCTTAAATCCACAAAAGTGACATAGAGACTGCCTTTGCCTAACGTAACAACCTTCCAGAGCAATTGTTTGAATCGAAACACCTGGTCCACGGTGCTGGTAAATTTGCGGAAACCAGCTTGGAAGCTAGAAAGGATCCGATTATCTTCGATCCAAGAGAGTACCTCATTCAGTACCATCCTCCCAATGACTTTTTGAATTGTTTCAATTAGGCTGATGGGCCTGTAATTACCTGGGAGGGTTTTATCACCCTTTTTATAAATTGGGATTATAATAGCACCCCCCCAGGATTTGGGCACTGGGGCTCCTTCAGCCACAGCGTTCGCTATTAGAGAGATATACTTGCTCCAGGAGGTCTTGTTATTAAGAAAAAGGTCGGATGGGACACCATCCAAGCCTGGGGCCCGCCCAGCGGCTACACAGGCCAAGGCAGCTAGGACATCCTTGGGGCTAAAGGGACCAGACGAGTAAAAAACATATGTAGTTAGCCCCAAGTTTCTATAGAGAGGGTCGCATGCATATTGGGGTTTGAAGTACCCCAGCCAATCTTCTTGGGTAACGTGGTTAGAAGGATTTTCAGGCGAGCCACCTCTGTTCCACTTTATCACATTCCAGAACAGTCTAGTGTCCCGGGCATGGCAAGCCTCCTTCAAGTGAAGGCAGTACGATTCGTCCCATCTTTTTTTTTGCTTGGGTGAGGCACTTCTTATAAGAGGATCTGGCTAGTTGAATATATAACTTGTTCCCGCTAGAGAGGGCTTGTGCCAAAGTTCCTCTAGCACGTTTACATTCTTTACCGTACCACCTCAGTCGCTTGCACGATGGCTTGCTACCCTTTCTTGGTTGTTTGAAAAAAAAAACACGTAGGCCCTCAAAGAAGGTCTCGTGTAATCTGGTTGCTTGATCATTATTATCTTTGACCCTCAGAACATCCTCCAGTCTCGCATTGATTACAGAAAGTTCAGTGTCAATGCTAGCCATTGCTGAGGCATTAGTCTTTACTTGGGTCCACTTTAACCTCCGCATGTCGTTGGTTGGGACACAGCCAGTGGGAGCCAGTATTGGTTCCTCGCTCGCCGAGCGGGGTTTCCCCCACCAGCTGTGGGAGACACAAATAGGATTGTGGTCACTCTCTAATCTTGGCTCGACCACCATGTCAAGAGGTTGGCACCACAGCCCCGAGCAGCAAAGGACGTAGTCGATCCTGCTTGCTGAGCGGCCATTGTCAAAGGTGGGTGTTCCCAGCATATCTCCTTGGGTTCTGCCATTCAAGGCCCTTAAGCCTCTCTCGAAGCAGAGTGCATTTACCTGCACTGCTACCGTAGACCACCTTTTGATAGGGGAAAGTGAGAGGGCTGGTATGCCCCAATGTCGGTCCTCTTCGGGGTCAAGGCCCCATTCTGAATCCGGGTCTAGAAGGGGTTCAAATGTGACATTAAAGTCACCAGCCACGATGAGGTCCCTATTACACGATTTAGTCTCTATTAGGCTGGTCAGGATGTCCAGTTCCCTTGACTTTTTCCCTTTTGTGCCACGGAGATATATGTTATAAATATCCAATGAGCCCCTGTGATCGAAGATTAGTCTCACTAGTTGGATATCCGGGGACCCCGTGTCGATCATGACAGCTCGCGAGAATAAGTCCTGGCGAGCCCAAATAATTAGTCCGCCCATTGGACGGCCTTTTGGGCCTTGGGTTGCTGGGACGTGAAAATTCAAGTATGCCGGCATGAACCGAGCCTCACAGGTCCATGTTTCCTGTAGAAGGCAAACGTCGTAATTATTAACAAAACTAACCCATTCTGGTGAGTCAATTTTAGTCTTGATGCCAGCTACGTTCCAAGACAATAGAGTGCCTAGATGGTTACTAGGCAAAGTAATATGGTGCGCAATAATCTGGCTAGGTACGTTTGCCCTCTCTCCCAACCTAAGCGGGGACGACGGTAGGGCCCTGGGTATTATATGTGACCCTGGCGTATCCAGGGGGGTGACAACATGACCAGCCAAGAGTATACTGCCATTTGCCCTCGGTAACTTAGGAGGTGAGGCAATTATCATACTGTGGGATTGTCAATAACAGAGACCTGGGGTGTAAAAAAAGTTTAAGTTATGGGCCTCTATCCCTGTTCTAGGCCCGTGGGGTGTATGATCAGTGATGAACCTTGGAAGGCGTGGATCTTCAAAATTGACAATAATGCAATCTCCCTGAATGTTTTTGGGTTGAGAGTCTACCCATTGTACTCTTCTAACAAATAGAATCCGCCCATTCAAGTAATTAGGGATTGGTCTATGCATATTAAGCCAGTGGGTCGCTTTATTTTTTAATTGCTGAAAGGATTCAGTTTTATTAATGAGGAGTTCGGGAACACCGGTTAGTACCACAACATAGGGGAGGGATTCAGGTGGTAAGTGTATTTGGGTTAAAGATGGCCTAGGAGCATTGCCTGGGGGGACTATATCGGTAGCCATTCTCGTACCCACTGATTTCTTAGTGTTGGTGCCCAAGGGTGCGTCGCTTGGCCGACCCTCCCGCCCCAGTAACTGGTTGGTATTTAGCACTCCCTCCCGCCCTAGTGGCTGAATCATATTTGGCACTGGCGTAGGTAAATCTATACCTGGGCCAATACCTATGTTGGTTGAGGCAGGGGGTATGTCAGTTAGGGACGATGCAACGAACATAGGATTTGTACCATAAGGGCAATTGATTTTGGCAATATCCCTAGTAGACAGCTTGACAACATTCTTAAACGAACAAAAATTGTCTAGAATAGTTTGTTCCAAATTGTCAACTTTATCTGCGACCGTTTTAATCCTTTCCAATAATGGTAAGATTAAGGAGCGGACAGTGTGCTCTAACTGGGAGACCATGTCATTAATATCTGGCAGGGAGGGAGTGTGAGTGCTAACATCAGTCATAATAGGACAAACTATAGACATTAAACATTACAAGATCCCTGAGAGAGTTGGCCTTTCAGCTTACAGAACAGCAGTCTATCGAACATCACAAGCACAAAGGTACAGAGACAACTATATATTCAATGTATAGTACAGCACTATGACACATTATATGCATAGCAGCACCGTGACAGATGCACAGCCATGAAGCTTACAGCACAGCAGTCTATAATATGCGTCAAACAGAACAGCGCAGAGATAACTGCACATTCAGTGCATGGGACAGCACTCTAATGTGCATCAGATCCACAGCAAATATCTGGTAACTGCATATTCAGTCTGCTTACCAGCAGCCTATGACAAACCTCAGGCACAAGGCCTCTTAGATAGATGCACCTTCAGTTATAGGTGTCTATTATGCTTCACAAATATATAACCACTGAGATAAATGCACATTCAAGTAAACAAAGAGTTTGCACAACAACATTGAGGTACTGGAATCTTCTTCGCTTGCTTCTTAGGCATGTATTCACAACATACAGGTAGTAGTAAGACTGCTAAATATTTGCAAAGCTGTACAATGACTTGTGGGCCTAAGACAAACAAGGTGAATGGGAGAGATTGACTCCAGGCACCTGGGCGAAGGAGTAATACTCATACAGAGCAGCATCCAGAGAGAGGAACATCCAGAAGCGTTGATGATGCTTCCAAAGCAAAACCCAGAGAAGCAGATGGTTAGCAGCTGCACTTATGCCATAAACAGAAGCAGGAACATTTACATGAGGGCACAGTCTGCTGCCAGTTAGAATAGTCCAGCTTCTTATCTTCGAATGCTAATTTTACACTTGTGTAAAAGGGCTTTACGGAAGTAGAAAACGGTATCTAGAAAACTGAAGGCTATACCATGGATCACTTTGTAGGATTCTAGAAATGTGAGGTCTCTTTCATAACCCACATAGGAGTCAGGTAGAAGCACTCTGAACCAGATGTAAATTTGCAAAAAGTATTCTGGGTGCTACAGGTAAAGCCTTCTTCCCTCCTGAAGATGAGCTTGGACTATGACATTTACCAGTGAGGAAAGCAAGTGGTGAAGCATGTACTACAGTGAAAATCTATGTTATTTTATTTATATGCAGTTTAATATAGTGTGAACGTAGCCTAGGGCCATTAGAGTGCTTTACATGCGCATTAGATGACATTACTAAAGGTAGATTGAGTGATTTGCCCATCATGAATCACAGGTTATTGAGCCGATGCCATGACGCGAACCTGGGTCTCAAGTTCCAAAATTGGCGGCTCTGGCCCTTAAGCCACATCTCTTAGATGGAATAAAAGACAGCCAGAAATGTGTGCCGCTAAATGTAGAACACAGATAAATAGGAAGCAGACCATAAAAATAAGTTTATAAATGATCCTTTGGAGAAAATAGTTGAAGTCAGCATTTTAGGTAACCTAGCAAATTCTACCTAGACATCATCAATAATAAGAGCCCGCTGTTCTGCTTGCCCTCAATATATTCAGAGATGTATATAAGAAGTACCGTGTAGGGAAATTAAAACAGTCTTTGTAAATTAAAACTACCTCTGTTGCTGGCATGCCCCTAAGTGGGAGTATGGCACTCATTCCTTGAGATGTAATCAAGGCGTACAAGATATTATCAACGGACTCTTTACTTTATGAAATTGGAATTAACAAGAAACCTCTGTTATGTCCTTTATTTCAAGAAGTTAATGATGAGTCTTCTCAGAAGGCGGTTAATTTTTAATATAAGTAGTAAATTAATAAGTTATATTTTAGCCTTGAGACTAATTTAATTGGTT
The DNA here is from genome assembly GCF_964204655.1 of Triturus cristatus. Taxonomy (NCBI): domain Eukaryota; kingdom Metazoa; phylum Chordata; class Amphibia; order Caudata; family Salamandridae; genus Triturus; species Triturus cristatus. The sequence continues at coordinate 113,103,735 of NC_140592.1, forward strand.
ATTGACGAGATGAACATGGCTATTTAAAATGTTTTCATCTCTTTACCTTCCCTTCTTTGTTATTTTGTACAGTGTAGACTAATAAAATATTCTAAGTTGGTCACCCTTGCAAACCATCTTGCAAATTTCTCACCAGTCAATCCAGCTCAGTTGTCAGTGGTGACAAGATCAATTCAACAAAACTGAATCACTGGAAATCAATGATCAATGAAACAAAACATTTCACTAATCCATGCAATAGCACCTCTCTCTATATGAGAGCGGCTCTCAAAAGGGTACAAATTATCACACATGGTCACATTGCATTTGCAAATCAGAGACCCCAACAAAGATCCCTCTTCCACCTCTGAACCTCCTCCAGGACTCCTCAGATAAAGTATGTCAGTTTCTTTTAGCCCAGATTGTGCTGGTCTATCTTTGCTGCTGTAAGCCCCGCCACTGCCAAAATCACAGTGCAGCCTGCACCTGTCTCTCAGGTTTTACATGGGTACCTCATCAAGCTCCTATTGTTCAAGCTGTCGTGAGGTGATTTATGTTGTTGTCATCAAACGCGCCATGCTGCAGGGTCCCCGCGCTCCACCTGTTTGTGTGATACACATGAAAAATTAGCATCAGGAAATAAGCTTCTACTCATAGGACACAGCAACTCCTAGATAACTGAACATGAGGCAACTGGGACAATGATGGCTAGTTATAGCCAGGCTGTACATCAATTTCAACTCACAACACACCACAGCACCAAGATAGCTGCACATTCACCACCAGCAACATGGTCTGCGGCTGATAAAGAGACAGCGGTGCAGAAAGAGGTACGCATTCAGAATCTGGGACAGCGGCTCCTATTTATAACACACATCTCAGAACAAAGACAGTCGTGCGTTCTGCACCTGTCGCAGGGGCTGGCGCTTGCATCGAACAGCAGTGCAGAAAAGCCGACACATACATGGACTACTTTTCATAATGCTTATGCAGAGGTACCAGTTGGTCACACAGTATTTAGAGCCTGCTTCCGAACCTCATGTACCTCTCACAATGAATCTACAAATGTCAATCTGCTACCAGCTCCCTATCAACCATGGTCCAGATTCACAAAGGTAAAGTTAGATGAAGCCCCGATATTTATATTACTTTGCTCTTTGAAGTCAGCACAAAGAAAAAATCCCTCTTGCACACAAGAACCAGTTCTGTCATCTTTGGTCACCGGAGGTGGAGACAGCATTGTGAAAGGCAGCCACAGCCTATTCAAGTGCTCAGTGACAACTGCTCCCCCCACTCTAGCCCAGTAAGACCCATCAGGATATGCAGGGCACACCTCAGCTCCCTATGTTTGATAGTCTAGCATGCATGCACAAACCGGTCCCTCTCAGTTAAAAAACAGACGTTGATTCCACAGGCAGGCAGAGGCAAAGGATGGTTAAAAAAGAAAATGTCCACTTTCTAAAAGTGGCATTTTCTAATACATAATTTAAAAAACACTTCACTAAAAGGTGTATTTTACAATTCTGAGTTCAGGCAACCTAAACTCCAAATCTCTATCATGTCTCAATTGAAAGTTACAATTGTAAAATGTTACAAAGCAGCTCAAATGTTAACCTATGGAAGAGATAGCCTTTCAATAGTGAAAAATGAAATTGGCAGTATTTCGTTATCAGGACGTGTAGAACACACCAGCACAGGTCCTACCTTTCACATACACTTCACCCTGCCCATGGGGGGTACAATGGACCTACGTTAGGGGTGACTCACATGTAAGATAAGAGATGGTAATGGCCTGGTAGTGGGTGCACTTCCAAATTAGACTGGGGCAAATCTTTGCTCCAGTCACAAGCTGCACAGCTTGGGTTTGTTGAATGAAAAGTATAATTCGATTTTCCTTCCCATAAATCATTTTTATTCATTGTTCTTCAAGCTTTTACAAATCTTCAGGGTTCAAAACATGCATTGGTTTTCATTTATGTGAACCATTATGGCACTGCAAGCATGTGTACCAAGCAGCCGATTCTGCGCTGAGAAATGGAAAAGATTTTTCTTTACAGTTGAGGCAAAGTAAGTCATGAACTAAGTTTAAGATGAGTTTGGTATTTTTATTTGGTTTGTGTATGAGGCACAGTGTATGATGAGTTCTCAGGGGGATAGTACATATATTTTTTGTGCAGTTAGTTACAGGGTGTAGGGTTATTGTAGGGGTTTTTGGGCTAAGTTTGCATGTAATTCACGACGTATTCTTGGCACGTGCTTGAATACTCAGGTTATGTACTTTTTATTTTGAAGGTTTCTTTTGAATTCTGTCCCTTAAGATTTTATACAATGCTAATGGGCCTCTTTTAAAATTTCAGTTACCCCTGAAGAAGGGCTTCGGTCCCGAAATGCATTGAGTCAATATTTGCACAATTAACCAGGATGTATTGTTGATTCCATTGTGCTGCATGATAAAGCCTGGATGGGCGTGTATACAGCATCTGAAGCTTGGAATTAAGCCGCCTCTGTTTAATATTTGTAAAAGCTTGAAGTACAATGAATAAAAATTATTTATATGAAGGAAAATCGAATTATACTTTTCATTCAACAAACCCACGTGGTGCAGCCTGTAACTGAAGCGAAGATTTGCCCCACTCTAATTTAGAACTTTATAACCATGCTCACTGGGACAAGGCATACAACAAGCGGGCACGCATAATATGCTTAGAATATTAATCATGTTAAAAAAGTGTAAAAATTGTGTGCATGGACTCATCTCTCAAGTGGGTGCACTTAGCAGGTCGACATGGCAGTTGAGAACAGCTTACGCAGACACTGCAGTGGCAGGTCTGAGATACATTTGAAAGGCTACTTGGGTGGGAGGCACAATCAGTGATGCAGGCCCACTGGTAGCATTTGATTTACAGGCCCTGGGTACACACAGTGCACTTAACTAGGGACTTACTGGTAAATCAAATATACCAATCATGGATAACCAATCAAAATCACAATTTACACAAGGATCACTTGCACTTTGGCACTGATCAGCAGTGGCAAAGTGCCCGAAGCTTCTAAACCAGCAAAAAGAAAATCCAGCACACAGTCAAAAATACAGGAAATAGAGGCAAAAATTCAGGGAAGAGCACACCAAGGATGCCAGGTCTTACAATCCATAACACCTAGTAGCAAAATATTTACAACACAAGGTATCTGTATCTAACCATAACACATGGTAGCAGAATATTTAGCACAGAGAATATCTGTATCTATCCATAACACCCGGTAGCAGAAGGTTCAGCACAGCGGATATCTGTATCTATCCATAACACACGGTAGCAGAAGGTTCAGCACAGCGGATATCTGTATCTATCCATAACACATGGTAGCACAATATTCAATTCTGATCGTATCACGGCAGCAGCACATTTAGCTCAGAGGGTATCTGCTTCTATTACTTATCCACTGTTGCAGAATATTCAGCACAGAGGGTAGCTGTAGCTATCCATATTACATGGTAGCAGAAAACCAGGGCAAGGGATAGCTGCTTCTATTCATAACACATGGTAGCAGACTATACAGCACAGAGAGTATCTGTATCCATCCATAATACATGGGAGTTGAACATACAGCACAGATAGTATCTGTATCTATCCATAGCACATGTTAGCAGAATATCCAGGACAGAACATTCAGGACAAAGGGTATCTGCATCCATTCATTACACATGGCAGCAGAACATTTAGCACAGAGGGTATCTGCTTCAATTCATAACACATGGCAGCAGAACATTCAGCGCATTTATAGCGCAATGCAGCTAAACATAGATAACTGATGGTATCTGGCTCTATTCATAGCACAAGGCAGCAGAAGATTTGGCACTGAAGGTATCTGCATTTATTCAGCACTGAGGGTATCTGCTTCTATTCAGCACTAAGGGTATCTGCTTCTATTCAGCACTGAGGGCATCTGCTTCTATTCCTAACACAAGGCAGCAGAACATTCGGCACTGAGAGTATCTGCATCCATTCCTAACACAAGGCAGCAGAACATTAGGCACTGCTTCTATTCAGCACTAAGGGTATCTGCTTGTATTACTAACACAAGGTAGCAGAACATTCGGCACTGAGAGTATCTGCATCCATTCATTACACATGGCAGCAGAACATTTAGCACAGAGAGTATCTGCTTCAATTCATAACACATGGCAGCAGAACATTCAGCGCATTTATAGCGCAATGCAGCTAAACATAGATCATTGAGGGTATCTCGCTCTATTCCTAACACACAGCAACAGGACATCATTCACGGAGGTAATCTGCTTCCATTCCAAACACAAGGGATCAGAACATTCAGCTCTGAGGGTATCTCTATCTATCCGTAGCACATGGCAGCAGAACATTCAGCGCATTTATAGCACAATGCAGCCAAACATAGATCACTGAGGGTATCTGGCTCTATTCATAGCACAAGGCAGCAGAAGATTTGGCACTGAGGGTATCTGCTTCTATTCAGCACTGAGGGTATCTGCTTCTATTCCTAACAAAAGGTAGCAGAACATTCGGCACTGAGGGTATCTGCATCCATTCCTAACACAAGGCAGCAGACCATTCGGCACTAAGGGTATCTGCTTCTATTCCTAACACAAGGCAGCAGAAGATTCGGCACTGAGGGTATCTGCTTCTATTCCTAACACAAGGCAGCAGAACATTCGGCACTGAGAGTATCTGCATCCATTCCTAACACAAGGCAGCAGAACATTAGGCACTGAGGGTATCTACTTCTATTCCTAACACAAGGCAGCAGAACATTCGGCACTGAGGGTATCTGCTTCTATTCCTAACACAAGGCAGCAGAACATTCGGCACTGAGGGTATCTACTTCTATTCCTAACACAAGGCAGCAGAACATTCGGCACTGAGGGTATCTGCTTCTATTCAGCACTGAGGGTATCTGCTCTATTCCTAACACAAGGCAGCAGAACATTCGGCACTGAGGGTATCTGCATCCATTCCTAACACAAGGCAGCAGAACGTTCGGCACTGAGGGTATCTGCATCATTTCCTAACACAAGGCAGCAGACCATTCGGCACTGAGGGTATCTGCTTCTATTCCTAACACAAGGCAGCAGAAGATTCGGCACTGAGGGTATCTGCATCCATTCCTAACACAAGGCAGCAGACCATTCGGCACAGAGAGTATCTGCTTCTATTCCTAACACAAGGGAGCAGAACGTTCAGCACTGAGGGTATCTGCTTCTATTCATAACATGGCAGCAGAAGATTCAGCACTGATGGCATCTGCTTATATTTAGGACTGAGGGTATCTGCTTCTATTCCTAACACAAGGCAGCGGAACATTCAGCACTGAGGGTATCTACTTCTATTCCTAACACAAGGCAGCAGAACATTCGGCACTGAGGGTATCTGCTTCTATTCCTAACACAAGGCAGCAGAACATTAGGCACTGAGGGTATCTACTTCTATTCCTAACACAAGGCAGCAGAACATTCTGCACTGAGGGTATCTGCTTCTATTCCTAACACAAGGCAGCAGAACATTAGGCACTGAGGGTATCAGCTTCTATTCAGCACTGAGGGTATCTGCTCTATTCCTAACACAAGGCAGCAGAACATTCAGCACTGAGGGTATCTGCATCCATTCCTAACACAAGGCAGCAGAAGATTCAGCACTGATGGCATCTGCTTATATTTAGGACTGAGGGTATCTGCTTCTATTCCTAACACAAGGCAGCGGAACATTCAGCACTGAGGGTATCTACTTCTATTTCTAACACAAGGCAGCAGAACATTCTGCACTGAGGGTATCTGCTTCTATTCCTAACACAAGGCAGCAGAACATTCGGCACTGACGGTATCTGCTTCTATTCCTAACACAAGGCAGCAGAACATTAGGCACTGAGGGTATCTACTTCTATTCCTAACACAAGGCAGCAGAACATTCTGCACTGAGGGTATCTGCTTCTATTCCTAACACAAGGCAGCAGAACATTAGGCACTGAGGGTATCAGCTTCTATTCAGCACTGAGGGTATCTGCTCTATTCCTAACACAAGGCAGCAGAACATTCAGCACTGAGGGTATCTGCATCCATTCCTAACACAAGGCAGCAGAAGATTCAGCACTGATGGCATCTGCTTATATTTAGGACTGAGGGTATCTGCTTCTATTCCTAACACAAGGCAGCGGAACATTCAGCACTGAGGGTATCTACTTCTATTCCTAACACAAGGCAGCAGAACATTCGGCACTGAGGGTATCTGCTTCTATTCCTAACACAAGGCAGCAGAACATTAGGCACTGAGGGTATCTACTTCTATTCCTAACACAAGGCAGCAGAACATTCTGCACTGAGGGTATCTGCTTCTATTCCTAACACAAGGCAGCAGAACATTAGGCACTGAGGGTATCAGCTTCTATTCAGCACTGAGGGTATCTGCTCTATTCCTAACACAAGGCAGCAGAACATTCGGCACTGAGGGTATCTGCATCCATTCCTAACACAAGGCAGCAGAACATTCGGCACTGAGGGTATCTGCATCCATTCCTAACACAAGGCAGCAGACCATTCGGCACTGAGGGTATCTGCTTCTATTCCTAACACAAGGCAGCAGAACGTTCAGCACTGAGGGTATCCGCTTCTATTCATAACATGGCAGCAGAAGATTCAGCACTGATGGCATCTGCTTATATTTAGGACTGAGGGTATCTGCTTCTATTCCTAACACAAGGTAGCAGAACATTCGGCACTGAGGGTATCTGCATCCATTCCTAACACAAGGCAGCAGACCATTCGGCACTAAGGGTATCTGCTTCTATTCCTAACACAAGGCAGCAGAAGATTCGGCACTGAGGGTATCTGCTTCTATTCCTAACACAAGGCAGCAGAACATTCGGCACTGAGAGTATCTGCATCCATTCCTAACACAAGGCAGCAGAACATTAGGCACTGAGGGTATCTACTTCTATTCCTAACACAAGGCAGCAGAACATTCGGCACTGAGGGTATCTGCTTCTATTCCTAACACAAGGCAGCAGAACATTCGGCACTGAGGGTATCTACTTCTATTCCTAACACAAGGCAGCAGAACATTCGGCACTGAGGGTATCTGCTTCTATTCAGCACTGAGGGTATCTGCTCTATTCCTAACACAAGGCAGCAGAACATTCGGCACTGAGGGTATCTGCATCCATTCCTAACACAGGCAGCAGAACGTTCGGCACTGAGGGTATCTGCATCATTTCCTAACACAAGGCAGCAGACCATTCGGCACTGAGGGTATCTGCTTCTATTCCTAACACAAGGCAGCAGAAGATTCGGCACTGAGGGTATCTGCATCCATTCCTAACACAAGGCAGCAGACCATTCGGCACAGAGAGTATCTGCTTCTATTCCTAACACAAGGGAGCAGAACGTTCAGCACTGAGGGTATCTGCTTCTATTCATAACATGGCAGCAGAAGATTCAGCACTGATGGCATCTGCTTATATTTAGGACTGAGGGTATCTGCTTCTATTCCTAACACAAGGCAGCGGAACATTCAGCACTGAGGGTATCTACTTCTATTCCTAACACAAGGCAGCAGAACATTCGGCACTGAGGGTATCTGCTTCTATTCCTAACACAAGGCAGCAGAACATTAGGCACTGAGGGTATCTACTTCTATTCCTAACACAAGGCAGCAGAACATTCTGCACTGAGGGTATCTGCTTCTATTCCTAACACAAGGCAGCAGAACATTAGGCACTGAGGGTATCAGCTTCTATTCAGCACTGAGGGTATCTGCTCTATTCCTAACACAAGGCAGCAGAACATTCAGCACTGAGGGTATCTGCATCCATTCCTAACACAAGGCAGCAGAAGATTCAGCACTGATGGCATCTGCTTATATTTAGGACTGAGGGTATCTGCTTCTATTCCTAACACAAGGCAGCGGAACATTCAGCACTGAGGGTATCTACTTCTATTTCTAACACAAGGCAGCAGAACATTCTGCACTGAGGGTATCTGCTTCTATTCCTAACACAAGGCAGCAGAACATTCGGCACTGACGGTATCTGCTTCTATTCCTAACACAAGGCAGCAGAACATTCGGCACTGAGGGTATCTGCTTCTATTCCTAACACAAGGCAGCAGAACATTAGGCACTGAGGGTATCTACTTCTATTCCTAACACAAGGCAGCAGAACATTCTGCACTGAGGGTATCTGCTTCTATTCCTAACACAAGGCAGCAGAACATTAGGCACTGAGGGTATCAGCTTCTATTCAGCACTGAGGGTATCTGCTCTATTCCTAACACAAGGCAGCAGAACATTCAGCACTGAGGGTATCTGCATCCATTCCTAACACAAGGCAGCAGAAGATTCAGCACTGATGGCATCTGCTTATATTTAGGACTGAGGGTATCTGCTTCTATTCCTAACACAAGGCAGCGGAACATTCAGCACTGAGGGTATCTACTTCTATTCCTAACACAAGGCAGCAGAACATTCGGCACTGAGGGTATCTGCTTCTATTCCTAACACAAGGCAGCAGAACATTAGGCACTGAGGGTATCTACTTCTATTCCTAACACAAGGCAGCAGAACATTCTGCACTGAGGGTATCTGCTTCTATTCCTAACACAAGGCAGCAGAACATTAGGCACTGAGGGTATCAGCTTCTATTCAGCACTGAGGGTATCTGCTCTATTCCTAACACAAGGCAGCAGAACATTCGGCACTGAGGGTATCTGCATCCATTCCTAACACAAGGCAGCAGAACATTCGGCACTGAGGGTATCTGCATCCATTCCTAACACAAGGCAGCAGACCATTCGGCACTGAGGGTATCTGCTTCTATTCCTAACACAAGGCAGCAGAACGTTCAGCACTGAGGGTATCCGCTTCTATTCATAACATGGCAGCAGAAGATTCAGCACTGATGGCATCTGCTTATATTTAGGACTGAGGGTATCTGCTTCTATTCCTAACACAAGGCAGCGGAACATTCAGCACTGAGGGTATCTACTTCTATTCCTAACACAAGGCAGCAGAACATTCGGCACTGAGGGTATCTGCTTCTATTCCTAACACAAGGCAGCAGAACATTAGGCACTGAGGGTATCTACTTCTATTCCTAACACAAGGCAGCAGAACATTCTGCACTGAGGGTATCTGCTTCTATTCCTAACACAAGGCAGCAGAACATTAGGCACTGAGGGTATCAGCTTCTATTCAGCACTGAGGGTATCTGCTCTATTCCTAACACAAGGCAGCAGAACATTCAGCACTGAGGGTATCTGCATCCATTCCTAACACAAGGCAGCAGAAGATTCAGCACTGATGGCATCTGCTTATATTTAGGACTGAGGGTATCTGCTTCTATTCCTAACACAAGGCAGCGGAACATTCAGCACTGAGGGTATCTACTTCTATTCCTAACACACGGCAGCAGAACATTTGGCACTGAGGGTATCTGCTTCTATTCCTAACACAAGGCAGCAGAACATTCAGCACTGAGGGTATCTGGTTTTATTCCTAACACAAGGCAGCAGAAGATTCGGCACTAAGGGTATCTGCTTCTATTCCTAACACAAGGCAGCAGAACATGCGGCACTGAGGGTATCTGCATCCATTCCTAACACAAGGCAGCAGAACATTCGGCACTGACGGTATCTGCTTCTATTCCTAACACAAGGCAGAAGAACATACGGCACTGAGGGTATCTGCTTCTATTCCTAACACAAGGCAGCAGAACATTCGGCACTGAGGGTATCTGCTTCTATTCCTAACACAAGGCAGCAGAACATTTGGCACTGAGGGTATCTGCATCCATTCCTAACACAAGGCAGCAGACCATTCGGCACTGAGGGTATCTGCTTCTATTCCTAACACAAGGCAGCAGAAGATTCGGCACTGAGGGTATCTGCTTCTAGTCCTAACACAAGGCAGCGAACGTTCGGCACTGAGGGTATCTGCTTCTATTCATAACATGGCAGCAGAAGATTCAGCACTGATGGCATCTGTTTATATTTAGGACTGAGGGTATCTGTTTCGATTCCTAACACAAGGCAGCGGAACATTCAGCACTGAGGGGATCTGGTTTTATTCCTAATACAAGGCAGCAGAAGATTCGGCACTAAGGGTATCTGCTTCTATTCCTAACACAAGGCAGCAGAACAAGCGGCACTGAGGGTATCTGCATCCATTCCTAACACAAGGCAGCAGAACATTCGGCACTGAGGGTATCTGCTTCTATTCCTAACACAAGGCAGCAGAACATTCGGCACTGACGGTATCTGCTTCTATTCCAAACACAAGGCAGCAGAACATTCGGCACTGAGGGTATCTGCTTCAATTCCTAACGCGAGGCAGCAGAACTTTCGGCACAGAGAGTATCTGGTTTTATTCCTAACACAAGGCAGCAGAACATTCGGCACTGACGGTATCTGCTTCTATTCCTAACACAAGGCAGAAGAACATACGGCACTGAGGGTATCTGCTTCTATTCCAAACACAAGGCAGCAGAACATTTGGCACTGAGGGTATCTGCTTCTATTCCAAACACAAGGCAGCAGAACATTTGGCACTGAGGGTATCTGCTTCTATTCCAAACACAAGGCAGCAGACCATTCGGCACTGAGGGTGTCTGGTTTTATTCCTAACACAAGGCAGCAGAACATTAAGCATCAAGGGTAACATTGGGCTGCAAGATTATTACTTGGTGAAGTGGGGCGAGGTATTTCCTTCCCCTAATTGCTCTATCTCTTGAAGTGCAGGACTAAACTACCATCATTTCTCAGCCTAGATTTCTTTCTGAGGAATGTTCATGTCATGGCCTGTCCATGAATGTACAGACAGAAAAAGCACATGAAGGCTAAGCCCTTGTGGCCAGATGACGGTTCTGTTTGCGCCCACTCAAGGGGATGTTCTGCAGGAACTCTGCCTTCCGGACTCGGTGGAGAGGGTAGGTCGATTCACGCTACGTGAGGAGAAGAAATTCCTATAACTTTGAGGAATTCACACTCATGTACAGTCCACCGAGTACTGTTGATGTCAGGATAATGACTGATTAGGGTAGCCCCTGACACTAACAGGTATTGAGTCTGAACGTAATACGTAGATTGTTAATAACCCTAACTTGAGTAGGTTGTTAAATGTAGATAGTTTTTCTAAAAAGGTCCTGAAGAATCGCGAGTATAGTTACTCTAGGCGAGAAACATATTGACCGACTTCTTACAATTACATGCCACCTTAATAAGAGACATTACACTCGAATAAGTGCCATGTATACACACTTTTAATTGAAGGTAGGAGGTCATCAGAATAAAACTCATTTTCACCAGGCACTCCTGACCTCTTTTTAATCACACTACCATATATCTACATTAATCAGGCCCCACACCCGCACTTCACCAATACGGCAGTCGGATTAAAGATCTCCGCTAAAGTGCCCCTTTTTAGGGAGCCCTTCGGGCATTGCACCGCCGGCCCGACGAGGAGCAGCCCAAATGATGAAGCATGACACCTGAAAGGGTGTGTGAGGGCATTTAAATCCGACATATGGATTTCCAACCAGGTCTACACGGTGCATTTTAACCCACCTTAGCTTTCACGTTGACACTACTCTATTTCTGAGGAACTATAGGAACACCTTTTGTTATTATTGTACTAGGGGCCCCTGTTCCTACTGGACCTCCCATTCTGTTGTGAGTGGAAAATGGCCTCTTCAGTCCCTCTATTTGTATTCTATCTCTTGCTGAAAGAGGAGTCATGTTTCCCCTAGTAATACAGGCTTTCTCCATCCAACAAAATGTAAAATCCCAGAACATGGTATATAAATAGTATTGTAAAATTGCCTCTTTTATTGAGGTTGCAGCCAGAATTGTGCCTATGGCAGGTAGATGTACACTTCAACAAAACAATGACATGAACCTAGCGAGTGAACTCTATGTCTCTTCCTTGGAGTAGAGTGAAGAAGAACTGCAAGGAGTGTATGGTTGAAAGAAACTTTCAAAGGTCTAAATGACCAATACAAATAATGCTGGCCTTAGATTCTGCTGTACAATGAGATCTGGAAAACAGTTTCATAGCCAATAGGCTAGCTCAGTGGGTGGCACTAAAAAGAGCTGCAATCCTACGGTATATGCTCTAAGAGCTGTAATGTGCTCTTACAGCATACATTGGGTCACTCTTCTTACTCATGGCCTCCTGGAGTATAAAGCTGTAGGTATCAGTAGTGCATGACGTCACGTGTACCACTAACTAATCTAACATGTTCACAAGAGTTTCACTGGCATTTACACCAGATGTTACACACCACTCTGTTTTGGCTCGTTGAGTTCCAGAATTTCTTCAATGGGAGAAGATAATTTTCAGTTGAAAGAGCACCACTTTTCAATGGTGCAAAAAAGGCAACCGGAAACAAAAGAAGGACAACAAGTCTGTTAAAATTAGGTTATCAAATAAGTAAAAGCAAGCCATTTTCAAACTTCTGGGCAGAAGACAGAAGCATCACAAAAAGCGGACTCCTAATCTAACGCATGTCAATGCAATAAGTATTGATATTTGATGGATTAAATTATTTTATGGTGATTGGAAATGAATAAAACTGACCACATGAGTGATAACTTACATGTAGTGCCATTGCATGTTACAGGTAATCTTTCACTTTAAAGCAGGTGTGTACATCGTTGACCTAGGATTTATTCCATATTTTCCAGGTGTTTGTTGACTATGTAAGTGAATCCCATTTACCTCAAATACACATTCATTTATACTAGGTGAATATCCTGAAAATCTCTAATGGATCCTGCTTTCTTGCATCTACGTTGGACAACTCTGACGTAAGGTAACAGAAAAAGGTTTGGGTCTGACTGACAACTGCAATAAGATTAAAAGGTACACAGTTTATATCGTTTTGGACCTATTTTAATTGTGCATGTAGTGCAAGAGATTGGTTAACACTTCGAGATAAGAGTCTGTACGTGTAGATCCATAGTGTTATTATGTTGAGTGCGCCATTGAATACAGTGAGGTGCTCGGGGCTTCCACTGGCCGATAGAAGCCCGGAGCATCAACATTCCAATGTTTGTTCGCAGCTGCTGCTGTGAACAAAGGCCGCACAGAGTCTGAGGGGATCTCACCCCCCTCGGGCTTCCTGAGGCCTTTGTTTTACAAATTAGAACATTCTGCCCTCTACGGACGGAATGTTCTAATAGCCTTTTTTTTTTAAATCTTTTTTTTTTACAGGCTTGCAACATGTTTACAAAAAGAAACCAAGGCTGGGGTGCAATAATACAATCCTCGCATATGTAGATGCCAGCCAAATTTTTTGTATAACAGAGGGAATATGAAGAACAACTGATTCGCCCCCACCCCACCTGGCACTGTAACCAATATGTATCATACCATTGACAGAGCAATAAGAAAGGACCATGTGAGCACATATGGTTGGTAGTCCATAAGCGGTAGTTCCAAGTCCAACATGTCTGGGCCAGACCTAGGAAAAAAGATATATATAAGAGCAGGACGAATCACTCAACAGGGTGGCTCAATAAATACACCGTCAGTGGAGCCCAAAAATCCTTGGGTCGTGAGGCCTCCGGTAACTCCTGTGCGTACACCGCCAGTTGTTCCCTACAATATATTAAATCTTTGATCCATTTCTTTACAGTGGACTTGGAGTTTGCACCCCAACATTGCGCCACAGCACGCTTAGCCAACAGGGTCGAAACAGCGACCAATCTCCTATTGCAGGGTTTGAGATATTTCACACTACCCAGCAGGCACACCTCAGGCTCGCACCACACACTCCCCAGCACAACATCCGAGAGCACACCCACAACCCTGGCCCAGAACGCAGCTATCCCATCACAATGCCACGCCAGATGTAAAAAATAAGCATCAGCCTGCCCGGATCGTACACAATCAGCTGTGTCCCGCAGGCCGAATCTGCGTAGCTGCACTGGCGTGTAATATAGCTGGTGCAAAAATGTTAAATGAATGATACACAAATTATAGTTCGCCATGAGGTGACCAGTCAGCTTGCAGCAAAATTTCCAGTTATCTGGAGATAACTCAGACCCCATCGTAGTGTTCCATTTAAGATATGAAGGGTGGTCCCTCTGTTCCCGCTCACGCTGTGACGCACCATACAGCCTAGTGATCAGGCCCTTGCGTTCTGACCCAGCCAGCACCGCCTGCAGTGCCTTCAATGATTGTGGTTCAGTGGGATAATTAGGATAAAAGGACCTGACCGACCTGCCGTACTCTCACGTAGGTAGATCCCAGCATCAACCCAGAGTCGCAGCCCGCCTGTACACTCTGGAGTGAGCGGATCTGACCACCTTCATACAGGTCTCCCATATGTGTAACACCTACATTCATCAGCGCTCTTATAGCAGGGCGCTCCTGGGCTGCCAATATGTCAGGGTGTGCAGCAATAGGGAGCTTCGGGGTGTACAGGTAATCGAGCTGCACCCTCCGGGCAAGGGCTCGCCAGGCCCAGGCAGTGCACTGCACCGGGCTGATTTCCGTCCTGGGGCCTCCACTCCCTCCAGATAGTGCTGCAGCCACTAGCGACATTGGAAGCACCACGTCGGACTCAATCGCCGTGTGCTGCAAGAACTGTTGCCGAAAAAAGCAATAGTGGGCAAACTGCGCCTGCACGCATAAATAATATAAGCGCATATCGGGTGCCTCAAACCCGCCACGGTCGAACGGCTGCACAAGGACGTTCCACCTACAATGTAAATTGTAAATTGATACTTGTATAGCGCACTACTCACCCGCAAGGGTCTCAAGGCGCTTGTACGAATACCACTGTGCAACCCATCCTGGCTTTCCCTGTGAGGCGTCCACTCCTGGGCACCCCCAAGGTGGAGGCCAGGCATCCTTAGCGTTGTGGGGGCCGTTGTGGAGATTAAGCAAGCTATTGCCCAGAGTTGCAGAGTGGGACTCCATGATTGGAATAGGCACCGAGGCAAGAATTATCAGGTCCGTGGAATTTTTTAGCCCAAGACCCGCCGAGGCAGGGAATTGAACCCTGGTCCCAGGCTAGACCTCTGCATCAGGGTCTGCCGCTCTAATCATTGAGCCACACTTCTCCACAATGGGGCTTCTTACCCCCCCAGACAAAGGACAGAAGGGCCGATTGCAATGTCTTTAACAGAGCAATATTTAGTCGAATAGGTATAGTCACAAACAAATATAACAATTTGGGTAATATAGACATTTTCGTAACAGCGATGCGATCAGCAAGCGCCAGCGGCAACTGAGACCACCGCTCCGCCCTATCTGTGATCTGTGCTACGACCTGTCCATAGTTCATGGAGATCACCTGTTCAGGATCCCTGTGCAGCCAGATCCCTAGGTACTTCACCGGATCCTGGGTCCAAGACAGAGGGAAATCAAGCTCAACCTCACGCATGCCAGCAGTCAGCGGGAACACCGTCGGCTTAGCCCAGTTGATCTCTAACCCAGAATAGCCCTCACATTTTACGTACTCGTGAAGTAATTCAGGCAGGTAGGTCTCTGGTTCATGCACATAAAGGAGCATATCGTCTGTGTATAGTGAGACAACCAGAGGTCGCTGCCGAAAACGCAACACAGCAGATGCATGCAACTGGCGCAGTTTGCAAGCCAGGGGTTCCAATGCTAGCGCAAAAAGCATTGACGAAAGGGGGCAGCCCTGCCGTGTACCTCTGCTAATCGGAAAGGCCGAAGACACCTAGCCATTGACACGCACTCTAGCAATGGGCTCAGTATACAGCAGGGAATCAAATGCTTTTGATGCGTCCAGCAGCACTGCCACCGCCTGGAAGTCAGGATCAAAGTAATGCAAGGTAGCGAAAATCGTGCGTAAATTGTGAGTGGTAGTCCTAGCAGGCACAAATCCTGATTGATCAGGGAGAACCAATAGGGGAACCAGCGGCTGCAGCCGGGTAGCGATCATCTTCGATAGGATCTTGGCATCGATATTAATAATTGACAGAGGCCGGTAAGACTCGCAGCGATTTGCAACCTTATCAGGCTTTCAAAGCATAACCAGAAGGGCCTCCTTCAAGAATGGGGGGAGATGGCCAGCATCATACTCCTCCGCATATACGTCCAGAAGCCTCGGGGCCAAGTCATCAATGTAAGTTTTATAAAATTTGCTGGGAAGTCCATCTAACCTGGCGGCCTTGCATGTAGGGATGTACATAATAGCAAGTTGAACATCCTCTACATCAAATGGTTGTGTGAGATATTCTCTATGTCCCGAAGATAGCCAGCCGAGGGCCACGCCATCCGGGTAGTAGGGCATGTCCGTCTCAGGAACTCGAAACTCACACTTGTTCTAATAGCCTTAGAGCTCTCCATAGTGGTCTCTACCGGCCATTAAATGTATGCTCACTTGTTAAAGGCCCAAGCCGAAACGCTGTAGTGGGCCTTTAATGGCCGGTAGAGCCCGCTAAGGCAGGCTGTATTAAATTGTAACAATCAGATATTTGGCACTAATTTCAATTTATTAAAAGAAATATGGACTTTCATAAGTATGCAATAATGTTCATATTAAGGTGGACCTAATAGCTATCCAGAATAAGAATAAATATGGCCATGAGCAGCATCACAACTGTGTTTGTGAGCAGATTTTGGGAAGTTTTAAGGACGCTCTTAAGAAACAAGAAACACAGTTCAGTCAATGACCTCCAGGCACATTACCAAGGGTGACCTCAAGTGTTAATACTGTAAACCTTTTGATGAACTGAGCACAAAGGAATCATAATGTGGTCTTTTCCAAATGCCACATGGGTACATAAGCTATGATGACGTGGAATCTGGCTAAAACATATAATTAAGTATGTGAACAACTAATGCTTCTTGATGAAGGCCCAGGGACTTTGCTTGGTTTGTTCAGATATTTGTACTATACCACTTGTGGGAGATTAGATACATTTGGCACTGGTGCAAAAATGGGTAAAACACCTTTCGCAGAGATTGAGCTGTTTGCGAATAAAGGAAAGGAGAAAACACATCTTGGTCCACTCATTTTGCGTAAACATTTTTCACTAGGAGTAACTGGAAAAAACACGTTTTCACAGAATGTCAAAAATATGTATGAAACATTGTTTGCTCATGCATGTTTTTTCGTGCGTAATGCACATTAATCAAATGAGGCAACACAATATTACACTATTAATTCTTTATTTGTATTAAGAAACAGACTACTCTGTTTTGCCTCAAATTTAGGCTCATCTTGCACATTTTCAGTGAGTGAAGGCAAAGCATTACTTCAATTCCTGCGATAATGCTGCATTTAACAAGGGTGAACACATAGTGCAGCACCATATCTACAAAGCTTAGCGTGCCACTGGTGTAGTGCCCTGCACTGGCACTCAAGCAATACTGCCTTGTGTGCTGCACTACGTTGCATCATGGAGCAGGTGTGAGTGTGCACTGTTTAGCATAGGATTTGTACTGAATGTGTACTCTTCCAGCATAAGTTACTTGGCGGAGACAGTCACTGGAGGATCCTATGCACTGGATTGTGTGATGTGCTCTGCAGTACACATGCAAGAGGTGAGGGTGCACTGTCTAGCATAGGACTTGTACTGAATTTGTACACTTCCAATATATGTTACTTGGCATAGACAGTCATTGGCGGATCCTATGCACTGGATTGTGTGATGTGCTCTGCAGCACACATGCAAGAGGTGAGGGTGCACCGTCTAGCATGGGATTTACACTGGATCTGTACCCTTCCGGAATATATGCTACTTGGTGTAGACGGTCTCTGACAGTTCCTATACACTAGATTGTGTGATGTGCTCTGCAGCAAACATGCAAGAGGTGAGGGTGGACTGTCTAGCATAGATTTGCACTGGATGTGTACCCTTCCAGTGTATGTTACTTGGCGTAGTCAGTCTCTGACGGATCCTATGCACGGGATTGTGTGATGTGCTCTGCAGCATACATGCAAGAGGTGAGGGTGCACCGTCTAGCATGGGATTTACACTGGATGTGTACACTTCCGGTATATTTTACTTGGCGTAGACGGTCTCTGGCAGATCCTATGCACTGGATTGTGTGATGTGCTCTGCAGCACACATGCAAGAGGTGAGGGTGCACCGTCTAGCATGGGATTTACACTGGATGTGTACACTTCCGGTATATTTTACTTGGTATAGTCAGTCTCTGACGGATCCTATGCATGGGATTGTGTGATGTGCTCTGCAGCACACATGCAAGAGGTGAGGGTGCACCGTCTAGCATGGGATTTACACTGGATGTGTACACTTCCGGTATATTTTACTTGGTATAGTCAGTCTCTGACGGATCCTATGCATGGGATTGTGTGATGTGCTCTGCAGCATACATGCAAGAGGTGAGGGTGCACCGTCTAGCATGGGATTTACACTGGATCTGTACACTTTCGGTATATTTTACTTGGTGTAGACGGTCTCTGGCAGGTCCTATGCACTGGATTGTGTGATGTGCTCTGCAGCACACATGCAAGAGGTGAGGTTTCACTGTCTAGTATGGGATTTGTACTGAATGTGTACCCTTCCAGTGTATGTTACTTGGTGTAGACAGTCTGATGGATCCTATGCACGGGATTGTGTGATGTGCTCTGCAGCACACATGCAAGAGGTGAGGGTGCACCGTCTAGCATGGGATTTACACTGGATGTGTACACTTCCGGTATATTTTACTTGGTGTAGTCAGTCTCTGACGGATCCTATGCATGGGATTGTGTGATGTGCTCTGCAGCATACATGCAAGAGGTGAGGGTGCACCGTCTAGCATGGGATTTACACTAGATCTGTACACTTTTGGTATATTTTACTTGGTGTAGACGGTCTCTGGCAGGTCCTATGCACTGGATTGTGTGATGTGCTCTGCAGCACACATGCAAGAGGTGACGGTGCACCGTTTAGCATGGGATTTACACTGGATGTGTACCCTTCTGGTATATGTTACATGGCGTAGACGGTCTCTGGCGGATCCTATGTACTGGATTGTGTGATGCGCTCTGCAGCACACATGCAAGAGGTGAGGGTGCACCGTGTAGCATGGGATTTACACCAGATGTGTACCCTTCCGGTATATGCTACTTGGCATAGACAGTCTCTGACGGATCCTATGCACTGGATTGTGTGATGTGCTCTGCAGCACACATGCATTGCATTATTTTTCGAGAAATTGACACATATCACCTTGGTTGCACCTGCTTCAAACAGACATTAGTTTTTGACACAAATTCTGCTGAGGCTACCTTCGTACAAGAAATGTATATCTAAACCTGTGGGATTTGTGCTCATCCACCCAGTAACACTCGCTTTACGCAAAGTGGAGCAAAGCGAAATGTGCACGTTTTAGTGCAAAAATCCTTGCGCTGGATGCTAAATCAAAGGCACTGCCTTGTGTTGCTTGCATCGCACTATTAATTGCTCTCTTTCTTTGCACAGCCCACACATATATGCAGTATGTACTTGGTAAAAACAGTAACAGAGTACATATATACACATTTGCTCTACTTTAGCAGAAATGCAAAATCCAAGTATCTGGAGTGTTGGAGTGAAATGTACGCTGAATTGGTAGCCGGTTTGCTATCTCTGATACTTTATGTGTCAAAAGAAACTTGACGCTTTAAAAGGCAGGTGTGAAAGTGCACACTGGGGTCAGTGCCAGTATAAACATGGCAGTTCATTTACAGCTTGACCGGATTGTATGTGACAAGGATCTTGGCTGCTATCTGCCCTCAAGCAGCTTGTTTTCTATTTTCTTTTTTTTAGCTTTCTCTTTGGTGAGACTTCCGAATTTGTTCAACAAAGATCTCATATTGTAGGTAAAAAAATACCAATACATCAATAATTTGAAAAAAATAACCATTGAAAATGAATAGAAAATATTGTTGCACGGGGCATAGCTAACATGAGTGCAGCAGGTGCAGTGCACCGGGACCCGAAGCCCTGAGGGTCCCACTGAACCCTGATAGGTGCTGTATTTTACTACCCCAACAACAGCCAAAGGGACCCATTTCTTGCTTCCACCAGAGCCCCTGGCACCCTTGCTGCGTTACTGCCAGGGATCATGTCCTACCTTCAGCCTATGCTGAAGGAGGGGTCTCCATCTCTGTTTAGTAAACCCTTGCAGTAACTGGTAATACAGGACTTTTGATGAGGTCAGTTGTCTTTATAGTTAGCCAGCTTGCCCTTTATTGATTTTTCATTGCTATGGCCAAGTTTATGATTGTATCTGCTTTCCAGTTTATTTCTATTCTTAGTTGTCTGTGTGGTGGAATCCCACGGCCTATGGTGTCTGAATCCTAAAAAAGAAATTCTGTCATATAGCCTGTAGGGATGGGCCATGTTTGGCATCTCTTTACTCGGCTTGCGTTTGGATCTCACATAAATCAGCTCCTATTATATTAGTAAAGCCAACAATTTGCTATACTTAAAATCGAAGTGTGTTCCTTCGT
Organism: Triturus cristatus; assembly: GCF_964204655.1. Lineage (NCBI taxonomy): Eukaryota > Metazoa > Chordata > Amphibia > Caudata > Salamandridae > Triturus > Triturus cristatus. The sequence continues at coordinate 113,124,156 of NC_140592.1, forward strand.
TTTTTTAGTTAATCCAGTACGGATACAAGAGAAGGCCAACATTTAGGGCTAGTTGTTTTTTCATCAAAAGCAATTGTTACACAGAATCCAGGATGACGCGTATCCTGGTATTGGCATGTGTGGAGTGCACCTAACATGGGGTGCTCTGGAAAGGACCCTCGTCCCCTGACCGCAGGGAGTGTGCGCGTTGACCAGTACTTGGTGGGAATTTCTAATGGGTCAAGTTTTATATAGATGATCTCTGTAAATATCAGAATCACTTGTTATTTGACATATTAAAAGGCCTCCTCAAAAGCCTTGTCTACACTTTCATCATAATCCAGGCCTGACCACCAGCCGCGGCTCGCACAGGTAAATGCTGTGGGGTGGTGAGGCGGGGGCGGGGCAGAGGTGGAGGGTATTGGAATCCGACACACGACAGCAATATCTAACTAAATGAATAAATAAAACCACTTACCTTAGTTAGTTTTCACATTGCTGTCGTATGTCGTATTCCACTAACCCCCACCCTGCCCAGGACACCCCTCACCGCCCCACAACATTTCCCTGTACGAGCCGCGGCAGCTGGCCGCGCATCATGATGTCCAGATCTAAATGCATTGATGAAAGCCAGACTCCCAAAAGGGCATGCCGCTGTTCTTGTGTACTTAAGGCCAGGTGTCTATAGAAGACTGGAGAGTGACTGTGAATAAAGCATTTACAGAAGGTCCCCATAAGTAACTTTCATATATGGAATCGATATTCATCAGCCGGTGTTTTGTGTTTAAGTGTTAGAAGGATGCTTGGCTTGTCCATAGTCTATAAAAGCTTCCTGTGCATTAGAACTGGCGTCACTCTGTCCACTGAGACCAACATCAGCATTGTTAGACCTAGCCAAGCTGCCCTAGGGAAGTGCCAGAGAGAAGAATGTAAAGGCCATGTCTAATATTCCAGCACAGGGTTTGGGTCTGCAGTGCTATCCTAGTGACGCTCTGATTACCCAAATCTATGTCTTTTTCTATCAGCGTAGACCACCGTATCATTCCTTTCTCGATGCTTGACACCCCTTTTCAAAAGTTGCAAAATTTAAATGAATTTCCATGAATAAAATAACACAAAAGGAGCTTTACCAGGAAAAAATGCAAGGAAAACCCTACGCTTAGGGGGTGCTTTATTGCACACATCTGAACTTTTAAGAAAGTTTTACAAAATGAACACAACATTGCAATTTTTGCAACAATTTACAGGCACAATTTGAAGTTTTTCGACCCCTTAACAGAATGACGAGTTTGCTCTGTAAATAGCAGAGTCACCTTTTACTAGCGGATCCATCCTCTGTTGCTAATGCATTGTCGAATGTTTAATGTGAATCAGAGTCGTGTATTCTGTAGCTAATGCCCATTCTCTAACTTCACATCCACTTACTGATGCATCAATGTATTATTCATGATGAATGGCCTTGCTTGTCATTTATATGTGCATCTCACAACCCTTTTACGTACTTGATTAATTTTGCAAATATGCTCAAGAAATCAGTGTAGAAAAGATGTCATTTCACGCCAGAATCTACCTCGCCACCTACAGCCCATCGTTCACCTATGCTTCCTCTGCTATAACTCCAAAATCACCATCAACAACGCCAACTGACCACACCTATCTTCAGATCTTGCTGCAGTGCAGAGACAGTTCTGTTACAAACCACAGACGATGCCCTCCTCACCTCAGATTACAACTGGTTTCTGATATTGCTGGGCCTGGCAGCCTCTTTCCTAACCACAGATAATGATGTTCTCAGCCTTCTGATATTCCTTGACCTCTCAGCCATTTTCAGCACTGTTGGTCATCACATCCTCAACCACACCTTGAAGTCTTGAATGGTTTTTACTGGAAGCGTCCTTCACTGGTTCTCTATTTATCCATCCAACTGACACCAGCTCATTCACAAGGTATGTCCTGGTCTCAAAAGATACCTATCCCCTTTGGATATTCCCAGGTTTCCCTCTTGTCCCGCATCAATTTTAAACTTAGTGACGCCACTTGGCACACTTCTCACCAATAACACCAATAACAGCCATGAAAGTCACCACTACACTGACGCACAGCACAAATACCACATGCATACAAGTCAGTTTTTGTGTATCTACTATTTGCTATTCACACAATGCTGCATAAAAATCATAAATATGGCACGGTTATCATTTTCTACCTGTCGTGTTTATGGTTTTAACTCATAATGAACTTGGCTAATTTCAAAGTGTGCCAAAATAAGACAGTTCACCTCTCTTGTAAAATCAAACTGAAAAGTCACATTACTCAAGCACTGAGATATGCTTTTGAAGGTAGTCAAATTCATGTAAAATCCTATGCATGAGACACAGAAACCGATGATTTGTGATCAGTTTCTCTTCAGTTTCACAACACCTTTTTACAGCCCCTATCCCAACAGAACAGACCATAGTTTGCCTTCAAAGCTTTTCCTCTTTCATTTGCCATTGAATCCGTCTGATGATCATATTCCCACTTCGGCAAGCCATGTCTGAGCTACCAATCTCTTTTCATTGCTTAAAGGCACCATTAACTTCTCCATAAGATGAAGTAGTTCAAACTGAGTTTAAGGTTAAACATTATATACCATTATTTAATGTACCTCGGATGGCCATGAGGAGGAATTCTAACTTTCACCCATTCACATTTCCCCCTGTGTTGGTTAAGGTGTTGGTGAACCAGCTGCAGACTCATTTGAATGTTGATAAAGAGCTTTGTGCTGTGCGTGTGAAAATCCTCTCAACTGTTGGGACAAAGGACAAACTAACTGAGAAAGCGTGGCGAATAGTCACAAAATCTTTACTAGATATGTAGGTCTCCCTTGGTTCCCTGGATTATGCCTTGTCCGGAGATATGGTGGCATATAACCGGGCCAGTGCCACCCGCGAACCAGGACCAATTTACCCCTTTCCAAAAAAGAGAGCTATTCTATTTCTCGCACGCCTGACATAGCTCCTCCCAAGCTAAGTCCCGCAGATTAAATTTACAGGCTGCTTGGGCTTGTTTATAGGCCCGCCCACATCCTGTGATCGAACCCCTGTCCTTGGGTGTCTGCCTCAAAGCAGCCTTGTCGTTATCGAATGTTACAACTGACGGTGCATCAGCTCTGCGTCGTCTCTGGACAATAAAATAACTGAATAGCTGGGTCTTTACCAGATAGGGTGGATTGCCTCATTCCTCATCTTCCCCGCTATAGCCCATGTTTTTTAATAATTATATAACTCTTCTCCCGTATTTCGTGCCCCTCTGTAGTCTGCTGTTCAGGTCTTCAAGAGAAGATAGTCAGATATTTCCCTTCATGGATGGTAGAGCAGAACAATCAAATACATCCCGGGAGGAGGCTCATCCATATCGAGTCCTTTATTACATCAAGGTGGCCGTAGCTGCAAGATGGCAAAATGGAAGTCATTCTTTAAGACCACTTTCTTCTTCAAGATTTACAGATGGCTCAAAATTGAGCAGTCAGATTGTTAGGGGTGCTTAGACTGCTGTTAAGCATCCAGAACTCACTAGATTGTCACTGAATAGCCACTGCGTGCATTTAAAGATTGGGTGCCTCACTCTCAAAGCCTGGTTGGTGATGCCTTTTATTACGCTAACACATGATTGATCAGACATACTCCTATCTGTAACTTGAAATCAACAAGTCTGGGTCTTCTGGGGGCTCAAGAAGTGTTTACAAGTTGTTAATAAATTGTTTAAAGTAAGAATAGAAAAATGAGGTTTCAATATGCCAAGTCCCCAACTGTTCAAGCAACTACTATTTCATCTCTGTCATGTATTAGAATAACCTTGTCTTTGAGCCTGGATAAAAGAAGCTCCTGAGATAAGATTGTTCTGAGATCTGGCAGGAGAATGCAGTATCTCTTCATAGAGGGTGCAGGGTGCTGAGAGAGGAAAGGAAAATAAATGGAGAGGCCAAGTAAGTCACCTTAAATGCTATTGGCCATCTCCTGTAGCACACGTACATACTGTCGGGTGTCTAGAATTATAAGAGGTCCAAGAATAAGGGGAGGTGGTTATGACCAGTATGGCATCAAAGCAAAGTGAAAGTATTGGGGACTTATTGAGAGACCGGAGATTTCAGATTGAAAATAGCTTCTATTTGGAGCCAGTAAGGTTTCAATAATAGTATATTGTTATGATTCTGTAACCGTGTCTGCTCTGCATACGTAATAACATTGTAGCATAGAAAGGGCATAGTGATTGATACTTGTTCTAGAAGGCAAATGTACTTGCATCTTTCACAGGGTATATATAGCACAAACAAACGTAAGCCTACATGGCTCATACTTGAGTGGGAATTTCAGAGGAAACATACAAACCCTAACTAACTCAACGATAATGCTCATTCAGGGAGAGAAAAAGAGAAGGAGGTTTTTGAAGCATAGATATCCTGTTTGGAATTTTCCTTTCAAAGGTGAATTAGATTTATCTATATCTTTCACCGATGTCTGTAGGATATGATGTGGGAATCTCAGTGGGTCGCCTCAGTCTGTTTGTTGTGAGTGTGGTTGGTTGTTCAATGTCGATGAAGGTAATCATGTATCATATCCAATTGTGAAGGTTTGGTGCTCGGTGTGTTTTCCAATACATTGTTGAGAAAATGCTTCTAGAAACTTCTCTGAGTCATTGGCCTTTGTGAATTCAGAGGTGTTTCAGTCTATTATTATATTCATGACCAGAGGGTCAAGCAGTCCATAGTTAATTTTTGAATTTCTCAACTTGGGACACGGACTTGGAACTTTTTCCTTTTTGTATTGTTTTCTGAGGAGTAATCTAGGGAAATGTGAATTGAAAGCTGTTGGATCTGGTCCCTTTCTCCAGGGTAATCCACAAACTTCTTGCCTTCCTTCTCGTTTTGATAAATTTGTTTTTGTTGGCCTTAGGACTGCTAACCAGTGCTAAAGTGCTTGTGCTCGCTGCCATGGTACCATTGACTTATAACCAATTGACATATTTATTTTACTCATAATTCCCTAGTAAACAGCCCTACATATTTTGTTTTTTTACAGAGTTTTATATAGCTCGAATTTGACCCGGATCGGGTATCAGAGAGCTTTACATAGCACCAGTTGCATTACATGAGGACACAATCACTTGTTTTTGTTTAGGCACGCAGAGATTAAGTGATTTGCCCAGGGCATGCAAATTAAATGCTACTAGTGGACTTGCAGCACTGATTGTGCCACCCACTTAAGTAGCCCTTTACATATGTCTCAGACTTGCCATTGCAGATCCTATGTATGCAGTTTTAAATGCCATTTCGACCTTGCAAAATAAACTTTTAGCCAGGCCCAAACCTTCCTTTTTAATACATATAAGTCACCCCTAGGGTAGGCTCTGGACAGCCCAGATGGCAGGGTGCAGTGTATGTAAAAAGCTGGCAATGTACATTTCAAGTTTTACATGTCCTGGTAGAGAAAAACTCAAATTCGTTTTTCACTACTGGACTTACCTCTCCCATAGAATAAGATTGGAGTTGTGTTATTACTTTTTATAAATGTAATTTCCAAATGGGATGAGATAACTGTTTGGTATCTGTGGATTCCTACTTTAAAATCCTAACTTATGGTGAAATCCGTTTTTAAATTACAATTCTGAAAATGCCAATTTAGAAATTTAGCATTTTCTTGCCTTAGCCATTTGATGCCTGCAGCCTGTTTCTGGTCACATGATTGGGTCAGTTGGGCTTTGTAAATTCCCCCTAGACAGCCCCACGCAATGGGACCTTAGGTTTGACTGGATGGTCCATCACTGGCAGGATGGGATGGAGTAGCTGGGCCTAGCCTCATTTACACCTGAATAGGCAGTGTCCTGTTGCCACACAAAGGGCCTAACAACCCTGCATTGTCACTTCAACCAGCTTGGGGTTAGGGGATGTAGGGACTCACATGCACTTCAAAGACACTGTCTAGAAGCTTCTTCCACCTTCCAAGAAAAGGGCACCAGGGTATAAAAGTAGGACCTCAGACACCAACTCTTCAGTACACTTCTGGACCTGTTGATACTCTGCCAGGAAGAAGGACTGCTGTGCTGCTACAATGACTGCCACTCTGCTGGACTGCTACTCTAAAGGAGCTGCTGTCTTGCTGTGCTGACCTGCTGCCTGCTGCCTTCTTGCCTGTAGAAGAAAGACTGGACCTTCAACTCCATCTTGAACCCAGGAACCCAGAGTAACTCAAAGGGCTAGTCTGCTGGCCTCATGATCTGAGTCTCAGGGACATAACAAGCTCCCCAAACAGCTCCTGGCCCATCTTCAGAGAGTTACTGACCACCCTCCAAAGGTGCCTCTTTGGCCCATCATTAGATAACCACATTTCTCCTTCACTAAGTAATAGAACTCAGGTGGTTCACTTTCCAATTGTCCGGTGCCTAGTGTTTAAAAGACCCTGTTAGGCCACCTTTCTTCAGTTTTTGTTCTTAGTTGACTGTGTTAGTGCCTCTATGCTGCTGACTACTATGCGGACTACCAGGGAGTCAGGGTAGTATTTCTGGATCAGTAGGTGAACAGCTCTTCGAGTGCGGCTCCATAATGTGTCTGCCATGATCCGTGGGTAGTACTAGCTGAGCATGTGCTCAGGGCCCGTGCAAGTTCTCCTAGCGTTTGATCCATGCACTAAAGTATACAGAAAAGTGTTGGATGGAATGCTTGAATTAATCTCAGCCACTGGTGATTACTCGAGGCCGCATCCCAGTCCATCGTTATTGCGATCCTTGCAAAGATGCAGGCGACCTCTCACAGATGAGTGAGGTCAGTTAGGAAAGTGATCGGTCGCACTGAGGTACGAGGGATTGGGTACCCCGCAGGTTGTTCTGCTCATATGGATCCTGCAAGCGTTTTCCCTCACATCTTCTCTCGCAGCATCGCCTCAGTATTCCAAATCCACTCGAAGTAGCTGCAGCGGCATTCCTGCTGCTAGGTGTCAGGCCCTCTCCCGCCCCAGTCGAAAAAGCTCTTCCAAGGGGTGCTCATGTGGGTCGCTACCTCCATAGGACCATTTTGGGACTGAACACGAAAGCTCTTCCAGGGCAGAGCATACAACGCATACCTTTCATTCATTATGTGTTAAGAAAGTATATTTGCACATGGATGTTTTGAAGTTTGATAACACAGTGCTTATCATGGTGATTTCTCTGTAGGGTTTTATTCAGTCGCTATTCAAAACTGAATTCCATTCCAAGATTTTTGCTTATTATAAAATGATATTGAGCCAAAGAGCTCGGGTTGATCCAGCCTGCTCCTGTTTCTAAGAGAATCTCCAGGGGAAGGGGGGGGGGGTACTCTGCAGAAATGTTTAATAAGTTAAGAGCTGTCAAATAGTGCATCTCATGTGTGGCATCTTCAGCAAGTGTTGACTTTTGAGCTCTCAACCCTTGGCATGCTGAGGCTTTAGACCCAAACGTATAATGGCAAACTTAAAACGAAATGTCAAAAATGAAATGTGTGCTTGGCGAAATGTCAGCTGTGGCTCAGGCTGGCCAGGCTATCTGAGGACCTGGAAGTAGATTCGCCTAATGTGTGATTAATGTGCAAAGAGGATAGTGGGCAATTAAGGCCAGTGTGTGTGTCTTACAACAACACATGTGTAGCCACACACTAATATCACACTTTCATGCAGACTTTTAAAGGGGCATACATGCAAAGAAGTTAATGGTAGGTGTGGGTCTGCGAATCACCTGGCTTCTGTAACACTGCAGACATTCTCCAATCTTGTATTTTTTGCTTTCACACTTTTCCAAATGTGAACCTTTTTTATCCTGTCACTGCTTTTTCCCCAACCACTTTTTGTTTATCTCAATTTAAGCGACTGACAGAGTAAATAAAGAACCAACTTTATAATACAATACCTACTCTTATTTCCAATCACTCTCATTTGACTTTATGAGGTCTACTGAAATGAGGATTTGACCAAGATCACACAGAGGGTGATGCTCTGGGACGATAACTCGTGGATACCGACTGCACACTCACTATTTTAAAGCAAAGAGTTAAGAAATTGAAAAAGATAAATGGCAAATGTGTCGAATTATATAGAAATTACTAAGAAAGCATTATGAAAGATTTACAAAAACTATTGGCTTGTACTTTTTTTCCTGTTGGTTCAAAGAAAACTACCATGCACCACAGCTGCTGACACGTTTCTCTTGAGATTAGGCTGAAATCCCGTTGGAGCAGACTCCGCCTTTTATCATTCTACGGTTATACAGTCAGTAATATTGAGTTGGGTATTAACCCTAAATTCTCATAACAGCGCTTGAACTCCCTTCTGGGTCTCAGCGCTATCTAAAGTACTTTAATAAGTGTTATTTTTCCGTTTCCACAGCTGAGCTGTGAAATACTATGCTGCATGGACTGGGAAGGGCCCGTTGGCAAAGTGCAAGTTAAAATGTCTCATTTATGAGATTTGTAACCTGAAAACAACCTTGAATTTGCCAACACTAATGCAGTTTGTAGGTGTGATTGTACGTGGTGCTCAGCGTAGAGGTGTGAATGCTGCCGCGTGCGCCTGCCCCAGCACACCCACCTGAGAGCGAGGCACTGCGTGTCTCTCCGGGGACTCTAGAGAGGTGTGAAAAACTGTCGAGTGAGGTAAGGGAGAATTTACATTACATTAACAAACAGTAGAAACTTAAAATCAAATGAACAACAATGCACTATGTGGAGGGAATGGAGATAAGAGGCCAGTACGGCAGGGAGAGGAAACAGCAACCAATCACAAGGTGAGAAAATGGAGGGAGAAACTAAAAAAATAGGAAAAACAAATGACAAGGAGAAAATAAAGGGCCAGGACTAATTTGAAAGAACAACAACACAACAAAAAGAGAAAATAAAGAAAGAACCTGAAGATAAAGGAGTAATAGCGCATCACACACACAGAGAAGAAAGGGAGCAACATACTACAATGCAGGAGATGAAAAGGGCGGGGGTGGATTGAAAGCAAAGGTACAACAGCAAGCACATCACACAGGGAGAGAAGAGGAACAGAAACAAAAAATCAAGAGATACAGTACAACATGTCAGCGAATTAGGATCCCAAACCCAAATCAACAAGAGAACATCATACACAAATGGGGAAGATGACGGAAAAGAAACCAAGTAAATACAGTAGAAGAAGTGAACAAGGGGGTCATAGAGAGAACATCTGAGATAACCTCCATCTGTAGGAGTAATATCAGGGAGAGAAGGGATCACAGCGCTGGAGATCACAACCCAACGTAGAAAGAATACAGTGGGACCCAAAACGACAGAACATAATTGTAGCACAGGGAAGTAAATGAAAGAATAACAGTACACAGTGAAACGAGAATCAAGATAGCCAAAAAATGCTCAAGGAGGTAATCAGTGACAGCAAAATGGCAGGACAGGGTGAAGAAAGAAGAAAGGGGCCACTCCTGCAACAGAGTCTGGTATAGTCGTGGCATCAAGAACACACGACAAGAAAATACCAAAAGAAGAATTTAAAGCTGCTAAAACAACAGTTCAGTGCAAGTGGCAAATAACGAGAGGTCAAGCCCTAAAGAAACACCATGACAGCATGAATTAAGCAGACTGTGAAATCTAGCAGCAATCTAGCAGCAATCTAGCAGCAGTGCAAAGCACAGCTTGGGGAATGAAGTTCAACCAAAAGGAAAAAGTAATGCAGCACAGGGGAGGGGGAAAGGCAAAGTACGAGAAAGAACAACAATACTGCTCCAAATAACTAGTGGGGCATTCTGCAGCCACTTTGTGATAGAGGCCGCAGAGCCCCCTATGCCCACTGTCGGAAGCTGCAACAATTGCCCTCACTCACTGAGCACTGATTGGTAAAGTCTTGAGTAGTTTTAACTTCTGCACTGCTTGTGAATTTCTTTCGGGTTTAAAGCAGTACATCACAACTACTAATATATATATATATGTGTATGTATATATATTGTTCAATGGTTAAAAAAAATGTATATATAACTGATAATTATTTTATTATTTTGAAATGCCGAATATATATTATAAAACTTAATAATATGCAAATTTGAATATTAAAATAAAATGTTCATTTTTAAGTTTTGCTTAAAAAGTAAAAAAAGCACATTCTATATATAACGGTTAAGTAATTTTAATACATATTGAATAGAAAACTGGAGGTGAGATATTTATAATGATTCTTCAACATATATTATTCGAAAAGTAAATACATTTTACTTAATTAACTGCTAAGTGATGCTGCTGTTATATTTTATTTTATTATTTGTAGTTTTAAAATAAATATTTACATTTATTTTACATTACTATTTTACATTAATCTACTTTTAATATTTTTTCACACGTTAATTAATTTATTAAAATGTTCTCTATACTGTCCCATAGGTAGATCTTCCTCACAGTGGAGGAGATACCTACCTATGTGTGGAAAGTTCAGTAACATTAGACTTGATTGATTAATTTATTTCAAATATTTATTTGGTTTTAAAATAAAACAATAAAGGCACAAACAATTCGCAAAATGCATAAAAAGAAATACCTTATCATATCGGTGCTGCAACTGAAATAGTACACTGACATTGAGTGCAAAATTTGTCTCAATGTAGTACAATGTTTGACAACTCAGGGTCAATAGATGGCAAAATATAAAATATAATATCTAAAATAAAAAATATGAACTAAAGTAATAAATCACTAACAGTAAAAACAGAAAAGCTCATGATTTGTGATATATTCCATCACAAATATTGCATTAGCTATAGCAAAAAAAATAACAGTGTGAGCTTAAGTTGGCAAGAAATAAGGACAACCAGCTCATTGTAAAGTGCTAATGCGATTTAGTAAATTTAGATCAGACCTCGAGGTTTTCAAAGTGCCTGGGCAGCTTGGTGCATTAAAATAAGTCTGGTTAGAACCCATCAACAGCTAATGAGATTGCCGTGCTATGATGACCCCTAGTTAGCCACTATACTCTGAAAACCTAAAACCTCTAATTAGGGTCCGCTATGTTAATATAAAATAAAGCGATAAACCTGCTGAAACGCGACTTTCAAAAACAGGCACTGCAGCACTGTGATCTTTCGGTCCCACTTAGTCATGCTATTACCGTCATAAAAATAGAACACTATGGCTAAACTGCCGGGCCGCTACCCCACAGCGGGGCGCTAATTGCAGAGTGGAGGTAGCTGAAAGTTTTTGGCCATTAGCGAGTCACAAAAAATGCCAAGGGAGAGCTTAGTGCAAAGAATTAGGATGTTTCCTAATACAAATGGCTTTCCATATGAAACAGAAGGGGGATGGGAGCACACTGCTACCTCCCAGCACAGTTCGCCCCTTATGAAGGAGGCCACCCTAAAACACATGTTTGGATCCTCCATAAACATAGATGTAAATAAGCATTATTGCAATTCCTAATATTATTAGTTAAAACAATGGTTTAAAATAGAGTTTCCTGAATCCAGTAGAGAACCTACAAAATAGGATAAAATGCATTGTTTATTGAGTGGAACTACCATCACATGGGCATTTGACAGCTGCCTCAGGGCATTGTTTCCTTTTTGGAAAGGCTACCAGATCATGAGCTGTACCCAATCGTAGACGTGTAAAGACAAAACAATCATGGGTATGAGATGTAGGTGGGAGCTACCTCTGGGGCACTCCTTTTGTGCCGAAGAGAGGTATCTAACAATTGAGGGTTTAGAACTATCTTTGGCACTTCTAGCTTCAGTCTTCTTTTTTTGTAGTAAAGGGTTTAGTTCCATTTTACTATAGTGCATGATGCTATTAGGTTAATTCAATAATAGGGGATCATTACACTGGGCAATCTGTCTGGAGATATACTTGAGCCACAGAATTCTCCATATATTGTCTAAACTTAAACAGTCCCCTATAATTGCTTTTGTGAACTTGGTCTCTTCTTTGCTCCAAATAGGATGCCACAACTGGACAGGCTTTATTGATAATAGACCTCCAAATATTGCATGCCTAATTCCCTGAATACTATATAGGTTGATGTAGACTGTGGTGTGGCAACAAGTCAACCCCAAAAAGTATATTCTCTTGCATTTGTAAAGTAAAGGATTCTGTGAAACCCCATATCCCACTCCCATGAGAAGCCACAGATGCACATTTGGGTCTATATATTGAGACCATCTTCTGAATTTGTTTTCAACTTAACTTGGTGTCAAACCTACACATGCCCTCACAGGCACATATCTTCTTTAGGCTGTTATTTTATCTATGCTTGGTCCATGAACCATTAGAACTAAAGAGAATACCCAGGTAGAATTAGAGTAATATATGGAGGAGGGGTGGAGACATGCAAGTCTGCATATAGGAATAACTTTACACTCCTAAATAGTGAAAAGCAAAGAGTGTAAAATGACTACAACACCAGAGTGAAATTGAATTTATGCCGGCATAATGCAGGCAATTTCGGGAAATGTGTCACGTTTGTTAATCAAACTTCCAGAAATGTTACCATTATGCATCACTGCATAATTACGCTGTATTTCACTGCAAAACTATAGCACTGTAGCATTGGAACAGCATGAAAAAACGAAATATAACTGGCTGTTGTTCACAGCAGGTGTGTTTTTCTAACTTTTTTGTTTTGTTTGTGTCATGTGCTCGTTTCAAAATTTGACATTAGGAAACAGTTACGTTAAAAGAGAGCAATGAATGACAGAGTTTCATTTTTGCATAATTACATGTAATTTTCCTAAAATGTCACTTAATTACACAACCACTACTGGATGCAGTATTAGATTTACACAAGTAAATTTGCCTCTGTGAATAGGCCTTTATATATACTTTATGTGTTGAACGCTCTTATATTCTGTTAGACCTGGCACCTTGACGTGAGTCTCCCTTCCACTTTTTGTCGCTGTGCCTCATGTGTTTTGCTGGTGTTAGCTGCTCAGAGCACTGTGCCACTGCCAACCAGTGCCACAGTGCAAGTGCTCCCTATATAAAATGTATATGTTGGTTGGATTCCATGATTGGCTTATTTGGTTTACTGTCAGATCCCAGTAAAGTGCACCAGGAGTGCCCAGGGCTTGTAAATACAAATGCTGCAGGTAGGCTCGCAGCACTGGTTGTGCCACCCACAGAAGCGGCCTAGTAAAATGTGTCTAAGGTCTGCCATTGCAGAACCTGCGTGCAGTCTGGTACTGTCATGCTGACTGGGCAAGTGCACCCACTTGCCAGTCCCTAAACCTTCCCTTAACTTCATATTAATCACCCCTATGGTAGGCCCAAGGGCAGGGTGCATTGTAAGCATAAGGTAGGACAAGCCCTGATGTGTGTGGCATGTCCTAATCGTGAATTACAGCCGTTTTTCACTATTGTAAGGCTACCTGTTCCCATAGGCCAGAATGGGCTGTTAGAATTGTTACATCCTATGATCCTAACAGACCCAGGCAACATGGTAGAAATTCGAGTTTAGTATGCCTGAACTCAGAATAATAAAATACATCTTTTAGTAAAGTTTATTTTAATATTCTGTGTTTGCAAATACCACTTTTAGAAAGTTGGTATTTGCTTGCCTAGCCATTTCAGCCCACCTCTGCTATGATGTGTATCTGCCTGTCTGGTTTGTGTGAGTGACAGGGCTGGGGAAACCCAGAGGGGCAGGGCTTGGTAGCCTGGTGGTGAATAGAGAGATTGACATCCTGATGGGTGGGAGGAGTGCACCTGGACTCTGAATAGAGCTGTGCTCTGCCACCACAATGCTGGCTCCACCTCCTGTGGAGCGACTGATGTCTCTGCCATGCACCCTGAATAGAAAGGCAGAGTCATGTCAACAAAGTGCTCAAGAACTGGTTTGGACTGGGCAAAGGCCCCTCTACCCCAGAGGAACAAAGGAATTAGGGGTATAAGTATTGGGACCCTGCTCCCAAGAAATTAGATCCTGCTGACAAGAAGAACCTCTGCCTGAGGAGAAGGAACTGGGAAAGCTGTAAGGAGGAGTACTGTCCCTGACCAGGGAGATTGGCCTGCAGTGGTTGCCTTGCTGCTGAAGGAGAGGAGAAAGACTACAGAAGACTTTATTTCAACTGGTGCTTAAAAAGATCTCCAAGGGCTTGGAATAGAGCTTGCCTCCTGCTGAAGTCTCAGGAACAACAGACTTCACCCCCCAGCTCCCCAGAGTTCTATGGAAGTGCCTGCTGCTGCTGTTGGGCCTTCTGAGGGACTGCGTGTCGCAAGGATCTGGAAGCGCGAATCAAGGAGGAGAAGCGTGCCGCCGTCGGAGCTGTTGTCGTGGCATCTCGTAAAGGGTGTCGCCGCTGCAGCATCGCATCGAGCGGAAGCGTCTCGCATCATCCAGGAAGTGTCTCGCAACGCCGAAGAAGCGTGTCGCCATCGCAGCCATCGTAGCTGACGCATCCATTCGCACCGCATCAAGAGAAGAGTCTCGCATCGAGGAAGAAGCGTGTCGCCATCGCAGCCATCGTAGCTGTCACATTGCACCGCATCAAGAAAAGCGCCTCGCATACACGGAGAAGCGTGCCGCCATCGGAGCTGCCGTCGTCGCATCGCGTAAAGGGTGTCGCCGCTGCAGCATCGCATCGAGCGGAAGCGTCTCGCAAACGTCGGAGAAGAGTGTCGCTGCCAAGGCCGCTATCGTCGCATCGTGTAAAGGGTGATGCCGCTGCAGCTGACGCATCGAGTCGCGCCTTCTCGCAACATCGGAGAAGCGTAACGCATCTGGAAGATCTTCACGTCTTTATTTCTTTGCACCAAAAACTTCATCGCATCAACATCGTTGCAACACTTTTGTTGCCCTGCGTGTCGCATCTAAAAGGTACATTGACTTAAAGTGTCGCAGTTAAGAACTTAAGAGAACTAAGCAAAATTCTACCATCTAAAGTAATAGTATTGTGTATTTTATTTTTGTCGTTTAAGGGTCTTGTGGTAACTCTATATAAAGAATCCTTATTTTTAATATGAAACCTGTGTGGTGCCCATTTGTAGTGTTGTCACTTGGTTACTCTATGTGGTCACAAATGCTTAACCTGTAACGCTCTGAGATAAGCCTTGTCTGCTCGCGCCAAGCTACCTAGATGGTGAGCAGGGGTTATTTTATGAGGGTACCCCCTTACCCTGACTAGAGGAAAGGTTCCCTGCTTGACACAAGTACCTACCTGTGCCAACCAGAGAACCCGGATTCTAACATATTCCAACTTTTAATTTGTAAAATTCTTCCTAATTTCTGTTTGTGATTATGCTTTGTCGTCAGGCTAGTGCAATGCCGTTAGCATTTCTCATGTTCGCGTGCGAATGACCCCCGTCATACCTCCTTTCTACAAATTCATCAGTGTCATTCACTCACTCATCAAATGTTCCTTGCATTATATTCCTTCATCATCCCTGGTTTCATGCTTCTCCTGCCCCAGTGTGTTTGCTACCCACAATCTCATATCTCATGCAGTCTTTTCCAACAACAGGAAAAACCTTAAATCTGTTGCTCCACATCCACAAAGCACCATGAGTGATGACCCTCCTTTGTTTATTTCCTGATGTGCTGAGCCCCAAAGGTCTGGCTTCAGGCACCCTCTCTAAGACATTCCCAGTGTCATGCTTCCCCACACAAACATGTAAAGCACCTACATTGAAAGGCCCGAAAATACTTAAGCATCCCCTGCAGTACTGATGTAAGTTCAGCCTTTCTTCACAGACCATGTGCCATAGTACTCAACATGGAACACATGAAGTCTTACCTATAGCACCAGTAGATGTGCAAATGACTTTGGGACCTTGAGAAAGCTAGACATTTCCACTTAAATTTTATGTATTCATGAAATTATAAATTCTGACACCTGTTTGGGAAATATATATTTATTACCTTTATTGACTTATCTAGGAGTAATGTCTTATACCTTAAAAAAAAAACCTCATTTTATTTGCATGTTTTTTCTAAACTTGGTTAGGTACAAAGACCAAGCAAGAACTCCAGAAATTGATAAGTGGATTTCTTGAACTAATATACGGAAATGTTAAAAACTCTTGGCCGCAATGCAGTCCATAGTGTTTTAACTATCATGCCTCTTCAGACTGGAGTCATCCAATTGCAATTCAGCATTGGTCTTGCTCTCATAGTGATAGTCCAGCCCAAACTGCCAGGCCAGGTCCCCTCTGTATGGTAACAGAAGTAAACCCTGACTGGTTTCAGCCTCTCAGATCCTCATCACTTAGGTGCGGTTTCAGTCCTTTAGTACCATGAGTATGGGACCGCTTCTGGGCACACCCCTTGCACTAAGGGTATTGCACTAAGGGCAACAAAAAAGAGGCAGGTGGAATGTTTAAGTTAATCTCAGCCATTACCAATGCCATCCATCTTTTTTTTAGCCAGGCGTACCACCTCAAACATGATCCAGCCAACTAAAAATCAGCACTGGTCCTGCTCCAATGAGTACAGTACAGCCTGAACTGCAAGGCCATCTTCCTTCTGAACAGGAACACAAACAACCTTAGACTGTTTTCAATCTAGTTAGGCCTCATGTGCAGGGTACAGCTTGATTCCCAAGGCATCCTGAGCACAGGACCTACGTGTGGGCATATTAGTCACACTAAGGTGCGGCACTGAGGACAGCCAAAAAAGTGATGGGTGGATTGCCAGAATGAATCTCCAGGACTGGTTAACACTTTAGGTAACAACCCAGTATAGTATGTTTTGTTTTTATCCACCATACCCCTTAGACAGGAAACAGCCCAAGTAAAAGTCCTCATGCTCAACCTACAGAAGAACAAGGCAGGCTACCTCAGATGCCTGGATGGGAAAGCATCAAGCCATTGCATAGGAATACCTGGAAATTGACAGCATGTCTGAATCTTGGCCACAAACCAAATCATAGTGTGAACACTGTTCAATATACACTTGTACAGTAGCAAAGAACAGAAAATAGAATTTGATTAACATTAGGGTATGTTAAAATAATTTACGATAGACCTCGGGAATAACAGCATTATCTGTAAATAGTAATCAAACAGCAATACAATTAAACCATACTGGTATGGGGGAAAGGTGAGCGAAAAGCAAAGGTTAGAAAAAGCCCATTAGTCTGAGTAAATGCCTGCAAATGAAAAAAGATTGTACAGGAACTGGGAAATTGATGTCAAGATAAAAAATATTGATTGAGTAAAGAGAAAAAGATCGTGTAAATAAGAGTGATTAACTCAGTGTTTGGAAAACCAGCTGCAAAGTTTAAAGCTAATGTACTGTAAGAAACATAAAAATAGAAAGGTGCTTATAAAGAGAACATTAATAAGATTTCATGAGGACATGCCCGCTAAGATTTAGGGCCATATGTATCGATGGGTTGCATCGCTTTTGCACCACGCAACAGGGTGCATGCGAGACGAAGCAACCCTACAATGTGATTTATCGAACCATGCAAGGCCACCTTGCATGACCCACAGTGGTTTGATAAATCCAGAGTAAGGCAACGCAGATCACTGCGTTGCGTGACTCTGCCCCAAGGGGTGTGTTCTGTGTGTGTTGCGTGGGTGTTCCCATGCAACACCCATGGATTTTGACACATTCCCAGATTTACTATTACAGGTAGACCTGGGAATGTGCCAAAATGCTAAACCTTCAGAGGGGGCGCTGTAATGAGGAGAAATATCTTTATTTCTCCTAATTCTTCCCTCTTTTGTAAGTGTGCTGCATTTGGCACAACACATATAAAGAGGACAATGACTCAGGGGATTGCTTTTGTGCAGGAAGGTGCCTTTTTTCCTGTACAAAAACAATCCTGCTTACAACGCAGACACTCTTGCACCATGGTTTAAGAGTGCCTGCATTGGCATTAAGCAGCACATTGTGCGAGAGTGCTGTTAAAAGGCAGGAGTGTTAAATTCAGCACATGTGGCGGCTCCTCCACTAAGGCGGAGGAGCGTCGTCCCACTGGAAAAATAAAATGATAAGAACAATGTTATTATCTTTTTATTTTTCACTATTGGCTGGTGCTGTAAACAGCCGCGGTCGGTAGTAGGAGTAACTGCAGGGCGGTGACGTGAGGAGGGGCAGGGTGGGGGGTAGTAAACTATGGATTATGGAGGTTTACAGGTAAGTTAACATATAAATTAATAAAACAAATTCCGTTGCGTGCACTGCATCCCCAAATGCGATGCAGTGCACGCAACAAAATTCGTTTTATTAATTTATATGTTAACTTACCTGTAAACCTCCGTAATCCATAGTTTACTACCCCCCACCCTGCCCCTCCCCCTCCCCATGTCATCGCCCTGCAGTTACTCCTACTACCGACCGCGGCTGGCTGTAAAGGTGAGGGTGGGGCGGGCTGTACTGGCCACAGAGTAAGGGGAGGAGTGCTGGGCACTCTGTAAAGTGTGCAGGATGGTTTGGCCGGCCATCTTGTGTCGTCCAAACAGTCATGCACATTTCGTATGTCCATACCAGGATGTAATACACAGCCTGGCGGGGAAAATGCCCAGGCTCCTAGTCCCTATCTGAGTGCCGAACCACGGCTCTCAGACCAATCACAACTCTGCTGTAAGACAGCGTTGTGATTGGCTAACGGAGTCTGGGAGTCTGGGAGCCTGGGTGCTTCCTGTTCCTGTATTGTGGACAAACATGATGAAGGAGAGCCGGCTGCCGGGAAGGTAAGAGCATTTTTCTGTCTTTTTTTCACCCCTTTTCTTTTTTTTAACAACTCCCCCCATTCCCGCCCCACCACTACTCCCCGGTAGCAGCCCTACTGCCCTAAGTGTGTGTTTTTCCATGACCTGGATATCTGAAATGAGTCAGCTACTAGAGCTGTAACACTTGTGTTATTTGACCCGTTACATGTTTGCCTAGAGTCCTCAATCACTGGACCTAGTGATCATTAGTGGCCGAAACTAGTTTGCAGAAGGGGAATTAGGAGAAACCTGCTAATTGTTTTGTAAAATTAGGCTAAAAAGCACCCCCATATTCGTCCCATCAACAAACCAGAAAAATGGGCAGATTTGTGAGTCAGGCACTTAGAGCATCTCCCTGGCAAGACGCTGTCCCGCAAGACCACAAGACCTCGTTGACCCGCAGAAGAACAGAGCAGTTTTCACGCTTCTTGTCTTTTTCTCTATAACTTATTTTACTGGTTGGAAACCCCACATACTACCTGAAAATGCCTGAGCAAGCAAGTTCTTGGACCCAGGCGCAACCTGTGCAGGTAGGTAAGAGTGGTGCGGCGGGGTGGGGAGGAAGTCGGCATTCGACGAAGAGGGAAACTTAAATGAAAAAAAATGAAAACCATGGTTATCTTTTTTTAATTTGTTTCCCTCGTCATCGTATGTCGGCTTCTCCCCCCACCCTGCCCGCCTCACCACTCTTACCTACACGGGCCGCGCCTGCTTGGAATCTGAGCTTTTTTAATTCAGTTCCAAGGATAAATCTATTTAGCGGATTTTTGTTGGAATTTGCATATGTATACTCTGAAAATCTATATATATATATATATATATTAATTACCAACCCATTAACAGATCCAAGTGGGTTGCCTGGAACTAAGAGAAATAGATTGTAATTAGTAGATCTGTAAATAATGGATTGTGCGCACACACACACACACACTCTGCTGAGACAATTCGAATATTGCACATCATTCTTTTGTTATGCCAGCGGCTTTAACAAAACTAGGGACAAGCTGCTGCGTGGGTGATACAGTGAGTTAAGGAGCACCCAGTGGCTTTATGCCTCACACTGTTCTGCAAAATAGTGCATTTATTGTTGTACATCTTGCCTTAGTTCATATTGGTGTAAGCAAAGGACACTGGTGTTGTTTTATGCAAGTACATGCTTAACAAGTAATACAAATAGCTGCCCTTTTCTTTCAGTAAAATAATCTTCCAGCAAGCAGCCTTTTGCACAGGCAGAATAGGCAAATTGTATTTGCAAGATAAAATCAGAAGAATTAGAAGACACACGCAAAAACGAATTCCAAGTTCTTCCTCAAATGATGTTGAAGTCAATGCACGGTTTCTAGCTTCTTTATTTTCCTTGCAGTGTGCTGCTCCGTTATCAGAAAGAGAGGCGGCTTCGGCTCTTATTGCATCGAATTCAAGTTTTTTGTATCTCTCTCAGTTGTAGTGTTTTTTCCACTTTGTTTCTTACGTGTGTTTGTGTACGTATTCCTTTACCAATAATCTTGGTGCATATGTATAATTTTCGTGAAATACCAAGGTAGAATGTTTGTGCTTCTGAAGGCTAGACAAACAAGCATTTGCAATGCAATAGGTCTCGCATTTACGCGAGTTTGAGCTATTGGCACTGTAAATGGCAGTGCCTTTTATTTATGTTTTGGTTTTCAAAGCTTAAATAAATGACACTGTCATTTACAATGGTAGTAGCTTAAACTCGCGTAAATGCGAGACCTATTGCATATGCTTGTTCTTTCTGTGTACACAGGCTAAGCTGTCTTTTTCCTAAACATCCTGAATCCTGTTTTCACAAAGTTCCCCAGACAATAAATGTCCTCCTCACTTTATAGCCTACCGGTAACCTCTCAGATGGAATGCCAGTTCTGCCCACTGCACCTCTTAACCTCTTGAGTGCCCCGCCCTTTCCCCGCCCTGTGCCGGGCCTTTCATTAGCGGGCGGGGTTCATGACGAGATAGTCTCGTCATGGGCACAGCGCAACCGCGCTCCATGACGAGACTATCTCGTCATGGGCACTGAAGGGGTTAAATGTCGTCGGCACATCCTGCTAATAGTTATTATAAACGGCCACAAGCAGCAGCAGAATGAAATCTTTATAAGTCGTGCATCACTTTTCTATCGGTGAATAGTGCGCACTAATTAATTAATCTAAGAAGTATGATTAACTTTCCAGCTGCATCTGCACTTTGCCCTGCACTTTATGACTCTCCAGTGGCCGGTGGCAGAGGAGCTCTGCTCTGCAGGCCTCAGGAATATTCTGCGAGCTCTCGAGTTTAAAACTAAACAGGAGTGTGTGGGTCAGCTTCAGCAAGGCCACAAACCTCAAGTAGGGGTGTAGCTAGCGTTGATGCAGCAGGTGCAGTGACACCGGGGCACGGAGTCGTGAGGGAACTTTAAACCCATTGAACTCCTGCAATTGCTGTATTTTACTGCCACAGCTAAAGTCATTGTTTACTTTATTTCAGTCATAAACAACCGTAACAGTACATTGCAACGAAAGTAAATCACAAAAAAGACATCTTGTTACATGGAATAAAAAAAATCTATAATACAATAAAATACATTTTATTTAAAATGATCTAGTGAACCAGGATGTCAATGGTTCCCTAAACATCGTCCAATTGCAAAAGAGAAAACCCAGTCTTCTGTGTCTAGTGCATCTGGCCGCGTGTGCAAACATTTCAAGGAAATCAGCAGAGACCAAGCTTTTGTATAAAAACAAATGCTGCTTGTTGACGGAACAGTTCCAATGCCAAGACACATTTGACTTACATGGCAAATTCTTAGTTCAAAGTTACGCATTACAGGCATTCAAAGCAACAGGGATCAAATAAACATGCCAACTTACGCTTTATAAAAAATGTATGTGTAACATATTAAAAGAAATACCATGTGTAAAGTATCACAATACCCCAATCATTGTTCAGAGGAAAAGTCAATCAACTATAACGTTTCTAGCGCATTTAGGCCTATGTGCAAGTCATGCAAGGGTGTTAGCATGTGCAAAGTCCAGGCTATTGTAAGAGAACAAGCAAATGTTTGGGGGAATAATCCAAAGCCAGATCACATTTGGCTAACATATTAAAATCATAATTCATGATGGCTAATATCAACGATTTATCATAGAGTAAACATTACAGTGCAAAATGTGTTAAAAATGTGTAAACGACAGCAGTTAATGGGGTCATTTTCCTAGCTTGCAGAAGGGCTCGTGGCATTCATGTTACCTATTCACCCCAGGGGGCCTCAGCACATACAAATAACACAGACAAACAAGCGAAAGTGAAAGTGATCGCGATCACGATCAAACATCAAAGCAACCGTGCGGCCGCAAAAGTAAAAGTAATCGCGGTAAAGCGCGGCGCGCGCGCCCGCGGACATGCACTATAGCTCTAGGCTGGCCTGGTAGGACTTTTTGGAGCCCTCTCAATAAGTCTCGCCAGACCAGCGCATGCGCTGGGTCAGGCGAGACCTAAAAATGGGACAGATTAAGTGATTCGCCAGTAACAGTGAACACTAGAAGTGCTTTTACTTCTCTGCCACTTTGCTCAAAACATCCCGATCATTGCACTGAAAACCCTTAAATTGAAAACACTTTTAATGCACTCCATGTGATACATTTCATTGAGCTCTCACTAAGGACTCACAGGCAGAAACACAGGAACATAAAAATGTGACCAAGACACATAACTGCGAGAGTCTGAAACTACATAATATGTCTTTCCTAATTCCCACCGCCACTAAATCACCTTCAGAGCGCCGGTTACATTTGTTATCAGTGTGTTCACTGGTGAGCAGTGTAATATCTCATCAACACTTACTACTAAAGAGCGGTAATGAATGTCGCATTACACTTGCCACTGAACCTTGTAATTCGTGTGCATGCTTGTCCCGCCTGTCTATCTGTCTCTCAGTTAATCTGTCTGTAATTGCTACTGCCTCTGTGTCTGATTCCCTCTTTCAGCCATTTCTTCTTTACATCTCTGAAGAGGTGGACTGGCATTACTGGCACCAGGTCTCTGTTCCCCATCCTCGTCCAAAGCATGATGAGTGTCTGTTAGGCTGATCAAAGGTCAACCTGACAGGCACTCATCATGTCAGGGTCAGGCAGTCAGGCACTTTACAAGTGCTAATGCACAGACTCCTAGCAGTCTGAGCCTAGCTTTGGTAGGGTGAAGATCTCATAGACCTGAGGGCAGTGACCTCATCAGCACACCAAAACCCTGAGAGGTTCTCACAGTAAAGAGGAGTGGAGGCGTCACCGATAGTCAGCCCTGGGCGCTTCAGGTTTAAGACCAAAAATGACCAGGACTGACTGTCTGTCAATGACACTTTGACATTGAGTGGTGTGGAGTCAGCAAGTCTCACATAACTCCTGCCAATGAGAGGTGGCTTTGGGGTCTTCCATGTGCCCCTTCCCTCCAGAAGCCACTTGCAACTTCTGGGACTTTGGGCCTCTCCCTTCTCCCACTCACTGATCCTCCTGTCACCGTAGTAGCCCGGCAAGTGCTTATTGAATGTTGGTGGGTGGGTGGGTGTATGTATGAATGTATGTGTATTTGCAAATGTGTGACGTGAAAGGGTATCTGCATGTTTATGGGCTTGTGAATGGATTAGCGTATGTGTGCATGCTTGTGTAGGGGTGGGTGTGAGAAGGATGCATGTGAGTATGTGTGCACTTTGTGAGTGGATGGGTCAAAATGAGTGTGTTCATGTGTGCCTACCACACTATTCATCCAAATTACTAGCCACCACTGATCGTTCTGCTTCTATATCTTTCTCCTTCATAATCCGTTCTCTCAGTATCAACATCTACTTCTGTTTGTAGTTACGTCTTCTTTCTTTATCATGCTCAATCCTTCTTTCTTCTTTCCCCTTTTTCACCATAACATCCCCTGTTCACTTTTTACCCTTTCCTAACTCCTTCATGTTGTCTTCTATTACTCTGCTTCTTTTTCTCCATTTCTTACTGTAGCCACATCCTTTTTCTCTAAAATATTCCTTAACACTCTAGCTTGCTGCTCCTTTAGCTTACTTTGTTTTCTTATTCATCTCCATACTCCTTACCATTATTCACACTCCTTTCTTCTGTTCATCTTTTAAAGCACTAATTCCATTTCACTCTTCCCCTTTCTCTTTTTCCGCTTATTCAATCCAATCACACCCATTCTTTCATGTGCTTGTGCTTTTTCCAGCTCTTTTCCTTTTTTACTCCTTCCTGCACTTTTGTTTCCTTTCTGCACCAGTCTATAGGTTCATATTTTGCTGATGAAAGCTAGCCAGAAGAAACTCATTCTCACTCTTGGTTCTGATGAATTTGACCTGACAAGATATTATTTTTAAATTGGATGGTCTGATTCTGCTGGTCCTTGGGCCAGGTTTACTATTAACTAGTCGCAATTTGCGACTAGTATTGTTGCGACCGGTAAATAATTTTATGGAGTGATCTATGATCTAATGGATCAGTTCCAAATTGTAGTGCGTCAAATCCAAACTTCATAATGAATATTAATGAGGTAGGTTGCAAATCGTGGCTCGTTAAGCTTGGAGGGCATCACAGGGATGGTGGCGTGCTGCAGTCAGGAGACCACCATATCGATGATTGCTTTTTAATAAAAGATTTTTTTAAATATAGCCTGTTTTCTTAAAGTAAATGGGTCTGCATTTATAAAGAAAAGTTTATTTGTATTTGTTTTCTTAAAAGTTGGCAGTGGCAGACAGAAAACTGCCTACTCCTCAATTAACTTTTCCTTACATCCACAAAGGGGAGGGTTCCCATTTGTGAATATGTTAACACTTTCTTTGAGGTCTTAGTGAAATATCAATGTTTTGCATCTGGATATTAGTTGGAAAACCGTCATACATTAGACACCAATTTAGTATTTGAATGGGATTTCTACAACACATACCTTCCAGATGCGGAATCAGTATCTATTTAGAATTTCATTTCAGGAGTCTGAAAAACTTTACTAACTTCTAAAATAGGATTAGTAAATAAGGAAAAGCACTTTCACAGATGCCCAATTAAAGCATTTACTACTGTTAAAACACTCAGAACATCTGGTCAATAATTGGCAAATACGTTTTCTTGGGAAAATCAATAACTTTAGCTTTTTCCCCCAAATATCCAACATTCTAAGAAACACTTTTTTGCCAATAAGGTATTCACCAAATTAAAGATTCATCAAAGTTATATATTTCTCGTCGCCATTCTTTCACCAATACTGGTGCCTCCCTCTTCTTTATCTGCCTGCCATTTGCCTTCACTAACCGCAGGGCTTCCAGCAACAGGGTTTTTCAGTCAAATCCACAAATAGGTAAAGAGATGAGGTGAGTGGGCATCACAGGGCTTTGGCACACTCGTCTGCACTTCTTATCCATAATATGGCTATGCAGCTAAGACTCTCTTGAGACTGACAATGATATTACTAATGTATTTATATTCAAAAGTTAGGGACTCCCGGTTACACTTGAGTTATCAGGGCAGGTAACAATGTCTAATACAAAAAGAAGGGAAACTGCCCATAACAACATGGCTCAGTCATGTCTGCCATTTCCCTGCAAGCCAAACAATGCAGGCCTTATCCACGCATGCCTTAACAAAGCATATGCATGGTTAAGGCAATGTGCAGTCTAGTTGCCGAGTGGATGGGCGGCCCAGGAAGACAAGAAGAGGAATGATCAGGAGATGACATTGTGAGGCAAGTAGGACTGGGGCCAGGTCTTGGGAGGTGAGGGTTTCAGGGTGGGGGTAGTTTTGAGGGCTCAGGAGGGGGTTGGGTTGTTTATAGGGCAGGGAGCAGTTTTAGGGCTCAGGGCAGGGGGGATGGGCAGGGTACTTTACAGGTGTAGACGTCAGTTTTTAGGGCTCAGGGTGAGGGTCTGGGTAGTTTTTATGGTGTGGAGGACAGTTTTGGTGTCTCGGGCAGGGGAAAAGGGACAGTTTTATTTATAGGCTGGGACTGTTTTAAGCCCCAGAGTGGGAGGCTGGGTTGGGGTACTTTAGGGGTGTAGGGGACAATTGTTAGGGTTCAGGGCGGGGAGGCTGGGGTAAGGGTAGTTTTGGCGCATGGGGTTAATTTTTAGGGGAACCGCAGGGGGAAAAGGGACAGTTTACAGTGCAGGGGCAGGTTTAAGTCTCAGGGTGGTGGGGTGACTGGGTCAGGTTACTTTAGGGGTGTGGGGGACAGTCTTTAGGTCTCAGGGTGGGGGAGGCTGGGGTTGGGTAGTTTTTGGGGCATGGGATTAATTTTTAGGGCTCAGGGCCGGGCAGGTGGAAAAGAGACAGTTTACAGGGCAAAGGTATGATCTTTAGCATGCATGTTACTTTACCTATCATGTCTTTAATAACAATTTTGCATGGAAAAGGCATGCATGGTAAAGGCATGCATGGTAAAGGCGCACTCATGGTTGAGACTGCATGGTACAGGCATGCATTGTTCAGGCATGCATTCTACCATCATACAACCCATAAAGAAATCCCTGCCTACCATTAAAAAATGATTGTGCCCAGGGCTCAGAAAGACTTTGTCACCAACTCGGTACTTTATTTCTTCAGTACATAATATCATATTACTTTATCTATATCAAAATATCAAACGAAAGAATCACCATTATTCTACTTACACTTCAACAAATTACAGGTCTCCAGATTAACACAAATATTCTCTTGTTAAAAAACCACAGTCACTCATTCGTTCACATACATGTAAACCACACACTCACTCATACTTCTCCACAGTCATTCGTTTACATCCGCTTGCAAGGCTTCATAACTATACTAAAGGGTCTTAAACGTTAAAACCGCAAAAAGTTTCACCGTAACTCCATCCATGAATAGATTTCAAAATGAACAGTCAAATATTGCACGAAAACCACAATATCACTGTTATCAATGTGTCCTCAATTTCACAATAACAACAGATTACTCTTTTGTTCAGTGATCACATCCTGTTTTCTTTTACACAAAATGTGCAATTTTTGCCCATTCAGTTCTTATTTAGTATTTTATTTACTGTTGTGGCTTTTAGTATTGTAATCAATGCCAGTTTCATCATGAAACGCCTTCCTCAGGATCCATCCCCACATGCTTAGACCCCACTCGGAGTCCAGTTGACCAATGAGGAGCATACTCAGTCGTTTGAAATCTTCTTAGTAGATACCAATATATGCTGGAGGTAGGAGTATATTCTCCCAAAGAGTCCCAAAAGCGGGCAGGAAGGGCTCAAATCTGTTTCCAATCGATTACCCATGGGAAAGATACCCAAGATTGTATCTCTCACTGTCAAATAGGAAATGTCATCTAAAGGGACTTCAGTGTTGGATTTTTCACTCCTCAATAATTTGTGTGTCTCTCACTTACCGGACTCAACGGGCAGTGACACTTCCTTCTGATATTGATAAAATATGATATTATGTATTGAAGAAATAAAGTATTGAATTAGTGATACAGGGACTGATTAGATCTTGGCAGGCAGGTTATTCCGTCACAATGGTGACGGATACCCGGTCCGCCGAAATATAAATTTCATTATATCCTATGGGCTTTATAGTTTGGTGGATGGGATATCCAGCAACATTGCGAAGGAGTTATCCGTCCGCCACAACAGAAATCAGGCCAAAAAGGGTTCTGAGCTATTGGCACATTCATTAATCTTTAGGATTTATAACCAGTAACATTTTTGAAGGTTAGTTGGGGGTCTCTTTTGGTACTAATGTTTTTTTTTTATTCATGATTCACGGCTCCCAGGACGCTCTCTTTTACAGTTCAAGCTCAGGTGACCACATGTCATAACTAAATGTTATTTGGTCATACCTTAGCATTTGAGTGCAATGCCTAAGTTGGCTCGGCATTTCATTACTGAGGGGCTCTGAAAGCTTTGGTGCTGGCCTAAAAACCACAAATTAGTTAGCAATGATTTTGAGCCTAAAGTAATGCACGAGTCACACAATTACAAAAATGTTTCACTATACAAAAGCCAAAACACTTTGGGGGAGATTTACTAAGATTTTACGCTGTGTTTGCATCACAGTGACTCAAACCGGAGCAAAATCTTTTTTGCTGATTTACTTTCCAGTGCTAAACTTGTTTAGCGCTGGAAATAATGTGAAAGTAATGCAAAGCAGCACATAGGGCTACTTTGCATTACTGAGCACCAAGGGGGTGTACCATGGGTGGAGCACGGGCGTTAAACCCAATTTACTAAATAAAATAGACAGGGTTTAGCATCACAAAACTGCACCCTTTTGAAGTAGGTGCAAGGCTGGAGAAATACTTTAATTTCTCTTTCCTTTTCCGACTTTGTTCCTGTGCTGCACTGTACAGCACACATACAAAGAGGGAACATAGTTTAAGTCAGTCTATGCATAGCATATGCTACTGGAAGGGTACCCTTCTATCACAAAACCTATGCTAGACTCGCAGAAACACCCTTGCACCATGGCGCAAAGGTGTCTTCAAGGCGCACGGCAGCTGATTTCATCGCTGGTGCTAGGGAAAGGGGAGGAGAGTGCCATATTTCAGTAAATTTGGTACTCTTCTACTCTTTCCTTATCGCACTGCTCGGAAAAGTGGTAAATCTGCCCCTTGGTTTGTCAATCCATGTTTTACTCTGTAATGGTCCCACCACCCGCGCCTCACAACAACAAGTATCATTTTCAAGTACCTTTTAGAAGTTTATCCTTAGACACTCATGATCAGTGCCAAGGAAAGCACCAGCAAATAAATAATAAGACAATAAAAGTAAAAAAATACAAAATGACCTATTGAACTCTGCTTAGCCCCATGCCAAAATGAGGACGCATTAAAGAAAACACAAGTATGCAAAATATGGATCGAAAAATCTATAGTGGGACGCAAAGAGGGAAAAATGATTTCCGTCCTGAATTTCCCTGCTTGTGCTACATGTGTTTGGTTGACCCTTATCTCCTCCTCATTCCTCTTCAGCCTGACCTGTCCAAGAGGACAGGCAGCTGCGTTAGGCCCAGCTCTTATTAATCAAACTACTTTAAGCACATTTCATTTTTTCCTAGTATAAAAGCAATCCTAGTTTCACAAAACAGAGTAGCGCTGCAGATTTTCAACAAATGAATTGAGTATACACAAAAACACAACTTAAGAATTTATCATTGGCGAATCCTTCATTGTCAAATGTCAACCATCCCTCGACCTGCTTCATTGATTGTGGAAAAACTAATAGCAATTGGTTCTGTTTTACAAATCATTTTCAAATAATGAATAAATTGACCAGACTGATGAAGCACAGCGCTTCTAGAAACAAGTGCCTCTTCTGACAAACACAGAGGATCTCAACACCAGTGTAGCGCGCCCGCTCCTTGTCTTTGCATTGCAAATGCCCGGGATCTTGGCTGCTCTGCAGCAGCACAGTTCCGGCTCATCAGGTGCCAGCTTCTGCCGGCTCCCATGCTGCTGACGCGAGTTACAGCTCAAGCCCTGAAATGAGCAGCAGCGACTGAGAAACAAACATCTCTTCCAGTCCATCACGCCTCTGTGTAATGTTTAAGTTGGTCTCATAAAACGAATCACAAACTCAATCGAAGGGCATTTGTTCCAGTCCGCTAAGAGCCAAACTTGATGGGGGGCAAGAGCGGGAGATGGGAGGCGGTGGTAGGGTGAGCACCTCTATTAAGGCGTCCAGTGGCGCGGCTCAGAGGCACAGAATGGCCAGCTGTCGGGGGGATGAGACGTCAGGCTGTATTACTGCTGATGGTCTTGTCTAAGCGTGGGCACCGCAAGGCTACAGGAATTGTTTGATTTTACGGCGTGTTCCCCCCCATCCATTTAGTGCGACAAGGTGTTCCGCAGTTGTGGTTAATGTGGTTTCTGCTCAGTGACTGAATATTCCAACAAAGGTTAATTAGAGTGATGCTGCGGAATCCCCCTGGAGGACAGGAGACGACCTGCCGCGAGCAGAGAGGGAGCACAGCGCGACCTTGACATGCCATTGTAAACAGAATGGTGCAATACAATCTGAGCAAGTTGAGAATAGAGCTTGATTTATGAAAAATACAATTGCAGAGCTGTATTACAAGGAGATGTGGTTTTAGGTCAGAACAAATTAGTGGTTGTTAGGTCACAAATAAACACATAGGCCCTTCCTGTGGCAACAATCATACAAAGGACCAGATGTTCCTTTTAAGGGTAACGACTGAAGCATGGCATCACAATGCAAACATTTTGCATTTTTCTTACAGCATGCACTTAGCACACAAGACTAGTCCTCACTAAAGGGGGAATGTCATTTACCTTTGGGTGGTCTATAGTGTTGTCACAGATGTAGTGGGCTGTTTAACACCAATGATTTGGACTAGAGCCTCTCCTACTGACAGTGGCTTGTGCTTCACTTTTACCTTCAATCATTGGGTGTCAATGTGCATGGTCCAGATTCCATAGGCTAAAGAACAAGAAAAAGGATGAGGAAATAATTTGATACTTCGTTTGTGCTACAGTAATGGTTTGAAACTGTAATTTGGTCCCATCAGTGGCAGATACATCACTATCCATTAGTGCATGCCTACTTGCACATTAAAAATATCGTGAAAATTGATCTAGGACCATAAACATCATTGAAAAGGTTATACCCGATTAAGGTTTGAGCAAGCAGTGTTTTGGTTGAATTGAAAAGAATGAAATGCCTTAGGCTTAGTACCCAGGTCTTACCCTATGTGTTTGTTAAAGAAAAGACTTTGGGCCTGAGTTAGAGTTTGGCAGGCAGTAGTCCTTCAATCACAGTGGCAGAAAATATAATGTCTGCCAGCCTGGTTAAATGCCATCCACCATATTTAGTGATCACTGATGATCCAGCAGTGATCTCTGTACCTTCAGAGGAAGCACCATCGTTGCGGTTCATCTCAAGATAAACAAGCATTTGCAATGCAATAGGTCTCGCAGTTACACGAGTTAAAGCTATTGGCATTGTAAATGACAATGCCAATAAGCATTGTTATTTGCAATGTCAATAGCTCAACCTCGCGTAAATGCGAGACCTAATGCATTGCAAATGCTTGTTAATGGAAAGTTGAAGAATTACGATATCCTTTTACAAATTATTTCGTTATTTAAGAAAGCACAGCTGTACACACTGAATGTCATTTCAGCTGTGGTTTATACATATACACCACCGGGAAAAAGGCATGCGCGGATGAATGAGAGTGTTGGTGATACATTTTAATATGCTTTTTTTTATTGTCAGACGAAGATGTAGTGACAAACTTTAATAGTCTGCTTATTGGTGTTTTTAAAATATGAAATAAAAGAATGTTTCCAAACGAACGCGCTGACAGTTTGATCAACGGAAATCATCAACATACGATTAATTCGATTACCTCCATTGCACAGGGGTAAATACGTGTGTTTGGAGCCGGAAAATTAACTCCCTCGGCCAGCGGATATCGGATCGGTTTTCAGTCTCCACCATATGAATCAAAATTGAACACAATAACAGACCATTCAAAGAGACACTACTTAAAAAAAAAAAATTGGAAGTGTCCCTATTTCCCCGAAACGGTCCCAGTTTTGTAAGATAAGTTGAAGAAAGTAGGAACGTCCGTTCTTACCTTTATTTCAATTTTCTATAGTGTTAACTTGGCCCGAGGTCACTGGAGCAATTTACAGGAGACGCAGGCTAGATACATAGATGTATAGGGATTCAGAGATTACGAGATATGCCCAGAATCACAGGGTGTTGTGCCGAGGCCGGGATTTAAACCTGACTCCTTAGTTCCAAAGCCAACACCGCTAGCCGCTAGGTTGTTGTATATGGCTTCAGTGAGCTGTAAAACGGGTTGCTTGGATTTTGGAATGCTCCGTTGGGGGGAGTATGGTGTGTGTGTGTTGTGGGGGGCTGTTTGGACATGCCTGGAGCTAATTACAGGCCGTGGCGGGCATGTCCAGCCTGGGATAACAGCAACAGGGAGGCATCTGTCTGTCCCAGCGCAGCACTTGGTGACTCATTCTCGAAGGAAAAACCTAAGGAGCAACAAACGGGCGTTGAGGAGAGTGGTCGGGACGAGACAGATGCACCGCCCTCTCTGTGGGGGGTGGGGGAGGGGGCGAGGGCGTGCATTAGCATCTGCGCAAGCAACATCCCCAGTCATTAATACTTGTTGGGTTCCGGAGTAGCGTGCTCCTCACCGAAAAGCGCATTGATGTCTCGTCAGTAGTAAGCGCTATATAAGTGCGATTAACACGCAGTAATATCATGCACGCCAGGTAAGTACCAGTAAAAAACACACACAAACACCGACACACGAATAGTCCCACCAGAAAAGCAGGCACAGAATGGCATGAATGAACGGCCTGACAAGTGCATGCAATGCAGTGTTTTACGTGGAGATACAGAAGTGCAGGGACTGACTCTTGAGAGTGCTGCTTTCTTTTGAGAAGTGCAATTAAATGCATTGCAGCAGTGCTGAGACATACAGGTACTGTCCCTTTCAAATGAAGGAATGGCAGGTACTCAGTACGGGTAGTACCTGCCCATTTCAAGCACTGATGCAATGGCATTCTAGAAGTGCAGGCACTCACTCCCCCAGAGTACCTGCCTGCTATTTGAAAGTGCTGGCACTCTTCCATTCAAAGGCTTACACCCCTGCTGAGAAGCAATAGGTCTCGCAGTTACACGAGTTAAAGCTATTGGCATTGTAAATGACAATGCCAATAGGCATTGTTATTTGCAATGTCAATAACTCAAACTCGCGTAAATGCGAGACCTAATGCATTGCAAATGCTTGTTAAAAGTAGGTGCTGAGACGGGTCCCTATCGTGCTGACCTACTGCTAACTGCCGTGCAGGAGGAGGATATATACATCAGTACTGCCGCGATTGCCTGTTCGGTGAAGAAGTCATATTGCCCCAAGAAGAGTGTGAACCTTTTCCTCGCCTAAGGGAGGAATTCGTGCTCGTTTGCCTCCATCACCTCCCCACAACAGCTGCTGTCTGTCTGCTGAGAGGCTGAAACACATACAGCGCTATCCGCAGGACACCGATGACCGATGCACTTTGGCCCATCAAGGTATGATGGGGCCCACAACATGCCATGACCCCTACCTAATGAGGTACCAGTAAGCTGCCCCCACCTGCCAGCGCACATGAGTGGCACTACTGTCAGAGTTACTCTCCTATGCCACGGTCTCTCTGGTGGAGGCCCTCTCCCCCACTTTCTTAGTGTATTAGGACATGATTTGTGGCTGCATGTCTGCACTCCATCCTTTCTATCATTCATTAGTGTGCCAAGGAGATTTACTGGAAGACACCATTTAAAATTAGGGATTTTTAATAAAACTGAAGTTTCAGTTTGATTGAGTAAACGAGTGATCAGTTGAGCAAACCGAGTCAGTGAGTAAGAGTGCACTAGAAAGTGAGTAGGTGAGTGAGTGCCTGTCCTTTTGGAGCGAGTTAGACATTGAATGAATGAATAAATGCCTATATGAGTGAGAGAGGGAGCGAGCATGTATTGAACCAAAGATGCACTTCTCATTCTCAAGGCCCTGTCCTAGACAGGGGGATTGTCGCATTGAGACTTCAGAATCATGGAACATAATTGATGTCTGTTTCTTGTGAGCAAAGAGGCTTTTATTCTTCAATTTACTTACTATTCTTTCAACGGGCAATGAGGAACTTTGTCATTCAAATGCAATAACTCCCATGATAGCTAGTGGAAATTCATCTCCGAAAAAGGCATCCTTTACTTTATATACATCAAGTGTGGTTTAAAATACAAATCCACATATACTCCTGATAACAGCTGCTGGCAATGCCGTGTTTGATCTTTACTCCAGATGTGTCCTGAGAGAGGTTTAAAGGGTCTCTTTCATTCCGTCGCCCGAAGGAGCTCCGGGCTCGAACAATGTGCCCCTGATGGCAGCCGACCCCAACAATGGCTTCCTCAGCAGCCACGCGCACAGCTGGAGCACATGGGGTGCAGGACAGGAGCGCGACTGTCAACATGGGCCTGGGCGTCAGTGCATCGGGTTTACATTTTTATCACAGGAATCGCTAATTCAGGAAATTACATATGGCAATTAAACGGAAGGTGTTATTGGTATAGAGCCAGAGCTTAATTTGAGCCGGTGTTTGCAGCTGGGGCCGGCATCATACTTTGACACAGCAAGAGGGTGGAAAAAACACGAGGGAGGGAGAAGGGGGAAGAGAAAGAGGGAGAACAGTGATAAAGAGCGAAAACACGTGTAAACAAGCCCTTCGAGTGTAAAAGAGAAGGAAATATCTGTCTCCGGAGACTCTGATGGGTTTTGAAAGGCTGAAAGAGAGAGAGAGTGTGTGGAGTGTGTGTCACAGTGTGTATGTGTGATAGCGATGCGTATATGTTTGCGGTGCATTTGCACACGTGCTTGTGTCCATGTATGCACTCGCACGCATACACATACACAAGGGTATGTATTTATGTGTGTGAGTAACGGGGGGTTGCAAAAGACGGGGCAACACCAACTATTTCAGTTAGTCCAAGAAAGGGGTGTGTGGCGGCCTGAATGGGTGCCCCCTTTGGAGGCACAGCGGAAGCCAGCACTGCCGGAGATCAAAGTCACGGGCTTGCTGAACAGCAAGCAACAGCGCCGTCTGCCTCCCCGCCGCCCTCTCAGCGCCAGACGCCATTCACCAAAGGATCATGAAGTGTCACAGGCTGCGTCCTACCACCAACACCAGCAACATCACGGTCCACTTTCACTTTCGTCCGTTGTTAAAGCTTTATTGTCTTTATGGGGCCATGTGTTTGAAACACATGGCCCCATAAAGATAAGAAAGCTTTCAGGCGGGGGAGCGGACCCTTTGAAGTAGTATGATGCCGAGGCTGTGGCCAGTGGGCTGAAGCGCTTCCCCAAACGGATTGCATGGCGGCACGATGCGCGTGATTGTGCGCGTGCTAGCCATGCAATCCGCTTTTGGCGCACATGCACTGTATCTCTACTTTCAATATCCTTGAAACATATATTTGCAGTAAATCGCCAAGATATAATCTCAGTACATTTTCCTTAAATACCCCAACCTCGCCTTAATTTTTTTTAAAAGGCACTATTTAAAATAGGAACTGCGCACTGAAACGCAAGCGGTGTATGGACCGGTTTGTAATGGTTTTCTAAAGATGTGCCTCTAAAATAATATTCTGCTTCATTGGCCGATGCAGTTAATTTGTTATTAAAGCTGCATCTTCCGGACATGAGTTTTCTTTATCCTAGCTTTGATCTGTAAGCAGGGTCCCTACAATGATGTGTGGAGAGTCTGTGTTTAGCGTGCGAGGTGTGTAAAGTTCAAACATGTAACTGAATTTCTCCAAGTTAAGGCATGGATTGGAGCAAATTGGCACCAGTGCGAAGGGATTGCCTTCCTCTTTCCGAACTTGTTTAAAATGCACACACCCGGCTGTAAAAAAAACAAGCAGTAAAACGAAAAACGGTTTCATTTATTGTTAAAAGTAAATCTTCCAGCTAAGAAGCACAAATAAGGTTAAATTAAAATGATACGTGATAGCAAAAATTTAATTATGTTTAATATTTTAAAGCAAACACGTGGCTGCCAAGTTTAAAAGAGGTCATGTTTTTTTCTCGTTTTAATTTTTGTTGTATGTATTTGCGGTATACAAAAAAACAACCCAAAAAAACATTGCTAATGCGGATTCCCTCAGAAAATGAATGTTTTACAAATGAGTAAACTGGCCTACTAGCACTAGTGCTAAACAAAAGTGACTTTATTCTTGTGTAAAAATATCTGGAGATGAGATGGGTGGGAACTGAGAGGAAACGATGCGTTTCCGACTCAGGGGCCTGTCTGCTTGTGAAGTATGAGCCCTTCGGCTTCTGTGCATTCGTAGCTTGAGTTGCAGTGAAGGCTTAAAAAAGTCTGGCCTTGGAGTCGATAAGCAGAGCCTTTGTTTTAGCTCCTCGGACCCCTTAAACTCGCAGCGCAGTACCAAAGATTCTACAAAGGATGCTGCAAGGGGGATTATGGGTCGCTTGAGCTCTTCCTGAAAGGTAACCAAGCTTCCTAAATCCACCCCCACTGGCCGCGCATGACTAAGGGATCAGATAACGCTGCAACACAATAGAGCAGAGGGAAGGCGAGTAAGGGATCCTGCTGACAAAGGACCACACAATGCTGGGGGGAGGGAAGGAATGTGAGGTTTGTATAACGAGCCGTACAAAGCACATGCCATCACATCAAAGCGGCCGTGCGGCCGCGAAATTGAAAGTGATCGTGATCAAAGCGGCCGTGCGGCCGCGAAAGTGAAAGTAAGCGCGGCGCGCGCGCCCGCGCACATGCACAGTAGCTTTAGGCCACGGCAGCACTTTGTAAAGCCCAGATATAAAATGTCTCTTCGAGCCTTTGGCTCGCGAGACCTAAAAAATTGCTTTATGAATGGCTGCCATTGGTTTTGACAGCCATCCACTAAACTATTTGTTTTTAAAAACCAAACTCTTGAAGTGGGATTTCTTTTAGAAAAATAAATAATTAATGACCTCTGTAGGAAATTAGGTTACTGGTTGAGGGAGATGAACCCATACTTCAGCAACAAACACAATTTCAGTCAGGGTGAAACACAAGCAAACACCAAATTAACCTGCTTTTAACCCTCTGGTTGTTTGGTACATAGCTCAGGCTTAACTCAGAGGCAACGTGCAACGTATTTATGCAGCACTTCAAAGAGTAATAAATAACGTGAAAACACAACAGATAAACAACCCCACACCGTTTAGAAAAAAAGAGTAGAATTTAATAAATTATTTGACACCAAAATGACTAAAATCAATCAGTAGAACTGGAGATGTGCAATCTTAAAGATTTTGGGTAAGTAAAGCACCTAAAAGCATTAAGCACCACTCACTGGTATCTGATCATGTGAGACCGGGTGATAGTCACAAAATCAGGTCAACCACGAAGGAGCGCAGGCTAACTACAGTGACCAAGTTAGTTCTGCTGAAAGAGTTACCTTCAAAAGTCCAGCTTGCAGAGTTCCGCTTGCAGTGGAGTGAGCCCCAAGGAGAGTGTCCTGGATGGTTGTGCATGTAGTGCAAACTGCAGGCCGGGCATCGTAGATGGTCATCGCTGTAGCGTGAAGGTCCTGTTGGGCATCGCAGATGGTAGTTGCTGTAGCTTTGCATTGGCAGTCAAAGCGAACTGTGGATGCTGTAGCATGAAGTGTAGATCTCGAGCTGCTAGATGTCATAGGCAGTTGCTGTGTCGCGAAGAGTCAGGTTCACTGGAACTTCGCATTCGCGGTCGGCTCAGGTGAAAAGATCTTGGTACGAACAGGCAGGTTCACCATCGCGCAGAGCCCAAAACATCATCATTTCTCCTTTTCTTGGGGAGAGACAGAGTAGTAGCGCAGCAAATTTGAAGTCCTTCTGACAGCAAAGCAGCACAGCAGTCCTTCCTTTGTAGTATCCACAGGTCCCCATGTGTACTGAAGAGTTGGGTCTGAGGGTCCATTATTTATACCTGGTGCCCACTTTGAAGTAGGAGAAGGTTCTGAAATTTTCCACCCCCAGAGGTGCTCCAAATTCCCTGCCTCCCTGCCTCCCTGCCTCCCTGCCCTGGAGACAGCTTGATTGGAGTCACAAAAGATCAGTGTCAGACCCTTTAAGAT
Organism: Triturus cristatus; assembly: GCF_964204655.1. Classification (NCBI taxonomy): domain Eukaryota; kingdom Metazoa; phylum Chordata; class Amphibia; order Caudata; family Salamandridae; genus Triturus; species Triturus cristatus. Next base: position 113,161,417 of record NC_140592.1, read on the forward strand.
TATGTTCAGGCAGAGCCTTTCTGACAATGCAAGTGTGGTAGGTGACAACTCCTTCCCCTCATCAATCCAGAAATGGCCCATCCTGCCAACACCTATTCCGCCTCTGTCTCACAGTCTGGGAGCAATACACAAAGAGAAGCTGCACCCAGTCATGTGACTCAGTATACAGGTTGCAGACACCAAATGATGGGTCAAGAAAATTACCACTTTGCGAAAGTGGCATTTTCAGAATTGTGACTTTCAATTTTCTAGACACCAAACTTGACATTCCTACTTCTACTTGCTCCCAATTGAAAGTTATCACTTATTAAATGTACTAAGGTAACCTAATGTGATCCTATGGTAGAAGTAGGCCTTGCAGTAGTAAAAAACTAATTTAGAGGTTATTCACTTCCAAGACAGGTAATAGTTAAAATTATTTGTTCAATGTTTCAAATACCTTGCACCCTCCCCTATGGGCTGTTGAGGGTCTACTCTAAGGGTGACACATATGTGCTAAAAAGGAAGGTGTAGGCCCAGCAAAAGGATTATTTTTCCAGGTCGAAATGACCGTATAAATCAGGCTACAATGGAAGGCCTAAGACATGTTTTAAAAGATAACACAAATGGGGGGACTGCAGGCCAACTAATGACATTTAATTTACAGTCCCTAGGTACATGAAGTAAAACCTTACTAGAAATTTACAAGCAAATGAAAGGTGCTATTGGGTGTGAGCCAATGTTATAATGTTTTAGGTAGAGAGCTTAAGCACTTTAGTACTGGTTGGCAGTGGTAATGTGCACAGAGTCCTAAAAGCAATCACAAACAGGTTCAGAAAACAGGAGGGTGAAGGCAAAAAGATTGATGATGACCCTGCAAAAAGGGCCAAGTCAAACATCTCCCATGCCCAGGGAATTTTTATTCTGGTGGTGATGGACAGAAATAATGCATCACATTGTCATTCATAATAGAGAGAGCAGTCTCATACCTTTACGTCTGTGGGCTGCCAGAGTATGTTTTCCAATGGCCGGGCCAACATTGGCACTGCCATAGGAAAACTGACGATCTGCCCATTTTAGAAGTGAGAGGGTGGACTGTCAAATTTGTGTTGGATTATCCCATCCACCAATATCTAAATCTGGCCATTTGTGTCATCATCAAGATTATATGAAACTCAAACCAGATTACCTTCTCTAAAAAATCTTGATACACAGCCAGGTCCCTGATGCTTTCCAAAGTGAAGACAGGGAAAATGGCTCAGGATTTTTTTTAGCACTGCATCGCATTTGCCAATTCTTTCTATTATGAGGGCCTCATTATGAAATGCCCTTCCATTCTGATGGAGTTGTAGATGAGTTCTAGAGGTCTGGTAAGAATTACAAGGTCAGCTGTAAATCCACAGGCCTGTTGTTTTTCACCCAGAAACAGCTGCTGCTAAAAGAAGTCGCAGTATCCAGGCACTACTCTGGCGAATGAGGACTAGCTCGTGTAATAGGTGGGGAATGGCAGTTCCCATACTGCTGGTTATTCATAATATCTGGGGTGGGGGCTTAAGGGTCCAACTCGCAATCCCCCCAATAACTCTGCACTGCTCCCCACTCCCCAGACTTACTAGTAGCCCAGTATCAGTAAGAGTGGGGGAGGAGTTATCGCATCACAAAAATGAGACATCGAAATGAAGCCACAACTGTCTACTTTAACATGCCTTGCAAAGAGAGCAATGTTATTAATCAAGCAAGACGCATAAGGATTCAAATGGTAAAACTGTAAATTTGTAGTTCTTTCCTAAACAAATCTGATTCATGTTCATGGAGGCATGAAGAGGTGAGAGATAATCTCATAAATATGATGCTTTTCTGGCCTTTTCTTTTGATGTAGGGCAGTTCAGCAGGAAAGCTTGTAATGCTGCCCTACACCAAATATTAGTAACTGAGGCCCTATTGTGCTTCTGATAGGCTGTCTAAGGTACATACTGAGAATAAGGAACAGCTACTGCAGTACAAACCTATAATCAATCACTCTGGATAATTATAAGCCACAATCCCTAATGAAGCAAATACTGACTCACTCATCATCTTTTTCCTGACCTATCACTCTGTCTCTCTGCCACAACAGCTACCCACTTCTCTCAGGGGTTGATTTTGTATGCTCCTCACATCCCCTCTGTCCCACGCCTAAAGCCTATTCCAGACGCCTCTCTACAATCCTAGTTATATTTCTGAGCAGACATGAACTTGCATTTTCTGCAGGTTTTAGATTTCCCTTTTGACTCTCTTGCATCTGGTGCTCTGCCAGATGGGTAGAAGGATCTATGATGTATCCACTGTGATTGCCGCTCTGTCGGGCTGTGGTTAATTCTTCGGCGTAGGAAATGCTTTATTTCTATGCTGTCCTGCAGTCCTTCTACACTCTGCCCCTCTTGATTTTAAAGCATCCTTTACTGAGTCACCTGTTTGAAATTACATCAGCAGACGTAGACCTACATCTAAAGTGAGTTCTGAGAAGGTCAGACACAAGTGACAACCTGCAGAGCTACACAAGGTACAGAAGGAACTACAGAGCTAGTGCAGATGTTTGTTAGTTGCAGCATCAATAAACTCTATACTCCAGATAAGCACGATTAACTTACTATAAGGGGTTACGCTACTTTGCAATCTCCCATAATTCTCTTAAAGCACTTCAGAAAGAAATATCCTTAAAACCGCCCACTACTTTGATTGACAGTTTCACAGTGGTTCCTCTGCTCCAAGGGTCCATACGCTAGGGGTTCTCCTGGAGTCAGCTAATGGAGAAACAGACCCAAGCCGCCCACAAATAGCTCCAACTACTACTGAGCTGCACAAGTCTTAATCTTACCAAGTTACAGCATCTCCTGGGGTATATACACAATGGATACTCATAATTCTAACTATTACAGCTGTAATCAAACAGCACTCACAAACTGTTACAACTACTGCAAACGCAAACAATGAATAATCACAAAATAGCTACAAATACTACTGAGAGGTACATGTCTTAATCTTACCGAGTTACCACAACTCCTGGGGTATGTAAACTATGGATACTCATAATTCTAACTATTACAGCTGAAATCAAACAGCACTCACAAACTGTTACAACTACTGCAAAGGCAATCAATTAATAATCACAAAAGAGCTACAAATACTACTGAGAAGTACAAATCTTAATCCTACTGAGTTACCGCAACTCCTGGGGCATATAAACAATGTATACTCGTAGTTCTAACTACTACGGCTGTCATGAAACAATCGTCAAAAAACGTTACAACTACTGCAAAGGGAGTCAACTAATAATCACAAAATAGCTGTAATTATTTAAAGTTACACAAAATATATCCATATAGAGTATTAATTCTCCCGGAGTAGGCTACAAAGCCTTGCAACTATTTTCAATGTTAGTCACACAACAATCATAAAAAGTTGCAACTACCTTATAGTCACACATTATAAAGCACCCCAGCTAGTAGTCACAGGGATATTATCTATAAAAGGAAAATAGATGCCTCAATGTAGTAGATATGCAACCGCACACCAGTCATAAAGTTCTGCAACTATTTATGTGGTATAAATAAAAACACAATAGCCATGTAGACACCTATTTAATGAAGAACTACACGGACACATACATTAACACATCCCTAAACAACAGCAACGACTCAAAAGTGACATTAACAATTAATGTCAAAATATGCAGCACAAAAAAGATTGTGCTACCCAATTCTTAGCTAGAATATCATCAAAATGTCATTTATGAATACGTAAGTATAGAATTTGCATTCTTAACTCTTAATTTACATACTTTAAACATATAAATATAAACATCATCAAAGTACATGTATGTGGAGTTAAGTATAGTAAACCTATAACTACTTATATATACTTCCCTTCACAATACCTTTGAAGTCTACATTCTGGTTAAGATATTTTTGTAGCATGATATTTAATACTCCCTATTCAGGTCATATACCATTTAAAGAGTAGCAGATATTTAGGTAATAATAAATCAAAGCATACATAGCTTCCAGTGCTCCAAAGAAATGCCAGTGCTTAAATCCCCCCATCCTACTCTAGCACTATACATTTACCAGATGTACAGATCTTGTATACTCCAGAGCTAGGGAAACAATACCATTCCATATTGCCAACTCTGTAGGTAGGCATGCAACAACTACACACAGCTCCAACTCTATAGAGTAGTCAGGCTGACTTAGCTCCCACTTCATCACAGCTACATAGAGTTACACTAAGATATTGATGTGGGATGTGTCCTGTTCCTTTAATGGAGAAGAACTGGATGCTGTCAGACATGCTCCACACCGCAGGCCGGCCAGAACGCCACGCTCTCTCCGCTTGCATTATATGTCTCATTACTTAACACAGACAACAGCTAGGAGTTGGCTTACACCACAAACCTCGAGGAGGAAAACATGCGAGACCACATGACTAGTCAGATCACATGGGCAGAGGAAAGTCACCTTGCAGTCCCTGGGAGCCCCGCTAATGCACAGAGCAACATCAGGCAGGGATCTGTGTCTTAGAGACGAGGGAAGGGGTTGTCAGGCACCCAGAGGCAGGGCCTGACTGGGGAACCAACAGCAGGTCTTATAAAAATGTTCAAACCAACAAGCCCTGCTCCCATTTCTACTGGTGCTATCTCTTTCTTTCCAATCATCTCTTCTTTCTCTCTCCTTCTCTTCTCTCCTTCTTCTCTCTGTCTGATAGGTTTCCCTCTACCTTCTTCCTTCCTACTTCTCTTGAATCCTATCCGTGACAGCTGCAGTTAAGCTCGTGGAGTTGAGGAAAGTGACAAAGGCACCATCAGCAGCCCTGGGCTTCCAAAACCAAGCTACAAGGACCCCAGCCCACCCGGGGAAACGCCTGGTAGAGCGAAAGGCCTGTTCAGCTCCTCATGGAGGATCACACATGCATTTGCCATGGAGCAGGGAGTGTCCATGTGCTGTGGTAGTCATAGAAATGGTGTGCTCCTTAGATCAGACTATTCAATGCTTCCACAGCCTTTTTTTTTGGCGACAAAGTGTATGCCGCAGAGCCAGCAACTGCTGAGGAGAGGAAGCATCTTTCCCAGGAGGCCAGCCCAGAGTATCCGACATGGAACTGGGCAGAAATGCTGACGTCAGGACACACATGTTTATGAAAGTAAAGACAGAGGATTTTCACCACTTAGCGAGAAACAGCTAAAGCACTAGGGAGTTGGTTCACAGAGTGATCTACGGTCTACGGCTGAAAACCTAGGTTCACAGCCCATTATGCCTGCATTTTTGCCTGTCAGCTACCAATTTATGGAGACTTAGCAGGAGAAAATAGCTTTACAGCTGTGTAACTATATGCCATGATTGTGTACAAATATGCAATAAGCAACACAAGCATGCAGTGGGGAGTAAAAGGATCAAGGCGCAATTTATGTTGAGAATTAGTTAATGCCCTCAGGTTTGTTGACATTCTTACTTTCCTGTGATTAGGATTACTGGTGCAAAAGTACATCTTTCTTGTGAATCAGCATAAGAGCGTCACAGAGATATCCAATGCTGCAAACACATGCACAGTCACATGGACCTTGCCATTATCAGATGTATTGTCGCGTCTTCTGAAGATGTAAGATCTCCATGACCGAGAGAGAGTCTCCCCTATCTGCCCAAGACTAAGCAGTCTCTGTGACCTCAGAACCACCCTTCTCTTTGAGATTAGAGGCGAGTGATTTAAGGTCAGCATTAGCTCTGTTATCTGGAGCCAGAATCTGTGCGATTTGTGGAACCTGAGAATTTGCTCTGTTCTGTGAAATCAACACCTGTACAGTTTGTACAACCCAAGATGGAGAGCTAGTCTTCCTTTGAAGACCTGAGCCTTTAAGATTTGCAGTGACCTCCGGCTGGCCTTGCTGCCTAAGGCTGGAGCCTTTGAAATGTGTGTAACATAAGGTGTGCTAAACAAGCTCAAGTCCACGCAGAGTGAGGGCATGCATGATGTCCAATGGTTTAATATATAGGATTTGTGTGGCCTGCTGGCACCTAGGGCAAGGGCGGGGAGATCTGTGTATCTGTGTGAGCCCTGAGTATTTAAATTCAAGCAGTGTTATAACAACTCACTTATAACAGGAAACAATGATATATGGAAAATATTTCATGGTTGTATTAGAAATATGGATATCATCCTCATGACAACCCCAACCAAGCAGCGAATCTTTAACACTGCCACGGCTAATAGAATTGGGCACGGAGGACTAAATTATGCAGAAAGGTTATCTGAACAATATGACAAAAATGCGAATATCATAGCACAATTTCTTTTTGCAGCAATCTTTTACTCCATTTTAGCTAGCACCATTTTTGGGGAAATCTTCAAATTTTCCAAATTGGGGAGCAAATTATGTTGGAAAGGCAGTACATCCATCCTTATGTAGTAAACGTCAAAGCCACAGAATTGCATAAATCCTTTGCCCCTCATCAATCTCAATTGTTTTATCAACAATGTATTGATGATAGTTTAAGCTAAATATTCTAATTGCAATCAGGGTCCATTGTTAGCTGTAATTTGAAGAAAATAACCTTTTGAAAACAATTACTGCAAAATAAACAGTGACAATTTTAAAAAAGATACACAATTTAAGAGTGTTTATTGCATACCTGCCAACTCACATGGCGCCACCGGGTGACACACATCACTGTCTCCCGGTGAGAAGCCGATATCACACGGTAGCAGGAAAAATAAGCTGAAAACCACTATAAATAGTTTTTTCCAGGTCGTTTTCTGAGGCTTTGAATTGCTGGTGTCCATTATGGGGTATGAAACCAACTCAGGACATCGGCACCAGTCTCAACAAGCTTTTTTATATAGGGATGAGGGGGTTTGAGAGCGGGTGGGGCTCAAAAGTGCCTCGTAGGTACTTCTCGACACGAGGACCCGCCCCTTCCTCACACAGTGAGACTGTTCTTCAAGTTGGTAGGCATGCTATTCTCTCATACAACCCCTTATACTACAATATGTGCACATCAAGCTGACGTACACATAGCATGGCGGACATTGATGGAGACATTGTTTACACTTTTACCCACAACCATTCTTCAAGAGAATGATTAGCTGAGACAATCATCTTCGCTATTTTATTTTATTATTAGGGCACACACTACAAAATCGATTGCCTCCAGGATCCATTATAAATATGGTAAAGACCATTAGACATAGTTAGCATTCCATAGGCTCTGTCGCCTCAAATATGGGCAGACTTTCTTAGCTCTCAATCAATAGTATGCATAAACAGTGTTTTATTGTGATAATGTATGCTTAGTTAACTTATAACATGAAACATAGCCCACAGCTTAACATGTGAAACATTCAAGACAAAGTTAACTAAGCAGGTCATGTAAAGTACTGCTTAGACTTATACATAGTGTGTTTTTTGGGGGTTTGCTCCAAATGATCACACTCTGCATCCGAGGTTTCCCTTGATTGTAACGTGATTTCATCAATGCCGTAATTTGTGATATCAAATGTGATCTCTCCCGTGATGTCAATGTCATGTGAGATGTCATCAGTGATGCCAATAAATTAGTAATTTAAGACATCAGCAGTTATGAGCTGTGCATGGTCAAGAGCAGAGTCTTTTGGGGACTTGAGTTCGGTTTTGCCGAGATAACTATAACCTGCCAGTTGCAGAAGGTTTCAGGGCCTTTTTGTAAATTATGTTCAACCTGTGGGAGATCTCTTCATCTCAAGTCTGAGGGTGGAAGGGGAGCTCTGCTGCTTGAAACTTCAACCTCTAGATTGGAATATTAAGAGTAACATGGGAGCAGCCCTGCGGAAAACTTCACAGAATGATATTTTAATAAGGGCTGGATTTAGGATATAATTATATTTATATTTCCGCGGACAGGATATTCATCACGGTTGTAATGGAGTAACCCATCTGCCAAGATCTAAATCAGTCCCTAAGTTTTATGCTGAGAACCTTGAATCAGTTGTTAAGAGTCTTATAGAAAATAACATGATCTAAATCCAGAATTAATAGTAGGCATGTCGAAAATCACTTCAGACACAGGGTGTGTTCTGCCTGTGTACACAGTATACACCTTCCGTATTCCACAGACGTGCAAAATACGTTGTCAGGGTGCAAAGTTAAGTTGATTAGTTCCATTCAGAATATTTGTGTGATTGTACCATTCCATTTTAAAGAGAAATGATTTCAATGGCTGATGATCGTATGGTTGTGTGTAACTAAGCCTCATTCACCCCACTCCCACCCCAAACAACTCAGGCACCAAATGACAACACCAGCTGCTAATCACTACAGGAAGCACTGGCGGGATTTGCGCCTTCCATCACTGCCAATCCTGATGCGGGGCGTGATGCACTGAACAGGGGTATCCTCCTTATATCCTGTCACTATTCCTGAATCACTTGCTGACAAAGCATGCGCCACTTGTAATGGAACGCCTGCCAGTACCGCTTAGGATGCCCTTGTGTTCTAATGATAAGCAGTTGTACACCTTTCTGATTGCTGTCAGTTTGTGGGATGCTACCATCATACCTTATGTGGACGTTCATGTGCGTAACTGCTGTTGCACATGCGGGTTGCTGTTGTTAGACATGTGGGTTGATGTTGATGCACATGTGGGCTACTGTTGTTGCACACGTGGGTTACTGTCTTTGCACATCTGAGTAACTGCTATTGGGTTTTGGAAGACATTCTGCACATGCTCAGGTGTAGCTGATTGTTCCTGAGAACTATACCAATTGCAGGGGTGGCCAGCTTGTGCTTCTGAGGGTTGGGTGGGTGGAGGGAGAGAGAGCGAGAGAGTGAGAGAGAGAGAGAGAGAGAGAGGGGGAGAGGATTTGTGTTTGTTTGTAAAAGGGGTGAGAGGAGAGGACTTGTGTGTGATTGCATGAGTGTGGCTGTGTAAGTGGGGTATAAGAAGAGGATTGTTTGCATATGTATGTATAGCTCAGTTGCAGAAGGTTGCTGCGTCTCTATTTGACTTCACATTGCTGTGTCTCTGTGTCACTGAAAGTCCTGTCCTCATCTGACTTCCACTAGCTGTCTTTGGTCAGCAGAGCACAAGTACAAAATTTGCAGATGGGATGGTGTTGGAAAGAGTTTCATAGTGGGGTTTAGGGGGCCAGGGTCAGCTTGAGGGGGGTGCAACCGATGTGGCAGCACTGGCCGCTGACTCGGTGGGGGGCACTGCCCTCAGTGGGGGTGCATTGTTTAGCAATATCGTACAATTTAAAGGCACCTGCTGCAGAGTTCCTTGCACGTCCAGAATTCAGTCAGAAATAAAAATGTCACAATAACTCTTGTGATTAATGTTCCTGCTAGAGGGATAGAGATCAGAGTTTTGCCCAGTGGCAGCTTTGACTCGCCTTAAAGTAGCACATGGGTTAATGTACCTGTTGCAAAGAACAGATCAGTATTTTATGTGGATAGCTATGTGGATCAGTAAAGCCAGCCATAAGCGTCACTTTAAAACAAACAAAATGTGTTTGAGAGAGGGGCTATGAAGAGATGATGGCCAAATTTGCCAGGTGGTAAAGAGGTAATCCGATAAGGAGATCATATGAGGGTAGGGGGGCAGAGCCAAACAACATTATTGAATCGAGAGCCACCAGCGCTAAAGCCAGCCAGGGAGGTGGTAAACCTGGACTATGTCTGGCACGAATGCCCGGGTTGGGCTTCTAAATCTGAAATCCAGTTTAAGATGGTGATTCTAGCTTGCATAGATATTTTATGTCCATAACTTAGTCACTCACTACCACTGGACGTGATAGAAGTCAAGGTGTGAATTCTTGTCTGTGAGCATGAATTTGTAAGTAACCTTGGTCTTGCTGGGTTTTGACCTGGCCGCAGAACTACAAGACGTTTTAGCCGTATGATTGAAATGGAGCATTTCATACCAGTCAATGCACTTTGTCATCAATAACCCACTATTTAGAAATACTTCCAAGGCTCAGTGCAGAAGGGCTGAAAATGTATAACAATGTGGTAGGTCGTCGTCGCCTGACTGCTCCTGTCCTTCGCTGCTCCTGGCCTAATTACCTATTCAATCCTATAGATCAGCTTTTGATTCTATATGTGGGCTGCCTCACTGCTCATAATCAATCTACTAGTTCCCTGCTTCCTCTGCACATCTCTCAAATTCATCTGCATGAAAGCAATTCTTTATTTCTACTGGTTTTGGATATTATCATTTAGTTGAAACAATATAACATTGTAGTCTCTCTCACCCAACTCTTAACTTCCTATATTTCCAGACCCCTCCATCTTTAACCCTACCTTAATTAAAGTAATCATGTTTCTCAAAGAACCACAGTCTCAACACATGATCGTGTTCCGGTCTATACAGCATGCCTAAATCTTTAAACGTTGGCCATATTGGAAAAATGCATGCAACAGATCTCATCCATAGCAGACAATCTTTGTTTTTACTCAACTTATAGAATTGAATACTGATTCACTGTACTAACCACTAACATTGGGTTCCATAGCTGCATTCTACGAGCTGAAAAGTGCTTTGGTGCCTCACCAGGGGTAGCAAGTGCTATATAAATGCAATCACGTTTCAGTACTATGCAATGTATGGATTAATAGGAATTAGTGGTACAGCAGTAGATTTACAAAAGATGTCAGCTTTTGGTACCTTTAAGATGCCAGTTCTTGGTACGTTTAAGATGTCAGTTCTGGTGCATTTAGCAAGTGTCGTCAACGAAAGAAGCAGTGTTGACTTAAGACAGGCTAAATGGAAATCTAGAGAAGTCACTTCAATTGGAGGACCGCCCATGCAAGCATCTAGCCAAGCACCGTCATAACTTCACGACAATATTTGTGACACTTTATACCATACCTGCCATCCCTGCAATGTCCCTGCTGGCCTCATAAAGATCCTTGAAGTCATAGTTACAAACTGCTGCTAGCATCTCAGGGACATCCCAGAACATCAACACTATTACAAACTCCAAGCAAATATCATCTTGAGGAAGCATGAGGCTCTCAATTTCCTCTGGTCTTGCTCAGTGCATGGGTGGACTTATAACCGGCTTCGCAGGTGACCAGCCTAACATCTGGAATTACATTCCACTAGCCTTAAAAAGAACCGTGCTCATGCCTCACTCAAGAAAGAATTCAAACAGTTCCCAGTTACTCGCTCGCTCCATCCTTGAACTGCCGAACTGCGATCACCCTACGTGTCTGAATCACACCACAGAGGCATATTCGGAAGATCTGTTTTCTCATCACACTCCAACTGACACTGCTATAATGAACTTCTTCCAGTGCATGCACCTTGTTTAACTAACATACAGTGCTCCGATACCACGCTGGGTCTTGTTTGCGTTATTTAAAATTCAAATGAATAAATGAACCTTAGATTTTACTCCCAGGCCAGGTCTTGCCTATAGAAAGCATTCTTGATGCTGGATTTTTCTCCCCATTCCAAAGAAAGTCTTCAGATCATAATGTAGACCACAAATTTGACATTTTCTCCTCCTCGTCATCTCATAGTGAGGGCAGTGGCATAGCTAGACCCCGTGCAGCCCGTGGAGGTGCTTGTGGTTGCTGATTGCTGCGGTGGCCGCATGTAAGAGTGGGGGGAGGCCGCTGCCCCAAAAACCAATACCCGCCCCCTCTGCTACAACACTGAGTGATGGTTCACTACGGGGTTTTCGTCTTATCAAGTATTCAGTTCCTTAATTAAAGCACTTTATCTCACGAGATCCACTGGTGATGAATTATCGGTTGAATTTATATGATATTATGTATGAAAGATGATTCCAGTTGTTTAATGATTTAGGAAGCAGTCAATAAGGTGATTACACTTTTACTAGGGGCATGGGAAGACACAATGGGCGTAAGGCCTTGTTAGCCATCACCAACTAGAATCAAAACAAGGCTGCATTTGGTCTGTACTTGCAAAGATGTTGGCCACTTGATCTGAAACTGAAAGTTTGACTTCCAGAGCCTGCGTAACTCTCAGTTTGGCATTATTGAACAGTCAGGGTGAATGTCTTGGAAAGGTGGAGTCAGGTACACTATATCACAAGTATTAGGCACAAAATAAAGATTACTGTAGACCCTAGTTGTTACTTGGGGGCTGATGGGTTACTCAGTCAGAACGGTAACAGATATCCCGTCCACCAAAATATAAATTCCATACAACATAATGGGATTTATATTTTGGTGGATGGGATATCCATCAGATATGATGGAGTAACCTGTCTGCCGAGATCCAAATAAGGCCCATAAAAAGAAAACTGAAGCAAACACCTGAACATTTATAATATAGTAAACAATTAGATAGATGTTGGTAATCTTATGGTTTTGCGCCCATCCATTCAAGAGCTATTGTCAAGAAGAACTTTAAAGGCTAAAGCCTTATTCTTCAAATCACAAATTAATTAGGCTCTGTTTCACCGGACACAAAGGGACCTTGGTCTCCCGCTCAGGGGTCAGGGGTCCACATAATATTGGATTACATATGTCAGACCCACAATTTCTAGACACAAGAGGTTAACAGTCTTGAGTTCTAGATGATGGTGGCATTTGAATGTGTTCAATCCAAAAACAGTAAATTTTTACTTCCAGAATGGGTAGCCCAAACTTCACACAGTAGAATATCAAACGTGTGTTCTTTATGCTGGATTTCACAGATCAAATGGGACTTGGGCCTCTGCACTGGAAAGGCAGTGTAAAGGGTCACCACTAATGCTGTTTCGGAGGCCCAGTATCACAACATGTTGTATGGTGCTTTGACAGGTACCCGGAGTGATGAAATAGGTGTCCCCATATTAACAAAGGGGATGCTCATAGGTGCACAAGAGCGGTATTCATTTGACACAGTCATAGTGTCTGGAGGCTGCTCATCTGCACTTTTGTTGTTTTGAAGCTCTTCATGTCTATAATGAGAGTTCTTTGGAGGATATGAAGGCTCTCTGTACAGCTTATCTGGTCTCCTTGGCTGGCTGCAGATATCGTCTCTAGCAACATTTCCATCCAATAGAAAAGTAGAAAGCAGCTGCCCCATTGGTCAGTCTTAATGCTTGGTTCTAGACTTGAGGAGACAGGCAAAACAGCCTTATAGTCCAGGAAGTTTAAGCCATCCGAACAGGTCCAATGCCATGTGGCTCTGCAACCTGCTGAAGTGGAGCTCCAGCTACCATCTCCAGATAGTGGAAGCTGAGCAGTATTCTACTGCCACCAAGGGAAATGTCAATGCACAAATATATGTGAGTCAACTAATCAGGTAAAGAAACCTTTTCATAGGTTTGTTCGCTATCTTAGAGTGCCAAGTGCTGGCACTGGATTGATTTAATGTGGAATGCAAACCAAATTCAGAGTGGGAAAAAAACGAATTGGTAGGAATGTTGGTGTATTCCCCCAGGCGGAAGAGCAGGAATGAGGGTAGAGGATGGACACTAAATTATTCCCAGAGTGCAGGAAAAGTCATAGAAAGAAGATCTATAACAGAAGCCCGCATTGTGGGAATGTCCCAGCAGAAGACAGAGACTACTCTCTCTCATTTACACATCCACAAACTTCACACACACACACGCACACACACACACACACACACAAATGCACGCACACACACACACACGCACACACACACACACACACACATACACATACACACACATCCTTTTTAATAGATTTAATAGGGCAAATATAAAACCATTCTCAACATTTTCACACGCTCCAGGTCTCTATGTGACACACGCTCCAGGTCTCTAGGTGACAAACGCTCCAGGTCTCTAGGTGGCACACACTCCAGGTCTCTAGGTGACACACTGGGTGGCACACACTCCAGGTCTCTAGGTGACACATGCTCCAGGTCTCTAGGTGACACACGCTCCAGGTCTCTAGGTGACACACGCTCCAGGTCTCTAGGTGACACACGCTCAGGTCTCTAGGTGACACACGCTCCAGGTCTCTAGGTGACACACGCTCAGGTCTCTAGGTGACACATGCACCAGGTCTCTAGGTGACACACGCTCAGGTCTCTAAGTGAAACAATAGGGGACACACGCTCCAGGTCTCTAGGTGACACACGCTCAGGTCTCTAGGTGACACACGCTCCAAGTCTCTAGGTGACACACGCTCCAGGTCTCTAGGTGAAGGGGGAAGATACTAGCTAAAGATTATGGCTACTGAACTTTCAGTGGGGGAATGGTAGCCTCGCCCTTGGCCTACAGCTAAGCTGTGCCCAAGGCAATCATTAATTCAATGCAGCCAGTAAATGCCCTCGCTGAATAGGGCGGGATGGGCTACTCCCCCAACAGCAATTGCAATGCTGCCCTTGTGGGCCCACACTTTCCCCAGCAGTATTTTAGGATTCCGCAAGTCGGTGTTCAGCTGGTGTACATTGGGTCCCTTAGATTAAGGGCCTCTGAGACAAGCCATGAAAATATAGTGGAATCTTCAGGGAGGGAATAAAAAAGACAGCAGGATGGGCCAGCTGTTTCAAGCAGCTGCACGGTGTGTCCCTACAATAGGATCATGTTCAGTGCTGCTCCCAGAAGAACATGCATTTATCTAACCATTCTCTGTCGAGGGCGCAGTTTCCAGCCCCCCAGCTCTTGTTATGTTTTAGGATTATATCTCTGGCAGGCCAGCTGCAGTGTGACCGTCATTATGGGCATCATATAAGACACAGGACCTATAACTGTACAGTATCAGGTTGAAACAAGCTACCGCGGAGTCGGGTGACACTCTTGGAGATGGGTCCTTGATCCCACTTTGGGGGTACTCTTTCTAGTTCTGCGAACCCAGGAATTATTTCTAGAACGACATGCAATGATCTTCTGTAGAACTAGGTATTTTAAGGGCCAGGCACTCCCAGATACTGAGTACATGCACTTCCTTAAATTGAAGGGCAAGTGTCAGCACTTAGAAACAAGGGTGCAATACTTCCAGTTGGAGAGTGCTTTCCACAGAAAAAAACCTTCATTTGAATCACCCCACCTTGTATTCTCAATGGGGCCCCTAACAGGATTACTGTGGCCCATCTAATAAGGAAAATATATTACTTACAAATCAACATGTTTAAGTGCTTGCTATTCTAAGGGTGCTGCATGTTCTGATGGACTTGTAAAAATACATATTTTCAAGTGATTTGATTTCATTCTAATATTTTTAAATTTTAATTGATTGAAAATGTTAGGAAACGCTGACTTGGCCACACTTGACAACTAGAAAATATTGAATGGTTAGACTTATGTGCTGTCTACCTTCAGGGGCCCTATTTAATTATTTAGGGTGAAGCTGCGGCTACCAGCCATCAGCACCCTCTCACTGCCATATCACACTACAGCTGCAAGCTCTGTGCATCCTCTCAGCGACTACCAGGTATGGCTACCCTACCAATGCCCGCTCACCCTGCAGCTGCCAGTTCCCTCTATCCTCTTACTGGCTGCTAGGTATGTGTATCCTCCCAATGTCCGCTTATCCTCCTGGAGCTGCCAGTTCTGTGCATCATTTCACTGGCTGCTAGGTATTTGTACCCTCATACCGTACCCTCACCCATCAGCTGCCAGTTCTTTGCATCATCTCACTGACTACAACGTATGTGTACCCTCCCAATGACCCCTCACACTGCAGCTGCCAGGTCTCTGTAACCTCTCACTGACTGCTAGGTCTGCATACCCTCCCAATGCCCCTTTTCTCTGCAGCTGCTAGTTCTCTGCATCCTCTCACTGCCTACCAGGTATGTGTACATTCATAAGGTACCCTCACCCTGCAGCTGCTAGTTTTCTGCATCTTCTCAACAGGGGCGGCTCCTCTGCTAAGGCGGAAGAGCGTTGCTCCACTGCTCTTTGAGCAGGAAAAACAAGATGATAATAACGTAGTTACTATCATTTAATTTTTTGCAGGTTTGGGGTTGGGTTTGGGTGGAGCGGGGCTGGAGGCACAAAGAGGAGTCGTTTGCACACTCCAAATGGGCATGACTACTTGGCCGGCCGTCTCGGGCCAGCCAAACAGTCATGACACTTTGAATATTGCCCACCAGGCTGGATTATACAGCCTGGTGGGGAGCATGCCCAAGCCCCCAGGCCCCATCTGAGCACCGATCCGCGGCACTCAGACCAATCACACCGCTGCATTGCAGTTTTGTGATTGGCTATGGGAGGCCTGGGTGCTTCCTGGTTCCGGGACTCACTGGAGAAGCAGAGGAGAGACGCGGCCGGCGGAAAAGCTAAGTGGTATTTATTTAATTTAATTTGTCTCCCCGCCCTTCCGCCCTCATTCCCTGCCAGCCGCTACTGCTTCTAACTGGCTGCTAGGGATGTGTACTCTCCCAATGCCCCCTCACCCTGTAACTGCCAGTTCTCTGTATCTTCTCACTGGTTGCTAGGCAGCTGTACTAGGGGATGGCAAACAAATCCACTCTACCAGCGGATTTCACAGAGTTTTGGCCGCTCTTCATTACCAGCATAGCGCGGAGTTCCCGCCAGACTCCGCCAACTTTAGTGTGGCAGAGTCTTTTCTCACTCGTGCCTTGCCAACATCAAGTTGGTGAGTGCAAGTGAGAATTGGCATCCCGAAACACAATTTTTGGATGATAGGAGTGTGCCAGGCAGGACTTTCTCAACATGGGCGCTTGTGCCCGTTCTCAGTGAGAAAGCTGCTGCCCAAATAAAAAATCTACAGGAGCGGTAGCAAAAAAGCAGTGCCCTCTGGCATGCCATGTGATGTCGTTATTGCTGATTTTGAAGTGCAGAACAAACTTCCAGCACTAAATATCAGCATGGGAAGTTCGACGTGCCAATTTCCGCCGGTTCGTGGCGCTCCACGGAATCTCACAGAGATTTCAAGTAACTCTGCGGAATTCTATAGAGTGAACCCCACGAGTTCAACCCACCCCTAATGTGTACCCTCCCAATGACCCTCGCCCTGCATCTGCCAGTTCTCTCCACTCTCTCAATGCACACAGCTGCCAGAACTCACATCATGACTACCTTTCATCTAAAGTCTCTCGCTCCACCCTCACACAGCAACAATCAGCCAATGGCAGCCATCACTGGTCCATCACACTGCAGCTGCCAGTCCTCTCCACCCTCTCACAGATGTTAGTTTTCTATACCTTTTAAATACACCCTCACTATGGGGCATATTTACAAGCTGGCGATAAAAAATTATCGCCGCTTTTGAGCCCGTTTTCGGCTGAAAAGCGGCGATAATTTTATCGCCTAATTAGCAAGGCCACGCTAACACGTGAAACCTTGCTTTAGCGTGGGGATTCCTAACATCCAGCTTTGCAAAAGTGGGCGTTCCTGACCTAACATGACAGGAGAAATGTCGCTAAGCAACATTTCTCCTATCATCAAGCCCCACGCTATGAAGCATAGCGGCAGGAAAAGTAGCGATAACCCCTGTTATCACTACTTTCCTTACGCCTGCTTCAGGACTGACTTAGCCATGATATCCTATGGAAGGTGGATATCATGGCTAAGTTTGTGAGTCCCTATCAGCAAGCTAACGCCACATTGCGTGAGATTAACACTGGGTTTCCAGCAATAATCTCACGTTAGGCAGTTAGCGTGAGGATTTTTATCGCTGAGGAGATAAGCGTTGCTAATAGCACGCTATCTCAGCGATAAAAATCCACGTTACCCGGTGATAATTATCCTCACGCTAATAGCGCTGAGCCATAATTATCGCCGGTTGTTGCTGATATACCCCTATGAGACTGCTTGCATTTCTACTTTATTTCAAGGGTGATATCCCCCGATAGCCTCTCTGCACCTTCACACTGCAACTCCAGCACCTTGCACCTATTCATTGTTCTCTCTAGCTACCGGTCCTCTAAAGCCTCTGACTGCACCCTCATGGTGCATCTACCTTCACTAAGAACCCCCTCTCAGCACCTAGGCAGTGCAATTGGTAATCCCATGGGTCTCTTACTGCACCTTCACACTTCGGCTGCGTCTAATCTATCCTCACATCTACTATTCCATTCCTTTAAAACCTCTCAGTTTGTTTCTTGACCCTCACACTGTGGTTTTAATTCCACTGATCATCCTGAACGTATCTTCACCTGATGGCCTGCTGTATTTTGCAGTGAGTCTACCAAGCCTCTGCTCTTTTACTGCTTCGTCACCCTATGGCTATCCTTTTCCCTACACCATCTTTCTTCATCTTCACACTGCAGCTGCTTGCCCTCTGCACTCCCTCATGCACCCTCCATCTGCGAATGACTTTCCACTGAACCCTCTCCCTGCACCATCACCTTGTGTCTGTCCTTTCCCTGAACCATCGCCCATCACCTTCACACTGCAGCTGCTTGCACTCTGCACCCTCCATGTGCGAAGGACGTTCTACTAAACCCTCTTCCTGCACCCTCACCCTTTCCTTTCCCTGACCCAACTTTCTTCACCTTCACACTGCAGCTGTTTGCACTCTGCACCCTCCATCTGCGACTGATTTTCTACTGAACACTCTTCCTGCACCATCACCCAGTGGCTGTCCTTTCTCTGATCCATCTTTGTTCACCTTCACACTGCAGCTGATTGCACTCCGCGCCCTCTCAATGCACCCTCCATCTGCGAATGACTTTCTGCTAAACTTCGTGCACCCTCACCCTGTCCTTTTCCTGCATTGCTGATTGGCTCCTGAGGCGGAAAGCCGGGAGCAGGGACGATTTAAAAAAATTGTATTTTGTGTAATATTCACTGTGCTTTAAACTGCCATCCACTCTCACCTGCATCTTGGCATCTTAGAACAGCGCTTCTCGCTGCAACGACCTCTTCCCTTCAGTCGCCATTCCCGAGGGCGAGGCGAGACACGCCCCCTCGGCTGGCCACGCCCCCCCGCCACGACTACAAATAGCGCGCGCCAACGCTAGGCGCTGCATTGCTGATTGGCTCCTGAGGCGGAAAGCCGGGAGCAGTGACGACTTTAAAAAATTGTATTTTGTGTAATATTCACTGTGCTTTAAACTGCCATCCACTCTCACCTGCATCTTGGCATCTTAGAACAGCGCTTCTCGCTGCAACGACCTCTTCCCTTCAGTCGCCATTCCCGAGGGCGAGGCGAGACACGCCCCCTCGGCTGGCCACGCCCCCCCGCCACGACTACAAATAGCGAGCGCCAACGCTAGGCGCTGCATTGCTGATTGGCTCCTGAGGCGGAAAGCCGGGAGCAGGGACGATTTTAAAAAATTGTATTTTGTGTAATATTCACTGTGCTTTAAACTGCCATCCACTCTCACCTGCATCTTGGCATCTTAGAACAGCGCTTCTCGCTGCAACGACCTCTTCCCTTCAGTCGCCATTCCCGAGGGCGAGGTGAGACACGCCCCCTCGGCTGGCCACGCCCCCCCGCCACGACTACAAATAGCGCGCGCCAACGCTAGGCGCTGCATTGCTGATTGGCTCCTGAGGCGGAAAGCCGGGAGCAGGGACGATTTTAAAAAATTGTATTTTGTGTAATATTCACTGTGCTTTAAACTGCCATCCACTCTCACCTGCATCTTGGCATCTTAGAACAGCGCTTCTCGCTGCAACGACCTCTTCCCTTCAGTCGCCATTCCCGAGGGCGAGGCGAGACACGCCCCCTCGGCTGGCCACGCCCCCCCGCCACGACTACAAATAGCGCGCGCCAACGCTAGGCGCTGCATTGCTGATTGGCTCCTGAGGCGGAAAGCCGGGAGCAGGGACGATTTTAAAAAATTGTATTTTGTGTAATATTCACTGTGCTTTAAACTGCCATCCACTCTCACCTGCATCTTGGCATCTTAGAACAGCGCTTCTCGCTGCAACGACCTCTTCCCTTCAGTCGCCATTCCCGAGGGCGAGGCGAGACACGCCCCCTCGGCTGGCCACGCCCCCGCCACGACTACAAATAGCGCGCGCCAACGCTAGGCGCTGCATTGCTGATTGGCTCCTGAGGCGGAAAGCCGGGAGCAGGGACGATTTAAAAAAATTGTATTTTGTGTAATATTCACTGTGCTTTAAACTGCCATCCACTCTCACCTGCATCTTGGCATCTTAGAACAGCGCTTCTCGCTGCAACGACCTCTTCCCTTCAGTCGCCATTCCCGAGGGCGAGGCGAGACACGCCCCCTCGGCTGGCCACGCCCCCCCGCCACGACTACAAATAGCGCGCGCCAACGCTAGGCGCTGCATTGCTGATTGGCTCCTGAGGCGGAAAGCCGGGAGCAGGGACGATTTTAAAAAATTGTATTTTGTGTAATATTCACTGTGCTTTAAACTGCCATCCACTCTCACCTGCATCTTGGCATCTTAGAACAGCGCTTCTCGCTGCAACGACCTCTTCCCTTCAGTCGCCATTCCCGAGGGCGAGGCGAGACACGCCCCCTCGGCTGGCCACGCCCCCCCGCCACGACTACAAATAGCGCGCGCCAACGCTAGGCGCTGCATTGCTGATTGGCTCCTGAGGCGGAAAGCCGGGAGCAGGGACGATTTTAAAAAATTGTATTTTGTGTAATATTCACTGTGCTTTAAACTGCCATCCACTCTCACCTGCATCTTGGCATCTTAGAACAGCGCTTCTCGCTGCAACGACCTCTTCCCTTCAGTCGCCATTCCCGAGGGCGAGGCGAGACACGCCCCCTCGGCTGGCCACGCCCCCTCCAACCTCCTCACCCACCGGCATAAAGTATGTGTCTTGGTAGGAAGCGCAGCGGACGAGCGCAGCGGGCGCGCCGTTTGCGCGCCGAAGGCGTCCGCGGCCGGACGGGGCTAGGGGCACGACTCCATGCTAAATCTACATCCTACTCTTCTAAGGATCTTATTGCCCTTCAAGGTAAATGGCTACTTCCAGATTCCACCTGCAGATGGATTTCCTCTTTAGGCCTTGCCCCCACTTCCCCCATAGCCCCTCATCCCCCGTTACACGCTCCCCCGTTACCCTGCCCCCTTCCCCCTGACCTCCCCCCCTGTTCGCCGGCACTGTCTGTCTTTTTACTCAATACCAGATCAGCGGTCAAGCACCACCATGCGTTGTTCGTCTTACTCGATTCTGAGAAACCGGACCTACTGCTCCTGACCGAAACTTGGTACTGTGACACCTCCCTCCCCGTTCTCCTGGCCACCCTACCCTCCTCCTATGTGGCCCTTCGAGCCGACCGGCCGGCGGGCAAGGCAGGCGGTGGGGTTGCCCTGATCGCTCGGTCGGAGTTGAACTACCAACCACTTCCCTCACCTCCCATTCCCCCTGCTGACTTCCTGGTAGCCCGCTCTCTTTCATTTTCCCCCCCTATTACCTGTCTATTAATGTACCGGCCTCCCCAACCCTCGCCTGCATTTTTGCCGGCCTTTCAAGACCTATTGGCCAACTTGGCGGTCAACTACGCCTCGGTCTTGGTGCTAGGGGACTTTAATTACTGGCCCTCTGACCCACACGAGGGCTCAGCCTCAAAAGAGTTTACAGATTGCCTATCAACCCTTAATTTCGTGTCGCACATATCCGTCCCCACTCACTCCCATGGACACACATTGGACCAGGTCTGGTCCCTCAACCTCCCCGTGGCCTCGGCCACTGTCTCGCCGTGCCCTTGGTCCGACCATGCCCTCATTTCCTTCTCTATTCCCCGCAACGTGATGCCTAAAATTCCGTATGCCAAAAACACCTGGGCACGGAATTGGAATAGATTGGATTACCCCTCCTTGACCTCCATGCTCCGCGACTCTACTCCTACTCTTACTGGCTTAACATCTACCTCTCAAGCCAAGGCCATTAACACCTGGCTGGCGGATGGCTGCGACTCTGCGGCGCCCCTACGCCGCATCTCCGTCCGCCGACCAAAGGACTCTAATAGATGGTTCAACGACCACCTAAAAGCTCTCAAACTGAGCGCCCGACAGGCTGAAAGGCAATGGAGGAAAAATTACGATCCCCTATTAAAAACCCACTTCTCATCAGCTCTGGACAAATATAAAACAGCAATCCTGGCTGCTAAGTCCGCCTACTTTTCGTCCAAAATTACTTCTGCCGAAAACAAACCCAGGGTAATCTTCGGGATAGTGAATGACCTGGCATTCTCAGACCGAACCTCGCCCATTATTCCTCCCTCCCAACTTCTCTGCGACCAGCTTAATACCTATTTCTTAGATAAAATAGCAACCATCAAGCTTAATATCCCTCCACCCTCCTCTGCCTTCGTCGATCCCGCCCCCCCTCCCCTCCCCCACCTTCTTACCTCTATCCCCCCCCTCACGCAGGACTCTTTTCTGGAGATACTCCCTAAAGTGAAGTCGGGATCTCCCGCGGACGTCTGCCCAGCACGAGTCCTGCAGCAAATATACTCCAGCTGCCCTGACCCCCCCATTGCCTTCCTCAACAGCTCCCTGGCACAGGGCGTAGTGCCCTATTCGCTTAAAGCAGCTACCATAGTGCCCATCCTGAAGAAAGCTGGCGCTGACTCTTCTATCTCGGCTAACTATCGCCCCATCTCCCTGCTACCCTTCCTGGGCAAGGTGATGGAACGCCATGTTACCGCGGTGCTCAGCGCCCATGTGGAGGCAAACGGGGGACTGGCTTCCCGCCAAGCCGGGTTCCGTCCCAGGCATTCGACCGAGTCAGTCGTGGTCTCAGTCTTGGACAAACTCAGAAAGGGTATGGACGAAAATAAACACCAGGCACTGGTCCTCCTTGATCTTTCCGCCGCCTTTGACACGGTGGACCACACCACCCTACTCACCCGTGTCAAGGCGGCCGGTATCGGGGGATCAGCTCTGATCTGGCTCTCCTCCTTTCTGAGGGAACGCACTCAGGCGGTCCGGTTAGGCGACTTCACGGCCACTCCCCTTCCTGTCACTTGCGGTGTTCCCCAGGGATCCTCGCTCTCCCCCCTTACTTTTCAATCTTTACATCTTTCCTCTCATCTTTGCACTACAGCAGCTGGAGGTCACCGTCTATAACTACGCGGATGACCTCCAGCTCATTTTTGATCTGTCCCCTTCTCCTCTCTCGGTCTCCAATTTCCAGTCAACCATGACATTCATCAGTGACTGGATGAACCACAACCACCTTAAGCTGAACCCGGATAAAACCGAGCTGGTTCTCACCGGTGGTTCATCCAGTCCCTGGAACTCTCTCTTCTGGCCCCCTTCTCTTGGCTCTGCACCGACCCCCTCCACCACGGTCAAAACACTTGGTGTCAAAATCAACAGCCAACTCACTCTCCACTCACAAATCAGTTCTGTGGTGTCCTCCTGTTTCTTTTCTCTTCGCACTATCCGCACTGTCTCCCGCTTCTTTTCCCCCCAGGCACTTAAGATTATTATGGCCGCACTCGTGATATCAAAATTGGACTACGCAAACGCTCTTTATCACGGTATCCCCGCTTTCAGCTTGCGTAGACTCCAGACCGTCCAGAATCAAGCAGCTCGGCTTGTGTACGGCCTCCCTCGTCATCACCACTCCACCCCCCTTCTTAGAGAGCTTCACTGGCTCCCCATAAAGGAACGGGCCCTATTCAAGATCGGGTGCATGGTCTTCCAGGCCCGCCAGGGCTCCGCCCCTGCCTTCATCTCCTCACTAATCACGTCCTATTTACCCACAAGAGAACTTCGATCTTCCTCCAGGTCCCTCCTCCAGATCCCTCGCTTCACTCGCAAAAAGTGGGGCGGGGCTAATTTCTCCACCCTAGCTCCAACCTTCTGGAACTCACTTCCTGACCACCTCCGGTCTGCCACCCAGTATCTCCCCTTTCGCAGAGATCTGAAAACGCTCCTTTTTAGCCAAGCCTTCCCCATTTAAACCCCTTCAAATATCCCTTTCTTCTCTCCCTGGTCTTCTTGTTTTCACCTCAGTTGCCGATCTCCCCAGCGCCAAGAAACCGTAAGGTGTATGCTGCGCTTTACAAGTATTTTAAATTAGAAATTAGAAATTAGAACTATCTCCCTTCAATTCCACACTGCAGCTGCTTTCAATCTCCCCCTCTCACTGCACCCTCAATCGCAGAATGCATTTCTACTGAACCCTCTTCCTGCACCCTCACCCTGTACTATCCTCCACCTTCACACTGCAGCTGATTTCACTCTGCACTCTCATGCATCCTCCATCTAGAAATCACTTTCTACTGAAAGCTCTTCCTGCACCCTCACCCTGTACTATCCTTTCGCTGAACCATGTTCCTTCATCTTCACCCTGCAGCTGCTTGCACTCTGCCCCCTCTAATTGCACCATCCATCGGCAGATGACTTTCTACTGAAAGCTCTTCCTGCACCTTCTTCCTGTGCCTGTCCTTCCATGAACCATCTTCCTGCACCATCACCCTGTACTATCCTTTCCTTGAACCATCTTCCTGCACCATCACCCTGTACTATCCTTCCCTGAACCCTCTTCCTGCACCCTCACCCTGTACTATCCTTTCCATGAACCATCTTCCTGCACCCTCACCCTGTACTATCCTTTCCATGAACCATCTTCCTCCACCTTCACACTGCAGCTGTTTGCACTCTGCACCCTCCATCTGTGAATGAAATTCTACTGAACCCTCTTCCTGCACCCTCCCCCTGTGGCTGTCCTTTCCATGAAGTATCTTTCTTCACCCTCACACTGCAGCTGCTTACAATCTGCACCCTCCATACGTGAATGACTTTCTACTGAGAGCTCTCCCTGCACCCTCCCCCTGTGGCTGGCCTTTCCCCCGAATCATCTTCCTTCACCTAGCAGCTGCTTGCACTCTGCATCCTCTCAAAGCTTTCACTGCTACGGCCTTTCCTCTGAACCCTCACCCTGCACCTTCACGCGGAGGCTGGCAGCCATCACCACCCTCCGGTCTGTTTAAGGCTGGCAGAGCACCCTGGAAGCAGAGTGTACCAGCCACAAGCATGGCAGAGAGTGAGCAGCGGAGCAGCAAGGGAAAAGTGATTCCTATGACATGCAAGAACACCCCCTACAGCCCACACCTGATGGATTCTTAATCTAAAAACACCTATCATTTGAGGGCAGTGGGCTGCGCGGGCCCCCGTGCCACTGCACCTGCTGCACTACTGATAGCAACGCTCCTAACAGCCAGGGAATGAGCAGCGTGTTTAGCGACACATCTGCCCACGCCTATTGTAAAAGCTCTGACAATAACAACGCAATTACACATAGATGTTCTGTGAGCAGCCTTTTATGTTCGCGGGAAAGGCCGTGCCTGGCAAATCTTGATTAAATACTAAATAAAAGCTCGCCTGTAGCAGCGAGACAATGCTAGATCCGTCTTTTAGAATGAAACCCGTGGAAGTAAATGCTTTGTAATCACGTGACGTTGCCAGAGCATAGTTTACTGCCAGTGACGGGCGGTGCAGGTTTAAAACCCAGTTCTGACAAAGCACCTCAGGCCCAGGGCCGGACTGGCTGTAGCGGGTACCGGGCGTTACCCCTGTGGGTCACCAGGGTGGGGGCCGGTTTTGGGCCCCTGGGGACCGTTTTTGGTACCAGGGCCGGCATTATCAGCCCCCTGTAACAAAATGCGCCAAAACAGGCCCTTGCAAACAGCTCGGCCGCAACCCCTCAGCCCCCGAGGGGGGCCGGCCGAGCAGTTTGCCAGGGCTGGTTTAGGTTCCCAGTCCGGCCCGGCTTAGGCCCCAATTATAACAGTACTCGAGCAGATTGCCAACAAATACACCTTCACGTTAATATAGAGAGCACCCTGTATTACCCAGCCAAGACCCTCCACACAACTCCGTCAATATCCATATATCCTTACCAGGGTGCAAGCCCTAAAAAAAGTTAAGGGACCAACAAAGTTAGGCACTGTGCAAGTGACATCATGGCATGTGACATCACAGTGCGAGACATCACGGCATGTGACATCGAATGTGGCATCACAGGAAGTGGCATCACAACCCATGACCTCACAGGAAGTGGCATCACAAGAAATGACGTCAGATCTTAAAACCTCTCATATACGTTTAGCAGGTCTATCATGAGTACATTTGAGTGCATTACAAGATTCAAACAATTGAGGTTTTGTGTCGGGGTTGTGAAAAAAAAGTGACGCAATCCCAATGCAAAATCTGGGCCTCAATTTATACATTTATTTTTTAAAACTCTGCCACAAGGAAATTGGCAACAAGGAGAAATGTGGCAATAAATCTGTTCTAGTTAATTGGTTGCAAAGTCTGCATTTAAAATTTCTTCAGGGATTAAGGCATCTGTTGCAGAGATCTTTGTGTGCCCAATAAATCCCACAGACTAATAATAATGGTAAGATGACTTTGGAGGTTATCACATTTGCTGGAGAGATTTGTTTTTTGTCTAGTCTGGGATTTGAAGTAAAGTAGCATAGAAGGTTAACATGTCTTCTACAAAGCACATCATGTAACAGGCAGATAACAGAATATTATTTCATGTAGATTGGTACGTGGGTTACTGCTTTTAATACAGAGATCCTTGTGCTACTTGACGTTCATAAATTATAATCCTTACAGCACAGTGCGATAGGAAGGACATGTGACTCCTACACCTTGTAACACTCACTGTCTTATATAACACATCATTTACATTGATTTACACAATTATGTAATGTATTGTCAATGTATAATGTGTACGAGTTAAGCGCTCTGACACCCTGCAGTGCGATGAGTAGTACTATAAAAGAAATAGTTGTATTTAAATTGTTTTTTGTGCAAATACTGGGACACACCAACACATCTAACATTGTCACAGTGCATGCATATCTCTTATATACACGGATTGAATAAAGTTGCAACCATGCCTCGCTTAAGTATTTGTGAAGAAGTGGCAAGCGGTGTGCCTTTGTTTCTCTTCCATTGCATTTGCATCTAGGTGTGAGGACCCAAATGCTCCCAGACAATATACTGGAGTAAAAGGAGGTCAGATGCCCCTTAACATCAACCTTTGGGGCCCAGCTGAAATATAAAATAACAAAAATCCCTCACATTCTGCACAATGCCGCACAACAAAGTAGACAACGTGAAGGTGATGCAGAAAATGTCTGTGTCTGAAAATTACACCCAGATGAGTCTATTTCAGTGGGGCTCAGCTTTTTGGCAGGGTGGACTGTGTCCAGCCTGTAAATATAGTGAGTGGACACTGTCCACCCTTGTATACCCCCAACTTGTGCCCTGATTCTTATATACCGGACGTCATGGCTTTACAATACCAGAGTCACTCAGCAGCACCATGGGCTTCAACCATAAAATGCCTATCACATTCTGCATTCAGACCTCTAACAACCTTGGCACGGCTCTATTGATGTATCTCAATGCAGAGATGTGAGGCACCCTACTTTTTCAAAGGCAGCACTCCACTCATGGTTATACAAATACAAAATGGCTATGCATAGACAAAGCCCAGACACTCAACTATTGGCAGCCTCTCCATCAGTCCATCAGTGCATCTGTTGCCAAGCATGCATACGCCCCAGTTAATTGTACACCACATACAAGTGTGCCAATCTCCTACAATCCCGACTTGCCGTATCATCTGCAGGGACATTATAAGGAATGGGCAAAGTGGACAATTGCCCGGGTTCCCAGCTTTAAAGCCGCCCACTAGAAGGCGATCTCATGCTCTATTATTCCTCTATTTTCCACCCTCAACCCCTCCTGTGAAATTTTAAGGATTTTTGTGCCGGGACAAGACATAACACTTCGTGATGTAGTTTCTAAATGTTGAACAATTTCATATTGTTAGGCAATAGACTAGCTTCAATTAGCTCATAATGGGTTGTAAAACATTTTTTTTTAAATCCAGAGCCTCAAAATATTTCTTGCTGAGGGGCCCAAAATTCCTAGAATCGACACTGATCTGTTATTCGAGTACCGGCTCTCCACGTCAAGGTACATAAAGTTGGACGCACAGAAAACCCTTTCTAATGCAGAGGGAAGCATTTCCGGAGCCATGTGTAACAATAGTCTGTGTTTTTTCATTCTAACCCAGAAAAATGTCCCAATTTGCCAGCTCTACTTGATTGGCAGCTAACCTATGCTTCTCCCTGGCTAGAGGACAATAAAAGTGTCCTTCCCACTCTAATCTCAAGGGAGGATCCTCAATTGATGGTAAGGAGATGGTCTGGTTGTTGTTTATCACTTGGGACACACCTTCAGATTGAGACCTTGAAGGCTTCGCCCCGGATGTTTTTTCCCCTTTCATTTGATGTTGCAGGGACCCTCTGATGTATTATTGCTTTCGCCGCGGATATGAACTGTAAATCTGAGGGGCGTGTCTGCGGCCCGGAAGCACCACAGCAGCAGAATCTCCAGCGCCCACTAGACCCAGCAAACCTCCCGATGCCGAAGAGGTGTCTAAACTTGGTGGAACACTTACCAGCCCTTCTACATGAGAGGTCAGAGGAGACAGACTAGAACATTAGGAGGAATGCAGTTGAGATATCAGTGAGCCTGGTTAGCGGGCATGCTCACCGTGCAAAACATATTCTGCACTCAGGGTGTGTGAAAATATAAGGTTTTTTCATCGACATTTTGTGAAAGGTCTGGAAAATTATGCAAAATTACTTGTAAATCTTAAGTGAAAATTAAATTTCAAGACCATATGTCGATACCACTAAGGAAACTAGTTCATGAAAAAAATGTCTCTTGCAACACATTTTCTGCTCCTATCCACTCCTATAAGACATTTTTTGCTAAAAATAATTCTCAGCAGCAAAACGTTGTGAGAAATTTCGCTCTGGTGAAATCTGGGACAATGAGTGTAATTTGCATAATGCAAAATTCCACAAGTTACACCATCACACACACCTAATGTAAAGTTTGGCATAGGCCTCACCTTTTACGGCTTCACATACGGGAGCAAATTGTCCATGCCCAAAGTAGGTTTCAGTTGGGGCTGAAGGTCCTTTCTGGCATCTTGTTATTCTATGTAAAGGAATATCCTGTCCCGGTGGATCTCCCCGACTAAGGGGCATATCATCAACGTCTGGCGATAATTATCGCTAAGCGCACTTAGCGCTAGGATAATTATCGCCGGCTATCGTGGAATTTCATCACTGAGATAGCATGCTATCAGCAACGCTTATCTCAAAAGTGATAAAATTCCTCGCGCTAACAGCCAAAAGTGAGATTATCACCGAAAACCCAGCGATAATCTCACACATTTTGGCGTTAGCTTGCTGATAAGGCAGGGCATTCTTAGCCATTATATCCACCTTACATTGGATATAATGGCTAAGTCAGGGTGAAAGCAGGCGTAAGGAAGGTAACGTTAACTGTGGTTAGCGCTACTTTTCTTATCGCTATGCCTGTTAGCGATTCCCTTGATAATTGGAGAAATGTCGCTTAGCGACATTTCTCCAGTTATTTTGGGACGGAACGCCCACTTTGCATCTCATTAGAGATGCAAAGGTGGGCGTTATGGGAAAGGGAGCCAAAGCAAGGAATCACGCGTTAGCTGACCTTGCTGATTAAGCGATAAAATTATCGCCGCTTTTCGTCCGAAAACGGACGCTAAAGCGGCGATAATTTTTCATCGCCAGTTTGCTGATATGCCCCTGTGTGGTGAAATTATGGAGTTCTGTGCTTGTGAGTTTTCTATGTTTGTCTATTAGGGATAATTAGATGTACCTCGCCAGACCTATGGGGGACATCAAACCTCTTAGGGTCTTTAAACTTAACCTATGAATTGAATCTACTATATTTTTGGGTGACTTGTAGTGTCTGTGATCCTCTTCGTTTGTGTGCACAGATGGGCTGCCACCTTTGTGTCTTGCAATAGTAGCACGTCCCTCCTGACTGTGAGTACAAGTAGAAAAAGTAGAATTGACTTTCCGATCGCGTGAAGCCTGCATGCTTCGAGAAAATGTGGTCGCAGAACTAGAGTTATGTTGAGGTTTCAAGAACCTTGTCCAAACCCTAACATAGACATTTTCATTTCGTAGATTGCTGCTTCTCTCTTTGTGCTTTTATGGCATGTGGTTTTGAAACTGCTTGGGGTCATATAACTTGGGAACTTTGAAAGTTAGAGATATGTAGGTTTTATTGATGTCCACCATTTGATCTCGGTGTTAATAGGAGAGCATTTCTTGAGAAAGGAAATAAAATAATATTGTAGGGGTATTGACCTTTATTAAAGAGATGACGTTTGTTTTATCTAGGTGATGTGTGCATAATAAATATCTTTAGTCGGTCAGTATGGTATTCTGGGCTACGCCTTACACCTCCTTACACCTCCTCCTATGACTGACCTGCGATTGGTTGACCTCAGCTACCACCAGATCATCCAGGCTAACAACTGCCTTCCTTTTACCCAAAAACATTAGGCCAGTAGGGCGAGCAGGCCGTTTCTGCTCTGATGTTGCTTGGTGGACCTTACTAACTGTAGGGTATGTAGAAGAAGCTTGACGCTGTTATACTAGCGGAGTGCCTCTTCAGCTCTGTAAATATCCTGCGCCCACTTCATTTATGGTAGGGAAAGTTGCACAATTTTGTCTCGCTAAATTCCCATAAATCTCATGAACATTATGATTTCTACCTGTAGTTCACAAAGCTATATGGATGAAGATATTAATTTTGAAATTGTGACTCTCACCACTTTTTAAATCATTTTTGAGAGAAAATGTCACTAAAATCATTTTAAACGTAACTCACAAGAACTTGGCACAGCCGTTTACAGCAATAATTAAAGCTTCCTAGGAATTTTTGCAAGCTTGAGCAGAAAAAAATAGCATATGGCCTAAACATAGGAACAGCAGAAAACTGTGAAATGTGGGTAGGCCCCAAAAAAAGAGATTTATGTGAGACTATGCTAGCAGAACAGAACGTCACCCCCCCCCCCCATTCTATTGTTGTTTCTCTGCTTATCTCTGCCAATCCACCTCAACCAGACAGTATGCTCTCCCTCCCAACACAACTGTATCCAATATACTAAAGTAGAGGGCAGTACAAATTGCTATGCCTGGTACGGGACCCTAGGGCCCTGCAACCGCTCCTCTCCTTCCACCCTTCCCTCTGATATACTTGCTGATCTGTGATGACTCCATACCTCTCTGGGCACCAGTGAGTTCCCTGGCACAGAAAATGAGTTTGAGTAGAGTTAATTGCCATGGTCTTGCTAGTCTTAAGGTTTTTGCATCAAAATATTTGATAATGAATGATGGAGTAATCAGCTTATTAGTCTCTCAAGACAAGGCCTTTGATTGGTTCATTTTTGCTTGCACTCATGTTACACGTGTATGTGCATAGATTTAGTTTATCTATCTCTCAAAGCAAACCACCTACGGTATGCCATGTGGTTGAGAGATGTATTTACACATCTTTACCATTCCTAGAGGGGTAGGGCCCATATTCGTATCTCCCATTCATGTAGAGTCTGTTAAACAAGGTCCTCAGACATGAAATGCCATTAGACTCTCTGATTTGTTTCTGACCTGGTTTATATACATATAGCAATTAGAGGTGGGCGAAGAATCCCGCTCCGCTGGTGGAGTTCGCAGAGTTCCGAAAAAACTCTGCGAAAATGTCAACTCGAGCATCAAAAAGCTGTTGCACCCTCTGGTGTAATGCGTAGTGCTGTTCGCGCTGATTTTACTGCGTGGAGCAATCTCCCCGCACTAAAAATCAGTGTGAGCAACTTGACTTAACAGACTCTGCCGCTAATGGAACTCCGCAGAGATTTTCCTGCACTTCACGGAGTATCGGGTAGTAAAACTCTACAAACTCCACCCAGGAGTAATAGCAACCAGGCTCTGGCTCCTCAACACTCTACGTAGTGAGACCCTGATGTGACCAGTTACACCAGCCAGACACCACCGCACAGCCAGTGTGTAGTTAGCAACATACTACATTTTTGTTTTGAGGCAGAAGGATTACATGGATCATCCATTTTTGAGGACAACATTGAAAGACACCTGTGGGATTCCTAAAGGCCATCCCACTAGATCGCCAGTAAGGACCTGAGCAGCTAGACCACCTAACAGCAGCTCTGTGCACGGGGGAGTTTTAGTTGCATGAAATCCTTCAGAGGGAGCATTTTTATGGGCTCAACATCTCTCCAGGACATGGTGGGATCGCTGAGCCACTTTGGAGCAGGATTGTTTCTTTAGCAACATGCCCAGGAAACTATTGCCTGACTAAACGACACGGCAACATGGCCGACTGCAAGAAAACAATGCAGTTATTTATGTTTATGGCGGTGACGTCTGGCACATGTCTCTAACTACAACGCAGCATAGCATTGTCCAAGAAAAGAGTCATGAAATGATTGCCCTCTGCAGGAGAGGGGTGCATGAGAGGTCCAGATACTAGAGGGATCATGAGTAAAAAGGGATCGTCTGCATGAGGATATGAGGGTGTGTCATGGCGCTGTGCGTAGAAAGTGTCTTCATTTGCTTGTGAAAGAGGAGGGGAAAAGGCGTTTTCCAGATACAGAATGTGATCATGTTTCAGAAGGCCTGCCTGTAGCAGGCATATGAAGAGCTATAAAAATGTAATTCCATTACAAAACAGTGCCCTCAGCTCCATGCGAACTTTAAGGAAAGGCAAGACAGATTTCAGTCTCCTTATCTGGATAATCAAAGCTTGCATGGAGCAACTATAGCAGCAAGGAACTCGATTACGAAAGAGCTCACAACAGTCGGATCAAATACAGCCATCAAAAGACAGAAGAACGATAAAAACTTTGATTAGTAGGAATGAAATAACTGAGCAAAAGAAAAAAGTGAGGACCCCAGGTGTCGACTTTGATCAATCATTAACGGAGGAAGAGCATTTTAATCAAAGGCTGGAACTTCTATCCAAGAAGCTGAGCAAACTGTCACTGTACTTGGAGGGAAAGGACATGGTAACTATCACCAGCTTCATAGGTATTCAGAAACACTTAATACACCGTATGCATAAAAAATAAAACCATGACGGTATCTTCAGCAGGATCAAAGGACACACTTCACTTTTAATCAGAAGAAGTCAGTGGTGTTCAGTTGCAACATGCATACAGGGGCGTAGCTTCGTCAATAAGATTGGGAGTGGGGGTGAGCTTCAGAGATTACAAAAATAAGGCTGGTATATAATGTTTAAATACAATATAGGGCAAGCATGGTGTATGAGAAGGGCCTAAGGGGCAGTGGAAAAGGAAAGGAATGCGGTTTGGTAGGGGTACTAAGAGAGAAAACACAATATTTTGTAAAATAACCAATATTGTGAGGACTTTCAAAACAAAGAGGGAGAGAGTGTGTGCTTTTTTGTCCGTGTGAATGTAAAAATCCTTGGTGAAATCCGACTTACATCTCACAATACCCGACTGAAAGCACCTGTACCCAACTATATTTCAGAAAATACATTTACTGAGGGGGGTGTAACACCCCAAAACACCCTCCCTGAGGCTACACCCCTGTAAGCAAAAGATTCAAAGCATCAATAGTCAAGTAAAATAATTGAGCTAACCTGCCTCTCAGTATTGATGCTTAAAAAATGACTTGGTGTACCCCATAACGATGCTTCAGTCAACATCATTAAAACCAGGTCAAACTACTCTATATATATGAAGACAAATCAAAGGGAAAATGGTCAAGGTGGACGGATGCAAACATCTGGAATTTCCTTTCTGTGGCACTTTTAGGAAATGTCCAAAAACGGATCTGAGTGATATTCGGAGGTGGCTGCCACAAAGCTTTGCTTTCCCAGACCACAAGCACTTAACCTTAAGCGCATTCATACATTTTTTCCATAAGCACAGGAGCAATGCATTGTAAATGGGAAGTGTAACTAGAGTCAGGGGGCTCTGGCACACAGGTTCTTTTGCGTGGAATTGTATGGCAATTAGGGCTAGTTTAATAAGAAGCTGCCTTTCCAAAGGATTCTGAGGTTAGCAGAGCAAACAGGAGTTGGAATAGGTTTATGGAGATGAGCTGTCAGTGGGCTGAGGGAATGTGACTCTGCTGGGTAAATGTGTCAGACATATTGTGCAGAGGGTTTCAAGTGCAAGGGTAAGGATACATTTCAAGGTTCTTAATGTATCTTCTCATTTAGTAGGCATGCCTGTTGGCCAACAGATACTGTATAGGTTGTGTAACTAGCAGGCGCATATGCTGTTGAGTGAACTGCTGGGTAGGCTTTCAGTTAGTTACTGTCCTCCCCATTGTCTTTCGCCTGTCAGTTCACCAACTCAACTCCTGAAAACCACACTTCACATAAAAGGACTTATGTTTACACCACCCTTTCCTACAAGAACAGATTGAAGGAGTACAATGCTTATTTTAGCATCTGAAGGAAGACATCAAATTCCTCGCCAAGGACTTGGGACAGATTATTCACAAAAGGTTGGATGGGAGATGGACTTAGCTGTGGATAGCTAAGGAGCTTGCATGTGATTCTTGTAAGGAGAGGAGAGGGGCTTTTACTGAAGCTAAAAGCTCAGATTGTTATACGTATATGTGTGTACAAGAGCCCTGGTGCCAGTACGGGCATCAGGAGGGGCTGAAGATACCACCATGGCACCTCTCCCTTGCCAGAGGAAGCACCTCTCCAGGCTGCTAATATTAATGTCTGCCTGTAAGTCTTACTCCTTGCGGTGCATATCACCAATCGTCCGGGGTAGTCTGCTGCCAGACTCAAAAGCTACTTAACTCCCTGCCCCAGCAAAATATAAACAATTGTAGCCCAGATCGTTAGTGGAAAGTATAAGAAGCCCAGTCATCATGCTTGGGAAAATTCATACCAAGAGGAAGTATCAATGGTGAGCAAAAAGAAGTGACCCAGACTGCAAGGCGTCCACTTACCTCACTGACACTGAATCTACCATAGGATATGCTCGAGTGGTTTTAAGTTAAACCCTCTCCGCTTATGCAACAACTCCCCGGCAGAAGATGGAAGGTTTCTTCTGCCATGGAGGAAGTCATGTCATGGAGGAAATAATGTTGCCTACCATTACAGTTCCAGTGCAGCCTACTGCTGACATACTTTCTCTAAAAGGAAGACGTGGGACAGTCAGGCGGGCTGGAACAGTTGGAGAGGATTTCTGGAGCTCAGTCAAGAAAGCCAGACTGGGTGTTGATCTGTAAAAGGGAGCTGCCGCTAGGAACACAACAGACTGTCTTAACCCAAGTCCTCACATCCAAAAGAGAAAAAACAGATTTGTAAGTTTGTATTTTTGTGAATGCATCCATTTCCCCTCCTGTTTTTTCTAGAAGACGCTGAAAATAGGGAGATATGTAGTTAATTCAATGTAAGGACATGAAAGGGGGAAACACAATTAATTTTCTCTTGGAAGATCACCCAGTAGAGCATCTGCTGATATTCAGTGCAAAAATATGAGAATGTGTCAGTTTAAGTCCAAGAGGCAAATCCTAGATTAGCAGCCCAGGAACTTTTTTATAGAAGGGAGGAACTTTTTTAATGCCTTTTGCTTTAATAGGAACCAGGTTCTCTTACAGTAGTACCTCATTGTAAAAATCAAGATGACATTTCCAATCATTAGTCAATATACAATTGTTTTGCATGGCTGCTCATATGTTTAGCTAATGTATTTTCTTTTCAATAGGACCACTCGGTGTATGGAACTTGGTGCTCCTTCGATGTTCAATGAAGAGAGGTGACAGATTTACAGATGTAATTTTAGTGGACGACACCACCCCAAATGACCAGTGTTGTTAGGAGTTTTTTGTTTCACAGACACACTGATGAGAAACTTCAGATGAACTATCCCCTAAATTACTACAAGGTGGCACGTGAAGCGATGTAGCTATCCTTAATGTAGTTGATGGATCTGCGTCAGTGTCCAGGGGTTTGAGAGGGCCACGACATCCACATTATATCTGTCTTTTATTATACAGAGATTCCATAAGGGCCACTTTTGCCTTCCACGCTTTAGGCACTATAGCCCTCTTGATATGCCGCTGACCAAATGCAAAACATTCTGGTCCTTTCGACCTTGTATGGGCCTTAATGCCCTATAGAGTAAACAGAGCTCTGCCCCACCAAAAGCTTATTCTTTTCTTTCTTTGCAAACTTCAAAGAAGCTGCCAATCATTAAAATCAGAAGAAACACATAGGAGGACATTTCTGGATAGATCTGCAAGAATTAGTAGTAAAAGTGCATGCAACTCCCACTACTACACAAAGAAAGGACATGCTAAAGATGAAGACTATGGGGGCATTTAGTCTTTGGCAGAGAGGGAGATCTGCTGTAAATTGACAGACATCTTTCTCCATCACACGTATTTCCTCTGCCACCTTTAGAGATGCGGGAACCAGCAGGTTTCACTGGTGGCCCATACTCCACAGAGCTACCGCTGGGTATATTTAGGCCCAACGACTTACACTCTACATGGCAGAGCTTGTAATGGGAGGCAGGGAAACCAGAGAGGGAAAATTAAGATTAACCTCCAGGTGCAACAGGGAGAAAACTCTCTGCACCTGGGCACCTTTTTTTTCTTTTTCAGAAGCTCCCCAACTACCTTGTCCTGAAGTACACATATAAATGACAAGTGGGCCACAATAACACGGTAGCTCATCCAGCATTCAAATTTGCAAAAAGTGCATCAGCGCACTGATAGGTGCCACTGAAACAGTGGGGATCTCTAAATTGGGTTGGTGGTCCTCAGCCAGAAGAGGAAAAGCATATCCAGTGTCTGAATGATTCTCTGTGGCTAACTACAAACCTAGTAGACAGAATACACACCCAACTGATAAGCATAAATATACTAGTCAAGAACATTCTGTATTAAATAAAATCACAATGAACCTGCCTTGATGCAAGACACCCGTAGGCTTTCAACTTAGCCCAACTGTGAGGGGGAGGGCTGATGTAAAAGTAATCAAGGTGACATGTAGAACTTAACAAACATCTTTAAATAAATAAGTAAGTGAAGAATTCCACCCCCGTCACGTATATGTAAGACATTTTTTCTTAAATATAGACTCAGCTATTCACAATCTTTTAGCTGGTATGTGTCTTAATGATCTAGTACCTCAAGTGGATTTGATTAAGCATTGTCAAGTTGTTTTCTAATATGCACATACGATAAGATATCATGATCATACAAAACAGTGGTGGCTGGCAGCACTAGAGGGAGCTGGGTGGGCAAATGGGTGGTGGGTGGGTGACTGCATACATATATATTTATTAAATAAACATATGCTTATTAAATGAAGATTAAATATATACTTAAATATATACAGAGAGGGACCCTCAACAACTCCCCTAACCAATCCTGGCACTGCTCTCATGCTGGTAAGTGAGCACAAGAGGTCTGTGTTTTCTCTAATCCAGCTGTCTAAGATAGCTGGGTTTGAGAGGTTTATAATGTGGACATTTGGCTGGCTGTCGCAGGACAGCCGGCACACAGATGTACACTCTAAACTATGCACAGGCTGCCCACCACTTCTCCCTGCTTCTGCTGCCTCTCAGCAGGCCCTGGACCATCCTAATTCTCGGTTCGGGATGGGTTGACGAAAAATAAAATGGTAATGAATTAGCTTCATTACCATCTAATTTTCATCTCCGGGGCTCTTCTGGGGGCATTTTTAGTGGGGCGCCGCTCCTCCAGTCTCATGGAGGAACCGCTCCTGATATAAATACTGAAATCACAAACATGATCAATATGAAACGTGGATGTTTGCTAGAGAGCAAGTGAAACTAAAGCAACACATGTTTGGAACCTTTGTTTAGGTGTGCACCGCAATATTAACAAAAAGTCTGCTACTGTGAGTACCTGATTCGATAATAATAAACAAAATGCCCAGTTCCAGCACAGTCAGGAACACCCACTTAAATGCACAGATGTAAAAAGCAGCAGAGGTTGATGTCACATGGAGGGATGTCGCTGGAAGGTGAAGAACCAGGGCTATGGCGTGTTGTGGTTCCCTGAAATCAGAACACAATCACATGCGCTTCTGGAGACTTCTAAAAAATTAACTATCCGACTCACATTCTAAATGAACTATCCAGACTCTCAGGGGCCATAGAGCACCAGCTGTGAGATAACCCTACCTGGTTGGATGTATTCTCTCCCGCCTTAGCTCTCTAGAAGCCTGGACAGAGCTTCCAGCCCCTTATTCTATCCGAAGTAACCAAAGGTCACACATTATAAAAGCTCCTACGTAAATAAAAAAGCGTTAAAACGGCAAGAATATCTGAAGACTTTCATTTTGCATGGATGTCATTTTCAAGGAATGTAAGAATAGTTTATTTGGTCTGCTGTTGTCTGAAGATAGAGGATTTTGTTGTGTTCTTTGACATTTTTCAACTGTTCAAAATCTCCACGGGAGGGAAAGAGTCATTGGCGGACAGTATATGATGTCATGCACACTATGAAATAACAGAGACTCCCAATATATATATTCATTTAAACATTGAATTGATTCTAACTGTTGCTTGGATGTAATAAGTGTGCGGGTTTCAAAAATCAATGATAAAAAACTATATTTATGCTCAAGTAAAATCATTGATAAAAACTATATTTATGCTCAAGTAAAATCAATGATAAAAAACTATATTTATGCTCAAGTAAAATCAATGATAAAAAACTAGATTTATGCTCAAGTAAGTGTCAAACATGATTGAAATTTGCATCTGACAATGAATATTAAAGGGCCATCCAGTACGAAAAAATAACAAGAGTTACCAATCTAATTTATGCAGTGAGTGCTGAAGGAAGTGAAGCCCCTTCTAACAAGACCATCATGTAAATAAAAGTTTACATTTTTTTAGAGATTTGCTGTGATTGGATATTACAATATTGAGCATAATTACATGCAAGTATCTGATTTGAATTCCATCTATTATGTCCTGGAGTAGGCACTGATTACTCACCCTCGCTACCCCTGGATATTCAGTTGTAGAAATGGAGTAACTTGGTTATCCAGTTTGAGTGCAATAGGACTTAAGATACTGGAGCTACAGTGGTAAACAAAAAACTCAGGGGCATATCATCAAGGGCTGAAGATATAAGTATCGCCGCTTTAGCGTCCGGTTTCGGGCTAAAAGCGGCGATAATTATATCTCATTATTTGCATGGACACGCTAGCGCGTGTTTCCTTGATTCAGCTCCCGTTTTGTTCACGCCTCGCTTTGCATCTCTAATGAGATGCAAAGGAGGCGTGCCTAACAAAACACCATGGGAAAATATCGCTACCCCAACTTCATGATATCATCAACGAGGGGTAGCGATATTTTAAATCCCGTTAACTATACCTTAACGCAGGAATTTAATGTATGTTAAATTCCTGACTAAGGCATAGCTAACATGGGAGGTGGATTATGGTGATACGACCACGGGGTCATATCACCAAGGCTATCTCCGTTTTGGGTGCAACATCGCTGGTTTTCCAGCGATGTTGGCCCATTTTCCTGGAATATTATCGCCCTGGAGTAACGCGTTGTTGTTAATAACGCGTTACCTGGGTGATAAATTCCTGCGATAGACGGTGATAAATAAACAAGCTGAGCGCGCATTGCGTTTATTTATCGCTGTCCTAGTAAAGATGCCCCTCAGCCTTTTAGCACAGACTCCCCTAGAACCCTGAAGATTTACCTCAGAGTGCTATAACTCCTTGCTGATGGGTCACTGTAGAACAACCATGGAACATTCTTTGACATGCTAAACCTGCTGTGTTCTTCTCTCCCTCAGAGGAAATAATTCTCTTATTTTGTAATCCACTACTTAAGGGTTCACAGACACACAATGTCAAAATATATTTTTTGAGACGGGTTGTGGGGCTGGGAAAACCAGGGTAGGCAGCAGCTTGCCTGCATTTTTGTGAGGGCGGAGTGAGTTAGGGAACAACAGCGCACTGCAGTTCAAGTGGAAAATTCACTCAACATATTTTTTTCAGACTTCCAAGTTGTCGCTCTTCAGCGAGGAATTCAGACGTAGGTAGTTACAACGGGGAAATGTTTTGTATTTTGCCTGATTTTTTTAATTTAAAAAAATCAAATCTCCGTAATGTTGAAAAGAAGAGGTTTCACTTTTTAGTAAGTGGTTGGAAGAACGTGTAGCTTCTTAAATACCTATAGGCCCACCATGCCTTCATTCTTTCAATGAACATTTATTAATATTAATACCAAATGCGAACATAATCATTTTACCCCCAAAGAAAAATGAAAAGCTGAGTTGACCCAGAAGTGAATCTCTAAACCAACATATATGCCATTCGCAATTACGGCTGGTAAATCTAAAAATAAAACCATAGGTAAGTAATATAAGAAATATGTATAAAGGCACCTTAAACCCTTTATAAATATAGCCTTGAGTGAGTTGTGATGTACATGTGTTTTAAGAAAAGGTATTTAAACAAACTTCGGCTTAAATGTGTTCACTGTAAGCAGAGTTGTTGCCACGTGTAATGTAATTGTAATAGCAGTCTGTGAGACAGAAAACCATCATTCTCTCATATGAATTTCATGCTGCAGTGGTAATAAACGAGAATTTGACCTTTTCGCAGCAGAGCACAATTGATGTGAGAAAATACTGTTTACTGTCTCTTTCACTGCATGTAACAATTACTTTACAAATTACTTTACGTAGACAGACAACATTTCTTATAGTCACTAGGCCTCTTCAATGTGGTTTTGCCTTTCTGCACACATATAAACTCTTTCATCATTTTATTAAGTCAAATGCACATGAAAAATTGTGTAACATAAACACTACATGCAGATGTGCAGAATACACTATATATGGAATTTATCAGCATTGTTAACGGATGAAAATCGCATCATGACAAGGTAAGCGCAAAGTTTGCATAAAATGCTTTTATTTAATTTTGCAAAATGCCAGAATAATTATGCGGCATTTAGCACTACATTTTAGCGTGAAATGCATCTTTGCGTTCCTTCTGGACTCTAGGATGCATATTGTGATAAAATAGTGTGAAAGCACTATTCTCGTGTGCAGCAGGTTCTCTTTCTCTCTATATTCACATTGCATGCTTTCACGCTATGATTTTGCTGCAAATGCACTATCATTACGCAATGTGACATCATTTTGGGGATAATAAAAATAACATAAATATTCCACAAATTATCCTAGTGTAATTTAAATTTCACTCTGTCCTCTGAATTACTCGAGCCTTTGCTTCTTATGAGTCATGGCCCCTTCAACACCCAATAATAGCATATATATATATATATATATATATATATATATATATATATATATATATATATATATATATATATATATATATATATATATATATATATATATATATATATATATATATATATATATATATATAATATAACGAATTTCCTATGGATAATAGGTCCTAACTATAACTTCCTATTGGCGACTGCCAGTAGGTTATATATATATATATATATATATATATATATAT
The DNA here is from genome assembly GCF_964204655.1 of Triturus cristatus. NCBI lineage: Eukaryota > Metazoa > Chordata > Amphibia > Caudata > Salamandridae > Triturus > Triturus cristatus. The sequence goes on from NC_140592.1 coordinate 113,202,628, forward strand.
ATATATTCACTTAAAAAACCATAGGTTTCACATATGTTATAGTTAGCTGGACATTTCACTCGTGAAAAACCATTGAAATTCCCCTGTTATAGTTAGTGCAGGCAACTATAACTCACGCGACCGCAATCCTCTGCTGATGACGTCAGATATTACATCACTGATGACATATGTTTCTTTCTGAAAAAAAAATATTTGTAATATATGTATAGCTAAAAATTAATGGAAGAAGACATGGGTAAATAAGTGTCTAAATACAGTGATGTAATATCTGACGTCATCAGCAGAGGATTGCGGTCGCGTGAGTTATAGTTGCCTGCACTAACTATAACGGGGGAATTTCAATGGTTTTTCACGAGTGAAATGTCCAGCTAACTATAACATGTGTGAAACCTATGGTTTTTTAAGTGAATTTGCAAGGTTTTTTAAATGCTAATTCCTAACTATAACGTGTGCGAAACCTATGGTTTTTTCAGTGAATATATATATATATATATATACAAATTCACTGAAAAAACCATAGGTTTCACACACGTTATAGTTAGGAATTAGCATTTAAAAAACCTTGCAAATTCACTGAAAAAACCATAGGTTTCACACATGTTATAGTTAGCGGAAATTTTACTGATAAAAAACCAATGAAATTCCCCCGTTATAGTTAGTGCAGGAAACTATAACTCACGCGACCGCAATCCTCTGCTGATGCTAATACTGTATTTAGACACTTATTTGCCCATGTCTTCTTCCATAAATTTTTAGCTATACATATATTACAAATATTTTTTTTTCATAAAGACACATATGTCATCAGCAGAAGATTGCGGTCGCGTGAGTTATAGTTTCCTGCACTAACTATAACGGGGGAATTTCATTGGTTTTTTATCAGTAAAATTTCCGCTAACTATAACATGTGTGAAACCTATGGTTTTTTCAGTGAATTTGCAAGGTTTTTTAAATGCTAATTCCTAACTATAACGTGTGTGAAACCTATGGTTTTTTCAGTGAATTTGTACGTTTTTTTAAATGCTAAGTTACTTTACGCCATTCGTGGCGTGCGCGCCCACTTAACGCAGTTCGTTCCATGCGCGCACGGTGCGCTTCGCGCACCGTGCGCACGCGGTGTGCTTCGCGCACCGCGCGCCCACTTTATGCAGTTAGTGCCGTGCACGCACGGTGGGCACGCGGTGCGCTGCGCGCACCGCGTGCCCACGTTACGCTAGATGGGCCATGTACGCACGATGCGCTTCGCGCACCGTGCGCACATGGAGGACATATTATGCGCTTCCTTGTGATAGGTAATCTGTTGAAATTTTTTGGGGAAATGCTGTGCTCTTATATGCCGTGCAAAAATGGTGGCCTTCGGCCACCATTTGCACACGGGGTGGAGAGAGTGGGTTTTTTTTTTTTATAATTATTTACCGTACGCGTACGGTAAGCGTACGGTAAGCGTAATCGGCGAAATTTTCGAAAAATAAAAAATTACCGTTTTTTGCCTTGGGGGATCTTTGAAGACTCAACTAACATGGTTATGTGCATGGGCGCTGTCTAAACAGCCCCTTTATATGTTTTTGGCATTTGTTTATCAGCTCCCCCCTCAGAGTGCGAGAGAGAAAATGGCGGCCGCCGCTTCCTGGTTTCGACCGATTCGAATGTTTACTAAGATCTAAGGGCCAATCAGAATCGCGCTCGCGCACGCCACCGTACGTGTACGGTAAGCGCACCGTAAGCGCACCGTAAGCTGGCTCAGATATATATATTGATTTAAAGGCTATTTTCTCAGAATCTACTGAACAGATTTACACCAAACCTACAAAAGGCACTTCCTTGACCTGAGGACTACCTCTCTGCCAAATTTCAAGTAATTCTGTTCAGCCGTTCGGGCTGTAGCTGTGTCTAAAGGTCCTATGGAAAAATGCATGGGAAAAACTCGTTTTGGGCCCCCCCTTTTATCTCAGCCCCCGCTTGACGAATCCCCCCGAGACTTTCAGGGTAGGAGCGGAGCGTAGCGCCCCACCTATTTTGAAAAATTCGCGAGGATTCGTCAACCGGCGCCAAAGTTATTCAAAATAGAATGTTGCGGATTTCCTATGGAAACGTGGTCCCCTAACTATAACTACCTACTGGCGACCGCCAGTAGGTAATATATATATATATATATATATATATATATATATATATATATATATATATATATATATATATATATATCTTTTTTTTCTTTTCTTTTTTTTTCTTTTAGCTAGAGGTGGGAACTACATGCCATAAAAATATGAATTGATGAGGCAGAAAGGCAGATTATTCAGAATCAATGAATTGCAATTTATTTGTGTTGAATTTTATGAGATCAGGAATGACAGATGATTGCTAAGTATTGAAGTCAATGTAACTTATACTTAAGGAATATTACCATATGTTTGTTCTCTTGTGTATTAGATAGGAGAAACAATCTCGGCACATATTGATTTTTATGTATGAGAATTAATTACAAATTTGGTAGTGACCAGATTTGATATTGTATAGTACTGATGTGCACTAGAGTGGAAGTGAAGAACTTATTATCATGTGAGGGAACGGTATAAAGTTCAATCAATAGCAATTGCACTTCACAATCTTAGAGCCATACCCACATGGGAAAACCAGTGTTAGTGTCTATTAGCACTGTTCTATATATGGGTGTTGAACCCATAGCACTTGTACTCTATAGAGAACATGCACTAGAAGCCACTTGGTTTGATATATTTAATCCTATACTGGTTAAAGAGCTCTAGGACGTACAACTGCACTTGCACTTTAATCTGAAGCCCGATGTGAGGCCCAAACAACAAGAGAAGCATTTTTGTAAGTAGCTATGTGGCCCTTGGAAGAGCTTTGATATTATTGTGATTTTTTTGCACTTCGCACTAAGGCACTTTATTTACAACCTTCCTCTAACTCGGGGAATTCTGTGATTTTAAGAACTACCCCGGGTCATTCCACTAATTTGAGCAATTTAAGATGGTGGGAGCTATAGATTTTGAAGTGCACTACACTCACACTTTATGGCGCAAATGAATGACAACCTCATTAATGTGTTATATTGTATGAATGTCAAGCAATTGAAAAATATATATAACAGGAGATTATACAAAAAAAAAAAAGTTGTGTGAGCAAGGCAGTAATGCCGAAACGCGTAACAGCGATTTAATTAAACGTAGAAGTAATCTTTGAAAGTCTTGTCCCTGTGTCGGTGTCTGATCTCTATCGGGAGAATTGGAAGTGATCTGTCTATCTATCTATCTATCTATCTATCTATCTATCTATCTATCTATCTATCTATCTATCTATCTATCTATCTATCTATCTATCTATCTATCTATCTATCTATCTATCTCTCGCTCTCTCTCTCTCTCTCTCTCTCTCTCTCTATATATATATATATATATAGAGAGAGATAGATAGATAGATAGATAGATAGATAGATAGATAGATAGATAGATAGATAGATAGATAGATAGATAGATAGATAGATAGATAGATAGATAGATAGATAGATAGATAGATAGATAGATAGATAGATAGAAAGGAACTCCTTCTCTTAAATAGGTCCAAAGAATAGGTCCAGAGAAGAGAATGGAACTCGATGGGTCTTCGTAATCAGAATGTGAATTTTATTCCATCAGAAAAAATTATCGGCACAAGTGTCTTCGCGCTTCGGCGTTGAGCCTCTGTGTATATATATATATATATATAATATATATATATATATATATATATTACCTACTGGCGGTCGCCAGTAGGTAGTTATAGTTAGGACCACGTTTCCATAGGAAAACCTCAACATTCTATTTTGAATAACTTTGGCGCCGGTCGACGAATCCTCGCGAATTTCTCAAAATAGGTGGGGCGCTATGCTCCGCTCCTACCCTGAAAGTCTCGGGGGGATCCGTCAAGCGGGGGCTGAGATAAAAGGGGGGTCCCAAAACGCGTTTTTCCCATGCATTTTTCCATAGGACCTTTAGAACGAGCTACAGCCCGAACGGCTGAACAGAATTACTCAAAATTTGGCAGAGAGGTAGTCCCTAGGTCAAGGAAGTGCCTTTTGTAGGTTTGGTGTAAATCTGTTCAGTAGATTCTGAGAAAATAGCCTTTAAATCAATATATATATCTGAGCCCGCTTACAGTACGCTTACCGTACGCTTACGGTAAGCGTACGGTGGCGTGCGCGAGCGCGATTCTGATTGGCTCTTAGATCTTAGTAAACATTCGAATCGGCCGAAACCAGGAAGCGGCGTCCGCCATTTTGTGTATTTCACTCTGAAAAAAAAGAGTGAAAACAAGGAAAGGGGGCAATAAGGAGAGTTACAGACCCCCTTACATTTGTGAGGGGGTCAAAGAAGGACTGTAAAGTACAAAGAAAACATTTATTGATTTTAAAAAAAATCACGGGGTACGCGTACGGTAAGCTTACGGTAAGCGTACGGTAGAAAAAAAAAAAAAAAAAAAATGAAAATCAGATTTAAGTGTTTAGATATTAGGGGGCTCTAAAAAGAGCCGTTGTGTTTATGAAATGATTTTTTAGTGGTACCTACAAGTAAGTACAGATTTGTTGACGTGCTTTCTTGCTTTGTCATCGCACCTCGTGCCCACCGTGCGTGCACGGCACTAACTGCGTAAAGTGGGCACGCGGTGCGCGAAGCGCACCGTGCGCGCACGGAACGAACTGCGTTAAGTGGGCGCGCACGCCACGAATGGCGTAAAGTAACTTAGCATTTAAAAAACCGTACAAATTCACTGAAAAAACCATAGGTTTCACACACGTTATAGTTAGGAATTAGCATTTAAAAAACCTTGCAAATTCACTGAAAAAACCATAGGTTTCACACATGTTATAGTTAGCGGAAATTTTACTGATAAAAAACCAATGAAATTCCCCCGTTATAGTTAGTGCAGGCAACTATAACTCACGCGACCGCAATCTTCTGCTGATGACATATGTGTCTTTATGAAAAAAAAATATTTGTAATATATGTATAGCTAAAAATGTATGGAAGAAGACATGGGCAAATAAGTGTCTAAATACAGTATTAGCATCAGCAGAGGATTGCGGTCGCGTGAGTTATAGTTGCCTGCACTAACTATAACGGGGGAATTTCATTGGTTTTTTATCAGTAAAATTTCCGCTAACTATAACATGTGTGAAACCTATGGTTTTTTCAGTGAATATATATATATATATATACACATACTTGGTATTTATTACCATTATATATACACCATTATATATATATGTATATATATATATATAGATATATAGCTCTAGAGCTATATATATATATATATATATATTATCTACTGGCGGTCGCCAGTAGATAGTTGTAGTTAGGACCGTGTTTCCATAGGAAATCTGAAAATTCTATTTTGAATAACTTTGGCGCCGGTTGACGAATCCTCGAGAAATTTTCAAAACTAATGGGGCGCTCCACTCAGCTCCTACCCTGAAAGTCTCGGGGTGATTCGTCAAGCGGGGGCTGAGAAAAAAGGGGGGTCCCAAAACGCGTTTTCCCCATGCATTTTCCCATAGGACCTTTAGTCGAAGGTACAGCCCGAACGGCTGAACAGAATTACTTGAAATTTGGCAGAGAGGTAGTCCTCAGGTCAGGCATGTGCCTTTTGCATATATGGTGTCAATCTGTGAAGTAGTTCCTGAGAAAATTGCAGTTAAATGCACATCAATATCTATAGGCGTGCACCGTGCGCTCTATCACAGTTCAGATAACTATAACTCGCGCGACCGCCACTCTATCACAAGGATGATGTCATCAGTGATGTCATGAGTGATGCCACTGACCATGTCATGAGTGATGTAATATGTGACGTCATGAGCAGTGGATTGCGGGCGCGCGAGTTATAGTTATCTGAACTAACTATAACGGGGGAATTTCAATGGTTTTTTACGAGTGAAATGTCCAGCTAACTATAACATGTGTGAAACCTATGGTTTTTTAAGTGAATATATATATATACACACACATAAATATGTACATATATGTATAGGTAAATATACATAGTGAAGGATCTCACAGACAGTTTTTGGTACATCGGTCGCACCATTCTTCTAATTGTATCTGTTATTCAAAGAAGATTTTAACAATATCTAATAAATGTGTATATTTTTATCAATGAGGAAGTTCAGTGGATTAAACGTGTTGGCTGATATTAACCAAAAGGCTTAACACATATGACAGAGTTCAGAATGCAAGATAAACAATTTGTACCAATGAAAAATAGTATTCTATTGTTAATGCTGACCACTGTTCATACTCTCCACCAACACTTACTTAAAGTCACCCTGAAATGATCAAAGTTTTGGTCAAAGTGTTTATGACAGCCCAGAGAGTAGGTCGAAGTGGCGTTTTGAACCTAGCGGTATAAAGCCACTGGTCTCTTCAGGACAGCACCGTCCGTCAAGTGACTCTGGTAGAGGAAAATGCTTTTAACACAAATCGGTTCATCGCACCATGCATGGTGGCCCAAGTCTGTAGACTGGGTTGCCTATTTTTTCAGTCGACACCAGAATTAGCATATGGTGCAACAAACAGATTCGGTTTGAAAGCATTTTCTTCTTCTAGGGTCAAAACATTGTTGGTGGAGAGAATCCCAACACCCAGAGTTGGTTGCACATATATGTATACATGTAAATATATATCATGCATTGAGCATTTTATGCAGCTTGCATCATTTGCACTAGACTGTAACCTCTGTTGTATTATGATCAGGGCCACTGGAATTATGTGATTGTGTGGCCAAGGCAATTTTCGCACAGTTATAGATTTGCCTCATTTGCTACGTAATCCATAATCTGCAAATTTTAACAAAAAAATATTTGTTCCTCGTTTAAACGGTTCATAAGTTACTAAAAATGCAGCAACGCATGTTGCAGCACAGCGTAAAGCCCTTTGTAAAGCTGGACTGGTCACCTTTCTGTTGCCTATTCATATATTTGGGTGTTAAACTGGTACTAATGAGGTGCAACCAATGCCCAGACAGTGTTGCCAAATTTAAAAAGGACAAAATAATGAAGTAATACAACACAAAATGTGCTGCATTATGCCGCATAATTTGGCATTTCTAGCTGCATCATCCCTGCATCACAATGTGTCCCTCTACTGTCACATAATTCTATTGACCCCAATTATGATATATGAATAATATACCATGGGGCAAATTTACAAGCCCCTTATGTCAGATTTGCGCCGCCGTTGCGTCACTTTTGTGATGCATTGGTGGCGCAAAGCCAGCGCCATGCTGCGGGCTATTTACAACGTGACGCATCTAGGGAGATGCGTCACGTTGTAAAGCCCTGCGCCACATGTGGGCGTGTCTGCACAGGGGGGCGTTCCAGTGCAGGAACGCCTCCGAAAAGTGGCTGAGTGAAATCTACAAGATTTCACTCAGTCACTTTTACGGCCATGCTGCGTCGAAACTCTGCGCCTGCTTGAAGCAGGCGTAAGGATTGACGCAGCATGTTAGGGAAAGGGGCACCCCGAGCCTTGCTGGTGCCTTTCCATGAAGGGGATGCGACACGCATCTGCCCATCCGTGCGCCACGGCAGTGGTGACGAACTGGTGGGCAGATGCGTCGCAGCTCTTCTGGCGCATCCCTGCTGATTAGCAGAGATGCGCCAGAAGTAGTAAATCTGCCCCCATGTGTATAATTAAGCTGGCCCTGTGATTCATTGTCTGTTATACTACTAAGCCCCTATAATTGTGATTAAATTGGTTAGTAGATCTATGGGTGTACTTGACCTATGGGACCCCTGTATTTTTTATAGCTTGTATATATATATGTATATATATATGTATACATATATATGCCACAAGCAACAGCAGCAAAGAACGACAAACCAGAAAGGAGGGAACAACAAAGAGATAAAGAGGTCACGCAGAGAGAGGGCGGATGGGCACAAGCACACCAGCCAGCCAGTACACCACACCTCCATTGCTAGTTAGGTATTTAACCCCTTTTTGTGAACAGACCCAGGCTCCATCTTTCTTGAATTGTGACGGGAGTGGGTAGTTTTTGGTGGGTTAATTATGCTCTCTTTTACCGAAAGCTTTTCATAAAATAGTCAATGCAATTAGTGCCAGCCCTCCTTGAGTCTATTTGCTTGCTTTTCTTTCTAGCTTGAGTAGAAATGAGGGTGTTGTGTCTGATGAAAAGAGAGGATGCGGCCAATCAGTTGTCCCAATAGACCAATCTGCGTGATCCTTGGCAAATTGCATTGACCTGTTTTTTGCTCCTTTATCTGCCATAAACTACAAAGCCTTAAAAGCAGGCTAAATGTCAGGTGGCCAAAACTGTCCTGTCATAATCTTGCCTAGTCCTTTCAATCAGTAGATCTCACTTACTTGGTGCTCCTTACTTCAGATCTTGTAGGCAGAGGAGAGCTGAGTCATATCCTAGAACCCTACAGAAGCTGCCCTTATTACAAGTGAGTTGAAATAAGTGACGCAAACAGTACCAGCTGCTTTGACAGTGGATGCCTGTTCCTGGCTTGACCAGATGTGGAGGTGCGTGGTTGAAATAAACCTACATACATTTCTGAATCAGAATGCGGCTTCTTCCCGCCTCTGGAACATTTCAAGGTGAGAGGTGTGATGTTGAACTTCTGAAAGCAGAGCTGCAGATCTAGGTTAATTTGAAATATTCATGCTCAGATTTCTATTTCTTTTCTCTTGGAAACAAGGAACTTCTGAAGCCTGCCAGCTCTGATAAAAGAGCACACTTTCAAAAGGAAAAATAATTGTGCAATAGAAGTCCACGCTCAGCATCAGAGCACTGCTTCTGGGTCTATCATTCTGGTAAAGGGGCAGAATCCTTTACGTACTGTCCATTATGTTAGCTGTCAGATTTTGCCTAGTGTGGATATGTTTGCTGCACTTTTAATCTTTAGATAACCCAGTAGCCTATGGACATTTAATCTAAACAGCAAAGTACTATAGAAACCAAAGAAAAGAAACCTATTTTGACTTTTGTGTATTGCTTAAGCTCCACAGATGGTTTCATTAAACTGACCTTTCACTCTGAATTTGACCTGAATTCTGATCCTTTGTCCTGAATTTTACAGCATCTGTGTAGAATTTGCCTCCATGTCAGGTGGTGTGTATGCTTAAGACAAAGGATGAGGCTCGCTTGCTGCTCTACATCTTTTGGTACCCACTACTACATCACAGAACATCCTGATCTATCGTGACCCTGAATGGCTAGGCCCTGAGGCAGTCTCTGAGTTGCTTTTATCGGTGTTTTGTCTCCCTACCCACTTGGGTGACCACTTGTCTGGAATTTACTCAAATGTCCATTGTCCGTAATTGATCTTTCAATGGACGGAATTTGTCTGTAATTTTAGCCTTTCAGGGAAATGACAAATGCCAATTCTGACAATTGAGATTCCCCAGCTGAAGTGAAGGGAGGGACAAGAAATAAGCCAGGGTGCCTGCTGCTAAAAAGAAATGCAGATGTTTGCAATTAGTTAATCTGCAAATGTAAAGGCAGCTTGAGAGCCAGTATAGGTGTTAATTGATGGAGTCACTTGAAGCTTCCTGATGACAAAGATATTTTCTTTTTGATAGGTACTGTAAGGGTGTGCTTGTAAGGTACAGTTATACACATTTTTGCATCTGCATATCGCTAAAATATATACTTTGGAATCACTTTTATCTTTCACCTAATTTAGATGTGCATTTGTGGTAGCCCACTCTATGCTACTTTATTCCACTCTGAACCATGGCACTCCCCACCACTCTACTCTACTCTGCACCACTGCACTCTATGCCACTCTAATCTACTCTGCTCCACTATGCCACTACACTCTACTCTGTGCCATTCTACACCACTGCACTCGATGCCACAGCACTTTACTCTGCACCACTGTTTTCTATGCCACTGCACTCTACACCACTCTACTCTGCACAACAGCACTCTGTGCCATTCTACTCTGCACCACTCTACGCCACTGCACTCTACTCTGCACCACTCTGCTCTATACCACTGCACTTTACACCACTGCTATACTCTACAACACTGCAATCTAAGCCGCTGCACTCTACTCTGCATCACTGCAGTCTTCAGTACTCTACTCTGCTCTGCACTCTATGCCATTACACTCTACTCTATGTCACCACACTCTACGCCACTCTACTCTTCCTTGCACCATTCTACTCTATCCTACTGCACTCTATGCCACTACACTCTGCACCACCCTACTCTATGCCACTGTACTCAATGCAACTCTACTCTACACCGCTCTAATTCACTGCACTCTACTGCAGTTCACTATATGACACTCTACTCTAATCAGCACCACTCTATGACACTGCACAATACGTCACTCTACTCTACTCTGCACCACTCTACTCTATTCCACTGCTCTCTATGCCACTGCACTGTTTGTCAGTCCACTCTACTCTATAGTGTAACCTGCTGCATCCTTCTCAATCTGGTTTGTATTCACGTCACAGCACAGAAAAAGTGCTGTTTGAAGTTGTGGACTTCATTAAATTGATCTCTGCCAGGACTATAACACCTCCTTGATTTTACTGGATCTTTCCACGGCTCCCATATTATCCTTTTACAGCATTTCACTAACTTAGAGATGGGAGGTATAGTGTGGGAGTGGGTTGGTTCTTTTCTAGATCAATGTGAATAGGCTGTTTCGATAGGACCCTTTGTTTCGGGGTCTAAGGGACATATTTACAAGCACCTATTGCCACAGGAACGTCACATTTTACAAAGTTCCTGTGGCGACGAGGCTGCCTTATTTACAAGACAACGTAATGCTACTTAACATGGCTTAACGCCGTCTGGTAAACAAGGCACCCTTTCACAAAATACTTAGCGTTAAGGGGATGTGCAGTTGTGATGGGTGTTCTGCCGCAACACCCATTGTTTTAGATACTGCTCCATATTTACACGGGTGGCGTCGATATGGGGCAGTGCCAGAAAAGAAAACCCAGTCCTAACATGGCAAACTGAGGAGAAATGCATTACTTCTCCTCCTTTATGCTGTTTCTATGTGTGTTGCATTGCGCAGCCCACATAGAAACAGCAATATGCCATGTATGATTGTTTATGTGCAGGAAGGTGTCCCTTCCTGCATATAAACAGTCATAAAAAAATGACGATTTGCAACTTCTATGTGTGCTGCACAATGCAGCATGCATAGAAGTTTCAAATCACCATTTGTGATGATTTATGTGCAGGAAGGGACACTTTCCTGCACATAAATAACCATTCCCCCAACACAGACAGTGCAAAGGTGCCTGCATTGGCAATAGGCAGCTTAATTTAGTGCCAGCATGAGGGGAAACACCGAGGTGCACCATATCTTTATAAATATGGTGCATCCCTGCATTTCCAGAATGGCAGACCGTGGCATTAGCAAGTTTTTCTTAATGCCACACTCCGTCATTCAGATCAAGATTCTTAAACAGGGTGTACCTCAAGAGTCTTCATTGACTCCAACATTGTTTAATGTTTACTTGTCCCCCTTTGGTGTCTGTAGTGGAACCTTTCGGCATTAAGATTGTGTCCTATGCAAGCGATACTCGACTCTTCTTTTCCTATGACAATGATTGTAATAGTGAAGGAAGCCTTTTCGGATTTTATGAGAACGGTTATGAATTGGATGTGAATAAATTACCTTTTAATGAAATTCAGATACACTAAAGTATTATTATTTGGCCCTGTTTTTGTCCCTGGCTGGGAGTTCTTTTGGCCTAGAGAGTTAACTTCGCTCTCTGCTCCTACTATAGTGGCCAGAAATCTAGGCACACAATTTAATTTTCATCTTTCCTTTAAGAGGCAGATATCCTTATTTGTCAGCTCCTGTTTTGGAATTACGAGAGAAATGTGATATATCTTCTCCCTCAAGAGTCCCAGAGAATGGTTGTCCTTTTCTTAATCGTCCGCATAACCTTGCCTTCCTGAGTGTCTCCTCAACCGCCTTCAAGTTGTGCAGTATCTGGTGACTAATCTTTCATTCAAAATACCTCGACATGCTCATATTTACTCTTGCCCGGCAGAGTTACATTGCTTACCCATGAGAAAGAGAATCGTGTTCAAGTCCCTGGTATTAGCCCACCGGGCTTTCTATGAGACTGTCCCTAGGTATCCTTCAGAGATTGCATCGTTATTGCCCAAAAAGGACATTTCACTCTACTGATGTCCATTTGTTGGTTGTCCCATGTTTTAAACGGGTGAGGAGAGGATGGTCGTCATTCACACTCATGGCGACTCAGCCATGGAATCTACTCCCTTTTAGGCTCTGGAATCCTCGCAACGAATACTGTTTTCATAAAATGTTTAAAACTCACTTGTTTTGGATTAATTGAGTATTGACAATAAGGACTTCTGCCCATCTGTTCAGCGCCGGGACACTCTCCAGGTAGCAGTGCACTTTACAGGTTTGTTTATTCATTCATTCATTCATCCATTCATAACCTATGCCATTCTACTTTACTCTACTCTACTCTGTGCCACTCCACACTACCTTGTAGCACTCCTTTCTAGGCACCCACACTCCACGCCACACAACTCAAGGCAGTGACACTCTATGCCACTCCACCCCAGGACCTACTTAATGCTGGTCGAAGTGCGACCACTCCAATGATGCACCAAAGGCATGCCAAAGGCAAGCCTGTCTGCTCTGATCCATGCCAGGACCATGCACAGCGCCATGACCCCTGGTCCTCCTACTATAACCGAGATCTACACTATCGACCCCAGAAGCTGCAACAAACACTGCCAACCCACACTCCAAGGTGAAACCTTTCACCTGCAACCACTGCCACTTCACCTGCCGCAGCACACACACCAGCCTACCGACCAGCCCCACCCCGAACACAATGCAGACACCACCTGAACAAAAGCACCAACTTGCATTTGCCCTTCTCAACACACATGGCTTGATGCCATGCGATGCTCCTGGTTTTGAAGAACTTCTACAGAAGACTCCAAATGCTGCCACCTTCCTGCTTTGCTGGATCTAGTTATGATATCCCCAACTAATGCTACTTAGTTTAGGAAATTTAGATCTACTTGTGAGTAGGCAAGAGGACCAGAAATCATATACTGGTCACCAGACTTTGCTCCTTATTTTCTGCATTGTTTTTACTGAATTCCTTGTTTGCTTCATGCTCTTAAGACTAAACTTTGTCAGGTGATTTGGACTGCCAGTAGTGATTCTGTATCTTTACAACATATTCTTGAGACTTGTATACTTCAGTTTGGCTGAATTTGTTATAAACCGGCATATAATCACATTTATCGACTTCCGGGCCACCACTGTGTATCCAAATGGGCTACACTGTAAATTGAACTTTTAGATGGTGTTAGCTCCTCTTTATATCCCAAGCATCTAAAAGGTCTATCGGGGGGGAAATTTGGATATTCGGCTCAGTGTTCTGGCACCACCATCTTCATGAGTGGCATGCAGTCCATTACTGAAATGCTAAGAAACAATCAAAATGTTTCTGTTGCTTTCTGTTCAAGAAAGAGTGGGTAAATTTGGGTAGCGGTGTTGCCCTTGACACCATGCTCAAGGGCAACAATTTAATATTAAACAAGGACATAATGTGCCACCTGAATGTAGCATACCTAGAGGCAATCATATAGAGAGCATAGTAATAAAATAATGATGTGTAGAAAATAGTACATGAATGCACTGATAAAGTAGTGGGATATGGCCGCTCCTTGGATGTGTCTGTAAAATTGACCTTTTGTCCTGAATTTTTGTCCTGAATTTTGACACTTTGTCCTGAAAGTTTTACAATCCTGTCCAAAATGTGCCTCCATGCCAGGTGGTCGCCCTACTGCCCACTCACAGCAGGACAATTCCAGTTGTACAGCTCCTAAAGTTCAAACACGATGCCCATAGCGCTATATGTCCCTCGAGCACTCGCAGGAATTCCGCTACTCTTAGGAAGGCGACCGTTTCACACTTGAGGTCTTCTAGGCACTGTCCCAGGAAAGCTCGGAGTGTGTGCGACAGGTGGATGGAAAGTATGGGGGTGGGTTTGTGCCCCCCTCAAACCATGCATCTAGAAAACGTGACCCCTAAAGGGGCCCAGTGCGTCAGAATTTTGGGTGATATATCGCATCGTCGTTTGGCCCGGAAGTAAAAATCATTTACAAACAGAAGGAAGCTGCAGGTTCGCGATTCTACTGAGGATTCTGTGCATCCTGTTAATGTCTCAAGCACCTTTGCCTGAGCCCGTGGCACCCTGCCCCCCCCCCCCCCCTCCTCCCGCGGGGCCCCGTTCCCATGCACAGGGTTTCCGTGCCTCGGTTGCATCAGTCTGCATGGCCCCTAGGGGCCCTATCTCCCTGGCACCCGCGTATGATCTGGCGGGGCGGAGAGTGGCATTAGCTGCTAATTTCTCCCTGGAATTGTACTTGAATTGTGCGAAAAAACACAGAATTTGAGCATGTTTCAAGAAGACCTAATTAGCATTCATGTTTAATACATCTGTTTCCAATTAACCCGCCTTTTCCGAAGAAAGCGGCCAATAGAACACGTCACTAATGTCCCTACCTATCTCTGAAAGGCTAGTGTTGATAGCACTGCCGTCCCTCTCCCCACAAATCGTGGCTCGCGCGGAGATCTGGCTGTCCATCGCCGAAATTTGGGATAGCCTGATGAACAAAGCAGGGTATCCCGTGCATTTCTTACAGCCCTGCTACCCCTCTCTGACCCTTTCTTAAAAGGACAGAACAGACCTCCGTCCTGTTTTTCCAAGTTATTAAACGGCCAACACTGCCCCCCCCCCCTCACCCCCCAAAAAAAATAGCTTAAGTGGTCCGAGAAACATTCTATGACTCTCGGCGCTGGGCCATTAGGAAAGGGAGAATTTGTCCCCATTCATGCCTTAAGGTTTCTTCACCCAGCGCCCTGCCGCCCCCTCCCCTTCGTTTATTAAAGTGCCAGCCCTGGGTTCCTGACTGTCCAATGCCTCCATTTCTTAAAGGGTTAGCACCGAGAGCTGGCTGGCCCCGCCCCTCGAGCCAACAGAGAACAGTTCGTGCCACCTATATAATATGAAACACGCCGTCCCACCAAGTGCTGGGGACATGCCACAGCCCATCTCCCCATGCATAATAGGCAGAACGCAGACTTTCTTATCCTATATAATAACAGACATATCACATGACATCTCTCCGAGCATTGGTGACAATCTAGAAGCCCGCCTAGCCATGGTGACAACAACGCACAATATCAGATGCGTGCGTCCCCTGCAGAGATACGAGGAGAATGTGGAGTATTCTATCTTTTTTGTTTCACTTTAAACCATGGAAAGAGCACGCTCTGACGTGCCACACAGAGACACAGCATGTTTAAAAGACAGAAGGCAGACTGTCTTAGCCTATGTAATGACAAATGTATAGCATCCTGACTCCACTCGTGTTCTAGAGAATGTAAAGCCTGCACAACGTGTAAAATTGACAGAACACAGACAGCCGGCAATATTTAGGACACCACAACCTCTCTCACCAGGTAAGACAGACAGAACACAGACTGACTTACCATATGTAATAACATGCATAACACACTCTTCATCGACGTACCACAAACCTGTTAAAGCCTGTCTCAACAAGGAAGGTACAAAGGATGGACACTGTCTCATCCCGTGTGACACATACTACAGCCAGTGTTAGCACATAAAAGAGGCAGAACACAAACTGTCTTACCATGTTTAAAACATGACACAGGTGAGTTTTCCACACAATAAAGCCAGAGCACAAATTGTCTGCCCATGATTAAGACATTCCACAGCCTGTCTCACTTTGTATTAGAGAATACACAGCGTCTGACCAACCATGAGACTGACCATGCCCGTCTAGCCATGTATAACAAAAACAAATTTGAGCATGTATGAAACATGCTATGGGCGCCTTGCCATATATAACAGACTAAACACAAATGTGACCATGTATGAGACATGCTATGACCGCCTGGCCATATATAACAGACTAAACACAAATGTGACCATGTATGAGACATGCTATGCCCGCCTGGCCATATACAACAGACTAAACACAAATGTGACCATGTATGAAACTTACCGTGGCCTGTGTTTTTTTCACATGTAATAGGCATAACACAGACAGCTTTTCCATATTTAAATGACATACACATCACATACGATCAATCCATATACACAAGACATACTATTGTCTCTGTAAAGCGCTTACCATGCCATACCAAGATATGTGTTTTAAAAGATATATCACATGCTGCCACTCCATGCAGACGAGACATCACCGCGAATACCATACCGTGCTATGCATGTTAAAAATCGTATCACCGGATGTCTCTTCATGTACACAAGACAGAACAGTGTACTTACTCCTTATGCCCGTGCTATATTGGCTAAATGACATATAGCACAGTCATGTCGACACAGTGCCTTCCACTCCGCGTACACCATATCATACTCAATATGTTCAAAGACATGTGTCCAGCCGTGTCTCCGTGCCCTGGAAGCATACTGCAGCCGGTGTGACTGTGTACAGCACTAGGCAGCGGGTGCGCACTATGACGTAGTGACCCTCAACGCAGGTGCTCACAGCGGACAGACTAAAGCAGCGCGAGGCAGAAAGCGCTTGAGCTCGGACGCTGAAGTGAGCTCTCGGGCCAGGCGCGTGCTGCTGCCATGGCATCCAGCGTGGCACGGCTTGGGGCACCCACAGACACATTACAGCGACAGATCGTCTCGGCAGTGTAATCTCATGCGGGGTTTAGGAGGGTGTCATAAGGGCACCTGCCCTCTCGGGCTGAACCGAGGGGTGATTAGAGAAGAGACGCGGGTCATGACGAGGGCGGGAGGGATCTGCTCGGAAACATGGAGAAGGGGGGGGGGCACTTGGCGGGGTGTTGCTGCTCTCTCTCTCTTTCAAGGCACGGTATGCGAGGGTGACTGCACAGTAGCACATTCATGGCACATGCCAGCGTTTTCTTCCTAATGTTGCGTCACATGGAACGGATTCTACGTAACAAAGACGGTGCGGGCACGGGGGCAAGAGCCACATCTGTGATCCCCAATAAAACACGCACAGACTAGCACAGTCAAGCTCAACCGAATACAGACATAATCCACACGCGCTTCTAGCGGCCAAACTAAGGGTACCCTCACTCGGAGGCTGCTCGGGGGGGGTGATACTCTCTGGGTTCCTTGATCCATTTTTATGCACATCACCCCCCCCCCACACACACACACACACACACCCCTTTTGTCACCAGCCCCTTCAGCTGAGAGAGTGCAGCCCAAGAGAGAGACAAACAAAAAGACCTGATGACGAAAGAGTTACTCGCAATGAAGCAAAAAAAAAGTCAGAGTGTTACCCTAAATATGATGCAGTGAGAGACCGAGGCTGCAGCGAATACCTCTCAAAAATTAAAACAGGAGGGACTAAGGCGGTCGGATACATTGTTACGCACAGTGAGGGGTGCAGATTGGGCTGGACCTGTGTTAACCACAGGAAGATACAGACTGCCTGATACATTGTTATCCACAGAGAGAGGCACAGAGTCCTCTGGACACGGAGTTACCCACAGTAAGATCCCAAAGCTTTCATAGATACACTGGGGCATATCAGCAACAACCGGCGATAATTATCGCTGAGCGCAATTAGCGCTAGGATAATTATCGCCGGCTAGCGTGGATTTTTATCGCTGAGATAGCCGCTTATCTGGAAAGCGATAAAAATCCTCACGCTAACTGCCTAACGTGAGATTATCGCTGGAAACCCAGCGATAATGTCACGCAATGTGGCGTTAGCTTGATGATAGGGACTCACAAACTTAGCCATGATATCCATGTTCCATAGGATATCATGGCTAAGTCAGTCCTGAAGCAGGCGTAAGGCAAGTAGCAATAACAGGGGTTATCGCTACTTTTCTTGCCGCTATGCTTCATAGCGTGGGGCTTGATGATAGGAGAAATGTCGATTAGCGACATTTCTCCTGTCATGTCAGGTCAGGAACGCCCACTTTGCATCTCATTAGAGATGCAAAGCTGGGCGTTAGGAATTTCTACGCTAACGCAAGTTTTCACATGTCAGCATGAGCTTCCTAATTAGGCGATAATTCTATCGCCTCGCCTTGCTGATATGCCCCACTGTTCCTGCACTAAAATACTACAGCTCCTTTGTTACTTTGTTACCCACAGTGAGAGGCGCAGACTCCTCTGGACACGGTGTTACCCACAGTAAGATACTAAGACTGCCTGATACATTGTTACCCGCAGCGAGAGGCGCAGACTCCTCTGGACACACTCTGACCCACAGTAAGACACAGAGACTGCCTGATACATTGGTACCCACAGCGAGAGGCACAGACTCCTCTGGACACATTGTTACCCACAGGAAGATACAGAGACTGCCTGATACATTGTTACCCACAGTGAGAGGCCTAGACTCCTCTGGATACAGTGTAACCCACAGTAAGATACTATGGCTTCTTGATACATTGTTACCCACAGCGAGAGGCACAGACTCCTCTGGACACACTCTGACCCAGAGTAAGATGTTAAGGATGCCTGATACATTGTTACCCACAGTGTGGGGCACAGACTCCTCTGGATACAGTGTTACCCACAGATACTAAGGCTTCTTGATACATTGTTAGCCACAGTATGAGGCGCATACTCCTCTGGACATGGTGTTACCCACAGTAAGATACTAAGACTGCCTGATTCATTGTTACCCACAGTGTGATGCACAGACTCCTCTGGATACAGTGTTACCCACAGATACTAAGGCTTCTTGATACATTTTTTACCCACAGCGAGAGGCACAGACTCCTCTGGACACATTATTACCCACAGGAAGATACAGAGACTGCCTGATACATGGTTACCCACAGTGAGAGGCCTAGACTCCTCTGGATACAGTGTAACCCACAGTAAGATACTATGGCTTCTTGATACATTGCTCACACCAGCAGGAGGTTCTCTTCATGCATTTTCGTTGACATTTTTAAGATGTTAAGGATGCCTGATACATTGTTACCCACAGTGTGAGGCACAGAGTTCTCTGGATACAGTGTTACCCACAGTAAGATACTATGGTTTCTTAATACATTGTTACCCACAGTATGAGGCGCATACTCCTCTGGACACGGTGTTACCCACAGTAAGATACTAAGAATGCCTGATACATTGTTACCCAAAGTGAGAGGCCTAGACTCCTCTGGATACAGTGTAACCCACAGTAAGATACTATGGCTTCTTGATACATTGTTACCCACAGTGAGAGGCGCAGACTCCTCTGGACACACTCTGACCCAGAGTAAGATGTTAAGGCTGCCGGATACATTGTTACCCACATTGTGAGGTGCAGACTCCTTTGGATAAAGTGTTACCCACAGATACTAAGGCTTCTTGATACATTGTTACCCACAGAATGAGGTGCAGACTCCTCTGGACACAGTGTTACCCACAGTAAGATACTAAGGCTTCTTGATACATTGTTACCCACAGTGTGAGGCACAGACTCCTCTGCACACAGTGTTGCCCACAGATACTAAGGCTTCTTGATACATTGTTACCCACAGTATGAGGTGCAGACTCCTCTGGACACGGTGTTACTCACAGTAAGATACTAAGGTTGCCTGATACATTGTTACCCACAGCTAGAGGCGCAGACTCCTCTAGACACACTCTGACCCAGAGTAAGATGTTAAGGCTGCCTGATACATTGTTACCCACAGTGTGAGGCACAGACTCCTCTGGACACATCGTTACCCACAGGAAGATACATAGACTGCCTGATACATTGTTACCCACAGTGAGAGGCGCAGACTCCTCTGGACACGGTGTTACTCACAGTAAGATGTTAAGGCTGCCTGATACATTGTTACTCACAGTGTGAGGCACAGACCCCTCTGGACACATTGTTACCCACAGGAAGATACATAGACTGCCTGATACATTGTTACCCACAGTGAGAGGCGCAGACTCCTCTGGACACGGTGTTACTCACAGTAAGATACTAAGGCTTCTTGATACATTGTTACCCACAGTATGAGGCGCATACTCCTCTGGACACGTGTTACCCACACTAAGATACTAAGAATGCCTGATACATTGTTACCCACAGTGAGAGGCGCAGACTCCTCTAGACACAGTGTTACCCAGAGATACTTAGGCTTCTTGATACATTGTTACCCACAGTGTGAGGTGCAGACTCCTCTGGACACTGTGTTACCCACAGTAAGATACTAAGGCTTCTTGATACATTGTTACCCACAGTGAGAGGCGCAGACTCCTCTGGACACACTCTGACCCAGAGTAAGATGTTAAGGCTGCCGGATACATTGTTACCCACATTGTGAGGCGCAGACTCCTTTGGATAAAGTGTTACCCACAGATACTAAGGCTTCTTGATACATTGTTACCCACAGAATGAGGTGCAGACTCCTCTGGACACGTGTTACCCACAGTAAGATACTAAGAATGCCTGATACATTGTTACCCACAGTGAGAGGCGCAGACTCCTCTAGACACAGTGTTACCCAGAGATACTTAGGCTTCTTGATACATTGTTACCCACAGTGTGAGGTGCAGACTCCTCTGGACACTGTGTTACCCACAGTAAGATACTAAGGCTGCCTGATACATTGTTACCCACAGTGTGAGGCACAGACTCCTCTGGATATAGTGTTACCCACAGTAAGATACTAAGGCTTCTTGATACATTGTTACCCACAGTGTGAGGCACAGACTCCTCTGCACACAGTGTTGCCCACAGATACTAAGGCTTCTTGATACATTATTACCCACAGTATGAGGTGCAGACTCCTCTGGACACAGTGTTACCCACAGTAAGATACTAAGGCTGCCTGATACATTGTTACCCACAGCGAGAGTCACAGACTCCTCTGGACACAGTGTTACCCACAGGAAGATACAGAGACTGCCTGATACATTGTTAACCACAGTGAGAGGCGCAGACTCCTCTGGACACGGTGTTACTCACAGTAAGATACTAAGTCTTCTTGATACATTGTTACCCACAGTGAGAGGTGCAGACTCCTCTGGACACTGTGTTACCCACAGTAAGATACTAAGGCTGCATGATACATTGTTACCCACAGTGTAAGACACAAACTCCCCTGGACACGGTGTTACCCACAGATATTAAGGCTTCTTGATACATTGTTACCCACAGTGAGAGGCGCAGACTCCTCTGGACACAGTGTTACCCACAGTAAGACACTAAGGCTGCATGATACATTGTTACCCACAGTGTGAGACACAAACTCCCCTGGACATAGTGTTACCCACAGATACTAAGGCTTCTTGATACATTGTTACTCACAGTGAGAGGCGCAGACTCCTCTGGATACAGTGTTACCCACAGTAAGATACTAAGGCTTCTTGATACATTGTTACCCACAGCGAGAGGCACAGACTTCTCTGGACACATTGTTACCCACAGGATGATACAGAGATGCCTGCCACATTGTTACCCACAGTGAGAGGTGCAGACTCCCCTGGACAGGTGTTACCCACAGTAATATACTAAGACTGCCTGATACATTGTTACCCATAGCGAGAGGCACAGACTCCTCTGGACACATTGTTATCCACAGGAAGATACAAAGACTGCCTCATACTATGTTACCCACAGTGAGAGGCGCAGACTCCTCTGGACACGGTGTTACCCACAGTAAGACACTAAGGCTGCATGATACATTGTTACCCACAGTGAGAGGCGCAGACTCCTCTGGACACGGTGTTACCCACAGTAAGACACTAAGGCTGCATGATACATTGTTACCCACAGTGTGAGGCACAGGCTCCTCTGGATACAGTGTTACCCACAGTAAGACACTAAGGCTTCTTGATACATTGTTACCCACAGCGAGAGGCACAGACTTCTCTGGACACATTGTTACCCACAGGATGATACAGAGATGCCAGACACATTGTTACCCACAGTGAGAGGCGCAGACTCCCCTGGACACGGTGTTACCCACAGGAATATACTAAGACTGCCTGATACATTGTTACCCACAGTGTGAGGCACAGACTCCTCTGACCCAGCGTAAGATACTAAGGCTGTCTGGCACATTGTTACCCACAGTGAGAGTCGCAGACTCCTCTGACCCAGCGTAAGATACTAAGGCTGTCTGACACATTGTTACCCACAGTGAGAGTCGCAGACTCCTCTGACGCAGTATTACCCTTAGCACAATACTAAGGATTCATAGACACACTGTTACCCACAGTAAGATATAGCGGTTCCCCTGTTTCATTGCTTCCCACAGTGAGCGGCATTGGATCTCCTGATACAGTGTCACCCACAGTAAATGCCAAGCTCCCCATGATACACAATTACACACCAAGGTTCCACTGTAGATAGCGTTACCCACAATAAAACACTACGTCTCTACTGGATACAATGTTACCGACAGTGAGTCTCTATGGCTCTCTTAGATACAGTGAGACGCTAGTGCTCCCTTGGATAGAGTGATACCCAGAAAGGCAGACGCGTCCTTTGATTTTATCACGCTCAGTGGAAGGCAGTGGCTCCTCCTTCGAGTGTCTCCCAGTGAGAGAAGGGAACGTTGCACTCCAGTATTAAGACAGTTTTTTTTCTCAATGGATACACGACGCAAGGGTCTTAGTGACTGGAAGCCTTGGGGATGGATATTTCACGGTTATGGTACATCACCTGACACGGAAATTATCCCAGGATTCCAAACTAGGGAAAGGATGCCTGGCTGGCAGCGATCCGCAAGCCCAGCGGCAGTCCTCCTTGTGTTGGAAGTCCACCAACGCTGTCTCGGGAGAACACTGCTTGGCTATTAGATAACTGAGATTTGGCACGTATCAGCTACGTGTATCCTGAGCTAACCCCACCGCAATATATCATCCCGGAAACTCTGTGCCAAGCCTAGAGCCTCTTGCTTTACTTGCGCCCCCACAATAATTCTGCACCCCTTAGGAAATCCAGCAGCCTCAAGGCAAGGGTGCAAACACATTGCAACCATACAGCCAAAAGGACAGTCTATAACCATAAGCCAACTCTGAAGACACAAGATAGGAGAACACAGCTGCAACAAAGCAACCATGTAAAGACTAGAGAGCCAGCAAAGTCGATAACCACAAACTGGCTCTAAAGACGCAAGATAATGTAACACTGCTGCAGCAAGGAAGCTGCGAAAACACAAGGCAACCATACACACACAAGTAAGGTCTATAACCACAAGCTAGCTCGAAAGGCACATGCCAATGCAACGCTGCTGCAACTTAGGCAACCACCCAAACCCAAGGCAACCACCCAAACTAATTGCAATCCTGCAGCCACCAGCAAAGTCAGTAACCACACCATTACTCTAAAAACGCAATCTAAGTTAACCCTGCTACAACAAGGAAACCCTGCAAACACAGTACAACCATGAAAAAACAAATAAGGCTTGCAACCACAAGCAAACTCTAGTCTAAAGTTAGAAGATAAGATTACTCTGCAGGCACCTTGGTAGCTCTACAGATACAAGGCAACACCACACACACCAAGCAATCCTGCAGGCACAAGAAGAGCCTACAACCACAAGCTACCTATAAGATAGAGACACTACTACTTGTATAATATTACCTCAAAGCAATAATCTAAACATGTGCCCACATGCTAGCCTTACTTCCCTGCTTTACCAATACAGCAACAACTTAACCCTACAACTACAAGTTAAACATAGAACCCAAAGCTCAAAATGCAAACAGAAGTTATACATATAACCACAAACTGTCCCAAAATCTAAAAGCTGTACTATAGCCATGAGTAAAGCTTCCAGCAACAATGAACCTCACACCCACGAGTGAACTCCATAGCAACACGCTAACTCATCAACTCCACTATGACCTGACATTACAGGCTAAATCCACAAACAAAAAATAGCCCCACAGCCACCTCAAAGACCTATTCCAAATATGGAGTCAGAGGTTTACTCATAAGTCCAGCTGTTATTAATTAGGCAGCCCAGTCGTAGCTCTAAAGCCATAGATATATGTTCCCTACCTACAGTAAACTGAGAGTCTCCTGGTCATTCTACAGCGACAGCAGAACTCCACATGCCCAATCAAACCAGCAGCCACGAGCTGACCTACAGCAACAGGATAACTCTACAGATACAATCTTAACCATCAATCAACATCCAAATCCTACAACCCATACTAAATCTGCAACCCAAATCTGACCCTACAGCTGCATGCTAACTCTACCTGCTTCCTCAGTTCAATGACCCCATGTTAACCTTTCCCATCCCACGATGACCCTGAAGTTACAAGCTAAAATTATAGTAACAGACTACCAATTCGACTAAAAAGTAGCAAAACATTGCCAAAGTAAGCGGTGGCCGCAATCTAGCCCTGCAGTCACCGGGTAGCCCTAAACTGCAGGTCGAGGGTAACAAAGTCCACAACTGGACCCTAGCTTCACAGCCACAAATTAAGCGAACCCTTAAAGCAGCCCTGTGTGATATCTTCATTGCCATGTTAAACGTCCAGGCCTGGGCTGTCCCTACAGCTTTACCCTACACCGATTGTACCATGATAATACAACAGTGTCGCTATTCTATTGCCCCAACTAACTCTTCATTCTAGCCCTACTGCCTAATGGCAACCCCACTGTCGCGCCATATCCCCTCAGTCCCTTGCGTCACGGACTGCCCCACGCCGATATCACAGCCCCACAGAATAGTTCCCATTGCGTCCGGACGACGATGACGCAGCACACGAGCCAGACAGGAGCTGTCCGTTCAGCACTGTCTGTGTTGCGTGTAAGGGTGAAGTGGAGACATAGCGACGAAGGAAGTTTCTGAACGCATGTATTTTTGAAGCAGAAAGCATTGTTTTATGGTGGCTACACAGAGACAGATTGAAGAAAGACCCCGTGTATGAAATAACCTGAGGAGCTTCCGGAGTGCGTGACAAAAAAAAGGGGTGAGTGCGTGCCTGAGACAAGAACACGCCAAGTGAGAGCGGACAGACACATGGGACATGCGTCTCTGCTTGACTGAGAGACTGGGTGTGCGCGTGGAGACTCGAGAGGAGGGGGAAACGAGGACACTGCAGACCGTGGCCCAGACTGAGCACTGGTGAATGTGAGGGGCAGGAAAGGGGACATGTGTATATGTGTGTACACGTGGGAGCAGAGAAGGGGAGCTATTGGCAGTGACCACAAGGCACCGAGAGAGGGTAGACAAAGGGATGGAGAGGAGATGCTGGAAAGTAGAAGTGAGAGAAAGGAAGAGTGCATTTAGGCACAGATTGTAAAGTCAAAGGGTGTATGGTGAAGAGAAATAGAAGTGAGGAGAGGAGAGGAGAGGAGAGAGAGAGAGAGAGAGAGAGAGAGAGAGAGAGAGAGAGAGAGAGAGAGAGAGAGAAAGTGGAGGTAGAAACGGCCGAGAAAAGAAGGGCAAAATGTTGAAGTGAAGATGGAGAAGAAAGAAGGAACGTGCAAGAGAGAAGAGAGAAACAGAAGGATGCCAGGAAAAAAAGAGATGTTTCCGGGAGTGCATAGAGGTGCAGGGGTCAGCTTTGTATGTGTGTACATAGAGAGTGTGTCTGTATGCTGTTCGTGGGTGCACCAGTGAGCTTGAATGTGCGAGTGGGGTTTGTGCAAGCATGTTGATTGGACACGATTTGTGTGCTTTGAGTGTTGGTGTTTCACGTACTCTCCATACCGCTGTGTGCACACCGTGTGCTTACACACGTTGAACGCATGCACGCTGTGCGCCCGTTGGGTGTGGTATTCTGGAGTGTGTTATAATGACTGTCCATCCATTCGTTTGGAAGGCGAGAAAGCCCTTCAGCCTTGTTCCGGGGACAGCCGCTGATACTGCCATACCTAGAAGGGAGAGGGGGGAGGGATGTTTTATCGAGGGTGGAATCCCCACGGGTGGGCACGAGCCTCCCAGGAGCAGACTGAAGGGTCAGCACTTGAAGTCACCACCACCCTTCATCAAAACCGGAATTTCATAATATAGGATGCCCAGAAACCCGAGGCTTTAGTCAGTGGAAGGACCAGCGTTTTGTGTAGGAGGGGGGGGGGGGGGGGGGTCGGGGGCAAGCGTTACTAAATAAAATAAAAAGTTTATCATTGTCAGTACTCTTTAGAAACATTACTGCATTTCCTCTTGTATTCATTTAGAGAAGATTAAGACAGCCCGTGAATACTTTATAATTGATTCCTTGATAGGTTTCCAGTTCGGGTTTAATGTTCAAGGAGGGGCAAGATGACGGATTTCGCAGATTTTCCTCCTGTACTTAAAAATATAGGCAATACACACACAAAGAAAACAACAAGAAAACGGTCAAGTGACAAACCGCATACCACGTTAGTATTTATCAACGTCTAATAAAAGGCCCTGCCAGCTTTGAGAGATAGGCGTGTGTGTGTTGTGAGGGAGGGAGGGGAGCACAACGAACAATTTTACATTTTGGGTACATGACATCGGAAGTGCGTGGAGGTGTCCAAACTTGGCACAGGCTCCTCACGCTCACACGAACGCGCATGGACATTTGCGTTATGTTAAAAGATTCGCCCCAGGCACTGTGCTCGTGCAGGTGACCAACGCGGAGCAGTTGGCAGGGGAGGGAGGGGGTTGTTTCAGCCTGAAGGAGGTTCCTGGCCTCTGCAGAAGCGGTGTGTGTGCTGTTAAATCATGGCCACTAGTAACTGGGTTGTTAGTGTTTTGATTTTTTGGCCGGTGAGAAGTATGTGGTTGTGTGTGTAGGAATGTGCATTGGTGATCAGGTCTGTGTGTTTAAAAAATGATTTTGTGTGCTGAAAAGCTACTGTGATTGTGTAAGATGTACTGGGGTGGGAGTGCACTGTGATGTCTGTATGGAGGGCTGTACGGTGTTAAGTCTTTGTGGTTGTGTGCTGCTCTGTACAGAGCGTTTATTGTGTGATGGCCTTAAGATCGGGTGAGGCTATGTTGTACCTGACTGTGTGTTTGCGCATAGGGTGGGTATTAAGTGTGGGGCGGCGGTGACTATGTGTTGGTGGGGGAGTAGGGTGAGTTGTAAGTGATGTGATGGGCAGTGTAGAGGGTAGGGGTGGTTTCTGTGTTGGTGAGTAGGGTGAGTTGAAACTGAAGTGCTGGCAAATTTAAGCGGGGGGGGTGGGGGGGGGCTCTGTGTTAGTGACTAGGGTGGGCTGTAAGTGATGTGCTGGCCAGTGGGGTGTGGGCTCTGTGTTAGTCAGTAGGGTGGGTCGTAAGTGAACTGCTGGCCAGTGGGGTGTGGGCTCTGTGTTAGTGAGTAGGGTGGGCTGTAAGTGATCTGCTGGCCAGTGGGGTGTGGGCTCTGTGTTAGTCAGTAGGGTGGGTCGTAACTGAACTGCTGGCAAGTGGGGTGTGGGCTCTGTGTTAGTGAGTAGGGTGGACTGTAAGTGATCTGCTGGCCAGTGGGGTGTGGGCTCTGTGTTAGTCAGTAGGGTGGATCGTAAGTGAACTGCTGGCCAGTGGGGTGTGGGCTCTGTGTTGCCGATTAGGGTGGGCTGTATGTGACCTGGT
The DNA here is from genome assembly GCF_964204655.1 of Triturus cristatus. Taxonomy (NCBI): domain Eukaryota; kingdom Metazoa; phylum Chordata; class Amphibia; order Caudata; family Salamandridae; genus Triturus; species Triturus cristatus. Next base: position 113,230,184 of record NC_140592.1, read on the forward strand.
AGCCGGTGGGGGCTTTGTGTTAGCGAGTAGAGTGGGTTATAAGTGATTTGTTGGGCAGTGGGGTGGGGGCTCTGTGTTGGCGAGAAGGGTGGGCTGTAAGTGATGTGCTGGTCAGTGGGGTGTGGGGTCTGTATCGGTGTGAAGGGTGGGTTGCAAGTGATGAGCTGGCCAGTGGGGTGTGGGCTCTGTGTTAGTCAGTAGGGTGAACTGTAAGAGATGTGATGGCCAGTGGGGTGTGGGCTCTGAGTTGGCAAGTAGGGTGGACTGTAAGCGATTTGCTGGCCAGAGGGGTGTGGGCTCTGCATTGTCGAGTAGGGTGGACTGTAAGTGATGTGCTGGCCAGTGGGGCGTGGGCTCTGTGTTGGCGAGTAGGGTGGGCTGTAAGTAATCTGGTAGCCAGTGGGTTCTGTGTTGGGGAGTAGCGGGACTTGTCAGTGATGTGCTGACTAGTGGGGTGTGGGCTCTGAGTTCGCATGTGGGATGGGCTGTAAGTGATATGCTGGCCAGCGTAGGGCGTCTCTGTGGTGGAGAGTACGGCGGCTCGTGGATTTTTAATGTGCTTAGGAGATTTGTTTGTAGTTGTAACTCCCAGAACGGAAATGGACCCCCACGCGCCCCCTCTCTAGGGAAGAGGAAAACAAAAAGCAGGAAGTCAGTCCCTTACACCCTCTCCCTTCACTGACCCCATGTCTAGGACAGGGTCCGCCAGGGGACCTAAGGCGCGCGCCGGGGTACTCACAGCTCTACGATGCAATGCCTTCCTTCCGCTCTCCAAGGTCCTGAACTCCCGGTGAAACCGCTGCCTCGATACTCCGAGGTCCTTGAAGAACGCTAGAGCCCCCGCAGCCTCCCAGTTTTTAGGGCTTCTCACAGCCTTGCAGCACCCTTGCCAGCACCTCCTCTGCGGTACTCACAGCCTGGGAGCGCCTTCGCAGCCTCCACCTTTCTCCGAGGCACTCGCAGCCGTTGTATGTCTTGGCTGCTGGTCCGATCTCGAGGTACTCCCAGCCCTGCAGATCTTGCTTTCCTCTGTGCCCCACAGGTAGGTACTCACAGCACCGCACTCGCGGTAGTTACTTCCCGGCAGTCACTACTGCCTCTTCTTGCTTCCTTTATACTCACAGCCTCGGCTGCTTTCATGTGTACTCACAGCCCCGCGCTGACCTGCTGCATCCTCTCTCCTCCTGGTACTCACAGCGCACCTGATTCACTCCTCCTCCGCGCCCAGGTGGCCGTGGTTGCAGGTTCACCTGGGTACTCCCAGCCACGCAGTCACCCGGTTCTATCCTCCAGGTCCCCGTACTGCAGTCAGTAATGCCTTTCCCCTTTCAGGTGGACTCGCAGTCCGGCGGCACCCCTCCTTCTCTACTCCTCCGGGGTCCTCCTCGCCTCTGTCCGCTTGGTTGCTTGAACACCCTTGCAGTCACTCGGTACTCACTGCCTTTCGTCCTCTGGTACTCACCGCCTCACATCTCGTGTTGTTTTTTCCCCATCTGCATTATCCACAGCCGGGGCTGTAGCACCCCCGCTTTTCACCTCCTCCGTCCCCCTTCTTGCCACTTTCCTTTACGCCTCCGGTGCTCCAAGGTACACGCAGAGCCCTGCAGCCAGCCTGTGCTCTCCCCTTTGCGTCCTCTCAGCCCCGCAGCGCGCCCTCTCCTTCTGCGTCCGCTCAGCTACTGCACGGTGCAGGCACGACCCAGGCTCTGGGCGAGGGAGCAGCCCTGGCCTCTGCCGGGCAGCAATGGCATCATCTTCCCAGCTGGGACCCCGGCTGCCTGGCTGCCTCAGCCCGTCGCCCCAGCAGCCGTAGTCAGCGGCCCCGCAGCCCCAGTCCCCAAAGGCACCAGCACAATTAGCACATGAAGCGCAGGCGGGGATGCACGCGCCGCTCCGACTGGAGAGACTCGAGAGAGTGTGTGCGTGAGAGAAGCAGGACGCGCAGCCCGGGCTGCAGAGGTATTAGAGTCTTTGTGAGAGAGGGAGGGAGAGAGAGCGCCGCCTCGGATGGAGGGACGCAGGAGTCTAGGACAGGAAGAGGAAGAGCTGGGAAGAGAATGGATGAAAGAGAGGGAGGGGATGCCTGACCCCTGCCAGACGCACCGGAGGGTCCGCGGAGAGAGCACGGCACCGGCTGTTGAAACAGGGAGCCAGAACCAGCCAGACAGGGGGGAGGACAGCTGAGGCTGGAGAGGGGAGTGCGTGTGTTAGAGAGAAACGGTAGGCAGCCTAGAGCCAGTGAGGGAAGGCGAGCATGTGGAAGACACGAGGGGGCGGTGTGCTCCGGCTTGAGAGGCAGGTGAGGCTGTGCGCGAGGAGGAGCGCGCACCTTACATCCGTGTCATGGTACTCTCTCGAGTAATGGGAAGTGAGCACTGGGGCGCACACAGCTCTGCACCTTCTTGTCCGGGAACCTCCTCATGCGATGCTTAACGCGGCCTGGGATGACATGCCGGGGAAGGGTCAGGGGGAGGAGCTAACATGTAGGTGGGAAGGAGTGTGTAGGGCTGCTTGGCATTCTGAGATTGAGGCACGCCGTCAGGGTGGATTGAGTTGGAGGAGAAGTGCTGTGGACGGGTGATGTGCAAGGCGGAGGAGGGGTTCTCTACACAGACATGGGGGCAGAGAGGGGACCAGTTAGGTGACGCCAAGAGCAGGAGTGAAGGGCCGTTGATTAATGCGAGGCGGGGTAGAGTGGGTGGGCTGGGAGTTGCACTGAGAGGTGACATGCAGGGGTGGGGCTGCGGAAGAGACATGCTGGGGCAATGGTAGAAGTGAGGGGCTGGGGCTTACATATGGTTATTGGGAGGTAAAGGGGCAGGGAGTTTCACGCAGAGGTAAACTGCGGAAGAAGGTGGTCTGACTGGAAGAGAAGGGAGAGCAGGATTTACATGTACAAAGGAGTTCAGAGTTCCATTAAAATGGACCTTGGGAGCGCTGTACAGACATGCAGAGGGGGTGGGGAGCTAGAGTAGGGGGTGACATGGACAGGTGTCACAGCAAGCATTACCTGAGGTGGGGGCAGAAAGGTGGAGCTGGAATCAGCATGCATGTCTGAGGTAGAATGGAGAGGTCAGGCACAGCCACTGGAGTTATGTGGCGTGGCAAGACAACATTACATTGTAGTGTAGACTAAATTGTGCGGTTGGAAAATAGAAATTATGTGGCATAACACAGTGCATTTTGTGATTGTATTACTTCATTATTTTGTCATTTTACACAGGTTAATGCAGTCTGGAGAAAGGTTTCATGAGTACGAGTCTTACACTGAAATATAGCCACTCGCGTCTGAATAGCGCCTTCCACTGTGAGACAACATGTGAAGCTGCATTTTTTTAATTACTTTTGAGCCGTATGTGCTAAAAACGATTTTTTGTTCAAATCTGCAGAACATGTAGCCTGAGATGAATTATGTGGCAAATGTGGTAAATCGATAATTATGCGTTAAGTCCCACAACATCTCATCATTCCATTGGCACTGGATTTGGGTTCACATAGAGGTGGTCTGAGGGCAGCAATGGGGTGTTCAGTATCTTAAGAAACTATAATTTGTGCTTTAACGTAACTATAACTGCTAATTACCCCACATATTACATCGCTCATGGCATCTTCTATGACATTATTGGTAATATTGGTGCAACATTTGCAGTGAAATTATTGATGAGAATATGGAGGATGGCAGGGGCACGAGTTATAGTTACCTTAGAATACGAGTTATAGTTACTTGAGATACTGCATATTTTACCTAATTATAATGTTACTTTTCACTTTTGGTTTTCAGTTAATCTGTGAAAAATAATAATATCTTTTCAAAGAACATATATTTACAAATCAAGAGCAATCATTTTGATTTCAAACTGCTCATCACATTCAACAGATGTTTCTCATAAACATTGCTATAAAGCTTCAAGTGACCTCTACATTTTCCTGATTTGAACACATTAATGATTAGCTTATGTGTGGAAAGCATCATCCCATTACAAAAAATCATGCATATTCAATCATTAGTCCCATAAGTGCACAATTATATGATTGCCTCACTTTATAAGCCTCCATATAGACATCAGATTGACAGGTTCACTCCAAATCGCTAATCATCCCTTCATTCTCTATCTCAGTGCTTAGATGAAAGTCCTATCTTACCTTACCTTACCTTATCCTATGTAAGCTTATCCTATCTTACCTTACCTTACCTTACCTTACCGTAACTTTCCTTTCTTACCTTACTTTACCTTATCTTTATCTTATCTTATCTTATCTAGTGCATAGCTACCCTGAGGCTTCCCAGCGCTGTGAGCCAGAAAGCGTGCACCTGCACATGGGCCATGTGGCCGTCATTAATTAGGAGACAGCCAAGTTTTTAGCCATTTTCTGAACCTGACATCTGCTCTTAAACCGAATGGCATTGTATTCCATAGTTTGGGAGAAAGATTGTAGAAAGACCTTCCACCCCATTCAGCCTTTTGAATGCGTGGAACTTTAAGGAGACCCATGTTGGAGGATCTTAGAGTCCTGTGTGGAATGTAGGGAGTCGGCAGGGCACAAATCCCATCCTTTCCTATTTATTGCCTTGTGGGTCAAATATAAAAGTTTGAATTTATTTCTATGTTGCAGCAGAAGCCAGTGTAATGAGGCAAAGGGCTTTCTTGGCTGAGGAACCGTCAGGTATTTTATAAGTGGTCCTAGCTGCAGGATTCTGCAGCAGTTGTAGCCTTTTTTGTACTGCTTTTGGGTAGCCGAGGTATGAAGAATTACGGTAATACAGGAGTGAAGAAAGCAACGCCTTGACTACCACTCTTCTGCAGAGGATTTTCCTCAGAGTCCTAAGTATGGCAAAGCAGGAACAAATCCGTTTTTTGGCTTGGACTTCCATTGATAGGAAGCGGTCTAACCACATTCCCAAGCGCTTTATTGAGGAGGAACGAATGGGCAATGCTCCTGGTTAGAAATGGGATATCTGGTTGGCTAGGGCTTGCGCCTAAGCCAGGCAGAAACCACCTCTCTAGTCAGGGCAAGGGAGTTCCACACTGAAGATATCCTCTGCTCACCGCCTAGGTAGCTTGACACGAGCAGACAGTCTTATCTCAGAGGCAATGTGTAAAGCATGTGCACAACACACTCACACAGTAGTGACACACTAGGCACACCACAAAAGAAACTCCACACAAAGTTATATAAAAAAATAGCCTTTGTATTACTCATAAAATACAATAGAACATAATCACATACGTACACTGTGCCACCTGGCACTAGGTATTACTTTACAGGAGAACTATATACAGGACGGGACCAATCTGGCCGCTGTCATCACCATTAGAATCACACAAGCAGGGAAAGATAAACACAACCAGTAACTGCTGGTAAAGGCACTTAGCATAAACACATTATGCATAAATCACATTAGGCATACGACCTAAATTAGCAGTGCACCACAGTAACACTAGTAAGGTTCACACATCACACTTGGGTCTTATGCCCCACCAGAACACTAGGTGATCCCCAGGCCAACTGGCCTTCCTCGGGAGCCCGTCTTGGGCTGTCCCTTAATGCCCTTGTCCAACAGTCAGGGCTCCTCTATCACGAGGCCTCCAATGGCCCGTACTCGAATGGGGCAAGGGGACAACTCACCCTTGTTTCTCTTATGTAAAAGAAATGCCCAGTCTGGCGGCGCAGCTGTGAGAAACCAGCACCAACAGTGTGCTTTGGCAGCCCCACTCACCGGGGCTTTTCCTTCGTTGTTGCAGCCACCCGTGATCTACTGGAGTAGCTGTCAGCACAGACAGGCACCAACAGTGTGCCTTCCAAGCCCCACTCACCGGGGCTTCTGTCTGTGGCAGGCAACAGCCGGGAACAGGGAGGACACAGCGGCTGGGAGCCCGCAAGGCTCTGTCTTCAGTTGCAGGCACATGGTGCTCTCCTCCTTCGCATGAGAGGCCCGCCCCCAAACAGGCGTAGACCTCGCCAGACTTCCGGCGGCCTTTCCGTAGCAGCGGGAACCGCCCCAATGGCGTCAGTGATCACCAGGTGAATGGAACCTGCGTGGCTCTCCACTTCCTCATGGGGACCCTGCCTACGGTCAGGCGGCCTCTGCCTGACTTCCCGTTCGGCAGAAGCGCTTGTTTACGAGCCCAGTTGGAGCCCATTTTCTGGACTTTAGAAATATAATTGCCAAGCGCCCACAAAGCGCTCCTGGTGTGCAGGTACGGCGCTGAGGGGCACCGCCAGGACAAGTTGCTCCTTGAGCTCCAGGGTGGTGCATTAAGCACAGCACTCACCCCGCGCTGCTGCTGCAGTACGAGCCCATGCCGGAGAATCAGGTACACAGGAATCCTGCAACACTCACACCTGCTGACACCAGCAGGGAATGGGCAGCACTTCTTCTTCAGAAGGGCACAGTCAGGCCAGCACAAAGAGGTCTAAAGCACAAGAGCAGTCATTTCCTCCAGCCCCAAAGTCACTTAGGGCAGAGTTAGGCCCAGGCAGGACAGCTCACCGGCCCTCCAGCAGAGGGGCAGTCCTTCGTGGCGGCTCCTCCTGGTGCCCAGCAGCCTTCTTTGCCCAGATCCAAGTAAGCACCAGTCGAGCACCAACACTTACATGGGGTCACAGCCCCAGTACTTATACCCCCCATGTCTTTGTTCTCTCTCCCTGGCACGGGCGTAGGCCCAGTCAAAACCAGTTCTGGGGGCAACTTTAGGAACATCCTTTCAGTGCACAAACACCCTCCTTTGTCAGTGTAGGCTCTGGCCCCAGACACACCACAGGGGGGCAGAGCCAGCATTGTGTGAGGCAGGCCCTGTCCTCTTCAGGCCCAGGTGCTACTCCTCCCACCACTCCAAATGCAGATGGGCCTACTCAGCCTAGCGCTGACTCACGCAGCCCCTCTGGAGCCACTGCACCTCCCCAGCTCCTGTCACTCCAGAGCCAGACATGCAATACACATCAGGCAGGCACAAAGATATGGAGCAAACAGAAATGCCAACTTCTAAAAGTGGCATTTCTAAAATAGTGATAATAAATCTGCGCACACCATTAGGCCGCACTTATTACCACTATTCCAAACATACCAAACTTGTTCACGCTATTCCTCTCATATCAGGAATTACAACTGACACACTTATCAGGGAACCCCCAATGCATTCCTATGAAAGGGAAGCCTCACAGTAGTTAGAAACCAAAATGGCTGTTTGTCACTACCAGGACATGCCACACAGTTAAGGCACATGTCCTACCTTTTACCTACATTGCACCCTGCCAATAGGGCTAGCTAGGCCCTACCTTAGGGGTGTCTGATATGTAGTAAAAGATGAGTCACAGATGTGGCACCCACTTTATGTGCCATGTCACAGCGGCAGTAAACTGTGCGCGCAGGCCCTGTAATGGCAGAGGCCTGAGACAGGTTTGAAAGACTACTTTGGTGGGTGGCGCAATCGGCGCTGCAAGACCACCAGTAGCATTTAATTTACTGGCTCTGGGTATATGAGATACCACTTTACTCTGGACTGATAGGTAATTTAAATATGCTAAACAGGTGTAGACCAATCGTACCATGTTTTACCATAGAAAGCACATGCACTTTACACTTGACAGCAGTGATAAAGTGCCCAGAGTTCTAAAACCACTAACACCAGGTCAGAAAAAATACCAGGAGGAAGGCAAAAAGTTCAGGCATGACCCTCCTAAAGGGACAAGTCCAACACTCCGAAACTGTTTGGCCATCCCAGTAGAGTCACTGGGGGTGGATTATTTCCAAAAACCATCAGTTCAGTTTTGTCTCCATTTAGTTTTATGGAGTAGCTTGCCATCTAATGTGCCACTTTCTCAAGACAGGGGCCTGACTGGGATTGAGAGCCCTTGTGTAGAGCAAGAGAGATGACCAGCTGCGTATTGTCGGCATAAGAGATGATAGCTACTCCAAATTTTTTTACAATGGAAGGCAGCGGTTTGACATCGATATTAAAAGGTGTGAGGCTGAGTGCGGAGCCCTGCAGGACCTCACACGTCAGAGGGACAGTCTCAGAATAACAAGTGGTTTCCAATATCTGAAACAATCTATTCATTAGAAATGACAAAGCCATTCAAATGTGGTGCCTCCTATGCAAATGTCCCTCAGCCTGAGTCACTTCATTGTGTATTATCTCTTATGAATAATGTCCTTAAAATACACAATCCTCAAGTGCTTATATTCTTGGTATTCTTAAAATTCTCTGTTAGCTGAGTTCATCATACTAATTCACAGGTGTACATAATTCTTCATCATTATTCACACTGAATGGTGTTCTTGTTTTCAACCAGATAAAATATTTGGATTCAAATTGGCGGAGTTTTATTGTTCTGTCTCCTTTCTCATGTGGCAACACCATATCAATCCCACAAAATCTCATCGTTTTTCAATTACAGTCATGCCTTTGCTTTTAACTTTTTGCTACTGTGATAGATTCCTCACTGTTCCTATAACATTATTCGTGCCTGATGGAGGATGTGGCACTATTACAATCCGCTGGCACTGGCTGTCGCTCGCAACTGTTAGAGATTGGGTCTTTGTTTGGCAGAGGTCTGCACTCTGTCCAAGTAGGGACCACAATCCTTGTCAAGGTCAGTCAGATACACAACCTAAATTAACCCGGGCTCACAATCTAGTAGCTTGGCACAGGGCAGTTAGGCTTAACTTAATGTGTAAAGTATTTGTGCAACACTTAAATTACAGTAGCACAGTGAAAACACAACACAAATACTTCACAACAGTTTAGGAAAGTACAGAATTTTATCAGAGTAAAATAAGACCAAAATGACAAAAATCAAATAAGTAGAACCTGAGATATGAATTTTTAAAGAATAAACTGCAATACAGTTTTTAGACGTCAATAGCGCTTAATGATTACATAAGGTCATTTTAGACTGTGGTAAATAAAAAAATTGCAGGCCGACTGCAAGGGGGAGAGCAGGCTGGCTACAGGACCCATTCAGGGCCTGTTGAAAGAGCACCTTGGACAGAGCAAGAGTCGCTGTTGAAGTCTTGATGCGCTTGTTACGATTTGCGCAATTGGGTCGATTAGTTGTCATCAAGTCTCGCAGTTGGGTCCTGCATCGTTGTGGAACCCTTTATGAGGCAGGCATTGCGTCATCGTCAAGCATCGCAGTTGTCGTCGAACCGCTCATGGAACAGGAGCTGCATCAGTGGTGACCCTTGCTGTCGGGACCCGTGTTGTCATCGAGTGCTGCAGGGATGTCCTCAAAGCGGCTCTGAGTTGAAAGACACTGCATTGGTTCCGACCAGCACAAAGTCATTGCTGCATCGATTTTTGTGGAAAAAACAGCACAAAACCTACTTTCAAGGCCCAAGACTTGATTAGCACCTCTTGGCAGGGCAGGACTCACAGTTGGCAGACTCCAGCAGCTGAAGCAGAGTTGAAGGAATTTTTTGATGGCCCTCAGACTTCAAAACAGGAGGCAAGCCAGCAAGTCCTTGGAGAAACTTGGGTTCAAGGATGTAGAAAGTAGGTCCAGTCTTCCTCACTCCCGGTAAAAGGCAGCAGGTAGCAGCCCAACACAGCAAAGCAGGTAGCAAAGCTGCAGCCCCTCCTACAGCACAACAATCAGCAGGCAACAGTCCAACACAGCAAGGCAGTTAGCAGAGTGGCAGCCCCTCCTACAGCACAGGAGCTCTTCTTTTTAGCATAATGTATTTGGTTCCAATAACATTCTTATTTCCTGGTGTCAGAAGTCTAGTACTTATACGCAACTTGGCCTCTGAAGTAGGGAGACTTAAAATAAATGTTTTGAAGTGCACAAGGCCCTGCTTTTCCTGCCCTGGTCTCAGACTCACTACAGGGGTATGCAGCCCTTTGTGTGGGGATAGGCACAGCCCTATTCAGTTGCAAGTGACAGCATCTCCCTCTCATCCTGCCTCAGGATGGCGCATCAACATGCAGATGGCTGCTCAGTCACACCTACTCTGCCTTTGTGTGTGGCTATCTACAGGGAATGCAGGAAGGCAGCTGTCACCCAACCCAAGCATGTGTTACGGAATAGGCAGAAGGCACCAAATGTAAGAAAATGCAAACTTTCTAAAAGGGGCATTTTCAGAAATGCAATTAAAAAACCAACATCCCCATGAGTTGTGTTTTCAAATTGTGAGTCCAGAGACACTACATTTGATTCTACCATCTTGTCCTAATAGGAAACTACACTTATAAAATGTTATAAGGCAGTTCCCATGTTAACCTATGGAAGAGATAGGCCCTGCAGTAGTGAGACATTAATTTAAGAGTTTTTCAATACCAGGAACTTAGGGGTGGCTGATGTGTATTAAAAAGGAGGGTTTGGGCATGGCAAGAGGATTAACTTGTATACACAAAAGAAGGTACGCTGAGTGTGAAATGACCGAGGCTTAAAAGGTACTAAGTAGAGTACCTGGCATCTCACAAAAATTGAAGGACTGTCCTCACACACCACCAGGTGTCATGCTTCATCACTGGCAGTCCTTGTTCTCTAAAAACTTGGTTTGATAGAGAGCGGGCCTACACCTGAAGACAGGGAGGCACTTCTAAATCTAAGTGGGGGCCTGTGACAGTGAGTGATTATTAAAAACCAATATAATTGCCAAAATGCATTTATTTTACCAGGTAACTACTTGATATTAAAAATGGAAAAAATGGTGATTAGGGGAATTAGTACCCCATCACCGTAGTGTATACATGTTGAGTATGGAGGCCAGCTCACCCTGAATACCCAGTGCCTCTAGTTCCCTCCCCTGGGACTCCCCAGAGTTAGTGCTGCAAGAGGATTAACTTGCCAGGTCGAAATCGTTTGAACTGCATACACAGGCTCTGCAGTTGCCAGCCTGGGCCATGTTTAAAGGGCTTTTGAAGTGGATGGCACAGTCAGTGATGCAGGCCCACCAGTAGCATTTAATTTACTGGCCCAGGGCACATGTGGTGCACTTAACTAGGGATGTATAAGTAAATTTAATAAGCTAATTGTGGATAATCCAGTGTTACCATGTTTAGAGTACAGAGCATATGCACTTTAGCACTGGTTAGCAGGGGTAAAGTTCCCAAAATCGTAAGGCTAGCAAAAATGAAGACAGCAAAAAAGGAGGTCAGAAGGCAAAAAGTCAGGGGAAACCACACTAAGGATGCCAGGTCTGAGACATATTCCCCTCCCCCCGTAAGAAAGTGGGGAGAGCTACCAAACCCCTTCGGAGTTCTCTTCACTAAGGCAGAAAAACTTGGAGAGACAATCAGCAATGGCGTGGCCTGTTCCAAGATGGTGTTCCAGTGTAAAGTCAATTCCCCGAAGGGAGATAGATCGAAACAGTAGTGTTAGGTTTTCGCCTCATTGGCATTAACCTTCTGAGAGGCCTGCGGTCTGTCTGAACCCAAAGTGAGTGCCAAACAGGTAGGACCTCAGCTTCCCCAGTGCCCAGACCACAGCAAAGGCTTTCCTTTCAATTGTCCTCCACGTCTGTTCCCTGGGAAGTAGCCTCCTACTGATGAAGGCTACAGGCTAAACCAGGCCCTTTTCATTTAGCTGAGAGAGCACTGCCCCTATTCCATGCACTGAGACGTCTGTCTGAACAAAGAACTCTTGGGAGAAATCAGGGGCCTTGAGCACAGGCGCTGTGCACTTTGCAACCGTCAGAGAATCAAAAGCTTTTCTGGCACACCTCTTTCCAGATCGTCTGACGTGGCTGCTTCTTGGAGTTCAGCTCTGTCAAGGGGAAAACACAGGTGTCACATCCCTGAATGAATCTCCTTTAATTTACAGTGAGGCTGTGTATTTTGGTGCATTAGGCACCAAAATCTGGATGTTATTTCTCAAGAACTCGAAATAGGTGTTATTTATCACACCCAATAAATAAGATTCCCTGTTATTTATCGAGGCGATAAATAACACCTTAACTTGTAATCGGGTCCTTAGTGTGTTAGCCTGTTCCACACACATTGGGTACCATCAGTCTCACAAGGCATCTAGGAATGCATTATGCTTAGACTTTTGCAATTGCCTGGAAATGTCTCATAATATGGAACAATTATATTTTCGACCCGTACTTTAATATTTGTAGAGTATTCTTGGTAAGAAAACATGCTGCGATCCAGACAAGCCATGCTAACCCAGATTTTCATGGTCTTTTGTTTTAGAAATGCCAGGGTTATTACAGTTCCCTGATTGCTGGCTGACCTATATCCAGAATACGGCACCTATTACTGTTGCACTAGTGGTTTTGGGTCGTTCCTGCACTCTGATTAATGAGCCTCAGCCATTATGCCACAGCAGGGACAGAATGATTGTCTAGGGTCCGGGAAATCAGGGGCTGTCCTAGCATTGGTCTGCAACCCCCACCCACGGACCCCAGAGGGTAAGGCAGATTGCATGGGTCACTTCCAAGTTCACTGTCACTCTAGTCTAAACACCAGAGATTTAGGCCCCAAAAAAAAGAATGGTGTGGGGCGCAGGCCTGTCTTGGTAATGAGCCCCGCTACAAAACACCAGATAGCCTTTCTCCCTCCCTGGAGAGGCAGATTGAGGGGTTAATCCCACCTCTCTGCCAGCCACTTTAGCCATACTAATCAAAAGAAGGGTGAATTTACTCGCATTCACCAAGGGTGATGCAATTCTTTAGTTTTGCATTTATTCTTTCCCCAGTGTGTAGTGGGCTTTCTGGCATCATGTGGTGACCAGATCTGGGTTAAACAACCCCAGTTTCCCCTCAGCATCTAGTGGACTTCTTTTTCCTTCAGGAGGGGATTTTGGTGACAAAGTCTCTAAGAAGTACCCTCCCCCCCAGGGGGCAAAGGGCTGTCTATAGCATAGAGGCAGGATAGGTGGCCTGATGGATTCTGGGTCACATTTTCCACCCCATTTGACATTACAGAAAACATCCCTGGTGTGCAATGGGGCATTCTGCTCGGTGTGGGCAGATGGGAGGCTTACCCACCATTTTTTCTGGGTTCGGCTGCTCTGAACTCTTTGCTGTGCTGACAATTAGTATACGATGAACTTGAATCGTAGGCATCTGGCGTCAAGCTGTCCGGCGCATGAAAAGCTTCTAGCCTTGCTACATTGTAGGATTTTATCTTCTAAAAAATTACTAATTTTGAAGGTCAAATCTTTGACTAGGACAAGGTGGCTACAAAACCAAACTTTGCCTCATTCAGAGCTGTTGATGCCAAATTAGCTTCTCTCTTGGTCCTCGGCCCACTGGGGGATTTAGAATTCAGAAGTAAGACTAAGGGCCTGATTTAGAAATTTGCAGATGGGTACTCTTTCACTAATGTGACAGCTATTCCATCTACCATATTACAAGTTCATTATGTCCTAATGCACTTATAATATAGCATTGGACAGGATTCCCGTCACGTTTATGAAGGAGTACCCATCTGCTAATCTCTAAATCAGGTCCTAAGAAAGAAAGAATAAACTTTGACTGAGATGACCCACTTGGTCCACTTGACCACTGCACCATCACAGTCAGCCTGAAATTGTGACTATGTCCCATTCACGAACCCTGATATTTGAATATCATTTTCCTTTTTCTGAGCACTTTTAGAACTTTAAAAAGTCCGATCTCCAGTTCCTCCTTATTCGATTTTGATGATTTTGGTGTCGTTTTGCTTATAATGTTTCTCACTCTTTTTTCTAAATTGGGTTTAAACTGTTGGTACTTCTTGAACTTGATGCACATTTCTCTGGGGAGAGGTGTGGCGCAGCGGCTGGGGTGGCTGATACAGAGCACAGGGCTCACGGTTCGATCGCTGGCGGCAGCTCATCTCAGCACCATGTGACTCTGGCCAATAGCTCACTTAATCTCTTCCAATGCCCCCAGCTCCTTGAGACCCTTAGGGGTGAGTAGTTCACACTTTATAAATACCGGATTTTTATTTGGGGAGTCGCCTGCTGCTTGTCCCACATCTACGAGGGGGTGAGCAGATATTCTCTGCGATTTATGTTGTGAACTAACCAGGGTGTAAGTAGATAAGGGACCTTGGGCCTCATGTAGGTAAATAAATTTTACCGTTTCTTAAATACCGAGCCGTACCGAATCGGTAAATTAGAATCGGTAAGTTATATGTAGGTAAAAATTTGGTAACAGTTACCGATTCGGTAACATTCGGTAATCACGAATCGGAATTCACCGAATCGGTAAATACCGAGGTGGTATTTACCGAATCGGAAAATACCGAATCGGTATTTACCGATTCGGAAAATACCGAATCGGTATGTACGGAATCGGTAAATAAAATCACATGACTTGACGAAACAGCTAATCCTGTGCAACCACAGCCCACCCAACCAGGAAGTGGCCACACCCAGGCAGGTGTACATAATTAGCCGACCCTGGAGAGGCTTGGAGTGCAGAGGAGAGGCAGGGAGCCGGTGCCTGTGCGAGCGGGAAAACGAACATCATGTCCAGCCAGAGAACACAGAGAGACGGAGGGGAAAGGAGGAGGAAGCTGAAATTTAGCCCCAAGGAACTCCAGGTGCTGGTGGAGGAGGTGGTGAAGCAGCACCAGAAGCTGTTTGGAAGGCAATCCCTGCAAGTGCCTGAGGCTGAAAAGCGCAACATATGGCTGGCCATCCAGGCGCAGGTCAATGCTGTGGGAGTGACCCACAGGGACATAGAGGTCCTAAAGAAGCGCTGGTATGACCGGAGGATTGTAACCAAGAGGAAGATGGGCGACATCCAGAAGGAGGCCAGCCAGACTGGAGGTGGAACCAACAGGGCACCTGCCCTCACCGAACTGGAGGAGCTGGTGGGGGCCACAATCGAGCAAGAGAGCGTCGTGGGTCTTGGGGACGCCGACAGCTCTGCCAGAGCCGCCACACAACAAGGTAAGACGCAAGCACAGCAATGTAGCACCCCCTATCCCTATCCCACATCCCCCATTGTGAAACGAGAATCACACTGCAGTCCACACGTGTCAGTGCAGACAGGCAATGCATTCCGGGAGATGTAGTCAGGGAAACACCAACCATGACGTAAATGTTACAGGGCAACAAGGCATGTCACGCACTCGAGGCACAAGGAGACAGAGGACATTTTGGAATGTGAAATGATTTATTGTGACGCTTTCAATGCAGCCCTTCGGGGACACTGAGCCAATGTTGTATTTCTGTCCACAGATGTGACATCATGCAGGACAGGGCATGCTGCAGGAGAGACGGCACACCGGCCACAAATATCACCTCTAGCCAGCACAAGTTCAGACCAGGGAGCAGGCCCACTGGCAGCCGCACCACCAACACAGGCAGCCTCGCCGCAGCCAGAGCCAGCATCACCTCACCCAGAGCCAGCATCACCCTACCCAGAGCCAGCATCACCCTACCCAGAGCCAGCATCACCTCACCCAGAGCCAGCATCGCCACTCATGTTTGAGTCACCGGCCACATCTCCGCTTGCAGGTGTGGGAATGAGGAGGCGTCCAGCAGCCAGGCTACGAGCCTTAGACACCTCGTCAGACGACAGCATGGGCCCTGAAGAACTCACCAGGCCCCAGGAAGGGAGCCATGCCACTGTGCCCCACACCTCACAGGCAGCACAGACGAGAGCAAGAGGGCGCCGCAGGTCGCGTGTCCAGAGTCCACCAGCACCCATTGACGGCCATGGTGTCTTCTTGGGTCTCGAGGGCCAAATGTTGAAACAACAGCGCCTGCAAACAAAGGCAGTCATGTCAGTCCAGAGGCACATGCGGGTGACTAAAACTACATTAGTCAACATGGACAAGAACATCAGCGGCATGGCTGCGGGCATTCGGGACATGTCCCAGTCAATTCAGCAGTTGTGCAGCAAATTAGATGCTGACATCGAAGCACGGCGCCGGGAACGGCAGAGAAGGGACACTACCAACAGGGCACTCAACCGTCTGGCAACTGCGACTTCTCTACTGTGCCGGCGCTCTGTGACGATGCAGGAGGGACTAACACACTGCTGCAGCGACCTGTCTCGGGGGATGGTGCAGGTGACAAGTGCACTAGGGGTGCTATTAACTAGTCAGGCGTCGACAACTGCTGCAGGGGATGCTGCGGAGAGCATCGACACCAGCAGCAGGAGCAGCATCACACCCCCCGTCCCAGAAGGACGCAGGAGCAGCAGGCGGCTTGGGGTTGGCTCTAGTGAGGATGCACAGGCCGTGCCATCCACCACTGCAGCGCGTATGCGCAAACATTGATGTGGCCCTGCTTAGCCACTTCCCAATGGGTGACGTAACCCTGGACATACTCCTTGTATAGATGGTATATTGCCAGATTGCTTTGTTCATGTGTTCATGGCGTGGTGCCACATTAAAACTACGTCATGACTCATCACAACTGGCTGTGTCCCCTTACTTACTCAGAAATAGTTGCAGGTGATCTCTGACCGTCTCTCTCTCCCATCGATTGCAGTTGGCACTCTAGCTGCGTTGCCCTGTGGCTGGCCTGACTCATCCTCGTTGTCCTCAAAATATGTTAGTTCCACATCTGTACCTTTTTTCGTGGCAAGGTTGTGCAGCATTGCACAAGTGGCAATAATCTTGCAGCAGGTGATGGGTGTGTACTGGCGTGCGCCTCCGCTCTTGTGGAGGCAGCGGAACCTGCTCTTCAGTAGTCCAAACGTGCGCTCCACCACATTGCGTGTTGTTTTGTGTGCCACGTTGTATCGTCTCTCACTCTGGGTTGCTGGGTGTAGGTAGGGAGTGAGGATGAATGACCGGCATGCATATGCACTGTCGCCTAGATGAGTAAAAGGGAAACATCAGTCACATGCCTCTTTACACTATGATTTGCAGGTTGCAAGGGGCGTCACTGTTACTCACCTAGCAGGTATCCCTCTCCAAATTCTCCGGCACTCAGTCGTGTGTAGATCCCACTATTCTGGAAGATGTACGAGTCGTGGGTGCTCCCAGGAAACTTTGCAACAATATCTGTGATGATGTTCCCTGCATCACAGATCACCTGCACATTGATGGAGTGGGTGGACTTCCTGTTCCTGTAGATGTGCTCTGTGTCAGCTGGTGGACAGATTGGGATGTGTGTACCATCAATACAGCCGATGACATGGGGGAACTGTGCCATGTGATAAAAGTCTGTTTTTGTTTTCTGCAGTGCAGCCTGTGTGTTGGGGAAGCTGATGTAGTGGTGCATTCTCTGCATCATGGCATCCAGGAACTTCCTGAAGAAACGTGACAGGCAACTCTGGGATACACCACCCACCGCAGCTATCACCACCTGATAACTGCCGGATTCCAGCAGATGTAGGCTGCAGAGCACCTGCACATGTGGGGGTATGGCGTGCGCCCTTCTTATTGGCTGGTCCAGGAGTGGGTGAAGGTCCCTGATTAAGTCCATGATGGTTTCGGGGTGTAGCCTGTACCTCTCATGTATCTCTGCATCAGTCAGGTGGAATAGTGTGATGCGCTGTCTGTAGATGCGTTCCTCCCGTCGCCAAACCCTCAGTCCTGCTGCCTGTAGACGTAGGCGCCTTGCAATGA
This sequence comes from Triturus cristatus, assembly GCF_964204655.1. NCBI lineage: Eukaryota > Metazoa > Chordata > Amphibia > Caudata > Salamandridae > Triturus > Triturus cristatus. The sequence goes on from NC_140592.1 coordinate 113,247,655, forward strand.
CATACATAGCGGCCATGTTGTCCACGCTGTTGCATTTTGGGATTGCTTATGTGCACTGTTGATGGTTACCACCTGCTTTCAATCCGTGTTAATTACCGACTCTTATTTACCGATTTTCTTGGATTTCTTAATTACCGAGTGCTCCTACATGTCATTTTAATTTTTACCACTTCATATTTACCACTTCATATTTACCGATTCGTTAAGTATGTATTCGGTAAATCTGATTCGGTATTTTAGGATTCGGTAAATATGATTCGGTATTTACCGCCTCATATTTACCGAAAAGTCGTTTTTGGACTCCTACATCTCACTTGTCTGAATACCGGTCGGTAACGGCATATTTACCGAAAATCGGCCGTTACCGACCGGTATTTGGCTACCTACATGAGGCCCCTTGTTCCAAAATTAATAGTACACTCTCTGACAAGTAATCATATTGCGGTTCAAACTATTGCTTCACTCACATTTGATATGTTTCCCCTGCAAATCCCCCTATTTTACGTCCATCTTTAAGAGTGGTATGATCCCAGAATTTTGTGGTCCAAATATTGGCTGAGAAAAATACAGTGTCCTGAATAGCATTTTCAAACATATCGTCCCATCGAAACTCATAATAGAAAATCTATGCCCAAGGGAACACAAGGGAATAATGTTTTTCTAAATGACATTTAGGCCACTATATTCATGTCAGGCGATATTCCTAAGAATATTCTGGTACATACAAAGACCCCGGTTACTTCCAGGTAATCTTTATTAAGAATGTAAATAACAGCAGGGCAATGAATCACCAGCCTCCTCCACCTTCAACGCTCCTCTTCTGACTGACTGTGCTCTCTCCCAACATTCTTTTGACATCGATACACCCACATTCCATCACGCAGGACTAGAAGACCCAACACATCCGTCCCCTTATAAGTTAACAAAAAATAACTATATAAAACCCAACATACTTCCCCCATACCTAAATGGAAAAACACATATAGTACATTGAGAAGAAAAAGAAAAGAAAAACCCATAATACAATTACATTTATTGCAACATATATATTTAAACATTTTGCAGTAGGAAAAGATAACAACAGACTATCCATCTTAAAACACCATAATACTCCATGTAGACACTCTTCATTCCAAGCATCCATGTTTTGCTTCACTACTCTCCACACTCTTACTGCTCTCACTCCTACCACTTCCCTTGACCAACCTTTTCCATTCACATCATGAGGTATGGCAATCATATCCTTTTTCCACCACTTTCGATCTTCCAGTTTCACTACACTTTTTCTCACCTCCGATACCTTCTTAGGTGCTGAAAACCTGGACTCCCCTTTAGGCACAGTTCTTGATGTTTTGATTATCACATAACCTCCTACCTTTACCTTAGACACTCTACCTTGCTTGTCCACATACTTGTCCTGAGCTTGCACTCTTTTTCTGCCAATATCATCCATCTCGTGCTTAGAAATGGCAAAATCCCCCATTTGTTGTCTTGTCATTTTGGAGGATGGAACTCTTCCTCTTAATAATACAAAATGTGACACACCGGTGTCCACATTAGGCATGGTGTGTACAGCCCACAGTAATTTCTTCAACTCCATCTTAGAGTTCACTCCTTTCACTGTAGCTAACTGCACATTGTCCTTGATAACCCTGTTAAATCTCTCAAAAAGACCATTACTTCTTGGATGATATAGTGAAGTTTCAATGTGCTTAATGATCAAAAATGTTTTTTAAAAAACAGAAAATTGTGCACAGGTAAATTAACATCCATTGTCCGTCAGAATTTTGTCAGGAATGCATTCCTTATCAAAGATGGACTCCAAAAACTCAATGACCTTCGGACTACTGGGAACCTTCACAAATTTTACTTCTGGCCAACGGCTGTAGAAATCCACTAAGACTATTCCATACTCCAACATGGCACCAGACAAAGCCATGCGTCCAATGATATCAATGGCAAGTTTGCTACAAGACTTTTTGGGTACATCTATAGCTTCCACTGGACTAGGAATAGTGACCTGTGATCTTTCGCTAATGAACAATTAAGATAATCCCTCACACAATGTTCAACACTCCTGTCAAACCCTGGCCACCAAAAAATATCTCAAATTCTTCTTTTTATTGCTCGCATTCCTATGTGTCCCTCATGAGCTAGAACAATAATCTTATTTCTCATTCCTTCAGGTACCACAAGAATATTGGACTGAAACAAAGACCATTAACTATGGACAATTCTTCAAAGACATGCTTGTACGCTTCACCTAACTTTCCTTCTGAATCCCAACATGACCACCCTTGAAGGATGCTGTCCCTTCTTTCATTTGCCCATCCCAATCAGATGCAGTAACCCATTCATTCTCTGATATTGCACCCTCAGAATGACACTCAACAGTACACACCAAGTCCACATCTGCAACAACTTCATTCAATGACACCCCTTCCACATTTTTATCAAACACCGGAAGACGAGAATGGCAATCTGCTAACGGATTCTTGGCTCCTGGTACATATTCTACAGGATAATCATATTCCTGAAGCCTTTACTGCCATTTGGCTTTTCTAGGAGTAGTGTGTTCCTCCTTGGTAGTGAATAGTTGTACCAGGGGCTTCTACTCAACCCGTACTGTGAAATATGAGCCCCATAAACACATATTAAAATGTACGATGCCTCACTAGCATGCCAGAGCCTCTCTCTTGAGTTTGATGATTCAGCTCCCGTCAAACTTCTGGTAGCAAATGCACCACCTCATCTTTGCCACACCTTTGGTACATGCGAACAGAACCTAGACCAATTTGGCTCACATCACTCACGATTATGATTATGGAGTGTCAAATGATTTTGAAAGAATGGCATGAATCACCTCCTTTTTAATCAACTCAAACCCTTGATTACAATCCACACTCCATACAATGCTTACATTTTTTAAAAGTACATACCTCATGTTGTATGTTTTTTCCACACACCTGGGAATGAATCTAGTGTAAAACTGAATCAAACCCATGAAAGATTGTAATTGATCCTTATTTTAAGGCATTTGAAAACCATCAATTGCCTTAACCAGATCGGACTTGGGTTCTACACTATTGGCTGATAATTTGTACCCCAAATAGTCAACACTGTGAGTGTTAAATTTGCATTTCTATGCACTGTCACCCCCTTCATTACAGATGGACAGAACTTGATGTTGCCTCTTGTCTTGCTGCTTTTGATCTTTGCCAAACACCAGAACATCCTACTGGAAAGCAACAACCACTTCCATGCCTTTAAACAAACTTTCCACAACTCTTTGGAATGCGCCAGAAGCTGATGCTAATCCAAATGGAATGTGCTTAAACTGAAACAGACCCTCTGGGGTTATACATAATGTCAAATGTCTGGGATGTAGATGCTGATTGATTTGATGATATGCAGAGGTCATATCACTCAAATTAAAAGTATTGTCCCCCCTTCAACAACATCTTTGTGATTGTATTGTTTTAACCCACGGCACTGCCCAAATTCGTTCACTCTCGTTTGCCTCCTTGACACTCCCCTCCCCAGGCCCCAGCCTATCGGCCGCAAGGAGGAGGAGAAAGAGGGTGGGGCTTAGCTACATATATCCGCGGCAGCGCGGGAACGCAGTGGACGCGCGCAGCGGGCGCGCCGGCGGCGCGCTGCAGGCTTTCAAAGGCAAGCCCGTCTGCGTCCGTCCGCGCCCAGCCGAGACCAGGGACCAAAAACCATGGATGTACTATTACTTATTCTCCCAAAATGCAGCGCTCGCTAGCCACCCGCAGCTCACCCCTCAACCCAGCCACTATCAACTGCCTTAGGGAGTATAGTATATACTCCAAACCTCATCAACAGGACATCCCCCTTGCCCCAGGCCCTCACCACCCTATCACCATTTATCCCAAAACCCTTACGCAGACCACTCTACGTATATTATATCTTAACACCCGCTCAATGGTCAAACATCAACTGGATATCTTTTTGCTACTTAATCTAGAGAAACCAGATATTCTTTTGATCACTGAGACGTGGCTCACTCAGGACTCCGCACCCCATATTTTAGCTGCACTCCCCTCGGAATACTATATTCTAGCGGCTAACCGACCTCAGGGCAAAAATGGTGGTGGAGTCGCCGCCATCATCCACAAAGATCATGTTTTTAATGCACTTACCCCTCTGGTCCTCCCTGAGGTGGAGAACTTAGTCATTAAATTAGATGCCGTGACCGGCTCCATCATCTTTGTGTTATTTTACCGACCCCCTCATGTCATGCCCACTTTCCCGTCTGCCCGTAGCGAACAAATGGCCAATTTGTTTACTAATTATGCCAGCAAATTGCTCATAGGCGACCTAAACTATTGGTTCAATGACGCCCGGGGCGGGCCACATGCGGCGGAACACACGGAATTTCTAGCCAATCTAAACTTCACTCAACATGGTTCCTCTCCCACCCATGTTAAAGGACACATTTTGGACCAAATCTGGTCTTCAAATCTTACCCTCTCGGATCTCAAGGTATCACCTTGTATATGGTCTGACCACTACCTCATTAATTTTACGATCACTACCATCACTAAAAATAAGACTCCCTCAACAAGCGGAGTTGTGTCTAGAAAATGGATTTCTGTTGACAAATTAGGCTTCGTTAACTCCTTAGCAAGGTCTATACCCCCTTTCAACCCAGACCTTAACTCTATGAACACTTCGATTTCAGACTGGCTTTTAAGGGCCTGTGATTCTCACGCCCCTCTCACCAAATTCATACGGTCTTGCCACACTGACGCACATAAGGGGTTCTCCTCCGAGCTAAAAAAAAAAAATCTGAGCTACGGCAAAAAGAAAGAAAATGGAGACTAAACTATACCACGGAGGACAAACTTTTGTTCTCCCTAGCCCGGAATGATTATTAAAAGGCTATACGTGAAGCCAAAGCTGCATTTTTCTCTGCTAGAATACTCACGGCCCAAAACAAATCCAAAGAAATCTTCAAGGTAATTAGCGATCTCTGCAACACAAACAGAACTCACCTTATTCAGCTGCCTACTCAGGAGTTCTGTAATTCCCTTAATACCTACTTCTTGGATAAAATATCCACAATCAAAGCTAGCATTCCCACCAGCTGCGGCACAGATAACATGGACGTCGTCACAACCAACGCCTCCACACTAGATCACTTCCCTGCCTTATGCCCTCAAACCATATCAGACCTGTTAGATCGAGTCAAATCTGGCTCCCCCAACGACTGCTGTCCTCCACATAATCTAAAAGAGGTCTTTGTTAACCTCCCCCACGCTGTTCTCCCCCTCTTAAATGAATCTCTCCTCCAAGGCAAGATCCCCACGGCTTTTAAGAACACGATAGTGGTCCCATCACAAAAAAACCTGGGGCCGACCCGCTGAACCATTCCAACTACCGCCCTATCTCTCTGCTTCCGTTCCTTGCAAAGATTCTTGAGGCACACGTCGCCAGGTCCCTCTCGAACTTCATCGAACAATCTGACCATCTAGAACCTAACCAAGCTGGGTTTCGTCCCGCACACTCTACCGAAACGGTCATCCTCGCCACGTTAGACACCCTGCGAGCCAACGCTGACAAAGGCATTCATCAGGCACTTATTCTTCTGGATCTGTCGGCTGCGTTCGACACGGTGGACCACAACATCTTATTGACCCGTGTCGCACAAACAGGTATTCAAGGACCAGCATTCAATTGGATCCAATCATTTCTCAAAGAAAGAACCCAGGCCATCCGTTTTGGTACCTTTGCGGCTCCCAGGATCGCCACCTCCTGCGGGGTTCCCCAGGGCTCGTCCCTCTCCCCTTTATTATTCAATCTTTATCTTAAACCCCTCATCAATTCCTTAAAACACAGGAAGGTCACGACCTTTAACTATACCGATGATCTCCAACTTGTTTTTACACTGGATGGTTCAAATTCTGCTTCTGAATTTCAAGCTACTATGCTCCACATCCAGCGCTGGATGAACATCAATCACCTCAAACTTAACCCCGGCAAGACTGAATTGGTCCTACCGGGAAAAAGCGTAATCATGTGGGGGCCCCATTTTTGGCCACCCGACCTCGGACCCCCTCCCATTCCCTCTCCCTCTGTAAAAAGCCTCAGAGTTACACCAAATGCCGAACTTTCGCTTAGAGGTCAGGTGGGCACCGTAGTTGCCTCATGTATCTTCCAAATGAGGAAAATTAGGAAAATCGCTCACTTACTCACCCCCTCGGCTCTCACCCAGGCAGTGATAGCCCTCGTACTGTCCCGCTTTGATTTCTCTAACTCCATCTACCTCGGCCTGCCTATGTTTTTGCTTAAACGCCTTCAAATAGTGCAGAACCAGGCGCTAGATTAATATTTCAGCAACCCAAATGGCATTCCGCCAGCCCCCTTCTGGCCAAATTACACTGGCTTCCAATTGCACAACGCGCAGCTTTCAAGACCGGTTGCTTAATCTTTAAGGCTCTGCATTGCAGAAGCCCCAAATTTATCAGTGACCTGATAGTGAAACACATTCCACGTCGCAACTTACGGTCTGGCCACCTCAGGTTGCTTGCTACTCCTACCATCAAACTTAAACGCCAGGGGGGACGCATGTTCTCGTACCTGGCTTCTGGAACTCGCTGCCTCTAGACATCAGAGCACAGGAAAATCTAATGGGATTTAGAAAGGCCCTCAAAACATGGCTGTTTGCGCTCTCACACGACTAGCCTGTCTCGCCGCATCACTTTGCAACAATCAGCACCATGAAACCCTCCGGTGACCGTGCACTTTATAAATCTCTATTAACATAACATAACATAACATGTTGGGAAGCAGTTAGCCGTGCAAGCTAAAACAATTGGAGCGACCCAGTAAGGATACTCAACAGGTTCAATGACCCTTTGCCCACATAATTTATCCAATTCCTTCTTTAACTCAGCATGCAAGGCTAGCAGCACACTTTTAACCTTGTGTACTCCTGGCCGTGCTTTGTCTACCACTCTTATCTTATCTTATGTGTAAAATCCTCAAATGTGCTTAACTTTTCCTGAAAAACTTCAGGATACTCTTTTTCCAATGCAGTTTTCTACTTTACAGAAAAAATCAGTATGTACTCCTTCCTTAGTACAACTTGAGCTGGGTTCTTGGGATCTAACAATAGCTCAAAATTCTTCTGATCATGCCAACCGAATAAACAAGCATCATCTTTAGCCACATACACTACACCTCTCCTCATGGGTGTCCGCGGGGGGGGGGAGGGGGGGGGCAAGGAGGGGCGCTTGCACCCCCCCCTGTAGTGCTCCTCCTTGCCCCCCCTGCGGCCACCCATGCTTTTACAGACGCTTTTTGTCCGTAATTACGGGCCCTGCAGGGAGCAGAGGTGTTCCCTGCCAGAGGCTTCAGCTCCCTGATGGGGCGCCTCGCACTCCTCCTCGCAGCCCCTCCCGCCCATTGTCATTCTGTCTGTGGCTGATTATCACAAACAGAATGACAATGGCCAGTTTGAGCTGCGCGCCACAAGCACGAGTGATTAGGTCTGGACATAAAGACCTCCTTTTAACACTCTGTAGCTTGAGAGCAAGGGGTCTTCTGAATGAAGTTCTGGGGGGAGTCGATGCGTTATTCTCCCAAGTCAAAAATTGGGGTTGCAGCATAGCCCGGATTTCAGATCCCACTAAAACGTACACAGACTCATGTCAATAACATATCTATCTGCCAGTATGCACCCTATCATGTCTGGCAGGACGTCCCGACCCTGTGTTTCACTACCTCATATCCCCCTGCACCCCACTCCCCATGCTCACTGCCTCATATCCCTCTGTACCCCACTCCCCGCGCTCAGGGCCGGCTCTAGGGCGGTGTGACCGGTGCCACCGCACCGGGTGCTGACTTCGTGTAGGGGGCCCTAATATGATGATTTTAAAAGCACCTGCTTCTTTCCTGGACTCCTAGAAATTTTCAGCCACCAATAAAAATTTATACTGCAGTGATTAATGCACTTCCTTAGAGAGAGAGAGAGGGAGAGATCGAAGTTTTGTGTAATGGAAGTTTCTACTCATCCTAAGGTAGCGCAGAGGGTTACTATGCTTGCTGCAAAAAACGTGCAGCTCACAAAGTGCGTATAATGTAATGTAAATAGGTCAGTGGGTTACACTTGTCAGAGAGACCATATTGTTGATAACTCTTTATGAGTTAAAATCCTAATGTGGAACAGTGAGCAAATAACGGTTATCAAAGATGCATGCAAACTGGGCTAGGGCGTTATGATTTCCCCCCAGTTTTTCATTATCCTAATGTTGCAAAATGGGTTAATTTGGGTAGAAATCAATTCTTATTAATAAAGAGAACCCCCCATCCATGGTGCTAGGTTTTAAATTCTAGGTTTCTGATTCTCCTGACCAAGCCCTCTTCAACTATCCTGCCTACCTGTACGGATGACCTGTGACTCCTACACCTTTTTGTCCTCTTATGTAACATTTCCTATGCACTGATTTACACACTTATGATTGATTGTCTCTATGTAATCTGTGTGATGTAAAGTGTTCTGACACCTTACACTGATAGGAGCGGCGCTATAAAATGAATTAAATGCACCTGAGACTGAATGGTTACAGAGGCTTGAGGGGCGCTGTGAAAGGATGGTTATGAAGAACCTGTAGTGGAGGTGGTCATTGGGGGTGCCAGAAAGCATTGTCGCACTGGGCGCCACGAGCGCTAAAGCTGTCCCTACCCCCGCTCACTGCCTTATATCCCTCTATACCCCACACCTCGCGCTAACTGCCACGACATATCCCTCTGCACCCCACACCTTGCACTAACTGCCATGACATATCCCTCTGTACCCCACACCTTGCGCTAACTGCCACAACATATCCCTCTGTACCCCGCACCTTGTGCTCACTGCCACAACATATCCCTCTGTACCCCTCACTTTGCGCTCACTGCCACATATCCCTCTGTCTCCCACTGCTCACACTCACTGCCTGATCGCTCATTTTACCCTGCCATTCATCTTCTATGTGTTCTCTCCCCTTCCACTCGTTCTACCTCTGTTCACCACCTTCTTTTAGTGCCTTACTTCTTTCTCAATATCTCTACTTCTTTTCCTCTTCAGTAACATCTGTGACACATCTCTGCACTTCCTTTATATCAACGCACCCCTCTACCTCACCTGTCTACCTCAGTCTTTATTATTCCCTCTTCCTCAGCTGTCTCTACCGGTCTATGACACACCTCTCCCTCTCTCTACATGGCCCCCTCACGTTCTACGACTGCGTTATTCTCCCCTCTCAAGCTTTGATTTACTTGTCTCTGCTCCTGAATCTTTTTCTTCTACACCTCACTTCTTTGTCTACCCTTCACCCCTCGCTACCCTTCTGTTTGCCTCACTACGGTCTTACCCGACCCACCTTCAGTGCCTCTTCCCATTTCGCCTCACTCCCTCACAGCGCTCTCCTAGCATGCATCTGTTTCTCCCCTCACCACCATGCCTGCCTCTACCCCTCCTTACATTTCTAACCAGCCTAACTTTCTACCTTCCTGTTATTCCTGGTAGTGAACCTTTCAGTTCACCCCTCCGGTTATATTACCTACGCATTCAAATTGAGTAGGTCATTGCTGTGCTCCCAACCCGACATCGAGACCCAGTCCCCTAGCATCTCAACATGCCCAGATATAACAACAAGCATTGGCATAGCCAATTGGTCTTGCCTTTGGGACCTGCTGCAAAGCTAAATACTTATACTGCCGGCATCATACTTACCCAGCGCCAAGACGCCTCGGCAAAAGTGCGCTATATAAGTTCTTCAGTCAGTGAGTCAGTCATAAGGTCCCAAAGGCGAGACCTATTGGCTATGCCAGTGCTTGTTTTTCTCAGGTTGGCCCGAACATTACCCGATCCTGATTGTCTGCCATTTTAGCCCCGCCCCTATTGATTAACATTAGCCACGCCCCTTCATTTGCCAAGTTCGCCCCCCCCGGAAAAATTTCTGCGGACGCCCATGCCTCTCATGACACTGTTTTGAAATTTGAATTCAGCTTCAAATTCTCCCACAACATGTATTGGTTTGCCTCAATAACCCACAGGTCAAATTTCAGTCTCTCAATTGCACTCTTCCAAAAGCCTCTCTCCATTTTTTTTCACGCAACAGTGTGAAAGGAGAACCAGAGTCTGCCATAACCTTGACAGCAATACCATTAATGTTCAATGTGCAGAAAAGTCTTTTTTATCAAGTTCAAGAAAATTCCCCACACACTCTCTTTATTCTCGTACACGAGTACATCCTTGACCACCCTTTTTCACCAGTGGAACCCTCGTCCTAACCTAACATACTATTTTCCACTCTGTGAATTTTGCTTTATTGCACTCTGCATGAAGTTCTACAAACTCTGGCGAAATGCCCTTTTCCTTGGCCGGACACACCACTGCATTTCCCAAACAGGATGTGCTACCAAACCTATTGCACTGCAATTGTTTAAAAGGTTGTTTTTTGTTGGGCTTATCTGATAGTTTTTCAACTTCTTTTCCCCTTTCTTGTGTTTTCTCTTCACAGCTAGCACATTCTGAAGCTGAGACTTCGAATCCAATAGAGTCATTTGTTCCATATAAGAAATTGTACTCTAAATCATAGCAGCAATTTCTGCTGCTTTTCCTAATGTTAGGTTAGGTGAGGACAACAAAGCTTCTTGAACTTTCTTATTGTTAGTTTTCTCAAACAATTGATCCCTAATCAGTTCCTCCTCAAAAGCTTTGTATTCGCTTGATACCACAAGAATCTTTAGAACTCCTACATAACTAGCAACCGATTCTCATGCAATTTGGATCCCTCTGTAAAACCTATACCTCTCCATTATGACATTTTTGTATGCTTTAAATCTTACGGCCAGAGATTTTATAGCTGATACATACTTATCCTTGCCGCCATCACCTTTGCCCTTACCATCAATTGCAACTACCTCCTTGGGAATCTGTATCAATATTTTCCGGCCTTCTGAACCCAAACAATGACAGAGAATGGCAAATTAATTTTTGTAAGTGAAGTACTCGCCTTGCAAGATGTCAAGATACGCTTCAAAGGCTTCTTTTCATTGTTCACAATCTGACTCACGAGCCGTTGGATTCAGTGAAAAAACTGGAGATAGTACAATAAATTGCTTCATTGTACCAGTACAAAATTATGGGAATATGTTTAACCAACTAAACCCAGACAAAAATACAATACACAACTAATATTATATTATAAAATTTAGTGTAAGCCTTTTATGATGCAAAAATAAATGCAGTGCAAGGAAAACCACCGTATATACAAGCTTTATCTCACAAATAATCTGCAGGATGGTGTGCAAATTACCAATAGTGAGCTGAATTCCATGGAATAGATAGAGTGCAATATACCATTGAGAATATAGATGAGATGTGCCCGTCACCCTAGACACAGACTAGTACAACAAAATATTTATACAGTAGCTTACTTTGGTCCAGGTGTGCCTGTAACCATATGTGCAGGCTTCCTCCATGCTGATATTCCTTTTACCTTGTGACGAAGGGTGATGTTGGGATCTCTCGGGGGTTTTCTCATGCGCATTCTGTTCCGTGTATCTGCATTCCTGTTCTCTTGTGTTCCCTGCGTGGAACATGGAATGCGGTGGCACTGGCAGTTGCTGCTGTGAAGCTGGGTGATCGGACTCATTACAGAAGATTGGAAGATTACCTGTGAGATTGTCTTCTTTTCAGTGGCGATGAGTTGTCGGGTCCCCAATCTTCCCCACCGTGTGTTGCTGAACACTGTGAGTGCTCCTTGATGCGATGTCTTGATGCTATGTCTAGAGAATCTGGAGAAGTGAGCCTCCTGTGTGCTTCCGAGGCATGCCCATTGAAGACTCCGACACAGATCGTCTGCCATCCTTGAAACCCCACTTTTGGCAAAGGTTGCGGTGAGATTTTATTCCCTTTCGTGCACGTTTGCCCACGTTGTGCTTCGCGCTTAGTTTTCAAAAAGTGCTGCCTTGTCTCTCGCGCCTCAGCCTGAGGAAGCAACAGAACTCTCAACGCTCCTCACGCACGCGCGCTTTCTCAAAAGAGTAGTACGCTGCCTGGCCGTGAATTATCAGGTTTACGTGAAGCACGCAATACACACAGCGTAGGAGCCATCTTTAGACTATTTTTTCTCAGCGCTCTTCAACCATCACTGGCATCTCTACTTCTCACCATCTTTTAGAACTGTCATGTTGTCCCTCTCGTCAAAGCATTGGTTCTTATTGGTGGATTTAACGGTGACACGCACACCTGGCGTGTCAACCAAGTCACATGAGTATTGTGCAATAGTGCAGATGTTTTACCCTCGCAAATTGTTTTACGGTGACACGCACACCAAGTGTGTCAACCAGTTTGACCAGGGTTGATTGCCACAGTGACACACTCTAGTTGATCATTTTCTGGTTGTGAAGTTTGTGGCAGCAACTCACCCACGCACGGCCACCAAATGGATCATTTAATTGCACCACCTCCCTTTTTACAGACACCTGGTACTCCTCCTGTTATTTGGCAACAATGGAAGGAGACATTCGAGGCCAACCTCGAGGCGATTGATGGAGAAACTTTCACCTCGAAAAAGAAAAAAGCTTTACTTGTTTATAATTTGGGTTCTGAGGGGAGGAATATTTTAAAGACTTTACCCCTCGAACTTGTGAGAACATGTATTAGTGGAGGTGATGATGGTGATTCGCTAATTGGTGATGACTATGCTCTGCTTGTTAAAACCTTGGACAAAAGATTTAATCCCAAGAGAAATATAGTATTGGCGCATCACGAATTTTTGCAACGTCCACAGATTCCTGGTGAATCCATAGATGATTTTGTTGCTGCTCTCAGAATCTTAGCTGTCACTTGTAATTATAGGGAGTTCAGGGATGAGGTAATCCATGATCAGCTAATTGAACTCACATGCAACAAGAAGATTCAAGAGAAACTTTTATCTTCTGAGGATCATGACTCGGAGACTGCTCTCATCTTAGCGAGAAGTATTAAGCATTCTCAATTTTGCATAAAAGAGATGAGTGTGTCTGCGCTATCTGCGCCATCCAACGAAATCAAATTAGTTGGTACGAAGCCTACTACCAAACCCACCAAGGGAACCAACACGAATGTGCCTCATATTTCTCCACCTGCACTTAGTTTGCCTAAATCCAAATCTGAAGGACAAGACCTCTTTTGTCACCGTTGTGGAAGTAGATCTCATTTGGACAATTTTAAGTTTTGTTTTACCATAAATCAAACTTGCTTCAAGTGTGGCAAAAAAGGACATTTGGCACGCATGTGCAAGGCTACAGTGCCTCACAAGGGATCATTGCGAACTGTGAAAGCTATTGAAGAGGACTGTGTCGACTATGGGGAAGATAATGAAAGTTATGAATTGTTAAAGGTGTCTTCTTCCTCTGTTCAATCGGATGGTGTAGTAGAAATTGCTTACAATATAGAACCTCTTAGAAGGAAATCACCTGTGTGTGCCAAAGTTTGAACGGCAAGAACATAAGGTTGCTTGCAGATTCTGGTTCTCCTTTTACCCTCATTAATGCCAAGGATTTTGAAGGATTGGGTGACATTCCTGTTGACCAGTCCAACATAAAGATCTTTGCTTATGGTGGTAAAAGAGTTGATGTTCTTGGTAAATTTATGGGCAACTTGGAATTCAAAGGCAATTTTGCATGAGGGACTGTATTCATTGTAAAGGTAGGTGCAAATTTGTTGGGATGGGAGGAACAGGGTGAGCTTGGAATCATTCTAGATCCCAATCATCCAGATATGGTCTTATCGAAACATGAAGCTAAACAATTTTATTCTAGCCACCCTGCTGTTACCCCTGTGCACACAGTTGCAGCCGGGTCGTCATCTAATGGTGATTGGATTCTAAGATACCCAGAAATTTTTAGTTGTGAGTTGGGTAATCTCAAGGGTTTTCAGCACTGCATCATTTTTAAGGAGGATGCAAGGGCTGTTGCACATAAAGTGCGCAAAGTACCAATTAGCATACGTAGTGAACTTAGACAGAAATTGAGCGGTTGTGTACCATGGGAGTAATAGAGCCCATTGAGGGGTCTGAATGGTTGTCACCCATTGTTTTGGCGCGCAAGGCAGACAAATCTCTCAGAATGTGTGTGGACTTGCGCAAACGTTATGCTTGCATATGGGTGGACAGCTAACCCTTGCCCAACATCAATGAGATGTTGTCAACTTTGGAGAGTGTAAAGTACTTCTCCTCACTTGACATCTCCTCTGCTTACCATCCAGTCGAGTTGTGCAAGGACTCGAGACACCTCACGTCCTTCGTGACACCTGAGGGGGCGTTTTGTTATATACGCATGCCGTTTGGTTTAGCGTCGGCTTCTGCAGTGTTCCAGCGTGTTATGGGGAACCTGTTTAAGAACACTGCAGGAGTCATGTTTTTCTAAGATGACATCCTGATTCACGGAAAAACTGTGTTAGAGCACAATGCCAGAGTCAAGCAGGTATTGGAGATTGTCAAGTGTAGTGGGTTAACATTAAGGAGGGACAAATGCACATTTTTTCAAGATGGTGTAGACTATCTGGGGCACCCGATTTCTGCAAATGGGGTGGAACCCAAGATTAAGCTTCTTGATGCCATCCAAAATGCACATGAGCCGCAGAACAAGGACCAGCTTCGTTCTTTTCTTGGGCTGGTTGAGTACTACGCAAAATTTGTGGCCAATTTCTCTGATGGGACGGTGTGTTTGCGTGGGCTCCTAAAAAATAATGCAAAGTATATATGGTTGGACCGGTGTGCTTGGGATTTCAAGTTATTGAAAGAGGCAATTGTTCAAGCACGCCCACTCAAGTTATTTAACATTAATGATCGCTGCATTGTTACCACTGACGCAAGCAATGTGGGTCTAGGGGCAGTTCTTATGCTGAAAAGAGCTGACAATCGGGAGGAGACTATTGCTTTTGCCTCTAGAGCACTTCAGGGAGCGGAGAGCACTTACCCAACGATTGAAAAGGAGGCCCTGGCTTTATGGTGGGGTGTACAGTATTTTCATAACTTTTTGTGGGGGAACAAATTTGTACTTAGGACTGACCATAAACCATTGGTAGATCTTTTTACCACCAAGGTTGATGGCAGGGCCACTACACGCATTGCCAAATGGCAGTACAGACTGAATGAATTTAATTACTGTTTGGAGTATGTGGCTGGTGTTAAGAATCATGTAGCCGATTGTCTGTCCAGGTTACCCCTCACTGAGATCGTCTCCGACCCTGAGGGTGAACATTTGGAAATGATGTATGCTGTTGGTATGGTAGCTGATTCTGGAGCTGCTTTGTCTGAAGTTGATTGGAAGCTGGCTCTGTCTGAGGATGTTCAGATCAGAAAGGTGATGGACTTTGTGGTTCACGGCTGGCCTAACAGAACAATTTTGGCTCCTGAACTAATTCCTTTTCAGAGGAGATGTGATGAGTTGTCTCTTGTGGACGGGATCCTGCATAGAGGTGGATTACTGGTTGTTCCCATGACCATGCGTAAGAAGGTTTTGGACCTGACCCATGAAGGTCATCTGGGCATCCGTGCCATGAAGTGGAGAGTTAGAGAGGATTTCTGGTGGCCGGGTGTTGATAGGTCCATTGAACACTGTGTTCGTGATTGTGGTGCATGCGTCTTGAGTGACAAAACTCAAGTGACCTATCCCTCTTCCATCAGTCCTGTTGCTGTGAAGAACTCACCCTGGTGCAAGTTGGCTTTCGATGTGGCTGGTCCGTTTGGTGGTTTGGGCACTTCTCCTAAATACGCTTTGGTATTGATTGACTATATGTCCAAATTGCCTGAGGTTAGGTTTGTAGATGGGATCAATTCTGCTACTGTCATCAATTTCTTCAAGGATGTTTTTCTTCGGGAAGGGTTTCCGGAGGAGTTGGGGACTGATAATGGCACCCTGTTAGTATCAGTGGAGATGCAGGAATTTCTGAAGGTGCATGGCATTAAACATATTCTCACCTCCCTTTATCATCCCCGCAGCAATGGTCTGGTTGAACGCCTGAACAGTGTGATCAAGGATCAGTTACAGTTGGCTTCTGTTAATGGCTTGCACTGGAAAGTGGCGATTTCTGACATGTTGTGGGCAATGAGAATCACTCCTCACTCTAGCACTGGCATGTCTCCTTTCACTTTGTTAAGAGGAAGGGTGGCTGGTTCCAAGCTGAATAAAGACTGGATGTCAAGGAAGGATGTGGATCTGCAGAGGCTAAGCAGAGTAGCTGATGTCAAGGCTGCTGCCAAGGCCAAGTATGCATCTGATTGCGTCAGAGTATCTCCGGTGTGTCAAGGGGAGTGGGTGAGGATTAAGAAACCTGTTCTTGTTCGCAAGGGATCCTCTCGGTTTTCTGCTCCTGTTAGAGTGAGAGAAGTGAGAGACCATGTTGTTGTGTTGGAGAATGGTAACATCTGGAATAAATGTGCTGTCTCTGTAGTGCTGGAGTCAAAAGCTGAGTTTGTGAGAGGAAAATATGGGGTTCACACTCCTTGCATGACTTTGCCTTCTGTGGTGGAGAGTCAGAGGATTCCTGTTCCTGCCATGGACACAGTTCCCCGACAATGCCTTCCTAGAACAAGGGCTCCTCCCACCAAATTCCAGGATTATATTAGATAAATATTTTGTATTAGAATTAACCCTGTGTTAGATAGTTTTGTTTTTTGTTTTCCATGTGAAGGGAGGGGGGTGTGTTGGGATCTCTCGGGGGTTTTCTCATGCGCATTCTGTTCCGTGTATCTGCATTCCTTTTCTCTTGTGTTCCCTGTGTGGAACATGGACTGCGGTGGCACTGGCAGTTGCTGCCGGGAAACTGGGTGATCGGACTCATTAAAGAAGATTGGAAGATTACCTGTGAGATTGTCTTCTTTTCAGGTGAGTAAGATGGAAAACGTTCAAAAACCTGGTGTACCTGACACCAATGGGGAAGCTTAAAAAAGTCAGTGT
The DNA here is from genome assembly GCF_964204655.1 of Triturus cristatus. Classification (NCBI taxonomy): domain Eukaryota; kingdom Metazoa; phylum Chordata; class Amphibia; order Caudata; family Salamandridae; genus Triturus; species Triturus cristatus. The sequence continues at coordinate 113,264,620 of NC_140592.1, forward strand.
GACTGACAGAGCAACATAAAAAACTTTGCTAATGACAAGCTCAAATTTGTGCATCATAAAATGATGCCCTACAACCTTAGAAGTGTGTGTATATCACTGACAATGCAACACGCAATGTACAGGCAGTGATTAACTCTATTTGTGCATCACACATTATGCGCTGGCATTCCTCGGTGTCATTCAAAATGGCCGCGACACACACAACGTGCACAATGACAACGTCACGCTGTGTGCCACCTCTTTAGCTATGCAGTCTAGCTTGTTTCTGTGTGCACAGCCATTGAAAATGTCTGCAACGCACACATCGTGCGCAATCACGTCATCTTGCAGTGTGCCAGCTCCTTAGCTGCACAGTCTAGTTTGTTTCTGTGATGAAGAGACACACAGTCTGGCTCACGCTCAAGCTCCCTCTCAGCATTCAAAGGTACACACACGGTAGCCATTGTAATTGTTATTAAGAATGTAAATTACACCAGTATGATGAATCACCAGCCTCCACCTTCAACGCTCTTCCTCCAACTGACTATGCTCTTATCCCCAAAGATCCTTTCCCATGGATACCCTCATATTCCATCACAAGGGAATATAAGACACAACAATACACCCGTTTAGGAATTCTCCTAGTCCTTTGTTCCAAACAATATATTCTGTGGTAACAATGAAGACATCATGCTAGGACAGCTGGAGGGTGAGGTTCACAAACTTGCTTTGAGGGAACTGGTTGTATTAGTTTTACTCTCGTGTGAGGCAAAAAAAGGAAGACGATGCATTTGATTTATCAAATGTGCTTTGAGTTGGCAATTATATTTTGAATTTAATTTGATTGCTAATTCCAATTAGATTTTTGTTTTTTGTTTACCAGTGGAAGAATGGAAGTTACTTTCTTCTGGAAACTGGGGATTGGGGGAGGTGATTCTGTGTGAGGGCCGGCAATTCTGAAATCATAATAATCATGGTACCGGGTTGTTTTGAAGAGCGATAAAGCAAAGCAAATATGCTTGAAAAGTGCAAAGATGTGGTTGGTATCTAAGTTAACCCCTACATTCCTAGGTTAGTTAAATGCATTGGGAGGAGGTTCCCTGAAGGTGGAGCAATTAAGGAGGAAGGGTTCACCTGGCTTTGTTACTAATGGGAAAGAGTTAGTGGATTTCACCAATACATTTTAAACTGGTAGCTTTAACTAATGCCCAATTCCGTCTCCGGCAAGGTGAGACAGAATTCTAAGGTTTATTTGGAAATGTTTTGTGAAGGTGCACATGGCCCATACACGAGACATTCAACTCTGTGGGCTTGAAAAAAGTACGCTACTGGGGAGATGGTGGCATTGAAAAAGCAGTGACCATGGATGAGTCTTGAGGGACCTTTTTGCTGCTGGTCTTGGAAATAGACATTTAGGGAATGTGAAAGTGGTTTATTAAGTATAGTGGGATGAGGGTCACCACGAGTAATAAAGGCACTATCTTGTTAGGTTAAGTGAAAGGTTTCAGTAATTTAAACCTGAGCTCAACCCCTGGTAGCTATTGTACAGAGCAGACAGGGTTAACAGACTGAAAAAGTCAAAAACACAAAGCAGTCAAAATCCTGCTCCAATTAATGAAAATAGAGCAAAACGCAATGAACAAAATGACATCAAATTCAAAATGACAAAAATCCAATAAGAGGAATATATTTATTTGTTTTAAAGGATTTAAGGGAAATAGCAACGAAAAGCATACAGCGCCAATGACAGTCAATAGTCACGGTAGAGCGGGACCTAGGTGTGATTTCAAGCCAACTGCAATGTAGTGTGGGTCAGATACACTTACCAGTTTTGACCTGGTCTGAAGGTTTTACTTTGGGGCTTTGTTTTTTTCTTGAATTAAAAATCCTTCAGTGGCACACAGCAGTAGGCTGTATCTGAAAGAGACTTCATAAGGTTGGCTACGCTTTAGGCGAGGTACTGCTGAAATTGTTGGTTTTAGCAGAAAAAGCTCAGAGTGGAGTGAAGTCCTCTTGTCAGCTGAATACTATTGATGCCTTTGCTCAGTCAAGATTTTTACTTTCGGACTCATTTTTAGAGCTCAGAATTGTTCAGCGTGGCAAGGCCGTAGCTGAATGCAATGTTGAATTCTATGAGATGCCAGGGGTCCTATGAACAGGATTTGCTGCTGTGGAGAAGCTCCAAAAAGGATGAACCAAAGAGGTTGTGCCTTGGGCAGAAAGGCTGGAGTGGTTGGTCCTGGTTCTTTGGAGGTCTGAAAGTCTAAACATTTCCAAGTCCTAGCTTTCAGAGGCAATCAGAGAAGTCAAGTTAGACACAGCCACAGCATTTGAGAGTCAAGACTAGGGGTGGATGGAATGTTCTGTTCTGTCTGCAGAATTTGCAGATTTCTGGCTGCTCCACGTGACTCTTTAATGTGAAGTTCTGGCCAAATTCCGCCACTCGCGTCCTAGTGGAATTCTTCTCCTGCACGACTCCAGAATATGCAAGCAGGTGAGAGAGAGCGAGATTTGTCAACCCGTAGCATGATTTTCTAACGCGTGCGGTTGCCGGTGTTTGCGAGCGGTCGCAGTCAGAAGGCTGCTGATCAACTAGATTTGCTGCCAGTTGAGTAGATTTTCTATTCAAGTGGCAGAAAAATCAACTCAAGTGGCTGTACACTCTTGCACAATGCATGGTGCAGTTTGCTCTGATTTTCAGCACTGCTCGGGCTATCAGCGCTAAATTTCAGCGTGAGCTGCATCTATTCCACACTTTGGTGGCATTCCATGGATTCTCTCAGAGTTTTTCTGTAACTCAGCGAAATTCCACGGAGTGAAACTCCGTGAGTTCCACACACCCCTACTCATGACTCACGCCAGCAGAGGCCACCAGCATGTTTTACTTGCTCTCAGAAAATGTGCCAGTTGTGACAACTGCCTATTCGCATTCTTGCTCCTTGGGGAAGTCCTCAACATTGTGACACTCATCCTAATCAAGGTTTCATCCCCCATTGACACCTTCCCTTTTTGCCATACATGGCAAGCTCAGGGCCTTACACAGGACCCTCTCTAAGTTACTTGAATTGGCTTTTACATCCACCAATAACCTCGACTTTCTCTCAAAAGCTTTCCAGCATTTGCTAGTTTCCATCCAATCACCATCTCAGATCCCAACCCTCTCATCAACTCACTTTACCAAATCCACTGTGCATTGCCTCCTGATGTAGATCCATCACCTAGCTGAATCCCACCACTGGAATCGGATGGCTTGGGGCTTGCAAGAACAATCTCAAGAGCAACTTTTCCAATGCAACCTTTTTCATTCTGAGAGCACATCTCACAAAAAATCTGCCTATGACCCCTGGGACAAGGTTATCACTCCGATTCCATGACCCCTACCATGCTTCCTTTTTGTCATTTACTTCTGTCCATTATATTTGATCAAAAACCACAAGAAATTAAAAGTATAAATAAACAAGTAGAATTGTGTACATCTTTGTCTTACCCTGCCCTTATTATGGAGGCAGGCAGAGTAGAATTATTGTATGGAACCCACTCTGCCTGTTTCTAAGGGATCCAGTAATCCCACACCTAGTAGATGGGACACTGATCAGAGTTTACCAGGTGATAATTCTGCCTGGAAAAAATGCAGGAGGCTGGAGCACCAGCCAAACCTCTTCCCCCAGTTGTTTTGGCATGAGAAGCATAAACGTCTCCTTTCTCCTACAGCTTCATTTCTCCCTCCCCTCTCCTACTTTCCATGCCTTCCCTCGTACACCCCCTTCCAGCACAGATGCTGCACCATACATTACCCACCTACTTGAGCAGGTGGTAAACAAATGCATTAAACCCCATGTAAAATCACACAGTATTCTGTGTGGTTCTACAACAGGTAAATCCTGTTCCACATGGTAATTCCCCATTCCATCGGATTTAACTCGTAACTGCATGCTATTGGCGTGGGTTTACTGAATGGCAACGTTAATTTCACTTGTGGATTCACCACCCCACATGTGCCCTCTGACTTATAATCAGCCCCTCTGTCTGGAGCAGGTTTCACCTATAGTAAAGTAGCACAGAGGCACAAACATACTGCACATCGCGTGCTCATTATAGAACAACAGCGTGCAGCAGTAACAGCGCATCCTGCAAACAGCATGTGTGCAATGTATTTATGGAGTGCGATCTAGCCACGGGGAGATCAGTGCGCTGCAGAGCAATCTGTTTATTTCACTCCCTGTCACTTGCCCGACGAAAAGGGCTGGTGTTACTGCAGCTTGCAGTCTTCTCTCCCTGCCCCCTTCACTTGCTGAGGCCGTCGTCTCCTTTATAAAGTCTAATTCTCTTAGTTTCCAAGATCTGATTTTTGGGTGAACCAAAACAGTGTCCCAATCTTCTCAAAATTCTTGTCACATATATCAACTTTACACTTAGTTCTAATTACCGCGGCGTTTATTCCCATCCTCATCATTATTAACGCGCCCTTCTATTTTGATATCTCGCCGGATTGAAAATGTGATAAAAAAAATGATTGCAGATGTTTGTTTCACATCTTATTTACACCTGTTTTTAACAGGTCCTAGTAAGCAGCTAGCTCAGCACGAGATCTACCCTGTGTTTATTAGCTGGAGAAGCTGAATAAAATATCAGCTACAGGATGAGGGAAGCTCATCTGGGTCTGGAGGGTTTGATATTGGCCCATTTTGGCTGGGCCCATGCCAGACCTTCAGGATAAGCACTGGGCCTGTTCATAGAAGCATTTCTGAGTAGGGAAAGGTGTAACACAGGAGTACGCTTTCAAGCACACTTACATGTCCATTTCTGAGTAGGGAAAAGTGTAATACAGGAGTGCTCTTTCAAGCACACTTACAAGTCCATTTCTGAGTAGGGAAAGGTGTAATACAGGAATGCGCTTTCAAGCACACTTACATGTCCATTTCTGAGTAGGGAAAGGCGTAATACAGGAGTGCTCTTTCAAGCACACTTACATGTCCATTTCTGAGTAGGGAAAGGTGTAATACAGGAGTGCGCTTTCAAGCACACTTACATGTCCATTTCTGAGTAGGGAAAGGTGTAATACAGGAGTGCTCTTTCAAGCACACTTACATGTCCATTTCTGAGTAGGGAAAGGTGTAATACAGGAGTGCTCTTTCAAGCACACTTACATGTCCATTTCTGAGTAGGGAAAGGTGTAATACAGGAGTGCTCTTTCAAGCACACTTACATGTCCATTTCTGAGTAGGGAAAGGTGTAATACAGGAGTACTCTTTCAAGCACACTTACATGTCCATTTCTGAGTAGGGAAAGGTGTAACACAGGAGTACTCTTTCAAGCACACTTACATGTCCATTTCTGAGTAAGGAAAGGTGTAACACAGGAGTACTCTTTCAAGCACACGTACATGTCCATTTCTGAGTAAGGAAAGGTGTAACACAGGAGTACTCTTTCAAGCACACTTACATGTCCATTTCTGAGTAAGGAAAGGTGTAACACAGGAGTACGGTTTCAAGCACACTTACCTGTCCATGTCTGAGTAGGGAAAGGAGTAACACAGGAGTACTCTTTCAAGCACACTTACATGTCCATTTCTGAGTAGGGAAAGGTGTAATACAGGAGTGCTCTTTCAAGCACACTTACATGTCCATTTCTGAGTAAGAAAAGGTGTAATACAGGAGTGCTCTTTCAAGCACACTTACATGTCCATTTCTGAGTAGGGAAAGGCGTAATACAGGAGTACTCTTTCAAGCACACTTACATGTCCATTTCTGAGTAGGGAAAGGCGTAATACAGGAGTACTCTTTCAAGCACACTTACATGTCCATTTCTGAGTAAGGAAAGGTGTAACACAGGAGTACTCTTTCAAGCACACTTACATGTCCATTTCTGAGTAGGGAAAGGCGTAATACAGGAGTGCTCTTTCAAGCACACTTACATGTCCATTTCTGAGTAGGGAAAGGTGTAATACAGGAGTGCTCTTTCAAGCACACTTATATGTGCATTTCTGAGTAGGGAAAGGTGTAATACAGGAGTGCTCTTTCAAGCACACTTACATGTCCATTTCTGAGTAGGGAAAGGTGTAACACAGGAGTACTCTTTCAAGCACACTTACATGTCCATTTCTGAGTAAGGAAAGGTGTAACACAGGAGTACTCTTTCAAGCACACTTACATGTCCATTTCTGAGTAAGGAAAGGTGTAACACAGGAGTACTCTTTCAAGCACACTTACATTTCCATTTCTGAGTAAGGAAAGGTGTAACACAGGAGTACGGTTTCAAGCACACTTACATGTCCATTTCTGAGTAGGGAAAGGAGTAACACAGGAGTACTCTTTCAAGCACACTTACATGTCCATTTCTGAGTAGGGAAAGGTGTAATACAGGAGTACTCTTTCAAGCACACTTACATGTCCATTTCTGAGTAAGAAAAGGTGTAATACAGGAGTGCTCTTTCAAGCACACTTACATGTCCATTTCTGAGTAGGGAAAGGCGTAATACAGGAGTACTCTTTCAAGCACACTTACATGTCCATTTCTGAGTAGGGATAGGAGTAATACAGGAGTACTCTTTCAAGCACACTTACATGTCCATTTCTGAGTAGGGAAAGGCGTAATACAGGAGTACTCTTTCAAGCACACTTACATGTCCATTTCTGAGTAGGGAAAGGCGTAATACAGGAGTGCTCTTTCAAGAACACTTACATGTCCATTTCTGAGTAGGGAAAGGTGTAATACAGGAGTGCTCTTTCAAGCACACTTACATGTGCATTTCTGAGTAGGGAAAGGTGTAATACAGGAGTGCTCTTTCAAGCACACTTACATGTCCATTTCTGAGTAGGGAAAGGTGTAATACAGGAGTACTCTTTCAAGCACACTTACATGTCCATTTCTGAGTAGGGAAAGGCGTAATACAGGAGTACTCTTTCAAGCACACTTACATGTCCATTTCTGAGTAGGGAAAGGCGTAATACAGGAGTGCTCTTTCAAGCACACTTACATGTCCATTTCTGAGTAGGGAAAGGTGTAATACAGGAGTGCTCTTTCAAGCACACTTACATGTGCATTTCTGAGTAGGGAAAGGTGTAATACAGGAGTGCTCTTTCAAGCACACTTACATGTCCATTTCTGAGTAGGGAAAGGTGTAATACAGGAGTGCTCTTTCAAGCGCACTTACATGTCCATTTCTGAGTAGGGAAAGGTGTAATACAGGAGTGCTCTTTCAAGCACACTTACATGTGCATTTCTGAGTAGGGAAAGGTGTAATACAGGAGTGCTCTTTCAAGCACACTTACATGTCCATTTCTGAGTAGGGAAAGGTGTAATACAGGAGTGCGCTTTCAAGCACACTTACATGTCCATTTCTGAGTAGGGAAAGGCGTAATACAGGAGTGCTCTTTCAAGCACACTTACATGTCCATTTCTGAGTAGGGAAAGGTGTAATACAGGAGTGCTCTTTCAAGCACACTTACATGTCCATTTCTGAGTAGGGAAAGGCGTAATACAGGAGTACTCTTTCAAGCACACTTACATGTCCATTTCTGAGTAGGGAAAGCTGTAATTCAGGAGTGCGCTTTCAAGCACACTTACATGTCCATTTCTGAGTAGGGAAAGGTGTAATACAGGAGTACGCTTTCAAGCACACTTACATGTCCATTTCTGAGTAGGGAAAGGTGTAATACAGGAGTACTCTTTCAAGTACACTTACATGTCGTTGTGAATCAGTCCCAAATGTCCAACTATTAGTAAAAAGGCAAAGAGGGCACAGTCCTTTCGAAGTGTTTGAATCGTGTATGAATATTCCCTGGATATTCCCATCTTTTTCTTACTTTAGATTATTTGGTGCAAATTCATAAAGTCATGTAAGAGGATGTAAAAGAGTAATTCAGGAGACTAGTTTGAATACACTAAAATGCCATTGTGAAAAGGTCTCAGTGAACATTAACGGATATTGTAAATATAGTCAATTATCCTACTCAAATGCAGGCATGGATCCATTAATCCATTGTTATAACACTTTCATGCAGCTGTTGAGGTCATAGATGTACAATGATGACTTTAGGGTCTGACTAAACCTCACAACTGCATTATGAAATGAGCTTCTTGACATCCGTAGGACAAGACATGAGGTAGCTAACAGATCCCGACCCCACAATTTTGCTACAATAATGCAAAATATTTTGATTATGTGTACAGACTGCCATCAGAATGAGTGAGTAGAACAAAATCCTTTCTATTTTTGAGATCAATTGAAGAGCAAACTCTCTGGTATACTTTCACTTGAGGTTTACACTCCTGTTCACAGTGATTATATTTTCCTTGTCGTTGCATTAAGCAGCACATTGGGCCAGAAGGTCCATATGTCTGACATGACATTTTGGATGTAAGGAGAATGCCTCCAACATTCTAATATAATGTAACAAGACATATGTTTTCAGAACTCACTACTACTAACAACTCTCAGTTGGTGCAACTACTATGTATTTTTTTAGCCAATCAAATATGTTTAATTCGGAATAAATACATTCTTAAAAACTTCATTAACGTTAAAAGGCATAAAACACATAGAATACAATTCATTAAAATGAACAAACAGATAAAATCATAACAAGGCTGTCTCCTAACATAAGTGGATGTTCATCAAACTGGGATTGATAAATTCCTTACTATAAAAGATTCTGGAACACTAATCATTTCTAGCAGCGATTGTGTTCACCCAAGCTCCACAGGCATGGAGCGCTACACAAAGTTCATATTGATACAACCCAGATACCTCAGGCCAGGACTGTCCCAAATAGTGGCTACCACTGTATTAACTCAACCCATTAAGAGGATGTATACTACAAATTGGTGCATCAGTATATGCCTACAAGTCACGACAGCTCAAAGTATCTAAACAGCTGCTAGTGCTGTGCATCCGACTGACCACATCCAGCCCAAACATTTGGCCACAGAACATGCATGTAAAGGTCTAAGATCAGATTGTAAAATTCGCATAGCTGTTAGACATTTACTTGTGCCTAGAATTTTGCAGACCGGCCTAATCCAGCGTCTCCTTTGCTGGGCATAGGCAGAACAAATATACAACCCATTGGCTATGCTTTCTTTTTCCTTTTTACAGCTTAGGGAGGTTAAGAAGGGCTCTGATTGTGAAGACCATTTTGCAATAAACGTCTTTAGGGGTAATAAGATGAACATATAATTTCCTATCCAGGGGGGTAGTAAGGCAGTCCAGGTGTTCTTCAAACACAGGGCTTGACTTGAACTGCACAAAGTTCACAGTAAGAGAATCACTGGAAATATTATCAGACTCTTTCTGTGCCACCCAAATCCAATACAATTTATTTTTCTTTTTTTCTTTTTTTGAGGGAACTGGCTCGGGCAGGGGTTGCTCCAAGTGCCTGAGCAGACCTAGGGATGAGCGCATCTTTCTAACGTTTTTGCACCATTCAATCTTGTGGAATCATTCTGACCAAATTCAATCCTGAAACACCTCAGCATGGTGGGTTAGTTCAGGAGTAGTTCTGAGCCTCTGCCAGTACAAAAGTGGCCAATGCATGGCTTTATCAGCGATGCCTTTTCTGCCCAAGTCCAGGTCAAGCAGGTAGTAGGGTGTGCTAGGGGGGGGTGGACAGCAAGGTTCTGACAAACATACGCTCAGATGTGATCATGCCAATCAAGTTAGAAATCCCCCATAATCCCGCTCCATACAATGCTGCAGCCACAGCTTTAGAATCATAAATATGCAAAGAAGGGGCTATTGGTTTGCTATTTGAAGGCAGTGCTTCTCCAACATGGCTCTTGCTATTTGATTGTGCTTTATGGTAGCATTGTCTACATGATTGCATAGCATGCCAGATGATTGTTTGATGCCTAGATACTCAGAAGCATCTATCCTTTTGCATTTCTCACCACCCAAGTACACTTTCCCTCTTTATGATTTCTGTTGTCTTATTGCCATGTACTTTGTCTTTGCTGCTTTAACTTCTAAGACTCTGAGCCGGCAGAAATCTTCAAAGCGTAGCAGCAGTGTTTGCAACCCTTTGGGAGTCTGGGATACTAGATGGGTATCGTCGGCAAACGGCAGTGTAGGTATCTTGGTGCTTGCCAGAGATGGTGCGTCCGTTGGTACAGCAGCGAGGAGCTATACTACTTCATTCAAGTAGAGAGATATTAGGGTTGGGGCAAGTACACAGCCTTGCTGCACACCCTTTCTGATGGGAATTGCTCTCGTAAGCTATCCCTGTTCCCCCCAGCGAACACTGGCATGGCTGTCCTCGTGCAACCCGACAACGATTGATTGATTCTGAGGCATTCACATCTGCTCTGATATATGTAACGGTTTTGCTGGGGAACCAAGTCAAATGCAGACATCAGGTCTACAGAGGGCACATACAAGTGACCCTTGCGGATTAGCACTGTTTTCCAATACAATAAAAGGAAACAGAATACCTGGTCGATGATGTAAGTCTTGTCCCTGAAGCCCACTTGGACTTTTTTCGCCCCTTTAGGCATATGCACTCTTTTGATAAACTTTTTCTTGAAATGTAGTTAATCAAGGGAAAAGGTGTAAGATGCAGTTTTGATTTTTTTTTCATCATGCCCATCGAAGACGACTGAAGGCCGCATGGATCAGAGAATCCCACCTCCCAAAGTGGCTCCACGTTCATCAGACGATGAGTTACTCTGGACGAACTTTGTAGTCCCAGTCCTTTGAAATGTATCTTCAAAGGCTTTGGGAATGGTTGGCAGGAATAGCATTACTCCTGCACTTCAAACATGATCTTGATGAAGCAACGAAGGCATCCGTATCTTGCATGCTCTTTCCTGCACAGCAGGGTGATGGGGAGCAAGGCCCATGAGACTCCCTCTAACTCTACAGTTCTGGGATGCAAGGTTTTAACACAGGTTTGGTAAGCACAGGTGCTGTCTCTTCTTCACTCATAACCACTCATTCGCTTCCACAGGAAATGAGACAACTCACATAGTCTTTCCGTCTCAGCTTACTGTGATTGCACTGGTGTTTAATAATTTCAATGAGTGATGTGAGATTGACAAACTTCAGTTGTCTCCCCTGTAAAAGAATCATAGCTCGTGATTGCGTTGTTCAAATTCACCTCTACGTGGCAGGCACCCTACCTTTGCCATGTTATTAATGGATAGATTCAGCTATTTTTCTCAGAAATGTCCTAATAGATATACATTTGTTTTGCTTTGCATAAAAGATAATACTGGGCTGATTTAGAGTGCCTCCACCTCACATATTACCTTTCTACTTTCTTTTCTACAGGGTTCCCCCACTAGGTTAGCCTGGTCATGTGACAGAGAGCTCTTCTTACCTGGTCTTAGAGTATGTGGCAGAGAATTCTCCTAACCTGCTTTCAGCTCTGCATGCCCTCCCTCTTTAGTTGAAAACATTGCACCAACCTTTCCACCTTCATCTTTCTTAAGTGGGAGAACTGCTGCTTGAGAAGTCCAACTGCTTCTCACCAAGTCGGGCAGACATTCCCCTTATTGTCACCCTGCTCTCCAGTAGGCAGTTCTAAGGCACGCTTGCAGACTGCCCTTCTCCTCCTCCCAAGGAAGTCTCAGGGCTGCCTTCACCTATCCCATTGCTTCACTAACAACACCGCTGAAATTCTAGCGGAAGCAGGGAAGTTCATCAACATCATTTTAACTGCAGTGCACACAGCTCAGCTCCAAGAACTCTGCTAAAGACTACATGTGGGCCCTAAATTTGAGCCCTCCCAACACCTAATGATTTTAGTAATTGAATACGAACAATGGCAGCGCAGCAGTGAACAGCTGCAGTCTGGAGCAACACAAGGGACAGTAGCTGATACCATCAAAATGGTGCGTAGACCTCAAAAATGTTACCTAGTATCCCAGTATTTTACATATTGTCCTTGACATGTTACTTTTTTATGTCACTCTTCTTGTAAAGCTTTTTAAACTCTGACACTTTGTGCAAAGGTTTTAGTTAACTGTGCACTTAATAATAAAGTTTAAAGTTTACTCATTGCTTCTCCCCAGGCCTTCATGTTTCTCCCCTGAAACATCTCTCTATTCTTCCTCCTATTCTTGGAACTCCTAATCTGCTCCTCCTCAGGCACTCGTGATGATCCCCGGCCCTGTTTCTCTCTCCTCTCCAGTCAGTCTTGGAAGTATCCTAAGCTCTTATTGAAGCAGCCATGATGATCCTCTTAGATTTGTTCTGTCACTACTTATTAAACCATGGTGGTCTCCTATCCAGTCCATCTGCTCCCTCCAGCCAGCTCTGGTGGTCCCATGTCCTTCTTCTCTTCCTCATGCACTCATGGTTGTCCCCTCACCTGCCCCTGGGCTCCTCCTCAGGGAGTCCTGCTCTCTCTAGTTCTCCTGATCCCATCGTGCTCATTGATCCTGCGTTCTAGCCCACGCCTCTTCTCCTCCTGTGGCCTGTAGGTTCATGTCAACTTCAAGAGGTAGATCAAACTCTTTAAGAAGCATTTCATCTTGAAAATGAATTAAGTTCCTATTTATAATTTTGTGTACTCATTCCTAACTGGTGATATTATACTCCCCGTTACTTGAAAATGGTTCTGAAAACCAATTCTCAATGAACCAGTTTTGACAAAATGTACACCATGAATTAATTCAACAAGTTGATGAAACATACACATTGGTGAAAAATCAGAAATGCAGTTTGTTTTAAATGTAAATATCGCAATTTTGGTTTTGCCATCACTCCAGTCCCTTCCCCTCTTTTCTAAGCGCTCTAACAACACCCTACATCCACAACTTTTCGATATTTACTTTCTTTTTGTATGTAGCCCCCTAACCCCACTCTCTCTCTTTCTAGTTTCCTTTTAACAGAAGTCACCCTTTACCATTGTTATATACCTTACATTTTTTCTGCATTAACATCAACTTTTTCATCCTCTCAAACCCTCATCGCCCAAAATGCTAGTGCGGCCCTTGACCCTCCTCCCCATTGCTTTTCTTCATCCCCGCTAGAACCCCCTCAAAATTTTGACTCCTCCCGATGTTGTTTACTTACCATAATCTACTCTTTTCACCTTGTCTTCTGTGCTTATATTCTTCCATTCCTTACTGTCCTGTCTTGTTAAAATGTTTCTTTCTGGGTCACAGTAGCATCGAAGAAAGACTAGAAGAGCCAGCATTTTCTTTGTCCCGTTGCCCTCTTTCTCTCTTTCTTTCTTTCTTTCTTTCTTTCTTTCTTTCTTTCTTTCTTTCTTTCTTTCTTTTTTAAATACATTTTCGAACTATTCCTATTATTTTAGGAATTGTTAGAAGCATTAATGCTTTTGTACATACTGGATCCAGGATTCCAACCCTACTTCAGTAAATATTTATCTTTTTTCATGAAAATGGCTTTTCCTCATTTTTGTCAGTCAGAGTGCTATTAGCCTTATTTCTCAATGCTGGGAGTAGTTAGGAGCTGTTTATTGTCCTCACTCATCATTAGGGATACTTATCTTTAGCTCGAACCAATACATGCAAAGTGGAGTATTAACAGGTGTTAACGCCCTTGCTGGGGGGCATTAACTGTTGTAAACACCACGATCAGACATTAATAATGATTAAATTAAATGTATTGTTGTACACAGACACCAGGTACCCAAGCCACTCCACCCACTGAGTAAAATTCTACAAACACAGACACGGGAGGTCACAGTTTCTACAAAGGTTTCAACCCTCTCAATGTGATGCTTCCGAACTCAGGATTAGTTCACCAATTCTCCACGACACCTGGCACGTGGATCTAGTTTGAGGTCAATAAATATTGTGTTCTCTTACCTGTTTGGGATTCTGCTGGATTTACAACATGAAACTGCTTCTTTTTTGATCGCTTTACCTGAAATGATATCAAGTGGGGTACATCTGTGATATGGGTTTCACTGTAGTTCAGTGGCTCTTTGACTACGTGATTACATTCATTGATTTGTTGTGTAACAGCGTATAAGAAAACGCAACACTGATTATATGGGTAGCTTGTTTATGGAGATGTTTACTCAAGTGCCTACATTTTCAAAATAATATCTAACAAAAAAAAACTTGTTGTCTGTGCAAACATCTATAGCATTCTCCCAATAATCACATTATGATGCTGTTTGTGTGGTCAAAGGAACCTGCTAAATTTAGTAGGTTTTCTTTTCTGACAACAATCATGTTGACTTAGTGAGTGATTTTAGTCTACAATTTTGATTGTAAATAAACTGTAGACAGTTTTACCCTGATATTATTCAAGTTAAGACTAAGGGACTGATTTATATGTGGGTGGACGGTCAGTATATTTCTCCATCGCCCTGGTGGAGAGACCGTCCAGCTGATTTATAAATGACTGCCAAGCTGGCGCTCATTTATAACACATTGCCAATGCATTTTACTGTCTGGTACAGGGCTCCATCAGCAGGACATAGCCCAGTACCAAACAGTTTTCTGGGTTTTTTTTCAAAAGGAAAACCCTGAAACAGGTTGTTTTTTTTTGAAAATGTAAAATAGCCATGCTCCCCTCGCTGTGGGAGTCCTCTCCTATGGCAAGTTGAGCATTTAGCAGTTTTCACTGCCCCTTATCTCCAAGGTTTTCCTGGCAGTGAGGGGCTGTGAAAACTGACCTGGTATTCTGCCCATCTAAATTAGGTGGGCGGAATGACAAGTCGGCCTCTGTTGACCCTCAGTCTGCAGGGCCGTCGGAGACATTGGACCATGCCAGTGATGGAGTAGTCTCAGCTGTGGCCAAACTTAAGGCACGCTCCATATAAATCTGACTGGCGGTCCACTATTGTGGAGGGGTGGGAATTCCATCATCGCTGTGACAGAGTTCCCTTCCTCCCAAGATATAAATCGTGCCCTAAGCTACCTATAGGCTGTAGATATTTGGTTTCAGACTCTGTCAGTGCCCGGTTCACAAAACGATTTCACCACCTAAACTTCACTTATAGACTGATAAAATGCCACATACACCCGCAAAGTAGAGATTCAAATTCATAAATTAAACTTTGCAGATGTTTACACAAGCAGATGGAACTGAACCATTGCAGAAAATCCCCATGCCCCATATAAAATGGGTCAGGGCAAGATCATGAGAGCCTCCAGTGAGAGTGGTAGGAGAGTGACTAGATTTTGCTTTTGTAAAGGACACAAATAAGAGTCCAGAAGTTATGATCTGCAAGACAGCACGGGAGGAGCTATGGCTGAAAAAGTTGGACGCTGAACAATTAGCACAAGGAAGGCTGCTCCAAGCCCAGGCAATTATGTCGGACCGGCCCCGGGGGGGGGGGAGGGGGGGGGGGGAGTGCTGGTGGCAAACACTGCTGTTGCTTCTATTTTGTTACAGGGGTCGGACGTTGCAGCACTGCTGCAAAATTGCCCCCCCCCCCCCCCAGTAACAGAAAACAGTCCCGACCATTCCAAAACCGCCCCCCCAACCTTCTGGCCCACTGGTAAAACACCCAGCCCTGCTCAGAGGTAATCACAGACAAAGAACGTCCTCTTAGACGTGATCCTTTTAACCTGGGGATGGAGACCCGGTAAGGGGATGAGGCATGAAGCAATGTAGACTGGGAGAATCTGGAGAGCCTCTCAGACATGTAGCTAATGGTGAGAGGGATATGGATAGCCATATGACAGACGCCATTGAAAAGGAGGTGAACTCCCAGAGTTACATTCTCCAGCCATCCCAAGGATTTTTAACACCCAGTCAGGCACTCAACGATAATTTAAAAAAGTGTATGAGTTAGGCGTGATCATCTTCTTTAACCATAAATTCTGGTGGTGTAGGTATCACTTGTCATGTGAAAATATATGTGCTGAAAACATTTTTTTAATGTTTCATGTTGAACTGCACATTTCCTACAGATTATCCAGATTTGGATAATCTGCCAGAGTCAGCGCAGGGGTGAAGGAGTATGTATGTAAATCTATGGCTTGCATTGACTTTTGATGGGAACGTGGGATGTTTGTTATGCTTCAAATATGCAGAGTCCACTCAATGTTTGTACTACAGGTGACCTGTGCACGCGTAATCGATGCTGGGCATCTGATCACCGATTAAAACTACAAAGAAAGAAAACGCCATTTGACTACTGTTATAGTTGTTTATTTGTTACATGCAGTAATTCAAACTGTTGACATAGATTACGTGTGCACAGGTCATCTGTAGTACAAACTCTTAGACTCCGGTCTTCTTTGGGGGTTTAGGGTTATCCCCCCACCTGAAGCACCGTGCACATTTGATTGATATATACCTACGTACACACGAGGAGGCGCCATTGCATACCGCATCACTTTAAACCCCCTGCTATTTTTTGTCCACTCAATGTTTAGTTGTAAATAGGTCGCTTGTAGATTTCTGCATAATTGGTGGATCAGATTATTATTATTTTTTGCAGCATCCTGCAACAGGATAGGAACTGATCACAAAAAATGCTCTTTTATATAAAGGAAGCACTGTTTACTTCACAGAGGAGTCCGGAGTAAGATTTATGGGAATTGCAAGGATTGGCATATACCCTTTGATTTCAATCGGAAGCAAAAATGCAGGCAACTGGAGCCTACAATTATTATTAACTGTCTATATTAAAAACATCTGTATAAGACATTAAACAATGTTTACGTACATTCTTGTAAATAAACACTATTTTTTTATTGATGATTGTCTAACCCACCTGATGGAATAGAAGGCTTGGAGAATATAGGTAAATTTTATATTTTCATTACAATATTATTGGTGCATTCGGAAGGGGAGCAATAGTACCAGTTATTAGGCTATATGATAATTTAAATGAGCTATCTGGAGGCAATGAAGAGTTGTGATAGTTACAATAGTTCGACTTTTAATGAAATAGCACCCTTATATGGCGCTCTGTACCATGACATCGTAAGGCAATGACAAAAAAAGGATAAATTATGGTTATTTTGATTTTGATGAATTGAAAGTCTCACTTCTGATCAAGGTAGTGAGCTGAAATTATATGTATATATGTTAATTAGTTGAAGCCCATGAACTATTAAACTGGATGCATATTATAGCCAGCTGCTGATGGCTATATAAGTTTAACCATGGCCTTTAACAACCGGTAAAGCCCAAAGCAGTAGCAGTATTAAGGCTATTAGAACAATGGAATGTTGAGTGCTCCATTAAAGACAATAGAGTGTTCTGAGCTTCTAAAGGCTGGTAGAAGCCCGGAGCATCAACATTCCAATGTGTGTTCACAGCTGTTGCTGTGAACAAAGGCCTCAAGAAGTCCGATGGGATTTCAACCCCCTTGAGCTCCGTGATGCCTTCGGTTTACAAATGAGAACATTCTGCCCTCTAGGGGTGGAATGTTCTAATAGCCTTATAGCCCTCCGTAGTGTGCTATACCGGCCATTAAAGGCCCGCTCCCTTGTTAAAGGCCTTCGCCAAATGCAGGAGCGGCCCTTTAATTTCCGTATATGGCTATATTAGAGCATTCCACCCACTCAGGGCAGAATGTTATTAATTAAAAAGGGAGCGACAGAAAGACAAATATTGGAATTGTGGAGCAGAAGACTTACACCAGCAATTATTACCCACAAGCCGTTTCATTGTCTTCAATAGAGCTCTCAACAATCCAATGTTCTAATAATAGTGGGAGTATAAAGCTGCTTTATGTACGAATGTATGAAAAAATTTACTCCTAGATTTAATATCCTTGAGACGCCAATCATACAGAAGTGGACTGCAGAACAAAATAATGTACTATAAGGAAGCAGTTAATGCAAACAAATGTATGAATGTAATGTTGGACTGTTGGGAACAATGTTATGGGCAGAAGGAAATAAAATATGTTTAAAAAAATAAAATAAAGCTGCTTTATGTGTGCTGTCTGTGCAACCCGGATGAAGCTCATGGAGGTGGGAGGAACGTCGGATATGGCTATTGTGGGTTTCTATACGGAGAGTGAGTTATTTGAAGATGGATTAAATGGATAAATAAACAATTGTGTGCTTTTGCAACACTCCTGGTGGATAATGTCTCCATTGGAGGGAAAATGAAGAAGCGTGTACCCGAACGACAGCAGGTCCCAAAAGCGTTGTTTGCTTATTTGACCTGACTGCAACATATCCTTGCAGAAAATAAGAGTTCAAAACTAGAACTTCAGCTCAATACCTGTACACAGCCCCTCAACTCACATGTCAAACAATTTTCACTGTAAAAATGAGAAACACTCAGAATTTTGGTCACTTACGGGGAAAATAATATTGAGTGACCAATCTAGGAATCTGTATTCAACAACTCACCCAGGGAGAGGAAATATGTTCATTCACCAACAATTTTGCCATAAGCGCGTCAGAAGTCATTTAATATACTAATTCAATTTACACTAGAAGTTATTCATACCTGCAAATAGTTGTAACTTGTGAGTGTCTGGACGCAACACAAACATTTTCACCCTACGTGTGCATGAATTACGCATGCCGAGTTTAGTCCAATGAGGACTGTGCAGAAAAACCTATGGTTCTAGATGTGCTTCTGTCACTGAAGAGCAGGGGCTCTGGTGAAAGACTTCATGTCCTTATGACCTATATGATATCAATTAGCAGTGGCCGTGGATGTGTTGTAAGTGGCCCTTTTACTTATCAGTCATGGAGAAAGCCAAAGAACACCTGCAGATAGCAGTCATCAAACAATAAGGACTGTGTAGAAGAACCAACGGTTCTAGATGCTTTGTGTAATTCAGGGTTACTCATAGTACGGCCCGCGGGCCGCTGGCGGACCGCCTGGCCTTCATTGGCGGCCCGCGGACCTTGTTCGATTACATGCCGCAGTTCCTTCCTTGGAGTAAACAGGGAAGATGGCCGCAGGAGCAAACGTTGTGAATACGCTTGAATACGTATTCACAACGTTTCCTCCTGCGGCCATCGTCTCTGCTTACTGCTAGCCTCTGATTGGCCTGCCTGCCTCCGAGTCACACACGGAACCGGTGAGTTAGTGCAACGAAGAGACCTCAGAACGAGGCTAGGAACGCACCGCCAGTGAAAGTGAGAGAGGCGTGTAGTCCGGAATGGGCGGAGCTAAAAGGATTCCTCGTAGTCGCCTGGAAGAGTGCCTGAGGAGAGGTGCGTGTGGATGGGGGTTGTTGGGGTTAATGATGTTTATGGAGCGGTAAAAAGAGGCTGGGTTAAAACCCGAGCTTAGTCAAATCCGAGTAGATGCTGGAGCGCAGCCTCTTCTCTCCTGAAACTGAGTTGCTTTCGAGGTAGAGTTGGCATCTCTCAGTCAATTCATCCCCATTTGGAGGTTGTCACCTACTCATTGGACTCGGTGGCATACCTCAAATAATCAAAATGACCCCTTACACCTCCCCTACATGGGAGCATCTCCCTGTAAAATGCTTATTCTCCAGTGATTTCAATGGCATAACACCCCCAAACTGCTCAATGTCACCCTCATCGCAGATTCAGCATGTTTCTTGTGTAGTTCATGCCTTCAAATAAAGATGTATTATCAAAATGTGCTCTTTGTAGTTGCATCTGGTTGTGAAATACAGCATTGTCTAATGTTTTGAAAGGTTTTTTTTTACTCTAGCTCCGCCCCCCACTGATCCCGCCCCCACTGACTCCAGCCCCCACTGACTCCAGCCCTACCAGTGCGGCCCTCGGCCACTAACCACACTGTAATTTTGGCCCCCGACAGAAATTTCGTGAGTACCCCTGGTGTAATTGAAGAGCAGGGGCTGTGATGAAGGGATTCATGTCCTTATGACCTATATGATATTTATTAGCAGTGGCTGTGGATGTGTTGTAAGTGTCCCTTTTGCCTGTCTGTCATGGAGAAAGCCAAAGAACACCTGCAGATGATTGTCATGAAATAAAGAGGACTGTGTAGCAGATCCAATGGCTAGATACCCATCTTGTCATGCTCTTATAACTATATGACATGGAATAGCGGTGATTGCATATGCAGTCTAAGTGTCTCTATTATATAAACCAAAAATGACCTCTATGCGCGTGCCGAGCAAGCGCATAGAATGTACGCGATGTCAACATTCTTGCTCGGCTCGCGCATAGAATGTTTCATGTTCATAGGCTAAGCGTACATTTAGATATTCTAATGTTGGTAAGGTAATTTCTGGTTAATGCATTATTCCTCAGTTTGTTATGATCATTACAACACGCACATAGAGATTACATTATACTTAGTGAAGTGTGAGTTTTAATCAATAAATTGCTCACACTACTGAATTTAGACCTGATAGGATAGTTATAAAAGTATCATTTTTTGTTTAACCCCTTCAGTGCCCCGCCCTTTCCCCGCCCTGTGCCGGGCGTTGCATTAGCGGGCGGGGTTCATGACGAGATAGTCTCGTCATGGGCACAGCGCAACCGCGCTCCATGACGAGACCATCTCGTCATGGGCACTGAAGGAGTTAAAGCATTTGAGCAATATTTTGAATGTAAATTTGATCTGTGCCATTCATGTATTTGTTTTCAGACCCCTGAGGAAGGGTCAAACAAGACCCGAAATGCATTGGGTTTAGAAGATACTGCGAATATGGAATCTTTTTGCATCTCAGAATACAAGATGCTAGAATTGTAAAGAAATTACAGAAGAAAGAAAAATACGAGTAAAACTTTTTGTTGAGCAAATATTCAAACTTATGTGCATATTATTGATTTACTATGAGAAGAAACTGCATGTTTCAAGGTAAAGGTGCACACATCTAAGGGAAAGGAGCTTCTGACCCACACTTTTTGGATTTGTAAGGGCACTGCCAGACACAGTGCAACAGATATTGTAGCACATCATGAATTAAACTGTAAACTTGAAACCATCAAACATATTGAGTGCACTGAGAAAAATTTTATCTTATTTCATACTAAGTGCTCTTGTGACACAACTGGCATGGAATGGCAGGGTCTGTGGAGAAGAGCTCAGTGTTTCTGTTCTAAATCTGTAATACCACACGCTGTGCAAGTACTTTAAGGATCCCTGTAACCTGCCTGTCGAGGGATAGTAGTGACTCTGGAGAAGGACTGGGTCCTTGCACTACTTATCTGTCCTGCACTCAAGAGAACTTTGGTGAAGACCCTAGTCTTCTTACTGGTTGTATGACGGAACAACACAGGGAAATACTCTGCATGCCTTTACCACGCATTTTCTACCTCACATTGTTTTAGACTGCATATGCTTTTACAATGCATGCCTTTACCACGCATTGTGTATAAATGTGCGGTAAAGGTACAACGTGGTGAATAGGCTTGTTTCCTGCTCTTGATGTATATCAGCTATAGAACAGGAGGGCTATATGTTCTTGAACGGCAGAGGTTGTAGGGAAGGGCCACATGTGGATACATCAAACCTGGCGTAGGAAATAACTTTTTTGGGATGTTTTCAGTATCACACATCTGTCATGGAATGACAGCGGGTGTGGTTATGAACTAGTAGCCTCTTTTAGACCCTGGAGGACAGTCAGCCAGTTGGCTAGCGGGTACCTTATTTAGAGATCTCCATTTGCTTGGCAGGGATCTCCGTGTTGGAAAGGAGCCGTCACCTTGGTAACTCCCTTCACACCATTAAAGGTTTGGTGAGTGGACACCAGGTCTAAAGTGACACATCTATGTCCTTTGGCAATAGATCTATAGTAAAGGTACATAGGTGTGGAGTTATGCTTAGAAAATCAATACCTACCCTATATGTATTTACATTGACTATATGGCGGTAGGCAATATTTTTGCAGTAGGGTATTTCTGCCCTCTATACAGCGGTGCACATCCGTGGATTTTAAAGAGCAGTCGAAAACATGTAACACAGATACATAGACTGAAGGTCATAATCTTGCAATATCATGTAAGGTACAAAGAAAGAGAAAACGAGTTTTGTATCGACCTTGTGAACTAATAACTGATGTAATTCTGTAACAGATCTCAAAAGTAATATGGAACCCGGGCAGAGGCGCAATTAGAGGCAAATAAGGGGGGGGGGGGGTCTAAGAGAATATTTCGGGGGGGGGGGGGCTGATTCTTCCAGCAACAGGTGGAGCGGAGATGCAGGGGCTTTAAGAAGGGGTGAAAGACAACAAAGCCTCATTAACAACCGAATGGTCTTTTAAAGACCTGTGAAGTGCTCGGGATGCTGTCTCAGCCCGGGCTGCCACACACGACGGGGGGGAGGGGGGTGGCTGAAGCCCTTTGAGCCCAATGGGCGTTGCGCGCCTACCCGGGCAGCCTTATTCCTTCCCAGGACCTCCCCTTGGACGCACAGGGACGCACTGACCGCAGGGGCAGAGGTGGCGTGCAGAAATGGATCTGTACTACACACCTGCAGCATCCTTCCGTGCTGCACGTGAGAGCAGCTCCGAGGACCAGGTGCTTCATCATTCAGTGTCCTGCAAGCCTGCCAGTGCTAATTAACCTCTGGTGAGTTACAAGGAAGCGAAACCTCTCTCTTCAGGATGTGGGCTTAAGACTTCCTGTTTGCACCGCTCGGGGTAACAGAAGAGATGAAACTGAACTAAAGGTGTTACTATGCAAATAGATGGGAAAATAAAGGTGTAGAGAGCTCAGATGTTTTTACAAGATGGCTCAGAATTCTGCAGCTTTCACAAGTTCAATACTGGCAACTGTGGCCCTGCCTTTCACCTTCTTCCACAAGCTTAACGTGGGACCCGACGTTGAAATTTCTTCTATACTATACTCTGAATGAAACAACGCAAGGCATTGAGCAATCGGTTCTTATGGAATTAGGTGTTAAATGGCAAAAGCTTGAAGCAGCGATGCAAGATGCAAGTGATGGCTGTAAGAAATTGGAGTTTTCATTAAGTGGAATGAGAGCTCTCCTCAAATAATAATCACAGTCCATGGGGCATATCATCAAGGCCCCGCGATAAAATTATCCCCGCTTTAGCGTCCGTTTTCGGGTGGAAAGTGGTGATAATTTTATCGCTCTATCAGCAAGGTCACGCTATTGCGTGAATCCATGCCTTAGCGCCCTTTCCCTTAACGCCCAGATTTGCATCTCTAATGAGATGCAAAGTGGGCGTTCCTCCCCAAAATAACGTGAGAAATGTCACTAACAGACATTTCTCCTATCAGCAAGCTGATCGCTAACCTGCGTAATGATAAGAAAAGTAACGCTAACCGCGGTTATCGCTACTTTCCTTGCGCCTGCATTCAGTCTGACTTAGCCATTATATCCAATGGAAGGTGGATTAAATGGCTAAGTCTGCCCTGCCCTATCACCAAGCTATCGCCAAACGTTGTGCGATTATCGCTGGATTACCAGCGATAATCGCACATTCGGCAGTTTGCGCTTAGAATTTTATCGCTTTGGAGATAAGCGTCGCTGATAGCACGCTATCTCAGCGGTAAAATCCAGCGATAATTATCCTCGCGCTAAGCGTGCTTAGCGATAATTCTCGCCGGCCCTTGCTGATATGCCCCCATGTTAGTGTGAGCCGCCAGAGTTACTAACTAAACCTGTGCTTAACCTCTGTTAACTTGGCACACAGCAGTAAGGCTTAATTTAGAGGCAGAGTGAAAGTATTTATGCAGTACTCAGGCAGTAATAAAGTAAACACGCAACACAAGAAAAATCCCAAACCAATTTAGAAAAACTGAGAACATTTTAATAAATTAACTTTTAACCAGAATTACCAAAATCTAATAAGTACAATCGGAGAGATGAATTTTGAAAGCTTGAATTAAAAATAGAACCAAAAAGCACAAATTACCAACCTAAAACTGGTTGCGCTAGACAGAGTTATAGTCAAAGGTTAAGGCAGACCGTGATGGATCGCCATTCGGAGAGCCCCATCCCACTGAAAAGTTTACATTCAGATTTAGAATTTTGAAGGAAGACAAATGGTCACCGATGAGTGGTCAGCAGGGCAAGCTTGATGCTGGATCCAAAGTGGGACTCTGCGATTGTGGGTTGGTTAAGAGCAGAGTCTGGTGCGGTTGTCAACTAAGACAGAAAATCTCTGAATGGGTGAAGTCCAAAGTCTGTCCCCAGGAAGGCCTCAGCATCAACGGTTTGCTGCTCAGCATCAGCCCTCTACATTTGGACTTAGAAACAATGATGGAAGTGAGATCTCCTTCAGCAGGGCAAACCAGCAAGTTGAGGCAGACAGGTGATTCAACTGCTACGGCCTTGATGGTTGTCCTAGTCTCCAATGGTTCTCCAACAAGAAAGTTGTCAAAACTTTTCGAAGTCTCAGCTTTTGCAGTGTGGACTGGAGGAGTACACTCTAACATCAACCAAAGGTTAGGGACCCGGAGTGCAACACTTGGGGATTAAGACTCACTCCAGCAGAGGCCAACAGCAGGGTGCAAGGCAGGTCCAGTTAGAACTGGTCAGTTGGGCAGCTGCAGGAAAGGCTTTGGAATATTGTTGCATCCCTGTATCTCAAACAGAAGGTCAGCCAATTGACACTCGGAGCTACATCTTGTGGTCCGGGTTTGAGGCACAAAGGTCTAGTCTTTCTTCAGGACCTTTAGACAGCAGGGCAGTCCTTTTTCTGATTCTCCACAGGTCCAGGAGTGTTCTGAGGAGAGGTATGGTGGAATCGGGTTTTATGCCCAGTGCCAGCCTGTGGGTGGAGGGCAAGTCTTTGCCCATCCCCTCATCCAGTTAAGATCAGTTCATCTACCCCCACTTGGTTTTAATGCCAAACTGACTAGAGTGATGACGGGTGTGAGCTTCATCTTCCAGTGACAAAATCACATTCTCTGAAGCTCAGGAAGGGGCTGGGCACAGCCCCACAGGGTATCCTGTCAAGGGAGGAGTCCCCATCCCCACTCCTCACTCACAGGACCCTTTGTCTACTGTTTGGGAGCAATACACATCTCACCACAGGGGAGCCATCAGGCGTCTGGTGGCAGAGTAAAAGGTGTAAGTCAATGGGACACGTGACATTAGGAGTGGAGGGGTGAAGTCACAGGTGTTTAAAAGAGAGACTGAATAGCGTATTGACCATTTGGAAGGCTGAGATCATATCGGGAAAGTGATCGCATTTACAGTTGTTAAAGGTACGGGTTATCGTGGATGCAGTGTCATGTAGTGGTAAACGATGAGTTTGGTAAAGGGCAATATACACACAGGGGTAATAGCTAAAGAGGTTTCCATAAATATTTAGAAACAAGGGTTTCAAGCATGGAAGGAGGCAGTATCTAGGGAGGGTCACAAGGTACGGGACAATTTAGCCTGAGTATTTACGTTGAACGTAATGTTTAAATTACAGAGTTAGCGGGAGAACGTTGATTATGGAGTGAGCCGTTTCACACACGGAGGTATGATTTCATATGTATAATGTGCGTATATACACAGTCTGATATTGATGTGAAAAAACTGTAGAATCATGTATTGCTTAAACACAAAATCTAATACTGATGCTTTTTAATTTGTAGAGAACCCCTGACAAAGGGCCGCTAATAGGTCAGAAAGGCATTGGGTCAAGAAAGACTAACAAATGTGGATGACTTATGTAAAATTCGTGCTATAGAAAAAGGCCTGGATGGGCATATCTGCCACATTTAGATATTAAAAATACATAAGTGTCTCTCATGTGACAAGAGAAAAAAAATTGAAAATTGGAAGTTTTTGAAAAAAATGCAGAACAAACATTTGTGAAATATGGAAAAAATTGTGGCATATTTGTTATGCACTAAGGATCAAAGCTGTGCGAGCAAAATGACATCCCGACGAAACTTTTTCCCAGTTCGCGATCAGCAACATCAAGTTGCCGATCGTGAGCATGGAAAATAATCCTCCCGGCCAGATTCTCAACGCGGGGAGGTCAGGTTTCTCATTGCGAGTGGTTGCGTATGCTTGTGACCGCTCGCAATGAGAAACTACCAGTCCGTGTTGAGAAAGCTGCCGCTCAAGTAAAAATCTACTAGAGCGGCAGAAAACGACAGCTCACACTGTGTAAGATGCCGTTTTCAATGATTGCACAGTGCGGACAAGCATCTGGCAATGTGCAATCATCGCGAACAGCACACTACGCAGTTCGCGTAGTGCTACGCATATATCGCATAGTGCAGGGTTACATTTACATGCTCATAATATACATTACACCAATATAATAACAATATTGCAGTTAATACCAAAATACGTTGATACTAGATGGATATGTTTCCTAATTTTATCTCCAACTTTGCACATTTTGCCTCCCCTTCTGTGGAAAAATTGGTACAAACTTAACAAATCAGTGGATTTTTTCAGCAGTTTTTAATGAGATCTGTTGTGAGGGTCCATTGTGTTTTCCCTATAACATGGAAGGCTAATGTCGTTGATTCTCTTGTCAGATTGCCTACAGAGAGGGGAGGAGGGGCAGGGTGGACAGAAACTAGTCATTTATCAGAAGCCAGAAACCCCACGAGTGTGCGTGCTCTGAAATCATATCACTGCCCTAATTAATCGTCTTCCATGAGCTTTGTTAAAACTGATTTATGTGTTTCCGCCATGAGAACGTGATTATGAGTTTCCGCACTGTTAAAAAATGATTCTGTAATTGCAGAACAGCACTTGGATACCCTTGGGTCAAGTCCCTGTCACTGCAGAAAACTCTTAAATGGCCTATAATTTACAGGAGAAATTCTGCTTCTCTGAATTCAGGAATGACATTTCAACATGTGAATTGGCCCCATGCCAGGTGCGAATAACTGGTTGATTGAGGCTTTTTTTTTTCTTAGAATGTAAAGAACACACAGACAAGGGTAAAGCTCAGACCAAAGGTAGAAACAAAGGAGGGGCTAATTGAGTTCTCATGCCCCTGGACAGAAATGCGCCCAAACCCTTGATATTGCAGGAATTCTAACTTCCTTTTTAAAAACGATTGCCCAGTTTGCGACTAACCGGGGTGTTTTTTGCTACTGGGGGAGGCTCATGTATATGATTCTCTTGTCAGATTGCCTAGCTGCCTCTGAGAAGGGGAGTGGACAGAAACTACTCATTTAACAGAGCCCAGACACCCCAGGAGCGTGGGACCTGGCTGTTCTAATCAACAGAGCACCTCGAAGAAGCTAGGCACTTTAGCGCAATCAGACCATCACGCCAGTGGCGGCTTTTCTGTAATGGCGGAGGAACTCCACCCCCCTGCTCAAAGATGAAAAATAAAATGTTAAGAAATGCATTTTATTATAATTTTATTTTTGCCTGTATGACAGCCAACGATGCAACACTTCAGTGGGGCCGGGTCAGGCAATCCTGTGCGTCAGGCATGGCATGGGGAGGAGTGGTGGGCACTTTTTAGTGTGCATGTCAATCTGACCGGTCGTCTGAGGCAGGCCAAACAGACATGCGCACTTAGGTTCCTCCAACCCAGGTGTGTTGCAACGCCGGGTAGGAGAAATGACACAGGCTTCCAGGTACTGTCTGAGCAACAAACCAAGCCACCCAGCCCAATCCCAGTGCTTCTCTCATGCTGGGAATATGATTCCCAGCATGACAGAAGAGGCTGGACCCGCATATGGGAGCCTGCGCAGTGCGCAGCTAGAGTTTAGAATTGGAAGAGAGGAGAAAGGCAGTGGCCATCGGAGCCGCAGGTAAGTGCAATTTTAATAATTTTAATTATGTGTTCCATTTTGATTGTTTTCCTTCCCCTGTCCACCACCAATGCCAGCAGCCACCACTGCCTCACGACTGGTTTTCTGCGCTTTACAAATCCTGATTGATTGATTGAACCCTAGATTTAGTGTTACATTTCCTTCCAAGGGAGTAGGTTTGATCGGCTCTATCTCCCAGGAGACAAGAGTCGGCACACACAGAGCATCTCTCTGGAGATGAGCTATGGAGTTCCAAACATATCATACTCCTCGACCCTCTCCTCTGATGAGTCATCTCACCTCTGAGAACTGCAAGTGAGGAGAAGGGCAAACGCTGTGGGTGTGACCTTCAAAAGAAAATCTTATGCATTGTGAAGACCAGACACAAAGCTTACTGACGGTCTAACGCAACGAAAGGCATATAATATACATTTAAGGTAATTTGTAATCACTCTAATTGCTACTGTCATTAATAAGGATTTATCCAGTGCCTAATCTGAAAAGAATAAAGGTCAGGGTGCTAGAATACCAAGGATGTGTAAAAGGGCCGACTTTTGGCATGGGTGAGCTTGCCCCAGGGCACCAATCTTCAGAGGGGCGCACAAGAGCTGTCTGCATTAGGGTCATGCAAACAGCACCTTCCCCGCCCATGGCTTTAGTGATTCAAGATAAACTATACTTTTAATCATGTTTAACTTTGTGCATACACTGTTTTAACACTCACTCCCCTTTGTTGCCTTCCCATCCCATCTTCTGCTGCCACACACCAACAAACCCCTCCCACAGCAGAGAACTTGCCACTGGCATGACAGAGCTAATCTGTGAGTGATGCAAGTGAGATGGGGAAAGGGGAGTCAAGGTGCTTGTGTTCAGAAGACAAGCTTTCCCTACTGTACTTAGAACACAAACGGTCCCCCTGCTGCCTCATTTTGTACACCTGCAAAAAGAACAATTGATGGACAGAATGCAGAACAATGTCATACATTCACCCCAGTACAGAGATCTGGGCTTAAATCCATCGTTTTTTTGCTCACAATGCCATTCCAGTTTGGACCCAGCCAATGCAAATCAGTCTTGACCCTGCGCGCAATGGGAACAGTCCAGCCCGATTTGCCAGGCCAGGTCCTCTCTGGACTGGAAACAAGCATCCTAGGACCGGTTTTGGGCTTTCAACCCTCATCAGCCAGGATAGCTTGACTCCAGTGGCATGGAGAGCACGGGACCCACGTCAGGGCATACCCGTCCCACTCGGGGTGACATATGCAAAAAGAACAATTGATGGACAGAATGCAGAACAATGTCATACTTTCACCCCAGTACAGAGATCTGGGCCTAAATCCATTGTTTGTACACCGACAGCAGAGGGTGCCACATATCTTATTGTCCAGGGTTCTATCCAAGCAAGGGCAAGCTCTGGGGCAAAGTCTTGTGTCCACGTCATGCCCCTTTAATCCACCACTAGACACTCTCCGTCTCTTTCTCTCTCTCTCTGGCAGGTTTTTTTTTTTTTTTAATCCTTCTTTCTCCTTTTATCACTGTTTCTCTGTATTTCTTGCTCTGGATCAAAGTTTGTTAAGAAAAAAATAAGTATCAGTCCTCAAAAATAAGTGCTGGGTGGCCCCTCCTGCAACCACCAGCTCAAACTAAGCACTGGATTTGCCGCACATTTTCTTTGCAATTTAACTCTTTCAATATCTTCAGTGTTTGATTGTGGCGTTGCTTTGTCTGTAGATGATGTGAATTTTGTATTAAATCTATCCCATTGTCATAAGCTTAAGCCAATTTAGTTTCAATCTTACTAACATGTTTAGAACCCTCTTATTAGAAGTAGGTAACATGGTTACATAAATATAGTGTTAACATTTTAAAAAGAATGTGAACACTCATCCTAAGTTAGACATCTATGAACAAAGGAACAAAATCAATGATACTCTGTCATTGAGCCTGAACCAAAGAATAATTAGTGAGTGCAGAATAAATCCAAAGGGAGGGAGCTGTATTCAACTGAACAAACTACAATATGGTAAAAAAAAAAGCCCAACTCAGACCTCATGGATACGTCACTGGCCAAGAGACATATTCAAATTAAAGGAAGGCAGATCAGCAGCTGTGAAGGGATTCCCTAGATGCCTCATGGTCAGCTTCAGTCCAAGCCTCTCTCCACACACATAAATGGTACAATATGAAAGGGAACAGACCAAGCTTCCACCACATGCAAAAAACAAATGCACCCTGGCTAGCAGCAGGGCATTTATCTGTCACATATAGAAAAGGTACAACATGAAAGGGAGCTGGGCAAGCTTCCCTCACATACAAAGAACACTTTTACCCTGGCTAGCAGTAGAGTGTTTATCCCTCACATATAGAAAAGATAAAGCTTGAAAAGGGGCAGAGCAATCTTCTGTCACAAAGGACAAGTACACAGTGGCTAGCAGCAGTGAAATGATCTCTCACATATAAAAAATGTACTGCATGAAAAGAAGCAGAGCAAGCTTCCCTCACATACAAAGAACACATACACCCTGGCTAGAAGTAGAGAATGTATCCCTTACATATAGAAAAACACAGCATGAAAAGGAGCAGAGTAAGCTTCCCTCACATACAAAGAACACATACACCCTGTCTAGAAGTAGAGAATGTATCCCTTCCAAATAGAAAAGGTACAGCATGAAATGGAGCAGAGCAAGGTTCCCTCACATACAAAGAACACATACACCCTGGCTAGCAGTAGAGAATTTACCCCCTACATATAGAAATGGTACAGCATGAAAAGGAGCAGAGTAAGCTTCCCTCACAAAGAACAAAGAAATTCTTCCTGGATAGCAGCGGAACATGTATCATTCACATATAGAACAGGTATAACATGAATAGAAGCAGAGCAGCGTCCTCACCCTGCACACACTGCCTCAGGTGTGCTCAGGGAGATACGTTTTCGTTGAGACTTATTGCTTCTCCAGCTGACTATGTCATTTTCCGAAAAGTCTATAGGGGCATCTGTGCAAGGGTGCAGCGGTTTAACACAGCTGCCCAGGACCATTATCTGATTAGATGGTTGAGGGCTGGGCTTGGGCCAACAGCATTTCTTGAAATGATTTTTGCAGTGGCAGTATTAACCCAAAATGTGTTTTTTTCATATTAATAATGTCATTGCACATGCGATAAATGTGATTTTATGGAAATGACGAGTCACAGCTCATTATGTTCCCTATCTAACCTATAGAGCAATTAAAAGCAGAACAAACATACAAAAAGAACAACCTTAAATTAGTTAACCCACATGAAGTCCTAAAGCTACTGAGTGCACAATATGCTACTACTTCGTAATATGGCGTTACATTTGCCATATTATTTATGGCTACTGTACCCGCTAATTACCATATTCCCTTCTGGCAATAATTAAGGTGTGTTCTATCCCCAGATCATTATTAGCTCCTTCCGATGTGTGAGATGTAACGTGTTATTAGTGTTTTATCAATATAGGTTTCACCTTACTTTTCACCATTTTCAACAGGAACATTTTGAGGGAATGAAAAGTGAGCAGGACCCATTGGCCTGCTGGAAATGCAAGAGGGCTTTGGCAAAGATGCTGAATATCTGTCAGAGGGCATTAGTTGTGGCATACGTGCCACAAATGATGTGGGGCTGATTTAGAGTTTGGCGGCGATGATACTCTGTCACTATGGCGATGGCGTACCCTCTCCACCAATCGCTCAGTCCGCTACCCAATTCAGGGATGGGCCAACTGTATTTTGCCCAATTTTTATAGATTGTTTTGGAAAAATTTAAAACTTTGGAAAAATCTGATGGCTGGCCATCAACAGTGATGGAGCCAGCACTCAACCTCTTCCAACATTAGCAGGAACCGCTGTGCCACTGGTTCCTGCCAATTTGCAGAGATGCTCATGGGGCCGATGGGCAACTCTAAGTGTGGTGGACGGGATGTACAAAAAGTTTTATAACGGGAGAATGATTCAGCAAATACCGGAGGTGTTTATTTATTCATAGAGTGCAGGAAACTTTGGGGGCTGGTTCCAATTGAGCAGAAATGAGATGTCTGAAAAGTTTTCCTAGGTATGGAGAAATGCTTGAGGAAAAAATCGTACGGGCATATTAACAAGGGCCAGCGATAAATATCGCAAAGCGCGCTTAGCGCCTGCATATTTATCGCCGGCTATCTCTGGATTTTATTGCCTGGTTAGCGCATTATCAACAACGTGCATCGCTGAGGCGATAAAAATTCCACAGATAGTGTGGATATCGCCGTTTTCCATGGTGGAAAACGGCGATATCCTAGATGATAGGGCCTGTGGTCTTAGCCACAGAATCCACCCCCCATGTTAAGTATGCCTTAGTCAGGAATTTAACAGACGTTAAATTCCTGTGTTAAGGCATACTTAACGCGATTTAAAAAAACGATACCCTTCCTTGTTAATATCGCGAAGCTGCCTTCGCGATATTTTCCCTGGTTGGGTTGACAGCCATGCCTACTTTGCATCTCATTAGCGATGCAAAGTTAGGGATGCTGGAAACGGGAGCTAAGTCAGCAAAACACGTGATAGTGTGTCTTTGCTGATAAGGCGATGAAATTATCGCCGCTTTTTGCCCGAAAACGGACGCAAAAGCAGTGATAATTTCATAGCGCCGCCTTGTTATATGCCCCATAGTTTCTGCAGTTGAAACAATGTGTCAGGCTACCCAATTACTGCACAGCCATACATTGCAAATAAGTGCTCACTCATCTAGAAATCTTTGAACATGAATGGACTGGCATTTTAAGTGAAATGTACCACAGGTATTTCGGAAACACTTTTGGAGCTGACTTTATCCAAAAGGGAACTGCTGATGGTTCTACTGAGCTATATACTTTGGGGAATGCAACAGACGATGAGAGAGAGAGGGTACGTGGCTTTAAACAAATAAAGCCTGGCTCTTCGTACGTACATGATGGCCCATGCCTGTAAGCACTGGGATATATAAAACGCTGCTTTGGAAAACATCTTCTCATTGCATGCTACAGCTGAGGTATTTGATAACCTGGAATAATCAGCCCAGCTAAGCATTCTGGTGGTTTCTCCTCCAGTGTCTTTGCTTGTAAATTCATTACCTAAAAGGATGTAAATGCCATTGGACAACGAGAGGAGAAGCTGCAGCAGGGCGGGGTCATCGTTTTGAGATGGGCAATAAGGCGATGCCAACACTGAAAATGAGAAAAGACATGCTGACATTTCTGTACAAACCCTCCATGCAGCTTAGGAAGAGGACCAATGGGTCATGGAAGAATAGATGACCACGGATCCTTCTAGACTGTGAGTCAGTCAAACCATAAGTGTTTGACTATCATCACTCTGCACCCTCTCACCAAGAGCCAAAAACCTCAGCCCAAGCTGGTAGAACAGGCATTTTTTAAATAAGCACATTAGCATAATACCTTTTGTACTGTAACCCATTTGAAAATGGCAGTCAGTTACATTTCACTGGACAAGGCACAGACATCCACTTAAAAAAGGTTCCACTCAGAATTCTTTATAAGACCTGCCCAAGATAGGAACCCCTCTTTTGACTGCTGTGCTCCTTGGAAGTTTATAAGGAAACATAATCTCCTTCCATTATGAGGTGGGTGACCTATCTTGTTCCCCTAAAACTGACAAAAAATATAAGGAATTGTTTGGGTTCTCCATGTGGCGCAGGTTTTTGCCCAGAGTTTTGCAATACTCAGTCCTCCTCCTACGTCAAACCAGTTCTGAAGGAAGGAAGACAACGTGATATCCAATGACATCAGTATTCTGGATCAGAAGGGAGCCATTGTAATGTGTTATGTCTAACCCATTGGTTAGTCAACAACCTATCACTGGTGGAAAAGATGGACAGCACGGAGCTCCAGTCAATGACCAAAATCTGCGAATTAAAAGTGTAGTTAGTTTTTTGGCATGAAAGGCCACCATCTACTGAGGAACTGTTTACTTCCGGGGCACTGACTTGTGAGAACTGATCTGAGGAATGTATATTTGATGATCCACATCTTGCCACCTAACTTGAAATGTCTTCAGTTAAAAGGCATTCATCAGACATAAGAAGTCTCCAGTCTGCCATTTAGTTTATATTCAGTCCCTGGTGTTTAACCAAACTACTCAAGCCAATAGTAGTGGCTCTGAGGTTCAAACAAATGGGTGTGATGATCAATCTAGACAACAAGATTTGAAATTCTGAATCTGGGAATGTGTTGCATGTCCACAACTGTATCACTACAAATCTTATACCACACTGATGTCACTTAATTTTTGGAAAAATAACAGGAATAAGAGCTCGGCTTTCTTGAAAGTGGTGTTTGTAATTGTGTAATTGTTTTTCAGGAAAGTTCATGACATTTGTGAAATCATGCTATTAGAGTGTAATGTTGCTTGCTAGAGGATCTTACAATCTCAAGTTAGAAAATGGTAGGACACTGGTTAAGCAGATATGACCCTCCTAGACATTTTCTGTGAAAACCAATCTTCTCTGGGTGAAATTTACACAATATCAGCTAATCGTGAATGCTAAGAAATTGACGTCAAGTTCAGTTACGTTTTCATATTTAAAAGACATAATTTCAATTTCGGACAGGGCTATTTCTAGATTTCTTAATCATTGCATTTAAAAACACTCTGAACTTTCTAGAATTGAAAGCATTCACCATCAAGGTAGATTTTGTTAGCTTCGAAGATGCCAACAAGTTCTCTGGGAGATGTCCAGGGTATCTTTTCCTATCCAGGCCCCTTCACCACAAGATTCTAAACAATTTAAAGAATCAACATCTAAAGGCCCTGCTTGCCATACTGAGACAATGTTAATTTTTGAATGTCTGCTGTGCTAGAACTGCAAATGTCCCTAAATAAAAAGGGTCAGATGCAAATTGATGTGATTTTGGTGAATCTATTCAGTGTAAGTGATTGATGCGAGAGCTGGAATTTACCATTCAATGTTAATGGTAAACTGACGGATTCCTTCCTAGTGTGTGTTTTATGAAGGACACTGTCCAATTATGTATCTAGCTCAGATGGAAAAATGTGTTAGCAGCTAAGTAAGTCACCCACATGCCAGAAATAAAACCCAACATTCTGACAGCCAGTAAGGGCTTTCTGACACTCCCACCAAGCAAGTGAATCAGTCTCCACTCATAGTAACTTTCAACTGCAGTACCTTCTGATGGACCATCGTGATTGGCTGGTGCAGCAGTTGATGCAATCTTCTGTCTAAATCCTCTAGCTCTTTGATTCTTCTGTAAGATATCAGACCATTGGGTGTCAACAGGTGGATGCTTTCATGCAGAAATGGGATCTGCATGTCAACAATGCTTTACCTCCTTTCTCTTTACCAGTGCAAAATTGATTCCAGTGGGCGAGGATGATTAATCATGATTCTGTTGAAGATACTGAAGCTTAAGTAGTTCTTCAGGAATGTTTCATGAATTGTCCATTCAGTCTTCCCTCATTGCATGCTGTTATGTTGAAGTTTGTCACCGGCAGCTGTGACATGGGCTGCTTGGTTTGGCGACCCGGACAATTTTAATTCCTTCTGTGAAGCTCAAGGACTGCAAACTTCATCAGGAACGTCTGACCTTTGCTCACTACTGAAAGCGGACCAGGTGAGGCACCTGGGGCGTGCTGCTGTACAGAAAGGGAGCTATATCCCACATTTGAAGAGCAGTCTTAATTTCTTGTCAGAACTGGCAGGGTGTGATAAACCATACACAATGATTAGCACAGATTGAGCTACCATTACCTCAAGTTACAACTACCTCGAGGGGGGCAACAAAATGAGATGACCTTCGGGTCCCGTGGCTCGCAGATATAACAGACTTTGGGGCATGAATAAGATTTAAGACTTATCCACAACCTGACTGGTTAATGAGAAACTGTTCTCAAGGTGTGGGGTGATAAACTGATCATGAAGCGGTGTCTGATTTCCAGAAAAAGAGTATTGGTTGTGGACGGCGTAAATACCATGTTGAGGTTTCCCCACCCCTGGTCTGTATTTACATTTTCCAACATTTCTACTCAAACTAAAATAATTTTACTAAAAAATTAGGGCAGGCACAGTACCCTTCACTCAAGGAAGGAAATGAAACTTATGCTAGTAGTGAGGAAGCCGCACACATGCTATGTTCTCTTCATACACAACGGGGAAGGGGGTGTGGTGGCAGATTCTGTAGACAGTCATTAATGTTAACACATCAGTTCTCATTTAATTAGAGGATTAATGGCCTCAAAAGCCTTTTTTCCAGGAAGAGACTGGAGTATGGTTTGAGGGCTGTAGAGGAGTTAGGGGGTTGAGATTATAGATAATGTTGCTTTATTTTAATCAAGCATATTAGGGTCTCTTGTCTTGCCATAGATTCACAATTGTCTATACCGGCAAGAATGAAAAATCGCAGGAACAAGTATTGCACTGTCAAACACTGTATGGAAATAGCATCTTTATTCTGATATATATTTACATGATTCCATGACTTGTTGTGATGGTAAGATATTGTTACATATGTATGCGTTGGTATTTATATGCATGAATCGAGCTCGGTATCAACAGAGTGCTGTTTGTCAATTGGGGATTTACATATTTCAGACTGACATTACATCTCTCATTTTCTACAATTGCACTACATTTCACACACATTTACAATCTTAGGGTGCCAAACGCTAAGGACCTGATTATGTCTTTGGCAGTGCTTGAGCGGGCCGGCACCACCAAACTCGACCACCAGCTGCCCGTCAGAGTAGGAGTTTTCTCCTGGTCTGCGGGGCAGTCCTTTGGCATTCTCATGGGGGTGCCTTTCAAAAAGGCACTGCAATGGGAACGTCAAATCTCGTCCCCTGAACAGCATGAACTTGCAGGAAATGGGGTTCATGCACACAGGGGGGGACACCGTGTGCCTCCCTGCAGGCAACGCATGGGCATGAGGCACTAGGGTGCCCTGTTGTTTACTCACCACCACCCTAACAAATGCGGTCTCACTGCCATGGTTAGGGTTGCAGTGAGGAAACTTGGAATATGCTTGGCGGTGCCGCAGCGGCACTGCCAAGCAGATTGCTGCCACAAGACTGCCACGCCTGTGCCAGTGATCGTGGATCTCTGGCTGCTGCGAAGGTCCTCTCACGGTCTGACCGCCAAACTTGTACTGGTGCCGTGGTCAACGACCGCTATCGTACCTCCACGGCAAGTTTGGAGGTCTTATGGACCGCCAAACTCATTATTAGGCCCTAAATGATTTGCTCACAATCAAAAGATTTGCAGGCAGGAGCCGGGATTAAAATTCATGTCCCCAGGTTGCAACATCAGCAACTCAGTCTTTGGACCACATCGTCTCGTCAAGCATATATTTTTCACTTTTATTCTTTTAAATAAAACCTAATAGTATGCTGAATTAATTTGTCTTCTCTTTGTCTAGACTCAAAAGGATAAATTGGATTGATGTTGATGTTGGTGGAAGTTGAAAGATCCAGTGATGACACGCAAGGTTGATGTGATCATGGTGAAGCTGGGTGCTGCATTGTTGTGTAAAACTTTCTTGATTATCAGAAGATCAAAGAAACAGGACTCTCTCCAAGAAATGAAGGACGGGCCTTCCAAGGAAACTGAAGTAGACTGAACTGAAGTTTCGAAGTTGAAACTATATTGCTCCTACCAGCTTGTAGTCTGCATTTTATTTTCGGTGCTGTAAAAGAGTTGGTATATAAAAAAATAAGCATAATGCTCAACACCAGGCCTTCAATAGAAGTGTCGCGTCCATTTATCTTAGTATAGGAAAAAGTAATTTTACATTGACCTCATGACCTTGGAACCACCAATGAGATCGAAGAATACCGCTAAGAACCTTGGGCCCACCTCTCCTTGGACGGTGTTTACTGACAGTCACAGGTAGCAGCTCCTACCCTTGTTTTCCAGTTAGTACCCCAGTACTGCTTTTTCCTCCACTAGTCGCAAGGGTCCTGATGGTAGTAGCGGGAACAAAGAAAAACAAGCAATGTCAAAACCAATAGGTTTGATGCTTGTATTGGAGCACAGACAAAAGCGCTAAAAATGCCTGCTTCAGTTCAAAACATTTTTAAGGAAAGATTGCTTATAAATACTATTTATGGATTAGATAAGGAATTAAATGTGTGCTGACAGAGTGCACTTGTCAGGTGCAAAACAGTCGACCAAGCATTTCAAAGGAGGTGGAATGATACACAAAACAGCAATTAGGGAGAAGTTGAGACTAAAACACCTCTGTGGATTGGTCCAAGATGTGATTGACCATGTGTCGAGATAATGGCTTATGGTTTCTGAGCAACAGAAAACGCCATTAGGTAAAGGAAACTGAGTACACTGTCATAAACGGTGCAATCTCGATTATATATCATACCTAAAAAAGAGCAACAGGCACATTCATCAAAAGAAAAACCGGTCGCTAACGGTTAGATTCTCAGAATCTGCCCCTTTGCGACCGGTATTTTTGCATTTGGGATGCATCATCCCAAATGCAAAAATCGCAGTTTAAGTAATCTCTAAATTGCGATTACTTAAATTACGATTGCATTTAAAGAATATCAAATTGCAATGCATTAAAGTTTAAAAAAATAGCGATTTCGCTAATAGGGGGGGGGGGCAAATTACCATGAAGTTGAACTTCATGGTAATTTGCAAAACCTTTGAAAAATGCACTTATGTGCATTATTCAAAGTTTCATGTTGTACATACACATGCCCTTAGGGCATGTGTGTGCGCAACATATGTGCACAGATCAAATTCAGGGGTGCAACAGGGTGTCCTTTTGACACCCTTGCACCATGAAATTGCATGCACAATTTGCGAGGACCTATTGGTACTCGCAAATTGCGCTCGCAATTTCCCATTCCTTCCTATGGGCCTGTAGAATGAATGGGAAGCTATTCCTTATTTGCGACTCGCAATTTGCGAGTCGCAAATAAGGAATGTGTAGGAATCGCTATTATTATAGCGATTCCTCCATGCATAGGATTTTGCGAGTCCTTAATTGCGAATCCTTAATATTCGCAATTAAGGACTCGCAAAATCCTAGCTTGATGCATGTGCCTGTATATGTTTTGTAAAAGTGCAAAACAAGTTATTTAGAATGGGCTCTGTTCTCTTCAGTCTCTATTTTGCAGGCAGGAAATTAGTGTAAAAGATCCTTTTCATAGCTTTTCTCCAGCACAGTTAATGTAACTGAGACGGATTTTTTTTCCTTCGGAGTTATATATCCTGTTTCCATTCCTGCAGCCATGCTTGCATTCCGAATCCCAGATGTGTGTGTGCGCGTGCCGTTCTGCCAACATGCCCGAGGTGTGGTTTTAACACGAGCCAGGCTGCAAACTCAATCGCTTCGAGGTGCCAGGGAGAGAAAGGCAAGTGTTCTGATGCACACTTTGCAAGATGGCCCACAATTTGACAAGAATGCAATCTTGGATTAATTTGCAAACTCGTCTCAGTCACTGACAGTGTGAACAACATTTGGAAATGAGGAGAGTCTGAAGTGCCTTTTTGATTATCTGGCGACAAGGAAAGCCTGTTAGAGGAATTGGCAGGGCCATAAGGGAGCAGGGGAATTCCACAGGGATTGAAGGAGAGGGTAATTGATGGTAATTCCCCTGTAATGTCATATTAGTAATATCTTGGTTTTGCATGCTTTATGACTTTGTTTTATTTTATTTCGTGAAGTGATGAAGCTCTGAGAGTATTGCAGAAACAAAGATAGCCTAGACGAAGGCTATATGTTTATTATAAAATGTTGTATTTGGAATAATATTGACATTGAACAGAGCACGTGCTACACACGAAGTAAATAGTTGTAAAAACCTGTGTGCAAACACTGGAGTAGCATATTCATCAACCCAATCCACCCACCCACCCACCCACCCATCCATCCATTCAGCCATCCACCCATCCATCCATCCATCCATCCATCCACCCACCCACCCACCCACCCATCCATCCATCCATCCATCCATCCATCCATCCATCCGATACATAGCTGTGTAATATAATCCAGTATTGGCATGGAGGAGTTCTAGTGACATCATAAAACCAAGAGGCCAAAGGTCGAGTGGTCAGTGAATCAAGTAGAAATATAGAACACGTTCGTTATCCGTTATGTATTATTTACATCACATGTTTATCTTGGGAGATTTGGCTTTAAAAAAACTTTCATTCAAAGTGCAGCTAACAATGGGCAATGTTTTGAGTCAGAATATATAGGTTTTGTTACCTTTTATGCATAAACTGAGAATAAAACAATGTTCAATGGTATATAAATTTGACCTGAACCTTTTAAGCACAGTTGCCATGCAGAGGCATGGCTCTGAGCACAAACATACCCAGGGGCTAGCCCGAGTGGGGTTCCTCTATAGCAGGTATACATTGAATTCATAAACAGCAAACTGAAGTAGCGCAGGGTTTAAGTCGACTATAAGCCATTTTGAATTCAGGTGCAAGAGTCCTGTGGCCCTTGGAGGCAAAGTGAGGGCATTGGTTGGGTAGGAGAGAAAGAAAAACTATCCTTGGGAAGAGCCCAGTGTTCAAGGCAAGAAAAAAAAGGCGGCAGGAGAGGCGTCTGGGCCGGGGATGGGTGAGGGAGGGGGGTGATTAGAATGGCAGACAGTGGCCTTTAAAACTGAGCACCACTGACAAAATATATCCTGGCTAACACCAAACCTTATGTAAGTGTTCCAGTAGGGGTGGAGAAGTACCGGCTCTCCCATTTAGAGGTGAAAGTTGATAAAGTGATACTTACTGTATTACTGCCCTTAAGCACACATTGGTATCAGGAGGGGTGAGCTAAAAGAGGTGTTAATTGATAGAATTTAAAATAAGACAGTGTTGATGAAAGTGGGAGAAAGGTCTGCCTTGGTAAAGGAGAAGAGGGGCTTCTCCCTTAGGATTGAGTCCCTCACAAGTACACCCAGAATGTAGCAGATTTTTTGGTCACCCTGTGAGAAGAAAATGTGAGGATGCCCCCTACTGTTGGCCGGATTACAAGTTGGGGAAGAGTGGTATAGTTGTGCGTATACTGCCCTCCATGATTCTAAAGTCACCCGGGAGGACTCACTCTTGGTATCCCAAACGGTGATGACTCACTCCTGGTATCCCAACGGTGATGACTCACTCCTGGTATCCCAACGGTGATGACTCACTCCTGGTATCCCACCATATGGTTCTGCATTGAAATTCCTCATGCAGACAGCAGTACGATTTGTAGTGCAGCAATGGGCATGGGATGGAGACTACACTGAGAGCAATGGCCTAAGAATACAGTGGCATAACGCAACTTGAAGGGCCGCTCCTGCAAAGAAGGTGATCGGACCCAGGAAGGAGCTCTGGGGCTAGGTGCCCGTACACAGTGCCAGACCTCAGG
This sequence comes from Triturus cristatus, assembly GCF_964204655.1. Classification (NCBI taxonomy): domain Eukaryota; kingdom Metazoa; phylum Chordata; class Amphibia; order Caudata; family Salamandridae; genus Triturus; species Triturus cristatus. Next base: position 113,305,472 of record NC_140592.1, read on the forward strand.
GACTGCCGGGGCTATTGTTAAACCACTGTAAGAATGGGCAGGCTGTTCCTATTGTAGCAGGATCAAGACTGATTTGCATATGGCTGATCTCTGTCTAGAGTGACATAGTGAGTTTAATTAAATGGTCTAGAATGCTGCCCAAGCGATTACCGGTGGACGATATTATTTAAGCATCCCTCTTGAATGGCAGGCATCCAAACTGAAGGATACCTTTAACAGAAGAGTATATATTATGGGACACGATCGAAGCCAAAGTATTGCTGAAACTTCTACCCGTGCCTTATCATGGGAGAGCTTATAATTCTGGTGGGACCACTGGTGTGTAATTAAATGAAGATGAATGGTTGTCTGGGAGACACAAAATGAAACATGAAGACCGAGCCCATAGAGAAATCATGGCGAAAGCATGGATTGAGGGTCACAAACCATAAAAAGCTCTCCCAAAACGCTAAGCCTGCCTGTGCAGCACAGGTTCCACCATCAGCGAGAAGACTGATTTCTCGGTCATTCCATACACCCATCAGGTGAGTGGAGAGCTCTAAACATGGGATTTCCATTAAATGTATTCGAATTTCATGTGTATCCTAACACTGGGCTGTGGATCTCTTCTTGCAACCTTGCTCTTGTTTCTTGCCTTTTGTTATGTGTAAACAATGAAGAATATATCATTCAAATGAGATACTTCTGATTGGACATTGAACTTCATTGAGCATGGTAAAAAAATGGTAAGAAAATGTATAGAGCATCTAAGACCAAGACCAAGCCCCAGTTACCTCCTGTAGTAATTAGTCAGTAACACTGTAATCAAGTGGCCCCAACATGCGTAACCCTTGGGTTCTGGTTCACTTCTACAATAAAGTCCACTAGTGCACCTGATACCAAGTTTCCAAACGCAGGATTCCAGGGAGAACGTGTCGGCATCTCCTCTTCAATAAGCAATTTTGTCAGGTACAGATCTGTTGTATGCACGGTCGGACTGGCCATGCCAGGCATCTGGCATTTACCAAGGAGGCTGAAAGGGTGGGGTCTGGTTTTGAAGTGGTGGGGGGCAGTTTTGTTACTGGGGGCCAGTTTTGCAGTGGTGCTGCAATTCCGGCCCCCCATAACAAAAGTAGCAAGCGTTTCCAGCCTCTCGGAGCCAGGCAGTGCTTCCCCAGGGGCTGGTCTGAGAAAACTGCCAGGGCTATTTTGGGTTCCTAGTCAGGCCCTGGTTGTATGGTGTTCTGAACCTGGTACGACATTCCCCATCAGGTTTAGATGCTGCTGAGAGGAACCTATGCCAAGCTGGGCAGTAGTGTATTGGTTGCAATGAATATTGCCACAACGTGTGTTGGCAATGCAACTTGTCGACCGACCTTCGTCATTACAGGTTTTAGCATGTCTTGAATGTTTTACTACATGCTAGGGATGTAATACAGATTTAAAAAGGATAGCCATCACCCTGATATGTTTTTAACATGAAGCAAGAACACACACCATAAAATAGTTACATTTAACATTTTCTAATTTTACTATCAAAGTGCAAAGTTGATAAAAACCATTACATCAAACATGGACGAAACCAGTAAAAATGAAAATTTCTATGGTTTCCTCCATGTGTAAATAATATATGATTCGATGTTAAAAGAGAGGACTTAAAAGAAGTTTAAAAAAAACCTGAAAGGAAAAAGCTACGTCCAGTAGGGATTAGGTGTGTGCGAAAGTTCTTAGGTGCCTTTCCAGGAACTCTACTGCCTTGATGTTAATCTGTATAAATTTAGGCTGCGGTACCGCAATGATTGCTTCCCTGTACGACCATACAGATACCTGGTTAAAAGGGCCCGCAACATCCTTCTGTGGTCTGCCAGCATTGCCGGGCAGAGACAGAGGATGTGCATTAAGGTTCCTTTATCCTCGACACAGAGTCTACAGTTTGTCTTGGCTGGCTTCAGCCAGTAGGGTAGTTGATCCAGAGTTGGCTGGATTCCTAGATGGATGCGCATGAGTCTGAGTTTATAGTAGTAAGAGAATCTGTAGTCAAAGTATGCTTGCAGCTTTAAAGTGTCATAGGAGTTGATATTTTTCCATGCATGTGCACGCTTTGCCAGGTTCTCTTTGTCTTCTTGCAGTGAAATGAGTCTGGTAGATCTATTTAAGATTTTCTAAACTTGGCGGTTGGAGTCATCATCGTCAATCAACTTTATTTCGCATTTCATGAAATGCATAAAAGTACACATATAAATAGCTAGCATAAAAGAGATAAAACAACATACAATAGCTACTGAAATAAAATTAATACAAGGCCCAAGGTATTGTCCTTTGAATTAGAAGTTGATTCAAATGATACATTTATAAGTAATAGAAAACAAATACATCAATAAAAACAGTAAAGTGCAGAGAGTGTGGTACTAGAGACCTTGCGATTTCTCATGGTGGCCAATAAAAAGGAGGCCAATGCGAAGCAGACCAGAGGGGTTCCTGACAAATAAAAAACGCAAAGTGCTGTGGCTACCGAGCTCATTGAAAACATTTTTAAGACTGGAACGATAAACTCCTTCATCTCGACTATAGATAGTGGACAAATAAAGAGGAGTGTAAGGTCGATTGAGCTGCCTTAGTGTCACTAGGACAAGGCGGTAGGTTGCTTAGAGAGAATAGATTAATTGGTTAACCCAACATTAGTGGGATGAGATTCAATCTGAATCTAGTCAGAATGAAGCGATGATGGTTATTCTCAACCATCCGTAAGTATGAATAAGAGTGATTTGGTATCTGTGGTATGGTTTCATAAAACTTTATGGTTTGCTTCTCTCTATGGCTATCCCACCTGTCACGAGTAAATTTTAATACAAAAGTGGCCTTTAGTCTTGATTGAGGGAAATGCTTACAAAGGGTTGGGGTGTCATACAAGAAATCAAGTCCCAAAGAAATTAGCCTTTCTCTAACATACCGTAGCCAGGGGATTCTGTGTGCATGATCCAAGTTCGAATTTTTTGGTTCAGACCCACAGTACCCCTTTTCCATATGGATAGCCAAATAAAGAGTGGCGCTAGTTTTATAGCATCAGTTATGAAGGGCATGCTGGCTCCTTTATGTACTATGAAATTATTACATGATGGTGGGGCTGACAACAACCTTTTAATGAATGTATCTTCTTGGAGTGGTGTTACATCGCTAATCCCCTAGATTGCTGCCCCATATGTGGCCATTGATAGCGTTTTTGCTAGATACATTTTAGACATTTCTGATATCGGCTTGTGGACGATTTTTGGGGAAAATCTAAATATCGCAGCAAAACTTTGGGTCATTAAATTAATTCGGCTTTGCACCAGCTCCTTCCAGCTTTGTTTGTTGTCAAAAACAATCCCCAAGTAATTCAAATTAGGTACTTGCTCTATTGCTTCCCCATCAAGTTTGCATCTCATTATTTTCTTTTTACCACTGCCCATTGCCATAATGCGAGTTTTGGCTTTGTTTATGTGCAGAACTAGGTCATGCATGAATGCTGTGTAATGTATGATGAGATTTTGGAGTGCCATGGGTGTCCTCACCAGTAGGACAGCGTTGTCTGCATAGAGAAAAATAAGAAAGGGGGTAGACGATACTTGTGGAGTGTCTTTCGTGGCCTCAATCAAGGCATTATTTAGCTTGTTTGTATAGAGAGTGCAAACAAGAAGGGGGCCGGAAAGCAACCTTGTCTGATGCCCCTTTCGATTTTGAATGATTTGGTACATTCACCATTTCTCCCATAGTGTACCACGGTAGTGGTGTCCAAATAGAGCTCTCTAATAAAATTAGTAACGGCGTCGTCCACTCCCATGTCCTTCAGCATAAGCCAAAGTTTACCATGGACCACACATGGACCACACATGAAGGCTATATGTATTTGGGCGTTTTTTGCTATTGTGTATTTCCCAAGTATGAGAGTCAAATTGAGGCACTGGTCTAGAGTTCCCCTACCCTGTTGGAACCCGTACTGATCTTCTGTAAGGATTTCTTTTTTCTCTGCCTATGTTTCTAATTTGTTTGACAGTAATCTACCCATTAACTTGGCTGTGCTCTCAAGCAATGAGATGGGGCAATAATTGGCAAGGATGGAAGCATCTCTTTCTTTTATGTATCAGGATGATTACAGATTTTTTCCATGAAAGAGGGGGACCAGTCTCAGCTATGGCATTAAAAACCACGGTTAAAAGAGGAGGCCAAAAAGTTATATCTATGAAGAAACCATCCATTGGTACCCCATCCGGCCCTGGTGCTTTTCTAGATGGAGACTGAGTCAGGGCAAGTTCGATTTTGTCAAGTTCAGAGGAGAGGTGCATAGAAGGCTCAGTGTTAGAGCTTTCATCTACAATAGGCAATTCCCCTTCTTTCTGGAAAATTTCCTGGAAGTACTTTACCCACGAATCTTCATCAATGTGAGTCTCTAAAGATGGACCACTGTTATCTTTCAGCAAAGTGGTGTTAATAACCTTCCAACGCGGTACTGTCAATGAGGGATGAAGCTTTCTTTAAATTGTACCAAGCCTCCGATTTGAGCTGACTTAACCTGCATGCCCTGGCTAGCTAGACATGCTCTATATTTCTGGGTAGTGATTAGAGGGCCTTTCGAAGATTTGTAGAGGCAACAGAGCAATCTTGTCAAACCTCTGATGCGATGTAAAGACTCTTGCGGGAATCGGGCGTATCAACTGTGATCTTAGGGACATTAAAAGCTTGCTAAATGCTTCAGTTATCAGCGGCTGGTTTAGGGACGGATTCAAGCAAATTTTTATGTCCTCCTGATTGGCCACAATAAAGCACATAAAGAAAGTGGCCACATCGACCTTATTCTATTTCAGAGTAAAGCCATTATATCTGACCATGGTAGGTTGGGGAAATTCGGGAAATTTAGGGCCACTGTGAGATTTCAACTCCTGCATTGATAGGGCACTAGACAGCATGTCATGATCACTGAATTCAGTAAGTCCTTGCACTCTATTGATCAGAGGATTGCAGCAGCTGCAAAGCATAACAGAAATTATGTCTACAAGTTATTTTGAGTTTGGCTGGTTTATTTCAAGCCAGGCGTTTGCTGCTAGTGTGTTGTCCTCTGCTAATCTGAATCTTTCGCTCATTTTAAGGAAGCTGAATTTTATAGCAATTGATTGTTTTATCTAGGCTAGCCCTAGGCATTTTTAGGTCTGCAATGTAAAGTTTGGGAGTCTATGTACAGCCTCATATGTTTTAGTGGTTAGCAAATCAGCAATGTTGCCACCTTTCTTCCTACCATTATTTTGCAGCCATAGCAGATAGTCAGGAGTAGTTTTCCAGCAATGACCTTGTGAAGGGGTCTTAGCATTGGTCCTGTAAGGATTTTGACAAGGTGATAAAACGAAAGGTTAGAGAGGTAGCTTTGGATTTCATGGCATCCATGCGTGCAGAGAAGGAGCCTCTTGAAAGAAAGTATATCCCAAGATATTTGTATTTAGGTTTGACTGCTAATCTGACAACTTGTACCGGCAGGGCTCCGGGTGGCTTTATTTTCTTACTGAACTTCACCACTTTTGGTTTGTTGAGATTCATTTCTAGTTTGTGCTGTTCAGTGAAGATTGAGACAGTGTCTAGGAACCATTGCAGGTCCTTGGGGTCATGTTCAACAGAAGCAGGTCATCTGCATATAGCATATGAGTAAGGCAGTGGCCGCCAAGTTTTGGTGGATGGACAGTCTAAGTCTGTGGATAAGTTTGAAAGGTAGATATTAAAGAGTAAAGGAGTGAGCACACACCCTTGTTTCGGCACAGTAGCTGTATGTATTTTCCATGAGAGTTTTGAACCGTCGCCATATTTAACATGCAGCCGCATATCAGTGTATAGGAGTTGAATGGCCATCATGATTTTCAGTGTTACCCAAAGGCTGGTGAGTTTGTCTCATTATAATTGTTGGGGGACTCTGTCAAATGCTGCTTTGAAGTCAATGAAGCAGGCATATAAAGTTGATTTTAAGTCATGTGCCTTTTTGATACAAAGGGTCAAGGCAGCTAGGTTGTAAAAAGTTCCCTGGCCAGTACGAAATCCTGCTTGGCTCCAAGGGCTAAGCACCAGAACTGTCCACCCATTCTTGTAGGTCTTGCAGCACTGAGATTGCATAGTACTTGGAATCAATATCAAGCAGGGCTATTAGACGATAATCTGCGGGTTGCCTCTATCTCACCCTTTGAATATTGGGTAGATTATTGATCCATGCTTGGAATCTGGGACTGTTTGCTGGAGATTCACTGCACTAAAGAGAAGGCCAACGTTTTTTGCCTAGATTGGTCTTGGTCTTATACAGGGTGGAAAGGAGTCCATATTACCTTCCTTGCTGCTGTCCACACTGAGTCCACACTGAGTCGGCACACTCTGTCTCCTTCTGCATGCCTCAATGCATCTTCGTGCCTCCAGAAGATTCTTTCTTTCTTGATGCACAATGCTCAAAGTTCTGTGTTCCCCAGCGAAGTTGATGATGCAGTTGCTGGTGGAGATGACCATGATTTTGTGGGGCAACTGGCAGGCCAGTGGCCAGTGTAGGTGGTCTGTGGTCCACAGAACCTTACTTCAATGCTTGCAGATAACTTTCTAGGGCTTTTTGTTTAGCTGGTTAGGTTGCTTGGGCTGTTGCTGCTGGTAATTTCTGTGGATTCCCCCTGGCAGTTCTGATCAGCTCAGGTCAGGTTAGCTCTTAATGCACTGCCATTTATGCCACCTTATCACACCTCTATCATGATGCTGTCTCTCCAATTCCATACCTCCTGGTGGATGGATGGTTCTGGTCGGCGGTGAGTGGGTGGCAGTGCGGGTGATGGAAGAGCGCTCTTGGCAGGGAAGATGAGGCTGTGGCCAAGGGCACAGGCGTGGGGCCCACAGCTGATGCTGTCTGGTCCACAGTGGTAGAGTAAGGAAACACATGTGAATTTTTGCAGCAGGAGCAGCTAAGGTTCGGCAAGTTCGGCACAGCACGGCTTTCCCCTTGAGCCTACAACAGCGGTGCCCATGACAAATGGTTTGACGCCCTCAGCGTCCTTCAGCGTTAGTGTTGATGTTGAATAACATAACCTAATTAAAATCTGATCACTGTAACAACCAATAACATTACATAGGGTGACCGGTATGATGATCATACAATCAGAATAAAGTTACCTTCTCTGGTGGTACTAATTATATACACGGCAGGGCTTTGATCTCTATATGGGTGAACACCTGGGATGAGAAGCCAGTGACACAGCATCTGCCTGGATTTGTTCTCCCTGTGTTGCTGCGTTGTCTCTTCATACTCAAGCCAGATTCATAAAGGGGCTACTTTGTCTAAACCTTGCTGCTACCGCCAGCTGATTTTTGGAGCTTGTACAATTAGCCGTCCCCAAGCAATTATAAAGAAGTACAATGCTCGGCTAAAACTCTCATTAGCAGCACTCTAAAGAGCTAGGACATATATATTTTCCTAAATCCTGTGGTACGCCTTCACTACTAGACTACAGTCAGGCAAATTAACGATGTCTGTGCTAATAATTGCAAGCAAAGAGTACCCTGCATACAAGATTAAGAAGGAATAGTGTGTAATGGCACCATTCATTTTGTGTGGTCCTGAGTATATGTCACTCAGATCAGGGGAGAATGCATAGTACTGGCTCATAATAAAGATCTGAGGCTCAGGCTACAAAAACACAAGTATCACATTGTCAATTTATACAGCAGAAGAACAAAGATTGGACTGTCACAAATAATAGACAATGGGAGAAATCAGAAAAGAAAATTTACATTCAACTTACAAGCATACTAGTATTGTGTTTTAGAATGCATTTAGAGCTGCTGTAGAAATGTTTGCTTTATATAACAAGGCGAGGGAGTGAAGAGGAAGTGTTGTATGCGGACACTAGGGCGGATACGTCCTCCTCTAGTACTAAGTAATTAAATCAAAAGGATCCACCACATAGATCGGACTGTGTTCAAGGACATGTGTTACTCATCCATATGTGGATTCACACAGTGTTTGCTTAAATACCCCTCACACACCAAAAGGGCCCGTGGTGTCATGCTGCAGAATGCATTATTAGTTAATCCTGCTTTTCCTAAAACCAGTCTTCGTCTCACTGATATGGGATATAGAGCATCCGTAGCTTAGGTAAGAGAGTTCTCATGAGAACTTTCCCTTATGTTCCAAGTGCTGTAACAATGCCATACTAATATACTGGCATGAATGCTTACCGTGCGAACTAAAGGAAGAAGACATAGGAAGACTGCCAATACCATTTGACAAGTGAACATCATTGGTTCAGAGGGATCACCTCCTAATAATAGTTGTTACAATTAATGTGTTTATAATAATGAATGTTCCTAGCTAGTTAGCTACCTTTTTTCACTCTCCAGCTTCTCGTCTTATTATTCCCATCCCTTAATCGCTCTACAGAACAGATTCTTTGGTTGCTGATAGCTAATGCTAAAGGTGACTATTTCTCTAGATACTTGACAGATCAATGCTACTGCAAAAATCATCCTTTTATTGACAGTTGTTACTGCAACTGTGGGGAACTCGTCTGAGTTTCCAGAACGACTCTTTATGGGAAGTTCATTCCAGCTCTTATTTGCTCTTTTTAAAAAAAATAACTCTTCATGGGTTTCTTTTCAGACTAGGTTAGGTCCATTAGCTAGATTAGGGATTATCTTTAGGGGACACTGTGTATTGATTTTATGCTTTCACTAATCAAATCTTATTGATTTCTGTATACGAATGACCTGAAAAAAATACACATTTCTACTAATGTATTAAGATAAATAAAGGTGTTGGAACCTTTCAAACTTTCTCTTCATTGACTCCATTAAAATAATTCTGATTGTCAATAATTTACATAAGCTTTAACTTATTGTAAGCTTTAATTCTAAATACGGTGTACAAGGGTCATCAGCCTTGCTAAAAGTCATCAGGATTTACAGGAACGAGATCCGTAAGATGGGTGTAAGTGTTAAGATGATACTTGGCTGATCCTGAGACTTTCCCGCAACAGCATTGATTGATGAAAGTGCCCCAGAGTCATGCACAGCGGTGATCGGAGAGGGAACAGCGGTCATAGAAAGCCTAAACATTCAGGTGAGCATTCTCCTTCACACAAACTTTCAAAAGGAGCCTTAGCAAACAAAACTGAGAAACCTAGCATATCCAGCTCCAGAACCAAGCATCATATACTGGACAATCCAACAGCACTGGAAGCCCAAGTGTATTTAATATTCCTAATCTTCCAGCGGAGAAAAGCTCAGGATTGTTTAGGCAAACAGAAGGATGGAAGAGTCGGGAGAGATGGGCTACTCAAGCAGAAGACTCAAACAGCTCTAATTGTAGATAAAAAATAAAACTCCAGAACAGAAAAGGCTGATTCTCCTGAAGAAATGACTTTGAAATAAATAGTTTAGCGTTGTAAGTTGCCAAATTGGCTCATCGACATTTGACCCCAACTATCTTCTCTGTCATTCCTTATTTCTCCTCAACAGCATCTCATGGAGTTAATGAGATCTAGATGGTTGGGAGGATACGGTGACTTAGTTGGCTTCTTTTGAAGTAGTCAGTGGGTAGAAAATGTTGCCTGATCATGAAATTGCACCTGAGCCTCCTGTCACTCAGTGGAATGGGGCAAATTATTAACTCTATGCCACAGAGTAGAATGTGAATGAGAATACCAACACAGTTGTGGGACTTTCTTGATTTGACCTGAAAAGCCCTAGCCAGACCAAGACAACATTTAAAAATAAACTTTCAGTGATAAATTGTACAAATTTGACAGACTTTGTGGATTAGTGTTATTGTGAAATTAGCCATCTTTGCACAAGTTCACCTGCAGGTGAAAAGTTGCACAAAAATTTTTTAGGTGGTGGATTTATAACGGAAAGATTTTATTTTCAGGATATTTTTTCAATAAAAAATCAATTTTGTGGAAATGTACCTCAAAAAGCCTAGATCTTGCTGGATTTTTCACTCATTATTTTTCAAACTTTAACAATTTACTACTGTGTGTTGTTTTATGAAAAACATGGTAAAGTTTGTAAGACGCTAACCCTGGAAATTGTACATACATTGGGTAGGTAAATGAAAAGAAATTGATATATCCCAAGAATTATTTGTAGTGCTGTCAAAGCAGCACCATTTTGTAAAATCATTCCAAATGAGCTGTGCCAACACTTGCCGTAGTCATGATTTTTGACCTGTAAGTGTTTTTAGTGGCTACAGGCAAGTGGACTGCAAAAGAATCAGAAGCGGAGGAGTACCAAGTAGGCTGGAACAACTATACAAGGAGGAGTCTAAAACCCTGCACAATAACACTATACAATCAGGCTTCTCCAACAAGTATCTCATGACCTACTGGTAGCTCTCCACGTACCTGTAAGGAGCTCTCATAGGTGACACTTAAACTACTTAACAAAATGTTTTTCTTGGTTGAATTGATATATTTATACCAACATTTCAAGAGAGTAGTTGAGAAGAACATGTGTTTAGTTTCAGATCTCATAGGTAATGTTTGGAGCAACATGGCTGAGTTTCCAAAATATGTTTAAGGCTGATATTTGAGTAATAAATCATGTGCGACTAGTAAAACCTTTTGCAAATGTTATTACCTTGATGCGGTAGGCCTTGCAACTGTGGCTGTTATGTATTACCCATGAAGAGGCAGTCCAGATTGACAAATCCTTTTATACATTGCCGTTTCCAACCATGCCTGATCGACTGAGGAGATCTCTGGTAGTAATCTTGAATAGGTTGGCCAATAATGTAAACTTGTCTGCTGTGGTCACTAATACAACAATAATAATATTAGTAGCTCTTGATGAGATTCATTCAACATAAGTATCTCTTATTACAGAAGATTAGAGAGCACTAGCCTGGATAAAGTATGAGGCGGTGACTCTATGGTGCATCTTGCTAAAATCACATGCACTGCGATGGAAGATAATACCCCAGGAGCAGAAGGCATGATATGTTTCCTCAAATTCAAGTCCGCCACTTCCTTCTCAGGAGCTTTTGTGTATCCCCGTCCTTGCCTAAGAGGACATTTCACAGACTATGTCGGTTCCTTTTTAACACCATTCATTTGAAAAGCAAGTGGCCAGTGTTACTGTTCTGGGCGACTTCAATTTCAATTTTGAGGAATTTAACAATTCCAGTCCCATTAATCTTACATAATCCCTGTTGGCTCTGGGATTTACACAGCTAATTGAAGATGCTGCATATTCTAGATCTGATATTTGATAACCACAGCTTAATTTCTCCTGAAACACTTCTGCCGTTAATGTGTTCTGATCACATCACTATTTCCTGTAAATTAAATTTCTCCCAACTATTTGAGACTCCAGAAAACATTAGCCTCCACAGAAAAATAGACTGCGGTCTAAGGAAAACCAGTTTACTTCGAAACGGCGATCCAACACATTCGTTCTCCAGCGATATTGACACAGCCACAAATTAACTCAGTGGATGGATTAATAGAGCCTTAAGCTTTATTCCCCCCATGAAAGCAGCTATTTCCCAAAAGCAATAAATGTTAGATCCTTGGTACGCAGATAACCTTTAAGAAATTAAAAGGTTCTACAGGAAATCCAAAAGACTATGGGAAAAAGTCACATATAAATATTAACAACTGACTAATTACACCCGAGCAGCCTGATATAGGACCATGATCCCTAATGTCAATCACCCCACCAAGGAATTGTTCCCCACAGTTGAACAATGTAGCAACCCTGAAATGTGGAAATCAACTATTTCTGTGTTGCAGGTACCATTCAAATACGTGGTTACATTGTTCGGAGAAAAAGTTGAAACTTTAATGACACCCCCACTCTTTCCTGACATCACAAATGTGTCTAATTATGCCAGCTCAACACCGACTTATTTTAGCAGCAGATTTGAAGATTTTTCCACTCGTTCTAAAGATCAGGTCTTTTAATATTATGCACAGTAACCAACTCTAGTTCCCTGTTAGACCCCTGTCCTCCTTGCATTTTACACTTAGCACACAAGAAAATTGGCCCTGACTGCAAAATTCTATATTCTCTGTTTGAGGACTTCAGTGGTTCCAGTTGTCTGAAAAAGTATTTCATTGCTCCTTTGATTAAACAAAGACTACAGCAAACTTTGCTGTTCTCGTCAACTACACACCCGTTTCATTACTCTGTTTGCCTACCAAGGTTATGGAAAATCCATGCCTTGTAGCCTATTAGAGTATTTGATCTCCATTATTCAATTAGGACTTAGACCTGCATTAAGCAAAGAATCAGCTCTTCTAACCATAGCAGACAATCTAAAACTCGTCCTTGCGGCCTTGGCCTCCCTAAACCTATCCGCAGCATTTGATAATGCGTCACACTCAGTGCTTCCATCCAGACTGACAGATTTCAGGATTTCAGTGTCAGCTTTTGAATACCTTCAGTTCTTTCTTTCCAAAAGATAAAAATATATACTGCACACCTTACCAGTCCTTGCATTTTTCATTCAACTGTGGAGTTCCGCAGGGGCATTACTCAGTCCACCTCAATTTAACATCTATATCTCTCCACTAGAAGCATTGTTAAAATCTTTAGGCTTCAACATCATCTCCTGTGCCAGTGATACTACGATCCATGGACCTGATTCACTGAACTAACTTAAGACAAAATCCTAAACTTACTACTATTTTGGTATTCACCGAAGGCACTTACTCATTTTGGTATTCACAGAAGGCATTTACTCATTTCGATATTCACAGAAGTTAGGAGTCCTAACTTTAGGACTCCTAAATGCCTTCTGTGAATACCAAAAGTCTTAAAGTTAGGATTTTTCTCAGTTTAGGAGTCCTAAAGTTAGGAGTCCTAACTTTACTACTCCTAAACTAAGAAAAATCCTAACTTTAAGACTTTCGATATTCACCATAGGCATTTAGGAGTCCTAAAGTTAGGAGTCCTAACTTCTGTGAATACCGAAATGAGTAAGTGCCTTCTGTGAATACCAAAATGAGTAAGTGCCTTCTGTGAATACCAAAATGGCACTAAGTTTAGGATTTTGTGTTAAGTTACTTATGTGAATCGGGCCCAATGTCACCATCTCAAGGAATCCTAAAATGACTAAAATGAAGTTTGAAGAATTCATGAGAGTAGCCAATTGGATGTATAAAAACGATCTCAAACAGAAGGGTGAAAAAAAACGGATATTCTCTGCAAACTGTGGAACCTGCAGTGGTGGCTGGAAGAAGTAGCACCCTCCTCCCATACCAGCAAAATTTCAAAGAAATCTGGGCATTGTCTTCCACAACTATCTTTTCTTTTCTAGCCAAACCAACCAGGTAGGGGCATCCTGCTTCTACAGGCTCCGACTTATAGCATTGGCTACAGTTACAAAATCATTTTTCATTTAAAGTTCTATGCTTCAGACATAAAGCTGTACACCATATTGGACCACTGTACATCAGAATTGTTTTTTCAAGATATCATCCAATTATGCACTTGTGCTCCAGTTGACGGAACCTGCTGGTGGTTCCCAAGTGAAGAAAAGTGGACTAGGAAGAAGAACTTTCATCCATTCATCAGCCATACTCTGGAACTCCTTGCCAGAGGATTTAAAGTTCACAGGAGACCATCTGACATTTAGAAAGAAGCTTAAAGCCTGGCTCTTTCAACACACTGTTTCTTTCTGAAGAATTGCACAGAGGTTGAGACTATGTGAGACCCTGGACCCCATATGGGGTAGCAGATGTGCTATACAAAAAGCATTTCATTCATTCACAGAGGCTGAGGATCTAAAATGTATTTCCTATAAAACATATTCTAGTACCAGCCATTTCAACTTTACATGGAGCCACTTGGTGCTCTACTCACAGATAGCAGCATCAAGATTTGCCAAAATGCAGATGATACACAGCTCTGCTTGAAAGTCATCTCTGCTTTAGACATCTAATGCCTCAAACATTGTTTGCAGACCATCTAGACCTGGATGTCCAGTGCCTACTTGAAGCTCAACACAACCAAGGCAGAATTCCTGTTTTTTTATCAGGAACAACAAACAAGAATCAGTGCAACCCTGCCTCAATGACATGAACGTTGACAGCTTCAAAACCCAACTTTCACCAAATGCCAAATCACTTGGATTCATCACAGCCGTCACCCTCACTGTCAAGAAACACACTGTCGAAGAAGCAACAAAGGCCTAGTAGCAGACTTCTTTTCTAAAGAAAGTCAAACTATTTATTTCAATGCAAAAGCCCTTGTACTCTTGCATCTGGTTGGTGGGAATGCCTTGCTTCATGTACTTCCAGACTCCACACTGGCACCCTTGAACTGTATCCTACCTGCCACATCACATCCAAACAAGGGCCTGAAGAAATATGATCACATCACCCTCATCCTGATGGATTTCTATTGGCTCCCTGTGCCAGCCCGCACCATCTTCAAAACCAACGGCATCATTACCAAGCCATCACAACCAGAAACCCAGCTCATCTTGAATCCAAGCTCACTATCTCTGTTTGATCTTGTAGCTAGGATACCATCAGGCTGCAGACTAAGACGTCTCAAAAAGAAAATAAAACAAGACAAGCAGGCCTTTTCCACTTAGGCACCCAGGATCTGGTACAACATTCCCAAATACAACATACATGCCCCAATGCTGCTACAATTTTGGTAAAAGTTGAAGTTTCAACTCTTTAAAGAACACAACATCACAATGCATTGACCACCCACAATCCAACTCTTTCTTCTATTGCTCATTGACTTTATGATTGACTTTGACCATGAACGCTCTCTGCTGTTTTTAGGCAAGGTTGGTGCTATAGAATAAAATACACATACATACACACATACATACATACACACATACATACATACATACATACATACAAACAATCATGTCTGCTTGTAAACAGAGACATCAGCTTTGTTTTGCTATTCTCCTGTTTTGAGGTTTTATGAGGCTGAGGTAAACCTGAGACCTGATCCCGCGTTTTTCCTTAAAGTTCTCACTTCATTTCAAGATTCGCAAGAGGTGGGTTCTTCCGTCTTTCTATTCCTCTCTTTCTTCATTGGTGGAAAAGAGCTTTTAAATACAGCGGATGCTGAATGAGTTCTGTTAATTCATATGAACAGGTAACATGAGTATAAAAAGTCAATGTATTTGTTTGAAACCTTTGAGCAGTCAGGAAAAGTTGGGAGAGCAACTAAAATGACATTGAGCAGATGGATAAATTCCACCATTCTCATTAGTCGACTGCAATTAAGATGAGGCAATTCATGGTTTTGTTTTGAGAACAAGGACAAGAGAGGTTGAGCTTCTTGAACAGAGCTGCGAGGAATTTCTATTCTGGAACTCTGCAGAGCTGAGACTTGGCTGTAAGATCGCACACGTGGAAGATATTATCGTTTCCAGAACATCACGGATTCAGAAATCATCTCTGGAATTTGGGTTCTTAAATCTGCCATGGTTCAATTCAATTTCTTTGTATTATTTGCATTTGAAGCACTAAAAAAGGTTTGGTCTCTTATATACATTAAAATGTATGGGCCTTATTTACAAAGGTAAATTTACAGTTTTGGTATAATTTTACAATTTGTTTGGTATTTGCAAACTACGAGTGTATCTTTAAGTGTACCACCTTCACGACTGTGGAGAAATCACACATTAAATGATAGGACAGTCACTGCAGTCGTAAAATACTACACGTAAAACTACACTTTTACTTAGTGAATAGCAAAAAAGGAGTAAACTTACACCAAAAGTGTAATTTTACCTTCGTGAATAAGGCCCAGAGTTTTTGCATATTTACGTCAGCATGGAGTCAATTGAATAATGGCCTATGGCTATGGGATACCTCATATAGTAATGCCTTGATGGTGATGAAGAGGTAGAGGAAATGCCCTGACTGATTACTGGTAACCTTTATTACTCAGTCCAACTCACCCTCGTCACAGTCATTACATCCCACTGACTCTCCCTATTTTTGAGCCTTTGATTTGGCTTGGAAAGATCAGGAGGAGGACGGGAATCTCAGATCTTTTATGGCACCCAGAAAGTTGGGTGGGTGGTGTTTGGATTTCAGCACTCCTGTTTTGCAGGGGCGTCCGGTACAGGTAAGAGCGGTAGGGTATTGGGGTGGGACGGGGGCGAAGTCAACAGACAAGGGAAAAGGGAAAATAAAATACAAATTTTATAAAACCACTTACCTTGCGCTCGCGGCATCGCGAGTCGGTGATACGGCGAGCGCAAGCTAAGTGGTTTTCTTTTTTTTCTTTTCCCTATTCCGTTGTCTGTCGACCTTCCCCCTGCCCTATCGCTCTTACCTGTAACAGCCGCGCCTGCTGTTTTGTCGCGGTCTTGGAGGCGGGATTGACCTCATATAATAATGATTGACCAAGAAGAGTTAGAATAAAAAATGAAGATTACCAGTAAGTTTTTGGACCAATAGAATTGACTTTCCCATTTCAGACAGTGATTGTGATCCAGAGTTCTCAGCTATTGGGGGCGCAGTTCTGCGTTGGCTGACGTCACTCCCCAGGCCATACCTCTAAGTGCGCAGGTCACAAGTTTGATTCTCGACCTGTCGTCCGTCTGACGTGGGTGGACAAATATATCAATAAATGGATAAAAGTTACACCTACAATTTACAGCTCTAGGTCATGGCAGAAATGCGGTATGAGGCGCTATAAAAAATCAAGGTATTGTTGTTATTAATTTACTGCTGTTAGACATGGCAAAAATGCTGAATGAGGCGCTATAAAAAGGAAATTATTGTTGTTATTGTCAAACAAATCAAGGGAACGCTTTTCCCAGAGCTACTGAAAAGATGAGAAGGGTGCAAACTTCAGGCGTGAAGTGTTTGCATCTTCCATTACAGTTCTGGAAATCACATGTTTGTGGCACTTGACGAATCTGCGATTCCTGACCCTGATGCGAACCTTATCCATGCGAGGCTCAGCAATAGCACATCTGTTCGCTGCGCTGGGAGACATCTTTTGTATGACTTCCATTAATAGACTGCAGCAATTAAACCCACAATTAATTAAATGGCTTCCAAATATGAAATGTTCCGTGAGTGGCTGCTGAGAGAGGAATTAGCTTTTATCCGAGGAAAATGCTTTCAGTGGGCGAGAGCGGCTTTGGGTGCCCGGGGGTAATCGATTCTTAATGTTACTTCGAGGAGGGATTAGAAAAAGGCAAAAGCTTTTTTTTATTTTTATTTTGCAAAATTGCTTTTAACTCGTCACAGTAAAAATATCTGAATCAACAATATTTTTCTTCACTCCTTGATTGGTTCTCACCCTAATCACCAGTGATTTATCCTTACCTATAGGCAGGGCCACTGGAATTATACGGCAAAGAAGGACCAAATTATTCAGCAGAGTTAACTAAATTATGTGGCAAAAAAACGCAAAATTATGCCGCATACTGAGACACATTTTGTGATAGCATTACTATATTATTTAGTCTTTTTTCTATGTGTTAACATTGTCTGCTTTATGATTTCACCTTTATAGGAACAATTTAACACCCAAATAAAACAAAAAGTAACTTAAAGATGACCAGTCAACCTTTGCGAAGAGCTTTCCAGTGCACAGGAACACGTGTCACATTGTTTTCAGTAACACTTGATCTGCTTGACCTGGATACATTTCTTTTGGTTGAAATGTGTATTTTATGCAGCAGACTGATTAAGTGGCAATTGCTGCAAATCCATCATTATGGGAAAAACAGTGGCAGAATCGCATAATTCCAGTGGCCCTGCCTATGCACAAAGTTTTCTTCCTGCATCTGGGTACATGGGTGGGGAGGGGGCCATCACACTCGATGTGGCTGTCTCGCCAACTAGAGGCCCATTGTTCTGTCTTGACTTACAACACCACTCTCCTCCCCCCCTTCATTCATTTCACCCTTCCTAACCGCAAAAACTCTTACTTCCTGATTCTGTGGTCTTACCCATTCCCACCCTGCTCTAAGACCATACCCCTAGTGAGAGCTCACCAAACCAATCTGCATCTAAATCTCACCCTTACCCACCCACACAGTGAGGCATCATCATTTCCAGACCCTCAACAACATGTATTTCCACTGGCAATGCCCTCTCTTCCTTGTCTTGGTTAATTTTGTGATAGGTCTGAGCCACAAGCAGGCATCCAGCGTTCTTTAAGTCAACAAGCCTGGATTCACGAGTGGTAGATAAACGATTGAAGTGTCATGCATACCATATAGTCATTTGCGCTCTTAACCACACATACTCTGAGCTGGGCCTGGACACCAAGTTTCCGTCGGAGAGGCTAGTTTATCTGGTCCCCACTTGACTCTTGATAATGTCAGTGAACACCACAGGGCTCATCGGGGGCACCGAAGTAGAACTTATGAAGGGATTGGGATAAAGGCTGCTACTGCATGGGTGCAGAATGCCACAGGTGGTCTTATTAGCCGATTCCAAGTTTCCCATCTCAGAATGGAGAATAACATGTTTTTGGAATGCACCGGTGGTTTCCCCTTGAGGTTCTCTATCTGAGTGCCATGGTATTTGGAAGGAAATGCCACACTGGTTCATTCTGATGGATTTGGGTGCAGTATTTCCTCCACTATTAACAGTGGCGGTCCGTGGAGGGAGTTCGGTGGGGCAGTGAGGCGGGGCAGGGGAGGAGCAGGGTGGGGAAATGTAAACACCGGAATATGGATGAACGGAGGTAAGTACACATTTAAATAAATAAAACGAATTTCGTTGCGCGCGCTGCATCGCATTTTGAGATGCAGCGCGCGCAAAGGAATTTGTTTTATTTATTTAAATGTGTACTTACCTCAGTTCATCCATATTCCGGTGTTTACATTTCCTCCCCCGCCCCGCCTCTCTGCCCACCGAACTCCCTCCACGGACCGCTACTGACTATTAATCACTTTGTACCTCAGAATAGTAGATAACACAGTACTATACATGTTTTGCCCCATTCTAAGCTGCACAACTCAGAATGTTGAGGTTTTTACTCACATAAATTCAACCAGATTTTACCTGCCAAAATGCATACAGGGAAAAATTGCAGTATCTTGCCTTCTTATTGGAATGAGGGTGTTATGGCTGTTCCTCACATTAAAAAGAATCCTGAATCTAAGTAGAATTTGTTCCTTATTTGAAATGTGAACTTGGGCCACAACATCATTTGCCCTCAATTTCACACTTACCTCTGGATTTTCAGAGAGCGCGTTATTACATGTACTAGGTTGAAAGCTCATATGTCCCTATAGTAGCCCCCTCCCATTAGGGGCTACTATTAGTGATCAGGGGGCCATAGGATAACAAGGGCTGTCACCCAGTTACCCCCAGGTTGCCAGCTCCATTTTGGCCCCACTGACAAGTGTAATGTATGGTATTGAACAACTTGTCTCATCAAACCCGAATTTTTCCCAAAGTCAGATTTAATGTGACATGCACCCAGGTGGCTACCTTAGAGGTTTCCCATCTAATTGCCCTAGCCTTTCCTGTGCCCTCACTGACAGCCTGCAGCTGCTGCCACCAAGATAGGAATCTAACCCCGCCAGGTGGTGTGAACACCCCCGTGAGCCAGAAACAAAGGCATCCCTGGGTGCGAGGTGTCACCTCTCTCCCTGACAGGATGGCTAGTGAAGTAGCGCATCAAGGTGGTGAGCTTCAAATCTCCCACCACCTCTGATATGCAATAGGGAAAAAGCCAACCCCCCTGCCCCAGGCACATTTGCAGCCAGGGCTGGTGGGAAAATTAAATAGTCAGGAGGTGCGCACCCCCAGAAGGCTAGCCACATCTTTTAGGTGGACTAACTGGTCTGCACAAAAGAAGAAGGGTTCTTCCATTTCTAAAAGTGGCAGAATAGAGGCTTTTGGTTCAAACGGTGTCACACTCCCCAGGAGGTGGTCACCTCAGGGGAAGATTATCTGATGGGACTAGTAGCCCATTGACTACAAGTTGCCACACCCCTAGTGCCCCAAAATCTAGGATTTTGGCACATAAGCAAAAGACACACAGATGATGGATGGAATGCAGAGCAAATCAAACATTCACCAGCAGTCAAGAGATCTGGGTTAAATCCATTGATCTTTTGCTCACAATGCCACCCCAGTTTAGACCCAGCCATATTCAAATCAGTCTTGACCCTGTTCTACATGGGAACAGTTCAGCCTGAACTGCCAAGCCAGGTCCTCCCTAGGCTGGAAACAAGCATCCTGGGACCTGTTTAGGGGCATCACCCCTCATCAGCCAGGCTAGCTTTAATCCAGTAACACAGTGAGCCCACGTCTGGGTATACCTGGTGCACTTAGGGCGAGAAAGCAAAAGACACACAGATGATGATGGAATGCAGAGCAAATCAAACATTCACCCCTAGTCAAGAGATCTGGGTTAAATCCATAGTTCTTTTGCTCACCATGCCACCCCAGTTTAGACCTAGCCATCGAGGGAATCCAGCAGCATATTTACCCTGATGCGTTTGTGGCTCCATTGTTGTTATTTTTTCGAACCCCCTTCCTCACCAGCACCATCTATGGGGTAAAACCAGCAACCACAGCTCCTAAACAGGCAAGCACAAATTTGGGGACTGTGACGAAAAAGTCAACCACAGAGTGTAGGGACCTATTTGGAGTATACATCTTAAACCTTTTCCTTAGGTAAATAGGACGAACATTATGCATTGCGTGGGTTAAAACAGTCCTTCTAGCTATAGGAAGCCAGTGGAGCATGCATAGTGCAGAAGATGAGCCATGTCAGGGCAGGCCCAGAGCAAACTTGACCGCCATATTTTGCACATGCTGTAATTTACTCAGCACAGCCTGAGGAGCGCCCAAACATAAGACACTTTGAAGCATGGTTAATTTATGTTTTTTTGCAACATATGTAAATTAGATCCCTGTAAATTGACTTTTGTTCAGTCAGCCCCAACAGAACTCTGCGTGATTAAGGGTAAGGGGTGAGAAAGACAGGATATAAACATTCCCAAGTGCATGGTCCAAGCCGCTGCCTCCCTTTGTCTCCAGCAGAACACACTTCCATTAGTCAAGCATCCTGAGTTGTTCAGCAGATAAACACTTGTAGCTTTGCTTTCTGGGACTTGTGCTGCTTAAGGCCTTTTAGCATCAGGACTACACGTTCCAGAATGCAAAGCAAAAACCGGACTTACTGAGATTCTCTGGTGCGGAACTGTGAAACTGAAGGCGCTCCACAAAGTGCACGTGAGAGTGCACGGGGCCTGTAATTTATCTTTTCCACTATACGCATGGGCCTACAATTCCCAGCGTGCGTGGCGGTTTGAAGAAAAAAGACACGACTGGATAAAAGTCTGGCTCACAGTACAGGAGATCTTGGGAGTCGTGGCACGTACACCTGAGGCAGCCTACACCTGAAGCAGCGCACGCCTGACACAATAAACGCCTCCCGAGTCACGACATATCGGAGTGACGTGCAACCGGAAGTGTGAGAAGGGATTGCAGAATGCACGTCTGAGATAGCATATATTTCTGACTGACAAAGGTTAACCGGTGCAGTTTGTTACTGAGACAGCACTCAAGGGAGACCTCACACCGATTAAACGTCACACACCCGAGGCACCACCAGGGCAGGGCGCACCATAGCACAGGCTGAGCTGTGTCAAGTGAAGGTGACGGCAGACAGTGGCCTGGCACATTATCTACGTCCTGAGAGCCGCTGAGTGAGCAGGAGGTCGCCCCGAGGTCACGGAGCACTTCACTTATTAGCACTGCCTGAGGGTTTTCATTTAACACAATCACCAATCGAGTGGACTGGAAACAAATCAATGCATGTATTTCCAAACCGAACAGCAGAACACGCGGATAACTTGACATTTCCCATTAAAGGCAGCAGTATGTTAAGGGTAAACGGGCTGCTAGTTATATGGACGTTCTCCGCATAACTGCTCCTGCCAATAATGGGACACTGATCCTTTTCATTCCATGAAGGAGGATCTGAAGCAGTTTATTTATAAGGTGCTCAGATAGTGAGAAGACATGCAAACGTTCTCTCTTCTTCGCGTGGCAAGAGCTCCAACACAGATATGTTTACCAGATGACTCCATGTCTTCAGGGACACCATGGAAAGACCTGGACATTCTTTTAATAACTTTACATTTTCCAGGTGCATTAGGTCAAAGCAGTTCAGTTGAAATGAATTAGGACTACAACTCCCAGAATGCAGTATTTTGCTAAAATTCAGCATCGTACTGCAGAGCAGTGCACCTGATGTTACAACGTCACCTGGCGTATGGCTCATCCATCTTTGATCTCTAGGATTACTGTGCCTGGTCTCTCTGACACTGGGCTTACCTTGCAAGTCAGCCTCATCCATCTTTGATCCCACAGATTGGGTTTTATGGTCTTGCTACTTCTGGTCTCTTCACTTGGGTTTGGATGCACTCTCCACTGGGAGTGCTGTGCACTCCCTATCACACATGCCTCTGGGTGATGTGTCAACTTGTGTCTGGTGACAAAGGCTTCCTTAGACCAGATAAGGTTTTTAGCAGTAATTTCTTAAACTTTAGCAGTGTTCTCAGATACTTCCCTAGAAGAAGAAGTGTCCCTGGATGCCAGTTTAATTTTCTTTTAACATCCACGGTATTTGGTTTTAGTTGTAGGCAGTTTGCATAGAATATCACCAGAAGCCTGATGGTACACCAAATCCTCTTTGCGCATCAGTGGTCCAAATATACATCTCATAAACAACTTGAAGTAAAGTTCATGTATACCATTCTTGATTCTTTCTTTTCTCTATGTTTAATCTCCATGTGTATCTTTCCAGTCATCTTCTGCTACTCTTGTGATGGTGGTTGTTATGCATGTGCTTGCTTGCTTATCATTCCAGTACCAAGTCTTGTTGTTTGGTCCTCTGCTTGATCGACTGCTCTGGCCATCTTCAGGATGTCGTTTAGAAGAGCAGAATTCACAATGAGCCCGTAGTGGATGGGATATAAGAGACAACCTT
The DNA here is from genome assembly GCF_964204655.1 of Triturus cristatus. Lineage (NCBI taxonomy): Eukaryota > Metazoa > Chordata > Amphibia > Caudata > Salamandridae > Triturus > Triturus cristatus. The sequence goes on from NC_140592.1 coordinate 113,328,398, forward strand.
TAGTGATCAGCTACTGGGTCACATTGTCATTTCTGGTGACAAATGTAGCCATAGATTCTCTTTCCAAGTGGGATGTCAAGTGGACTAGATGATGGTCACAATTTTGAAAGCTTAAGCATTCACTCATTCACTATAAGTGCTTTGTAAGCCTTCCACCAATAACGTATTGAAAATGGGAGAAGCTTTAGTGTTTATTTGTTTGTAATTAGGTCTGGTCACAGAAGACATTTGATAAGCAGTGTGTGGGCACTGTCACAAAGCTGTGGTAGTTGCCGGGCCCAGCAAAGATACCATTGCACACTTTTTTCCATCATACTACACTTTTGTCAAACTCTTTGAGTCAAACATGTTTTATCACCCTTCTATCGAATTGTTCTTTTAGGGGGCCCACCTTGATTCCAGCATTCCCCGTGGAAGAATGGTTCCTGCAAGACTACCAAGGAAGAATGCAGTTTGTGTTTTCTTTGTCAGCAAAGGTTGTGGCAATGGTAATAATGCATGTAGCCTCTCTGCTGCCAGTGAATATCTGTATGTGTTTACTTTGTAGAACTTGTAGCTGGTCTGCAGTACAACATACGTGCTAGAGAAGTGTCCGAGCGACACCGTAAGCAATGACTGCACTTTGTCCTAAAGTGGGATATACTGCGGGGGTCCCGTGCACTGATGGGCAAGTTATGTGGCTACTGTCAACAACCCTGTCCCTTTTATTAGTATTAGGGTATCTCTCTCTTATTGTTACAGAAACAGTGTGTAGAAAGCCAATGTGGACACTATTCATCAGGACCCAACTTGAAAGTGGCCTCTCAGTGCAACAGTATCTACCTAATCACCGTGTTATAGAAAACAGGTACATCTCTTTTTAACACAGATGTTCACAAATGCAGAGGTTTATTAATGAACATGCAGCACCGAACAAAGCCCTTCGGCCTCATACAGCACTGAACTCCACTCAAGATGGTAGCCAGGAAGGAAAATCTCACCCTTCCTTTCTATGCATTTGCTTCAATTTTAACTTGAATGTCGTAAATGGTGGGAATAATGCTTAGGGTATACACCCACATTAAGGAGACCCATATGCTCCAATATGTGGTACACCCCTGCTGAGAAGTTTCTTATTTGTCATAGGGTGCACGACAAGCATCTATTCTATCCAGAAGTATATATACAAAACTCACATCTATTCCCCTGCTGAACACTGAGGCGCCCCCAGCATTAGGCACTCTTGGAGGTTCTCGTTGAACGATATAGAGTCAGAGGATGTCCGGTTCTTGCTGCCTCGCCGCCAGATTTGGTACCCTGTATAGGGATTAGTTCACTATGAAAAGTAGCACCTACCAATTCTATGTAAATAGAAATGCTTTGGTATTAATCCCATTTCTGATATTGCTGCTCTACTTGTGTGTCATCCTGTCTTCCACCACAACACATATTCAAAGCAAGACAATGATGTGCTTCCTACTCGTGTTTCATTTCCATCACAGTGTCCAGGCATTGGGGTTCAAGCAATGGAATTGGGGCAACCCTATGCTTCAGGTTACAGTGTCTCCGTCACATCACAAAAGCAAGACAATAATCGATTGCTGCTGGAGGCCCAAGCGGACAGTTTCAAACCCCTTCTTTCACTGCAGACATGTATAGTGTACTCCTTATACTGCCATGAGCAACAACCGCATTGATAGAAGCCATTTTAGGCAGATGGAATAGATCTTCAATTGGGGCTATGAATGTAACTTATCTGTCATCATAAGCAAATTGATGCAGCGAAATGGGAGCCGAATAAAGGGGCGCATGATTGACAACTGTGCTTCAATGGCTTATGGTTAGCAAACACCTCTGGTTCAACATCCTACACATAAGGCATAGATGTTTCTGCAAAACTTCACCCCCCCCCCCCATTTCTAAAGCAAACGTTCATCACCACATTCATCACTGTAACCTGGCATCATCCCCCAGTAGTCTGCTAATGATACAATGCTTTTGTAAGGTCGCAGTAGGATGAGGTAGCGTGACTCTGAAAGGCCTGGCCAACCAATGATTCCAAATCAGAAAACTGTCCAATCTTTCCCAAACTTGCTTTGTGGTTGTGTAGCTGTGACCTCTACTACAGAATGACACCAGTCAGGCTCTGTTTTATTGCAGACTAGTTTCAACCTATTGGTAGCTTCATAGGGAAAAGTTCATAGACCTTGGGAGTCGTCATAAGAAGCTCAATGGTGACTGGTCCTTGACATGCCAATGAAGATGCTACTTGATGAGCAGAAGCCTGACCAGTGTCAGGCCTCTGCTGCTTCTAAGAGCTATACAAAGCTTCCAGGGCATGAGGGGCCTTAAAGCAGGGGCAAAGGAGAGGCATAAATGCTGAGAAAGGGTCACCACCTAGACCCCTTGACTCCTGAGCTGAGAGCTGTGAATCCCAGGACAGGGTTCTGTACCAATAACCACTTCGGATGTAGGTAATTGTTGAGGGTTGTGCAAGGGTTGAATGAGTGTTTGGGAATAAACCCTTACTCCTCCAGCTATGCAGTGACCAGAGCCCAGATGCAACTAATTCCCATGCCTTAAATGTATTTTCAGTTTGTCACATAGTTTTCTTTACATATTTTAATTTATTCCTGTCCTATAGTGACCTTCTAACGTGATTTTTATTTTTGTTTAGCATATTTCATACTTTTCTTAATTCACGGTTTCATGTATTTGAAATAAAATAAATAATAAATTCTGTTAGGCAAAACACGCATTGTCAATTTGCATCCTTGTGCCAAATAAGCATTAATCGAAACCATTCATAACACAATTGATCATGACACTCAAGATCATCCCCTCTTAATAGTGCTGTACCGAAAGACCATAATGCATAATAATATTATTTAAAAATACAGTGATCGTGCACAGGTATGTGTGGTATCTAATAATCCAAATGGGAAGATGTGTAATGGCACATGTTATAGGACTATCCTAACACTCCTTAGTGGCTGGAAAAGGTGCATAACTATCAACTTATTTTGTGGTGGTAGGGGGGATTTTGGGATGCAATTGTATTTGAAAATTGTATTGGGCGTTTATAGCATTTAGGATAACTTTTTGATGGTACTTTTTAGAGTCTTTAGATCTTTTGTAGAGTAATGAGAACCGTGGAAGATAAAATCAAAACTCTAAATATAACTGTGCAAGAATATAAACCAACCTGGACAGCCTGTTTTTGTAAGTATAGATTTAACTATAGAGCATCATTGATTTTTGAATTACAGAGCAGTAAATTGATTCCTATGCTTGTGCTGTGTTCTCGTATGTGACTTATTTGTTTCCGACAGTTGCAGAGTCTAGTTGCCCTTGCCCAGTGGAGAGTAGATGCCCGTTTTAAACACTTACCCCCTCTTTTACAACTAGATTTGGTGAGAGATCCAGCCACGCGCCTGCCAACCCTACCATTAATTGAAATCTGACGAGTTAAATCACATCTGAGTTCAAGGTCATTTAACAGGACATTAATGTGATGAAAAGACATAATAACCTCAAACAGAAGAGATCATCTATTACTCATGTCTAAATAACTATAGACTGATGATTGAAAATGAAAACAGAGCAGATGGAACCTACAGACGAGCTGCAGGCTGTGTTCTGCCCACACAAAGATAAATGGTGGGGATGAACTCATGCATGTTGGATTTTAAATTCACTTATACAATAGCTGATACTGGCGTTTCAATTTGTGAATAATTTCGCTTAGTTTGAAGGAGTGTCACACATTTAAAAAAAAAATAATTTTGTTTAAGAGAGTTTATTATAGCACGAAAAAGACTCTTTCGGGTGACAGAGTGCCTTGCAATAATAACGAAATAATGTCACGCGATCAGCTGAATAAAGTAAGTCATTCCGCAATGGTTACATAAATGATAAAGTCAGATATAATAATGAACAGAGACAAGCACATATAGTCATCCAAAATCAGTCCCAATGGGTGTCAGGGCGTTGAGTAGAAGGGTGAGCTATGGGCAAGATGGTGCAGATTTTGGTGATGTGGGCAGCGTCATAAATAGAGCCAAACCTGGGTAGGTAGGCATCGCACTTGAGGAGAGGGAGGTATGATCTCAATTGGAGAGGAATATGTTGGCTAGTAGAAATTGTACTTCTGTTTTTTGAAGGAGCAGGGATTGCACCTGGTCTCCGGAAGAAAGAGAGTTACACGTTTTGGTGGCCTTTCCAGAAAAGAACCGATTGTAGGTTTTCTTTATGTTGAACTTTTGTGGCTTAAGTAGCACGGAACTAGTGCTTCTGAAAGTTCTGGTTCTGCCAGATAGGGCCAATCTCTGGGACAGGTAAGAAGGGGTGTTGTGATGTAGAGCTTTATGGGTCATACAGGCAAATTAGATGTATCCTGGCCTCAAAGGGTACCCAATTCAGACAATGGAGGTCAGGGGAGATATGATCTTTTTTTTGGAGCCACTGATGATTCTTGCTGCTGCATTCAGGTTAGCATTCAGCAGTCCAAGTTTGGGAGGCCTATGAGGGTGGCATTCCTGTAGTCTAATTTGGATAACAAAAGTGCTTAAACCACTGTTTTGAGGTCTTCCGAGGAAAGGAAAGGCTTTAATTTCCTTTGTGAATGAAGTTGATGGTTAGCTCCTCTGGTGGCGGTGCTGATGTACTTTTGCATAGAGAGGGTATTATCCAAAATTATCACTGAGGGATTTAGCAGAGTCAATGATCTGGCGGGTTAAATTCAAGGTAGTAAGATGTGGAGACCAGTATTTGATAATAGGGGCTAAACTGTGTGGTAAGATAAGTAGGAATTCTGTTTTGAGGGCCTTGAGTTTGAGGTGGTTATAAGTCAGCCAATGCTGGATTTTTGTCAATGTGTTAATTAGGGTGCAGATGTCCTCGGGTGAGGAGATTTCACGTAGAGTCGAGTATCATTGTATTTTTGCTGTGTGCTGGATTTCGTTTTTGCTGGTTTAGATGCTTTGGGCACTTTGTCACTGCTGATCAGTGCCTAAGTGCATGTGCTCCCTTGTGAATATGGATTGGTGTTTCCATGATTAGCTTTTTTGACTTACTACTAAGTCCCCAGTACAGTGTACTGTGTGTGTCCAGGGCCTGTGAGTAAAATGCTGCTAGTGGGCCTGCAGCACTGATTGTGCCACCTACACAAGCAGCCTTTCAAAAGGGGCCTTAGATCTGCCATTGCAGTATCTGTGCACAGTCTCCACTGACATGTCGACCTGGCAAGTGCACCAGCTTGCCAAGCCCTAAACTTCTCTTTTATCTCGTGTGAGTCATCCCCTAAGGTAGGCCCAAGGTACCCCTGTGGGCAGGGTCCAGTGTAGGTGAAAGGTAGAACATGTCTCGGTGTGTGTGACATGCCCTAATAGTGAAATACAGTGTATTTTGTTTTTCACTGTTGAATGGCTATCTGTCCCATAGGATAGAATCGGAGTTTATTTATAACATCTTATAAGCATAACTTCGCATTGGGACAAAAGAGAAAGGCAGAGTTTAGTATGCCTGAACTCAGAATATAAAAATGAGTCTTTACGTAAAGATGATTTTTATGTTCTGTGTTTGAAAATACCACTTTTGGAAAGTAGGTATTATCTTGCTTTGCCATCCTGTGTGCCTCTACTGGGTTTGACTGTCTGGCTTTGGAGTGACAAGGGCTGGGGATGTGCATTCAATGTAGATAGCCACTGGGGGTGTTGAGGTGTGTCCGGCCTTTCCTGGATGAGTCAGGGCTGGGCTGAATAGCCATGGGCTTCATTTAAAGTAGGGGGAAGAAATTTCCTTGCACCTGAATAGGCCTGGTCTGCCTTACACAATGCTGTCTCCACCTCCTGCCAGGAAGCTGGACCAGAGAGGATAGAACTGGTTTGGACTAAGCGCAGGGGCTCTCTTCCACAATAGAACAAAGGAAAATGCTGTATAAATATTGGGGCCCAGACCCCAGAACTTTAGAATACTTCTTGACTCAAGAGGAACCTCTGCCAAGGAGAAGAGCTGGGAGAGCTGAAGGAGAAGTACTGCCCCTTTGCTGCGTGCTGTCTGGGGTTGGACTGCAGTGGCTGTTTCCGCCAAGGAGAGGACAAAGACTTTGCTGTGTGATGTGTATCCTGCTTGTAGAAGATCTCCAAGGGTTTGAAGTGGAGGGTGCCTCCTGTTCTGAAGTTCCAATCCCTCGCTGGGAGTTCTGACTTGCCAAGAGATTCCTGTTCGTGTGTTGGGCCACTGGAAGTTGTTCCTGCTGCTGGGCCCTGATAAAAAGAAGCAGCTAAAGCGTGACACATCTGCACTTGTTTCAGACGCAACACCACAGTGCGGGAAGTAATTTCATGCGTCGCTGCCATACCGCTGAAGAATCCGACGCAGTGCCTGCCCGCGGCTGAAAAAACAGCTGCATGCTGAGTCTCGTGCACCACTCTCCCAAGTCCGAGATCACCTCACCAACGCAACCCTGCTGTGCGGCTGCAAGAACAGATGCATCGTGGGACCGCAGCTGGAGAGATTGCCACAGCATCATTGCCACCGCCACATTAAGAGCAGACACCTTCCAGAATCCCCATGCATCACACCGGGATGCGAAGTCTACAGCAACGCCATGGCCACAGGAAGAAACCAATGCATCACCTCCATGCACAGTAAGAAACTGACGCATCACCTCCTCTTCAGTAAGGAACAGAGACATCACCTCCCCTGCGTGGCAGTAAGGAACCGACGCATCATCTCCCCTGGAGCAAGGATCCGACGCATCACCTTCCCTGTGAGTAAGGAACTGACGCATCACCTTCCCTACGGCTGTTTTTGCTTGGACAGAACTAGTCATACCTTGATAAATGTATGTTGGATTTTCGTCATTTTGGTCTTGCTTGTTTTAGATAAAGATTACTTATTTTTCTAAACTGATGTGGTGTCCATTTGTACTGTTTTCACTGTATTACTGTATGTGTGCACAAATGCTTTACACACTACCTCTGAGATAAGCCTGCCTGCTCATGCCAAGCTACCAAGTGGGTGAGCAGGGGTTGTCTAAGGGCGTAACTCCCTTATCCTGACTAGAAGCAAGGATCCCTACTTGGACAAAGGTGCAAACCATTGCCAATGATAGACCCCCATTTCTGACAATCATCTGCATACATGTGATGGGAGAAAGTTTGAGGATTATGGTCTAGGGCTCAATGTATATGTTGAACAGTGTTGGGGAGAGAGTGGAATCTTGGGGGGTGCCTAGTGTAACTGGCAAATGATTGGAGAGAGCTGGTGGGTTAGAACATGTTGAGATCTGTTGGGAAGGAAGAAGGAGAACCATATTACGATGATACCAGAGGGACCCATTTTGTGCTCGTACAGGTTCAAAAGGGTTTCATGGCTCACAGTGTTGAACACAGCTGATAGGTCAAGAAGGATTAATAAGCAAGAGCCATTCTGATCAAGTGCATGAAGAGCATAATCAACAATGTGGACCAAGGCAGTTTTGGTGCTATGACCAGGACTGAAACAGGATTGGCATAGGTCCAGGAGATGGAATTGTTCAATGTGATTGCCAAGATGTATGTGCAAACCTTTTTTCTAGTAGTTTGGCCAAAGTTGGGATATTGGTAATAGGGCAGTAGTTGTTAGGGTCAGACAGGTTGGCACTGTGTTTTTTAGGATAGGAGTAACCTGACCGCTGTTTAGGCAATCATGTATGATTATTTCTTATGGATAATCTTAGTCCATAAGGGAAGTCTCTTTTTACTCTTTGTGCAGTGACATACTCCTTCAATAATATTTTTGTTTCTGAGTGAAAACTCCCCCACATATTTTATGGGGGTGGACGGTTGTTTCACACATTAAATAGTTAAACAGGCACTCAGAACACTGTTGGCCTTGCAGGTAACATGCAAATTCACCTGAGTTAATGTAAATAGAAGTTGAAGTGAGGTACTTAGTGGACACAGGTGTGGCATACACTTGTCCTTGGTCCTGAAAACAAATGGCTATTCCTAGGTTGCGGCCTCTTATTTGACACTCTACTGATGGTTTCCCAATAAGGCCAAACCAGTAAAATATGGACGTAGAACGTACAGGTTATGAAGGATCATGCATGGCTCAGATACCTTAGCATCTATTTCTTCATTTGATTATATTTGTATGAGACATAGGTGAGGACCCAGTATTTGCAGATTTCATGCTGTTTTTGTGCCTGCCTAACACGTTCATTAATTTGGTTGGGAAATGGGCAGATTGATTTTCTACATCTCCTAGATGTGTGGACTTTAGTCATACCAACCTTATAGAGGGTTCCACTTAGAGGTGGGCGTAATTTGTGTGATTCCGTTTAGGATAATCACGCTGAATTCCCTAAGAATTATGCAAGATTACAAGGAATTATGCTGGAAGAGTAATTCTGAATTTAGCGCTATTTCTTGAGGGCAAAAATGCACCCTAGCATCCAAAATGGAAGCGAGGATGCATTTTTGTGCTAAGAAATAAAGCGAAATGAAACAGAACACGAACGATGAGCAGCCGCTCGCACTCGCTAAATGTGCTCTTCAGGTAGGATTTTTCCGCAGCTTACTCCCTGCATTTAGCACTGTTTTCTTAGCTCAAAATGCACACTTTCATCCAAAATAGACATGAAGATGCATCTTTGCTCAAAGAAATAGCGCTAAATGTAGCAGAACATTATTAGCGGGCTTGATCAACCGCTCCATTTATTGTCTTGGAGTAGGATTTTTCCCCAAAGTACTCCAAGCATTCAGTTCTGTTTTCTTAGCACAAATTGCCCCCTTGTTTCCCAAATTGATGCTAGGGTGCATTTCTGCACTAAGAAATAGCCCTAAATGCAGCAGAACATCAATCAATCAATCAATACATTTGTAGAGCGCGCTACTCACCCGTGAGGGTCTCAAGGCGCTGAACATGGACATGGATAGTGAGCGGAAATGGAGTTCTGCACAATAATTGGTTGGTGTCATTGGGACATGATGCAAGTTTGTGCTCTTCGAGGAGAGGGTTACACATTTGAATGACACCCATTGTATGACATATAGATACAACTACATTACATTTCGTACATTTAAAAATTAGGCAGTTGGGGAATGACTGATTTGCCCAGATTCAACGATTTTCAGGGAAGTGCCAAAGTTGGGGTTAAAATTCAGGACCTCAGGCTCTAGAGTTGATGGTTCAACTGAGTCCACAGTGTTTCTGGTGAGGCCCTTGTTGTGTATGTCCAACCAGAGTTGTGTTGTGGTGCGAGCCTGCTAGGGTTGTCGTGCGGGGTATGGAATAGAGCCTGATTTACTGTAGAATTAAAGGAAGAACAGAACAGAAGGCTGTGTCTCAAAACCCAAAATTTCAAGGTCTTTTAATCCTATGGGGGTGATGCATTCTGCATCCCCCTCCAGCTTCCCTTCCTATCCATACACACAGACATTTCTCCTAAGTAGTAAAGTCCTATTGTACTGAAGCATTGTCCCCGTCCTTGCGAATCCTACGAAGGATAACAGCGATGTCCTTCTGAGAGTCTCAGAGACAAAGTGGCTAGGAAGGGTTTCTTTAGTCAGACTTGGGGAGAGAACCATTTGGGCTAAACTGGCTGGTACATTTTACAGGGAATGTGTGTCATTGTCTTGATCAATAGGTAGAGGACAGGAGTAGGGGGAGTAGGGAGGGGTGTAACTTGTATTATTTTGTGTAGCGTACAGATACAAAATTACAGTAAAATTACGGTCAATCAAACATAATTACGCAAAATGTATCTCACACTCAAAAATTACCCAAACTGTTAACTTTGCTGACCATTCAACTAGAAAATGTAATTCCAAGTTGAATTCTGGCTGCTCACATTCACAACATTGATGCTACCTGAAATATTTGCTGACTGTCCACAATGAAGGAAGTGCCACTAACGTTTAAAACACTGCAGTTCATGTTCGGATTTGCAGTTTGACACTGAAAAATTACCCAAAGAGTACATCTTGTGTTAAAATTTCTCAATGAAAATATAAAATATGGTAACATGGTATAAACTCTGTAATTGTGAATGCATTCTGTTGCACAAAATTACAAAAAATGATGCCAATTACTCGAGTGTAAATAAAATGTAACCCAAGCCTAGTAAGTGTCATAACAGACAAAGCAGCAAGAGCGGAGTGCCTGGGGTCAGAGGTGAGGCCAGCATCGATGTTAAAGGGCAGATTGTCAGGTACAGGGAGGTATGCAGTATGGCAGTGGAGACTATGGTATTTAAAGATGAAACTGAAGTCTTCAATTTTGCACATGACGTGGGTCACACGTCTCCTGTTTATTGATTCATATATATTGTCCAAGCACCACCAAAGGTTATTTACATTTTCTGACATGTCCTCAGGCCTTGCTGCTGAGGACTGACCGAAAGAGAGGTAGGACTTCATTGAGAGCATGCTTTGCATCCAAATACAGTGTCTTCCTGAAGCAGGCACTACCTTGGAGGAGAGGTTTTGTTTCTTCAAACCCTTCTCACATCTCAAGAATGCTGCACTGTAGATCACACATTCAATGTGCGGATTGCATTAGAATTTGTCTGGGCACAGGATCTTTTACTGCCACACTATGCTTCGAGTACACATCCTATGCTAGAATTCATGCACACCTCTGGACCATTGTGCATAGGCTGAGTGTGGCGCTAGGCAGCCAGTCTGCGTGCATTGCAGGGGATGAGAGCAGCTGCAACTCATTTTTAATAAATATGTCGCTGTGCTGTGTTCTTCCTCTTGTGCAACATAAATCAGTAACCTTGTTTGCTGCAATGCATTACACTAAAAATGAATAAATCTGCTCCAAGGTCTAGCATCATTCCCGAGTGCCCCTCGACTGTCTCCTAATGTGATGTATATGTTCTGCTGTCATGTTAGGCATGATTTGGGGAGGTGTGCAACCACAAGAGCAGAGGTACTAAGTATCGTTTTTTTTTTAATGCAGAACTTCAGAGTGTTGTCCAAAGGGTGCATGTCTTGTGAGGTATGGCTACAACTCAATGCACGCAACGAGACAGGGAGAGGAACTGGAGTTACACAATTACCAGTAAGTAATCCTAACACAGAGCAAATCTATCAAAGCTATAAATGTCCAGTAAAAGAGGCCTGCATGATTAAGTCAATAAATTGCACCTGTTCCAACCCTCGTCCTTTTTATGCCCAAAGAATCGAGCTTACTATGGGGCATATTATCAAGACAGGCGATAAAATTATCGCCACTTTAGCGGCAGAAAACTGCCGCTAAAACGGCGATAATGGGCTTGATAATACGCTCTATTGAAGCCCATGTTAGATGTGAAGGACATCTAACCTGAGCTTCAATTGGAATTCCATAGAGCATATTATCAAGCCCATTATCGCCGTGTTAGCGGCAGTTTTCTGCCGCTAAAGCGGCGATAATTTTATCACCTGTCTTGATAATATGCCCCTATGTTCGTACCCCTTCCTCCTTCTCCTCTCCTTCTCCTCTCCTTCTCTTCTCTTTTTCTTCTCCTTCTCCTCTCTTCTCCTCCCCTCATCTCACTTCTTCCCTTCTCTTCTCCCCTCTTCTCCCCTCTTCTCCCCTCTTCTGCCCTCTTCTCTACTCTTCTCTACTCTTCTCTTATCCCCTCTTCTCCCCTCTTCTGCCCTCTTCTCCTCTCTACTCCTCTCTACTCTTCTCCTCTCTTCTCCTCTCTTCTTCTCTCTTCTCCTCTCTACTCTTCTCCTCTCTTCTCCTCTCTTCTCCTCTCTACTCTTCTCCCCTCTCCTCTCTTCTCCTCTCTACTCTTCTCCCCTCCCCTCTCCTCTCCTCTCCTCTCCCCTCCCCTCCCCTCCTCTCCTCTCCTCTCCTCTCCTCTCCTCTCCTCTTCTCTTCTCTTCTCTTCTCTTCTCTTCTCTTCTCTTCTCTTCTCTTCTCTTCTCTTCTCTTCTCTTCTCTTCTCTTCTCTTCTCTTCTCTTCTCTTCTCCTTCTATCTCTGTGTCTTGTCCTACTCCTTCATCTTCTGGCCCTGTCTCTGAAGTCTGCTCAGGCAAACAATCACACAGCGCTCTTTCTACAGCTGACTGACTTCAGGCACATGTATGGAATCGGAGAGCATAAACATGTGCATGGACACGTGGAAGGCGGACAGGGAGTCACTCACATGGGCTCTCTGTGGCTACCCTCAGTATTCTTCCAACAGCTAACAGTGAATGAATGAAGAAATGAATGAATTACTATTTATAAAGCTTGAAGAGCTGCATCAGAGAAGTGTCACGTCACTGAACAGTAGGATTGCTATTGACCAACAATTTGCCTTGCTTAAAAAATAAATAAAACGTCTTCAGGTCCTTTTGAACCCGAGATTTGGAATCCAGTTTCCTGAGCACCAACAGCAAGATGTTCCATAGCTTGGCTGCCAAATGTGAAAAGGCGTGCTCCCCTCTTCTGGCCTGCTTTACTCTTGGAATAACCAGGAGCGACTAATTATTGGAGGGCGGTCTCGCGTTGGCCTGCACCAGTGAAATCTCTGCTGAAGAAAGAGTGGGCGTTTCGTCTGAACAGCTCAAAAAGTAATCAGCAAAAATGTGAAAATAATCATTTTGTCCAACTGTTTGAGACCCTATCTAATAGAATGTCTTTTCGAGACACTTAAAATGAGCTGAGTAGAAGCGTATTTGTGCTATCTGGAGGTTGTTGAGTGATTTTGCAGAGAGTCCCAGGAAAAGAGAAAGAGAATAAGCTAGGAAGTTACCAAGGCTTTCCAATTGGTGTACTATGATTTCTAATTCTCTTCCCAGGCCTGGATACCCTGTCTGGATCCTTTATGATTTGTAGCGCTTTGCCTCTCTGGCTCCTTTCCTGCTTTCACTGTTGTATCCTTGATTTTCCAACTCCCTCTTTTCAACTCCAGCTTGCTCTTACCTGGGCACCTACAAAAGGTCAGTTACCCATGATTCACTTTCCCTCTGTCCTGTGGCAAACAAGCACTTTGAGGAAGATCGTTGTATTTACACTGTCCTTCCTTATTCCTTGCCTTGCTCCCTTCTCTTTTTTAGTCCATTATTACCTTCTTGCGTGTCCCCTTCAGCTGTATCACAAATCAAGGGTTCAATAAACCATTATATGTGCAACCTACACAGCATAACCGTGATGGGAGATGTGTCCATGGGACGAGAGGACTTCAAGGGAATCAAGGCCTGAGGCCATCACTGTAATGCCCATTGCTACTTTGGTCCCTAAGTCTGGTCTCTTCAGCTGAATCCTGACTGTCTTCCAACCTATCAGGCTCATTCAAGGTTTGCCCAGGGAAATACTGATGCTGCAAGTAGTTTCTTTTCCTTGATGACATTTCTAGGTAGTCCTGCTCTGCCTAGTTTGTGGTCTGTAAGCCTTAGCACATGTTTACCAAAGGGTTTCCCTACTTCTCTCTAGTTTTCCCAGTTTTATTACTATATATGTGGATTCATATGAAATGTTTGCCAACGCCAACTGTGTGCAAAGCTACAAAGCGTCTTTGGCCATGCAGTTGGCATTACTGAGCAGTAGCGGTTGCTACATTTTAAAAATGGTTAGACACATACAAAATTACATTAAACTCTTTGGAAATGTCCTAACCCCAATAAATATATATATTTTTAAAAACCATACCTTGTTTGTTGATCTTCTGCAGCACACATTCAGCTGTAAACACACTGGATGTTCCTCCTGCCTCGGGCTGCTTTCTGAACAGTAGAATTAGAGCCAATCCAAGCACTGCTCTCTTGCTGCTTACAATGCTAAACAGCATAAGAGCAGTGCTAGGATTGGCTGAATCAGACAAACACAACACTCTATCGGACACCTATTGGGCTGTGCCTCTACTTCTCAGCTGCCTTTCAGTTGTTTATTGCAGAGGCCTGAACTGCGCATGTCAGGCTGGCCACATTGAACACATCGGCCAAACTGACATGCGCAGTTCAGTTATTACAGCCTCCGGTCATCCCACTGAACTGCTGTAATGCAGTCGGGACACGTCCCTATAGACGCACCACCCCTGTTACAGAGCCTCTTGAAGGAGGGCCTATATGTCTGTGTGCCCTTTGACTATTAGACTCATCACCACTGCAGTGGATCTATGACCACCACCCGGATTATAACCGTGGCATTAAAGCCCCACCTTTTCCAAACAAGAGTATATATAGGGATAAGAATTGTCAGTTGTGTGATACTCAGTTGTGTGATGAATAATGTTGTCAAAGCCCTGAAAAAGACAACACATGCAGAATTCAGTGCTTTATATACCGGTTTCACCTAACACCATATTTCCAAATGACTTTCAATATAAAGTATTCACCACTCCCGGTAAATACCTTACATGGGGGTAATGGTATGTAAAAGTGTGTTAAGTACCTCACCCGTATACCAACACTTATAACCCATTCCTCATGAACAACTCCAAACATATAGGGCCATATGTAGGTAATTTCTATTTACCGATTCCTAAATACCGAATTTTACCGATTCGGTATTTAAGAATCGGTAAATAGAATGTAGGTAAAAAATCGGTAAATTTTTCCGATTCGGTAATATTCGTTATTACCGAATCGGTATTTACCGAATCGGTAATAAGGCATACCTTCCCATTCATTCCTATGGGCCTGGAGGCCCATAGGAATGAATGGGAAGCCATTCACTATTACCGAATCGGTAAATACCCAATCGGTAATAGGGGGAGCATATTCAAGGGTGACAGGGTGTCACATTGACACCCTGTTGCACCCCTGAATCGTGCATGTGTGCACATGTGGCGCACATACATGCCCTAAGGGCATGTATGTCTGCCACATGGCACTTTTAAAAAAGCACAAACTTGCTTTTGAAAAGGTATTCGGTATTTACCATCAACTTGTCAAGTCAAGTCAAGTCAAGTCAAAACCACTTTAATCGATTAATTAAAATCATAAAAGTACATCACAATAATTCATACAGATAAAAAACATTACAAAATACAATGTAAAATGCTTCATTAAAAGATCAACCAAGCCAATAAGTGAACCTCTGATGTCAAAATCCAGACTGGGCATCAAGTTTTCTCCTTGTCCGCACCGCAGAAACCAGAAAATTAGCAATATTAAAAATAATCCATGGACAATCAAATAATTGGAGATACATCAAAGCTGGTTTAACTTGATAAAAACCTCTCCCTTGAAACAATGGTAAAATATACTTCGCTCTACTTGCGGTATAATAATTACAAAATAGGGTAAAGTGCACAGTGTCTTGGATTGAGCTATCATCACATTTACAAAGAGCAGCATCTTCTGGTTTGCTCCAACCTTGAAAGCTCCCTAAATTAAAATGTATCAGGTTAAAACGAAATCTTGTCAACAGCCAGCGGTGAAAATGATTCGTAACTAACTTAAGATAAGGCTCAATCTGGGGGGAGGTTATTAGTAAGAAATGGGCCCTTACAGACACTTTATTGAGTTCCTCCCCCTCCCGCTCTAGAGACCTTGAATTCAGGAACTGGACTTTAATTTGGTCAACATCCCCCTTAGTAATCATTTCTGGATTGTCATAGATCTCAGGGCGCCCTAGATTATAACACGTTCTCTTGATGTACGAGAGCCATGGGATATCAGACGCTCTATCTAAACCCATACAGTCTTTTAAGAGTAGTCGGTTTAGAGAGAGCTCAGGGTTCAGCCATATTTTCAACCAAAATATAAGGGGGGCCAAACTTATACGGTCGGAAACATAATCCATTCCTAATTCTTGGTGTATTGAGAAGGTGGGGGAAGACTGGGGGACGGAGAGAAGTGAGCGAAGAAATTTATTTTCCACCGTTTGGACACCCTCCGCTTTTTTATACCCCCAGATGGCTGCACCGTAAACCGCTAAAGCTAAAGATTTCGCCCTATAGATAGCAAGAACTGCCTCACATGGTTTGCCACCCAAACGTCGAGCAAAACTTAATATGGCGGAGGAAGCTCTGCCTACACTGTTCTTCTTAGCTGTAAGCTGGGGGGTCCATGAACATCTATCATCAAACAGGACCCCCAGGTAGGTAAATACCTTTACTTTTGTGACCTCTACTCCGTTACAATAAAATTGTTTGACTCTGTTTTTATGTGTGCCCAGGGACATAACATGAGATTTAGTGCTATTCACCACTAGATCCAGAGAACTCATGAACTCCCCGAAGGAGTTCAGTAGTCGCTGTAATCCCAAAGGGGTACGGGCCAATAAAACGGCATCGTCCGCGTACAGAAGAACAGGTAAGCTACCGCTCCCTATATGCGGAGTATCCAAGCTGGCCTTGCCTAGGTTGATATCTAACCTATTGATGTATAAGGTAAAAAGTAGGGGGGCCAGGATACAGCCCTGGCGGACCCCTCTGGACGATTTAAAGTGTCGTGTGCATTTCCCCTCATGGGACACCCTTACAGCAGCATGTAAATCTTTGTGCAAATCCGCAAGAAAATGAACAAGGCAAGGATCAATCCCCAAATCCAGTAGGATCGTCCACAGCTTTGATCTGTTCACCAGATCAAAAGCTGTGGCTAGATCCATAAAAGCCAGATATATGTGGCCTTTGGTTGATTTAGTGTACTTATTAATTAACAAGTACAAGTTAAGGCACTGTTCCATAGTGCCCCTGCCAGATCTGAAGCCATATTGTGCCTTTGATAAAATCCCCCTCTCAGTTACCCAGTCTGAAATTTTATGCAGAATCACTTTGCCCAAAATTTTGACCGCTGAGTCAATTAATGAGATGGGCCGGTAACATCTCGGATCACCCCTCTCTCCCTTTTTAAAAACCGGGATGATGATTGATTTGGACCAGGACTCCGGGAACCCATTCACAACACTAGCGTTAAAGACGTTTGTTAAAATAGTACTCCAGAGCTCGATGTCACCTTTATAGAGTTCCAACGGGACGCCATCAGGTCCTGGGGCCTTGTTTGAGGCAGAATCTTTTATAGCCTTACATACATCAAGTTTGTCAAATATCAGGGGGTTAGAGGGGGAGGATAAACAGGGACCTTAAAACTGGCCAGGGTCAAATCGCTAGCGTAAATTCGTTCAAAGTGGGCCAGCCACTCCTCCTCTGGGATGTTTATATCAAGTGGAGCGTTTTCCTCCCCTGTTAAAAGTGGGCTGTTGACTGTGTTCCAGAACTTAGCACTATCCTTAAGGACCTCTACCGAGGTTAAGGCATCCCAGGCCTCTTTCTTAAGTTCATTTTTGCGCCTCTGAGTAGCAAGTTTGTAATTTTTCCTAAGGATAGAAATTTGGGCCTTATCCCGAGGTTGCTTTTTTAAAGCAATTAGTAGTTGGTGGTAAATAACGAATCCTTAAACCAAAAATGCACTCACTTGAGTGCTCCCTACATAGGATTTAAGGATTCGGTAATTTACCGATTCGGGGCCACATGCATCAACGAGAAAACTGGTCGCAAACGGGCAGATTAGCAGAATCTGCCCCTTTGCGACCGGTATTTTTGCATTTGGGATGCATCATCCCAAATGCAAAAATCGCAATTTAAGGAATCTCTAAATAGCGATTCCTTAAATTGCGATTGCATTTAAGGAATCCCAAATTGAGATTCCTTAAATGCAATGCATTAAAGTTAAAAAATTAGCGATTTCGCTAATAGGGGGAGCAAATTACCATGAAGTTGAACTTCATGGTAATTTGCAAAAACTTTGAAAAATGCACTTTTGTGCATTTTTCAAAGTTTCATGTTGCGCACACACATGCCCTTAGAGCATGTGTGTGTGCAACATATGTGCACAGATCAATTTCAGGGGTGCAATAGGGTGTCATTTTGACACCCCTGCACCCTTGAAATTGCATGAGCAATTTGCGAGTACCTACTGGTACTCGCAATTTGCTCATGCAATCTCCAATTCATTCCTATGGGCCTGGAGGCCCATAGGAATGAATGGGACGGCATTCCTTAATCGCGACTCGCAATTTGCGAGTCGCAATTAAGGAATTTGTAGGAATCGCTATTTATATAGCGATTCCTACATGCATAGGCTTTTGCAATTCCTTAATTGTGATTCCTTAAAAATCGCAATTAAGGAATCGCAAAAGTCTTTGTTGATGCATGTGCCAGTCAGTATTTTACCGATTTCTTAAAATACCGATTCGGTAAATTACCGAATCCTTAAAACCTGCCTCCTACATTAGAAAGGGCTAAATACCGGTCGGTAACAGGAAAATTACCGATTTTCAGCCGTTACCGACCGGTATTTATCTATCTACATATGGCACTTAGTGTTTTAGGGTGTTTAAAATACTAAGTCTGCATTAAATGCCCAATTTTCGACCACGGGATGGCACTAGTGAATTCTGAAGGATATTTTGGACTCATTCGAGCAGTGATATGTGTCCCTCCAAGACCATCAATCCCACTCTTTCAGTGGACTGCCTGCTCTGACACTGAGCCGCCAGTGTGGCCTTTGGTAATTCGTGCAACTGTCTGCAGCAGGGATGGACATGTGAATGTGGGGGAGTGTGGGGTCTTGCAGATGAGGGGGAGACCAGGACTTCATAGGAAAAGGAAGTGGATGTGAGAGAAAGACTGACCTCATTTTCATCGGATCACTTCTGCCCAGGGTAACGGGCACAATTACTGGAGCCATGGTCGCGGTGATGGACACCAGGCAGTAAGTTCTGGGTCAGCGGATAATGTGCATTCCTCGTCCGAGTGACAAGGAACAGCATCTTCACTGAAAAGAGACCACAGCTCCAGGAAAGAGAAGGGCTGGGCATTCCCGGGTAAATGAATTGCCTTCTGTTTGTCATCCTCACCACAACAGGACATAGTCAATTTGGTGCAATTGTATTGTTTGGCATCATAATAATGATGTGTCCACCTTAGACATACAATAAGAATGTAAAACATTAAAAGTTTTCTTTTCATTTTTTCATTTGCGACTGGCTTACCACCAATTTGAAATTGGTAGTAACTGTGATTGTTTTGCAACCTCATTTACAGTTGCAAAATAATTGTACATCCCCCCGCGACTCGTTATTTGGAAGGGACGTCCTGGCATGCTCCTTCCTACCAGCAACTTTCAAACCCTATTTTGCGAGTCGGCAATAGGTTTGACTCGCAAAATAGGGTTTGTACATGCTACAACCCTTTTTAGCAGTCGCAAAAGACTAGATTTTCCGTTTCTGACTGCTTAAAACGGTTGTACATCTGGCCCATAGTAATCTGTAATAGATAATTGCTCAAGGACGAAAAATAAATGCCAATGTTTAACTGGAAGAAATAGTTTATTGTAACTTGCAATACAAAATATGATAACATTTGGAATAATTGTGAAAACATAAAGTACTCACTACTCTATAGATCATCAGGGAAGGAGTTTAAGATCAGATGTAAGACCATTCCGTTTTGCTGGTCAGAAATCACGATTTTTTTCAACTCGTAATTTGCGACTTGCAAAATGGAATGTACCAGTGTGTCTCAGACATTTTGCGATTCCCAATGGGGTCGCAAATGACCTGCCTCATCAATATTTATTAGGCAGGTCGCAATTTGTGACCCATTGGGAATGGGCTACAATCACCGGGATGGTGGCATGTTTGGGACAGCAGACCACAATGTCTATATTTGCATTTTAGATGTAGGCCGTTTTCCTTAAAGGTACACGGGGTGCGTTTAAAAGAAAAAAATGAAATGTTTTCTTGTCCTCATCAAGTTATCCTAGTCTCATCAAGTTTTCTTATCCAGGAAGTGTTACATGGATGGTACGTGGGCGCTCCAATGCAACTGCCCATGTTTTTTGCCACAAAACACTATCTACTAACAATAGACCCAAACTGTTCAGGAACAGCCACTTTTAAGATTTGCTCGACAATTGACTATATTTTTTTGTGCAATCAACTTAATCAGAATATAGCTAAGTTTGAAATAAAAGCACGCGATAGCAGCGATCATGCAATTCTCCAGGTTGAATTGAATATCATTATTAAGCAACGGCAACAAGCCTCCATAGTAGCTCATTCACAATACTCATTAATCAGAAGGATAAAATGGAATGAGCACAAGGCCACCATATTAAACGCATGGAAAGACAAACAAGAGGGTGGAGGTAAACCTCCTCCATGGAAGAGGTGTGGCGCGACGGCAAGGGCGACTGACTCCGGAATCTGGGGATCACGGTTCAATCCCCGGCGCCTGCGGCAGATTAGCCAGCACCATGTGACTCTGGGCAATAGCTTGCTTAATCTTCCCGATGGCCCCCAGCGCCTAGAGACCCTTACGGGTGATTGTTCGCGCTTTACAAATGTGGATTATTATTTTTATTATCGAGCCCAGTATAGATAATTGGATGGTGTGGACCTCCGCTTTGAAAACTACTCTCAGCAACTACAAGGAAGCCAGTTTCCAACAAAAATGAAAACCGTATCATAAACTCAGCATGGCAACACAAAACTCAGAGAAATAACACATAACCTAAATAGGACAAAAAGAGCTCACAGGATCGCTGGGACACAAAGAACACGGGATAAGTGCAAAGAAATATGTAGTGAGCGTAAACATCGGCTTTGGACGCTCAAACAAAACAAGTTAGAGGAAGATTGGATAACAATCCATAAGCTCACAAAGCCCCATAAACATCGACAGCTGTGGCACTACATAGCCCGTTTGGAAAAAGCTAATGTAGCAGGCATAATTCGGTCCACGCTGATGCATGGCTGAGACATGTCTCCTCACTCTACATAGAAAAGGAAGGAAGCATTTATCCCGGAAGCATAGCGGAACACCGCATGGAGAGTACAAACATAGATGTGGCGATCACAGTTGAAACCTTGGGCAATGAACAAGACCACTCTGCTGTTGAAAAAGTGATTAAAAAGATAAGAAAAGATGGGGCACCCGGGCCCAACGGGCTTCCAGGAGCAATGTTTAGAGAAGACCCGGCATATTGGGGAAAAGTTCTATCCAAGCTATTTATCGAATGCCGACTACAAGCCAAGGTGTCCGATTCATGGCGTGAGTCTTTTTTACAACCATATTCAAAAAAGGAGAAAATACAGAACCTGAAAATTATAGATTAATTGCCCTCTTGGATATAGAAGGGAAAGCCTACACAAGTACCCTATTGAGAGAATTAAATAGATGGATTAAAGAGAATGAAATCCTCCCGCCCTATCAAACAGGATTTTGCAAAGGCTGCTCTACAATTGATAACATCGTGGCCATGTCATACTAAAGCCAGCAAGCAAACGTCAAAAACAAAAAAACAGTCTTTGCATGCTTTGTAGACTATTCAGCACCCTTCGGCGGGATGCCCCAATATAAGCTTTGGGCTAAATGGCGCAACTGCCAAATTCCAGCAGGTCTCCTCAAGGCCATCATTTCACTGTCCAGTAGTACTCGGATCAAAGTTAAACTAGCAGATAACACCACAACAAAAAAGTGCTCTACAAATCGCAGACTTAAACAGGGATGTGTACTTGCCCCCACACTTTTTAACTTATATACAGCAGATCTGAGTAAGATGCTCCACAATGCCAATCTTGCAATCCCCAAAATCAGAGCCAACAAATTTCAAATACTACTATACGCTGACGATTTAGTGGTGATGGACCATAATAAAATTGGACTACAAAGGGGTCTAAACGCTTTTATTAGTTACAATGAGAGAAATTAATTAACAATAAGTTCTCACAAGACCAAGGTAATGATTTTTGGTCGTTGTCCCAAAAAAACATTACCAAATGTCATGTGGGCAAAGAGATTGTATCGGTTGTGAAATCCTATAATTACCTTGGGTGCTGGTTAAGTGAATCGGGTACAGTGACTCTACATCTACACAAAATTAACTCTAAAGTAGAGTCAACAATCTTCGCTGTTTGCACATTACATGAGAAAATGCAAAGTCCAACGACAGTTCCAATCAGAAATGTACTACAAGCCAAAATAAGGGCAATTGCAGGGTATGCACAGCAGGCATTCCCCGGCAAAATAGACACTATGCTAGAAAAAGCACAATGCCAGGCGTACAAAACGCATGCTCAAGTTACCAAAATATACTCATAACAGCTTGATCCGCCTGGAGTTTGGTCTGATGCAACAGAATAAATAATGTCTGGGTATGCAGGCGAAATACTATTATCAAGTACTCACAGCCCCCGCTGGAGCCTTGAAGAGCATGCTGAAACCGATCTACGGAGCAACAACCAACCCATGGCAACGTTACATGCGGGAGGCAGTGGAAACACTGGACCTGGTAATACAAAATTGGGGGCAAGAGGACATAAACTACCCGGCCATCAAAAATGCAATTAACAAACAATGCTATCAACTGTCACGTAAAATTGATTTAGCAGACTATGAAACCTGGTTTGATCGCAACATACACAGAGCATAAAACCCAGCCATACCTTAGTCAAGCATTGAGGAGGAAGGCCCTAAAAAAAATTCAGTGGGTCAAACTAGTGCCCCTCCTAATCAAAGAATTAAATCCCGGGTGGAAGTCACTTGTTCTCAAAATAAAATGTAGAATTTGTAATTTTAAATCAGAATCTTTGCTACATTTGAGTTGCTGCTGCCCCGGCCTTCTACAATCTCGCCAAAAGCTTTTAAAGCCAATGTGGCTACACAAGGGAGTTTGGACAGTGAATGAAGCAGCTTTGGTTTTATTCTCTTGCACCCTACCGTCGGACTTGGCTAGATTTGGGAGATATATGGACGAGTTGCGCTTTAGACTCATTGAAGAAGATGGTCCCGGCAACATTGAAGGAGACTCGACCTGCAACAAGTCAGCCTCTAGAAAATAGACTTGTTGTTGAATTGACTAAAGGCATATTTTAAACATGATATATTAAATGCCGTCATAATACTGTATAGGTAACCTTTCTCCTTTTGAAACGTAAATAGTATAATACTTTTTAGAATTGAAATTAGATATAATCCCAAGCAAACTCTTTTTAATGTCTGGATTTTAAGTAATTCAAGTTCTCGTTTTAAAAATATCTTTGTTTTTGCATGTAAGCTACACTGCAAATGGTTTTAAGTAACTGTGCAATAAAATATTCATTCATACTAAAAATAGTAGACAGAGTTTTGTGTTAAAAATAAATGCCATTTGGAAGCAGGCAATCAAAGGAGAAATGTTTTAATTTCTCCTTTCTTTAATTGCTCCTTTCTTTTCTGACTTTGCAAGTGTGTTATACTGTACAGCCCACATGCAAAGTATGAAACGTTTTAAAACTTGTCTAGTCTTAGTATTTTATACTGGAAGGGAACCCTTCCAGTCAAATCCTATGCTTGACTCATGCACACACCCTTGCACTATGATGCAAAGGTGTCTGTGTGGCGCTTGGCAGCAACATTCTGCACCAGCGCTAGGGAGAGTGGAGAAGAGAGCCATATCTCTGTAGATATGGCACTCTCCTGCTCCCTCCCTGTCACGCAACGCAGCACAGCATTTTTGGCTGCTGCGCTGCATTGGGTGACAGTTTCATAAATCTGTATAATTACAATAGAATAAATCTGGCCCCTAGAGTGGATTCGGTGAGGCAGTGTATCACGGCTTCCTGTACCATCTCACACTATAACTGCTGGACTCTACAGTAAACACTATGACATCTGCCTACACCGTGCCATTCAATCTCTTATGTTCTGTGCAGCTGACAATCGTTTGGACAGCAGACTGTGCAACAGAAGCACTTTGGACAGCACACTGTGCAACAGTAGCACTTTGGACAGCACACCGTACAACAAAAGCACTTTGGACAGCGCACTGTGCAGCAGTAGCACTTTGGACAGCACACTGGGCAACAGTAGCATTATGGACAGCAAATTGTGCAACAGAAGCATTTTGGAGAGCACACTGTGCAACAGAATCACTTTGGACAGCACACTGTGCAACAGAAGCACTTTGGACAGCACACTGTACAACAACAGCACTTTGGACAGCACACTGTGCAGCAGTAGCACTCTGGATAGCACACTGGGCAACATTAGCACTTTGGACAGCAAATTGTGCAAGAGAAGCATTTTGGACAGCACATTGTGCAACAGGAGCACTTTGGACAGCACACTGTGCAGCAGTAGCACTCTGGATAGCACACTGTGCAACAGTAGCACTTTGGACAGCACATTGTGCAACAGGAGCACTTTGGACAGCACACTGTGCAACAGAAGCACTTTGGACAGCACACTGTGCAGCAGTAGCACTTTGGACAGCACATTGTGCAACAGGAGCACTTTGGACAGCACACTGTGCAACAGAAGCACTTTGGACAGCACACTGTACAACAACAGCACTTTGGACAGCACACTGTGCAGCAGTAGCACTCTGGATAGCACACTGTGCAACAGTAGCACTTTGGACAGCACATTGTGCAACAGAAGCACTTTGGAGAGCACACTGTGCAACAGAAGCACTTTGGACACACTCAAGCAGACTGCATCTCTTATCCTCGCTGTTTGACGGCAACGCTGCTGTTTAAAGTGGCCCGGTTTTGTACAAGCGCTATGCAAATATCATCTGTGTGCACACAGATGAACAGCGCAGTCTGAGTCTAAAACAATCAGAAGCCAGACTTTAGGAGGAATCCTGGGCTAAGCCACAGTGAAAAGGATTGCGTTTGGTAAATGCCTCCTCTGTTTAAAATGTCATTCTCTGACAAGAGGTTAAGGAAACGAAGGAAGAAATATGTCTGGAAAAAACTAACATGGGCACATTTTTGTCAAAATGAAAGTCGTTTGCCCTGAACCTGGACACTATATGAAAAGACAAAATATAAAAAATCAAAGCAAAATATTAAATACTTTTATCGAATAAAAGAGAATACCACACATACAAACAATATGTACTATAGTATTTGTGCGTAATAGTCAACTAATCCTGATTTATTCAATCAACAGAACTGACCATATCGTGAACCAACTGTAATAAAAAAAGATAAAACCCAAACCCTAGCACACTAAGGGCCTGATGTAGAGTTTGATGGACAGGATACACAGTGGCAAATGCGACAGAGCTCCCTGCCGGCCACACCCTCGGTCCACCCACCTCATTTTGAGACAGGCTATTCTTAAGCATTCTGTCGTCAGAGCCCCCATTGGCTCCATTCATGAAATACATCCGCTGACGTCACAAAGGACCAGGTAGGGACTGTCATAGGAAGGACATTACACTACCCATCCTATTTATGGTGATGTAACTTATTTTTACCCTCTCCGTTACTGCCAGGATAACCTGATGGTGAGGGACAGAAATCTCCCAGCGTCATTAGTTATTTTTTTGGTTTTTCAGAAACAAACTACTTTTTTGTCAGTTTGTTTCTGAAAGAAAAAAAAAGTAAAACGTTTAGTAAATGGTCATCAAAACTGAAGGCGGCTGTCCACCAAACACTTAGTACATTGCAAGAAACTGCCATGACAATGCTTCTTTTTACTGTATAGAGATGACCACTAGGACAGTGTTCATCTCTAAATTTGAGGCAGGGAGTACCGTTGGGATGGCAAAGGTAATTTCCTTTGCCATCCTAGAGAACAAATGTATGATGGTACAATGAAAACATTTACAACGCATGCCTTTACAATGCAGTTTTCACATCGCAACATCCATTACAACGCATGCCATCACAACGCATTTTTAGAAACTACATTTACAATGCATTCTATTACAATGCATACCATTACAATGTACACCATTACAACGCATATTACTTTTAGGGCAAAAGTAGGGTAAGTGTTGGATAGTGTAGGGGTAAAAATTACTATTCCCCATTACTTACCTTATAATGCGTTGTAATGGCATGCGTTGTAGTGACATGCGTTGTAACGACATGCGTTGTAGTGACATGCGTTGTAATGGCTGCGTTGTATTGGCATGTGATGTAAAGGATGTTGCGTTGTAATGACTGTGTTGTGAAGGTAGTGCTTTGTAATGACTGCGTTGTAAAGGTTGTTTCCCCCGAGAACACTACTCCATCTGTCAAATCCTAAATCAGGCCCTGCGTGCTGTGACTGGAAAACACAACTGGATGATAGTCACTATTGTAGCTGGAAAATTGCCCTCAGGTTATCGGTGTGCAAGTGTGGCCTGTCAACATCTCTGAATTCGCCATCACAATTGGTGCTTTACACAGCGATGCCAATGATTGACGGAGCACGGATTTTAAAGTTATCTCTCATCCTCCTGTGCATGGTTGGTACACCAGTATGAGAATATACAAGCACGCTCCTTAGACTTCAATTTCACAGGTATGTTTAGAGCAGGCGGCTTTTTATATCTACATCCCTAAGTCGCTCATTGGAGCTGTAAATCACCCATGAACCACGGATTCCATCCTTGCACTCATTGCCATTTGGTCTCCACCGCAGCTTCCACTGGTATTTATGATGTTATTTTTTTATGTAATTTTACTAAAGAAATCGCATCTGAAATATGTGATAGTACATAAAAAAAAAGCTATAAATGTGGAAGGTGATAATGAAACCTCAGGGGATTTAATCTCAGATGTTTTAAAAGTTACAGAGCCTGATTCCAAAGGTAAACTTACACTTTTGTGTGAGTTTACATCTATTTTGGAACTCACAAAACTGCATTTTAATGATAGGTTTAAGAGTGCGGAGACTCCGCAGTCGGGGTGGCGAACACTGCACATAAAAAGCTAGGCATGTCATATCTTTCTATGTCAGGAGTAAACTTACAATTGATATGCAGTTTTGTGAATTCCAGAAACAAAAGTAAACTTACACAAAAGTGTACGTTTACCTTTGTGAATCATGTCTACACTTGTCATGCATCAGCATACTGCTTCCAGTTTATTACGTAGCAACACGCATTCTTGTTGCAAAATCCTGGAATCCTTGTTGCAAAAAGCTGGAATACCCCCGCACCACCAACCCAATCCCCCTCACACACACAGGGTTTCCTAAATGAAATTAGAGCAAAAGCGACTAACTAGAGTTCAGTGAGAAACACTAAACTGCTGGATGCAATTTAACCAGACGTTCAACTAACACCCTCACCCCAGAGCATCCTATGTAACCCTACCTCTGACTACCCATGCCTTAAATGTATCCATGCGGGTGTCACCATATACTGCCACTGTATCCTTGGACACTGTTACTTCCACCTTTGTCCTCCCCGTGCCCCTTGTCTGTAATATCAGAACACAGGCTTTATAGTCCCGCTGCATTTATTTCTGTCAGCGCCTGAGAACACCAGAAAGTGTGCGCCAACGCTTTCCCACAATCCAGTGTCACCTCACACGTCACCGAAACAAAATACAATAAAATAACATGAAGTTGGTGCAGACCTGCCTAGACATTTCACTTCTATGCCTCTTTTTACATTCACATCGCGCAACGCAGAAAGACACCTTGCTGCGCTGCGTGAAAGGTGATGGGTAGGAATGAGACATATTTAACATTATATGGCAGATTCCTGTCCTTTCCAAGTGCCGGCGCAGTTTTGGCTGCTTAGAGCCAACACAGGCACCCTTCCACCATGGTACAAGGTTGCCTGTGTTGTAAGCAGGTTTGTCTCTTGCACAAAAACAATCCTAAGAGGCATTATCCTCTTTCTATATGTGCTGCGGAATGCAGCACATGTAGAAAGAGGAAAGAGCGAGGGGAAATAAAGATATTTCAACTAGTTACGCCTCACCTGGGGGCGTAGCATTTTGACGCATTACCAGGTCTACCATCAATGTAAAATCTGGGAATGCGCCAAAATCCAAGGGTGGATGTGAGTCCACACTCCACCCATGGAATGCCTCCCTGGTGCAAAGTAAGGCAAGGCATACATTTGCACTACCTTGATTTACTCCAGACTTATCAAGCCATGCAGGGCCACGAAAGATGACCTTGCGTGGCTTCATAAATCTGACTTTGATGTTGAATTTCACCTGTGAAATGAAACACTGGATCCAGTTTCAGCATTATAAATCTGCCCCACTTTGTACTTAGGGCTTGGTTGAATTGTTAGAGATGGTGGGGTCAGTTTGAATTGCTCAATATTCTGCTGCTATGGCACGTTGAGTGAAGAATGCCCCCTGCATGGTAAACAGGCATAGACACTTGGCCCTAGCATCACACAAGTCTAGGGTCTGCACAGTGGCCTAGGCCTTATCTGACAATGTGAGGGGCAGGACCTGTCCTGTGACCAAGAACGGTGCGCTAAACATGCCCTCGGCTTAGGCAATGGTCACTGTCCTTGTTCTGGGTACATTACCTACCGTGGTAGTGGCGCAGGCCATGTTTTGTGAAGTTATAGTATGACCAGACCTTTTTCTGAATATCAGTGAGAGCACAGTCTACTGACCACTTTTGTGCAGCGTTCCGCTCTTATACGAAGCCAAGAACCTTGCGCTGACATTCTTTGTGTATGTTGAGTATATGTGGAGTGCATGCATAGCACAAGTATGGTAATAGGATTCTGTGTATTGTATTAGTCTCTGCACTGAGAGATAGTACTGTGGAGAAGTGTAGCTCACTGGTTAGAGGAGGCATACCCTGAAGCAGAGGTTAGACCCGGGACCAGGGTTCGATTTCCGACGCGGCAGGGTCTGGAGCCCAATTGTCCACGGACTCGATAATTCTCGCTTCGGTGCCTACTCTAAGCACGAGTTCACACTTTGCAGCTCTGGGCAACAAGCTTGCTTAATCTCCACAACGGCCCCCTGCGGCGGGATGCCTGGCTTTCACCTTGGGGATGCCCAGTACGGGCTATCTCACAGGGAAAAACCAGGACGGGTTCCCAATGCAAGCGCCGAGATGCCCAAGGGTAATTTGAGCGCTATATAAGACTGCACATACATACATACATACATTCTCAAGGCCCCTGGTTTAGCACAGCAGTAGGTGGAGAGTGAGCATAGCTTGCCAAGACAGTGGATGTGTAGTGTGTGTATTCCTGTGGTTGGAAACCCAAACACTGAAGTGAACAGGAAGGAGACAGGGCTACCTGTAGAAAGCCAACGAGGACCTTGTTAGCAAAGGGCTGAAGAATAGTTCTTACTGATCACTGACATTTGGTAGAAGGTATAAGTTAGGGCTGAGGAAGTTTCTAGGCAAGACCTGTTCTTTCATCTGTCTCTAAACTGCAGCTTCAGGACAGTGATGCCTGTCAGGTGCGAATAATGCACACTTCATTGCACCCATGTTTTGAATACTCCTGCATGGAGCCAGGCCCACTTCAACTTGCAATTAGAAATATCACTTTCCACAAGGCTGTGGTCCTACATGTGAAAGAGATCCACCTCAAACTGGTTCTGAAGCCTGAGAGAGTGGATCCATATTTCCTACTTGGAAAAAGTATATAAAGTTTTGATCCAAATCATCCCACATTTACTTTGTTCCAGTACCAACTCCTTCACGGCCTTGGAAGAGAGTGCACCACAAACTACTTGAAAGACTGCTATGTGACTAGAGCTGGTGTCTGATGACAGCCAGTCTCCCAATGGTGAGGTGAGAGAATATCCTTCTAATTTGCAACTTGCTTCAGAAGCTGAGGATATGCCTAAGTGCTTAGATGCCTATCTGCCTGCTCAGAGAGGGAAAGAGAATGCCTGGCCCTGCACGAGGAGAGAAGTCCAGTGGGCAACCCAGATGTAAATGACGGCTTAGAGGGAGCAAGGCTGTTGTTGACCCAAAGTCTGCAAAGCCCCTTAGTCTCCCATTCCAACTCCCATCGTGAACTGCATAAATAAAACATTTACCAAGTTGTCACCATGCAGTTCGTCATTCCTGCCGTCAACTCTGAGGGCTTACTGCTGCCAGCTGAGGTGCTGATGAGAAATGAGCTGCTTCATTGGCCTCCAAGGCCATAACTGATGAAGATGACTGTCTTCCCACATTGGCCTCTGTGGCCACAACTGTTATAGATAAGCAGTCCCTTGTATCGAACTCGAGGGACACAATGGGCTATAAGAGCGAAAGACGAGCGACCTCCTTCGTAGGTCCAAAGGCCATGGCCGATAATCCCGACAAGCCCATTGTTTAGCTCCTCTGATCATGTAGTGGGTTAGACCGGTGTTAGTGTAATCACCAACTCCTTCACAAAAGTTCAAGAGTAGGAAGCAGCCCACGCCTGGGACTCACTGTCACTGAGCAGGTAGTGTGATACTGTGCCCACACAAATTGAGACGCTATGCCTGAGTGCAGTGGGGGGGGGCGGTGACCATCAACACTGGAGGGGTGTCGTGGGGACCAAGAGCCAAACCCGGTGGGGGCCAAAAAGATTATTTTAAAAAATGTACTTACCCATGCTCTCCTTCATGTTTTGCTCTCCTCAATGTTTTCCTCATTCTTGTTGAATGCCGTCAGTGCAACGGCACCTCATGGATCCTCAAGCAAGCATCTTCTGCAAGTCCCGATGCTGCTCTCATGCTGCAGATGAGCAGCATGCAAGCAACACCAGGATTGGCTGGACCGGGTTGCCTCGATGCTCAATCGAATTTTCTGTGAGAGAGTTCTCTACATCTACGTAAATGCACAGCGGTCAGCCCTTCCTTTCTGCCAACCTAAGAGCGATAGTGCTGACATGAAACAAATCATGAACCAGAAACCATTTCTTACTATGTGCATGAAAATATTTGTTTTCAAAGGCAGAAGAAGATCTTCTGGGATCTCACAAGCTCATTAACTATAACATGCAAA
This sequence comes from Triturus cristatus, assembly GCF_964204655.1. Classification (NCBI taxonomy): domain Eukaryota; kingdom Metazoa; phylum Chordata; class Amphibia; order Caudata; family Salamandridae; genus Triturus; species Triturus cristatus. The sequence continues at coordinate 113,358,985 of NC_140592.1, forward strand.
GATATCACGATTGGAGTTCAACGATTCCTTCCTGGACACAGAATACAGGAGGAGAGAAAAGAGCAGGAAAGACATCATGCAGAAGAAAAATGCAATTTCATTGAGCAGCAGATGTGGGAGCCACAGCAGAAACACAGTAATTCCCCTGAACTGAACAAAACAAAACAACGTCTGTTCAGCAACAAATTGGCTTTTGGGACACAATGCAAAGTCACAGAGAGAAAGAGAGTTTCAGACACGCCACCAGCCATGGACAAGGAATTTTCAGGCCTCTCTACATGCCCGTTTGCGGCACTGCTCAGCCATGGATATGGCTTTTTTAGCCCTGATACATACAGTCTGGAGGCACCAATGAGTCAGGAAAAGGGGATTAACAGACCTTGCTACGCTACATACATGCTGAAGGCACCTTTCGGCCATGGAGAAGTTGTTTTTAGACCTTGTTACGTGGAGGAAATGCTGAGCCATGGAGAGAGCATTTTTAGACCTTACTAGATACAATATGGAAGCACAGTAAGCTATGGAAAGGCGACTTTCAGTCTTTGCTACACACACTTTGGTGGCACCAATCAGCTATTGTCTTGTGAGCTGCAGAGTGAAGCATAAGATCATCTTGAGATAGGCAGTTCAACACTTTTACAACCACCGCAATCTTATTGTGTTGGAAGATTGTCTCAAGAAGGTAAATCTATGCACTTGGCAAATCAGCCCATTTAGCAATATCACTGGTATTAGAAACTGCAATGGACAAATGGACAAGATATATCTACAGTGGGTGTGCACGCCACCATGCCATTTTTTTAACAAACCTTAGAACATTCAGCTTACAGACAGTAATCTTTTCCATTTGCATCAATCTGGGTTATTATCATGCCAGGATTCAAATCTGTCAACTGTAGGACCACACACGCACACTCTCTCTCTCTCTTTTTCTCTGTCTCTTTTTTTCTCTCGCTCCCCTCCCTCACTGGAATTTAACTCTGAACTTGATGTTACACTCTTAGGGCCCGATTCACTAATAGCATTTGAAGTATGCATAGTAGTATTACTTATGTGCTGCAAAATAAACACACAAACCTACAGATGGAGATGTCCAGCTAGCCTTTCTTTTCTATCGTGAAACAGCCACATGTGTGGGGGTGGAACTGAGGCAGTGGTGAGAAAATGGGGAATGCCTATTACAAAATGGGAAGGATTGAAGGAAAAGCAAGGAGTAGTTTAGAGAGTGAAAGGCTACTACACTCAATCACCCACAAATGGGTAGGCCCATTGCTATTCACAAACTACACTTCTAAAGTTCGTACAGCCCTAAAGTTGACAAAACAGAGGTAAATGTACTCCAGCCCAGCTTGGTAAAAAGTCAAGCACCACACACGGTCACTCACAAGTACTTCAATACACTCACTTAGAAAATAATGGAGGCAGGGACTAAAAATAACTTCCACTGGAAATAAAATTAATTTGACTTTTCAAATATGTGCGTGTGTGTATAGAGCAGGCCTGGGCGTAATTCGCAGAGTTTCGCTACGCGGAACTCGGCGAAGTGACAAAACAACTCCACAGAGTGCCGCAAGTGGTGGAGTGCAGTGCGAACTACTGTTTGCACTGATCTTCCTGCTGCTTGGGTAGAAATTCTACCTGAGTGGCAGCTCGTGCTCACCAACTTACCGTTGGCGAGTGGGGAAAAAAATCTGCACTACTCGGAGCGGAGATTTTGCACTCCGCAAGCTGCCCGGAGCGCAGAGTGCAGAAAACTCAGCGAACTAAGCGGAGTTCACAGTCCAGGCCTAGTATACAATAAGTTGTGGAAATAATTCAAAAACTAATGTTTAAAACCCCCAAAAATTAAAAGCTTAACCTCCACCCCCACCATGCACTGCTCATCACCTCACATATTACATCATATTACATCACTCATGACATGTTAAATAACATCATTGATGACACGGCTGATATCTGTAATGGGATCACTGATGAAATCTCTGATGACCACTGATGACATCATCCGAGCTACTGTTCCTCAAATAGTTCCAAATATTGCTTGATCATTTAAAAAAATCGATAGTAAAATTCCCATAAACATATACAGCATAAATTAAATTTATGTACATGTGTATGTTGTACGTATACAAAATAGAAAGAGTGCAGTACTGAAACAAGTCTGATACAGTAAGGTATAAGTTAAATTGTACACACTTTAGCAACCAAAGAAGTTTTAAGTGCAAGCAGTGCTTCATTTAAACAAGAAATAGACTGAGAAGAACTAGTATGAGTTGCAGATATACATTTCAATAGGTTGTAGGTTAATTCAAATACATGTTGCCAAAATATATGGAAAAAATAAACCTTCCCCTCATAACACATTATTCATTTGTGAAGTGCTGTGCATGTACTTTCATTAAAGAACTCTCATGTAGGGCTATCAACAATTTCTATACATACGGCTGGGTGTCATCTTTCTTTGTGTGTGCTGGGGCAGATCCCTTTGAAGTATAATCAAGGCAGGGCACAACTCCTCCCCAGCCATCCAGTCAGGAAGACTCACTCACCTCTACACCCAGGCCTTTGCCCACTGTCTGGCTGCAATACACATTTCCCAGTGGGAGAGCCATCAATAGCACAGGGGCAGCTGGCCAGTCACAGAAAGACCCCTGAAAGTATAGGAAGGGAAATGCCAACTTTCTAAAAGTGGCATTTCAAAAATAATAATTTGAAATCTGACTTTACCATTAAAGTGGATTTTCAATTATTAGCGCCCATGGAACAATGTGATGGTGCTGGAATGCGCATTTTGTCATAACCAAGCATTTGTTTTCCGTTATTTATTGATTTTTTAATGAGGGATGAGTAAACTATCCGAGCTGGTAGGGCTTGAGTATTCCAACATCAATTCCCTTGTGGGCCCTATTAAGCTAGAAAACTTGACTATGCATCTCCTATCATCCTTCCCCGTAAGAGATGCTGCAGTCTAAACCTCATGCATCCGCCATCCTGATGGAGGAGGTGGGATTGTCTGTGAGCTTTGTTTTGACACAAAAAAGCCACCTACTCAACATGATATCTGTTGTCGGGCATACACAAGAATGTGACAGGATGCCCTCACACACCACCAGGTGTCATGCCTCATCATAGGACAACCCACGCTCTCCAAAATCCCAGTATGATGGAGAGCGGGCCTTCACCTGGAATCAGGGAGGCACTTCTATCTAAGAACAAACCGATGATCTAAATATATTAAATACCAAAGTGACATCCTAAACATACTTTTATATATATTAGAAATAACACTTGGTATTTAAACTATTTTTGGAGAAAAGGGGAATTAGTTCCTGATCACCACTGTCTGTGAGATGCCAGATGTGAAGGATCTTAGCTCAAGACTGTGAGAGGACATCACACAGACCGGAAACAGCTTTAGGGCAATACATGACTTTTATTACAAGCTGGATTTATGATTGTTCAGAGGCCAAGGTCATCTTTAGGACAACGTAGTTTTTTGGGTTTTTTTTTTAAACTGGATATTCTTCACATACTGTTTTGTCATGTTACTTTTTTTCATGCTGGTTTGTACAGCTTGTTTCCTGTTCTAAAAGTCTATTGGTGGGGGACCAGGCCTTGCAACAAGGGGAGTGCGACGTTTTCATTACGCAACAAAGGTTTTGTGTAGATCCATTGCTCACAGAATTTCCTGCTTTTCCTACTTTTGCGTCCTGGCATAGTTTAAACATCCATAGTGCCTGTATTTCTTCAGAAGGCCTTCTTAGCACTAAAAATAGCGGTGTTGTTGCCTCACGAGTTATCTTTAAAATGATTGTCCTTCCAACTTTACCACTGGATGCATTGTGGCATTTTTTTCCCTGAGTAATATTTTAACAAGGGTGAAAACGCACTAATTGTAACTTTAAACACAAATTCACAAAAAATAGTAAACTCTACATAGCAATTATAGTATTTGCCAGTATTAAAGGACGTTCACAAGAGTGAAACTGTGCAACATTTTACATCTCTACTTGCAGTTTAGAATCTCACCACATGTCTTTGTACTCACTGATGTGAGAGCATCTTCTCGCGGACAGTATTTCCTTCTTCCCATCTCTTTGTCCTTGCCTGGTCTCTTTATTGGGCCTTATTCTCCATGTGCCTTGGTCCCCATGACTGATGGGCTCTAGGTCGCCACGCTGGCAACTCCACAGGCGGTCCTATCTTGTGACTCCACCAACGCATTTAAGAAGTCAGGCGCCCAGCTAACTCACTAATGTGGTGGGAGGTTACCATTTTGCATAATCCCATATTTTCAATGATTTTTTTTTTCCGAGCTCTAGGGTGATTTAGTATTATGAGTAATTTGGTTGATCACAAAATGGCTTCCCGGGAGTTTGATGACCGTGAAATGGTGTCAGCGGGGTGTCCGGAGTCATTCGCTTTGACTTGTGGGTTGACACGCCGGGTTCTTCGTCCACGTCTGCTCCGGGTTGCGCGTGATAACGCGCGCGCCTGCTCTGCTTTTCTTCTTCCGTTTCAGCAGCTCTGACTAATTCCAGCTGCCGCTCAGCGCCTCGCGCAAACAGCTCAGCAAGTGCACGTTAATCAGTTTAATTACCGAGGACAATTAAAGATGTCCGACCTGCCGGCACAGCGGTTCTTCTAGAAGTGTTAATCCGCACCCGTGACATGGTAATATCAGTGCTAAACTCATGTCATCTCGTTCTAAACATAAACAAGCAGCAGGCAATGCGCAACAGCAAGGAGCCAAATGCACTGTAAAAACTCGTCTCCGTTTACCAGCATCCTCCTAGTGGGGACTTCTCTCAACGTGCGCCCTCTGGACCGCTTTCGTTATTCTTACCTTGGCTACAAACCACCATTCTCTCACTCTTGTTCTCTCACCAGTTGCTCAAAGGCATCTCTCTATTTCTTCACCAAACCACCCATCTTGAATTGTCTCTCTGCAGTAGACCTGCAGGTTTTATGAACGAACACGTAGCCTGTATGTTCCACAAACATTTCCCTACTGATTCTAGTAATGCGACATGGTGTTGGAACCTGGATCTTCACAGCCTGTCACACACTTATTCGGTTATCTTATGTTGTTCTCTTATTCCTGTTGCTATGAACTCTGCCTTTTTCTGCTGAGTGCCAGGATGCTCCTTTGGGAGAGACAGTTGTGCTTTACAAATGCAATCTTCATTCATTCATTCATTCATTGCATGCACACGTCTGACAAGCTGTCCTGGGAACATCCCATTGGATAACCTAACACAAAAAGGCAGCCATGTTGGAAACTACAGAGGAGCAGCTACTAATAGCGTTTACTTGATTCACTTGAGTGCATATGGCATTTCTGACATTGAGCTGGTAAGCTTTAAAGTCACAAGCTGCACACATCCTGATTTGTGTCTTGATCAGAAATCAAGTTCCGCAGAGGTTGGGTGATATCAACAATAGGTCTGCTCTGCTTAGCACGATGGTCCTCATAAGTAAAGATACAGCTCGTAATACATTTCATGCGGCGAGGGCTGGTTCACACACCAAGCTTTTGAACTGAATCTTGTAGCCCAGCTATGTCATCCTTTTTAGATACATTTCTGATATTGGAGCCACTGTGTTGAAACCCCTAATCTCAATTCGGTTGGGTGAGCATTGTGCATTAATGCATCTTCTGCTATAGTCTGTGTGTAACCTGCATACTTGAGGTATGAATCCTGTTAGGGTTGACACTACCTGGCAGCTTTCCGAGATTGCTGAATTGAGGTCAACTGAGGTAATTGTAGTGGGAAACAGCTTTAACCACGCAGCATGAGCTACGCGGGGCTGAACCACGCAGGTAGTAGCATGCAGGTCTAAACCACGAATATGCCATAACCACGCATATGCGTGGATAAGGCATATGCGCAGACTAGTTGGCGCTGCTGCCAGGCGGAAGAGCAGGAAGCTGGAAGCAGAACGATCAGGAGGAGGAGGAGAGATAAGTCAGGTTTTCAGGGACTGGGGGGTAGCTTGTAGGGGTTGTGGGGTAGTTTTCAGGGCTGGGAGGGGGTCAGGGTAGTTTACAGGGACGACTGGGGTCAGGAGTTTTAGGGCTCAGGGAAGGAGATGGAGGGAGAGGTAGAATATTAGGTTTGCAGGTAGTTTTGGGCATCGTTTAACAATGAAAAACAAGTACTGATTCCCAAAAGAAAGGGCCTCTGCCCACTATCTGCACTTGCAAAACCAATTTAAGTGAACCTGCAAGCAATCAAAGTGGTCTACTCCTAAGGTACAAAATGATTGTGAGGAAGAGAACCAATATGTGGTCTTTTCTAGAGCAACTGCAACATCAGCTGCCATGTTTTCAAGAGTCTGTAAAACATTATTGGTGTTAATAAGGCTGTAGTAGCAAGCAAACTATACATGCAAAGTTTTTGTAGGTAGCTGGCTCTTTATATAGTGGACCAAAAAGTGGTACACTGTGTAAAGAGTTCAAGTAAACCCCAGAGGAATTAGAGAGTAACAAATGCCCTCTTTTGTGGAGATCTGCAATGTTATCCTATGGAGGCAAAACATGTATTGCATTCAGATACTTGTCAGCGATTTACAGAAATGTTCTTCAGGACTTAAGGTGAGTATGGGGCAAGGTCCAAGGCCACACGAACAGGTCACCTCGGGGGTCTCTGAGGAGTCTGGGTGCAGAGGTGTGTCACGGCATCGGGCGTTCCATTTACTTCAATAGGAGAAAAGTCCAGTTACAAAGCGGTTGCAATTTGGGACTGGGGTCCAATCCAGAGGAACCCACAAGGGGGCTTGACCCAGGAGATCCTTGGGCACACAAGGACACCCTTGGTCTACTTCTCCTCGGATTATGGGGCTCGGATGCAGTGATGTGTTTTGGGATAGGATTTCAGAGCAGGATTCTGTTGCGGTTTGAGGGGGCCTGCAGAAAGAGCTGTGGGCGGTGACTGGAAGTCCAGTCTGGGCCAATCCAAGTATGGGTTTAGCATTTGTGGGTTTGGGAACCCCGCCGTTGGCACCGTCACCTCTCTTGGACTCGGGTTCTGGAGCGCAGGTGCCTAGGTGTAGGTAATAGGCTTCAGGTGGCAGTAGTCACAGACTCATGTCTTGGTCTTTGTTTTCTGCAGGGGGGTAATCATTGGTGTCCGGTCTGGGCAGAACAACACTTGGCTGCTGCAAGGAGTCCGGTATCTGTGTATTTGTCCTGTGTGGATTCAGTTGCTCCTGGGGTCCTCCCACTCAGTGGGGAGGCATACCTGACCTTCAGGAGCATAGGGTCCTCTTCCAGGGGGAGCTGCTGCATTGGGCTGGCTGGGGAGCAGCAATATGATGGAGCTCACTTTGCATCGTTGGTGCCTGTGGCTGCAGGAGAGTAGCTCCTCTACTCGAGTTTCTTTGGGAAATTGGCAAAGCACAGGCAGCCCTCCAGGTTTATTGGAGACTGCACTGCAGGATGAGTCTTCTTCCACCACGATTGTTGGGGGCAGCAGTCAGGGTGGCAGGGTTGGCACCAAGTCAGTCATTGCTCCTTGATTCTCCCAGCAAGGCTCTTCTATGTCCACTCCTTCTCTTGATCCATCAGAATCTGAAGTCTTGGTATCAGGGGGTCCCCTAACTATTCAATTTAGGGGCGTTAAAGAGACTGAGAGGTAGTAGCCAATGGGCTACTTACTCCTGGGGTCACTACACCCCCTAGATGACCACTTCCTGTGGAGAGTGGGCATTACCCTGTCCCAGAATTCCAGATTCAAACACTATACGGTGGATTTTCTAGAGCTGTATTCATCTCAGACTTGGGTCACCCTGGAGGTGTGCCCAGCTTGACTGTGTAACACATCTCCTGCATAGCTAATTTTACCACCTGCCCAGGGGCCAAAAGGCGCTGGACATAGGGGGTCGGCTTCCTCTCCAGTGAGAGAATCCAGATTCGCAATTCAAAGTTGGTAGGTCTTTGAAGCCCCCCGCCTTGAAATGCTAATTTACCAGCGTTTCCCAGGGGAGGAGGTGATAACATCTCTCCACAGAGCAGGCAATGCTCCTGACCTCCTGAGAGTGAAGGGTGTCACCCCTGTGGGTCAGAAAGTCATCTGTGGCAGCAGGCTGGACTGAACCAGTCAGCTATTACACTAGAGGCCTGGTAGGTTTCATGGAGTACCTCTAAGGAACCCTATGTGTGCATGTATTAATAAATCCATCACTGGAATCAGTGTGGGTTTATTAATACAAGGTGTTTTATACCAAACACCATTTGTGTCATGAAGCAATTATATAGCTGGGGAACACGTTTTGACCACTGCCCAGTACATACCTTAAGACAGCTTCCCTGCTCACTTGCAATATCTAGCAATAGAACTTGACATCACAGGGGCACATCTGCTCATGCAGACATGTCCTCACATAAAATATAATGTACTCTGCCTCATGGGCTCACACAGGGCCGGCTTTAGCACTGGTGGCGCCCTGTGCGACAATGTTTTTTGGCGCCCCCAACGACCACCTCAGTCACGGATACCCTCACTACCACCCTTTAACAGTCTCCATAACCTCTCTCTCAGATGCATTTAATTAATTTTATAGCGTCATCCATGAAAGTGAAGGGTGTTAAAGCATTTTAGATAACACACGTATTACACAGAGACAATCAATCGTAGGTCTGTAAATCATTGTATAGTAAATGTTGTGAAGAGTACTTGGTCTGGAGAAGCACAAACTCTGAATTTAAAATGTAACACAACTGATTGGGGCTCTCTTTTAATAGCACGAACTGATTTGTACCCAAAATGAACCCTTTTTGCAACATTATAATAATGAAAGTCTGGGAAAAAAATTCATAGCTTTAATGTATACCTTGAAGTCTGCACGCAGTTCTTTGATGACAGTTAATAGCTCACTGTAAACTGAAACTAACAAAAGGAAGTCTCTGACACAAGCAGTAACCCACTGACCTGTTTACATTATATTCACTTTTTTATCTGCATGGTACATGTTATTTGCAGCAGGCATATTAACCCTCTGCGCTACCTTCAAAACTTCCAGGAGTCAAAACTTTTACTAAGACAAAACTCCGATCTTGCCTGGAAGAACATTATTCACTGGAGCTTTCTTGACATTTTAATTGTTGACTGAAAATTGTGTGAGGCCAGGAACGCAGCAGCAGGTGCTTTTAAGCAAACAGGCGCCCCCATGGGAAGTCAGCACCTGGTGCGGTGGCACCGGTCGCACTAAAGCCGGCCCTGGGCTCACAGGCCTGCTGTAGGTGTGAATTACATATATAAGATGTAGTGACTTTGGCATGACACACAGGAGTGTGTCACGTCGTGTTTTCATTCATGGTTTGCACCATGTCATGCCGTAGCAATGGCAGTCTGTGTGGAATTTGTATGTGCGTCCCTTACTGTGGCATAAGATATGCTGCAGCCCTTAGGAACCCTCTTTTGTAACCCTGCCCTATGTACCTGGAGTATCATTTACTAGGGACTTACAGGGTTGCTAAAGTCCTCAGCCACTTGTAGCACAATTAGACTTTACCTTGTTTTAGGGAAGGAGCACTGGCACTGAGGTCTGATTAGCAGGCCTCAGTGCACTGTCAAAGTCGAAAATCAGTAAATAGGGGGCAAAACGTTGGGGGGGGGTATCTGCAACAAAAGCCCCGTTTTCTACAGTCTTCATAAAGACCGCCACGCTTAATTTCTTTAGTAATGCCAAGTTTATACTTCAGCATAATCAACATTCTCTACGGGGGACAAGTCCGGGGTAAACGCCAATAGACAACGTCTGCAAACTATTTTCACAGGGCAGACGCCATCCACCCTCACAAGAAGCTGAGCCCCACTGAAATATGCTGAACTTGTCCCAGTTTAATTTTCAGATGCCAGGACACGTTCAGCAGCATCCGTGTGTTGTCTGCTTTCCGTTCCCAGCAGCAACCTACAGGCAGGGAGGAGGCTTTTTTTATTTTCTTATCCAGCTGGGCCAAAGATAAAGATGAAAGCTAAGGGGCCATCAGGCCTCTTTTTTCCAATATAATCCTTGCTGGGCACTGTCTGGAGCCTCACACTTGGATGCAAATGTAAAGGAGGGGAAACAAAGGCACACACCTTGTTATCACTTCACAGGTACATAAGAGAGGCATGCGTTTGACTTTGTTCAATCCCTGTGTATATGAGATATGCATGCACCGTAAGGATGTCCGATGTGTTGGTCTCTCCCAGTATTTACACAAATAATTAAAATACCATATTTTATTTCTTTCATAGCGCTACTCATCCCAATGCAAGGTGTCAGGGTGCTTTACGTAACATGCACAGTATACATTTACAATAAATCATGTAAGTGTGTAAGTCAATGTACAAGATGTTTTACATAAGACAGTGAGGGTTACAAGGTGTAGGAGTCACATGTCCTTTGCAGCTCACTATGCTATATTAAAAGGATTAGAATTTATGGACTGCAAGTAACAAAAGGATCTCTGTTTTAAAAGCAGCAACCCACTTACCTAGCTACATAAAATAAAAATCTGTCATCTGCGTGTTACATGATGTGCTTTGCAAGAGACACATTAACCTTCTATACTACTTTGATTCAAATATGGTAATAGACAAAACTCAGATCTCTCTAGCAAAAGCATTAACCTCCCGAGCAGGGCCGGTCTTTAGCACAGGCAAGCTGGGCCTAGGCCCAGGGCGCCAATTTTCTGAGGGTCGCACAGAGCTGTGTGCATTGAGGCTTTGCAAGCAGCAGCACCCATCTCATCTTGTTCCAGCCTTATCCTTGTCTCTGCCTTCTTTTTCTGTCTGATGTGCCAGCTTCATGTGGGTTTAGACTCAGTGCTTAGTTTGTAAAAGAATAAGAGCCAGGGCGCTTGTCAGGAGGCCACCACAGCTTGCACCACCTATTGCCCATGCCAGTGCTGCCAGTGCAAGTACCAATACAACAACTTACCATCACAGAGCTACAAGTGTGACAAATTAGACTGTTTGTGGCCCCTAATGTTATGAGAATGACTTGGGTGGCAGGTCTTAGGTGTTTGTAACATATATTAAATATTTAACAATTGCCATTCTGCTTATCTCTAAATTACGGAAACAGCGCCACCATGTGGCAACTGTCATAAGTGCTGGTGTTGACAACTAAGTGCTGGTGCCAAATACCGAAACCACTGGCTCAAATTAAGCATGGTTTTAGTTCTGCATTATCGTACAGCGGGTAATGTTTTTAACACCCCTTTAGTCCCCTTCCGTGCCCTCCCTTCACCCTCTGACCCTTTCACATCAACAAAACCATCATCAGCATGAGGCTGCTAAGATATTGGTGATTTAGGTGATTTGGGGGAGGTCCGGGTTGTTTGCGTTAAGGGTCAGTCCCTGCTCATCCAGGTGCTGACCAGTGAATGCAAAGGGGCCCTCTGCTCCCTCATTTAATTCAATGCAATCAGCAAGGTCTCCAAACTTCTCTCCACCCACACCCAGGGCGCTACCTTAGCAAAGGCCGGCTCTGCTCCAGAGTTATCTTACCATCGTTATTATTCCCTTGGATTTACTGGGCACACAAAGATCTCTGCAGCAGGTGCCTTAGATAATTTGAAATGCAGACTTTGCAACCAATTAAGCAGAACCGATCAACTGCCATGTTTCTTTATTTGTATCAGAGTTTAAAAAAAAACATAAATGTATTAGTTGAGGCACAGATTTCGTGTCTGGGTTTTTGGCACAACCGCGATGCAAAATCTTATTTGTTAACTTTCATTATACACTTAAATGTACTCATGATGGACCTGCTAAACATATGCGTGAGGTCTTAATATCTGATGTCACTTCTTGTGATGTCACTTTCTGTGATGCCACGTGTGATGACACGCGCCGTGATGAGATGTGCTGTGATTTCACACGCCATGATGTCACTTACATACTGGCTAACTTGGGGGCATATTATCAAGAAACTGCGTTAAAATTATCGCCGCTGTAGCGGCAGAAAACTGCCGCTAAAGCGGCGATAATGGGCTTGAAAATATGCCCTTGAGAATTCCAATAGAAGCCCATGTTGACACCAGAACATGGGCTTCTATGGGAATTCTCCAGGGCATATTATCAAGCCCATTATCGCCGCTTTAGCAGCAGTTTTCTGCTAATTTTAACGCCGTTTCTTGATAATATGGCCCTTGGTCCCCCCACTTCTTTTTTTAGGATGCGTGCCCTGCTTCTCAAGAAGTAAAATGAGCAGTTAAAGCAGACAAGGAGAAGCAGTCACTAGCAAGAGCAAGGAGAGCAAAACGGCTGGAAGAGAGAAACACTTGGCGTGTATCACAGTTCCTTAGATCCTGAGCCATGTATGAGATTGTCCTCCCTGTCTGGGTCGGAGTGACACAGACAGGCCGACCAATCACACACCTTCGGAAGGCCTAATGCTTTAGACACCTTCTTGTTATTTACAAAGGATTTGAGTTGAAGATGGCTCTACTTCGAGAAAGGAAAGCACCGAATACCTTTTTGCACCTTAATAAACACATCAAGCCTCTGTTAGGCCACGTGCAGCGCTGACCTTTCTGCGTCTGGAGGTCGCCGTCATGCGCGCGCGAGCTTCTGACGCGCGCGAAGGATCCCGGCTGCCAGACCCAACTCTGCCGCTGCTGCAGCTTGAGTGGTTCTCCTACGCCGGCTGCAAGTGAAAACGGGAAAAAGATGATTTCTGAAGCATTTTTCCTTGTAATGGCTGAGCATCGCTCATGTTCTCTCGATGCTCTCCCTGACCTCGGAACGAGCAGGGTGCTGGGAGGTGAGCGCGCGCTGCTGGTTGAGGGCCTCGCCTAGAATAATTACTGGTGGGGTTGAGCGGGGGCATTCTCCGCTCCACCGGCTCCATCAGGGCCTGGCAGGGCAGGTAATAGATGCCGCTTGCTGGCACTTCCAGGAGACTGTTATCCAACCAGGGAGCACTTGATGTTCCTGACCTTGCCCAGATCACAGCCTGACCTGATTGATGGATCAGATGGCGAATTAAAATCCTCTGAAGCTATGAGCTGCTCCCGCGGTGCTGTAAGATGGCCCAGGTCTCGTGGGAATGATATCCAAGATTTATTAGCAAGGGACATGAATTAATCAGCAGGACCTTTTGCTTCACTCAAAAGAGAAGCAGAGAAAAACATGTCCATGTTCCTGCAAACAACCCATTCAAGGCATGCCTTGGAGAACAGGGGTCTTCAGCCAGCCCATCTCAAGACGATGGTAATACCTCTCTGTTTAGGTCCCATCTGGAGGTCAGTCCTTCTCTTAGGAGTACATATCTCAGTGGTGTTTGCATGTCTCTGCTCTGTAGCATTATAGTGTCTGGAGATGCCCCATCACCCACCTTAAACTCTTGGTGTCAGTCCCTGTTTTTGATCTCACTATGCCCCACATATGTCATACTGTCCTCTGTCAAGTGTGAACAGTTATGTGAATAGTTCCTCAGTCGTGTTTTAATTTCTTTGTTTTCTGAACCTAGAGGTTTTCTTTTAAATGTGGGACTGCAAAGCACAGACAAGGCCAATGTAAGGTGCGCGTGCTATCTTGAGATCGCTTTGGGTGCCTTTTTTGAAGCTTATAGCTGTAGAAGGGAAAATGAGGACTATTAAAAAGTTATAAAAATAAATAAGAACATAAAATGGCAAACACCCTTGGTTCGAGAAAGCCTGTAGTTGGCTGACCAGATCTTTGACACTGATAGGATGTTTTTGACATAATTTTTTATCATTACACCAACAGCAGCAGCGCGTTCTTCTGGGAGCTTTGCACAAGATTTGTTATCAGGGGATATTTGCATGGCTACAAACAGTTGATAGAAACTGCTTCATGCACACTGCATCATCCAGACGCGTCGACACTGGTAGTAAAAATAGAGGTAGCAGCTGACCTTTCTTGCCCTGTTGCTTGCTTTAGTAACCTTTTTGAAGCCCTATGTTCACTTTGAAAAGCTGTGGGAGAAGAGATGATGAAAGGTGGAGACTAGCGAGGCAAAGTGAGAACAGGGGAGGCTGAAGGAGGGAACCAGTAAGAGAGGAGTTGGAAAATATGAGGTTCTCTTAATTTCTTGCTTCATGCCTATTATGGAGTAATTGCACATATCGCTAAATAGGCACTCCCAGAGCGTCTAAGGGTAACAGAAAAAAAGGGACAGGGTTGAAGGGGGATTTCAAGAAGGGTAAAGAGAACAGTCCTTTGTGAAATACCAATATTTTGGTTAAGGAATAGAACTCTGTGCGCATGTGACCATACAAGAAATTAACTCATAATAATTTTAAAAAAAGGATTGTGAAACTGACAAAATTCAATGACATTTTCACTGAAATACTATCACTGCTTTAAACAAAATGTAAGGGAAACAGTGATGCAAATAATGTCCAATGTTATTTTTTTTTACTAACTTTGACAACATGTACGTGTAGGTATTCGTATAACTTGTCATGCTGATAAAGGTCATTTGAATTTGTGTTTTACGACCGCAGAACAAGAAAAGCACTTTACCATGTACTAATCAATTTGGCTATTCGGTAAATGCTTACCGAATTGCAAAACGGGTTTTGAAATGCATAACAAAGCGCAAATTGGAAGGGGCATATTTAGGTCATTCCTTCCAAAGTATGATTTGCAATACAATGTACCGATGGTTTCCAACTGCAGTTTGGCTTGCAAACCTCAAAGGAGGTTCCTGGGGGACTCAGTCCACTTTCTGAATGTTTGTTGGGGAGCAGGCAATTTGTGACCTACCTTATTAGTATTCATGACACAGGTTAGATTGCGAAACATTCTGAATATTGATTTTGTGAGCCAACCTAATGGTACTTAGGTTAGTTCGCAAAGTCTCACTGGATTAGCAAAAAGTTGGTGCACAATTTGTAAGCACTATTTCACCACCATATATGCATCAGATCGTTAGATCAGTTATGTTTACACAAAAATTGTACGCCACATATTTTAAGGCTACACACTGGCGTGGCCAAATAGGATGACATTTATTTGAGCTGCTTTCATTTCAATTATATCCGATTCTCTATACTGCCAGCTTGCACCTACCAGGTGCTCAGGAGCCTATGTTTAAGAATAATGAAGCATACTATATATGCAGAACTCCAGAGGCAAGGACTTTTTAAAAAGTGAGAGGTGTCCGTATTGGCCAGGAGAGGATGGTGGCTGTGCCCTGCTCCCTTTGGTTCATTAATTCCACTATCACCCCCCCTTGACATCCCACTACATCATATGCTCTGCAGACAGACCTTCACTATCAGTCTATTACTCTCTCTTCTTTCTCCCTCTCCTTCTCTCTCTGTCCATCTTTCCCCATGCTCCTCCCTCTTTAATACATAGTGCATGGTACAATGGTGATTGGTATGAAAAGTGATTAACAAGACCTAGATTTGTCTCTCTGAAGTTTTGAGGTTCTCGGAGTCATAAGATTCGGGTGTTTTCAGGGTCATTCTCCACAGTGCACTGAAGTCCACACTTGGACCTCTTCCTGAATGTGTGCAGGACTTGGAAACTGACACTTCTCCTTGCCAAGTGTGCCATACTCAGTAGCTCCACCTCACTTCTTTTGCCAGTCATCCTACATGTTCAAAACAACAGCATTTATCTAGTCTTTTTAAACTGACTGTGAAGGGAGCAGAGGTAGATGTGCCCATAGTCTGAAACATTTGTTGAGTTGGAGCCAGTCACTGCAGCTTCTGAGCTGCAAACGAGACTGCTGAAACGAAAGTGCTAGAACTGAAGGAAGGGCGCAAAGAGGCAGTATGCCTGCATGATCCGTACCGTCTGACTGGGAACCAAAAGACAGGAAAAGAACAGTGTGTCTGACCTTAATGGGGCCATCCAGTGACAAGTAAAAAGCCTGTTGGATTCCTTTATATTACATCACTATAAATCGGGTATCAGATTTCCTCTTTGTTTGATGACGTCTGGGGGTTTGTAAAGCCTATTGCTACATCAAGCACTTCTCATGTGCTGCCTGAATTCTGTGGTACTCACTACCACCTCACGTAAGAGCAAAACCCACTGTGATGACCTTCCACAAACACATGAGCTCTCAACCATACCAACTATATCAAATGAATTTCTTCACTGTAGGCTTTCATCATCAAATCCGTGGAAACTGGCTCAGCTCCTCTAGAGATACCTACCTGTCGACTGTTATTATTAGTTCCAGAAATCCCCTTTTTAGGTTATTGCCGTCAGTGATGCTTACTGTATTTATGTGAACATGTGGTATTTTTATAGCACAAACCTAGCCAAAAGGCAGCGGAGCACTGTACAGGGCAAAGACAAGTATAAATGCAACAAGTGATAGGAGAGGTGGCCGGGTTGTGGATGGTTAATGCATTGTGATTAGTGGTATTTGAAGAGGTGAATCTTCAACTTTTTCCTAAATTGGAGCAGTGTTGGAGTGGTTCTGATGGCTATGGGGATGTTTTGGAGTCTGGAAAAGGACTGCTGCCTTTGTGTTTTTTTACACTTTTTACTCTGCAGTTTGAAGGCATCTTGTCTGCGGGTGTGCGGAGAACTTACTAGTTGCCATAATATTCTATCCGGAGATAATGTTATTTGTTGCCTGCATACCCTGGTTATTCTATTTATGGCACTCTTATACCTTTGGGTTGTCTGGGAGTTCTAAAGATGATAAATCAATAAAACAAATCATAAGATTCACCAGAAGGCCGGTGCAAGAGACGTGTCCTCCTCATGCAAGAGCGGTTGAACAGAAATATGTTGAGAGCTTTGTAGAAACTAGAACACAGTCTAATATGCATATTCCTGGTGTATCTAATGGTGCCTTAGTGAGGTAGAGGAGACTTGAGTGAAAGCAGGAAGACTATTTCCTTGTGTAACTCTTATGCTTCTCTTAGTCTACACCTTTACACTGAGCAGTACATAGAACTCACTCTGTTTAAATTTCCAATCACTAGCAAAAGGGGATGGGAAACTCATGGATTGCATGGCCATTTGGTTAAGGAAGCTCCAAAGAAAAGTTACATTTGCATGCAATGTGTTTTAATGACTTGTTGGTATATTTTCTTACCTAAATGTTTGTAATACAGTGAATTGTATATTGTGGTTTCACGTGGAAATTGCTTGTGTTTGCAATTTAATGGAGTGATCTGATTAGTAAATGTTTCCAAGCTTACTTGCACTACAAAGCAGAGGAAGAAAACAAAAAGAGCGAGTATAAAATAGTACAGATTGTTTTATTAAAAACATAAGTGCAATAATCAACCTTTTACGAATACTACATTTACTATATTAGCACAAAGATTGACCTATTTCCCCAACATATACACATTCATGTGAAAAAGTCCTGCGTCATTCTGAAAGGTAACTTACAAATTAAAAAATGGCCTTAATTACACTTATTGCAAACTTAGTCGTGTGAGACTAGGGGCCAATACAGTGGCCACAGCTGGGTAACAATAAGCTTGTGGAGCATGTGTGCTTTTCCTATTGTGCAGAGTGCGAAGTGGCCGGGCTGGGCATTGCATATGCATACATCCCCAGAAGCACTGAGATTGTACTACAGAATATCGAGGCTAGGACTATCATGATGCTCTAATATCATGCGCAGAATATCGAGGGACAAAATATCGAAAGGTGAGTGAATATAGAGGAAGCATAGACTTACTATTCCTAACTCCACAACTACATACCTTGAAGGTATATATAGGCAAGGTATATAAATACAAATACAATGCAATATATGGGAGCTAGGTATAAAAATCTACACTTAACTTACCTTCCAACATGTTGTCCTTTGATATTATGTTCATGATATTTGGTCCCATCAAGATTCCTACCTTGGTATTCCGGGTGCCACACCCAACTCTGTTGGTCTGATGTCCAAGGGCCCAGAATCACCAGGTACCATAGTTGCAGGAATGATAATTATGGGCTTTGGTACACTGGCAAAGTTGACAATGCCTAGAGTAGTGTTCCCCTGGGCGCTACAGGTCGGGGACACTTCCAATAAGTATAATATAGGGTTTCCTCCTTTGACTACCACATTATTCCCCCTAACTTTGGGATGTGAAAATATAGGTTTCCAAATAACTGCAGCATGTAACATTATGAATTTCTAACCTTAGGCCAAGAAGCAAACAACCTATATCTGCTGAGGACATTACAGTTAGATGCAAAGGTCACTCTAGCTCTCTTTATGAACAGCTGCATTGCGGTGGGAGCACAGACTTATATTGCAGGTAACAGTGGGATCTCATTACCGATAGAGTGTTATGAATACCTCTAATCGTATGGGTTAAGAACATCCAGCATTAAAATACCACACCTTATAGAAGGTAGGTGTACTGGGTGACATGAAAATGCACTCTGCTGGTTTTCCAATGCAGGTGTAATAAACACCAGGAAAAACTCCTTACTACTGTGGGTAATTGCAATGCTACTGGCAAATCTTATCTGAAGGAAACATCTGCCTCAAAATGGTGGCAGTTGCCAGCCAAAATAAGATAAACATTGGGATGAGCTTGAAACTTAGAAAACCAGAAACAATGACCACTGCTTGAATTGTAAGTTATGTGCGGTTATCAAACACTTTGCACTAACCTTTGTCACACGGTCCCTGCCCCAGCCCCTGATGTTCACATATAATTAAGGCCAGTGGCATATTTCACAGTCGGTGGTAGAATGTGTTTTCCTTCTGGAAATTATGGCAATTGCATGGAAAGATTTGCTAAGTGATATTCTGTGTGTTCTGCAAACAGTTTGAAGGCTCATACACAGCCTTCAGGAAAAATCCCCAGAAGAAGAATTTTAGACTATTGACACCTTATTAGGACACATGGCACATTCAATGTGAATATTATCTTTAAATCATAGAAGAGGCTGGGCATTTAAGACTTTGCAATTAATGATAATATGTGCTAGTCTTTCGATTTGCATAGTTCTTGAAGCTATACTCCAAATGCATTTATGGACAAGTGGTTTATTGGACTAGTGATTATCTGCAGAACATTACCTCTAGAACACTCCTACTCCAACACACCTTCAAACCCACTCCAACACCAATCCAATCCAATCCTGTTTAACCCAATCCATTCCAATAGAATGCAATCCAATAAATATAGCCCTATCAAATTCAATGCAATCAAACCCTGCACATCCAATAAAATCCATTGCAAGAGGTGTTCAGGGAAACCGCCAATGTCAAATTCCTTCAATGAGATATTGCCAAATCTCATAATGAACATACTCTCTAATATATAAGAGATGCCTTCAGAGGGGGTTGTCCTCTAAATATGCACAATATCAACTTTTTATAGCCCTTGAACTCCAAAAAACATGGGTCTCTGTGACTCCTACTTCCATATGTAGAAGTCACAGCCTTGTGTGCCCCCACTCCTAATGGGAGCATGTGTCACCATTACCTTCCAGGAGAATTATTGGACTGTTAGATTCCCACCAACCTCCATGACAATCCTGGGTCTATGTGACACCAACTCCGTATTGACACTGGGGCGCTATCCAACAGAAATGAATCTCAAGTGTACACTTTTCTTGTATAAAACAGTCCAAAATTATTGTTGTCTTATACATTTGTATTCATTCAGGCTTTCCATTCCGAACAAATGTATGTAGTCAGCCTCACTACAAGCCTCCAGTACTCCTTAAATGTCATACAAAAAACAGCTGACACATGTTTTGTTTAGTACAGACTTTTTCAAGGCTGCGATAAGTAGAAAATACATATCAATGAACACATCTGGAAAATGTTAAGTCTAGGTGCACAAAAAAAAGGTGACCAGCCGACAATACAACAAATATTACGCCAGAAAACTGGGAGGAAAAAAAACACAATGTTGGGCAACCATAAAGTGAAGCAGAAAGAAAAAAGTGCTTAGTCTATAAAAGCCAAGTGTTGCAGGATGAAACTCAACCCCGCTCCTGTGTAAAGCATGCTCATCATTACTACTCCCCTAATGATTCTTTAGACCTGAATGCGTGAGTCAAAAACCTAAAAGTTCCCAGTGGAAAGAGAATGGTTTAGTAAGACGGATACCTCTTTCCTGTTGTAGGCAACTGCAGAAGAGTTTTGATAGAGCTGTTTCAAATGAAGTCACCTATAGTAGCCCTGAAAATTTAATTGAAAGAGGCCCTAGTAAACATCAAATAAATACTTAACTAAAAGAATGTGGTCAAAGCACTCATGCCCAATACCTAAAAATAACTACTTGATAAATATCAGGCAGTGAGGTGGAGTTAACTCATTTATAAAACTGTGTGACTCCACCAGCCTCCTTATGAATCATGAATCCGAGTGAATCATGCAAACCACCCCAGTACAATGTGCCTTAGAGACTCTCACCACTCTACAGAAGGTTCATGGATTTGGGTGACCAAACTTTCTTCGAAGTACCAGCCTATCTCACCTAAGACGTCCTTTCAGAATCACTGGACTTTGTGACATATAATAATCCTGCTGGATTCGCTTGTGTGACATGGATCACCCTCCAGCAGACACAGAAATCGTATGACTTCATCATATTTGCGAGGTTTTCTGGATGCTACTTTCTCTTTCCAGGATAATAGTGAGCTTTTGTTACCCCACTTTCCTTCATGAAATGATTAGGTGGTCTGTCCTCGCCTCTGTCCATGCACTGAGAGAATCATTATTATAACAAATTATCTTACTCTCACACATGCAAAACTGGATGAATTCATGACCCAATAGATAACTGTAGAATCTGGTTGACCTCTAAGTGACTGGTAAGCTTCAAAGTAACCCAAGTACAATGGTAGCGCTGCCCCAAGTATCATGCATTCTTCCCTTGCATAAACAAGTCACCATCCTACTACCTGTTCAACACTTCACTACTAACTTTATAGCCGGCAAATCCACCATAAGCATTCCATAAACTCTAACAAGCACTCAGTGCCCGCTACAAACTCACATGTGACAACCTTGTCATTTGATATTCTTGAGAAGTCGGGTATCGGACACTATATTAGGTTTCAATGGGTCCTCCATTCGAGAACGGAGGACTCAATGAAATCCTATAAACTACATCTCATATGATATGCAGGATTATCAATCCTACTCTGTTACAGAGACAACAAATGGAGAGAATCATTCTCCAGAGATGCAAAATCAACTTGTGACCAACATCCAAACACTCCTTTGAATACCTTTCTTTGACATAGTCATTGAAAGTGGACAATTATTTTAAGGTATTTACGCATTTTACAGAAAGCTTTCGTTACAGATGCACAGCATGTTTAAAAAGAACAATTTAAATTCATCAAACAAAAGGGAGGTGAAGGAGAAGAGTAGAAGAGACAGAGAAGGCATATGGCCCGGGAAGAAGGATCAAAATGGAAAGGGGGAAGGGAATAAGGAAAGAAGGCAGGCAGAGCGAGAGTAAAAAGAACTGAGGATTAAGGAGCAGAAGGGGCAACACAAAACATGAGGCAAGCAAACGGTTAATCAATACATGACCAAAATGATTGAAGTTAGACATTATTGAGAGCAGAAATTTCAGAGACAGATCAGACCGTGAAATCAATGCCTAGGTATCTTCTTAACATGAACCCTTATGTCATTTAAAGAAAGATGTAGAACCTGAGAAGGTATGTTGTTGGGTTAGCGTTGAGTAGAATTTTAGTGATTCGAGAGTAAGAGAGTCCATGCTTAGGAGGTTGTGGTGCCCTCACAGATTGTCAGCAGCTTAGATAAGTAGCAGGGTTTGCATAAGTGAATGGCTTTGGATGAGAATAGACAAACCTTGGATTTGAACCTAGCCACTAACTGGAGCCAATGGCAATCTATTAGAATTAGTGAGATGTGGTCAAACCGTCTTTTCTCTGTGACTAGTCAGGCAGTGGAATAAAGAACTGCTTTCGGTGACAACAGAACACAGGCTGGAAGGCCGATTAGGATGGTTTAGGCAGTGTCAGTTCTGAAAATGACAAGTTCATATGCAGCTGATTTCAGTTGAGTAGATGATAAAACTTGATTGATTCTTTTGAGTTGGAGTAGTAGTAGTTGGGAGTTTTGGCAATTTTATACACTTTGAAAACTAAAGAGAGGACACTAGCAAAGAGATGTAACAATAGCAGAAGGAGATGGTGAGTGGCTGAGTTCCTTGAGCTTGTAGATGAAGTCTGAACCAATCCTTCTGTATGATTTCCAAGCATTGTGGAAGATTACAGTTTTTGAGGGTTTATTTTGAGGCAATGTACTTCTGCCATGCAAATATTCATGTTGGAATATGGTTATGTCCAGGAATGAGGAGTATTTTAAATAGAGTTAAATGTTGTCCTAACTTGGTGTAATTTAATGCATTAGTCTTTCAGTAAAATACCCTGGGATCAATATACAAATTGAAACAAAAGTGGAGCTATAATAGGGCCATGCAGTACACCTCAGGAAGGTTGATTGAGCCTGGAAGGATCTAAACCAATTGAGAATTCAGTATTTGAGGCCCATTCTGTGTTCAAGGATTTGAGGAGGATTGCGTGCTCGACACTGCCAAATACTGCAGATAAATCTTATAAGACAAGGAAGCATCGAAGATACAGTGGATATAGCCAAGTATTTTTCAAGTTGAGGTTTCTGTACAGTGGCAAAAATCCAGATTGAACAGGGAGAGAAGATTGTTGTTGCAAATGTGTTTGCTCAATTGAGAAGCCATATATTTTTCAATGAATGTGCCTAACCGGTGAACAACCTTTACAACGCAACTGTTACAACGCACTACACTTACAACGAAATTTTTACAACGCAACATCCACTACAACGCATTCCATTACATAGCATGACACTACAACGCATGTTTAAAAACTACCTTTACAACGCATTCCATTACATCGCATACTACCTTTACAACGCATACCATTACAACGCCATCCAACACTTACCCTACTGTTGCACCCCCTGGAGTTAGAATAGTAATTTTTACCCCTATACTATGCATTGTAATGGTATGCGTTGTAAAGGTAGTATGCGATGTAATGGAATGCGTTGTAAAGGTAGTTTTTAAACATGCGTTGTAGTGTCATGCAATGTAATGGAATGCGTTGTAGTGGATGTTGCGTTGTAAATAATGCATTGTAAGTGCATGCAATGTAAAAGTGTGCGTTGTAACGACATACATCCTGCCTAACCAGGTTTGGTTATTGGTTGGTAGTTATCAAGTGTGTCTAGGTTGGTATTATTTTTAGCATAATGGGTGAGATCTGGCCTACCTTGAGGCAGATAAAGAAGGGATTGTGCTGCAAAGATGCATTGATTAATTAGAGCCAATAGGGAGCAACCAGTAGGAAGTTTGTTTTTATGGTCTTGGCAGGTAGAAGGTATCTGATGCAGTTAGTTGAGAGGAACAGTTTGATTGATTTTATCAGTTCTATCAATTGAACAGTACCAAAGGATTCCCAAGGTTTGTTGGTTTCCAGGCTGCAGTCAACATTGTTGAAGAGGCTGAGGAGAAATTTCTTCTGATTTTGGAGATCTTCTCAGAGAAGAAAATAAAAAGGAGTTCATTGAACTTCTCTTTCAAAGTAGTGATCAAAGCAGGACAGGGACCAGAAATGTATTCTTATATGACTTTGAAATCAGTCTTTCTGGTTTCTGGGAGTCGATTATTTGAGATTGGATGTAGGAAGCTTTTGTACACTAAATTTTTGCTTAGTATACTTTCCTTGCTATTTTGACTTAGAATAGTTTGGGGGCGGGGAGGGGGTTAGCTGTCTACATATCTCTGGAGATTGCATCAAGTTTCTGAAAGAGTAAAGCTTTTTGTTGAACTAGGTCTTATGCGGCAAGAATTTTCAAGATTTCAATTATTTAGGTGCAACAAAGTTTACAAAGTTTTAAACGGTGGTGGAGTAATGCCAAAACAAGAAATTGATGTTGGTCTTAACTCCAACTGCACAAGCGTATGGACAAAGAGGCTGTTATTGGCCTCAACGAGGATGTTCCTGCAATTTCTGATCCAAGTTTTATTTTGGTGTAGAGGCCAGATAATCTTTCTTACTCTGGATGATATTTAGAAAGGTACTTGAATGTGATCTGACCAAACTACGTCAACATAAGCACATGAAGAAGTGTCATTAAAAGGGTTAGTAACCAAATGAATGACTTCAGTGTATTTTGTAGATCCAGAATTTAGAGTTATTCCAATCTATGTTATAGTCTTCAACATAATTATTGTTGGGAGATAGCATTTATGTGTGTCAGATGTATTCGAAATTTTGTTCAGAAAACCTTTTTGAGGGCTTAGGGCCTTTGAAAATGGTGTGCACATAGAAGGTGAAGCAGAAATCACTAGTGATGGCTACTGTCGTTAAAAGGAAAATTAAGTTGGGAAGAGTACATCCTTGGAATGGCCGCTCTCGCGATGATTAAGGCAACCTCTCTGCCTATTATCTAAAAATATTCCCTAACTGAGGGAACCAGGAAATCCATAATGTTTTGAGGGAATAAATTAACTCAGGATTTCATAATGTGCATGAATCCAGCATTTTGAGTTTCATAACAGAGGTAATTTGAGGTTGGTGTGCATTGACAGAACTGAAATTAGGTAATATACTAACAATGCTTGTGCATTAATGATTTTAAGTGTTATGGGGCATTCCATCTTTATGAGATTGTCTTTATTGGACTTATTATACAGAGCGATTGAGTGAAGGATAGGTATTGTTTAGGGATATCCATGTAAACGCATATTGCTGGGAGAAGAGAGTAAATGTAGGAGAAGGACATGGGAAGAAAATGGAAAGGATCAGAAGTAAGCAGTAGAAGCAGAAATAGCTCAGTTACAGGTAGCACGAATAGGAGTAAGGAGTGAGTCATCGAAGAATTCAAAGGAATTCAAAGGAATAGGAGGAGTAGGATATACTCGCAGTAGTAGTTAATAAATATGCATAGGAGTAGACGTGGTCAGGGGATGGAAAAGACTTGAGAGTAGTGGGAGTAGACGAAGAATTAAGAAGGAATTTTGCACAGTCGACTGAAATGAACTTCTTGAAGAGTCCTTCAATCAAGCAAGGATATTAGGGGCATATCAACAACGAGGCGATAGAAAATTATCGCCGCTTTTGCGGCCGTTTTCGGACGAAAAGCGGCGATAATTTTATCGCCTAATTAGCAAGGTCACACTAACGCGTGAAACCTTGCTTTAGCGTACAAAATCTTATTGCCCAGCTTTGCATCTCTATTGAGATGCAAATTGGGCGTTCCTGACCTGACATGACAGTAGAAATGTCGCTAAGTGACATTTCTCCTATTATCAAGACCCACGCTATGAAGCATAGCGGCAGGAAAAGTAGCGATAACCGGGGTTATCGCTACTTTCCTTACGCCTGCTTCAGGACTGACTTAGCCATGATATCCTATGGAAGGAGGATATCATGGCTAAGTTTGTGGGGCCCTATCAACAAGCTAACGCCACATTGCGTGAGATTATCGCTGGGTTTCCAGCGATAATCTCACGTTTGGCAGTTAGCGCTAGGATTTTTGTCGCTTTTGAGATAAGCGTTGCTAATAGCACGATATCTCAGCGATAAAAATCCACGCTAGCCGGCGATAATTATCCTAGCGCTAAGTGCGCTTAGCGATAATTATCGCCGGTTGTTGTTGATATGCCCCATAGTGTCCAGAGAATAGTGTAAGGCAACATCCAGCATCTAAACAGGGTTCAGAAGTCCTTATTTACAAAACACTTTGTTGCCTAGGAACATTTTTGTGCTATAGAAATGCACTTGCATGGTGCACTCAAGTTTTCACCATCAAAAAGTGCTGCACTTCTCCATGACGCTGTTGTAGCTGCCAGCGCCTGGTGTGAGGTGGGTTGTGGGCAACTCACCTCTGGAAAGGTTTCCACGCAAGTCAGCATCATAGAGGACAAGGGGAGGGGCCAAGACCCAATCAACACCCTGAATATTAAAAAGGTCACTGCTCGTCGTCACGCGACGCACAAGAGTAATTCAGATGCAAGGGGCGCGTTTCTCTCAAGGCTTTAATTGGAGACAGGAAATATCACACCAATAAGTCATCTCTGAGTAAAAAAACAGTAGGAGTAAAGGAACGTTAATACGGAAAGGGCAAAGGCAGGACAGCGAACTCCCTTTCTTAGACTCACACCCGTGCCACCAACTCTGGTTCTGTTTCTTTGATAGATTCTTTCTTTAATCAGTGAGCCTTCGAATTAATTTCAAATCCACGTTTTTGATTTCACATCTAATTTCTTAAATGTCACTTCTGAGCCTTGCATTCACTGTAAAGGCACGTATGTCCAGGATGCCATGCGGCACTCCTGAGTCTGCTTGAGTTTATGGACGAGAAGGCTTACAACTCTGTCCTGGTCCTGCTGGCTTGCATTGCATTTCTGGCTTGGATGAGAAATATACATTTTTTACAAAAAGGCACGATCTACTATAATTTTAGTTTATGTAATAAAATGTTAAGTAAACATATGTTTTGCAATACCAGTGTGCAGCTGTGTAATCGCGAATTCTGCTTCGATCATGCCTCTTAAAGACATCGGTTAATGTATCCCTCAGACCCACGCAAGTTGCCTGTCTTCGCCCTTATCGCTGACTTGTTTTCAAAGCATCATGCCAGTTTATATGATTACCATTCCTATAGTGCACATCCTGCCACATGTATGACCTGATAGCGCTGTCTACAGTCCAGTTACCTCTATGTGGACTCTCTCACAGGCAGGAGCCTGGTTCAGCTGTGATGTTGTGTCCTGGGTATTGTGTGTTTTTTTCGCCATATCCTCCGTCAGATATCTGTTTCATTGAGCTGTGGGTGTAAGACGTCGGGGTTTACGCCCATAGAGTTTCACATTTGTTTGGTCGAAATACGTGCCTATTGCCCGGACTATGGAGATGTGTGTGTGCTGTGTTTTCCTAGTGAGTATTGGTGGTTTCCATGAAAGCTGATTATATTTCTTATAAAGGAAACAGTGGTAGAAAACAAATTCACAGCTCACACACACTCAAATTTAGGGGCATATTTACAAAAAAATGTCAGAGTGCGGAGCTGCGCCAAATGTGGCAGCGCCGCGCTCCGACATTTTGAAAACTTAGGTATGTGCCACATTCACAAGCATACGGCGCATCCCTGTGTTTCCCCTAGCACTGGTGCAAAAAAAGCTTCCAAGCAGCAGCGCAGGCACCATGCCACCCTGTTGCAAGGGTGCCTGCACTGCAGGGATGATTGTTTATGTGCAGGAAGGTACACCTTCCAGCACATAAACAATCAAGAATGGCGATTTGCTCTTTCTATGTGCGCTGCAGAATTTCTCCTCGTACTGCCATTCTAACACCTGGTATTCCATGGCATTTTTGGCGCTGCCTCAGCCTTGTGAATCCAGGGCAGCGTCAAAAAGGCACAGGTGTTGTGGTGGAGCGCTCACAGCAACACCCAGTGCACGTCTCTTTGCCAGAGGACTGCTAGGGAAAGAGACATATTTACAAGGTGGTGTTAATTGACTTAACGCCACCTTGTAAATATGGAAAATGGTGCTACGCCACCGGAGCGTCAAAAAAGTGACACAATAGGAGCTTGTAAATATGCCCTCTAATATTTACTCTTTATTGTTTCTCTAGAGCTGGTACGGTCACGTTGCAGATTCTGTCTTGGTATTGATTGAGAATTCATGGGTGACATCTTACAAGAAAAATAACACAAGTAAAGAACTAAAGTAAACAACCAACAGCAGAACCTCAATGGTTTGTAGGTTTGGAATTTTTAGTTGAAGACATACTTTTTGCACCATGTCTCTCAGAGAAACAAAGAAAGGACCTAGTTGTCTTTGAACGAGGTTTCAGGGGAAATCTAGCGCTACAAAAAGAATTTAACAGAAGAAATATCCTGCAGTGTGTACACTATGTGTACAGTGCAATACAGCTAAGTTTCTATTATTGCCACCCATTTGGATGTTATCTCTTCATAAAATCTAGTCCTCCAAGTAATTAAGAGACCACAGCTCAGGAAATGTAAGCACCTATTTCCACACAATGAGATACAAAGTCTTATATATTTAGTCCCCAAAACTCCTTGAGTGGGCAGCACAACAAAGCCCCTATGACTTCATCCACATATTTATTAATAGAAGCCAAGCTAGAGATCTCTGATCTCAGGTGGAACCCATAAATACATTATGCCTTTGTCTAATGATGTGATCATTTGTGGGAGTAACTGACATGATAGATATATCAGTGGTATCCAACCTTTTGAACAGTGAGAACTACTTCTGATCAATGCAATCCATCCTGAGGAAGTGCCTAATAGTAACTTAAGCACCTCTGAAGAAAAGATGGAGAGGAAGAACGAAAAAGAGAGAAGAGGAGGAATATGAGACAGAAATCAATGAAGAGTGGGAAAGGAGAAGAGAACCGAAGGCAAGAAAAAAAGGCAATTAGGAATAAAGGAGGAAAAGAAAAGGAGAGAGAGCAAGAAAGGCGAGGAGAGGAGGAGGAGGAGGAAAGGAAAGGAAAGAAGGATAAAAAAAGATACTAAGGAAAGGGAAAAGGGACAAAAGAAGAAACGGAACAACAGTAATATTGAGGCAATTAAAGGAATGGGAGACGGAAAGAAAGAAAAGGAAGAAAGAAAAGCAGAGAGAAGGAAAATAAAACGCGTACAGAGAAGGTATGAAGGTGAGAAAGTAGGAAACAAACATGCAATTGAGAGGTAAGTAAGAGAAGAAATCGAGAAAAGAGGAGAGACAAAAAGGAAAGACAGAAGTAGAGAGACAGTAAAAAGACGAAACATAAAGTAGAGAAATTAGAATATAAGGAGATAAAGAAAGTGAACAAAGGGAGAGATAAAGGAAAAATAAATAAATGAGAAAGGAAGAACAAAATGATTGATTGCAGAAACATGGGAGGAACAAAAGGATGAGAGAATGAAAGTAACAAAGCTCGAGAGAAAAGAAAGGAGGAGTAAAAAGAAGAAAGAAACAAAGAGAGAAAGGCAAAGATGAGAGAAGGCGGTGAAAGAACAGCAAGAACGAGGAAAATTGAAGGAAAAAGAAAACAATTAAAAAAAAGAAAGACAGAAAAAGGAACATGAATGTAACGAAACTTAACTGTAGTACAGTACTGAAAAATGCATCTGTTTATGTAATCCAATAACTCTCCACCCCGTACATGTCAATTCCTTTCCCCGCACATATAAAACGCAGACTCTTGTCCTTATGTATGAGTAACATACCAGCATTAGTGGCCTTGAATGGCCAGAATAGCCTGCTTCAATCCAGATGACCCACAAATAAACTGAATATTTATCCCGTTTTTGGAAATAGCTTGACGTGAGTAGCCTCAAACATCCTTTGCACACTGATGAAAAACATCTAAAGGATGGAGGAAACGCGCAGCGATGATGCCTACATAACCCGTACAGGCAGATGGGAGACTTGTAAACGACTGAGGAAAAGAACACTGTTGATGGTTGGCCAGCATACGTTTTAAATCGTTGTTTTATTGTCTGCTATTTTATCACATTTCCTAACAAACCTTAATTGGCACTTTCCATTTCCCCTACTGTCCTTATTATGCACTTTAACTCGCACCATTTTAGGTTGCATAAAAGCTATTACCCCGACCACAAACCTTTAGGATGCGGGGAAGATATAGCCATGGCAGGAGACTGATAGCTTCTGTCTATCAAAGTTGAGACTAGTTTAGCCCTGCCTCCTTTTATAATTTTACCCCTGAAGGAAATGGTTGCCTGATCTGAAGGATTGCACCTTCTTTTAGACTCATTTTAATGGATTCGTATTATTTTGTAAAATTGTTATGGTTCTAATTCACGAAAACAATAAAACTTGACTTGACTTGAATAGTAACCCTCCAAATATTTTACAAAGAACTTAATGAACAAGAAGTTCATAATATGTTTTATGGTGAAGTCTTGCAAACAGCGGTTATCATGTCAAGCCTTCTTCTTCCGGTAAGCGTAGCTTTCTTCATTCAAGCACAAAATACTAGCATAGATTTGTTTTCCTGCACACCTTACTTCTTTTGCAATATGTTATGGACTTATCTGCTGGAGCGGGTTCCTGATTTTAGCACCTTTTGTGTGGCCTTCTGTATAAAATGTTGTGCCACTTATTGCATCTGGTTTTTAAACTTTATTTAATTAAGTCACACACAACATTACAAATATCACCTTAATAATTCATTTTTCCAGCATGATGCTGGGTTATGTGGGTCTGTGTGTGCAGTGGAGCACTATAACACAATATGTAATCACTTATTCAAGTGAAACTTAGATTACATCGATTACAATGATTATTGTACCGTGTTAATTTATCCAAAGCTGTGGTGCACTCCTTTGCATTGTTCTGAAGATGCCTAGATTTGTAAGACCGAAACGTGTCAACCACCTATTCCCAGAAATTTCACCCAACAAGAACTAAAAAACGAATTTCCAATTCTATCTAAGACCAGAACTCAAATCAGCCAGAGAGAATCGATTAGTTTATTTCAGGAGCAGGACTGTTTTGCTTACGCACTTTACCTGGTGTTGGTACTTTGCCCCTTAATAATAGACTTGTCTATCATTTTCTGTATATTGTACACCCAGTAAGGATTGTGGCTAATATCCAAATATGTGATGATTGTTTAACATATGGAATTGGAATAGTTTTTTGATTGTTTGAAGTATGTCTTCTGCATGGGATTCATGTAATGTTTTATGTTCAAATCCTAGACACAAGTAAAACAGCTTCTTTGTCCATTTTGTTTGTAAGTTGCCTTTCTTGACGACACAACACTGATCACATGGTGAGTTTCCTGATAAACATTCAAAATACCAAATTATTTAATTCTCAGTTCGATTTATTCGATTTTTTAATAACTAGTAATATGTTATCCTCTGATAAATTGTGAGTTAATTGATCCTGCTAGAGTTTTCCTTATCTGACTTTATTTCAGTGTAGCCCAAACTCTACAGGGTGATATAGGTTCAAGCATTTCCTCTTTTTTGAATGAGCCTTCTTCTTAGGCAGCAGCATTGCCTTATTAATTTAATTAGGGGCGTGCATGCTGCTTTTGTCACCTTTCCTCACAAGACTGGTGCACCGTTTTAAAGTGCAACATCAGCAGGGAGACAGCAGCATACTCCCAAACTCAAGTGACCGACAGCGAGGTACTCCAAGACAGTCAGTGAGCTACTTATAGCTCACGATCGACCTGTTGGAGACCCCCGATCTATAGTCCTGATCTATAGTCACCACATTTATGTTTTTTAAATGTGACGTCAAGAAGAGGACGAAGAAAACTTGAATTTGTCTTGCTATAGATGGCAATATTTAATGAGTTTTCTTAGAGAGGCATATATAATAAATGTTGATGCATCATAGCCATATAGGGCACATTTATGGCCTTTGCTTGGGATAGGGAAGCCATAGATTGTTAGTGTGCACTATAGTATTTGGCCATAACACACACACATCTGCCACCGGTAAGATATCAGGAGCTGAACAATCTACAATATAACAACAAAATATTCCTTTTTTGTGTGTGATTAAAATGAGAACATCTGTGGATGAAGCCGTAGGGGCTCCGATGTACTGCTCATGCAAGGAGTTTGGAGAGGCCCATTATATATGCTTTTGTAGAATGCTCTGTAAACCTGGGTCCAGTGGCTCAGTGGACTAAAGCATCCACTACATGAACCTGTATTTAACCTTGTGATCGCAGATTTATTTCCTGGGGTGGTCCATGCAGCCTTTTATCTTGCTGAGTTTGATAAAAATGATCACCCTTGAGCTGGGGAATAATTAACATGTTATTCAGTGCCAAGACACCGCTCTGGGTGAAAGTTACTACTCATGTTATTTGATCTCATGGATGGACACTCAAATATCCAGGGCTTTGATCTCTTTGATACTTGAGTGACTAAAATGCAGGGCCAGACAGGCCTTTTATTCCACCGGGCATTTCCTTGGTGGGTCGGAGTCACTGAAGGCCATTTTTGACTGTAGACTGCTGCTTCTGCCGTTTTTTGGCAGCTACCCGAGGTTACCTGCAGCAAGCAGGGGGAGAGAGAGACAGAAAGAGTGAAGGGAGGAGGAAAGCAGAGAGACAGCGATCAAATAGGAAGGAGAGAGAGAGCAGAGAAGAAGCGAGAGAGAATGGATGGATGGAAATAGAGAGATAGGGTGAAGAGACGAAGGGAGTGGGGCTGGTTTCAACATTTTTGCCAAGGCTGCTTTTGGTTGCCCAGTCCAGTCCTGCTAAGATGCATGGAGAAATAAAGGCCAAAAGGGATGGTAGTGATAGAAGCTTAGTTGAATTACACTGTATAAATAGCACAAACATTAAAGATCAATTTTCCTGCTTAATCCTATTTTGTGACAACTGTGGTTACAACGATTACCTTTATTCCGTGAGAACGTAGAGACCTTCTGGTAGAATGAATAAAGGATTTAAGAGTTTGGATCCTGTCCTGCCAAACCAATAAAAGCAAAAGATGCTCCCTTTGGAGTCAGCAATTTTTCAGAATAGATCCGGCGTCCACCTGGCTATTGAGTCTTTCAAGTACTCTCAGGTCTGTTAGTGCTCAGGAAAGGGAAAATAAGGTTTGGATACCATGACAAAGAAGTTAAGGGGAAGAAAGCCAACCCTGTAGGGTATGCAAAGACTTCTCCATGACCCAGGTAAGGAGAACATCTATTTGAAAAGTGGTCTTTGAGCAAAGAACCCAAGTAGACAGAGAGGTGCTCAGAAGGGACTGATGGGTTCATGAACTGTGAGCCTCTCAAGCGCAAAGCTTACACTCACTGGACGATAGGAAGGACACAGTGGAACAGGGGTAGTGCCTCTGGGGGCTTCTCAATGAGTCTTCATCCATGGAAATACCTCTAAGAATCAGACCTTTGGAGCTGACCCTATTGTGGGCCAGGAGAGCACATGAAGAGAGCTGACGTGTTAGATTTCAGGTGGATGCCACTGAGGTGCAAAAGAGGCCCAAACTAGACACTTGTGATAGTGAGATTTTCCAGTCACAAAAGAGAGTCGAGAGAATTGGAAGAAGGGTAGGTCTTCCAGTGAACTCCCATCAACTGACTTCAGAATTGTATGTGATTAACAGAGGTATACAGACACGTATGGACTGATTGGTATGATAAATTGCAACATTTATGGCCTTTGGTTTCCCAGTCTATATTAACATAAAGTCACACTGGCAGCCATTTTACCAAAGCTTATTAGGATTTTTCGGGGCCATCTTAGTTAAGCAATGTAATTGAATACATTACAGACTTACAATGGATTTTTTTTTAAAGTTAGAAAAACAATCTTTATTATTGGCAAATAAAAATCCATAGCACATAAAACATAATTTGTAAGTCAACTTAACATTGTTCCTAATTATTTCAAAAGCTTCAGATTAAGAACTTGCAATTCTATGGTATCCACATTCCTCACTTTGAGGTTCTATACATACACATAGCTTAATGGTCCACCAAACCACTATGGACCTGGTTTGGATCTCTGTGGATGTGTTACTCTATCACAACGGTGATGGATATCCCGTATGCCAAAATAATAAGTCCTGTAGGATATAATGGGGTTTATATTTCAGCAGATGGGATCTTTCATCGTTGTGACGAAGTAACCCATCTGTGAGATCTAAGTCAGGCCCTATTTCTGTCTTCTGTTTTGATGTGGAGACACAGAATGAAAACAGCAATGAAAACCAACACATGTTTCGTTGGAACAACCCGTTCACATCTGAGGTCGCTCAAGCCTAGAGAGATGAGGCAGCGTGTGAGAGTCGGACCCTGAATCTGGAGGACGTGAGATGCTCTTTTTTGGTGAATGAAGAGAACTAGGTCAATCCTTTCTATGTCCACTCCCCTACAGACCATCACCAACCTTCATCACTTTGGAGTTTATTCTACTGAGACACCAGTCTTCAATCTTGCCTAATTAGTAGCAGTGCTTCAGGCTCTGGCGTGGCTTCCTGCAGACAGCAGGGATCTGCTTAATTAGTCCCCTCCACTCTAATTAAAATCTATCTCGGAAGTGGGAAGAGAAGTAATGGTGCTTATTGGTGGAGGGAAGTAGCCTGGGCTGTTAGTTGAGGTAGAAAAGAACACCGAGACAAGTCCGCGCGACTCTGGTGGTTTCATCATATCCCATTGTGGGTGCGGCCCATCTTCCATCCAACCTTGGCCAATGTAATTAGTCAAGTTCCCCACAGTTATCTGACGCCCCTTGACTCTAATTTGATAACATGAAAAGGCATGCTCATCTATCAGCGCTGCATGCAAACGTCTGCCGTGAATAATTGACTCTCTTGTTGGTTCATATAAGTCACACAACTTGTTGAAAGTTCTCTGAATACTAATATTAAAATGTTATTTCCAAGAATTAGTCCAACTATTAACTGTTGGATGATAGAGGCAGAGTTGGTCCTGCTGGTCCTGTGATCTAAGAACTGAAATGCTCCAGGCAGGGGTTTAGCATGTTGAGCTATCACAACAATTTGGGAGATTACTTTACTTGCTACAGTTCCCCCAGAAAGGAGTGTTTGTCAAACCCCCATTTTGAACTGAGAGGAGAGGTGGGGTCAGAGCATTCTTCCAGCCATCTTGTTTTTAAGCTGTATGGGTAGTACAGCATGTAAACATAGTTTTCTTAGAACAAAAATAAATATGGCTGTTGTCAGGCTTCAGAATACCTTCCAAAATCAATGTTTATTTGTTGTTTTATGTTCCTGAGCTGGCAGCTCACATGAACACACCCTACTGGCTAGATGTAAACGCCGTTTCAGAGAACTCGGGCTCAATTAAAGTCACGAATAAGTCAAGTTGAAACCAATTTCCAATATCTAATTTTAGTGGCATAAGAAACATACCTTTGGCCAGCCCTCAGCAATAGTTTGCCAGGTTTGTGCTCTGGAAAAGCTTCCTCGTGTATCTGAGATGCCAGGAGCAAGCATCCTTTGTTTGTCATGTCCAAGGATAATGGGGTCCTTTCCTTTATGCATGCCAGGGAGGATTTACTTTACAGGGATGCCCCAGACAAATACCTCTGCAAGGCTTTTCCTTCACATAGCTGGTACTCAGATGTTACCACATTGGATCTGATGTAGCAGAAAGTTGGGAACAAAGGGGGTACACATCATTATATAAAGGCAGCTAATCTTGTCATATTATCCTGAGGTATAGGCAACTCGTCTGTCAGGTAACCTTTTGTGAAATTTCCTGATGTTCTCACTGCTGTAAAATGGGTTGGTGCCTTAGTCAGGTTATTCCAAGGTTGGCCGATGAATGGCCTTTAAATCTCCACTACCCAGTGTTAGGAGGGAAACAACCTTTGCAACGCAGTCATTACATCGCACTACATTTACAATGCAGTCATTACATCGCAACATCCTTTACAACGCATGACACTACAACACGTCACTACAACGTAGGATTTACATTGCATGTCATTACAACGCATACAATTACAATGCATAGTGCCCCTAAAATAACCAACACTTACCCTACTGTTGCACCCCCTGGAGTTAGAATAGTAATTATTACCCCTGCACTATCCAACACTTACCTTAAATGCAATGTAATGGTATGTGTTGTAAAGGTATCATGCGATGTAATGGAATGCGTTGTAAGTGTAGTTTTAAAAAATTTGTTGTAGTGGCATGTAATGTAAATGTGTGTGTTGTAAAGGATGTTGTGATGTAAAAACTGCGTTGTAAAGGCATGCGCTGTAAATGTATGCATTGTAACGTCATACATTTGTGTTAGGATGCTCCCCATTCTTTAAATCTCCACTACCCAGTGTTAGGATGCTCCCCATGTTATATCACATTTGAACTGGTTTGGGACCCAGCTCCATCACCTTAGTGCATGCTCACTGCTTACCTTAGTTTGGGAAGCACTGTCCATTTACTCTTAGGGTTAGACGACATTGACAGTTGAAGCTCCGAGGTCTCTTTGGGAGACCTCCCGCAGCTCTCCAAGAGCCCCTTAATCAAATGCTCAAGTTTCTGTTCAGAGAAATCGAGAGGGGCAATACTAGAACTACCTGCTGCTGCACCAGACAACTGCTGTTTGTAGATTCGTTAATTGGAATACGCGTATTTACTTCTGACGTCCATTGGGGACCTGATACCCTGCCTATACTGAAAGTTTTTTGCGCTTGAATATTTAAATATGGCATTTATGTTTAGCCTGTATGGTGGGCACAAATGTACTTACAGATCAGGAGCATGTAAAACTACACACATATTGAATTAAGAAAAGAATTATTAACAACTGCAGTGCATTTTTTCTCTGGCAAGAACAGATGCGCCAGGAGGGATATCTTGAGCAAGCTCAGACACCACAGCCGGCTCATATACACCCTCTCTACCAACAAAGGCATGCAGAATTCTAAAGGAGAAAAGTCTTTATTACACACTTCCTAAGACTCACCAGTGTGACTTTCATTGGTAATTCAGTCCCCTATATCTGGTTGACCTCCTCCATCTTAGAAGCCCTGTATGAAGAGGCTGACCTCTTGTTGCCTTCTGGTGGATACATATTAAAGGCAATCATACATGTTTACGGTTTTAGATGATGGGAAAACAAGAGTATGCCCAAGATAACACAATTTATTGGGAAAGTGTCTAAGTCAGTATTAGAATCAAAGCCTCTGTGGTCAAATGGCAATTTTTGTTGGTCCTTTTCCTGCCTTAGTCTAGGTAGCTGCTGTGGGGGTGTTTGGGATGTTCTGCTTCAATGTTTTAAGCAGGTTGCCACTCTTGCACATCTGCTTTACCTGTGACTTTGTGGGTTAGGGGGCCGAGAAGGGTAACAATACGTTTTGGAAATTGGGTTACTGGTTTAGAAGGGGTGAAACCCTACTCAAGCAGCAATCACAATCTCTGTCAGGGTGAAACACAAGAAACCCTAAATTAACCTGTGCTCAACCCTCTATAGTTTGGCACACAAGCAGTCAGGCTTAACTTAGAGGCAATGTGTAAAGTATTTATGGTGCACTTT
This sequence comes from Triturus cristatus, assembly GCF_964204655.1. NCBI lineage: Eukaryota > Metazoa > Chordata > Amphibia > Caudata > Salamandridae > Triturus > Triturus cristatus. Next base: position 113,395,955 of record NC_140592.1, read on the forward strand.
CAACAGTAATAAAGTTTTTAAAAGCCACAATAAAAATTCCACATGAATTTAGAAAAAAAGGAGTAAAATGTAATACATTATTTGAGACCAAAACGACAAAATTCCAATCAGTAGAACCGGAGATAATCAATTTCAAAGTTTTACGAAAAAATACTGCCTAGAAGCACAAAGTGCCAGCTGTAGTATCTTGTGGTGATCGACCCAAACAAAGTTATAAGTTGAGGCCGAATGTGATGGAGTATGGGCCAGATACAGGGACCAAATTAGGCCTGCTGAAGAAAGTACCTTTAATCCGGGTTGCAGAGTGCTGTGAGGTCCTGCATCAAGGATGTATCTCGCAGTGGAGGGTCCGAGGAAGCTGCAGGGCTGTGATGTAGAGCCCTGCGTCGATGATGCATTGTGCATTGGTGGTTCTGAGGAAGCTGCGAGGCTGCGATGTGAAGTCCTGCGTTGTTGTCATGGATGCTATCAACAAGTGGCTTGCAATGCAGAGGCCTGCTTTGAGGATGTGTCGTGTGTGGTTGTTTCCAAGAGCTGCAGGCTGTGATGTGAGGTTCTGGGTTAGGGATGTGCCATGCTGCAACAGTAGCAAAGTGCAGCTACGATGCGATGAGCCGCACTTCATCAGTTCTTCCCAGAGGACCAGAGCTGGGCTGGCAGAGAACCTTCAGGTCCACATCCAAGGATCCAGGACTGGGCTGGCACCACCTGTGGGGTGTGACTCACAGCAGACACGGTTCAGGTGCTGGGTTCAAAGTGGTTGGAGCATTTTCTGACCCAGATGCTCTGATCAGGAGGCCAGCCAACAAGGACTTGGAGTGACTCTGGTGGCCCTGGGTTCAAGATGCAGGTTCAGCTTGTTGGAACTGGCCCTGTCTGCAAGGCCACTCCAAAATGTTGGTTACCCCCTCCTACTTTTGCTGAAATTCATTTTTGCTAGCTCTAGGACTCTAGCCAGTGCTAAAGTGATTGTGTTCTCTCCTCCATACATGATATACCTGGCTTACATGTGATTGGCATGTTTAATTCACTTATAAGTTCCTTGTAGAGAGATATACCATATACCCAGGGCCTGTAAATTAAATGCTACTAGACGGCCTGCAATCATTTTACACACAACAGCGGTCTAAGACTGCTGTTGTCTGTGAAATGATTTAAGGGACTGGTACTTGTTGAGTAGGGTTGCCTTTGTGATTAGATACAAACTAGTGGGCCAGCAGCACTTATTGTGCCACCCACTTGGGTAGCCCCTTAAAATATGTCTCAGATCTGCCATTGCAGCCTGAATGCACTTTTAAACTGCCAGTTCGACTTGGTAATATAATCCCCTTTCCAAGTCTTAAAATTCTTGTTGGACTTGCCCTCTCTGTCGGGTCATCCGCAAACTTTTTACCTTCACCCTCTTGTTTTCTGAACACGTTTTTGTTGACTTTTAGGACTCTGTGCACTTCACCACTGCCAACCAGTGCTAAAGTGCTTATGATCTCTCCTACAGGCATGGTAACATTGGCTCACTCCCATTGGGCACATTTAAGTTAGTTGTAAGTCCCTAGTAAAGTGGAACTACATGTACCCAGGGCCTGTAAATGAATTGATACTAATGGGTCTGCAGCTCTGATTGTGCCACCTACTAAATTATCCCTTTACACATGTTGCAGGCCTGTCTTTGTAGCCTGTGTGTGCAGTTCTTAAAGTGCCATTTCAACCTGACAAAATGAACATTTTGCCATGCCTAAACCTTCATTTTAATATATGTTTTTCAACCATACAGTAAGCCCTAGACCAGCCATTGGGCAGAGTGCAGTTTATTTTTAAAAAAAAGCTGGACGTGTACTCTAAGTTTTACATGTCCTGGGAGAGTAATGTGAAATTTGGTGTCTATATAATTATTATGTAAAACCCTCTTCAATAGTAAAGTTGGATTTTAAGTCCCAATTCTGTGAAGGCTACTTTCAGAAAGATGGAATTTTCTTGTCCAAGTTGGTGCCTCCATCCAGTTCCTGGGTCACATGACTAGTTGTACTTTGTTTATTCCTCCCAGACAGCCACACCACAGTGGGATTAGGTGTGCCTGGATGGGCCACTACTGGCATGATGGGGGGGGGGGGGCGGAGCTGGACACAGCCCCACTTGGAACTGAATGGGGTCTGCCCTGCCTTCACACTAAGGACTTGTCAGCACTGCATTGTCTATGCAGACAGCTTGGAGCCAAGGGAAGCAAGAAGCTTTAGGCACTTCAAAGAGAATTCCCTAGAAACTCTCATACTTCAAAGAAAGCACCAGGTATAAAAATAGGACCTTCATACCCTATCTTCAGTTCACTTTCTGGACTTACAGAAGGACTCTCAGAGGACTGCCTGCTGCTGTGGCCTGCTGATTACTCCACAAGACTGCTTTGCTGCACCTGGAAGAACTGCTTTGCTGCCTGGATCCTACCTTTAACCTTCAGAGGCCTTTCCTGCTGCTTGAGCCCTGCTCCACTGCTTCAACCAAGGACTACCAGAGTGAGTTCAAAGGCTATTTGTCTGGCCTCCGGATCAGAGCCTCAGGGACAGGAAAGGCTTCAACCATCTTGAACCCACACCTGGACCCGGCCTGAGTGAGTCCTAAGCGCCCACGTGGTACCCATCCAGTCCTGGACCCTTGGTTGTGGTGTTAAATGTGCCCAGAAAGCCAAAGTCTACAATTTGGGAACTGGTCTGAGAACCAAGAAGAGATCAAGACCAACCTGTTTGTTTATCCTCTCAAGGTGCATTGCTGGTCGGCCTGAAATTGTGGCAACACTCACTCTGTTCTTCTCTGCAGCAAATCCTGTTCAGCGGTCCGTCGCCAAAGCGTAATCCGAACTCGTGGGATTCTCATCAGCAACAGCCTCCAGCCTTCCCCCCCCTGGGGATTTTAAACTTTCAAAAAAGAGAGTAAGTCCAAACAAATACATTTTCACTGGAACTTTGTCCCGCGGCTCCCCGACAGAGATGTCGCCTCCTAGAACACTGCCTACAGCCTTGTCCCGCTGAATTTTACCTTCTCAAGCAACTTTTAGTAAAAATGTCTTCTAAGTTTGAAGTAAAGCGCCGACCGGGTTAAAACCACTCTTTGTGTTCAACCCGCGCTCCATCCCGGTCGGCCATATTTTTTAACTTTGACCCGGTCTTATGCGACTATATGTCTGCGGATGGCGCTTTAATCTTTTACAGTCCAGCTTTTATCTTAAATTTTCAAAAATTCTTCACTCCTGTTCCACTGATTGCATTGTTGCTGTTTTGATGTCAAATACTTTATTAAAATGTATCACAACTGTGGGTTGCACCACTAAGCTCAGGTTCCACAAATGATTGGGTCCATCCAATGTTGTTAATGTTAAATTCCTTTATTCTTCTTTTGTGATAAAAAACAGCCAAGCAGCCAGCGCGTTTCATTCAGCTTTAGTGGACTTCATCAGGGCTCATTGTTAGAAATAGAATTCAAATTCCTATCTCTGTAAGGAATTGCAAACCCGCTGTGATATCCAGTATGTTTCCCCGCATTTGAACTATACCCTCCCGTATCCAGGGTAGTTCATTGGTAATTGGCTCCTGTGCCGTAACGATTTCAAACTGCGGGACGCCAGAGATCTGCGTCTTAGCCCATGTGCTCGAACACATGAATATGGGAGGGTATAGTTCAAATGCGGGGAAACATACTGGATAGCACAGCGTGTTTGCAATTCCTTACAGAGAAAGGAATTTGAATTCTAACAATGAGCCCTGATGAAGTCCACCGAATTTGGATGAAACGCGTTGGCTGCTTGGCTGTTTTTTATCACAAAAGACGAATACAGGAATTTAACATTTACAACATTGGATGGACCCAATCATTTGTGGAACCTGAGCTTGGTCGTGCAATCCACAGTTGCGATAAATGTAATTCTGGTCTTGGAGACTGCTCTCTGGAGACAGCGGGAGCGGTGGAGGTGCACACCATTGGAGCATAAGACTACAAGTATCTGGACACTTTGTGGGGAATTTTTGTTTCTTCCTTCAGGGGGAGTTGCGTCACATATACACAGTTGTGTGTATCTATGGTCTTGCTGTACATCTTGGTACTGTACTTTATTAAAATGTACTCTATTTTTCTAAATTGGTGCGTGATTCTCCGTGTGTTGTGTTTCCACTTTATTGCTGTTTGTGTGCTGCATAAATACTTTGCACATCGCCTCTAAGTTAAGCCTGACTGCTTTTGTTGAGAGTTACCAGAGGTTTGAGCACAGGTTAATTTAATGACTTTGTGGTTCACCCTGACAGGGATTTTGGCTGCTGCTTCAACAGGGTTAACACCCCACTGTACCAACAACCCAATTTCTCACAGAGCCCTTCTCACTCAGCTAGCAAGGCAGCCAGGCAGCAGAGCAGCAGTCTTTCTTTCAGAAGAGCACAGCAGCCCTTCTGTGTCTTTCGCAGCTCCAGATGTTTACTGAAGAGTTGGGTCTGAGGTTCCACTATTTAAACTTGGTGCAATTTTGAAGTAGGAGCTGGTTCAAGAGGTTTCTACTCCCAGAGGAATTTGAAATTTCATGCCTTCCCTCCCTGATCCCAGATGTTCTGTGGGCACAAAAGACTAGTGTCAAACCCTTTGTGAGTGTACTCAGGCGGAGCCTTTGTGATGTGCAACTGTGGTAGGTGACAGTCCGCTCCTCTATCAACTTAGAGATGGCCCATCCTGCCAACACCTATTCCTCCTTTGTCTCACTGTAAGGGAGCAATACACAAAGACCTACTGCCATCTACACCTTGTGATATAGGATACTGGCTGCAGGCACCAAATAGTTGGGATAAGAAAATGCCAACTTTCTAAAAATAGCATTTTCAGAATTTTGACTTAAAATGTAACCTTACCATTAAAGACGGTTTTAAATTACAATTCTTTAGACACTGAACGTGACATTCCTATGTGCTCCCAATTGGAAGTTTGCATGTACTAAATGTTAAAAGGTACCCAAAGTTATCCTATGGGAGAGATAGGCCTTGAAGTACTGAAAAACAAATGTAAGAGTTTTTCACTACCAGGACATGCAAAAGTTAAAAGTGCATTTCCAATTTTTTTAATAAACTGTACCCTTCCCTGTGGACCGTCGTCTAGGGCCTTAGGAGTGACTTATAGTATTAAAAAGGAAAGTTTCGGCCTGGCAAATTTGTATTTGTAAAGGTCGAAACGTCAGTTTAAAACTACAGAAACAGGTGGCAATGGCAGGCCTGAGACGTGCTTCAATAACTACTTAAGTGGGAGGCACAATCACTGCAGCAGGCCCAGTAGTAGCATTTAATTGGCAGGCCCTGGGTACAAGAGGTACCTGTTTACTAGGGTCTAAAAAGTAAATAAAATGTGCCAATTGGGTGTAAGCCAATTTAATTACAGTTAAATGAAAGAGCACAAGCACTGACTAGCAGTGGCAAAGGGTGCAGAGTCCTAAAAGGCAACACAAATGGGTCCAGAAAACAGGAGGGAAAAGGCAAAAGTTTGGGAATGACCCTGCTGAAACAGCCAAGTCCAAAAGTAAACAATAATAATGCAATGCTTTGAAGAACAAACGCCATGGATAGCAGTATCATTTCTCAGGTCCTGTGGAAGAATCAATTCCTTAGTTTTTACTTGACCACTCACATCAGTATGTTTCAAACAGCGCCAATCAAATTGTCTTATTGCACACAAAGACCAGTAGATTTTATCACCCAACTTAATGGTATCCATTTTCTAAATGGATGAAGAACGGAATGCCTCGTAGGCACTGGCAGAATATCACCTGACAGCATTTGTTGAACATATCCCTCTTCTTGGCACTATTTTAACAAACTACCTCCCCAGTGCATCTCATTGCGATCCATGCATGCCCTGGCACCACCAGGAGAGAGGTTTCAAGCGCAAGCAACCACTGGCTACCGAAGCCTGCCCGTTCGTCCTCTCTTCTTAAATCTTCTGCAGGAAAAAATTGCAAAGCTTCGGCTTTGAGTATTAGCCGATTCTCATTTCGCTCTTCACAGGAGGCCAGCACTTATCAGATCTGATGCTTGGAGGGGTGTCTGACTTCCATCCCTCTCAGGAGGCAGGCGTCAAAAATAGCACTGATTATGGGACATTGAGTTACTTCATCTGGGGGTCAGGTGCGTTAACTCGTCACAGGCTGGGAGGAGGGCCGTGGTGGCCAGGGCACTTCAACGCTAGACACATCAAAACACATGAAAAGAAGGGGGTGAAACGAGGACATACATTCATCCAGGACATGTACACAGTGATTGTGCGCAAAACTGGTTAAGAACACATCTGTGCAGAGGAAAACTGCTCAAGGTCAAACTAATATATTGCTAGTCAGATTTTTTCTTGCAAAGATGATTATAGAGAGCCACACTGGAGAGAGAGGAAAGATATTGATGGAAGACAAAACTGGAGGTCTCTTACCTCAAACCTGCCAACATCTCCCAGTCAGATGTATGTCTGTATAATAACAATAAACATACAGTCTGTTATAGATATGGCTGAACGATCATTTACAAAACTATTGTTCCATTGTGTATATCTTCTATATCGGCTCGGGCCTTTAACGCGGTAGTGGGCCTTTAATAATGAATAGCCGGTATAGCCCGCTACGGCGGGCTATAAGGCTATAGTAGACCATTGGAATGCTGGGAACTCCACTGAAGACAATGAGTCAGTACAAGCCTAATAATTGCTGGTATAGGCCTTCTGCTCCAACATTCCAATGTTTGTCTTTATGTTTCTTCCTTTTTGATTTAGAATATTCTACCCTCACTGGGTGAAATGTTCCAATGTCATTATAGCCCTTATGCATTGAGCTGTACCATTTGTTAAAGGCCCTCTCCCTTTCTGGGGTACTTGATTAAACTCTGGCTTAGCATCGGTATGTGGGAGAACTTGATTCCAAAGGTGGGGAAAAAGAAAGAATAAGAAACAAAGAAACAAAGAAAGAAATCTCCCTGTGTCCACTGGTCAATTTTCCCAATTGTCACATCCGCTTATATGTCATCTCATAAACCAGGCAGTTTTATGGTTCTCTTGAAACATGAAACAACCAGATGCAAGGTCTTCTTTGCCCACTGCATGCATAAAGATGCAAACAGGCAATCTACATAAAGTCAGGTTTAAGTCTGCTTCATCTGGTGAATCAGAATTTATGCAGCTGCTTCATAGAAGCTATCACAGAGCAGAATGTGGTCAACCACCGGGAAGAAGATTCAGCTCAATTGTCATAGGTCCAGCAGAGACAGGAGATGACTTGCCACCTGTGGTAAATTTCCACCAGTGGAGACCCAGCCTCTCATCGCTGACAGACCTGCTGGTGGCAAGTTGTGATTTAAAATGATGTGTTTCCCGCCCTAAGTGCGCAGGGTAAGCCCAGTCTTGGTCACTTGCTCACTGTGTAACTGGATTCAAGCTAGCCTGGCTGATGAGGGGTGATACCCTAAAACCAGTCCCAAGATGCTTGTTTCTGGTCCAGGGAGGACCTGCCTTGGCAGTTCGGCCTGGACTGTTCCCATGAGGAGCAGGGCCAAGACCGATCTGCATATGGCTGGGTCTAAAGTGGGGTGGCATGGTGAGCAAATGAACAATGGATCTAACCCAGATCTCTTGACTGGGGGCGAATGTTTGATTTGTTCCACATTCCGTCCATCATGTGTGTCTCTTTTGTGTATCTATTCACAGCAGTCCCCACCCTTCACAGTGCTGGCTCAATACCCCAACAAGGTATTACACAGCCAGCTTTTGTAGGGCATATACTAATGCTTGGACCAGCTTCTTGCTGGTCCTAATGTGTGAGGTACATGGGCAACCATAGCTCTCCAGGAGACCTGTCGCTCTGTGGTGGTCCGGTCTACCCTCATCCAACCTCAGGAAGGAGATGGCAGAGGTCCACTTCTGATGTTCACTTTGCTTTCCTGAGCTGATATGGAGCACAGAGAGGTTTGTGAATTGGAATTATCCGACATTAGTTTATTTATCTAATCCCTCTGCACCAAGGATTTACCACTTGATGGACAAAATGAGCTCCTGCAAGATAGGCAGTGATCTGTACTCATTGAGAACCATTCGTTGACCTCCTGTTCTTGTTAACTGGGTGGAGTGTAAGAAGGGCTACTAGGACTACGTGGCAGGAGAGGACCAAATTATGCGGCAGAATTTACTACATTGTGCGGCAAGAAGAAGCAAATTATGTGATGTAATGCAGCAATTTTGGGACAATATTACTTTCTTGTTCATTAGTACCAATTTAACACCCAAAATGCATTATCAATCAACAAAAAGCACACCAGTCATCTCCTATTGGTATATTTTTATTAACTTTTGATCCGTTTGAGCTCAAAACATTTTTTTGTGAAAGAGGATTATGCAGCAGGTGAGAGCTTATGTGGCAAAACTATAATTATGAGGACTGAGTCTAAAGTGAGGTTTTCAGTCTAAGGATTGGAGAAGCATAGGATAATGTTGATAAAATTTAAAAGGAAATATATCTAAAAAGCTGTAATCAAAGAGGTAGGCTGGCGTATGTGGAAATGGGGGATTTCTGACAAGCACTGGAAGAGGCAGTGATGGCTGTGAGCACAGTGAGCCTCTGTGCCAGGCCTGCCTTCATTTCAGATCCACTGATGTGGCTGGAATCATTCACTCTTACATCAGTTGAGATCACCTTTGTCCAGACGCTCTAAATTGAAATCGAAATAAAATTGCAGAATTTAGCAACGCCATTAGAGTTTATGCTCTCTGTTGACATCTCTTGTAGAATTACCTAGTCATTTCTGGCAGCTCCATAGTCACGCAGAAAACCTCATAAACACTTGTAAAGGCATTAGGGCGCCCATTTGTCCAGCGCTGCGAGGAGCGAACAGTGTTTATAGCTGTCGTCGGAGCGGCGTATAATCATTCTGAGAGAAATCATTAGCACGGGGCCGGGTTTCAGAGCGAGGCCCGTCCCGGAGTCCACTCGCTGGAGCCGGAGGAAATGAGATGTAATGGCTTCAGGAGGCCAAGGATAACAGCGCTTAATCACAGCCGCCATCCCAGAGAGACTCCCGGCGCTACCGGGCTCTGATGGGGAGGGGGTGGGAGGGCGGTCACCTTGGAGCTTCCGTCGGGGATTACACGGGGCAGAGCAGCAGGCACACTCTGAGCTTCAGTACAGAGGCAGCAGGTACAGGAAGCAGGCACACTCTGAGCTTCAGTACAGAGACAGCAGGTACAGGAAGCAGGCACACTCTGAGCTTCAGTACAGAGGCGGCAGGTACAGGAAGCAGGCACACTCTGAGCTTCAGTACAGAGGCGGCAGGCACGGGAAGCAGCAGGCATGCTCGCAGCTTCAGTACAGAGGCGAGGCCGCAGGTACAGAGAGCAGCAGGCACACTCTTATGTTCAGTACAGACAGCAGGCACACTCTCATGTTCAGTACAGAGACTCTGAGCTTCATTACAGAGGCAGCAGGTACAGAGGGCAGCAGGCACACGCTGATCTTCAGTACAGAGGCAGCAGGTACAGGACGCAGGCGCACTGAGCTTCAGTACAGAGGCAGCAGGTCAGACGGCCGCAGGTACAGAGAGCAGCAGGTACACTCACATGTTCAGTACAGAGACAGCAGGCACACTCTCATGTTCAGTACAGAGACAACAGGTACGGGAAGCAGCAGGCACACTCTGACCTCCAGTACCAAGACTGCAGGCACGGGAAGTAGCAGGCACACTCTGAGCTTCATTACAGAGGCAGCAGGTACAGAGGGCAGCAGGCACACTCTGAGCTTCAGTACAGAGGCCGCAGGTACAGGAAGCAGCAGGCACACTCTCATGTTCAGTACCGAGGCAGCAGGTACAGAGGGCAGCAGGCACACTGAGCTTCAGTGCAGAGGCAGCAGGTACTGAGGCAGCAGGCACACTCTGAGCTTTAGTACAGAGCAGAAGGTGCGAGAAGCAGGCACACTCTGAGCTTCAGTATAGAGGCAGCAGGTACTGAGGCAGCAGGCACACTCTGAGCTTCAGTACAGAGGCAGCAGGTATGGGAAGCAGCAGGCACACTCTGAGCTTCAGTATAGAGGCAGCAGGTACTGAGGCAGCAGGCACACTCTGAGCTTCAGTACAGAGGCAGCAGGTACTGAGGCAGCAGGCACACTCTGAGCTTCAGTACAGAGGCTTCAGGTACAGGAAGCAGCAGGCACATTCTCATGTTCAGTACCGAGGCAGCAGGTACAGAGGGCAGCAGGCACACTGAGCTTCAGTGCAGAGGCAGCATGTATATGAAGCAGGCACACTCTGAGCTTCAGTACAGAGGCAGCAGGTACAGGGGACAGTAGGCACCCTCTGAGCTTCAGTACAGAGGCAGCAGGTACAGGGGGCAGCAGGCACACGCTGAGCTTCAGTACAGAGGCCGCAGGTACAGGGGGCAGCAGGCACACGCTGAGCTTAAGTACCAAGGCAGAAGGTACAGGGGGCAGCAGGCACACTCTGAGCTTCAGTACAGAGGCCGCAGGTACACTCTCATGTTCGGTACCGAGGTAGCAGGTACAAATGGCAGCAGGCACACTCTGAGCTTTAGCACAGTGGCAGCAGGTACCAGAAGCAGTAGGCACACTCTGAGCTTTAGTACAGAAGCCACAGATACAGGGGACAGCAGGCACACTCTAGGCTTCAGTACAGAGGCCGCAGGTACAGGGGGCAGCAGGCACACTCTGAGCTTCAGCACCGAGGCAGCAGGTATGGGAAGCAGCAGGCATAGGGAGCATTAGTAACGCACAGTCATCAGACACAGGGGGCAGCAGGCATAGAGTGCATTAGTAACGCACAGTCATCAGGCACATGGGGCAGCAGGCATATAGAGCATTAGTAACGCACAGTCATCAGACACAGGGGGCAGCAGTCACGCAGAGACCATTAATAACGCACAGTCATCAGACACCGGGCAGCAGGCATAGAGAGCATTAGTAACACACAGTCATCAGACACAGGGGGCAGCAGGCATAGAGAGCTGAGCCAGCAGATACTGGGGGAAGCACGACCACACAGAGCTTCAGTACGGAGCAGAGCTAACAGGTACTGGGGTAGCATGCACACAGAGACCTCAATACAGTACGGAAGCAGCAGGGTTCGGAGGTAAGCAGGCACACAACATCATCCAGTGCAGAGCAGAGCAGAGCCAACAGGCAGAGGGAGCAGCCAGCACACAAAGAGCTTTTCTACAGAGAAGAGCAAGGTTACTTAGGGCACAGCTGATAGTTGTTAAGTTTAGGAATAGGATTATGTACAGTTCTTATTTTTTTATATTTTTTTTTAATGTGGTGGGCTCAACCTTTTTAAGGATTCACTTACCACTGTGAATGATGTTCTGAATACTGCTACTGCCATTGCCGGCTCCACCCACTTCCTCCTTTGCCATCACACAATGTACAACCTAGAATGAGCTCCTAGGTACACCTATTGAGCAGAGGACAATCTGGCATAGGAGAGTGGCATTGTAGTATAGTGTAACCGAGCACATGCAGAGTAGTGACAGAACAGTCACAGAAGTGTCCCAGATACAGCGCCACGTGCAAAGCACAAGATGGTTGCGCCTGAAGTTACAAGAAATGGGTGTCAGTGAGATCCACAACTAAGCGAAGAGATATTGAGAAGTGGGCTAGCATCAAAGAGAGTGGAGGATGCTCAAGGCAGCAGGCCCTAAGCTCACAGTTAACACAACATCACTGGCAAACAAGGGCGGATCCCTAGGGATCAACACTGTCCCTTCTCCAATTCAACCTCTGTATCATGTTGATAGCCTATTGGCTAAACGAGAAGAGATTTAATGGCCAAATGTATGCAGCTGATGTCCAGTTCTTCGCACATGTAAGTTAACTTCTCTGAAAGAACAGCACTAGAGAACTCCTACTGGCAGTAAATTGCTGGATGCAAACCAGTGGCCTCTATGTCATCTTTAATGCAGCTGAGATCTTTCTTCTATGTACTTCTATGTACATTTTCAGCCCATTTCAACCTCCCTCCACTGTGTCAAGAGGAGAATATTGATCTGGCAGCTTCCCTCTTTGAGGGAGAGATAACAACCACATTAAATCAGATCGCTCCTCTTACCAAGATTAAAATAAAACCTAGAACTGCCCCTTGGTTCACAGAGCAATTAAAAACACTAAAGGACTCCTGTAGGACCGCAGAAAGTAAATGGAGCAAAAGCAAAGCCCAAATCGACCGTGAGAACTACAAAAATGTCCATCGTAGTTATATGGATAATATCAGGCAAACCAAAAACAAATTCCTTCTATACCGAATCGAAAAAGTGGCAAACTCCAACAAAGAACTTTATAACATCTTAAAGGAATTTACGATGCCCGATATCCCTGTCTCACAGGATTGGGTGGACTCTCTTTCCAAATTTTTCGAAGAAAAACTTATCACCATTCACAGTTCCTTTCCTTTGCAAGAATATTTAAATACTCAGGAAAAATACCATACCTCTCCCGCTGACCCCCTCCCCCTCTTAGAGCAATTTTTCCAATATAACTCTGAGGAAGTGGCCAACTCCATGGAAAAAATTAAATCAGGCTCACCAATTGATCCTGTGACACCTCGTTTCCTGTCTAGAATTCTTCCGGTGCTTCTGGACAATATCACAACTCTATTCAATTGGTCACTATCAACATCAGTGGTCCCAAAGATCTGGAAAGCAGCCAGAGTCAGACCAATTCTAAAAAAAACTACTGCAGACCAAAAACTCTTAACCAACTATCGCCCAATCTCGCTGCTCCCATACTTCGGGTAGGTACTCGAGTCACTGATTAACAGGCAGCTCGTAGTCCATCTCGAGAATCATGGCTTACTAGATCCTTCACAGTCCGGTTTCAGGCCCGCACATAGCACTGAAACGGCGCTGGTAGAAGTCACCGACAACATCCGACTTGCATTGGATAGAGGGCAGTCATCCATTCTCATCCTGCTGGACCTATCAGCAGCTTTTGACACCACATCCCATAGCATTCTAGAACAACGGCTCTGGGATATTGGTGTCAGGGGGAAGGCCCTGAAGTGGCTAAAAAGTTATCTAAGTGATCGAGTCACAGCAGTACAGATTGGCGATTTAGTTTGTTGTAGTAGGCCTGTTAAGATGGGAGTGCCACAGGGCTCAATTTTGAGCCCTACGCTATTTAATCTGTATATGACCCCTCTAGCCAAGGTGTTCAGATAATACGGCTTTGACGTAGTGTCATATGTCGATGACACTCAGATTCTGATCACCCTTGGTCCTGACCCTATGGAGACAATATCTCGTTTTAAGAACTGTATGTCTCACATAAATAAATGGACGGACATCAACCACCTACATTAAACGGAAGCAAGAACAAGATTGTACTTTTTGGTAAAGCTCATGAGCATTGGTCAGATGACTGGTGGCCCCCAAATCTGGGTCCTTGCCCACCCCCAAAGCAGACAGTGAGAAATTTAGGAATTCAAATTGATAATCAATTATCAATGAAAAAACAGGTCAACCATATAATTGGCTCCTGTTTTGCATTATGCGCAGTTTGCGCAAAGTGTTTAAGTGGATCCCACTAGAAGCCAGGAAACCACTGGCACAGGCAATGTTTGTCAGCCGCATGGACTACGGCAATGCTCTACTGTCAGGAATAAATGTAGACCTCCTTTCTAGACTTCAGGTCCTGCAAAATACAGCAGCCAGGCTGGTGCTGAATCTTCCATCAGGAACCCCCTCAGCGCCTAGCCTCCACTGGTTACCTGTGAAGAAGAGAACATGTTGTAAGATCTTATCCCTAACACATAAAAACATGCATTGTAGGGGTCCAGGCTACTGGAAAAAAAACTTAGCTGGTACCAGCCAAGCCAGCCCTTAAGATCCGATAACAAATCCCTCCTCACTCCACTCAGAGTACGTACTGTCAGAAACAAGGGTCGGGTTTTTTCTTTTCTTGCCCCCACTCTGTAGAACAAACTGCCTTTACATCTACATATCATCTCTAACCATAATAATTTCCGCCAGAATCTAAAAACATGGTTGTTTGACCATTAGCTCTGTCTTATGCTGACAACCTAAGAGCTGTCCGCCAGCGCCATGAAACCTTTGGGTGATGTGTGCGCTAAATAAATGTTCCTTGATTTGATATGTACCTCTATTCCACTCCTGGCCTGCTGAGTTACATCAATTGTCAGCCCCTCCAGAAATGGTTCAGAATCTAGGAGTCCCCTCTGACTCAAAATTATCTATTAACACACAAACTTTTAGTTTATAATCAAATCTTTTAATTTCCACCTGTATACATATGTCGCTTACATACTATCCAAAACTGCAAAATGCTGAAGAAAGGAAATGTAATAGGCAGACTACAAGGCTGTATGTTTCTTTATGCAAAACTGCCAAGCAAAGCAATCCAGAAATTCCATCAGGTTACCAATTAAGGATATGCAAACTCCACATAATCTGCCTTTGTGCAATTACGTTCTATTTCTGGAAAAAAATATATGAAAGTACATGTAAATGTGTGAATGCAAAAAACGGCATTTGGCACTTTGTGTTTGGACATGGGGACACCTTCTACACAAAAAAATAGAATAAAAAAAGTAATAGTGAAAATTAAATAAGATTATGCTGGCATAATGCAAATTTCGTCCAAGACTGTTAAAAACAGAGGCATTGACATTTGAGAAAGAAACATTATGTCTCGATCTTTAGATCCCAACTCACCTGATTAACCATTGAGCCAGATACAATTCCAGGTCCGCCTGCTCCTCTTTACTCCATCACTGATTACATTTCCGAATTGGGGAAATCCACAATAGGATGCAAATGTCTGAAAGTAATTGGAGCGGAACTATCTAACAACCTTTCCAAGGACTTCAGAATGATCAACATTCTCTACAGCCTTATAAAAATACCTAAAATGATTCCCGCTGATCCAGAAACATGAATGCTCTATTTCTATGTCCATGCTAGTTTACCTAGGCTCCTAACCCCCTCTAAGCTCCTTGCTTCTTTTTCCCTGTCTTTGTTGCATACACAATCTACCCCTCTCTCTATATCGAACTCTGCCTTCGAACCCCCTCTTTCTCTTTCAGTACCTTCCCTTCTACATCTCCTGGACCTTTCTTCTCACTGTCGCTCGTTGCTGTGACTATAACGTTTCTGAAATTGGACATCTTGTTCTCTAATTCTGATTCCTTACCTTGCTTTCACTTCTGATTGTTACATTTTCCTCAATGCAGATTGTTGCCCCTTCTGACATACTGGATATTCACCACGGCCTTTGAGTGTAGGATCATCACTTGCCTACTTTTTATTTCTGTGCCTAGAAGATGGATTCCTTGCACTTGTGCATTACACCTCATAAATAAGTCAGTAAATAAGTTAATAAACTGCAATGTCATCCTGTTAGAAATTAGGTTACTGGTTGTATGGGTATGAGCCCTAGTCAAACAGCAATCACATTCCTAGTAAGGGTAAACCGTTGGCATACTCTAAAATTGACCTGTGACCACCCTCTGGCAGCTTGGTACAGAACCATCAGGCTAAATGTACAGGGAATGTGTGGAGTATCTGTGCAACACTTCCAACAGTAGAACAGTGAAAACACCACACAAAAAGATACCACACCAGGGGCCATATTATCAAGAACAGGCGTAACATTATCGCCGCTTTAGCGGCAGGAAACTGCCGCTAAAGCGGCGATAAGGGGCTTGATAATATGCCCTAGAGAATTCCAATGGAAGCCCAGGTTCTGGTGTGAAGGACCACAAACCTGGGCTTCTATTGGAATGCACTGCTTAGCCAAGGAGATGCATCGGTTCTGCTCGGGGATGTACCGCTCAGCAGAGAAGATGCAGGATGCAGCCTATTTAGGTGTGCCCAGCTCCTCCCTCTCATTCTGCCATAGAGGGCCCATTGAGACACACCTAAGATCCCATTGTGTGTGTGGCTGTCCAAAAGAAATACACAAAGCCCCAATGCCAATCATACTCAACCATGTGATAAGAGACAGGCTACAGACGCCAAATGGCTTAGGCAAGAAAATGGCAACTTTCTAAAAGTAGCATTTTCTGAATTGCAGTTTAAAATACGACTTCACCATAGGTTTTGATTTTAAATTGTGATTCCAGAGACACTAGACTTGAAAGGTTTATCTCTTCCCAATTGGAAATTACACTTATAAAATATAATAAGATAATACCAATGTTATCCTGTGGGAGATATATGCCTAGCAGTAGTGAAAGATGACTTCAAGGGTTTTTCACTACCAAGACATATAAAACTTAAAAGTACATGTCCTGACTTTTAAATACATCACACCCTGCCCTTTGGGCTGTCCAGGTCCTACCCTAGGGTTGACTTAAATGTATACAAAGGGAAGGTTTGGGCCTGGCAAAAGGTTTCTTTGGCAGTTCTAAGTTGCATTGTAAACTGTACACACAGGCTCTGCAATTTCAGGCCTGAGACATGTTTAAGGGGCTACTTAAGTGAGTGGCACTATCAGTGCTGCTGGCCCACTGGTGTAAAAATACTGGTAGCATTTAATTTAGAGGCCCGTCCTCATCTAGTGCACTTTACTATGGACATATAAGTAAATTAAATATGTCAATTAGGTATGAGCCAATATTACCATGTTTGGGGAAGAGAGCACAAGCACTTTAGCACTGGTTAGCAGTGGTAAAGTGCGCAGAGTCCTAATACCAGCAAAAATGAGGTCAGAAAAGTGGAGGAGGAAGGCAGAAAGTTGGAGGGGAAGACCATCTTAAAGCTGTCATGTATAACTCATCCTCTAATTTGAACGCATAGTACAGGCTCTTCATCAGCCTGAGGGAGCGAGATTTTATAACTTCTTGATTCTACAGATCAACAACAAAACAGACACTATAAACCTAATGCCCCTAAAGTTATAAGATTATTCTACTATCAGACGTGAAACTCATCAAGATACTACTCAGAGCTTAAAATAACACAATTGTTCGCTCACCATAAGGTGACATTCTTTGTTATAGGTCTGTCCCTCATCAAGAAACAAATGTCTGTTATGTGTCTGCTGGTATAGATTACACAGGTTATTTCTAACCAAATTGTGTTGCCTTTAAGCAAGTGCTCATGGACATGGCATCAAATTATGTCCTGGTTGGCTAATCCGAGTTTAATAGTGTCAGCACCCTTACTAAGTTAAGAAAGAGGAGTTCAATTTGGACCTTCCATGTCTCATTACCAAGTAGTCATGATGTTTCTTCCACTAAAATTGCTTAACTAAGTAAAGTGTGTTCTTTAGGATTAAGGCCCCTCTAAATTATTCCTATAACTATTCTTTGCTTCTTAATGCAAGTAGTGTGTTATGGTATAGAGAAAAGTAAGTGAAGCGCCTGTTTCCAAGAAGCCCATTGTGCATTTTGAACCACTAGAATCACTGAGCTCACAGTTATACCGTGCATCAAGGAGAAGGTGCAGGGATGGGTATCACTATGAGTGGAGTTAACTTGCTGCAGTGCTCAGCCCTATTCTTTTATTGCCCTCATGCTCTTCTCCTGGTCAGAAAAAGAGCAATTACCAATAAGAGCAAAGTACAGACGTGTGCCAAGTTTGTATCTCTGGCAAAAAAAACTACAAAGTACTGCTAGTAAAAACAATGAAAAATATTCAAAAGTAGATACGTTCTATGTAAGTGAGATTTTTCATTAAAATCAAGCCTCTTGCAGTGTTTCTAATATCCCATTCCAAGGATTCCCCACCCCCCCAATTTTTTTTACTCTTTCCTGAAAAATGCTGCAGAAAACATTGTTTTGTACCAGTAGAAACTAGGGGTGGGCGGAATATGTCATTCCGCCTGCAGAATTGGTGGCATTTGGTGACCGCATGTTACTTTTGTAACGCAGAGTACTGGGCAAATTCCGCCATTCGCCGGATGGAGGATTAATTTTCCGGCGAGGTACCAGAAATGCGAACATGAGCAAGATTTGGTGTCCTCGAGCGTCATTTTCTAATGCGGTCCGTTGTGAGTGGTCGCGGTCAGATGGCTGCCCCTCAAGTAGATCCGCTGCTGCTTGAGTAAAATTTCCACTTGAGCCGCGTGCTGTTGACCACCTCATGGTGCCATTCACGCAGACTTTTCAGCACTACTTGTGCAACTGGTGCCGAATTGCAGTGCAAGCAGCGCAACACGCATATTTTCCACCCGTTGGCGAAACTCTGCAGAATCTTGCAGAGTTTTTATAGAGCTTTCTCAAATTCCGCAGAGTGGAACTCCACATGTTATTCCCACCGCTAATAAAAATATGTTTTTATACCTTAGTGTATTAACTTGGTGTATCTTTCACTCTTTAGTTAGCCATCCAGGTTCAGAGCTGCAAGGAATACATAGCAAGTACAACACAGTAAATGGAAGAGAAAAAGGCACATCAAGTTTTCAGCACACTGTTAATACTCTTGGGAAAATGTTAGGCCATATTATAAGTGTTGTGAAAAATTGCAAGGGCAAATTCAAAGAGAAGTCTCAGTAAATAGGAAAACTATGCAAAGGTCATTTATCTGGAATTTCTCAACGCTTTGCTTGTGCGATAAAACCTGGACGTGTATACACTAAGATATTTTAGCCTTTAGGTCTGGGATCTCGCGCTGTATACCCCCCCCCCCCTACCTTTCGGGTCAGTGTGAGGAGGAGACAGGCCGCAGGCAATCCTTCTGTGATCAATTGTCTCTCAGTGCACAAAGGTCAGCTAAGCCCCCAGGACTTCATTGATTTTAGATTGATAGAAGAACGAAAAAGTAATTTTGTAAATGCAACTTAAATCGTTAAATTTATTAGAGTATTAGTACGTCTTCCTGACTTCATAAAAATAAGGATATTTTGCTTTCTGTTGTGTGCAGCATCCAACTGCAGTTCCTATTTTAATCTGTTCTTGAAACAGGTGCAGTCATTTAAAAGAAAATCTAACACTGATAGGAACTCAGTTAATGTGCCCTGTGCTGGAGGGAGGCAAGTTGTGAAGCTGCAGCACTCCATCTCTGCTGAGGCTGGGCAGAGTTGGGGCCCCTGCACCTCTGGACCCAAATGTAACTGCCCTAACCACACATCTGAGGTAAAGCATTGGATTGGTTTCTTAAATACTTCTCTGAACAATGAATGAGGGCGAGAGTGATTTCGAAGAGCATGTGTACTTCCTGTTGTCAAAATATCCTTGAGGGAAACATTCCAGAAAATTGCCCATCCAATCCACATTTTTCATAG
The DNA here is from genome assembly GCF_964204655.1 of Triturus cristatus. Lineage (NCBI taxonomy): Eukaryota > Metazoa > Chordata > Amphibia > Caudata > Salamandridae > Triturus > Triturus cristatus. The sequence goes on from NC_140592.1 coordinate 113,415,183, forward strand.
TTCTCCAGTGACCTTCATCTGAATTTGCTACATTATTTTAAATGAAATATGTACAAGTTTTGAATTTTCAATGAAGAATTAACATTGGGCACGAATTTCCAATCCACAAGACATTTATGTTTTTTTTTTAGGTTGGGAGCTGTGATACTTTCACCTTTGGTGTAACCCAGTGCTGTACCATGTGTCACAGTGTTACCTTTAGTTTTATTATCAGTCAGGGTTTACGCTCATGATGCATGTAAGTTCCATGACTTGTGTACAATTATCCAAGTGCTGATTCAATATACCGTTTATTGACTTTTCATCTCCACAATATGGCGACGAGTGCCTAAGGTAAGGTACACCACGGGAAATCAGATTATGGCACCTAAGATTGAACCCACTGCTACAGAATGCAAACAGCTTTACCGAATAGAATTTATGAGCCAGAACCGGACTTCAAATATATCCTCTTTACAAATATTCTTTAAAAATCCTTTTGTCTGCTGTACTTTGGCAGAGAGCAAAAGACACACAAATGATGGACTGAATGTGGAACAAATCAAACATTCACCCCCAGTCAAGAGATCTGGGTAAAATTCCTATTGCTCACCATGCCCCCCTAGTTCAGACTCAGCCATATGCAAATCAGTTTTGACCCTGTGCCACATATGAACAGTCCAGGCCGAACTGCCAAGCCAGGTCTTCCGTGGACCTGAAACAAGCATCCTGTGACCGGTTTCGGGGTAAGACACCTCATCAGCCAGACTAGCTTGAATCCAGTGGCAAAGTGAGCAAGGGTCCCATGATTTGGCATACCCTGCCAAATTTGGGCGAACAAAGCAAACACAAAGAGAAGATGGACAGAGCGCTGAAACTTTTCAGACACTCGCACCCGGCCACCAATCTTTGTTGAATACATCATCGTTCTTTACCTCACTTCGCCACCCCAGTTCAGACCCAGTTATATGCAAATCAGTCTTGAACCTGTGCCTTATGGAAATAAAGTCCAGCCTTAACTGCCAAGCCAGTTCCGCCCTGGACAGGAAACAAGCACCCTGGAACCAGCTTTGGGGCATCACCCCTCATCAGACAGGATAGCTTGAATCCAGTGCTGCAATGGGCTTAGGACCAATGTCTGGGCATACCCCGCGTATTTAAGGACAGAAAGCAAAAGACAATCACATGATGGACGGAATGCAGAACAAATCAGGCATTCACCCCCAGTCAAGAACAGGGTCAGGACTGATTTGCATGCGGCTGGGTCCAAACTGGGGTGACGTGGCAAGCAAAATAACGATGGATCAAACAAAGATCAGTGACTTGGGGTGAGTGTCTAAAAAGTTTCAACACTCTGTCCATTATTTTATTTTGGGATGTTGCTACATACTTTGGCAGAAGGCAGAGCAGCAGAAAACCCCTCATAAATGTCCATCATCGGAGCCTGTTTAGAAAGGTTGTAGGTCAAGAACCCACATAGCTGAAAAAGTAATCTCCAAAGACTATATCTGACTGAAAGGACAAGTAATTCTCACCTCCTCAAAGGGTCTGAGCAGTAAAAGGTGTGACTACTTGACTCAAGCAGTTTATGAGCGGTCCGTGACACAGATGTACTGTTCCATTCCTATTGTGAGCATGTAGCGTCATCCTACAAGGTGTGTGTGACGCTAAATTTTTGTCATCATTTTAGCATCTAGTATGCATAAGTGCAAGTGCAGAAAGATTGCAAAGACACAGGTTAAAGGACGAGACACAGAAAATAAGGAAAAAATGTATATTTAGGAACCTTTTAGGAAGTAACCTTTTGTGTACCTGGGAACCCAAAAATATTGCTTAAAGCGTATTTATTTTAGTGAAATTTTTTGATTGCTCTGTATCAAACAGAAACAAATATATAAAGTTCCATTATGCACAGTAAACATGTCAGGCAACCAACCACCTCTATTTTTAAATGATATGGGTCAGCCCAAAACGAAATGGGACAAATGGTTAAGATTATTCATTTAATAAGCGTTGCTAATAGCACACTATCTCAGCGTTAAAAATCCACGTTACCCGGCGATAATTATCCTCACGCTAAGAGCGCTGAGCGATAATTATCGCCGGGTGTTGCTGATATGCCCCCAATTGAGGCAGAGTATGGCTGTTTTACATAGGTTCTTGACAGATTGAAGTTTAGATTCATATAGGAGTTGCACAATATTAAGAAAAGGTGACATTTGTTTTTCAATCGACACCAACTAGTCTATGAGCCTATTGACTCCTAGGTTTCTGCTTTGAGAGTTTTGGCTGACAAGTATGGGGTTGGAAACAATATTGATACTTACACCCAAGATCAGAGGATTGTTAGGTGACGAATATCATAGGACAAGAATAATTGTTGAGGCCAGAGAAGCCAACCTTAAAAGGGAAGGTGGCTACTGCTAAGAGTGCAGAAATCTTGATTTCTTAAAGTGTTGAATCAAAATGAGGGGAGAGAAGGGGCTGGCATTGTTATGAAGGCGGGACATGATCAATGCAAAGGGGAAAAGGTAAAAGTGAAAGGTCAACATTTTCAAAGTATTAGTTAAACCATCAAGTAAAAAATACACACATTGGGGCATATTAGCAACGCTTTGCGATAAATATCGCAAAGCGCGCTTAGCGCTAATTTTTTTACCGCCGGCTATCGCTGGATTTTATCACCGAGATAGCGTGTTATTAGCAACGCGTATCTCCAAGGTGATAATAAATCCAGCGATAGCCGTGATAACATGCTGTATCGTGGGAAAACAAGCGATGATTTCCCAGCGATACTGCAGACCATGATGATAGGCAGGTATGGTCTCAGCCATGCAATCCGCCTCCCATGTTAGAGATGGCTAAGTCGTATTTTTTTCAGATGTTACAAACCTGCGATAAAGGGGGCTTAGCGCGGCTTTCAAGCTCGCATCGCGAGTCTTGTGCAGCCTTGCTAATATCCCGTAGCTGTATTAGCGAGTGTTTGCCATGGGGTGGTGTGGAGGAACGCCCACTTTGCATGTCATTAGCGATAAATATCGCTGACATGCAAAGTGGCACCAAAACGGTTGCTTTCGCCATAAAGCTGTTGCTAACAGCTGTTAGCGACAGCTTGCTAATAGGTCGATAGAAATATTGCCGCTTTAGTGGCAAGAAGTGCCGCTAAAGCCGCGATACCGCCACTGCTAATATGGCCCATTGTGTGCAGCCATGGCCCGTGCAGGTAAGACCGGTGTTGTGGTGAGGCCGTGTTGGGGGGAGACAGACGACCACAAGGGAAAATCAAATAAATAATTAACTTTCCCTTGTGGTCATCTGTCAAAATACGCCCCCACCCGGCCCCACCGCCCCACTACTCTTTCCTGCAAGGTCCGTGGCTGGTTGTGGGCAAAGAACCTCTGTTGTTTCATGTAAAACAAATCTTGCTTCGGGTAAGGAGTGCTGCAAGTGTGGCAAAGCGGGCCATTTTTAAAGTTTTTGCACGGAAACTAATGGTTCTAAAAACATTTCCTTTGTTCAGGATTGTACTGTCCTAGATGAGCCTTTTGTTGAGCTTCTATGAATATTTACAACCAGAACATGTTTTTACTCATGTGACTGCCATGTTTTGATTAAATGAATGCATGGACATAAATATACGGTGAATATTTAGGAGTTAATACTTTTTCTAAGGAAGTGCAAAATTGTGTGGTTGTTGGGGCAATAGTTGAGGAGTTTTCTAACCCTCCCAATTGCAAAATAGAAATCCAGAGAAGGAAAGTCCAACTGATGATGGATTCAGGATCAGCATTAACAGTATTGGAAATGGAAAGTTTTGGTGAAGAATGGCCTGAAGGTGCATAGGGAATGGACTTTATCACTTTATATAGAAAATAATTTACCAGTTTTCTAAAAATATTCTTGGCACAATATTTCATAAAGAAAGATCTGATCATTATCTTGATGTAAAAGCGTCTCCTGTAGTTGAGCTGTTAGGTGATGGCTGCCACAGAAGAAAGTGGTTAAGGGGTTTCAGGGAATGAATGTTTTTTGTACATATTTAGAGACTTCTTGGTAACCACAAGTGCTAGTAGAACGATGAAAAATGCCTTAGTCATCACAATTATCACAGTTTTGTGTGCCTGTATTTTTGCATTGGTGTTTATATAGCGCAGGCCTAGTTGGGGGCAACAAAGCACTGTTCATTATGGGGAATGGTGGGAGACCATATTAGTTCATGTACATCAAGTGTGCTTTTGCAATGTTCGAATGGCACATTTAAACTACTTTGGCATTACAAACATTTTCAAGCACAAGGAGATTAGGGGACTGATTTAAATTACGGTGGGAGGCCTGTTTCTCTGCCACTCACCGAATTTAAAAATGACCGCCAAGCCGATGGTCTTTTCTAAAGCCTCGCCAGGATCTGCAATGCTTTTCTCAGTTTGGATCCAAAGTGGGATTTTGTTTTTAAAAATAAAAAAGATTATTGCCTCCTCGCCATAGGAGGGCTTATTTTTTGTTTTTTCACTGTTCCTTACCACCAGGGTTTGCCTGGCTGTGAAGGACAGTAAAAAATGTCTATGGGTCTGTCCACCCTAATTGGGCAGACAGATATATGGCCAATTCTCCGATGGCCTGTACTTCATTGAAGTTTAGCTACTGTGATTAAGGAGTAGTATCTGTCGTAGCCAATGCTCCCATATAATCCAGCACGTGGACCACTGTGCTGTAAGGGAGAGATCTCCGTCACCAGTATAAGGAAGTTCCCTTATTGTCAACATTTAGATCACCCCTTAATTGACTTGTCCCAGTGTGATCTTAAGGATTTTGGAATTTTGGGAACCCTAGGTAAGAAATGTTATGAGAGCAGGGGGCGCTAGTTGGCGTGCGACCAAGATGGCCGCACAACAGTAAGGCTCTCGCCAGACAGGCGGCTAAATATCCTTAAGACCCATCCTGAGATGCATCACAAGCTTCAAATTTAGTGGAATCTCTGCCAGAATTCCTGCAGATCACATCGGCAGAGCGAGTCCTGTGTCAGTGCTGTGAATCGAGCAGCAGGGAGCAGCATATCCCCATGCTTGATACAGTGCGCGGGACCTGGAGCCAGTGGCGAGATCAAAGCAAGCCCACGGCTTGACGCGGGAACGAAGGCCCGTGTCCGGATCCGACTGCAGTGCGAGACGTGGCCAACGGCGCCATCACAATATCGGAGTCCGCAGAGACACACATCCATACCACGGAGCTGAGGTACTGCGGAGGGGGAGAGGGACATGCGTCAGCTGAAATTATGACATTGGGAGACACCCCCTGCGTACTTGCCGAGCCGGACTAATGTGTTACCTGAGGCCGGAACCTTGAGCGGCACTGCTGAGTAACTAGTAGCCCCCCAGCGGAGCGTGTGTGGCGGGGAGAGGCCCGCTTCTGCTGGGTCGGCTGCAGCGCTGAGAGCCCAGTGAGGGAGAACAGAGCCAAACCAGCTAATATACTGGCGCTCGGGGAGACAGAGCGAGCCCTGTAATATTGAGAACACTCTGTGTCGCTACATACTGAGCTCTGAGGAGGGTGGATATCTTTGCCTGCCATCATACCCCCGGGGGAACAGTGCTGCATGGGCGCCATTTTCTTCATTCGGTGGGACCAGCAGCTTCTGCCCACAGGCCCGGCATGGGGAGTGAGTGCAGACCTCGGAGCCCATTGTCATATCGCATGAATGTGCTGCATGACTGCCCGCTCCAGCGCAGGAGCTAGTGCCAGATATAAGACCCTTCCCTGCCCACCAAACGGGCCCGTGAGGTACAGATCGGCGGCGACCATTTTGCGACGCGTCTCTGGTGCCTCGGAGTTCCTGCTCCCAAAGAGTATGCGGCACAGCTCACCCTGGCCTAGAGGACCACTATCAAACTCCAGTGTACACAATGGGTAGAACTGACACGAAGCAAACCAAAATACCCTTCGAGTCATGCAAGACGCCCAAGCCTGGCTCCGTGGACCATGCGGACTCGGACACAACGGAAAGCCAGGAAGAAGACTGGAAGGCCCTATTACTAAGTATGAAACACATTTCGACATCTATTGATACGAAAATAGACACCATGAATGTGCGGTTGGACTCTGTGGTACACAAACGTGACCACCATGACCAGCGGCTCAAGGAGGAGGAAACCAGAATCTCTGACCTGGAGGATGGGGCCACGGAGAACAGGCAGCGGGTCTCGCAAATGGACAAACCTCTCAAGATTATAGCTGATAAGAATGAGGATTTGGAGGCCCGTACTAGGTGGAACAACGTTCGCATCCTAGGCCTGGCAGAGTCTACCAACACGGGCCATATGGAGGACTTCATCGAACAGCTTCTGGTCGATCTGTTTGGGAGAGACTCTTTCTCAACCCACCTGATGGTGGAAAGAGCACATAGGTCTCTGAATGCGCGCCCACCTCCAGGTGCACCTCCACACCCGGTGATAGTTAGATTCCTTACATCTCGGGATTGGGGATACAGTCCTACCCGCTAGCCCGCAAGAAGAAACAGGTTCACTACAAGAACACCACCCTCGCCTTCTATCCGGACTTCACACAAAATGTACAGGAGGCGAGGCACAAATATGCTGCCGTCAAGAAGAAGCTACAGGCTCAGGACATCCCATACGCGATGCTGTACCCAGCGAAGCATCGCATTACTCACCGAGGAAAACAGCATTTCTTTCAAAATCCACAGCATGCGAAAGACTACCTTAACCGTTGCTGCCGGATGTCCCCTACAGCGACAGCCGCCCGCTCAAGATCCAGATCCCAATCTCCAACGTCGGCTCCGGACTGATAATCTGCTCACCACCTAGTTGCTTTGATGATTTGTTCTACAAGGACCTTAGAAGACATTAGATGTTTGATGATTACCAGCGATCCATAGCATGAGAAGAGACTCAGACCAATGGCCCGCCCAGACACTCACCTTCCTCCCATGCACGCTGTCAGTCTGACGAAGACCTGGTGGCAAGTGGGTGCGATAAAGGAGGGGAGATGGCAAGTCGCGGGCCCCTAGTATTTCCCCCGTGTGGGTGATCCCCCATATAACTGTTTCTAAGCTTTATTGAACGTTTGTTTTTAGTTTGTGTCTGATTAGAGAGGGTAATAATGCCCGACAAGTTGGGGATGTCGGTGTGGGAGGGGGAGGCTGTCCTTGCCCCGTAGTTCCTGACATAGTTCACCAGTCCAGTCCCCACAACACGAGAGTAATACTTACGCCAGGGCCGGATGGCCTCTCTATAGAATTTTACAAGACCTATGTGGTGCAATTGGCTCCCATATTGAAAGAGGTCTTTTATGAAGCCAGAGAAGAGGGCTGCCTCACGAGAACCATGAGAGAGGCTCAGATAGTCTCCCTACTCAAACCAGACAAGGCCCCACTCCACTGCGAATCCTACCGCCCCCTACCATTGCTAAACTGTGACACAAGGATACTAGCGAAGGTTCTCTCTAACCGCCTTAACCTCCTGATGGAGCAGCTGGTCCTGCTGGATAAAGCAGGGTTCATCCCAAATCATGCAACATCACACAACCTTAGAACGTTACTGGCAGTACTGCAAGATAAGATCCCACTAGCTCGGCGGTGGTGGTGTATCTTGATGCCACCATGGCATTTGATTCGGTGGAATGGGACTCTAACGTATAGGGGTATGCCCCCTGCTTTTCTGGGCTGGGTGGAATTGCTGTACAAACAGCCGCTCGCCACTGTGCTGCTAAATGGGGCCAGCTCCACTAGTTTTGCCATCTTCAGAGGCACAAGGCACGGCTGCCCCATCTCCCCCATCTTGTTTGCCCTAGCAATAGACAGCGAAAATTAGACAGCATCATAAAGATAGGGCATTGGTGTATCCCTCTAGACAGTTTATAGTCTCGCTCTATGCGGACCATATAACACTATATATCAAAAATCCTCAAAATAATCTTAACCCTGTATTGCGGGAGATAACCAAATTCGGTGTCATCTCAGGTATCCAGATTAATTGGGCCAAGTCCGCGATATTCCCATTAACAGAATCGACTAAGCTGCATCAATTAGACTATCCCTTGGTCTGGAAGTGTGATAAAGTTAAATACCTGGGACTTCGCATAACCAGAGATAAAGAGAAACTGATGCGTAATAATTATGGGGCTACAATAGATAAGGTGACGAACACCATAACCCGGTGGCTGGCTCTGCCTCTCTCGATTGCCGGGTCTCGCTAGTAAAAATGGTCCTCTTACCCAAATTCCTATACCTTTTCATCAATATTCCATACAATCCCGGGAGGTTTTTCTTTAAGACATTAAAGACACAAGTAATCTGACTGACTGGGGGGGGGGGTGGGGAGCAGGCGCGGTTTAGCCTCACCACGCTGATGCTGCCCTACATCCGGGGGGGTTTGACGTCCCCAATTTTGAATACTATAACTATTGCGCCCAAGCGCACTTCGCAGTGTATTGCTTCCACCTGCCCCCCTTTATGCCACATTTGGTGGTGGAAGATGGCTACATGGCCCCTGCTCCACCTGTTTATGGCAGGTAGGAATCGTGAGCGAGATCCGTCCATGGTTGACTGTACCAATCTGGCCTGGAGAAAGATCGCAGCCAAACTAGAGGCCCCAATGATGTATTCCCCTAAAATGCCCTTGGTACGCCACCCAGCACTACAGGTCACTTATGAGAGGTTATACCGTCGGATGTGAGAAAGACTCAACTACACTACATGGGGAGACCTCTACATAGGAGGCATATTCCGGACCAGGGAGCAATTTTTTAACACACATGACCCAACTACCATGGACCTATTCATGTATATAAGACTTAGACAGAGCGTGCAAGCTGCCACTCCAACATACCCCCTGGAACCACCCACCTTGCCACCGCTACATGCAATCTTGCAGCTGAAACCCCCTAAACATGTCACCTCACTTCTGTATAAACACTCACAAAATACACCACTACCCTGCACCCCAATTGCCCGGGCAGAATGAGACAAAGACCTAGAGATACCCCTCACAGACGAACAGTGGAAATTCAGCTGCACACAGACAGAAGCTCTCACAGCTAACAGTCAGCTGAGACTCATTCATTATAAATTCCTGCATAGATTATACTACACTCCTGCTAAGCTCCACAAATTCAAACTACGGGAGGAGGACAAGTGTACGACAAGTGTACGAGATGTGGAAGGGAAGGGGCGTATTTTTATCACTTAGCATGGCAATGTCAACAGATATATGACTATTGGCTACAGGTGTTCGAGGGTATGTCACGTATGTTAGAAATGCAACTGCAGCCGACCCTGTTGATGGCACTGCTGGGCTGTACCCAGGACATAGTTACTAAACATAAAAAATTCCTAGCACTGGGCTTCCTCATTGCTAAGCACAGAGTAGCTTGTAAATGGGGGCGGGGACAAGCCCCTAAAGTTAAGGGTTGGATACAGGACTTGACAACCTGGCAGGAACAATTGTTATGTTACACGGAGCTACTTCCGTTTTCGTCAAGGCCAAAGGACATATGGAAGCCCCTAACCGCTTAACTCCTCTCTCAGAGAGCGGATGTAGACGCGGAACAAGAGGAGGCGGCCGACCGACCACGATCCGAGGGGTGAACCACTATGCTCTCCTCTACCCCCCCCCCCCGCAAAATGGTTGGGGGATCTGAATTCTGGAGGCTGATGGGCGGGGAGAGGTGCGACAAATAAGTCGGGAAGTGGGGATTTTAAACTACATGCGATATTCCTATGAACTGAAGACTGGGCTGTGATGTGCCTCATGCATTATAAGGCAGTGCGGGGCTGGGGGGGCAGGGGGGGTTCATTTGTGTTGAGTTCAACTGTTACCCCGGTGGGGTTTGTTTGATGCAAATTGAAATTTTATTGACTGCATAATTACAACTCTGTGCTGTAAAACTTGATAATACAATAAAAACATTTATTAAAAAAAAAAAAGAAATGTTGTGAGAGCCCCTGCTCATAACAACTTTGAATTTTTTCACCTATTTCATGTTAATTCAAGCCCCAAGAGGCCAAACAATATTGAATTGTACAGTAAAGGTTGAGATGGAGGTGGTAGGCCCAGGTGAATTGACTCCAAAATCACAGACTCTTTGGTCAAATGCCAAAACTATCATGGAAAACATCTCCCAGTAGCTAAAGCTTGCAGCGTGTCACTTACACAACAACTCCTCCCCCCGAGTCGAAAAAATAGCATTGACAATTGAGTTGACCATTTAATACTTTCACGCATGACAGTGCCGCAAAGACAATTGATTGGCGCTCGCATACTATATACATTTCGTGATCCTGAAGGAAGCACACAGCTAATCTTGCTGTGTCCTTATTGCTGCTGTGTATGTCAGTAATTCACAGAACAACAAAGAGTGTTGCAAGTCTCAATCGCCGATGAGAAAATTGCATTTGAAAAAGCCAAGCAGGGAGCTTGCATAATAATGATGTCACCTCACTTGTCCCTGCAGTGAACAACAAAGGGTTTTCTGCATAACAAAGGGCTTCTCTGAAAACAAAAACAAAAACTTTGCAGGCGCGAATACATTTTAAGTAGCAGCCCAGTGGTAGTGTGGGGAGGTGGGGGAGGGTGGAGGCTGCATTCCAAATTCTTGGGGGGGGGGGGGGGGGGGTGGTGCATATATGCTTGCAGTGCAAAGCTGCCTAAACTCTTAAGGCCGTATTTATGACCCCCAATTGCATCACGCTTGCACTACGCAATGTGGTACATACGCGATGAAACAGAAAAATGTGCTTATGAAGCCATGCAAGGTCACTTTGCTTGGCCCTGTGTGGCTTCATAAATCTCGATTAAATAACGCAGCGCAAATCGCAGTGTTGCCTTACTCTGCTCTAGAGAGGCGTTTCATGGGCGTTGTGTGGGTTTTCCCACATAACTCCTAAGATTTTGGACTCATTTCCAGATTTACCAGAGCTGAAAAACTTGGAATGCTGCAAAAAAATATGCCTTCCCTGGAGAGGCGTAACAGGGAGAAACATCTTTATTTTTTCTCGTTGCTTCCTCTTTCTATGTGAGCACATACGGATAGAGGAAAATGCCTCTCAGGATTGTTTTTGTGCAGGAAGGTACCCCTTCCTGCACAAAACACTCCTACATACTACAAAGGCACTATTGCACCATGGTGCAAGGGTACCTGCGTTTGGCGCTAGGCAGCTAAAATGGCTCCAGCGCAGAAAAGGCAGTAATGCGCCATATTCTTTTAAATATGGCCCATTCCTGCTCCTTTCTTGTCACGCAGTGCAGTGCTGCAACGTGAACTGCTGTGCTGCACTGCGTGACAAATCTCATAAATAAGCCCCTTATTCAGGCGCAGCCTGTACAGGTAAGAACGGTGGGGCGGGATGGGGAGCTAACATACGACAGGATAGGAAAATGAAATAAATCAATAAATAAAACCTCTTACCTTGCACTCACCTCATCGCTAAGTCTGCAATGCGGCGAATGCAAGGTAAGTGTTTTTATTTATTTATTTTATTTTCCCTAGTCCGTCGTATGTCAGCTTCCGCCTCACCACTCTTACCTGTACCAGCCGCGCCTGCACTTATTCTTTTGCAATAAGCACGGAAAATTAGCAGACAAAATAAGGAGAGTGGATATTCTTAGGAAGAGACATAATGAGGGGTAAAGACCTCTTCTTAACACAAGGTAACGTTCATATTTTATACCTGGGCAAAGTGGTCCTTAACAGTTGCAGACCGGCCAACGCCACGGTGCGTCACACGATATCGGCTCCTTTCACACAGTCACTAGGTGATGAGCCGATATCACATGGTGGCAGACAACGTGAGCTGGAAATCTGTCCAGAGAATGCTTTCAGCTCCGATTGTGTGGAGGCTTCCATGGACAGCTGATGTCCATGGGGGTTTCGCACCCTACCCAGGGCTTCACAGGCAGCCTTTGAAGCTTGGGGTTGTTTATTTGGAGGAGTTAGAGCAGTTCATGGGCAGTGACCTCCACAGAGCCCTGCCCCATCCCAATGGGCATGCTCCCTTAAAAGGGCTGTTGAGGCTGGGGAGGTAATGAGCTGAAGGTCTCGCCCCCTCTCCATGCCCCGCCCACTAACGATTTCCTCCTTTCACATGGTGAGTTTTTTTTGGGAGGTCGGCAGGTCTACATTTGAGAAACAGAAAAGATCTTGTAAGTGCAAAGAGTACCGAAGTAAGGGATATGAATAAATGTATTTACAAAAATTTGCTGAATGTCACAGTCAGGCTGTTCTGATGCAGGCCACAATCCAGGGTTGTGCTAGTGGAAAAACACGCTTCATCAACATGGGTGGAGTTTCCCCTAGCCGCAAGTAAACAAAATGGCTTCTGCTGGGCATCTGCACACATACCCATTCCCTTACCTGAAAAGCTCCACCCTGGAACTTGTGGCAAAGGCGTATGGGATGGTCTCTGGACCCCGGGGATGGTAGGTAGCTGCTGATAGGTACACACTCACTTTTGAGCACAGAGGGAGCGTTATACTGTCCTGCAGATTCTATTTCCGTTCTCAAATAAATTTAATCAGCTTTGCAATTTGCAAAGTTTAAATAAAATGCCGTTAAGTTTCTGGCTTGAAAACTTTGCACACCCCTAGTTAAATGTGTCAGAGGAATAGACTGTTGTTTAAGTCTTGCATACAGGCAGTTTTATCTCTCTGCTGTTAAAGACCTATTGGGGAGGCAATGTGGCCTAATATACTGCGCAGCCGACCTGTTGAGGAGGTGATGTGGTTTACCAGACAGAGCAGCTAACTTTGGAACAAGATGAACCAGATTCAAATCCTGATTTTCCATCGCTCAATCTCCTGTTTTTTGGTTGAATTGTTTAACATCTCTATGCCTTAAAAAATGTGTAACTTAGGGCCAGATGTACAACCATTCCATTTTGCGACTTGCAAATCGTAATGTACTAATTTGTCTGGGACATATTTAGCAATTCCCAATGGGGTCACAAGTGACCTGCCTCATCAATATTCATGAGGCAGGTTGCAATTTGTGATCCATTGGGAATGGCCAGCACTCACAGGATGGTGGCCTGCAATGGTCAGCAGACCTGCATGTCTGTGACTGATCTTTAAATAAAGTAGTTTTTTTTCAAATTGGGCCCGTTTTCCTTATGGGAAAACAGGCTGCATTTAAAAAAGATAAACAAAACATTTCTAATTCTTTTTTTCAAAAAACATTTAAACTGCCAGTCACAAAGGGGAAGGGGTCCCTTGGAGACCCCTTCCTGTTTACAACTAACTTACCACTTACTTGAAGTAGGTGGTAAACTGGAATTGTTTTGTAACTGCAGTTGATGTTGCAAAACAATCGTACACGGCCTTGCGACTCGCTATTAGGAAGGGATGCCCTTGGCACGCCCCTTCCTATTACTGACTCGCAAAATTGGGTTTAGAGTCAGAAATAGGTTTCTGACTCACAAAATAGGGTTTGTACATGCGACAACCCTTTTTAGCGGTGACAAATTCCCCAATTTTCCATTTGCACCCGCTAAAAACGGTCGTACACCTGGCCCATAATCTGGGGTTTAAATCCACTAAAGCAATGGAGCCTCCATTGTCCGTGTGCTTGCCCTTGGCCAATATCTCTGCCCCTCATTATAAAGAGCGATATCAATTAATTAGCCAATATTGGTTACTAGGGTTGTACCCGATGGCTTTGCCAGGGTTTGCAAGTAAAGTTTTGCTTCATTTATCAGATCAGAAAACATATTTGTGTTGTGTGAAAAATACTCATGAGGCACAAACCCCATAAGTGGCACATGTGACTCCATATTAATTCTTAGGTAAGCTACATCTACCATTCTTTTTCCTACAGAAAGCAATGGTAAATGTGAGCTTTGCCACACGATTGCTGCGTTATCTTCACAGATATTTACGTCCTCGAACCCATTTTGCAAAACAAATAAACGGATCAACATGTGCATCCTTTCTGTGGTACTTGCTGGATATATTTTAAAATGGTATTTCAGAGACCACATGCCACATGCAGTCTTATTTATCAACAAGGAGAGAAGCAGATGCGTTTCTCTTAAGCAACTTGTTCAGTGCAAACGTGGGCCCGCTGCCAGTAATGTATATGGCTAGGGAATGTTTCTGTTCGCAATCTCTGTGCTATTTTATTTTTAACATGTTCGCTGTTTTGCAGCACTCTGTTAAGCTTTTGTTTTCATACACTCTGTTATGGATTATGTTGGTTTGATGAACAAGAGCATAATTTGAAACAGAAAAAATAAATTAAAATCGAGAGATGCGTTGTCTCTTAGAAATGGGGAAGATCCACTCCAGCCTGCACGTGTCTAAATTAAGTGGCATTGTTGATTGAAAATAAATGAGAAGAACATGTAGAACCAATAGCAACTTTATTCACAGTAAGCCTACTAGACAGCTTAAGTTGACTGGTTGCAAAAGTCCTGTTGTGGGTTTACAAAGAACTTGCAAGGCCTGACAGCCCGCCTGTTGCTTACTATTGGTTGACTTTAATGTCAATCTAATTTCTTGCTTCTTATTTGATGGCTTTGTGAGGTATCTGGATCTCAGTGCTATGCATCTTTCCTGCTTCTCTGCCTTGCTGCTCAGCCAGAGGGGATGTGCTGTGGAATGCTGGTGCATGATGAGGTAATGGGAATGTTGGGGATGCCTGGTGGATGAGTGTCAGTTGGGAGTGTGGGCTGAGCAGCAAGGGAGCTGCTCCTGGTGGGGCTTCATTACATCAACCTATCTACCTCTAGAACTTCATCAATAAACCTTCATCAACTATCAACCTCTCGGATATTGGATTTATTTACCATTATTACATTTTTCTTGTCCCAGCATGTCAATTGCGTGCTTGTCCCTCCCCTGGAGCATCTCCTTTATAACATATCTCTGATTGGCTAACTTCTATCTTTCACTTCTCTCTCTTAGAAAACTACTTTGTGCTTCATTGTGTGCTTCTCCCCCCACCAAAACACTGCCCCCATGCTCAATGTTCCTGTCTCATGTTGCAAACTCTTTCTTGTGTACTTCTCCCTACCAAACTCCCACCCTCTCCCACTCGTTGTGTTGCTTTCTAGCTCAAGTGCTGCCCCCCATATTACTCTCCCTTGTGTTCTGGTTTTACCCACCCCTGCCCTCTCCCTATTGCAGCCCCCACTCGCAATTCCTCTGTTCCCACTCACTTTGTCTTTTGCAAAAAATATATATATGTTTTTGGGGTAAGGAGAACTAGGCAGCACGTTGCTGCCGGCTTCTCTACCTTAAAAAAATGGTCCCTGCCACACTTTGTAGGCGTGCATCTGTAATAAACCATGCCCGGACAAATTATGACGCATGCACACATCTACAGAATGATGTGACTGCTGCACTATATTTTCTTTTTTTGTTCATTTGGCAATGTTGCACAGCAGCTTGCTGATGCTGTACAGCATCACCAACAATTAGGGCATATTGACTTTGACAATGCTTGTTTGTGCATGTTGACTGTACTGCCCTCTAAAATCACAAATACATCTAACATAGAGTTATTGTCAAACCGGTGAGACACTAACCACCTTACCCCATGCTTTTATACAAGGCTAAACTTTATATTTCAACAATAAAGAACAAAAGTTTGTTTTATCCATAAGAACATAATTTTAGGAAATAAGAGACTTTCCCCGTGAATATTATCCATCTGTAAGAAGGTCCTTTGTATAAAGGTTTACTGTCTAGAATTTCTTTTGG
Source organism: Triturus cristatus (assembly GCF_964204655.1). Lineage (NCBI taxonomy): Eukaryota > Metazoa > Chordata > Amphibia > Caudata > Salamandridae > Triturus > Triturus cristatus. The sequence continues at coordinate 113,430,872 of NC_140592.1, forward strand.
TTAGGTGTGAAAACCTAGGCTGAGGCATAGAGTACTAAAACGTACATTCTTTAGCCATCATGCTTTGGTTGTTAAATTACTCATGTTAATATCAGTTTAATTTGTATACCTTATTTCATTGCTCATCTATGTTTCTGGAATTAAAGCATTGGTTTAAACTAAATAGGACCCAAAAGAAACTCAACGTGGGAATAAAGTGTTGGAACTTCTGTCCTTTGTAATCATGTGGCCCAATGAATGTTCCTTTTATTCCATAGCCTCCTTTATATTTTAAAATAAGTAAAAATATAAAGCAACCATGAACACTAAATGTCTGCATTCCTCTGATAGAACAAATAAACATATCTGTCAGAACCCCTTTCAGAAGGCTATGGGCACGCAGGGGTTGCTGGGCCCAATTTCGACGGCTGAGGCCTCTAACTCCTGATGTCCCAGGAACCGATCTACTCTGGCTCCCAAGCAACTGGGCCAAGTACCCATTCTGTACTTTCAGTGGTAGCTATGGTTGGGCAGTCCAAGGCTCCCTGGGGAGGGAAGTGCGAATACAGGTCAGTGACTACGACTCATAACTCAAAGAGCACACAGCAGTGCCAATGAATCCATGTCCAGTCAAATGCTTATTTTTAGAATAAAAAGAAGTATTTTATTTCTATCTCTACACATACAAAGCAATTCTACAACATATACAAACAATAACACATTTCCCCTTGTTTTTTGCTAGCAAATTCCCGTCTCACCCACTCTTCGTAATGTGGTAGGGGTTATTCACGATTCACTGGTGGCCGCATCCAGTGAATACTCACTAGTAGGCCTCAACTCAAGAGTCCACTCAGACTCTTTGTAAAATAATCAAAAGTGTCTTAGAGATGCAGTGCCCTCAGCAGCAAGTCTTCCGGATTCTAATAGGCTCATAACCAATATTTCGAGGAGGCTTGCTATGTCCTAGCAAATGCCTCGACCACGGGCACTCATACTGCTCCGGTCCTGCTCAGAGAGTCAACTGCACTTGGCAATCTAGTGAGCATACACAACTAGCTCCAGCAGTGATCAGAGGTGCTCTGATGCTCATCCTGCATGTCAAGTCTTGCGCTCCCCCAAGGAGGTTGGGGGCAATTGGATTACAATGCTCCCGGCTGGGATCCAGCTGATGTGGTGATGCCCACACGGTGTTCTCCTCAGTTAACGGGGGCAACTCCAAATCAGTCGTCGATGCTTTGTGATGACCTACGGGTCACTTCTCACAGTTCTCAGGTGACAGCCCGATCCCCAAAACCACGTAGGTATCTTTAGCCTTTTCGGGCATACAGGATTCCCATAAAACTACTGGCCAAGGCACTGGCAGACCATACAGAACACCTCAGCCAGACTCGTCCTTGTATCCCTTGACACGAACACATCACCCAACACCTACGGAACCTCCACTGGCTCCCTGTTGAGAAGAGAGTAACTTTCAAGATACTCACCCACACCTACAAATTCCTCAACAACACCGGACCCCAATATTTCAACGATAGAATCTCCTTCCACGTACCCAAGAGGAACCTACAATCCGCCGACCTCTCCCTTGGTGAACCCATGCGTATCCGCAGAGCACGAACGGGTCGAAGAACCTTCTCCTACGTCACAGCCAAGACCTGAAACGAGCTCCCGATCAACATCAGATGCGCCCCCACCCTGCACATCTTCAGGAAGACCCTCAAGACATGGCTCTTAAGGCAGTAGCACACTTAAAACTCCCTGATTGATTGATTGGCCGTCACCACACAGTAGTCTGTACCACAGTAGCCCCTACTGGAATACGGGCTGGCTGCTAGACTCTGTACAGGCATCAGCCCTTTGTATCCAGCAATGAAATTCACAAAGGTGCCTTATGGAATTCAGGGTCGCCCAAACTGGAGCCAGGTAACACTCTGTTCAAAGCTTTCTTCACAGCAGCCCCTTATGGCATATGGTGGGCATCAACGGGAACCTGCACAGGACTACAACCTGATCAGTGAAGCAGTCATCTTCTCACACCTCCCAAAGGTAGTCCACTCAGTTGGGCTCCCATTCTGACCTCTCTCCCTCCAATGATCTCATCTTCCTCACAGGGCATACTGGTCTTGGCAAGAAGGCAGGAGCTGGTTGCCCAGGCTCTAGAGCAGGTGGTCTTGGTTTCCCTTGGTGATTTCCCCTCACAAAGCAGGTAGACTGGCAAGACATGGCCCCTAGTCCTCATCCTAAGTAAAAGTCTTGCAGAGCTTCCCCTCCTTGAACAGCCATCTGGCTGATTGGCCAATGGCAAATTTTGGGGTGTCAATCTCCCCTTCTTATAGTCCATTTCCAGAAACCAAATCCGATTTAGGATATGGGTCTCTGAATTTTTATGTTTGGGTTTTGCTTCATTTTAAGTTTACACTTTTCTCTCTCCTCTTCCTTTTGAAAGGTTGTCTATCACAACAGGAGAGACTACAAAGCAGATATTCCAACAGCACATGCAATGGGAGACTAGAGTTCACACCTGTATGTCAGCCATAGTGATATGTTTATCCAAAGGTTAATCCTAGGCTCCCAGCACCGGGAAGAGGTGTGGTGCCGTGGCAGGGCGACTGACTCTGGAACCTGGGGATCACGGTTCGATCACCGGCAGCAGATTAGCCCAGCACCATGTGACTCTGGGCAATAGCTTGCTTAATCTTCCCGACGGCCCCCAGTGCCTAGAGACCCTTACGGGTGATTGTTTGCGCTTTACAAATGTGGATTATTATTATTATTATTCCCTTATCAGCCTCATCTCCTTCATGAGATGTGTCCAGGACAGCCTTTTTCCTTGTGATCTTTCACTGAATCAAAGAGCACCCTTCTCCAGTGTGTCCCACCCAGATCACAGGAATGCAACCATTCACAAATCTGTCTGGGGGGATTCCTATCATCCTCATGTCTTGAATAGGCAGGCATGGACTTCCCAAAATGGAACCCGGTGCTCTCTATGTTATGTACCATTACAGGCACACTTTCACTTAGTGTATGTACATAGCACACACTGTTCAACACTGTTACCTCCATGTATTGTGCCACCCCAGGCGCACATACACTCAGCACACACATTTACTCAGTCCGATGCAGTCCAACTGAGAACTGGAGAGACGTGCATCCACCAGATCGTGTAAATCACCCGACTGGCCCATAAGGATTAACCCTTGGAAATTATTCCCAGACCTCCAAGATTCTTTTATCTTTTTGAGGTCTAAATCATATCGTTATTGCTGGACTAAGAAACCCAACGCACGCGCAGTGATTCTTGACCCTCTGCGCAGGGCTACATACCTACCCCCCTGTCCCGAGGAAGACCCACCGTGACGCTTATTAAATATTGCGCTTTACACAGGGTCGAAACGTCGACGCATACTATGAGTCTACACAATGCTTCAGTTAAAAAATTAACTTATACATGATGATGAAGCATATGTGAACAATCATATGGACATAATCAAAATTTGTATCCTCCCAAAATAACCTTTTTGTGATTTCTCTATCTGTCATACTACAGTATATCGTCTGTATTTACCACTACATGTCACTCCTTCTTCACAAATCTTTCAATTGTATAAACTGTAGCCTTGTTTATTCGTTATTTCCTTTTTTCTAAAAAATAATACCGATTGAAAATTTCGCTTGGGTGTGTATTATTTTATTTACTTATAGATATGTGTTACATGTAATGTATGTATACTGTGAACACCCTAAAGCAATTGAAACTTCCCCGACAGAACCATTGTATTTATATAAGAGTAGGGATCTCAGCAGAACAGCCCAGATGCTGCAGGTGAAGTCTTTGATGGCCCTGAGACTTCAAACAGGAGGCAAGCTCAACTCAAGCCATTGGAGAAACTTGGAAAGCAGGATATAGAAAGCAAAGTCCAGTCCTTTCACTCCCAGATAGAAGCACTAAGCAGCAGGCCAGCACAGAACAGCAAACAGGAAAGTGGCAGTCCATCCTGACAGCAACACAGCTCTTCTTCCTGGCCGAATATACTCAGTCCAGAAGCATTCTGAGTATATCGTGTCAGAGGTCCAGTACTTTTACCCCTATTTAGCCTTTGAAGTAGGCAAACTTCAAAGGAAAATCTTTGTAGTACATAAGACCCTGCCCCACCTGGCCCTGGCTCCAGACACACTACAGGGGGTAGAGACTTATTTGTGAAGGGACAGGCAAAGCCCTATTCAGGTGTCATTGACAACTACTCCACCACTCTAGTTCAGGAAAATCCATTAGACTGGTGATTGGCCATCAGGATGTGCAAAAAAAAACCTCAGCTCCCTTTGTATGACTGTCTAGAGTGAATGCACAAACAGTTCAACTGTCATCCTGACCCAGATGTGTACTCAGAGACAGGAAGAGGCACAGAATGGTTAAAGTAAGAAAATGGCAACTTTCTAAAAGTGGCATTTTCAGACCTGCAATTTGAAAAAAAAAACCAAAATATGTATTTTCAAATTTTGAGTCACCAAACTCCAGTTTTCTATAAGCTCCCAATTGGAAGATATAAGATGTTACTAGGCAGCTCCAATGCTCACCTATGGGAGGAATTGGCATTGCTGTAGTGAAAAAAAAATTTAGGAGTTGTTCACTACCAGCACATGTAAAACTCATAAGTACATGTCGTACCTTTTAAATACACTGCACCTTGCCCATGGGGCTATCTAGAGCTTACCTTAGGGGTGCCTTACATGTAATAACATAACACATGTATTTGTAAAGCACACTTATCACCCATGGGTCTCAAGGCACTGAATAACAGACATTTTTTGTTACCCAACGGTACTCATTTTATCTACCTCAGATGGATGAAAGGCTGAGGGGACCTGCTGGGATTTGAACTTGTGACCATGAGGTTAAATACAAGCTGCTGTAGTGGATGCATTAGTCCACTAAGCCATCAGACCCAGCTAATAAAAGGAAAGGTTTAATTGAAATAGCAGTTTAAATCTGCACACACAGACACTGCAGTGGCAGTTCTGAGACATGTTTGCAGGGCTACTCATGGGGGTGGCACAATCGGTGCTGCAGACCCACTAGTATCATTTGACTTACAGGCCCTGGGCACACCTGATGCACTGTACTAGGTACTTACTAGTAAATCAAATAGGCCAATCATGGAGAAAACAATTTCCATTACATTTTAGGCAGGGGTCACTTGCACTTTCACACTGGTCAGCAGTGGTTAAGTGCCCAGCCTCCTAAAGCCAGTCGGAACGAAATCCAGCACACAGTCAACAAAAGATGGTCCGAGGCAAAAAAACAGGGGAAACCACACCAGCATCGATTACCATGCAGAGGACTTTTACGTCCCAACTGTAGTCCTTTTTCTCAAATGACTAAATGTATAATTTTTTGATGGTATTAAACTGTATTTAGGTTTTAAAAATGTATTTACACTAGTAATTCTCACAGCAATGTATTGTATTCACAACAACTGTATCCATCGTGCTTCTGAGCTGATCCTGTAATCATAGACACCTCCTATGGTGCTGACATTTAAAGCAAAATATTCAGTATCAGATCAGTACCACAATACTTGGTAGACAATATTATTGCAGTTTACATTGTAAGTATGTAAACTCGTAAACTCAATTTTTAGGAGCACAATATTTTTTGCTGCAATATTTTTGTGTTGTAGTATTTTTTACATTGATATTATGTCATTGAAGCTCTAGTATCGCCAACAGTGAATCAATTTCCATATCTATCTGGAGTGATAGAGCAAACACCCTTCGCAAAAAATTGATTTAGATTGTCCAGTAACAATGTCAATCTGAGGTCAGAGCGCCCAGCAGTGGAGTTCAGGGGAGCTGGTGATGAAGTCTTTGTGTCCCTGAGACTTCAGAACAGGAGACCAGCACACACAAGCCCTTGGACATTCTTCTTCAAGCAGGTTCACAGCAGAGTTCCAGTCTTTGTCCTCTATCTTGGCAGAAGCAGCAACTGCAGGCCAAACCAGCAATGCACCCAGCAAAGGGGCAGTACTCCTCCTTACAGCTCTCCAGCTCTTCTCCTTGGCAAAAGGTTCCTCTTGAGTCCAGAAGTGAACTAATTCTCTGGGGTTTAAGCTCCACTACTTATACCCCTTTTTGTCTTTGTTCCCTTTGTGGCAAGGGTCTCTGAGCCCAGTCCAAACTAGCCCTGTCCTCTTTAGTGCACCATCACCACAGGAGGAGGTGACAGTATTGTGCAGATGAGACACTGCCTATTCAGGTGTAAGTGAAACTCCTCCCACCACTCTAAATGCAGCCAAGGTCTAGTAAGTTCCGCTCTGAGTCACCCAGGCAAGGCAGGACACATCTCAACCTCACCTCCCATGACTGTCTACAGTGAATGCACCCAGCTCCAGTCACTCCAAAACCAGATAGTCAATACACAAACCAAAAGAGGCACACAGAATGGTTAAATAATAAATGCCTGCTTTCTAAAAGTGGCATTTTCAAACACACAATTGAAAAAACATCTCCCTGAAAAGATGTGTTATTGAATTCTGAGTTCAAAGAGCCTAAACTCCATTTCTCTATCTTGTCCCAATGGAAAATTATACTTGTAAGATGTTACAAAGTAACTCTCATGTTAGCCTATTGAACAGATAGCATTTCAATAGTGATAAACGAAATACACAGTATTTCACTATCAGGACATGTCACACAAACCAGTACATGTCCTACATTTCTCACACACTCCACCCTGCCCATGGGGGTACCTTGGGCCTACCTGAGGGGTGTCTTACATCTAAGAAAAAGGAAGGTTAGGGCCTGGCAAGTGGGTGCACTTGCCAAGTCGACATGGCTGTGGAAAACTGTGCGCCCAGACACTGCAGTGGCAGGTGTAAGTTACATTTGGAAGGCTACTTGCGTGGGTGGCACAATCAGTGCTACAGGCCCACTAGTAGCATTTGATTTACAAACCCTGGGCATTCTCAGTGCACTTTACTAGGGGATTATCAGCAAATCAAATATGCCACTCATGGATAATCAATCATGATAACAATTTACACAGGGAACTTGCACTTTGACACTGATCAGCAGTGACAAAGGCCTAAAGCATCTAAGCCAGCAAAAACACAGCATCAAAAATACAGGAGGTAGAGGCAAAAATTCAGGGGAATCATGCCAAGTCTAACAACGCCTAATTGGCATATTTAGCTTATGTATAAGTTCTTAGTATAGTGGTACTACATGTACCCAGGACCTGTAAATTAAATGCTACTAGTGGCCCTGCAGCACTTATTGTGCCACCCACTTACTTAGCCCTTTAAAACATGTCTCACGTCTTCCATTACAGCCTGTGTATATAGTTTTATACTGCCATTTCAACCTCTTGCCAGGTCTAAAACTACCTTTTTAATGCATATGAGTCACCCCTAAGGTAGGCTGCCTAACCAACCCATATGGCAGTGTGCATTGTAGCAAAAAAGTTGAACTTGTACTTTTACGTTTTACATGTCCGAGTAGTGAAAAACTCACACGTGTTTTCACTACTGTGTGGCCCACCCCTCTCATAGAATAACATTGGGTAACCTTATTACAATTATTTAGGGCTAATGTTTGATTGGGAGCAGGTAGAAATGTATGAATTGTAATTTAAAATCCTCTTTAATGATTAAGTCAGATTTCTGATTACAATTCTGAAAATGCCACTTTTAGAAAGCTGGCATTTTCCAACCCTAAACTTTCCCAGTCCTTCTAGGAGTTACCTGGGGCTCTTAATTGCTCCCCTATTAGCCCCCATAAGAAATGTGTATTGGGCCAAGACAATGAACAATAGGACCTGGGTGTAGTTGGGAGGGGGCCATCTTGCTTGAGGGTCAAAGCTGTTCACTGCCCCACTTACATTTCAAAGGAGCTGCTTCAGCATACTCATAAAGAAATTGACACAAGGCTTTTTTCAATCCAGATATCTTGGGACCTGGGAAGAGAGGATGGAAATTCCAGAACCATCTGTGGAGTGAAAACTCCTGAGGTCTCTTCCACTTCTAAGCTGGCAGCAGGTGTAAATAGTGGACCCTCAGACCAACTCTTCAGTACACTCCTGGACCTGCAGAAGACTACAGAAGGATGTCTTGTACTCCAGAGGACTTGCTTGCTGCTCGAGGCCATCTTGTTTCTCAGAGGGCTACCCTGCTGCTACCAGAGGGCTGTCTTGCTGCTACCAGATGGCTGCCCTGCTGCTTCAGGCCTTCCTTGTACTTCAGAACATTGCCCTGCTGCTTGAGGCCCGCCCTGTTCATCAGAGGATTGCACCTGCACCTTGTGGCCTGCCTTGCTGCTTGAGGAGAGAGAACCATCTCTTTGAACCCAGGACTCCCAGAATGACTCCAAGGGTCCATTGGCTATCCCCTTGTTGGTTTGGTACACAACAGGCTCCAGAGGCCTCAGTGCAACTGCCCAACTGACCTATTGCAACTGGATCTGACTGGACCTGCCAGAACCTGCAACTGTAGCTCTCTGAGACCAGCCGACCTCTGATGGAGTGAGTTCCTAATCCTCAGGAGGTGCCTCCCCAGGTAGTGGACCCTCAGCTGGCATCAGTTAATCTCCTCCTATGAAATCCTGAAGTTTTGAACTCTGCGTGCCAGACTTTGAGAACCTAACCTTTTCAGCCAAACTAACATGGTCCCTGTATCCGGCCCAAACACCATTGCGGTCAGCCTTAACTTGTGACTTTGTTCAGTGCAGCCAGATTCCCACAGTTAGCGCTTTCTGCTTTGTGGCGCTATTTTTACTTAAACCTTTAAAACTGCATAACTTCGGTTCCACTGATTGAATTTTTGCATTTGAGTCTCATTTTATTTATGAAACTATACTCTATTTTTCTAAATTGGTTTGCGATTTGTCTTGTATTGTGTTTTTACTTTATCATTGTTTGTGTAATGGATAAATACTTAAGACATAGCCCCTAAGTTAAACCTGACTGCTTTTATGGCAAGCTACCCGAGAGATAAGCACAGGTTAATTTAGTGACTTTTGTGGTTCACTAGGACATGGATTGTGGTTGTTTTTTGAGAGGGGCTTCCATCCATTTCAGCCAATAACTCGATGTATTTACTTCTTTATCTCTTTCCTTCTTTCCTTTTTTTCTTTGGTTCTTCCTTCTTTTTGCCTTCTTTCCCCTTTTCTTCCTTATTGCCTTCCTTCCTTTCTTTCATTTTTGCCTCCCTCCCCTCCTTACTTTTTTAGCTGCCTTCCCTCCTTCCTTCCTTACTTCCTTCCCTTCTTTTTTGCCTTCTTTCTCAAAGGCAAGGGTAGCAGCCAATGCCAGACCAATAACTTTTTTGGTCTGTGTTAGCCAAGACCTTTTGATTTTATCAAAAGTATGTATAACATAGTTATTTACAGGAGTTTTCAGCCAGACCTCACCCATTAGTCTGTGATTGTGTCATTCACATTTTGGTTGATCCTGTCCAACATGTACCAAGAGGCAATGTTATACCACTTTCAGCCACTGACTGACTTCACTATGAGTTACGGTATGCTGCCTTTTCTCTACACACGAGGTAGTTCCATTCTGTGCAAAGTGTACCATAGCAATGTGTACTTTTTTTAGACCAGAATATTTTTTTTGCCTTTAGCCAATATTTTTTTCCCTTTTTTGATTTAATGAGGTAGCTTCCCAAACCATAACTGTTTGCTAAAATTATTGCAACAAGAATTGCCAAAAGGCTGATGGCCCACACCAGACCTATTGGCGTTAACAATGCCTGTTTTGGTTTAATATTGAAACCATTGCGAAATCATATAATTAAACAAAGAGGTTAGATTTGCTATAATTTACTGTGTGGTCAGGAAGTAAACCACCTCAACCGCTCCTCCTTCCCCTCATGATCATTGGGAAGGGATGTCTACTGCTTTGTGTGGGGGGGCAGTGATATTCTAGACTGGTGCTTCCTGTGATTCTGTCTGTGCAGTACCTATGGTGTACTTGATTTTGTGTGCAACAATCCCGCACTGCTGCTACTTGTCCTGCACCCATTGTGCGTCTGAGGTAAAACTGTCCTGTAGTCCTTAGTCCCTGGTTACATGAGGTGTTTGTGAAGGAAGCTTGCTTTGCTGCTGACCGTGATGCATGTGAGCGCCCTACATGTCATTTACATATTCTTTTTGTGAAGCAATCTTGCTCTGCTCTTTCTGTATTTGTTTGGTATGTGTGGGAGGGAAGCTTGCAGATCTCTCGTCTGTTCTGTACCTGCTCTGTGTGTGAGTGAACCTTTCAGTGCTGAAGTCTATGCTCTAAAATGATTACTATGTAAAGGTTTCTTTTTGATGCAAACATTGTGCATTTTTATTATTTAAGTGTGAAGCATGCACTCCTTCTGAATGTTTTGTACCTGTTCGGAGTGTTATTGAAGACTGAATTGCTGTTCTCTGTGTTCATCTTGTCCTGTGTGGGAAGAAGGCATGCATTTTAGGTTAGAATATCCTGTTCAGTGAAGTATATCTGTGATTCTATAGCCCAAGCCTCTACCTGTTGTGTTGGGTGTGTGTATGGGAAGCATGAATTGCTTATGCTTTGAATTGTGTGCATGTGTGTGAAGCTTGCACTGCTGATGTATATGCTCCGACTCTTCTACGTCAAGAAGGCTGTGGTGCTGCTGGTGTGGTACCTATTCTATGTGGTCTGTGATTGTGATGTGTGAAGTAAACCTTCCCTGCTGTTTTAGTGTTTTATCCAACCTGTGTGTTTGAAGGACACGTATTTTCTTTCTGCGGTCTATGCAACACATGTCCTCTCTGTGTGCAGGAAGCTTGCACTGTTGCTGTCTGTCAACTATCCGTTCTGCACAATGACAGCTTGTAGTGCTTCTTGCTGTATTGTGCCTCATATGTGGGAGTATGTTGGAAGATTACACCTCTGCTGCGTGCATAGAAGTGTGTGTATGTGCGTCTGTTTTTCTGTACATGTGGCCGAGAGAAAGACGCAAGCTAAAACTCCAGCTATCTTTGAAGACCTGTCTTTTGTGAGAGTGCAGAAAGACTCGTAATGCAAGAACCCAAAAATGTATGCAAGATTACGCCAGTGTAAATGAAATTTCACCCTGGCCTAGAAAAAATAATTAACACGAGACAATAGGAAAACCTCATGCTTTTGAGAATATATTGCTCTGCTATTACCAACATTCTTTTTATGTGGTTAATGATTAACTGTTTTTCCTGTGATGTGGTACAGCTTAATTGTGCCACTAATGAGGGTAAACTGTGTTAGCAAGCAGCCGTTTTACTGCTACAGCTTAAAGTAATTCAAATGGTAACGTACAGTAACCAGTTTACCACATAATTTCACCAGGGCTGCCCTGAATATGCACAATGGTCTCCTAATTAGCTGACTCCTAAACCAAGGTTAGTCTCAATGGAAATAAATGTAGCTAGGCATGGTGGAGTTGACCTTCATAGATGTGCAGTGGGTGAGATGTTGTTGCTTCCAGGAACATAACACTCACATCATATGGCATACTATAGGCACCAGGATACCCTCACGGGTGATAGTGCGCTATAACATAACACATCCAATAAATAGACTTAACACCTAAGCTCAGTTCCTGTGGCAGAATTTACGAGAGCAGATTTACATGTGCGATCACAAAATATCAAATTTACACTTGCAAATCAATTTGCTCACATAGCAATATGCAGGAATAAATCCAATTCTTGGGGCTTGGTGTGGATGCTCCAGGGTGTAAGTGCCTTGCAAAAAAGGTCAAATCTGAAAAACAGAGTTTGTGAGTGATTATAAATGGGCCTGCGGAGTGAACTCTGCTCCATTCGCGGAGTATGCAGAGTTTCCCGCACTCCGTGGAGCACACGGAGTATCGAAAGATGCAGAGAGGAGTTTTTTCCTCGCTCTTGCTCGCCAACGTCAAGTTGGTAAGCATGAGCGAGGAATAGCCACCCCTCGGTGATCTTTTGTAACGCAAGCGGTCAAATTTCTCAATGTGGGCAGTGTAAGATGGTCACGGCCACTCGCGTTGAGAAACCTTCCATTTGCGTTGAGAAAGCTGCTGCTTGGGTAGAAAATCTACTTGAGCTGCAATAAAAAAAGCAGCGCCCTCTTGCGCTGTGCATGGTGCCATTTACGCTGAATTTACAGCGCAGGACAAACACCTGGTGCTGAAAATCAACGTGAACGACATGACTAAATGCACTCTGCTGCTCCTAGAACTCCGCGTAGCGCGGCTGAGTTTTTTGGTCACTACGCGGAACTCCGCGAACTCTTCCCAGGCCTAGTTATATACTTTTGCAAGTCACATTCTCATCCTGGGTACTCTCAGAGGTTTAATTTGTTAAAGGGTAGGGGCGCGTGTGTTTTTTTCCGTGCCCAGGCTGTTAACGATGAAGATACTCCTGAAAACTGATGGAGATGCTCTATAGGGGACTTCAATAGAGAAAAAAAATATTTTACCTGTTGAAAAAAGTTGAAAATGCATTTCAACTTGGCCATGGATTTTTGAAAGATCAAATGATTGTATATTCAAGCAAAAATGAAATTCAAAGTATTCCAGGTGCATGTTATACTCATGGAAAACATTGTAAAGTTCAAAAAAGTTAGAAATAAACCCGAGACATTGGAGTGAACCCACAGGAGAACATGATCACGGCTTTTTGACAATTAGGCCCACAATAAGCATTGTGTTTATTGAATGCTGTGCTGACAAGTTAATGTAAGCATGTGATGGGGAGGCCAGCTCTTGTGTATTGATCTTGGAGAGTGCAGGGACCCAGGCTGAGAGCCAGGAGGTGCCTTAGTCAGTGTGCATGAAGTGAGTTTGGTTAATCGCACAGTGCTTGCACACTTAATAGGCCGAGGGCCTTCGCTATGGTGTCACTGTATTGTGTAGTGAGACAGTTTGAGTCAGTTTGAGGGATGTTTGTCAATAGTTACACCCAACACTCCCTAGGACCCTAATCCTGGTGAGGGTTAAAAGCCCTTCTCTTGTTTCATTGACTGCTAAACCGGTGGATATCATTTTCATTCTAGCCCACAAAGAAAATAACTGAAAAGACATTCGTTTTGCATTTTTTGTAACGGTAGCTTAATCTAAGCCTGTTATTGCCCCAGAAGGAACTGAAAAAAGGTAGGGGGCTCATTTATGAGATTTTGCAGAATGCAGCACACATAGAAAGGAAAACAAACGAGGAGAAATAAAGATATTTCTCCTTGTTACACCTGCCCTTTGGAGGCATAAGATTTTACGCATTTGTAGGTTTATAAGTCCCTGTAAAACTGTGAATGCATCAAAAACCATGGGAGCTGCATGGGAACACCCACCACAGCATCTCTGTGCAGAGTAAGGTGACGCAGTGATTTGCGCTATGCTGTCTTACTCAAGATTTATGAGTCCACTTAAAGCCACGCCATGTGGTGTTGCGTGGCTTCATAAATCTGATTCATAGCCTTGTGCCACACATGCACCACTTTGCGTGGTGAAAATGTGATGCAGTGCTCTCATCCATATGCCCCTAGGTCTGGACAAAATTATCATAATTTCTTTTGCATAAATTTCGCAAACAATCCAAAGAATTATATTGAATTACACATTATTGTGCAGTATTCTGGCTTTGGCATTTTGCACTAATTTTTACGTCCTTACTTCCATTTTTTTGGCATGGCCATACATTTTGGACAAAAAAAGCTGTAGGATTTTTACCCAAAGTCTGAAACAAGCTAGGTGGCATAATGGCATCATCTCAAGCATTTCACATCACCATCAAAACGGGAAAGGCCAGAAATTACTCAAGATTGCACTGGGAAAAATGTAATTTTGCTCGGGCCTAATAATAATCAACATCTTACGGGTTTACCTAATTAATTGATGTTACTCCGATAGTTCACATAAAATATTTTATAGAGTATTACGCAATGCACAGTTTTCTGATGATCCTCCATGTAAATGACATATGGGCCACAACCCGATTACCACACAAAGGGGCCCATTAGGATAATGGGTGGATCGCCACCGCCGGCCTGGCGGTGGCAATCCACCCGCCAAATGTCTCTGGTTCTCCCCTGCCATATTAGTACCGACATACTAAGCACCGCGGCGGACGGAAAGACCGCCTGCCACTTTTCCACTGGTCGAACTGGGTGGAAAAGGGACACAATATGGTGGCGGTGTATGCAAGACACCGCCATCCATATTATGATGTATGCCGTAATTGACCTTGCCATGGTGGCGATGCCGCCATGGAAAGGCATGCCGTCTTTTACATTGGGGCCCGTTGCGGGCCCCCAGGGTGTTGAGAGCGTGGGGGGTACACATGGGGGGTACCTATGGTACCCCCCTCATTACAATGCACTACGTGGCAGGCACCACATGGTGCCTGTCATGTTGTGCATGGCAATGCGGTGCACAATCCTTTTACATTGCGAGAAGGGCTGCAGCCAGCAGATCCACCCGCAATGTAAAAGTCCCAGGATGCACCCGCCACACTGGCTGGCGCATCCTAATTTGCATGGCGGGACCACAGCAACATCGGTGGCTCGTGCCATGCTCCGTTGCGGTGCGCCATCGTAATAGGCCCCATAGTTTTTGCATATCCTGGAATTTTAAATCCTGCACAAACACAGCTTACTCCTAATGGTTTAAAAAAAAAAATACTACAGCACTTTGAGTGGGGCCCTATGAGTGCCTTTTGTTATTTGTAAAGCGCTCCGTTGACCACTGGGTAAGAGCTACATACATATTGATAAAAACATTAATCTATAAGACGGAATGTATAATGGTAAAATATCCGGAGTTACCTGCTTTTGTTTTTCTTTAACTTTCTGAAGCACGTGCCGCTCTCTTCTCCCATCTGCCCCCCCCGCCTGTCTGCCCACAGCACATAATTAATACTGTGGTGTCTGATTAACTGCGCTTGAGCCATCCCCAGCGGTAATTGGAGTACAGCACGTGCTGTGTGATGATATTTTTAGTCTCGCGTCTCTCCTGGTAAACCTTCTTCTTCTCTCATTATCTCCCTCTTGCACAACACTCAGTAAACGGCGTCTTGCGACTTTGTTTCTGTTTGTTTTCCAAAATTAATAAAAACGTTGAACACAACAACGTTGGCGTTGCGCTATCTCGGAAGAAGAAGTGCTGAGCACGCGACACGCGCGGCCTGTCTCAACCTTGTGAATTCAGGCTGAGGATAAGGGTATGAGCAGTGATTAATTTGTAAACCAATAAGGGCCTCGTTTATGATGCCCCTTGCTCTGCCTGACCATCACTTTTTGTGACCTTCCGCGGCGCAGGAGCCTGCTCCATATTTACAAGACAGCACTAAGCCACTTTCTTTGGCTTAATGCTGCCTCGTGAAGATTGTTCCCTTTGACGCAGTTTTCTGTGTTAAAGGGGCGTGCAATGGTTGTTGATGGGGGCATTCCCAGCAACATCCATGGCTTTTTGACACTGCCCCAGATTTACGAGAAATCGGATCTCTGAGGCAGCACCAAAAATGCCTCCCCAGGGGAGAAGTAAGGGAGGCAGAACAGGGAGAAATATCTTTATTTATCCTCATTTTTCCTTTTTCTATGTGTGCTGAAAGAGGAAACAGTCTCTTGTGTTTGTTTTTTGTGCAGGAGAGTTTCCTTTCCTGCACAGAAATCATCATCCCTGCAACGCAGGCACTCTTGCATCATGGTGCTAAGTTGCCTGCGTTGCTGCACGGCAGCCCATTGTGCCCCGGCACAGGGAAAAAGGACAGGAATGCGTTGTATCTGATAGATACAGTGCATTCCTGCCCTTTTGTTTTGCTGAAGAGCAGTGCAGCTGAAAGGCCTGCAGTGCTGCTCTAAAACCAAACCTTATAAGTGGGGCCCTAAGTTCCGGGACCCAAGCTTGGCAGAGAAGCCTACGGCTGGCTTTATCGAATGTCAGGGGTGCCAAACCCCAAGGCTGCTGCCTCTTTGTTCCTCCTCATGCCTCTTTCATTTTAGGACTGTTGTGTGACGATTTAGATACCGTATATAGATTTCCCGATTTATGTCCTTATATAGGCAAAATTCGCATTGCCCATATTTAGGCATAGAAATCCTACCCTTATTTAGGCATTATCCATGCTAACCAAATACAGGCATGGCCACATACATCCGTTCATCTACGTCACAACGAGTTCTTGGAAAACCAGACTCTTAAGCCTTTAGGACTTTCCCTTGCCTGGATATTGATTTTATTATGCTTGAACATCTATTCCTTAGGGGTTAATTCATGGCGTTCTTCTAAACACCTTCAAGGTATAAATATACCTTCACTTACCATGGCAAACCACCGTTCGGCTGCCTACTTGCACGACGTGGCTCGCCACGGCAAGTTCGGAAGGAAGTCAAGTCCCTGCCTGACGCACTGACCAGACGTTGTCATCCTCCTCGCAGAGAATCCAGCTCCAGTGTTTCTGACTCCCCTTGCGGGGTGTTAGAGATCGAGACTCGGAAAGAGATTCCAACCTCACTCATTCTAAGGTACGGAGAGGACTAGAACCTAGAGGGACTTTTGGCAAATCTTGGCAAATATAGCTAAACTAGACCATAGACAAACAGCACCTACTTCTTAACTCGTACTACACTTAGGCTAGGTACACTGGGGTAGAACTAGCTAGAAGCATCAGATGAGTATTAACATTTTAGCCTGTGTTATTTATGTATGTATTTTTATGAAGATCTGTCATAGCTACAAACCATGCTATTGTAGTATTATTTTATCTTACTGCTAACGCTGTACATATTTTACTTCGCATTCTGGTTACAATTGTAGCAGTTCATATCTCTCGCATGAGAAATAAGACTGTTCAATAAACCCTTTTTATTGCCCGTCTATCTATTTCTGTGTAACTCTGAAGACACGAAGCATGCACGACTGACTGAGTGAAACTTTTATCTATTGTTTGCACGATTCTGAGATGGTTCCGATTCTAAGGGAAACAAAGTTGTCATGTTTATGCGGTTGCCAGAAATGAATCCCTTCTTGATCAATCGAGAAGTTTTCTAGTGACCTCTGGGTTAGCTGGCACACACAAGTAATTAAGTTTAATGTACTCGATAGAGACATACTGACCTCAGTCCTTTATCAAAACTATAGTGTATATTATTCCAATGCGCAGAGCCTATCAGGGATATAGTAACTACACTACAGCACCAGACAGTCCTTGCACCTGTACCTCGCTGTTTCAGGTTCTTCTTTCTTTGTCATCATTTTCTTTCTTTCTATTCCTCTTTCTTTCCTACTTTTGTGTTTTTTACTCTCTTGTTCTCGGTCGAAGTCTGATAAGGAAATATAATTGCAGGCACACAAAAATGAGCTTCGGTGGGCCCCACCTCGAATCACTGGCTCAAATTAGGCACTGTTTGGGAGACATTCAGAGTTATAGCTGAACCCCAGGATGGACTCACACAAATCACTTATTAAAAGGTCCTGGAATGGATTACGCCGGGCCCCTGGTCACTCCATGAAATGTGCCACACTCTACGTAGGTGCTAGATTACAATGGGTGGGAGGAAATGCATATTTTTCCAATCTCAGTGCGCATAATTATCGTGAGAAATATAAGCTTTGTGCACAATATCTGAGTAACCAAAGGTGCCAAAACTGTAAGTGGTGGCTCTTATTTAGATACCAAAAGAGACACAAATGATGGACAGAAAGTGGAACAAATCAAACATTCACCCCCAAACAAGAGATCTGGGTTAAATCCATTGTTCTTTAGCTCACTTCGCCACCCCAGTTTAGATCCAATCATATGCAAATCAGCTTGAACCTGGTCCTCATGGAAACAGTCCAGACCAAACTGCCTAACCAGGTCTACTCTGGAGAAGAGGCATACATCCTAGGATCACCGATTTTGGGGATTCAGCCCTCATCAGCCAGGCTAGCTTGAATCCAGTGGCACAGTGAGCCCGGGACCCAGGTCTGGGCATACCTGATGCACTTAGGACGAGAAAGCAAAAGACACGGTACATGAAGGAAGGAATGTGGAAAAAATCAAACATTATTTATATAATGAAATGTCTCAGATCTCCCCTGGACCAAGGTATGTACCGTCACTTTCCCAGGGAGAGAATATCAGTTCCCAACTTATGGAATATAACATATACACAGCACTTCCTAAGGTGGGCAAACTTTCAACACTCCCCCAAAGGCAAGGCAAGAAAACAATATCACATGTCTCCTCTAGACCAAGGTAAAACACACAACACTTCTCTATAGCGAGATATACTTTTCACATCACTTGCCAGGAGTAGAACAACTTCCTATAACACAATTACCTGCTAGAAGGGAATTCACCTATCCTTCTACAACAGACTACTTGGCTAAGAAGAGTCCAAACCTCCTGCTACAAGGAAAAGACAAATTGGTATATCTGGGATATATTTATTAGTAAATAGCACCACACGGTAAGCCAAATGCACCTATCATAGCAGACTCTAACATATCAAAAGTATGATTGAAACACAATCAAGGCAAACATATATGTAGAAATCTATATATGTATATAAATGTATGGAACCTGAAAATATAGTTATAGTAAGCAAGAACAGTAGGAAAACTAGAAATTAGTGGAACACCTCACCAACTGTCTGTCCATCCCGTTTCCACTTCGCCAAAGGGGAGTCCGGTTCTTCGGCCGAAACAGGAGACAGTAGTGACACTATACGCCCCACTGCCACAGCTGCACGTCTGCCCTGTGATGAACTTCCACCGGCCATGTCCCAGACACCTCCTTTAGAACAAGTGGAGACGTAAGACGAAGCTCCTGGTGAGCCTCGCCCCCTTTTCCCATCAGAGTCCGTACCACTCCGCACCAAGGCCACAGCATCAGCTGGCCAGGCGTCTGTTATGGCTTCAGAGCAGAGCGAGCACATTCCTCTGGACAAGATCCAGTTCTTTCTGGTCAGTAAAGTGCGAAAAACAAGTGAAAAGGAAAACATGCCCTTCTCACCTAGTGGAGCTCAGAAAATGGCGACAGCTCAGAAAATGGAGTCACTCAAGCATAAGACTCTATTCACGCAAAAGATCAGGTCAAAGCCAATAGCAAGCACTGCCGTTAAGCAAGATAAAGTCAGAAATCATAATGACATGAAGCCCTGTCAAAGGCAATAGTTCAACACATAATTCACATAACCCAAATAACACTATAGACTTTATCCCTCAGTATACAACATTGAGCACATGTGTGCACCACCACCCACAACACTGCACCTCAACATCCCATACCTTCTATTCTTAGCAAGACTATTCTACTGAAAGACACCAAGATTACAGGGCAGAAGAGAAGCAGACATATGCAGGGCCATCCTACGTTAAGGCTAGGCTAACATAACACACTAAAATCAGTTAAATTGGTGGTGGTTGAGGGTCATCATAGGGTGTCAGACCACAAAAGTGACTCATTCACTACAATTTAGAAACAGCAGGCAAGATACCATCTCAGTTTATTTCCCATCTGTTTTCCAAAGTCAAGTGATGAAAGTTCTTCGTTCACGCAGTAGAGCCATAATCCAATTTTTCAGTTTCCCACCATTCATTTTCTCTCAAACCATGGCTCTGATGGTCACAAATTAGAAGATCAGTTTTAGCAGAAGGAAAAAATATGCACGCTCCAAATAGCCTAGCAGAAGGTTTACACGGGACTATGCCTGTGTAGAATTGGTAAGAAGCACTTTTCGTGGTGGGGAATTTTACCACACACCTACAAAGTGAAACTACGAGTCCCAGGATGCAACATAGTCTTGTTTAAATAGTCATGTACATCTTACGTTGCCATACAGAACATGTGCGGCTTGACAACTACGACTAAATATGTTTACGGATCGTTGCCCCATCTGTCTATTGCTTAGAAGCATGCCAAATAACCAAGCATCTGTAGCTGGACCTAGTGGGTCAATCTCATTAAAACCTAATGAAAGCCAGAGTATGATACCTATACCAGGTGATCTTTCAAACATTCACACACAACCCTTTATTGATTGCTATCCATGGCTCCGGAATATTTCTTTTAACAGCGTCTTACGTGTCTCTTACGTGTCTTCCAAAGGAGTAGAAGATTCTCTGTGACCCAGAGTGTCTTGTGAGTTCTCTATGAGCTAAAGACCAGTGGCCCAAATTGCTAAGATTTTGCTGTGATTTACTAATGCATTTCTCTTGGCTTAGTATTAAATTCCAGGTTTGAGCGCCAGGAGCGCTTGAAGAACATTTCCGGATTACTCTTAAATTCTGCAGTAAGTCAGCTTTACTATAAATGTAAATCACACCTATGAACAACAAAAACATTGTGAGTTGAGGCCCTCGTTCGTAAAAGTAACTCTTTTTCCCTCTGTATGTAAATGCATAGCTGCCAGCACTGGTGGGATGTGGTTCCTGGCCACTGTCCTGAAAGGCACCTTCTGAAGTCTTTGTAGACATCCAACCAGACAATCTACACTACAATCTGCATGAATCAGTGCTTGAGACACTAACTTCAGAGCAAGGAATCATTCATGCCATAGAAACCGAAGTTACCTTATGAGCCGGCCCCTCACCAGTGCTCCCACTGATATATTCCGCAGAGGTGTGATGCAAAATGGTGAGGCCCACCCACAGAATGTGATGTTGAGGTCCTAAGCAAGATCGGCTTTAGTGCTTGCGGCACCCGGTGCGACAATGTTTGTTGGTACCCCCAATGGCCGCATCTGCCATGGATGCACTCACCACAACCCTTTAACAGTGCCCATCAAGTCTCCATACCCACATTCTCTCAGATGCATTTAGTTAGTTTTACACAAAGACAATCAATCATATGTGTGTAAATCAGTTCATAGGAAATGCTACACAAGTCAGAGGACTACAAGATGAGGAAGTCTCATCTCACCCATACTGGTAGGCATGGTATTTTGTGTGCTTGGCCTGGAGAAGCACAAATACAGAATTTCAAACGTAACACCATGGTTGGGTGGCTCTCTTTAATAATGAGAAGTTATTTCTACCCAATTGAACACTTTTTGCAACATTAGGATAATGAAAGACTGGAGAAAAATCATAACGCTCTAATCTATATACCTTGCAGTTTCACGCATCTCTTTGATGACCGTTAATAGCTATCTGTTCTAGGTTAGGATTTTTACTTCTAAACTTCAAATAAGAAAAGGACCTCTCTGACAAAAGCAGTAACCCACTGAGCTATTAACATTATATGCACTTGGTGAGCTGCATGGTACACATTAATTGCAGCAGGCATATTAACCCTCTGTGCTACTTTATGATGAGTCAAGACTTCAACTGGACAAAGTGTGGAGCTCTCTCCACGAAGAACATTAATCACTGGCATTATCTTGAAATTTTTATTGTTGGCTGAAAATTGCTGGAGGCAAGGAATGTGTCTTCAGGTGCTTTAAAAACCATAATAAACTTGCAAACACAACGCCCACCAAGTTAGCACCCGGTGCGGTGGAACCAGTCACTCCACCCTAAATCCGGCCATGCCCCTAAATATCCCATATCTCACAGATATTCAAGCACATTGGGCTGAATTGGGGCCCCTCCGGTTTGGGGGCCCCCTGAATGGATGGGGACCCCTTTTAACTACACTGGCTACAGGAACCCCTGACTTTCCACCTGCTTTGTGCATTCCGGGTCTCCGGTAACCCCGCACCAAAAAAGGGCACACTTGTAATGAGAGATTACGTGGCATATTTACAAGGGGATATCGCCACCAGAACGTCACTTTATTTAACGTGGCCTAATGCCACCTTGTAAATAAGGCACCTTCTCATGCTTCACTTAGCATGAAAGGGGCATGCAATGGGTGTTGCGGTGGGCGTTCCGCCGCAACACCAATCAACCAATCAGGGATTTGTGAAGTGCACTACCCACTTGCGAGGGTCTCAAGGTGCTGGGGGGAGGGGATGTGGGGGTTCGTGAAGCTTTTTGTCTCATCTGAAGATCCAGGTCTTGAGGCTCTTCATGAAAGTTCGCCTGATGCTGAGAGGGACTTTGTTCCAGGTCTTGCCTTTGATGTAGGAGAAGGATCGCCCCCCCGCTCTGGCCCTGCAGATGCATGGGATTTTGGATAGGGCAAGGTCAGCAGATCGTAGGCTTCTCTTGGGTGCGTAGAAGGAGATCCTTTCCTTGAGATATTGGGTTTTGATCTTGTGGAGGGATTTGTAAGCATGAGTGAGGAGCTTGAAGGTCACTCTCTTTTCTACGGAGAGCCAGTAGAGTTCTCGTAGGTGTTGGGTGAAGTGATGTTGTTATGGTATGCCGAGGACAAGTCTAGCTGCGGCGTTCTGAATAGGCTGGAGTTTGAGGAGTAGGTATTTGTTTATTCTGGTGCAGAAGGCGTTTCCATAGTCCAGTCTGCTGGTTATGAGCGCATGGGTGACGATCCTTCTGGCTTCAAGGGGGATCCATTCAAAGGTCTTGCGGAGGGTGTTGAAGCATGTGGAGGATACAGCGTTGATCTGTCGGTGAATGATGAGGGAGGAGTCGAGAACGATGTAGAGGTTGCGAGCGAAGGGAGGGAGAAGAAGGGTGGGAGTCTGATTCTTTGGCTTCGGCCGGTGAGGAAGGAGCGGATTCAGTCAAGTCAAGATAATTCAGTCAAGGGCGGTTCCCTGGATGCCGACGTCGTGGAGCCTGGCAGTTAGTGTGAGGTGGGAGACGTTGTTGAAGGCTGCTGATAGGTTTAGTAGGATGAGGCTGCCATGTGACCTTGGTTGAGAAGGGTGGGATGTCATCCGTGGCAGCTAGGAGGGCGGTCTCTGTGCTGTGTTTGCTGCGGAATCCGGATTGGGAAGAGTCGAGGATCGAGTTGGCTTCTATGAAGTAAATAAGCTGGTTGTTGACGATCTTCTCTTTGACCTTGACAGTGAAGGGGAGAAGAGAGACGGGTCGTAGTTCTTGAGGTCCATCAGTTCTGCGGAGTGCTTCTGGAGGACGGGCTTTACCTCTGCATTTTTCCAGTCATCAGGAAAAGTGCCGGTTTCGAGGGAGCAGTTGATGGTATGTCGTAGTTTGGGTGCAATGGTGGAGGCGGTTCTGTGGAAGACGTGGGACGGGCCGGGGTCGGTGGGTGCTCCTGAGTGTATACTTCTCATGGTCTTAACGGTGTCTTCTGTGGTGACAAGGGTCCAGGCGGTGATGGTAGGTTGGGTTGCATTGTTGGTTGGAGGTGTTGGGTCAGTGTCTAGCTTCTGCTCCTCAAAGTTGCTGTAGAGAGTTCTGATCTTAAGATGGAATAAGGAGTTGTTTCTTGCAGAGGTCCTGAGAGGGAAGAACGTTAGAGGATTAGCTGGGGGGTTTTGCTGTTCCTCCAAGCTTTGAGTCGTCGGTACATGCACTTGGATTCTTGAGGCCAATGGTGAACCAGGTGGCTTTCGTGGTGTGTTGTCTGTCGGAGTTCCGGAGGGTGGCGAGAGGGTCCGTGATCCATCTGTGGAGTGCGTTGGCCATGGAGTTGCCATCGGATTTGGCAGGGGGAGGAGCGCAGTTGTGGGTGGAACCGAGGTGCTCCTCGGTGAGCTTGCTCCAGTTCCTAAGTGGGGGGTAAGGAGTGAGCCTGTGTGCGGTGGGCTTGGAGAAGGAGAAGTGGACGCAGTGGTGGTCTGTCCAGATGGGCTGCGTGGTGTGGCTGAAGCAAATGTTGTGTCCTTCAGCAAAAATGGTGTCGAGAGTATGTCCTGCCTTGTGGGTGGGGTTGTTGACAAGCTGTCTCAGTCCGATGTTGGCGAGGTTGTCCAGGAGGGCGGTGGATTGAGGTAGCTGGGGTTGTCGAGGCGGAAGTTCAGGTTTCATAGGAATACGTAGTCCATGGATACGATAGCGTGGGGTGCGATGAGGTCTGCGATGGTAGTGATGAGCGTGGTGCGTGGTCTGGGAGGTCTGTAGGTGAGGGTGCCACGTAGAGTCGTTTTGGGGTTGATCTGGATCTGGAAATGAAGGTGTTCCATGGGGGACATGGAGTCGTTCATGCTGGATGTGGTGAGTCGGACGGAGTTTTTGTGAACGATGGCGGGTCTGCCTCCAGGGTGGTTGGGACGGTACTTCCTCTGGATCTTGTATCCGTCAGGGATGCCGGTTGCGATGTCGGGGGCAGAGCTGGCATTGGTCCAGATTTCTGTAAGGAAGGCGACGTCGGTCGAGAGGGTGCTGAGGAGGTCCCAGATTTCTACTGCGTGTCTGTGCAGGGGGCAAACACTGAGGAGGATGCAGCTCAGGGGTTTGGGTATTCTGGCATCTGGTGGGTTGGTGGTGGGTGTCCAGGTTGGGTGAAGGTGCGGCCCCAGTGTCGACAGGAGAACTCGCCTTGGCAGGTGGTCGGTGTTGACAGCTGGCAGTTGTTGTTTCTTCTGGGTTTGAGTGCGTGGAGCGTTGCTGAGTATTAGCACTGGCGGGTCAGATGACCAGGGTTCCTGGCACTGGTCGAGGGCAGGTAGCGGACAGGTGCAGACAAGCTTGACTGTGGTGCAGCCACGCAGCGGCAGCCATTAAGTAGGGGTAGGGGAAAACAGCTGGGAAGCGGAAAGGGGCCACGGGAGCAGCAGAGGCAGGAAACAGGTAAAAACAAGTGCAAGCTGGAAGAGCAGCTTAAAAAAGGCACAAAGATGAATCAAAAAGAAAGAAAGCAAAGATACAATCAGAAACAAAATGAAATAAGCAAAAACAGTCACAATAAAATCAAAATGAGAAAGCAAATGCACCAATAAAGTGAAAAAAACGAAGCAGGTAAAAGCGAGGCGAGATGCCAGAGGCACAAGGCAAAAAGGAAGAGTCCTCGGCACTCGAACCGTGCTCAGCTGTGCGGGAGGCAGGGGAACTAGCAGACAGGGCTGAGACAGAGCTGCGTGCTGGGAGAGCAAAGCCCATTGTTTTTTGATGCTGCCCCATATTTACAAGGATGGGGCAGCGGCAAAATCTAAGGCCAGGTAAAATCTGGTCTTAGGAAGGCGATATGAAGAGAAATTATAAATTTCTCCCCGTATTTTGCTCTGTATATGTGTGCTGCCTTCTACAGCACACATAGAAACAGCAAATCACCTTTAAAGATTGTTTATGTGCGGGAAGGTGACCTCCACTCTACCTACGCCCAAGGGAAGCTCTTCAAATCATTGCATAGCAGACAGTCAACAGGCATGGCTGGCCTCACAGCTACTTTCAAGGTACCTGAGACCCCCACTCAAAGGGAACCTGTGCCACTTTGCAGAGGCACTCTGAGTTGTCAGCGGCAACTACTGGGTTGAATGCGTTGGGGACCACCTGCTCTTCAGATACCAGCCGACAACTGACAGCTGTCACACTGGCTCCAGTGTCTGTCAGAGCCTCCACACTATGGCCATTGATGGTCACCCACTGCCTGTAAATCTTAGTGTTATCTGGCAGATAATACCATCTCACTGTCTCCTAAAGAGACCAGGGACATTTCTGTAGGAACCCACCCCTCTGAGGCACCTGACTCCTCCCCAAAGGCTACACTAGCCACTTCCCGGCACGGTGCACCAGTAGGTGCGGTGGTAACCTTCTTGGGACACCTAGGATCCCCTTGGAAGTGGCCCACCTGACCACGACCATAAAGTTGCCCTGGGGTCCCTAGGAACAGGCTTGCCTGTCGGAACCCATGGCTTCTTTTCAGTGGGAGGCTGGGAACTCTTACCGTGGTTCCTTTGGGGATTACTTTGGGGCCCTTTTTGGAACTATTTCTGTTTACCCTTGTCCCCCCACTCTTCTGCTGGGGACCCTGCACACATTTGGTGGAGTCTCCCACACAACCTTTTTGAACCCTGGTACTGACCTAGCGGTCCGCCTCCACAGCAAGCTGTTTGGGGTCAGTCAGCTTACTGTCAATCAAGTGCTGGTGTAGCTCTGGAGAAAAACTTATCTGACCAGTGCTCCCATGCAACCAAATCATAGAGCCCCTGCAAATCATTCACCTTGCTACCCTTCCCCCAACCATCCAATGCTCTGCAAAAGTAGGACACATACTCCACCCAAGTACTTGACTCCAGCTTCTTTAAGTTTCTAAATTTCTGCCTGTACAGCTCTCGGGTCAACCCATACCTTGCTACTAAGGCTTCCTTTATGGGGGCATAGGACATCTGATCCTCAGTGGGTAATGTCCCCCTTCCTTCACTAAGAAAGTGGCCCCACAACCCCTCTCCTCAATCTCTCTCAGGGACTCTGTGGGACCTCATCACTACCTCAAAGGCCTTGAAACACTGACCAATGTCCTCATGCTTTGTGAAATCCGTAATACCCTCCTTAGGGGTGGATACCTTCCCTTCTCCAGGCACTGATGGTGTGCTGACACCATTGGGATTGATCTCTAGACTTTTGGTTTTCAGATACAACTCCATCAACCCTCTTTCATGCTCTAAGAGCCTCTTCTTCTCTTCCATGGCCAATTTCTTACTCTCCAACTCCAATTTCTTACTCTCCATGTCACACTCCTTTCCCAGCCTGAGCTTTGTAAGCTCCAACTCATGCACGCTTCTTCTCTCCCTGTCCTCCAACCTCTCTGGAGACAGACCCTTTGAAGACACACTGCTGCCCCCCCAGAAGACAACTTTCCTCCAGTCAAGCCCAATAGCCCCTCCTGTTGCCCATCTAAATTCTCTCTCTCTACCATCGGCTCTTCGGTATGCTCACTGGCATTCCTTGATTCCAACCAGGCCCGCAGTGCTTTTTTGGTATTCCTCCTTTCTGGTGAGGCCTCTCACAGAGATTTTAAAGTTTCTGCAGACAGCTTTAAGTTGTGGCACAGTGTAGGTATCAACCATCTCCTCTTCAAATTCGAAATCCACAGATGCAAGTGATGCTGGTTTATTCATGGTGAAAATTGGCAGTTCTCAAGATGTAAAAAATTCCCAGGAAATAACTCTACCAAATGTATGTGGTCACGTAATGGTCTGCACTATACTAGTAGTGTACACCAATCACTGTATGTAAGTCACAAATGCAAGTCCAGATCCTCAACGCGGCCACCAGTGTTAGAAATGGGGGTCTCTAGTTGGCAGAGGTAGGTACCTTTGTCCAAATAGGGACCCTTGCTTCTAGTTAGGGTAAGGGGGATACACTTCTAAAATAACCCCTGCTAACCCCCTTGGTAGCTTGGCACGAGCAGACAGGTTTGTCTCAGAGGCAGTGTGTAAAGCATTTGTGAACACACACAGTAATACAGTGAAAACACTACAAATGGACACCACTCCAGTCTAGAAAAATAAGTATTCTTTATCTAAATTAAAACAAGACCAAATGACAAAAATCCACAATACCGTAATACAAATTAGATTTTCTGATGGTAGAAATAGTTCAGCACAAAGCAAATTGCAGATGCAACACTTTTCTCACAAAGTACCTTGGATGCGTCACACAAACAAACAAAATGGGCCACAGGGAAGGTGATGCATTGGTTCCTTACACTCAGGGAAGGTGAGGTGTCAGTTCCTTGCTCTGGGGGAGGTGATGCTATGGTTCCTTAATGCAGTGCAGGGGAGGTGATACGTCGGCTCCTTACCGGAGTGGAGGTGATGCGTCGGTCTCTTACTGAGTGGGGTGGTGATGCGTTGGTTTCTTACTGCGTCCCCCGATCGATGCGACAAACTTGGTGCCTTGATGCATTGCAACGATCCGGATCAATGTGTGAACTCTTCCAGCCGCACACAGCAGGCCTTGCGTCAAAATCGGTGCGGTGATCTCAGACTTCAGAGATCGGTGCACTCGATGTGGCATGCAACGATTTCTTGAGACGCGGGCAGGCGATGCGACGATTTCTTCGGCTAGGCGTCAGAAACAGGTGCAGATGCGTCTCGCTTCTCGAAGTTGCGTTACTGTTACCAGCTCCCAGCGGCAAACAGCCTCCAGAGGTCCAAAACAACAGCAGGCACCTCTGAGCAGGGCAGACCTTCCAGCAAGGAAGTTCAGGGAGGCTGGTGCTGAAGTCCTTGTGTCCCTGAGACTTCAGAACAGGAGGCAAGCTCAGTTCAAGCCCTTGGAGATCTTCTTCAAGCATGGGACACAGCAAACAGCAAAGTCCTTTTCTCCTTTCCTTGGCAACAAGTAGCCAATGAAGGCCAACACCAGACAGAAAACAGCACAGGGGCAGTATTCCTCCTCAGCTTCTCCGGCTCTTCTCTTTGGCAAAGGTTCCTCTTGATTTCCGGAAATTATCTAAAGTTCTGGGGTCTGGGACCCAATATTTATTCTACAGAATCCTTTGTTCTCTGGTGGCAGAAACACCCTTTGCTTGGTCAAAACTGGTTCTGTCCTTTCTGGTGCAGCTTCCTGTCAGGAGGTGGAGACAGCATTGTCTTGGCAGACCAGGCCTATTCAGGTGAAAGGAAATCTCCTCCCCTTACTCTAAATGCAGTTCAGGTCTTTTTAGCCCAGCCCTGACTCATCAGGCTCTCTGGATCCACTGCTCCTCCCCAGCCCCTATCATCCAAACGCCAGATATGCAATACACAAACCTAGCAGGGGCACACTGGATGGCTAAGCAAGAAAATACCTACTTTCTAAAAGTGGTATTTTTAACCACCCTCACTAAAACATGCATTTTAACATTCTGAATTCAGTCATACTAAACTTTATTTTCCTACCTTGTTACCAGGGGTAGTCATATATATGAGATGTTATAAGCAAACTCCCCATTCTATCCTATGGGAACAGGTTTTCTTGCAACAGTGAAAAACAAAATTGGCAGTTATTTACTATCAAGACATGCCACAAACATCAGGGGATGTCCTACCTCACATACACTGCACCCTGCCCACAGGGGTACCTTGGGCTTACCTTTAGGGCTGACTGACATGTAAGAAAAGGCAAGTGGCTGCACTTGCCAACTCGACTTGGCAGTACCAAACTGCACACAGGCTCTGCAATGGCAGGCCAGAGTTACATTTACAGGCTGCTTATGTGGGTGGCACAATCAGTGCTGCAGCCCAATAGCATCATTTGATTTACAGGCCCTGGGCACACACAGTGCACTATATAAGGGACTGACTAGTAAATCAAATCAGTCAGTCATGTAAACACCAATCCATAACAACAATTTACAAAGGGAGCACTTGCACTTTGGCAATGAACAGCAGTGGCAAAGTACCTAAAGCATCAAGACCGTCAAAATGGAGTCCAACAGAATGGACTGTCCTTATGCCTGGAGCTTCTTTAGAGCACCAGAGATCTTTAGGCAAAGATTTTCCTCACAATGTCAACAATCTACACATCTGACCCCAACTTATAGCAGCATGGAGAAATGTAACACCTGCATTCTCCTTACAGTATGGAATATCCTGTAGCCCCCTCACAACATCCAGACAACTGGTGCCTCTGCACACCTGCGCTGCCTATCATTAGCCAGGAAGCCTCCTGAAAGCGGCATCTGATAGCCATACTCCAAGAGGCTACTCATAACTTCTAGATTCTCGTCACAGCATAGAATATCCATACACCTGGAGCCTCAATGTTACGTGGAATATCTGTAGCTTCCTCAAAACAGCATTAAATATCCTTTCAATGGAATCCTCCTTACAACATGGAAACTTCATAGATCCTAACAGCCTCCTTACACCCAGATCCTTCTACAATATGGACTATTCACATACGTGGAGCTTGTTATATCTGTACACCTAAAGCCCCCTCACAACATGGAATATGCACACACCAGGAGCCTCCACACAGCATCATATAATAATCTTACACCTGTATTCTCCTCACAACAAGCAATGTTCTCAAACCTAGATCATCAATGCTGACTCGAATATCTTTAAATTAGCAGCATCATAGAATAGTCTTACACCTGAATCCTTCAGGCCACATGGAATATCCGGGGACTTGGAGCCTCTTCACACAGCAGTTTGGGATATCCTTACATCCAGAGCCTTCTTACTACATAGGATTGGAAAGCTATACACCTATGGCCTTATCTCAACAGCATGAAGTATCGTTCCACCAGCATCCTCTTCCCATCATAAATTATAGTAACACAGTGGAGGCTCTTCATAACGCAGGGATAGTTAAAATTCTAAAGCACGGCTTGCCAGAAAATGAGATAAGCCAGCGGTGCCCATGGAGGTGCCCCTGAAATGATGCCATCTCAGAACACACATTAAAAGAAAGCTCTAAAAAGTTAATTACATTTGCAAGCCCTGGTAATGTAGAAATAAGGTGTTCCTAAGCCGTTATCCACATTAATAAAAAATGTTAAATCAAGAAACCTTGCTGATGTAATAAGACTCTGAGCCCAAGGTCATACACACACTTTCACACAGAATTTCCAATTTCCCTTTCGCTATAAATATCTCAGGCTTTTTTTAATCCAATTTATGAATATGTGTTTGCTCTGTGTTCATACACAAAAAGAGTGAACAGGTGACGTGTATTAATGTGTTTTTCAGGAAATAGTGTATTTAGGCAACAGAGTGTGCTTAAAGAAAATATGGAAAAAGTAATAATTGTGCCAGGGAATGCTGTGTCTCATTTGTGATGCTTTGTAGTGACCCTCCTTGTCATTCAGCCAAACATCACTCTACAACTTAGAGCGGTACGTCACTATCATTTAGAATGATTCACTTTCATGCATCCCACTTTGCTACATATTTAACAGGATTGAACCCCTGTGCTGCTATTTGAAAGGGTTTATTAAAACGTATGTTTTATTAGCTGGGGACCAAATATCATATTATTTATGAATCAGCAAGCCCTAAACGCTGGCTCATATGCTATTATTAAGCCATCATTACCATCATTAAACTATCTGTACTGTTTGAAGTAATGCATGATGTAGAACTATCATGCTCACCTCATAGGGTACTCTAATTGCAAAAATTCTCCAAACACATATACACAAAACATATGAACCTTTTCAGACTGTTTCACATATACCATATTACATATTCTGTAGATCTACAGTCAAAAACAATCCACATGCTTTTAGAATGTGTCCTATTTGCTGAAGGGAGGATATTTTAGTACTTGCAGAGGAACCAGTTAATGTTTCTTTGGATGTATAAACAAAGTCTCCTTTTTCACTGTCTTTAACAATTGATGTTTGACCTCCCCAAAGGTTGTCGACATGTTTTGGCCTCTATATAACTCATAGGCCTCATCCCTCTTCCATCCTTAGTGTGCCACACTAGACCACATGACTATGTTCAGTTACCTCTTTTTTAAAGAGTACTTCTGTGGTGTGGGAGATGTTAATTGCAGGTTTCTAATGTTGGCAGCAGATGAAGGTCACCAGCCTTGGGCCATTATACAAAAACATTACTCCATATTAAGGCTACTCTGTGCCACTGATGCATGGCGTTGGGTGGTAGAGTAACACTATTCGGTTACACAATGCAATTCAGAATGCACATATTAATAAAGTGTGATTTTCACCCTCAAAATTCAACATCCTGATCAGAGGTTCTGCTCATCCTATGTAATACACCAGTAAAATTCCTCTCATGGAACATATGTGGTATTCCTGAGAAAATGTTGAACCAACCCTTTCCACTCCTCATATCTACAAATGATATAATATTATTCCAGGAAATATTAGAAGAGGACATCTGGAAATGCAAAGGCCCAGAAAGACAGACAAATATATCTTACCAAGGTAAGCTGGTCTGGCAGACTCCAGATCTTTGGGAGATAAAACAAATCTCAAACACAACGGATCCAAGTGGCAAAAGGAGAATTGATGAAATGTCTGATATGGCATATATTGAAACTCTTTATGCCATGTAACAACTCAAAACAGTTCCAAAGGATCCTGGTAAAGCTCCTCAAGAGTCTTTGTCCTGAAGAACTCTTAGACTGTAGAAAGTAGTCTTGAGCAGCAAGGGACCTAAATAACAAAATGGGCCTTTGGGGAGAGAGAAATTAGAGCAAAAAACACCATTCACCCATTCCTGCACAGAACGTACATTTTACTGGGGTATCTTGAGTATTGTACCCTATGCCCAAACAAAATGATAAAAATTATGCCTGTTCCATTCATTCTTGGGAAACATTTACAGGTATGAACATAAATGTATATTGCTAGTCCTCTCAGTTGTCTTTCACAAGGTTGACCAGTCCACCCTCATATGTACTCTAAAGACTCGGCTAATATTCAATGCCAATGTCCTTCAGTGGTTCTCCTGCTGTCTTTCTAACCGACACCAGTAATTTACATGAAGAAGCTTGGTGCTCTACTCACAGACAGCATCAGGATTCATCACTATGCTGATGAAACACAGCTCTACTTGAATGTCTCCTCTGCTTCAGACATCTAATTCTTCAAACACTGCCTGCATGTCATCCAGATCTGGATATCCAGCTACTACTTGAAGCTCAACCCAAGCAAGACAGAATTCCGGTTATTTGCCAAGGCCAACAAATAAAAAACAGTAAAAACTTGACTTAATGACAAGAAGCTTGATGGCTTAAAACCCAAACTTTCACTGAAGGCCAAGTCACTTGGATTCCTCCTTGATACCAACGGCACCTTCAAGGAACACATTGAAAAAAAAACAGAGACAGCCTGGCACCAGCTCTCTCTTCTCTTGAAGTTGAAACCATTTGTTCCAGGAAGCGACTTCAGAAATATTATTTAAACACTCATACTCTTGCACCTGCATTGTGATAATGTGCAGCTCCATGGCCTCCCAAATTCAATGCTCGCACACATTAAGGCACATCCTTCATGCCACAAAACATTTCATCCAGGGTCTGAAGAAACATCATCACATCGCCTCCATCCTGATGGAAATCCATTGGCTTGCACCATCCTCAAAAATAGCTGCATCATTTACAAGCCCATAACGACCAGCACCCCAATTTATCTTACAGACAAGCTCACCATCTCTAGTGGTTCTCTGTACGACCACAGCCAGTAGACCATCAGACTGCAAGCTAAGAAGTGTAAAAAAAAGAAAAAAACCAGCAGAAGGCCCTTTCAATATATGCACCTAAGGTATGGAACAGCATCCCCATATCTAATTTAGGAAAGAGTTGATGACATATACGTTTCCAAGAAGTTATAATAATAAACCAAATCTCTACCTGAGGAAGAATACTATAGCATTCCCCTTATAAAATAAGCATTGCGAAAGCCTGTAGGTGTGACTTTTCTGTAGCGGTTGAGCACAAGGGTGCATAACAGGCATGTGACAGCGCGACAGCATATATTATTTTCAAATCCGTTCAGTCTGTCACTTACAAAGGAGGATGCTGCTGCTATTTCAGGTCAATGGATCTTTGCCACTATTTTAGAATGGAGCATAAATCAAAACATCTTAATAGATATCAACATTTACGGTATTTTGTTCAGTCATTCATGAGAGTTTTAGGATTGGTTTAAAAACCTTTATTTTCGATTAGTAGTGTAGTAAATTAATCTTTGTCTTTTTATTCAACTAGTAAGTCAAATAAATCTGTTTACAGAAATATCAAGAAAATCATGGTTAGAATCAATAAATGCAAAAATATGACAAGCGTTTTCCATAATGGAATTAGTCCATATTCTATAAAAGGTAAGATTCAGAATTCTAAATAGTAAGTAATTTATTTAGCATAGTTACTTAAAACCATTGCTATACAAAATAGATTAAGAGCAGAGAGTAATAAGAGTACAATTCTAATAAAATCAAAATAAAACATTCACATTTCCTAAGTTCGAATGTACGCGCGACAACTTCATGAGCAATAAAGTTTTTAGAAGGATAGTTCAAGTTTGTGTTTGTAAGATATTTCTTCTTTCCCGATATTCTCATGAGCTCATGGGGTCAGTAATGTCAATCGACAAAGCAATATTAAATCGATAATACAGGGACCGTTATAGATTGATTTTTGGCATCTTTTTTCCCACTGCCTTCATAAATTTTACGAAGCTGCAGTTCAAGCGAGGGTCATGGGGAGAAAAACAAGCGAGAACTGCCTTCCTTCGTGTGCGGATCCCTTGTTGTAAATTGAAACAGCAATGTGATTAAGCATTTACTAAAGACATTAATTCTCTTCCCCTTTTGAGCATGTTTCCTCTGTTATGTTGACTGAAGTTCGGACTCCATTTTGTATTGTCATGCTTCCACGTGTTCCCCACGAGAAGAGTCCAACCTCTGTGTTAGTTGCTCTTGTAATCTGCCTAGTAACAGTCTATAAATAGCTCCTTTGTCCATCTGGCGCATGTCCAGACTTGACCACATCTGTTATCAGTTAGCCTTGCTTGACCATGTTTTCGCGGGCTCAAGGAGTGTGTTAGCTCCGCCCACATATTGATTCAGTATCGAAAATGACCATAAATGGTAATGTTCTTCGGCCTCATGTTGTATCCACCCACTTATGAGCCCCTCTGTTGTGTATAAAAGGGGACCATGTACGCAAGTTCTTTGTGCTACTCCATGCAATACTGAAGAGTGTTGTGTGGATTGTAGGACCACCCTTAAGGGTTAATAAATGCTGTCTTTGTACTTTGCAGTTTCCGTGCCAACTTCCTTATAGATTCCATTACAGGAGAGCGAACCCTTGTGTCCTGCGGGCCTAGCTGGGGCCTGTATTCATCAATTGGCGCCCGTCACGTGGGGCTCATCGGCGACTCGGATGCTCGAAGGACTGGTCGTGACGAAGGTGAGGAATTTGGCCGGGGACGTGATCACTGCCAGCGGCGTCTTAGCCCTGGCATCCCGAGGTTTTTCTTCCTTCCCTTCCGAGCTGACCGTCTGGGTGGCGCCGGTCATCGACTGAGACCTCTTCTGTCGGTTCTGCCGTGAAAGCCGTTTGGGCGATTTTGGAGCTTGGCAGTTGGAATCTGGACTCTTGATTGGTAAGAACCGGTGTACGGTACTTGCTCCGAGTTTTGAAGCCTGATCTGGCTATTTGAGTTTGATTTGTGATGACTAGTCATATTCTGTATTTGTCTTTGTGAACATATATGCGTTGCAACACATATAGGCAGGTAATGTGGAGAGATTTCTCCGGAGCTGTGTAACTTTGAACGGCGCAACGATTAAGTGCCATTTTCTTTATAATATTGCATATTTTGCATTATTTCTGAGCATGCCTGCTTTTAGCGCACTCCGTAAGTGGTGTTGCTGCTTTGGAAACCGGTTGAACCTCGAGGAATCTGCTCCAGCTCCCCCGGAGGGGACTCCTAATAGGGATATGTATGTGAAGCATGGTCTTTCGTCCATAATGTACAGCACAGTATGGAGGAAATATACTAAAAAAGATCCTGAGTTGCGATGGCCTTTGTATGGATCGTTTGATATACGTAAGATTGAGTATGTGGAACAGTGTATGTGTAAGCGACGTGCTCGTCAGGATATGTTTGAGTGTGTGCGGTTGTGGGTGAAGGAGGTGCGTGAGCGAGAGAAGCGTGAGAAAGCGCTGTTTGATAAAGAACAGCGGAAGAATGATCATGTGCGAGCCCAGGAAGCGAAGCGTCGGGAAGACAAAGAACAGACAGAGAGACAAGAGAAAGAGCGTAGGCTGCAAGTCTCGGGTCAATATGCTGTTCGGCAGCCACTTTATCCTGTCCTTAATAATCTTGATGATGATTTTTATTTACTAGATCGCTCTCCGCCCCCTTATGTCGGCGCATCTGCTCCGAGGCCACAAGATTCTGTCCCGGGTCCGGGTAAGGTGGATACGCGGTCCATGTTATCGGCTGAGCATATGGCTGAGCTTCGGCAACTTTCCTTCCGCGCACTCAAGGGCAAGGTGTCCGTGGATGACTTGTTCCATACTTGGGGGTCGTGGCAGGATAGAGAGAGATTGTATTTTCTGAGTCATTTCGCTGAGGAAGTGATTGCTGCTTTCCGGAAATATTCTAGTGTCTTTGAGCCTGAAGAAGTGACATCGGACGCTAAAGCATTGCATGATGGTGTTTTCTCTCCCCCTAAGGCTCCTGATACGGCTCGGCGGCTGTTCGCCTTGCGGGACGCCGTGCTGGCCCATAAAGAAAAAGCGCGCCAACGAGCAGGGGAGGAGAAGCAGTCGGATTCGTGTACCGCAGAAGGCCACCCATCAACCTCCCAGTCAGATAAGGATGTCATAGCGCATGTTAAACCAATGCGAGAGGCGGCGCCTTTGTATGTTCCTCCTAAAGGAGCGGGGAC
Source organism: Triturus cristatus (assembly GCF_964204655.1). Classification (NCBI taxonomy): domain Eukaryota; kingdom Metazoa; phylum Chordata; class Amphibia; order Caudata; family Salamandridae; genus Triturus; species Triturus cristatus. The sequence goes on from NC_140592.1 coordinate 113,466,912, forward strand.
TAGCTCGGACATTACCTCCGCCGATGCTAAGGGATATTTTGTGTATAATTGGGTTTATACTCCGTGGCATAGAGCTGATGTTATGGCATTAAAGAATGCGTTGCCTGACCCCCGCAAGAATCCAGCGGCCTTCTACGAAGAAGTCGAGGGGGCCTTGAATTCTTGCGTTATGACTTTAGCAGATATAGACCTGTTCTTTGGCCTTATTCTACCACCGGATATGTGGCGATCTGTCCGAAAGGTAGATGATACAGTTGCCTTCAAGGCCCGGTGGTCTGAGCTTGAGGATGAGGATAGAGAGCGGAAGCCCGCGCAGAAACCACCCCAGAGTATTTTAGATCTCCCTGCTGCTATTGTGGCTAAGTTGAAGACAATTATCCCCCCTAAAAAGATTGACTGGAATATGTTAGCTGCATGTAAACAGAAAGTTGACGCGTCAGTTGCGGATTTCTTTACACGCTTTGAGGAGATGTTTCATGATTTTAGTGGCCAGTCGCTTACTGACGATACGGGCCGCCACCTTTTTGCGGATAAATATGTGGCTAATCTGCTGCCGGCAGTTGCGGCCCGTTTAAAGGCGAGCGAGAGTTCCTGGTCTTCCACAACCCCGACGGCCCTCCTGACTATCGCTCAGTATTATGAGCGTCAGGAGCAAGAAGCAAAGGGCCAGGAGGAAAAGAAATCGAAAGATCTAAAAACAAAGGTGATGTTGGCACAAGTATATGGCCCGCCCCGACGAGGTAGTAATAGAGGTAGGGGAGGATCTTATGGTCCTCCCTCGGGCCGATCTGATTTGAACAGGAACCAGTGTGCGTATTGTAAGCAATCGGGTCATTGGGCTAGGGATTGCCCGGTGTTGCATGCTTCGCGTCAGGGGCATATTCAGGGTGGCCCACGAGGTGGTTTCTCGAACTTTAGAGGGAATTCTAACGAACGGGCTCGTTTCGACTCTGCTGGGCAGCAACGAGATAGATCAAATGTTTTCGATCGCCAGCATCAGTATCAAGTGGCGGAAATTGACCGATCGGGGTACCATGATTCTCAGCATGCATAGGAATGCGTTGGATGGGGGTTGGAATCAGTTGAGGTGCCGGTCGATCAGAAGGGTCCTTACGTATCGGCTGAGGTTCTGGGCTCTACTGATCAGTTCCTAGTGGATACCGGAGCGACACGTAGTGCGCTGTCTAAGCAATTGGTTCCGGGGGCTCCCCCATCCGGCTTAATGGTTACATCGGTAGGGTTTGACGGTGCACTCTCCCGAAGCCCTCTTTCACAGCCCCTCATGTTCAAGGTTGATTCTTTTTCCGCACCTTGTCCGTTTCTGCTTGCCCCGTTCACACCAGACAACATTATGGGCCTTGATATGTTAAAGCATTTTAGGGCTACGATCCGCTGCTCCCCTGCTGGTGTGCGGGTGATATTGAATGACAACTACCCCCGGTCTGAGCGGATGTGTGCGATGTCAGAGGATGCGCTGTTAGCTACCCTCCCTCGTGCTTTGTGGGCAACTTCGGATACTGATGTGGGACGAATGGTGATTCCACCGGTCCACATTAGTGTCCAGGAGGGGGCGGTGTTACCACGCCTCCCACAGTACCGTATTTCCCAGGAGGGCGAGGAGGCTCTCATACAGATAGTGCAGGATTTGATTGCGGTAGGGGTAGTGGAGGAAGTTCCCTACAACATCTGTAATAGTCCGATTCTTCCTATACTGAAAAAGGATACGGATGCCAGAGTCTATCGGTTTATAATTGATTTGAGAGAAGTAAACAAGATCGTGATACCTCAGTACCCGGTGGTTTCCGATATCACGACGTTGCTTACTTTGGTCCCGCCTACGGCGACTATGTTCTCAGTGATCGATTTGAAGAATGCCTTCTTTTCCATACCCATTCACCCCGATAGCCGATATCTTTTTGGGTTCACATTAAATAATAGATCTTATCGTTTTTGTAGGATCCCCCAGGGCTACACAGAAAGCCCTAGTATTTACAGTCAGGCTTTGAAACGACAATTGGATTCCTTTGTTCTGCTCGAAGGGGTCGCCCTCATTCAATATGTCGATGACATCTTGCTGGCGGCTGACACCCTGGAATTGTGTGAAAAAAGTACGTTATCCTTGCTTTCCTTTTTAGCATCCCACAATCATAAGGTATCTAGGAAGAAATTGCAATTCTGTAGACCAAAGGTGACTTATTTGGGTCACCTTTTGTCTAAGGAGGGGCGTGCACTCACACCAGATCGTATCCAAGTAATTCTGGACACACCGACACCATCCACGCAGAAGGATGTGCGTGCATTTTTGGGTCTTGTCTCCTTTTGTAGACAGTGGATATTGGGGTTTTCACACATAGCTAAGCCATTGTTAGCCCTTTTGACAAAGGACACGCCTATCCCAATCCCTTGGTCAGATGAGTGTGATGCTGCTTTTCAGCAATTGCGACAAGCCCTCTGTTCAGCACCAGTGTTAGGGACCCCTGATTATGCAAAACCCTTTTCGTTGTATGTGCATGAGAAAGATGGATGTGCATTATCAGTTTTAGTGCAGATGCACGGCGATAAGCAGCGCCCTTGTGCATATTTTTCGGCTGTACTTGATCCTGTCGCCCGAGCATTACCAGGGTGTTTTCGCTCGGTTGCGGCGACAGCTGTGTCAATACGCCAAAGTGAGGGAATTGTGTTATCTCATAAGCTGTTGGTATTAGTCCCCCATGCTGTCGATGCCCTGCTTAATCAAACGAAGACGCAGCATTTGACCAGTGCCCGTTTAACGGGATATGAGTTGACGCTTTTGGCTCCTCATATTACGTTAAAAAGGTGCGTAACGTTAAACCCGGCAACATTGTTGCCATACCCCGAAACCCGGCCTGAGGCGCGGAAAGCACATGATTGTATTCTCGTGACTGAGGAACAAACAAAGGGTCGTATTGATCTCCAGGATACGCCCTTTCCAGATGTAGATGGAGAACTGTGGGTGGACGGATCATGCCTGAAGCTACCAGATGGTACGACTTCAGCAGCGTATGCAATTACCACATTACAAACGATAGTGGAGACAGCACGCATACCACAGAAATCAGCTCAAGCAGCGGAACTGATAGCATTAACACGAGCATGTGAGCTCAGTACAGGATTGTGTGTGAATGTTTATACAGATAGCCGCTATGCCTTCGGAGTAGCGCACGACTTCGGCCTACTCTGGAAGGAGAGAGGGTTTTTAACGTCACATGGGGTACAGATAATGCATGGAGAGTTAGTTCACAATCTTTTAACTGCATTGACATACCCAAAGAAAATTGCCATCGTTAAGTGTAGCGCCCATAGGAAAGTAGTTGATAAAGTTGGAGAAGGGAATGCGTTAGCAGACCGAGTAGCACGGGAGACTGAGATGCAGCCCGGTGCTACTGCTATGTATGTAGTGAAGTCACGGGTGGAAAGATGGCATGATGCGAAGGAGGAAGTGCGAGAAATGCAAAGGACAGCTTCTGATAAAGAGCGGGAGCAATGGGCTAGCGAGGGAGAATTGGATGATGAAGGCTGCTGGAGAAATAAGCAGATGGATAGATGGAAATTACCTACGGCTTTTGTACAGCCTATGGTTCAGATGGCACATGGGCTAGCACATGTTGGAGCTTCCGCAATTGTGAAATTGCTTACCCAAGTCTGGGAGCATCCAGAGATTGCTAGCACAGCAAAGAGGGTGGTGCAGACCTGTATGATCTGCCTGAGGTATAACCCAGGAAAGGGTACTCGAACTCCAGCAGGAGGTTTTGTGACACCCACTGCACCCTTCGAGGTTTTGCAGATGGATTATATCCAGCTTGAACGCTGTAACAATTTGAAGTATGTTCTAGTAGTGGTTTGCGCCTTCAGTAAATGGGTTGAAGCGTACCCTACGAAAGACAATACTGCAATGACTACTGCGAAGCTGCTGCTGAAAGAGTTCTTCCCTCGATATGGCGTTTGTAGACTTCTGTGGAGTGATAATGGCCCTCACTTTGTAGCGGATGTTATAAAGTACGTCTTGAAGGGCCTAGGCATCACTCAGAAGTTCCACGCCGTGTTTCACCCTCAGTCTGCAGGGCTAGTCGAGAAGTATAATGGTACACTGAAGCTTAAGATCGCTAAAATTCAAGCTTCGACGTCTTTGACTTGGCCAGACGCTCTACCGCTGGCGTTATTGTCAATTAGATCGGTACCGCACTCTCGAACTGGCCTTACACCGTACGAGATTGTCTTCGGACGCCCAATGAATATTTGGGGTCCACCAAAGCCTAAGGCTGTGTATGATGTACCTTGTGTAATGATGAGCGATTATCTGGCACAGTTAACGGATAACTTGGTTTCTATTCATCAACAGGTCCGAGAGGCGCTCCCTGATCGGTCTACCGGTGAAGGACATGGTCTCCGACCTGGGGACCACGTGATGGTGAAAATATTTGACAGAACAAACAGCTTGGAACCGAGATGGGTGGGCCCTGAGCAGGTCCTCCTCGCAACGAGGACGGCTGTGCGAGTCTCCAACAGAAAGAATTGGATCCATTCCCTGCACTGCAGGAAGGTGCCGCCCGGATTGGTGGAACCTGCCGTGCTGACCGATCAACGAGAAATTCTGGCTGCAGAGACAGGCCGTGCTGCGGAGCCGAACGTCACTGAGGAGCTCTTTCCGGACCACGTGACTCCTGGAGGAAGGCGATATCATCTTCGACCAAGGAAGTGAGTTCTCCAGTGCTGGGACTTGCTGTCAGAACGGCCCTTGGGTTAGTGAAACGGAGAGCCGATGAGGCAAGGGGGGGGGATCAGCCCTGCATTAGTGTAGCGACACCCGTCTTGGCCCGCTGGTGAAGAAATCGACCGCTGCCCAAGGGGAAGAGTTCTGACAGATTTTTAGTTTCAGGAAGATATCGTTTTTTTTTTATTTTGACATGGAGAAAAAGAAAATCCTTTGTGCATCAGGGTTCATGTTGACAGTGGCTATTGTTGGGATAACCACATGGTTTGTGGAGGATGTAACCCCCGCTCGGAAAATACTTGTGTTGACAACTCCGGTGCCTGAGGAGCACTACTTTTATACATTACCGTATCAAGAGTTGAAGCATCGACAGTCTTACTTGAATAACACTTTCATCCAGATGCTGCATCATACCCACGTTGCTACGAACATTACGAACTGTTGGATATGTGGGATGATGCCAGCCCATCAGAAGAAAGGAGGTACGCCATTCATACCGCTTCCTTTCTCTCATAATGGCTCTTGTAGAGCATGGTACACTTTGCTGTTTGCCACTCGGAAACCGACAGTGGGACGATTGCTCTTCAGACTCAATAAAGAATGTCATCAGGATAAAAATGGGTATCCACAAGCGAATGGGACAATTTGGGAATGGGAAGAGTACCGACCAGACAATGAACCCATTCCCTACATTTTCACGAACACAAGAGACACTGTGGGAAAGGAAAAATTTGTGATTCAAGTAGCACAAGCTCAAGCGGACCTGTGTGTCCAGAGTGTGGGTTCTATTCCTGTCGGTGTCAGCGATTGTATCACTGTCCTGAATATTGATGGGTTGAACAACAGTACCTTCCTAGCGTCCCATAATACCTACTTTGTGTGTGGAAATAAAGGTTATTACCGTTTGCCGGCTGGGTGGTCTGGGGTATGCTATGTATCATTCCTATTACCCCCTGTATTCCTAGCACCCGCATCTTATCATAAAGATCTGAAATTATTGAATAATGTGACTGTAAATAGGTATAAACGTACTTTATCAATTGATGATGTAGATCAGACTGATACCAGTCTACAACAGTATATTGATTTTAACTTAGGGCTGTTTTTCTTTGTTGGAGCTGCTCTGAACAGTAGGAAGATCCGAAGATTAACAAGAGTGGTGGAAGCTGTGACAAACCAGACCGCTGCTGCTCTTGGGAATCTTACGGAGGAACTGCAAATTACTAGATGTTGCATTACAGAATCGTATGGTATTAGACGTTATGCTAGCTGACAGAGGAGGAGCATGTAAAATTATTGGAAGTAGCTGTTGTGTGTTTATTCCTGATCATACGCCATCAGTTTATAACGCTATAAACAAATTGCACAAAATTGCAGCTGAAATCCATACAGAAAACGGCACTTGGTCCTTTTCTGGATGGTTTTGGGCATTGATTACTGCCTGGGGATGGAAGGTTTTAACTGGTCTCTGCATTATTGTAGCAGTCCTGTTTTCTTGCTGTATCTGTGTCCAATGTGGCCCCTTGCTCTGTTCCTTATGTGTATCATTCTGTATCCCTGATAAGAAAGCTATTGCCGATGTTGCTCATCAGAAACGTCTAGCTAAAGAAGTCGAAGAAATGATGACAATTGACATATATGATGATTATCCTGTCAAACCGGATGTCTTCAGTAAATGCTGAAAGGGTCGTCTGTTGTAAATTGAAACAGCAATGTGATTAAGCATTTACTAAAGACATTAATTCTCTTCCCCTTTTGAGCATGTTTCCTCTGTTATGTTGACTGAAGTTCGGACTCCATTTTGTATTGTCATGCTTCCACGTGTTCCCCACGAGAAGAGTCCAACCTCTGTGTTAGTTGCTCTTGTAATCTGCCTAGTAACAGTCTATAAATAGCTCCTTTGTCCATCTGGCGCATGTCCAGACTTGACCACATCTGTTATCAGTTAGCCTTGCTTGACCATGTTTTCGCGGGCTCAAGGAGTGTGTTAGCTCCGCCCACATATTGATTCAGTATCGAAAATGACCATAAATGGTAATGTTCTTCGGCCTCATGTTGTATCCACCCACTTATGAGCCCCTCTGTTGTGTATAAAAGGGGACCATGTACGCAAGTTCTTTGTGCTACTCCATGCAATACTGAAGAGTGTTGTGTGGATTGTAGGACCACCCTTAAGGGTTAATAAATGCTGTCTTTGTACTTTGCAGTTTCCGTGCCAACTTCCTTATAGATTCCATTACAGGAGAGCGAACCCTTGTGTCCTGCGGGCCTAGCTGGGGCCTGTATTCATCACCCTTGCTGATTGAAGTGGTGTATCAACAAGTGTTTCCGTTCATCACGTAGTTTCTCGCAAGAACATATCAAGTGCAACATATCCTCTTGCCCGAGCCACATAGCCGACAAAGGGGATCAGCTTTTATTTTAATCCAGTTTGAAAGGTTTTGAATACAGGGTAACAGGCCCAGCCTGTGCTTTAAGAAGCACATTTTGACGGATTTGGAGTATCCCTCGCCAAAGTAGCTCTGTGGTGCCTTCGTTGTATACGAGTTTAGGGTCAACCAGCCATGCGTTCTTTTAGAGAGGGCTGCCTTATCTTGGACCCATGATAGTTGTTTGATCGATTTCTTGACCAATTTTCTGAAAGTTATATGATTTACTAGGGTATCCCAGAGCTGCTCTAATCCCGTGTTCGTCAGGCTTTTCCCTAGGAACTTAGCTGCTGCTGAGGACGGGTATTGTGCTAACTCCATCCACAAATGTTCATTTAATGTTCCTTGTTTCGATTTCCTCACTTTGTCCCAGGCTATCAAAATCTAAATATGACCCATAAAGACTTCCTGAAAAGAGCGAGGTCTGTGGAGCATTCAAGAATTCGAACTCCCCATTAGGAGCAGTTCAAGGAAAACTCAGCCAAGACTCCCCGTGCAAGTAATAGGTGCGGCAGTAGCTACACCTGCATTAGTAAGAAAAGGAAGTAAATCAGAAGAGTCCCTAGACAAGTGGCAAGTGACCAAAGCGGTCAGCAGTAGCTTTCAGCTTAAGTCTGTAGATCAGGGCATCTGAGAAAATCAGGAAAATAACTCCTCATTAGGAGTAGTTCAGAAGAATCTGCTGGTCTGACTAACTGACTCTAACTAGGAAACACCACTAATAAGAAAGAAAAAAAATATGTATCAGTCTATTCCAGTGTTAGGTCATCTTGAGCCAATAAAAAGCAAACGTCCAATGGTCTGCAGCTTCTTACTTCGTTCCCACAGTAAACTCATGATTTTGACAAGGTGCAGTCTAAAGTATCAGTTAGTTGCCAGACATTCATGCACCTGTAGCAATTTTATTTGGGTTCTCATGAGAAGAACAGTGAGTCTAAACTGTCAGCTATTCTGTGTTTCACTGCGTAACAATGAACTTACTCTAAGGACAAAAACATTTGGATTCAGCATCCTGGTTAAGTCATGGGAATCAAGTTTTCTTGCAAGCATTAATCATTTAATATACTGTTCCCTTTTCATCATTGTATCACTGGTAGCTAGAAACTATTTATATATGTTGAGAACATGTAGTTTAGGAAGAGAAGCAATGCAATTTATAAACTCAGCACATTCCACAGCAATGACAAGTTAAAATCAAGTCAGGTTTAGGTCATCTAACTAATACAAATGTGCATGGTTCATTTATTGAAGGAGAAAATAGGAAAGATAGATAAAGATTAGGCCTAGTCTGGCCCTTTCCTATGAAAGTATGACAGAAATTAATGTTTAGTGCAACCAAAACAAGTTACACGTTATTTTAGCATGTCTTTTTGAAGGCATATTTTCTTACGTACGGAGCTACAGGGGAAAAAAAGAATTGGGTCGTCCCCCACTCAAAGCAGTTTTCCAACAAAACAGACCCAATCTATTAAGTACAGGAAGAGTTTTTTCACTGTGTAACAGAAGGAATCGAGAGGTATCAAATTAACCTCTTCAAAACACCACCCCCAATTGTCTAAATTTATGGGGTGGATTCCAAATTTACCAGAGTCTGTACTAATTTGTTTTTTTAAAAAATTGCAAGAACCCTAAACCAATATAGCAGTCACAGTGTTCAAAAAAATTTAAATGAATATGTGAAGAAAATAGTTCAATCACAGGGATGAGACACCCCACACCATAACTATCAGTGAAGAAAAATATGTGCAGAACAAGATAGCACCTCACGTGCGCAACACCTTAGCGGGCTAAAACTGGTTAGATCATCACCAGTACTGCCACGTTTCTCATCATAGGTTGCCACCTTGCTCAAAGAAAACTGGATAACTAGATCAGAAAAAATAAAGAAAATCAAAAAAGGTGAAGATATGTGAACATCACACACCAAAGTCCTGAATTAAAATTGATAAAGAGCCATGGCCACCATCATTTTATTCTTTGCTCATGGGTCAGTTCTGCAAAGTGGTTTCACGTTAATGTTTAGCTAAACATTCGTCTCTGTTATTAGATTTATTTATGCTCAACGATCTGCTCTATCACATGGAAACAATCAAATATAGAACAACAAACCTCAATGCATCACTCACACACACACACACACACACACATCACTCCATAAACAGACACCTGTGCACAAAGACCAACAGACATACTGTGGATGTATGATGATACAACGCAAACATTTACAACGCGTGCCTTTACAACGCAGTTTTTACATTGCATCATCCATTACAACGCATAATTTTACATCGCATGCCATCACAATGCATTTTTAGAAACTACATTTACAGCGCATTCCATTACAACGCATACCAATACGACGCATACCATTGCAAAGCATAATACTTTTAGGGCAACAGTAGGGTAAGTGTTGGATAGTGTAGGGGTAAAAATTACTATTCCCACTTTAGTGAGTGCAACAGAAGGGTAAGTGTTGGATAGTGTAGGGGTAAAAATGACTATTCCCACTCCAGTGAGTGCAACAGTAGGGTAAGTGTTGGATAGTGTAGGGGTAAAATTACTATTCTCACTCCAGTCAGTGCAACAGTAGGGTACGTGTTGGATAGGGGAGGAGTGAATATTACAATTCCCCATTACTTACCTTATATTGCGTTGTAATGGCATGTGTTGTAGTGACATGCGTTGTAATGACATGTGTTGTAGTGAAATGCGATGTAATGGCTATGTTGTAATGGCATGCGATGTAAAGGATGTTGCATTGTAATGACTGTGTTTTAAAGGTAGTGAGATGTAATTACTGCATTGTAATGGTTGTTTCCCCATACACACTACCATAAAAATGATAAGCTGCTGTAAAAGTTGCATACACTAAGATTAACATGACAAATGCACACTAAAACAAACATTCAAGTTTATAACTCTAACACAGGCAGTGACATATGTACACAGACAATACCCCTAGTGACTCAGATACTGTCAAACACAGCACATATGTGCAGAGACAGTGGATAAAGGGAACAGAAGGACAGACAATAGTAGGATGGACGGTGGAAGGGGTGAATAGAGTGAAAAAACACCTATAGGAACATATGCCATCAGATACACCTGTGCACACAGTCCGACACATATATGGACAAGTGCATATGGTGCTGAAAGTAGCAACATTTTCACAAAATCTATGTAATTTTCACAAATTTTTCAGATTACTATCCATGTATCAGTAAGCTGCCTAAGGTGTTTAAAATTCAAATCAGGACTTTGTTATCTTTTTCCATTGTTACGAGCAAAAAAGGTCATCAACATCCAACCAGTTAAAAGGAAAATGTTTTTAAAGTTAACTTGCAAGACAAAGGCATTTCAATACGGTCTTGAAAGGACAGGTTTAACAAAACTATGCCAAGGCTTAAACTTAGGAAACATGGGAAAAGAAGGAAACTATTTAAGCTGAGGGTAAAACAGTAGCAAGGATCTATGCTGACTTGCTCCTGCACCCATGGCACAAACTGACATGTATAAACGTAACCATACTAATAGTATCAGAGACAATCAGGCTTAATGCCCAGAGGAAAAAACCTACAAGCCTCCATGCCAGAGAGGCACACAGAGACAACAATCTTAAAGACAGTCATACAAATAATGACTTAACAACAGCATCCTTACCAGGTCACCCTAACTAATGGGCAAATTGATGAATGGATGGTGGATAAATGCTAATCCAAAGCTGGAGAGACACAAACGCTGATATCACATTGGTGAAGGAAAAGAAGAATAACAGGTTGATGCCTATTCAATCATTCCCTTTTCATGGAAGAATTGCTTCTACTGAGAGGTGGAACACTTTAATCTCTGTATCTATCCAATCTTTGGAATGATCGCCTGTAGGTAACATTCCATGGAATACTGCATGGCCATACCAGCTATGGCCTTTCCATTAGAATCCTCAATGGAGCATGGATATATAATATTCAGTTCCTACATCTTTATGGTAGTAGCATATCAAATATATGTTTGTCATATTGCTCCAGGTACATTAAACAGAGTGTATTCAGTCATTGGCTTTACGGTGACCAATCATTGCCATCTGTTGTGTAGTCTAATTGGTTTAACTGAAGGAAAACTAACTACTATTCATAGATTGCAATGATTTGTGCATGAAACTTCAGGTTTTGAGAGGACATCAGACAAGCAGTAAACCTGCTAATTATTTTGAATGTGTCTTGTGAGCAGCCTTGAAAACAAACACAGGTATTGTAAAGGAGCATAGCTTACAACCTTGTAATACATGGGATTCTATTATCCCTGTATAAACGTCAGTCTCTAATTTCTTTATATTCAGGTACTTGTGACACGCTCAGTTGCTGTCTGTAAAAAAAAGATGTCAGAACTAGACTATTATACGTTATTACAGTTGAGTTCTGACATCACAATGGCTGCTGCTAGATCCATCAGCTAAGCTGAAAGGAAGGTCAGGTCATGAAGCATAATTGAAGCAGCTGTTTAAAGCAAAGAAAAAGGTAATGTTGTTTTTCTTTCTTCTACTCTGTTTTAATAGCTAACAATGACAAGCAAAGAGAATATGTTTATTTTTTTCACACTTTAGAGAAAAACAAGACTCTTTTTCATGTTTATACACATTCCGAGCTACTGCAGCTTTTAAAAAAAAAACTAATTTGTATTGAACTGTTTATATTCTCTGTTTGCATCAAATATCTAACAGGTTTTTGATGTGTTTATTTTTCACTAAGTATTTATTTGTATTCCTCATGTTTGCAAACATATTTGCTCTTTAACCCCTTCCCTGCGGGGGTAATTCCCCCGTGGTGCACACAACGGGTTAATATTAAAGAGCTATGTACCAAGATTTTAAGCAGTTCAAGGGAAAGGTGATGGTGGGACCATGTATTATATGGGACAAATTACCCCTTGTCATACATGATAAGGATATAGCAAGGCACCTCAGAGTTTCATAAGTTTATAAAGGTACTCAGTCTTTGGTCTAGTTCCTCTATATGGTTATGAAACTCCTCGGTGACTTGCAATATCCCTAAAAGGTACACAAGGGGGTACTTTTCCATTTTATATCTATTCATTTTTGTTAGACCTTGGTATGCCACGCAATAAAGGTTGACATTTTAATGGCAAATGCACAGAAGACTCAGTGGCTCAGAAATTAATGTCTTGCATAAAGAGATGCTGATACAGGCGGTGCGGTAGAAACTCAATATTGTGAGGATGTACAGGGAAATTGGGCTACCCCTCTTAAATCTCTCTTGCCTCCTGAACATTTCTTCTATATTACAGTTATAGAATTACATCCTCACAGCTTACTGAGTGGTTTGCTACTTGGCTAAAGTTTTTGTTTGATGTGCGGTGTAACTAAGATTTAACCTCACTTTTATAAAGGCGTCTTGTTCTAGAGAACTGCTCCTCAGAATTATGTTCACTTAGTTTGTCTTACATCAGTCACACTATTTTATTAAATGTCTCCTTTTCAACACAAAACTTATTCTTCATGTCAAGGCAGCTGTTTTTATTAGAGCCTTTGTCCTGCCAATATACCTAGGAAATGATGGGTCTAGGTTTCCTGAAATTCATTAGAGTTGAGACTGTCGGAGGGATGGGTGGAAACAGAAGCGAAGGAGGCAGTATTGGATTAATAATGGGTGTTTTTATTCTGATTGATTACTCCTTATTTACAGACAGTCGTTGTTCCAGAGTTAGAGTACAATATACTTTGTGAGAGATTCATAAAATAAGCAGACGTTTCTTCACATTTTCCTCTCTTCTGGTTTATTCTAGCTGCTTCTATATCTTGAAGGAGTGGTCCCAAGAGGCTTGCAGAGGGGTAGAGCAACACAGAAAGGAGCGATAAGTATGGCTATTTTAATTATCAATACTCTTTCACCACACCCAAGTGGAGGAAATGGTACGAAGTGAGGGAGCAGGTGAAAGAGAAAGAAAGCATGCACACACATATATATATTAATCCTGTATTCAGGTCCCTTTTATAGCTTGTTCATCAGTCTCCTTGTAACGCTATGGTGCTTTTTATGAGCGGCGTGGGGGATTTAATGCAGAGAAAAAGGTGTATTTGAAAAAATTAATATAAGGCAAAAAGAGAACAAATGCACTTGTTTTTTGTTTTTTTGCGAGATTCCAGGGCCTTGTGAAGTGAGGGCGGGGGGGCAAAACTCAGTTTCACAACCCACTGCCTCGACCTGCTATCCGACCTTCACCCTTTTCCCGTGTCACGTACATCCTTATACCGTAACTCTCCAGAGTTGCGGTGGCTCCTGAACTTCCTCCGGGGACCACCACTCTTCGGACCAAACGTTAGGAATCTCCCCGACTTCAGCGTCTTTGGTGGGGGTGTCTTCCTCTGCAATGTCTCTGTTGGTAGTTTCCTTCTCCGAGGCTAATTCTCCAATGGAAACCTCCTTAATGTCCTTCTCCTCCTTGTCAGCGTCTCCTTCATTGTTGGTGTTCTCCTTAACAGTGTCCTCCTCCTTGCCAGCGTCTTCTTCCTGGTTGTCCATCGTCTGTTTCTTCATCTCCTTTTCTCCGCACTCCGTGGAGCTCGGGGAGTGCAAAAAATTCCGCTTCGCGATGTGCAGCGGAGATTTTTCCCCGCTTGCGATTGCGAACGGTAAGTTCGCGATAGCGAACAGTAAGTTCGCGAGCGCGAGCTGCCGCTCGGTTAGCGTTTCTACACGAGCGGCAGGAATACCAACACAAACTGCAGTTCGCACTGCACTCTGCCACTCACGGAACTTCGCAGAGTTTTTTTGCATCTTCGTGAAGTTCCGCATAGCAAAACTGAATTGAACTATCTTGAGGAGTGGGGCCATGTGGGTGTGGTGATGTAGGTTGAGGATGAGTCTTGCTGTAGTGTTTTGGATAGTTTGGAGCCTGTTTTCAGGTGCTTCTGGGTGATTACTGTGTGGAGTACATTGCCATAGTCAATTCAGCTGATTATCATGGCCTGTGTGACAAGTGTCCTGGTGTTCTCTGGTAGCCACATGAATATATTTTGTAGCATCCTCAGGATGTAGAAGCATGAGGTCACTGCGTTTACTCAGTTGCGTAGCTAGACCTATTGCCACCAGGAATGATCCCTGAGTTTGCCGCCCGGTGCAGGTAAGAGCGGGGGGTGATGGCGGTTGACAGATGACTTGATCCTGGATGGGGGATGGTAGTCAACAGACGACTTGCTCACATCCGCCACCCCCCAAAAGAGTGCCGCCTGAGGCGGACTGCCCAACTCACCCCCCCTATCCATGCCACTGGGTAATGGCATAGCAAGCTTGTCTTCCAGGATGATTCATTAATTGTTAGCAAGGGTGGCCGACTCAGCGATGCGGCGAGCGCAAGGTAAGTCGTTTTATTTATTTTTTCACTTAGTTTTGCCTACCCCATCATCTGTCAACTTCCACCCCCACCCCGCTTAAGAAAGTATGTTGATGCCATGTGATTTGATGACGTCTGCTAGCAGGGTCATGCAGATGTTGAATAGGATTGGGCTGAGAGAAGAGACTTGAGAGGCTATGCAGATGGCTTCCTACATGTGAGGAGGCAGGCTAAATTGTGTGAGGAAAGAGAAGATTAAGTTGAGGGCAGGTCATTGGATTTCTGTTTGTGGAATATTTTGATCAGGGTATAGTGAGAGACCATGTTAAAGGACACTGAGGGATCGAGCAGTGTGAGGGTTGCTGTTTTTCCAATCAAACAATCAGGGAATTGTAAGTGCTCTACTCACCTGTGAGGGTCTCAAGGCTATAAGTGGGGGTTCCGCCGATCTGTTTAGCCGAAGAGCCAGGTTTTGAGGGTCTTCCTGAAGGTGTTCATGGAGGCGGCACGTCTGATGTCTGCTGGTAGCTCGTTCCAGGTCTTGACTGCAATGTGAGAGAAGGATCTTCTGCCTGCTCTGGGTCTGTGGATGCGCGGGGTTTCAGCCAGTTTGAGGTTGTAAGATCGGAGGTTTCTTTCGGGTATGTGGAAGTTGATTCTGTCATTGAGATATTTGGGTCCGTTGTTGTATAGGCATTTGTAGACGTGAGAGAGGATTTTGAAAGTGACTCTTTTCTCCATGGGGAGACAGTGGAGACTTTGTAGGTGTTCATGTCGGGGGATGCCGAGGACGAGTCTGGCGGCGGTGTTCTGTATTTTCTCGAGTTTGCGGAGTAGGGACTTGTTGATGCCGGCACAGAGTGCATTTCCATAGTCTAGTCTGCTGGTGAAGAGTGTGTAGGTGACTGTCTTCCTTGACTCAAGAGGGATCCACTTGAAGGTCTTGCAGAGGATGCGGAGGGTGTTGAAGCAGCTGGACATGACTGCGTTGACCTGTCGGTTCATGGTGAGTGATAAGTCGAGTACGATGCCGAGGTTCTTGGCGTGGTCTGAGGGGGTAGATGGGCTCCCGAGGGCAGTCGGCCACCAGGTGCTGTCCCATGCAGAAGGGGTGGTACCGAGGACGAGTCTTCTCTGCGTTGAGCTTCAGGCAGATGTTGGTCATGCAGACTGCAACGTCTTGCATTCCTTTCTGGAAGTTGAGTTTGGCAGTGGTGGGGTCTTTGGTGAGGGAGAGGATGAGCAGGGTGTCATGGGCGTAGGATACGATGTTGAGGTCGTGTTGTCGGACGATGGCTGGGAGGGGGCCCATGTAGATGTTGAAGAGTGTAGGGCTCAGGGATGAATCCACTGTCGAGGATCAACCAGTAGTCTGCAGCTGCGATTTGGGCAGTGTTTGTGCAAAAACCTGTTTGAGTGGTGTCTAGGAGTTGTTGAGTGTTGAGGTAGTGAGCGAGTTGCTTATTGATGACTTTCTCCACAACCTTGACTGGGTACGGTAAAATGGAGATCAGATGGTAGTTTGTCAGTTGAGAAGGGTCTGCTGTCGGTTTCTATAGCAGTTCTTTTACCTTTGAATGTTTCCAGGCATTCAGGAGCATCGTGGTGGTTATGGAAGTGCTAAGGCTATGAGTGAGGAGTTTGCTGATGGGGGAGGTTCGTAGATTGAAGATGCGGTGGTGCAAAGGTCCGTTGGTGCCCCAGAGTAAAGGGTCATCATGATGTTGGCCGTTTCTTCTATTGTGATCGTATCTCAGTTAGTCAGAGAGTTTTTGTAGTTGCTTCTGGATAGGCTGGAGGTGGGGGTGCAGGGGTTTGGTTGATAGTGGAAGTTGTTGTAGATGGGTTTGAGATAGTAACTGAAAAGTTCTAATAGTTTTTGGCACAGTTCTTGTGAGGGGATGATGGTGTCAGTGAAGTCTTTGATGATCGTGAAGAGTTCTTTGGAACTGTTGGAGCGGTTGTTTATGCACTCGACTAGGGTACTCTTTTTGGTATCTCTTATTATCTGGTGTTAGTGTATCACATCCTGCTTTGTAGGTTTCCTTGTATTTTTCCTGGTGGTTTACTCTCCATCTTCTTTCCAGTTGTTTGCCGTGTTGTTTTGTTGCATGGAGTTCTTCAGTGTACCGACTAGCTTGGTTCCAGTTTTTTTTTCTGTTTGTTGTGTTTATGAAGTACCAGGGACATTCTGCGATCTAATCATTGAGCCATTCAATGGCGATATTTCGGTCGTGGCTGCTGGGGTTGGGCTGGTTCAGGTACAGGGGGCCCAATTCACAAAAGTAATCTGAGACAAAATCCTAACTTTATGACTCTCGGTATTCAAAAAAGGCATTTAGGAGTAGTAAAGTTAGGATTCCTAACTTATGGCTCCCTGTTGTGGAAACTCAGGAACATAAAAGTTTCCAAGTGTGTCTTAGTGACACTGTGTGCATGTGCATTTTGCAGCCTGAGACCTTCGTGAGAATTGCCCCATGACCGTGTGGCCCGGAGCAGTCTTGCGCTCTGCTTCGATCGAAAACATGACCAGAAGTGCTGTGATTGTTATCGCTATCGGCCCGGACCGTCATCCCAAGGGGGGAGCCATGAGCAATCACCGCTGCTGTCCTGAGCCTGCCTTTGCCAAGGAGAGACCCGTGAACCTACACCATCGTGGGTCCGAGGTCCTGTGCCTAAGATCAACGGAGTCGCGCCGGGAGCCGATCAGCTGCGAGACCGTCGCCTGGTAGCGCGATAGTCACTGCGAGTAGAAAGAGACTGCACCCCCCCAGGTAACGCTCAGCGAGCGTGCGTGTGTCACCGTCTGGGGTGGAGGGCGTGCTACAAGAGACTGCTCTCGGCCTTTCCCATCTTGGCAGAGTGAGCCTCCAATCAAGTCAGTATCGCGGCCCGTACTTGCCGAGGAGTGGTGGTATCGGGGTCGGATTGTGGAGCTGCACGTTGTTTCCTTTATAACCATATTGGGGGCATATTTTGCCAGCCGCTGACCAGCGAGTCAGCCAAGAGTAGCCTTCACTAGCATCGCGATCGGGCCATTTTTTTTTTTTTTACGAACCGCATTATTACTTGCTTCTGCTATCCACATTAGTACTTGCATTACAAACTGCATTATTACTTGTTTTATGATTCACATTAGTACTTGCATTACGAACTGCATTATTACTTGCTTTTACGATCCGCATTAGTACTTGCATTATTATTTCTACATTATGAACTGCATTACGAACTGCATGGCATTGCATTAGGACTGCATTAGATCATCGTGAACTGCTCATTAATACCGCCAGAACCTACAAGTGATTGTTGGCCTTATAAACGGCCTAGTGAAATATTACAAATATGCATATGCTGGATATTTTTATCATTTGGTCTCATCATATTTCTTCTTGCTAAAGATACCGCTATTTTCCTACATCAGTGTGGTGTCCATTTGTGGTGTTATCACTGTGTTACTGGGAGTGTGGTTGCAAATACTTTACACATTGCCTTGGAGATAAGCCTAGCTGCTCGTGCCAAGCTACCGGGGGGTGAGCAGGGGTTATCTAAGAGTGTGTCCCTCCTTTTACTGACTTGAAGCATGAGTGCCTATTTGGACTAAGGTACCTACCTCAGCCAACTAGAGACCCCCAGTTCTAACAGTATAGTTGGTGACTATTGGACTGTATACTATCGGACTGATTACATGACAGTGGGCCCACCCAGGTTCCTTACCAGATAGTAGAACTATTTCTGACTAGGCAGAGCGTTGGAGAACACCAGATGTGAGACAGCCAAGCCGGCACATGCACAGCAAGACTGAACGACTATATACTTTTACACTCTACCAATATTACTGTGGTGATTTGTCCTTCCTGCATATGGACACTTGAAATCGCAAAATGGCCTGGAAGGGTATTGTGGTCTAGTGATGAGTCCCACTACACTAATTCACAGAGTAATACCCGAAGACAGCGTCATGTCCTGGTGAGAGAACCAGTGGAGGGGGGTCCATTGATTGCTTCATTAGTATTATTCGAATGATGGATGGATGCACCTTCAATTGTCTCTCCTTTCCTTTCTTTCTTTTTCCCATGTTTTCCTTTTATTTATATATGCAATTATGCAATTGCCAATGACATTGTTATTGGCCTTTCTATTATCCCTAGATGTAATCAGACTTGATAGACATATCCATGGCCACCTGTTTGGTGGGTTTACTCTTCGCTTTTATAACATTGTAAAATAATATGGAATGACTAGAAAAAAGAATGATTGTCAGCAAGTGAGTATAAGTGAGTCAGAATGGCTGCAAGTGAGTGAGAATGAGGGAGTTAGTTTGAGTGAGAAAGAATGACTGAGTCAGAGCATGACTGTGTAAGTGAATGTAAGTGAGCATGTGGTGTTATGCATGGAGCCACCTGTGATAAAACGCTGACACTGAAACATTGAACTTATTTCAAGAATATGGGTGGACAAAGGGGACAACCATGAAAAAATGTTCACTCTGACAGACTAGAGGTAATCTTTGGGATTTGGTCCCTCTTGATATATGAGCAGTCATGGCAGTAAGGGCACAGTTCTGGCACTGGCATGTATGTAATATGTGACCTAAGATTGCACCCTTTGCATATGGAATGAACCCATGTCAAAATGCTGGCACACTAGAGGTCTTTTTTGACATTTGTTGTTAAAGGCTCATCAGTTTCTGGCTAGCTGGGACACACTGAATCCAGACCGAATCCACCGTCCTTGATAGGATGAGTACGATACACTCATCAGATAACCTGTGCTTACCCTGTGGTAACTTGGCACAGAGCAGTCAGGCTTATCCTCAGGATGAAAGTGAAAAGTATTGGTGTGGCACAACACTCACAAGACACTGAGTACACGTCAAAAAGACTCAACACCCTATGTATAAAACCCTGGTCTTTGAATTACACACACATTGAAATCAAAATGACATACACATTAGATATATGCTTTTCAGTTATATGCAATTGTCAAACTCTCCCATTAGTAGCAGAACAGCATGAACATATATGTACTCTTCATATGAATCACTTGCTCCATTATACTCTCAGCCTCGAAAGCGACATAAACTCAATAGGACTACGCCTCGCCCCATAGCAACTCAAACTACACAAGCCAACGCTAAATGTTGCACCCGCTGGCAACACTTTGATTAGATTGTCAGGACCACCTTAAGTGGAGGGAAATTGTTACATGGCCTTGTCCATCCAGATTAGGTCATTAAGGCACCTGCGGCGCCGTCACGAGTGCAGGATCACTATCCCCCCAAAGGCAAAAGACTGACACCGAAAGCGGTTGCACTTCCAATTTGGGGAAATGTTTCCCCCTGGCCGGAGGTGCAAGTCACACTTGCTCCAGGCATCCAGCTGTGGGTGCACACTATGCACAACAAGACCCCTTGGGTCCAGTCACGATGTTATCAACAACAGAGTACCTTGTGGTGTGGGTCCAAGGAGAGGGAGCCAGCCACCTAGGACTGAGGCAGCGATGTTAGGCACTGTTGTCTTCCTGATCTTGAGGCTGGAAACTTTCAAGGCTTCTGGCTCGTGGCTTCACGGAGTTGGCAAACGTCCCCCAACACTCCTGAGATACCACACGCTACAAAGTGTGGGCTAGCACAGGTTTCCGGTCGCAAACTCTGGTCCCTCGGACTCAGCAAACTTTCCCAGTGACTGATCTTTATGAGCACACTTCTCAGCACAGTGTGATTACCGCATAGGTCAGGACAGTCCTTGTCCCAACCGGTGATAGCTTCCATCCATTTCCGCCGCACCCTGTTTGGTCCTTATGATCGTGTGGAAATGGAGAGATCTTTTCTGTCTCCTGGATCTCCTGGACAGGAGGCCAGCCAACCGGACCTTGAAGAGTGCTTAGGAACCCCGGCCATGACAGTTAGCAATTAGCTGCAGGCCATTAACTGATTTGGTTGGGGGCGGAGCTGAGCATTGGCTCACTTACACCTGAATAGGCAATGTCCTGTCCACACACAAAGGGCTACATACCCTCTGTAGTGAGTCTGGAGCCAGGACAGGTAGGGCAGGGACTCTGTTCACTTCAAAGGCCTCTCTTTGAAATCTCCCCCACTTCAAAGGCAAAACTGGCTATGTGTACTAGACCCCTTCCACCACCAACTCAGTACACTTCTGGATCTGTAGATACTCTATCAGGAAGGACTGCTGTGCTGCTGAATGGAAAATCACTCTGCTGGACTCTGCTGGACTCCTGCTCTGCTGTGCTGACCTGCTGCCTGCCCCTCCTTGCATAGGAGTGAGAATGGCTGGACCTGCATCACTTCAACCCAGAACCAAAGTGACTCAATGGGCTTGCTGGATAGCCTCCTGTTTCAAGTCTCAGTGACATCAAAGACTTCCAATCCATCTGCCTACAGCACCTGGACTCTGCCCTGCCAAATGGTGCCAACCCCGTCCTGGTCCCTTGGAAGTGGGTATAAGTGCTGCAACTGACAAAATCGATGCATTGCTGTCATTATACTACTTGGAACCGGTGCATCAACGCATCGCCGCTGCTGCGAGGGCCGAGGACAGGTGATTTCCATCGACACATCAGCACCGTTGCGAGGTTCGAGGACGTCGCATTACAGACAGTGCAGCGCATTGCCTCCATTGCCAATTAATCTCCAACTTTGCATGGCTCAGAGTCAATGCATTGCCTACATCCTAAGGATCGATGCAGATGCATTGCCTCCTTTGCTCCTTGCAGCTCGTCCTCGAAGTTGATGCAGTCCCGAAACAAGGTACTGTTTCAGCAGGCCAATGCTGGTTACTGTATCGGACGCACGCTCCATCGCGGTCGTCCTGAACTTTTGGATTTGACCCGGTTGGTGCTTAATGCTTTTAAGCTTTTAAGCACTACATTTCAGTTTATTCTTAAAAAATAATTCATAACTCTGGTTATACTTTTGGTATTTTTGTCACTGTGGCATTGTTTCATTCACTAATTTAAGCTCTATTCTTCTAACCAGATCTTTTGTGTTGTGTTTTCACTGTTTTAATGTGTGAAGTGTTGCACAAATACTATACACACTGCTTCTTAGGTTAAGCCTGACTGCTCTGTGCCAAGCAACCATAGGGTGAGCACAGGTTAATATAGGATGTGTATCCGACTTACCCTGTCTAGGATGTGGTTCCCGCTTGGAAAGAGGGCATACCTCTGCCAACCAGAGACTTAGGGGGCATATTATCAAGCCAGGCGATAAAATTATCGCCGCTTAAGCGGCAGAAAACTGCCGCTAAAACGGCGATAATGGGCTTGATAATATGCTCTATGGAATTCCAATTGAAGCCCATGTTAGATGTCCTTCACATCTAACATGGGCTTCAATTGGAATTCCATAGAGCATATTATCAAGCCCATTATCGCCGTTTTAGCAGCAGTTTTCTGCCGCTAAAGCGTCGATAATTTTATCGCCTGGCTTGATAATATGCCCCTTAATTTCTAACAGGGGTTAACTTAAGGTCTAGAGCAGAGGAATCTAGCTCTTCAGATAAGATGAATGTGTACCATTTTGCTTCTAGGTTGAAGAAGTGATTAGTGTGTAAGTACACAAGTCCCTGTGCTTTAATAAATTTGATGGAAGAAAGAGCCCGACCATGAGTTTGGAGTAATGGGATTGATCTAACAGGGAGTCTGCATGGAGCTGAGCCACTTGGCCCAGTACTTGTGATGATTTCGACCATAAGACCGGAATTTTTGGAAGTCTCGTAACTTGCAAGTGCTGGACACATTGACCCTTTCCATCTTCAGATAAATGCTTCTAACCTCTATACTGCTTTCTTGTGATCTCTCTTTAGGTCTGTGGATGCCTACAATGTTGATGTACCGTCAGGAGTCTAGAGCAGTTTCCCAATTGTTTATTAAATATTTCTACTTATTACAAGAGAGTACGTGCTGGAAGTTCCATGAAGATCTGGAACCTTGTGGGATTTCTGCAGGGCACTAGAAATGAAAGTAGAAAATTAAGGAGTACATCTCAAACGTTCCAGTATGAGGAGACATTATATGATCTTGTAGCTTATAGACAGACAGAGTTTTTTATGAATTGTTTTCCAACCTACTAGATTTGTGTTTGTTTTTTACCTCCATGTTACTGGTTTCAAATAGGCTATTCCAATTATGTCCGACTACCTAGCTTATGACAAGGCTTGGACTGTGGGTAGAGTTTAAAAACTAGAATGCAGCTTCTTCTTGTTGGCTAAAAATGAAAATATTTCACCATGTACCTCAAATCTTACTCCTCGTTCATACCGTTGAAGGATCGGCTTTAGGTCTGCACCTGGCACAGACCATGGCCGGAGGCGAGGGATGAGGTGGGGGGGTGGTTTAGATTCTGTTTTGAAAAATAACTTATTTGTTTAAAAGCACATGCTGCAGATGTCCTTGTGTGTCCAGCAGTTTTCAGGTAACAATAATAAATGTCTAGATAACTCTGGTGAATAATGTTCCTGCTGGAGAGACATTGGTGTTTTTTCTAGTGGCAGTTTTGACTCATTCTATACTAGCACAGAGGGTTAATGTGCCTGCTGCAAAGAACGTGTACCATGCAAATCACAGAACTGAGTGTGAGTGAACTATGAGTGGCACTCTAAAAAATGAAATGTATGTCAGAGAGGACTATGAAGAGGAGATGGGCACTGTGGTAGTGACGGAAGGTCATGGAGCAAGTCATGGATGGGCACCAAAATGTTTGGTGCACTAGGCGCAACCAGCCCTAAAGCTGGCCCTGTCTCTTTGTGAGCTTTGTTAGAAGGGTGGTAGTGGAAGGTGGTGAAACATGGATCAGGAGTCTTAACACGGGAACTGGGGTTTATCTTAAAAGGAGGCTTTCTTGAAGTCTGCAACATCCTGTGAATAAAGGTCTCCTGACACTTCGAAACCCAATGCCTTGCAAGTCTCTTGATGAACTGAAGGATGCAGATTTAAGCAGCACAGAGAAAATATCTGACAGCTAATTGCAGAACTATATTTAGCCTAGAGATTTGGAAAGCAGGCGTTTAGCTTTATTGACATTTGAAATAGCAAGACTGGTGAAAGGAAGGAGCAGTGAGTAGAGGGAGAGGTGAGAGGGCGAGAAGTAGACGGTAGAAGGGGAATAAAGAGGGGGAGGCAAAAGAGAATAAAAGAATAAAGAATGAAAATGTGTAAGAGGTAAAATAGTAAGTGGCACAGTTGGAAAAAATACAAGAGAAAAGAACTCCATGAGGATGTTTGAAGATCTACCTCCCTGGGTTGCACAACTAGTGATGCAGGCCCACAGAGTAGCATATATATAGTATATGACTTACCATCAGACCAGGGACTTACAGCTAACTCAAATCAGTCAATCATCTATACACCAATCACCAGTATGTGTATGACAAGCACAGCACTTTGGCACTGAAGGGCAGTGTCAAAGCGTGCAAAGTCCTAAGACAGCAAAGCAAGTAACAAACAGGCGGTCGGAAGCCACAAAATCAGGGGAGACCAAGCAAAAGATTCCAGGTCTAACATGGGGCAACAATAGGACATTTTGAAAAACAAAATGGTGTCAACTGCTGGGGAGCATCAGGTTTTATTGTCTTATCATACCATGAAAGCACTTGAATATTTAGTGAGTATTCATGTAGAGACTATGGAGTTTAAGCAATTTATGTGTTAAAAATTAGCTTTTAATGTACTGTTTCACCCTATTTTTTCAACATTTTCTCAGGGGAAGAACCCATCAAAACCCTCTCTTCAGGAGGTTGGGCACACTCCATTTGCTCTGTTGCTACAATTCAAGGCAAGTATTAGCCGCACCCCTTTCAAAGATCACCAGCCACTACTGCAAAAACAAAAGGTAAACAGCATCTTGATGAGCACTGGCTACTTTCTTCAGCTTCCACCTGGACATTAGGTTTTATGTAATATAAAATAAATGCATTTTACAGCGCAGTATTTATTCTTCTGGCTAAATAAAAAAATAAGTTAAAAACAAATACAGTTTATATACGCTTTGCAATGTTTTATTGTTGCAAATAAATGAAAAAGATAGTTTGCATAAAAACTACAGCTCTGTACTTTTTGATGATGTTTTGCAAATAATCATAAATTAAAATATATTCCCAATAAGGAATAATTTAAGACAGTAATATAGTTCATGTTCAACATATTGTCTATATCAAATGCCATATGTGGATATAACTATTATTGTTTTCCTTAAATCACGTTTTTTTTCTCTCCTATTATTTATAAATACATTTATTGTTGCAGTACACAGTAGGGAACTAATAAATCATGACAGCTGGAGGCATAAATAATTTAGGTACCCAATGCTGCTCTCTGTTTTATAGAACTATGTCCCCTCCAGTGGAATACATAATTCTTCATGTAAAGGAAAGACAACTGAGAAATGTTTCTCTTTCATTTCATATCAGCACACCGGTAAAGCTGAAATCAAAAATTGACATTTGTCTGTGTTGAGTTGTATTAATCATGCAGTTAGTTACTGTGGAACTTCAGTGATACCAATTATTGTGATGTCATCAGGGTGAAATTCAAATTACATCACTTTCTACAAGATTCACCGTCATAGGTCATATGTTGCCAATTCATGTGATGCCACTAATGTCAAAGGGTAATGTTACCTATTCTTAAATACCGAATTTTACCGATTCGGTATTTATGAATCGGTAAATGTAATGTAGGTAAACAATCGGTAATTATTACCGATTCGGTAAATATCAGTATTTAAGAATCGGTATTTACCAAATCGGTAATAATGCATCCCTTCCCATTCATTCCTATGGGCCTGGAGGCCCATTGGGATGAATGGGAAGCCAGTTACCATTACCGATTGGGTAAATTCCGAATCGGTAATAGGGGAGGCAATACATGGGTGGCAGGGTGTCACATTGACACCCTGTTGCACCCCTGATTCGTGCATGTGTGCACATGTGGCGCACATACATGCCCTAAGGGCATGTATCTCTGCCACATGGCACTTTTCAAATGGCACAAAAATGCTTTATGAAAGGTATTCGTCATTTACCATCAACTTGTAGTTGGTGGTAAATAACGAATCCAGAAACCAATGATGCACTCACTTGAGTGCCCCCTACACAGCATTTCTGGATTCTGTATTTACCGAATCGGTATTTTACCAATTTCTTAAATTCCGATTCGGTAAATACCGAATCCAGAAATCAGCCACCTACATCGCAAATGCCTAAATACCGGTCGGTAACGGGATATTTACCGAATTTCGGCCGTTACCGACCGGTATTTGGCTACCTACATGAGGCCCAAAGTGAGCAAGATTTCACTTTCCCCTACTCCTGGCATCTTGGTGAAGCAACGTCTGTGACGCTTCCAGTCTCAAGCTCCACCCATTTCCTCGTGCATCACTGCCTATCGATGTTGCATACCTGGAAGTTAGAGACAAGGAGGATCTTGGTTATAGGGCCTCTCCTGTTGCTCCTGTGTGTGAAATGTGTGCCTTTCCTTCTAATTACAACAAACAATTGATGGACGGAATGCTGACAATGCAGACATTCTCCCCCAGTCAAGAGATCTGGGTTAAATCCATCGTTCTTTTGCCCACTACACCACCCCAGTTTAGACATGGCCATATGCAAATCAGTCTTGACCCTGTGCCTCATGGGAACAGTCCAGCCCGAACTGCCAAGCCATGTCTTCACTGGACCGGAATCAAGCATCCTAGGACCGGTTTCTGGCTATCAGCCGTCATCAGCCAGGATAGCTTGACTCCAGTGGCGTAGTGAGCACGGGTCCCACGTCTGGGAATACCCATCCCACTTAGGGCAAAAAGTGTTACAACTGGGGTGAATGTATGACATTGTTCTGCATTCTGTCCATCATTTGTTGTTTTTGCAATTTCCTTCTAATTACTGCACTTGACATGGTTTAAAACAGTTAATATTTTTTGTCAAGACTATTTTGAAGAAAAGTTAACCTGTTTATAAGAGATGATTTCATACCTTAACATTTATCCCTGCCAAGCCCTGGAGCACTGCTGTGTGCACGACACACGCCAATCTCATAACACAACACAACATAACAATTTGCCTACTTCATTATTATGCCTTACATTTATCCTGACCTGACTCAATACATTCTTCCCATACTTGGCTACTCATTACCTCTCCTACCTTAGTCCATCCTTCAACCCATCTCTTCCTCAGCTTCTTGCCTCATACTGGACCCATTCTGGTAGCATCCTCGATGGAGTGTGATTATTTATGATAATCAGACTTGATCAAATCCTGTCCATTAGGTGTGATACTAATACCTACTTAAGAAACATTACGAACTGAGTGTCTCGTGAATACGTGAAAGTTAAAACTGCATCGAAAAAGCAAGCAGAAGTAGGTTTAAAACTGCATTGTAAAAGCATGCATGCAGGAGTGTTTAAAATTGCATCGTAAAAGTATGCAGAAGTGTCACAAACTGGTTTGAGATTAAAGACATTCATGACAGTGAGAGAAACCTACTAATGTACTGTGATAATAATAAAGAAAAGTAATAATGCAAATCATAGTTTAGCAAAATGTGATTATGAAAAACATTTAAGTAAAATCGTTTCTGCTTATAGTTTCTTTGACATACAAATTTAAGAAGAAAGTGTTTGCTTATATTTTAATGAATTGTAATCAGACTATGCTTATAAGTATAATGAAATGATGTTTCTTATGCACCTTTATTTCTTTAAATGTTTTTAATATTAACATGTCTATTCATTAGAAAATGATGATTTAGTAGTTGTCCATGTAGGCCTCTAAGTTTGAAAAGTATTTGGAGGCGCCAGAGGGCGCCAAGCAAGATGGCCGCACTCGCGTGAGGCTCTTGCTGTTCGCGCAAAAATCCTTTAACTATCCTGCCCATCCTGTCACCTATACTCTCTACGATCACTGCTTGAAGCCGCCGATGCAGCTGTGAGGCGAACGCTGCCATTTCTATCCACGATCGTACCTGTGGGCCGGAGCGTTGGACCGTTGGCAAGCGGGGCAGCGCTTCTCGGTCCCAGGGCGGGAGAGGCTGTCTGTGTCTGAGAGGAGGGCCCCGCTGTGACCTGCTGCAGTACCGCCGCTGTTGAGGGCCTCGCGGGGAGGGATCCCGATCCCTGCCTCCCCGCCCGTGGCCTGGGAGGCTTTCCGGTCTCTCGGCCGCCGGGGGCCCGCTGTCCCGCGGCCAAAAGGTACCCGTGCTCACTACGCCACTGGAGTCAAGCTATCCTGGCTGATGACGGCTGATAGCCAGAAACCGGTCCTAGGATGCTTGATTCCGGTCCAGGGAAGACATGGCTTGGCAGTTCGGGCTGGACTGTTCTCATGAGGCACAGGGTCAAGACTGATTTGCATATGGCCATGTCTAAACTGGGGTGGTGTAGTGGACAAAAGAACGATGGATTTAACCCAGATCTCTTGACTGGGGGAGAATGTATGCATTGTCAGCATTCCGTCCATCATTTGTTTGTTGTAACGCGGCCAAAAGGTAGGCGGCTGGCGTGGAGACCGCCTGGAGATCGGACCGGGCTGGAGGCGGGGCGCGGAGCTGCCGGCGCGAGCGGAGGGCTGGAGAGGTCCGCGTTGTGCCCCCCGCAGTAGGCGTCCTTTGCTGGAGGCCCTAGAGGTGAACGCCGGCTGTTGCACGGACCGGTGCCTGATTCCCGCGAGTGGCTGTGGGGAGGCGCGCACAGCGGTCGGCGCAGACTGGCCCACTGGAGCTGCGAGGAGTAGAGGAGGTGAGCCGGACCTGGGGTAAGTGCCCCACTACCAGTGTGAGAGCGGCGCAGACCGGCCTGGGGAGTCTAGGATCGGTGGAGGCGGGGAGCTGGCCCAGCAATTCCTCGCACCTGCCAAATGTATTTAAAACTGCTCCGACCTCTTCTATACCAGGAGGTAATTGTGC
Source organism: Triturus cristatus (assembly GCF_964204655.1). NCBI lineage: Eukaryota > Metazoa > Chordata > Amphibia > Caudata > Salamandridae > Triturus > Triturus cristatus. Next base: position 113,495,337 of record NC_140592.1, read on the forward strand.
TCCATCTCCCTCCCATATTTAACCTAACTTCGTACCCTCAATACTCGGTCTGGGCTGGAGGTGGGGCGCGGTGCTGCCGGCGCGAGCGGAGGGCTGGAGAAGTCCGCGTTGTGCCCCCCGTGGTAGGCGCCCTTTGCTGAAGGCCCTAGAGGTGAACACCGGCTGGTGCACGGACCGGTGCCTGATTCCCGCGATTGGCTGCGGGGGGGAGCGCGCAGTGGTCGGCGCAGACCAGCCCACTGGAGCTGCGAGGACTAGTAGAGGAGGCGAGCCAGACCTGAGATATGTGCCCCACTACCAGTGTGCGAGCGGCGCAGACCGGCCTGGGGGAGCTAGGATTGGTGGAGGCGGCGAGCTGGCCCTGAAGTAAGTGGCCCATTATCAGGGTGCTGCATGCCTGGGGGGGCCTCTGAGGTAGTGGGACATATCGGGCACCACTGGGGTTCGGACTATTGAGACATCTCCGCGGCGCCCCCTCCTTCGTGCCGGCTGAAGAGGCCTCAGTCCCGCAATACAATACCTGCTTTATCCGTCGTGGTGCGGGGCGCTCAAGAATAATACGGGGGGCCCCCCGGACCTGTGGGGGTCCCCAGTCTCTGCGGAACGTCAGACGCATTGGGATTGCTCTTGCGGCCTTCGCTAGCTCCTCTCCTGCACTGATCTCCGAACCCGGCTGGAAGTGGGGGGAGCAGCCGCACGCCTCGGCCATCGTGGGTGCGGCGGGGCTTCGTCGCCCTGTACCGAGGATGGTTGAGAGGCCGGAGCTGGTCTGCGTGTCTTGGGGCATTGGGGCTGGGACCCCCCCCTTAGAGCAATCGGGTCGCCCTGCTTGACTCCCTAGACCGCCTGTCATAATATCTGGGAGCCCTTTGGAGGGACTCGCATAATACTGATGCTCCCCCTGAGCATAACTGCTCCTGCTTGGGTCTGTGGATCCCCCCGCTCGCCTCGCCATGGGGAAGCCTGACGGAAAGCAATCCAAGCTTACTTTTGACACTCAGAAAACTCCCTGAACGCAAATAGACCCGGAGGGAGACCCCGCTGACGCCTCGGCCCCGTCCACCGCTGATTTGAAGGAGCTGCTGCTGGTGATGCAGTCGAGCTTGACCTCTATTGAATCCAAAATACACTCCATGAATGCTCGATTGGATGGCCTTACACATAGGGCGGACAAGCACGAAGATCGACTAAATGAAGCGGATAGACGAATTTCGGATTTGGAAGACGCGTGCACTGTCACCACCAGCCGTACATCAGACTTCGATAAAGTATTGAAAGTAATCGCGGCAAAGAACGAGGAGCTGGAATCGTGCTCGCGGAGGAATAACCTTCGAATTCTTGGGGTGCCGGAGACGACTGCCACAGGAAAGCTGGAGGAATATGTGAAGCGACTGCTGGAGGCACTCTTTGGAAGAGATGCTTTCTCATCGGTCCTCGTGGTGGAAAGGGCGCATCAATCGCTTGCGGGTCGCCCTCCTACCGGGGCCCCGCCTCGCCCCATCATCGCCAAAATGTTGAATTACCGCGATAGAGACACTGCGCTCCGCCTGTCCAGGGAGAAAGGACGATTACAACATGAGGGGATGGACATCTCCCTATACCCTGACTTCACTATGGCGGTGCAGGAGCAGAGGCGCAAATTTCTTCCTGTCAAGAAAAAGCTTCAGCAACTTAACATTCCGTATGCTATGTTATTCCACGCTTGCTTGAAAGTCACTGCTCAAGGACGTCAACATTTCTTCACAAACCCGCAGCATGCACAGGATTTCCTTAAAACGCTGCCTCGGGAGCAGGTGAGGAGCCTGCCTTCGGAGCGGCTTGGCAGGGAAAATGGAAGGGCGTCCGATGTTGAATAGCATTCCCCACTGCCCACTGTGGTCGACCATGATACGGACATTGAAGCAGCCCCTATACCGGTTGGACTCCGTGCTGGGATGCGGGCTCTAGCCGGTGATAACCCTCTGCCATAACACTGAACTGAACACTGATTGTAGTCTGAGCCCAAGGCTTTGTATCCTATCACTTCATTTAAGGGCACACATTTCATACTCCCGGATAGCCGACAACTGCGCCATGCCTGAGGTCTGTCGGCGGCGCTGAATACAGGCGCAGACGGGGGGTAGGAAAGGCAACAGAGCTTATTAGTTAGAATGGTGCCAAGGCATCCTGAGGCTATTGCTCTGGCTTTGCGCTGCCTTACACAACTTGCCACTCCCTTGTAACCACATCACGGATTGGATGTTGTAACACGCAACTCGTTATGACAGGATGGACTCATGCCATTATACCCGAACACCCTCGCTGCCGCGAGGAGCACCTGGTCGCCCTCTGGCTGCCGTCCACCAGGTGAACCCTATTACTGTTCTTTTGTGAAATGTTGAGAGGGATGTCTACTTGTCCCCAGTTGGGATTAAGGGATGTGGGATGGGGAGGGAGGAGGGAGGGATTGGGCACAGCAGGTTGGGGTTGCTGTTGTGGGAGGGCTCAACGAGTGTTTGGTTTGTTATTCTTGGCTGCTACGCCATGCCAGAAGTACACTGGGTGAAGGTCGCACACTGCCCTATGCACTTGACGTCGTTCCAATTCATGATGACATATTAGCAATGGAGTCTAGCTCCGGACCACTCAAGTATAATATTTTAACTTGGAACGTGCGAGGGCTAAACAATCCCCAGAAGTGTTGTCACATTCTCGCATATCTAGATCGTCACAACGTGCACTGTGCTATGTTGCAAGAAACACACCTGTCCCCCAACCCAACTCCCTTGCTTGCTAAGCGCTGGGCGAGTCATCGTGGATTTTCGTGTTACTCGTCATATGCTCGGGGCACCACCATCCTGGTTAGGAGCACGCTACCATACACTCCCATTGGGTCCCATGCCGACTCGCAAGGTCGATATAATATTCTATGGGGACGATTATTTGGACAGTCAGTTACTATGGTCTCATGCTATGGCCCAAACGTGGACAGCCTGGAGTTTTTTCGGGTATTATGGGGAAAAATCCAGGACGTGGGCACTACACATCTGATATGGGGGGGGATTTTAATGTAACCATTAATCCGCACCTAGATAGATCGCACCCGCAACCACAGCACTACACCGCAGCACAGCTAGCCCTCAAGCACATAGTTGAGGAGCATGCCCTTATAGATCCATGGAGAACCCGAAATCCATTATCTTGTCAGGGCTCCTGCTACTCTTCGGCCCATGCCTCTTGGTCGCGCATTGACTATTGGCTGGTAGATAGGGGACTGGACACATGGGCTTCATGTGCTTCGTACCTGCCCCGTACACATTCAGACCATGGTCCCGTGTTGCTAACTCTTATCCCTCCGCCGGGGGAGTCTCCCTTTCTTTCGTGGCGCCTGAATCCGAAGTCACTTGTGGACCCTGTGTTTAAGACTGAGCTAGAACACGAAATATCTGATTTTTTCACTCGCAACACCGGCTCGGTCTCCCAATACTCTACACTTTGGGAGGCCTTCAAGGTGACGGTTCGTGGTATATGCCTTGCGAAGAGTGGGGGAGTCTTAAAAGACATTAGAAATAGACATCAACAGTGAGAAACGGATATTCAAATTGTGGAATTGGCTCTTCAGAATGCGCATTCTCCTTCGCTCCAAGTGCAATTACGTGCACTGCTCACAAAATATCACGACACAGCTGAGCGGGAATGCAAATTTAGAGGTAAATACCACAAAGCTCGATGTTACGGAGAAGGGGAATGCCCATGCCGGGCATTGGCATCCTCCATTCGTCCCCCCCACTTCGCTAATTCCGTCTCAGAAATTATCGATGAGGAAGGCCTCACGCATAGAAATCCCTCAGACATACTCGGGGTCTTTAAGAGGTTTTATAACACTTGGTACTCCACGCAGCGCCAGACCCCGGCGGATTTTGACACCTTCTTTGAGGACACTGCGATCGCATGGTTGGGCGATGGCCAGAGGGAACACCTCTTAGCGCATCATGAGGATGAGGAGGTAATCTCGGCCATTATGCAATTACAGTCAAGTAAAGCCCCAGGGCCGGACGGCCGAGTTTTACAAGACATACCGGCACCTTCTTATCCCGGTCTTGAGGCATGTATTCGAGGAAGCCCGCGAAACGGGTATTTTGCCCGATCAAAGCGCGAGGCACTTATTATCTCTATACCTAAACCGGGAAAGCCGCCTGCACAATTGGATTCGTACAGGCCCCTATCCCTTATTAATGTCGATGCCAAAATCCTGGCCAAACTAGTCGCTAGCCGTATACGCCCTCTTATGGCGAGGCTGGATCTCCCGGATCAGTCTGGGTTTGTTCCGACTAGGAGTACGGCCCATAATCTGCGCACCTTGTTCGCCCTGCTCCATGACATAGATCCCGAGGAGAATGCGGCTGCCGTATTTCTAGATGCCACAAAGGCATTTGACTCGCTGGAGTGGGTCTACCTGTCATACGTGCTGGTGCGCATGGGATTCCCATCCCCATTTCTCGCCTGGATTAATCTGCTATACACAGGGCTCCGGGCTACAGTGATGATTAATGGAATGCGCTCGTCCCCTTTCTCGCTGGCCAGAGGCACCATGCAGGGGTGCCCGCTTTCCCCCCTTGTATTAGCCTTGGCTATTGAGCCCCTTGATGCCAAAATACAGCAGCCTCATCCCGAGTATGCGATTATCTATCTGGAGAGACAGATACTTGTTTCATTATACTCTGACGACATCACACTATATCTGCGACAGCCGGCTCAAAGCCTAAATCCCATAATGCGGCTATTCATCATGTTTGAGAAACTATCGGGAGTAAACATTAATTGGAGTAAATCCCAAATCTATCCCCTTACGGCATCCATGACTAAATTCCAACCTGACTTCCCTCTTAGGTGGTGTGACACCACCTTCACGTATTTGGGGATACTTGTCTCTCGCTCTCGGGAGGAGATCATGCGGGATAACTATGGGCGAACCTTATATTCCATTACTGATAAAATAGCTACTTGGAGAGCCCTACCCTTGTCAATGGCAGGCAGAGCAGCGTTGATCAAAATGTTTATCTTAACCAAACTCCTGTATCTCTTTGTTAATATCCCATATGCCCCCAGCCGTCATTTCTTCTCAGCGCTGAGAACACAGTTAATCCGTCTTATCTGGGGGGGAAGCAGGCTCGTTTGAGATGGGAGGTCCTTACACGCCCCTTCTGCGCAGGTGGTTTTTCGGTCCCAGATATGGAGCTGTACTTCAGCTGTGCACAGGCGCAGCATGCTGCCTACTGGATGAAGCCTCCCCCTTTTATGCCTCATCTGGCCATAGAAGATGGTCACATGGCCCCTATGCCGAGCACGGCTTATCTTAGTATCGCTAGGACACCACGTAGCATTGCAAACACCACAGTCCAGTCCACTGTTAACGCCTGGCATGATCTCGCTAAAGCGACTCGCTGCATGCTACTGTACTTCCCGCTTTTGCCCCTTCCGGGACGGCAGGATATCCCGGTCACGCAGGAGGGAGGATGCCGCCGACTCCTTCCCAAACTCTCTGTTGGCACCTGGGGTTATCTCTACACGGGGGGAAGTTTAGTACCAGTGCGGAGTTCTTCAAAGGTACCCATCCCACTCCACTAGACAGATTCTACTATATCAGGTTATGACAGATGTGCAGGCCGCCACCCCCTTGTTCCCCGCTGAACCTCGGACCATGCTGCCCTTGCATGCGGTCTTACAACATGACGTCCCTGCCCATGTCCTTTCACTACTTTACTGTGCAGTGCAGGGGAGTAGGCACTTTGAATCCCCTCTGGCGAGGAAAAAAGATGGGAGGAGGAGATAGGGCACACCCTTACTGAGGATCAATGGACGTATTGTTGCAAGCAGACTGGTGGGATCTCTTCCAGCAGCAGGTTTAGAATAATCCATTACAAATTTGTGCACCGGTTATATTATACGCCAGCGAAACTATTCAGGCTGAAGATCCGTGACAATGACCGATGTGCACGGGGTGGGGAGGAGGGAGCGGACTTTAAACATTTGGCATGGGATTGCCCGTCCGTACAGAGGTACTGGGCAGAAGTGTTCGGCGCACTGGACCTCATGACCGGCAAACACGTTTCCAAAGACCCGGTAACTGCGTTGCTGGGCTACACCGCTCCTATTGCTGCCAAAATGCGTAAATACACTTCTCTTGCGCTGCTCCTCGCTAAACAAAGAATTGCTTGCAAATGGGGCAGGGGTATCAATTTAAGGACTGGATTCAGGTTCTTATTTATTGCCAAAAGCAACTGAATACATATGCAGATCTCCAACCTCCCTCTTCGCGTCCCATTAACATCTGGGGCCCTTTGCAAACCTATTTACTGGAGCACTCCACTGATGCCGACTCGGAAACCCAACATTGAGAAACTGCAGTCCTCTTGTTCAATACACTGTAGTGGCCATTGGGTCCCGTGCGCTAACAGATGCGAGGAGGATGTGACGACGCTTCGGATGGGTTAGGCTGGGAGGCCTCATTACCCTACACTATGCTCCTTTTAGTACACAGAGCTATTGGCGGCTTTTTGGCTGTTTTGTTTTTTGGGATGGGTTAAGGTTCGGTTGATCTAATGTACGTATCGCTTGAAATACCCTTGCAAATGCTATCATTCGTTTCGCCTGATAAGTCCACCAACGCGGCAGGCCCGATTGGGTTGTAGGCGGCTTGCTGTGTAACCCCGCTTCCCCTCCTGTGATGCAGTAAGATGTGTATATTTGAAAGATTGCATTGCCGGCCCGATGGCGGTTGTAGGCGATATGCGGAATTGTATGCCTCCCTTTTTTTAAATGCAAAATAAAGTTTTTAAAAAGTTTGAAAAGTATTTAGTTTCTTGTATTTCCTTCAGATGCAATAGAAATGCTGACTTGATTGCATTGTAGCTATGAATATTATCACTGAAATTTCTTTCCTACAGTTTGAATAATGGACATTTTCTCTGTAACTAAAGAAAATGTATCAACCTTGTTCCAAGCTCAGAGGAGAGTGTGTTGAGCGGACATGACAAGTTGCAAATGTATTTCCTATTTCTGCAAGGAAGCGATATCGTACATTCTTAGAAAACAGTGATCATTGAACAAAGACATTACTTAGTTATTCTGTGCAGACGTACAAAGGTATAACTACTCCGTGGGAAAAGGATGTTGAGTTGCTTGCTGGCTATTTCTCTGGTGATGGCCGTTCTCCTCCCTATGGCTATTCTTTCCTTGCATATCCTGAACCTTGCATGCTGTCAGTTTGAACTCAGACTTACCCTGAACTGAACTCTCCTGATAACTTCTGCACTTTACTGGCTAGTGAAGTTGAGATTCTGGCTATTGTACGCTGTACTCTAGCATTCTATTGGGCTCATCTCGTGTTCTGATTCTGAAAATCTACAACCGATCTGTGGTTTGTATGATTCAGTATTGTAGATTGTAATTTGCAATGTACTTTCTCTCTCTCTGTCTCTCTTTCTCTCTCTCTCACACATGATGTTATTTTGATGATGTATTTGCTCTAAGCTGTGATATGTTGTGATTTACCTGTACTACCTAAGAATTACTGCTGTTAAATGATTCTAATGTCTTTTTGTGCTTTGACCATTCATCTTGAAGTTTAGATAAAAGTATTTGATGACTATTCTATGTGTTTTGTTTCCTTATTGATGATATTATTGATATTGTGAAAGTATTATTATTGCTTGACACTTCTTTATTTCAGGTCGTAATGAAGGAGTGGCTATCTGTCTCTAATTATCTATGTCCCTATTAGTTCTTATAAAGATCTATCGGAGGACCTTATGGTTGAGATTTATTGAAGAGTTTCTATGGGCCAAACTCTGTGTTATTGTGAATAGTTTGCTGAAGATTTTAGTTTCTGATAATGGTAGGTAGCACGTGACTGGGTTCACACAAATAATTACACACACTTCCGCTGGATCATTCTCACAGACTTTTACTGTTTTATATGTTTCCAGCTGTAAATGATTGTTTTTCCTTCCGTTCCATGAATATGTTGAAGCATGACTTCTCTTGTTCCATGTACAGTGCCCCTGTTGCCAAAGATGAGGGTGCTTCCTGAGACTGTAAATATAAAAATATAGCATAACTTTGGTGCATACTAAATAAACTTAAACCAAAGGTCAGGCAATCACCCTTGACTGGATTCAAAGGGGATGTTAAGAGCTCGCATGAGCAATGTCTTAGACTTAAAATGTATCATATAATGAAGGAAGCACTTAGGCAGATATGCCAAATGAGTTTGAAGATATTCGTCCATGAACTTGCTGGTTATCATGCTGGCCCTCGACTTTTCAGAGGACTAATGCACTAAATAGGCTCTATCTTGAACAGGAAAGCCTGGATCTAAATACTCAGAGTTACCTAACCTAAAGACCTTGTGACCATGGGGACAAGAAGGATGATTAAATACACACACATGTGTCTCCTGCATGCAAGCAATGACACAAAATGGCATAATGCAATTGCAATTCTGTGTAACATGAAACTCAGAAATGAGGCATATTTTGCTGGCAAAATTAATATTTTACCCAGACCAGGAGTCTATGCAATATTCATACCCTAAAATGTAGAAAAAAGACCACCATTATCCATTTTGCATGAACAAGACCCTACAAGTATTGTTTGTACCCGGATCATGCAGTTTCAGGTTAAAAACTTTGGCCTACATTTATCATTTTCTCATGCAACGCAGCAAGCCGCCATGTTGCGTTCCACCCATGGAACGCCTCTGTTAGGGCAGAGTAACGCAGGGCAACGATTTGCGCTGCGTTGCGTTACTCCAGATTTATCAAACCATGCAGGGCCACGCAAGGTGGCCTTGATTGCCTTAATAAATCTGACTTTAGTGCTACGTCGCCCTCGCCTCCCTTGGGGAGGGTGGTGGGCAAGGGTGACGCAACACTATGATAATTATGGGCAATGGTACCTACATATTGTGCCTGAATTCTGAATGTGTTTGGTCTTATGTTTGCCATACTGTGTTAAGCCCTAAAATGCATTGAAATGTTAAAAATCCTAAATGCCAGCGTCAAGCCTTTCTGGGACAATAGCAGAGGGCCATGATCGCACACGGTTAATTTATATGTAATATAGGCTTGGTAAGCTCAAGGGGAAAGGTGATGTTATCTCTAAGTATCTATACTGTCAAGGCCATTTTCGTCAAGTGGTATGAAATGTGTAACTGCTATTAGGCTGCAGGGAATGAAACCGTGGACAACATTAGATCAAAATGATAGAGAACATTTTCAACAACTGCCCTCTGCCCAGAAAGTCAAGGATAAAATACCGAAATTTCGCTCCTGTTGCCAAGGTATCATGTTTCTAGACTTGCTGCATTGCTTCTACTGCCTTTTATCTTCTAATTAGTGTACCTCATCTTGAAATGGCGTTCACTGTGTTTACAGTGTCCCAAGGTCCCCTTTAATCTGGGCCTATTTGCCATTCAAAGTGAAGTATTGAAAGGAAATTGTCAGTGCCGAGTTGTCAATATTAAATAGGAGAGGTAGATAAATTATGTCTGCCAATTGTTTGTTGCCGATGACATGGTGGTGGAGTTCTTTTCAGAAGAGATGCAAATTACTGGAGACTGAGATCTGCATATTTCCACCTTCTAATCCAGCAAAGAAAGAGGACTATGGCAATGAGTGGCCAACAGTGCAACTTCTCCCATTTGAGGAAATATGAATTTTTGTGATCAGTTATGTCCCCTATCTTAGACCCCAACGGCTCCATGTATATGCTACAAGTACATGTATGTTCCCTCCAGTTCCAGTTATGAAGACGCAAACACATGTGCGTCCACCGTCAACATGTCCTCTTTCAGATCTGCCATGAATGGGTCAGATATTCCATTCCTAAGTATGAAAGGCCACCGACTTTATGTGGTTCACTTTCCCCGTTTTACAGTTCAGGCGAGTAGGCCCTGAATCCTGTCATCAAGTCTTTTCCTGCCTCTTGTCTCTGAAAACTTCGGCCTGAGCCTGCATCTGTATCCATGAACTTTGTCCTACTCCCTGCGCGGCTAACGGTGCCTGACTTCGGCCTGTCTGCCTGCCAAAAAAACTGTCATACACCTTCAAGATTATCTGCTCCGCTCCTCATCCAATGCATTCCTGTCTAGTAGTTTAGGTAAACATTCTTCCAGCTACCGAGCGAAGAGCCCGGCCTTGCTGTCCTCGTGCAAGTAATTCATAGCCCCTGTTACTATGGAAGATTTCTGCCCTCGCATCTCATGTAGACACTTAGACGCTTGTACACGCACTAAGCAGTCAGTATAGAATAGATTCCGCCCGAGAAACCTTTCCTTTTGGATAACATAGTTCTTTAAACATAGGATGTTAGATATGATTCGGGATTAGGTTGACTTGACCCCCCAGACTTCTGTCTCCACATGTAGAGCTAAATGTCAAGTCCCCTTCACCCCCTAGTTGCACGTCAATCACACGTCATGCGGCTGCGCACGCATCTCTGCCAAATATTTCTGCTGACATTGCATGATTCCTTCATGGATCCACCCATTCGTGACATCACGCATAATGACGTTTTCTAGTTACGCCTAGTTACGCCTATTTCTAGTTACGCATGCATATCTTTACCTATTTTATCAGCTGTTACGCCTCCTGCATCTGTCTCATTGTAATGCCTTTTCTATAAAAATGCTTACTTGTCAATAATGTATTGCCCTTCACTTCCTGAACCTCCGTGGTGATGGAACATGTTGCCTACAATTCGAATTGTACAAGGAATAAAGTCCTTTCAGAACCTCTAATACCACGGATTCTGCCTCTCATTTTACTGAGTTATTCTTAATAGTTTTCCGCATCAAAAATAGTACAGGTAATTAAAATATTTACCACATAAATTGGCGCCCGAACAGGGACACTTTCTCATCTCACGCGCCGGCGGTGCGTTGCAGGCCCGGTCTCCTGCCACAGCTGGACGGACAACAACGCGTACCCGCAGGATTTCCTGTATCTCCCTCCGGCCAAGCGGGGGCGACTGAGGCTGCGATCAACACCCAGACGAGGCGGTGAGAAGTGCGAAGTATCCCGACCAGAGCCTAGCAGAGAGAGCAAGATCCGAGGTATACAGAGGCCCACCAGGTACCGAAGTTCCGAAGTCCCGAAGTTCCGCGTCGAGTCCAGTCCGGTCCAGTCCAGTCCAGTTCAGTTCCGAGGCCTTCCGTTCCGAGCTACCCGGTGAGTACCGTTGCCGGGGAGGCGTTTAGACGTGCACATAAGTCGTGCCGGTCAAGACGGGTTTGGGTACACAGATCCGGTCTGCACTGTTTTAGCAGTGTATCTGTACTGTTTAGCAGTATATCCAGTATGTCTCGTATATAATTCAGTATTATCTAGTATTAAGTATTATGCCGGTAACTAGTTTTCTTCTAATCATTATTGTTCGTCAAATGTTAAAAGTTAAATGTTAAATGTTTTAATATGTTTTGAATATTGTGGTATGAATGACTGTTCATTATTGTGTTTATCGTATTAAGTGTGTTTCATATTAAGTAACCAGTTCTCAAAATGCCGCTCTTCTCGAAATTAAGACAGATTAAAACTAGAAAAGGGGTACTCGAAGAAGCTGTTCCCATTCCTCCTAGGGACACTCCAGGGTACTTCATGTATCATAAACATGGCCTAGACGCCGTATTATTTCTTGATTTATGGGTGGACTACACCAAGGAATTACCAGAAAGTCAGAGGTGGCCCGCAGCTGGGACCTGGGATGCGGATTGCATCATGAAAGTAGAAGAAGAATTATGGAAAAGGAAAGCTAGACAATCACAGAAAGATGCCATTGAATTATGGCGTAAAGAATCATATAGACGTACAGAAAAAGCACTCAGACAGGAAGAGAAAAGTAAGGAGAATCCAAATAAAGCCCAAGAAAATCTCCTAATTGAGGAAGGAACCCGAGTAAAATCAGAACAAGTAGATAGACAAAGAAACGCCCTTATGAATGGTATGTATCCTCTTCTGGCCGAGGGGTTACCTAAGGCTACCCCGGAAATACCAAAAGATTTGCCACCTCCATTGTTTCCGATAAAAGTACATCCCAAAGGGCATCCCAAAACCGCAGAAGATGTTTTCCTTTCCTCTTATTTAGATGACGCAGCTCCCGAGTATGTTAACACCGCACCACATAGACCGCTTACCGATGGTACACAACGCCAAGATCATCCGCCTGTACCTCCGCAACAACAAACTCTGACAAACATTCCGACATCCACATCTGTTTCTACTGTTTTTCCCGCATCTACGGTTTCTGTCTTACATCCAACAAATCCTTTCACGCCCAGCACCTCAGATGGTGCTACAGGAGGTACGACAGACATTTTTTCTACACCACCCAGAGGAAATAAACTTTCGCTTAGAGAATTAGCACACCAACGTACGCCCAAATTAGCAACTCCCGACATGCTTAAGGAACTTCTAGTAGATTGTGGATATGATCCTGTGCCCGGTAAACGGGACGAAATGCTGCTGTCATCATTACGTATCCGACGAGCTGCAATATATTTAACGAAGCTACCAGGAATGACTACACATTTAGAAAATATATATCACTTTGTTCAGACAGGGCGAGGTCCTGAAAGTATTAGCAGAGCCATGGAGTACCAGAAAGCAGAGGTACAGGGGCAACTGTTACGTTTCCTTATAAACTGTGTAATCAGAAATCAAGACCGACCTGGGGTAAATCCGGAAGAAATGCAAAAACTTGTCACTTGGGGACAGAATATATCAGAAGGAAGACATGATAGACAGTTATGTATAGTAGCTATGTACCGAAAGATCCGCAAAGAAATAGAACGAATACACGAAGAAAGATTAGAGGTAGACGAGCATGAACTAAACAGAGAGGAGGGGGAAGAATCAGGAATGCCAACAGGACACGTGGACACGATGGCTTATGTAGGTAGAGGAAGATTTTCTAATAATACTAGATGCTTTAATGATTCGGTACGTCCGATACGTCCAGAAAATAATAGAAATTTCCAAACACCTATAATAAATATAAGATCTCCCGAACATTTGTTCCAAGCCGCTGACAACTTACTCCGAGAACGGAGGGGATATCATATACTTGATTCAATGGATGAACAAGAATTAGCTAGATCAGCAGTACTATGGGCTGACAGCCCCGGAAAATACAGTGATGATGCACTAGCTCGCACGTTTTTGAACGTTACCCCAGATGAACAGCGTTTAGCTGGTATATACATGATCCAACATCTCCTTATATTATATAAAAGCCAACACTCCGATCCTGGTCCTTTACCTGATATATTGACTGCATTACTCACGAATAAATGGAGAGGTTCAGGTACTGATTTAATTAGAGAAATACTAGAATACAGAAACCAGTATATTCTTTCTGTATGCCCAGAACATGTCTCACTGCCCATCAAGGAAAGAACGACGTATTATTTGGATAGACAGAATCCCTTACGTGAAGTGCACCCAATAAAAGGTGATGACAATGAGTTTAAACGTGTATTTGTATACACACCCATATCTAAAATGGAACTATTAGAAATGAAGAAAGTGGTACCCAGTCATGACAAAGATCCGGCGGGTTTCCACCGTGAGATTAAAGACATGTTACTCATGGGAGAATATACCTACCCCGACATTATGAAAATATTGAAAGTATTAATGCCTGCTGGCATTTACGAAAAACTCAAGGAAAAAGATTGGGAGGTGGGAGACCAAAAGATAGATTGGACAGCATTAGAAACAGAAGAGAAGGCCCGAGCCCCAGGTTCAGGGCTTGGGGACAAGACTAAAGTGTTACCAGGTTTACTAGTACAGGTACTGCCACGTTTATTAAGTACGAAAAAGGAAGACTGGGGTGCAATCTCAGCCTGTAAACAAAAGCAAGATGAAGACACTAGTGATTTCTATTCTCGATTCGAAAAATGTTTTGGTATAAATAGTGGCCTAAAAGCAAGTAGCGAATCATATCCACATCTGTTTGTGACAAAATTAGTTGAAAATTCCCTGCCCCAAGTTAAGAATAGAGTATTGAAATTCGAGAGTACCTGGCAAGGTAACACCCCGTCACAAATGTTACAGATGTTACAATATCACCATAATAGAATTAGAGAGGAACAAGACCATGAACAAAGACGCATGAAAGACACAAAAATGAAAATGCTTGTTGCCCAGTCAGTTCCAGTTGACGGTCATAAAAAGGGTATGACACAGTCCAGTGATTCAGCAGGTCCTGTGAAAGGGACATGCAACTATTGTAAGCAGCCAGGTCATTATATACACGATTGTCCAGTCTTAAAACACAATATCGCCACAGGTATAACAAAGGAAAGACCACGGCCACCTAGACAGGATCAGAACCAACAAGGAGTCCCTCAGCATGCACAGTCCATGCCAGCTCCACAACAGTCCATGCCAGCTCCACAAGCGCAGCCTATTGCTGCCACACAAGCAACGACACAACAGATGTACCAGTATGCACAATATGACTATCCTGACTATCAACGATACGCATGAAACAGCCTAGAGAGGGAAGTTGGCTTACCCCTTATCGAGGTCCCTGTAGATCAAGAGGGACCTTATGTGCACAGTGAACTATTAGGCCAAGATAGAAAATTTTTACTTGATACAGGGGTAAGCAGAACAACAATACGACGCAGTGAAGTTCCAGGGGCACCCCTCTCAGGCTCACAGAATATTTCCCTTGGTTTTTCAGGAAAACCTATCATTAATGAAGTATCACAACCCCTTCCACTTACGATTGGTCCCTTGACACGAACTACAGATTTATTGCTTACTAAATCATGTCCGGAAAACCTGTTAGGTATAAAAACATTGAAAGCTCTAGGAGCTATAATATGTTGTTCTCCGGAAGGAGTAAGATTATTTTTACGTGATTTCAAAGGACACTAAGTGTCCCGAGACATGGATCACCGACTGCAGAATTTACCTACACACTTATGGGCACAAGGCCCCACTGATGTTGGTGGCATGAACATTACACCATACCGAGTCACACTTAAAACAGGAGTAGTATTACCACGAAAACGACAATACAAGTTACCTCCAGATGCTGTGGTGGCTTTACTGCAAATCATTGACGAGCTTATTTCCCAAGGAGTGGTTGTGGAAACCAACTCCAATGTATGTAATTCCCCGATAATTCCGATTCTTAAACGAACTGATCCAAAAGCCCCGCCAGTATATCGATTAATTATTGATCTGCGCGAATTAAATAAATGCATTGTACCACAATACCCCGTGGTCCCAGACATCTCTTCATTACTGACAGCCATTGACTCCAAAGCAACGTTCTTTACTGTAATTGATCTCAAGAATGCTTTTTTCAGCGTCCCGATAGATCCGGAAAGCCAATACTTGTTCGGATTCAGTTTGAATGGACGAAGTTTTAAATTCACACGCGCACCTCAAGGATTCACAGAAAGCCCCAGCATCTATAGCCAAGCACTAAAACGAGAACTTGACAGTATCCACATGCCAGTTAACACAGCCTTGCTTCAATATGTCGATGATCTGCTGATCACCGCTCGAAGTGAACCTGAATGTGAAAAAGCGTCACTGACGGTTTTACAATTTCTGGCCGACAAGGGGCACAAGGTGTCCCCTTCTAAGCTGCAATTCTGTGTCCAGCAAGTTGTTTATCTAGGGCACTCGCTGTCCAAGGAGGGAAGGCAGCTTACACCCGACCGCATCCAGTTAATTACTAACATGCCACCACCCAAGACACAAAAGGAGGTGCGGGCTTTTATAGGCCTCACTTCATACTGTAGGCAGTGGATCCCTCAATATGCATTTCTAGCAAAACCACTCATCCAGTTGACAACACAGGAGGCAGCCACATCGACTGTCCTCCCTTGGACTCAAGAACATACACACGCCTTTGAAAGCTTAAAGAAAGCTTTATGCCAAGCACCTGTCTTAGCAACACCATGTTACAGTAAACAGTTTACACTCTTTGTTACAGAACGCGAAGGTACTGCCTTGTCAGTACTCACACAGGAACAAGCAGGATCACTCAAACCGTGTGCTTACTTTTCTAGCACATTAGATCCCGTAGCTCAAGCTCTTCCTGCGTGCCTGAAATCAGTGGCAGCGACAGCTTTAGCAATCAGACAAAGCGATTCTATAGTATTAGGACATCAATTGACAGTACAAGTACCACACGCAGTAGAGGTTCTCTTGAACCGAACACAAACACAACACTTGACTATAGCGAGACTCACGGGTTATGAATTAACATTGTTTCAGCCACACATAGAAATCAGACGTTGTAGTACATTAAATCCTGCCACACTTTTGCCAGTAAACGGAAAAGACCCACTAGCACATGATTGTAGTGAAGTTATTACTATCACGACGAAACCCAGACAAGACTTGACAGATGTCCCATTGTCAGATCCAGACCTGACGTTGTATGTAGACGGTTCATGCATGAGAACAAGTACAGGAGAGTTAGTGGCCGCTTATGCAGTCACAACAGAAACTGAAGTTATTGAAACAAATTGTATTAACACTTTGTCAGCTCAAGCAGCAGAGCTCATCGCTCTGACACAAGCCTGTATTCAAGCCACAAATAAGAAAGTTAACATATACACAGATTCACGTTATGCATTCGGAGTCGTCCATGACTTCGGCGTGCTGTGGCGAGAGAGAGGGTATTTAACTTCTCACGGTGCCCACATCCAACACGGATCCCTCATTCAAGCCCTATTAGACGCGATTCATCTACCTACTGCAATATCGATTATGAAATGCAAAGCCCATACAAAAGTTACCGATATCATTTCTCAGGGTAATGATTTAGCCGACAGAACAGCCAAACAGACTGCTCAGAATCAGACTCATACAACTGACACGACAAAGACAATAGTTCCGACACCAACATGTTGCATGACAGTTAAGGATCCCGCTCTTGATGTAATTGACATACAGACACATGCTACACCAGATGAAATAAAGAAATGGACTGAATTAGGAGGGATCCAAACGGATCAAGGATGGATGACGAAGGGAAAATCTATATGGTTTCTCCCCGATTCAATGGTTCAAGTTATCATTAACACAATACATAGTCCAGCGCACCTAGGAGAAAAAGCTATGCTAGACAGTATTCAACACATTTGGTTCAACAAACACTTGCGAGCAGCAGCTAAACAAAAAGTTCGTACCTGTATGATATGTTGTCAGTTTAATCCAGGTAAAAGCATCCCCGTAGAGCAGGGTGGATTTCAACCTCCTGATCACCCTTTTGAAGTCCTCCAGATGGATTATATCCAGATGGAACGATGTCGAGGATTCAAATATGTCCTCGTAGTTGTATGCGCTCTTTCCCGTTGGACAGAGGCGTATCCCGTCTCAGATTACACTGCCCCGACTACTGCCAAACAGTTAGTTTGAGAATTCTTCCCACGATATGGTTTACCACGTGTTGTATACTCAGATAACGGCCAGCCGTTCTCATCCGAATTAATGAAACACGTTTCACTTTTGTTAGGCTATCAATGGAAATTTCACTGTGTCCGACACCCCGAGGCAGCAGGTCTCGTGGAACGCCATAATCAAACCCTGAAAATTAGATTGTCCAAAATATGTAGAGAAAAAGGAGTCGATTGGATAGTAGCCTTACCAATTGCACTCTTTTATATGAGAATGGTAGCACATTCTCGAACAGGGCTATCCCCGTACGAGGTGATCTTCGGTAGACCACCAAATATGTGGGGGACGCCTATACCTCGCAAAATCACTGATGTTGACTGTAATATGCTGACAGATTACCTGGCTTCCTTGATGTCTGCACTACAATCTTGTCGTTCACAGGTAGCTGCAGCCTTTCCCGATAACACCGAGGTAAAACCCCATGACGTAGTTCCCGGGGACTTGGTGCTAGTCCGAAATTTTGACCGGAAGACTCAGCTGGATCCTAGGTGGAAATCGCCGCAACTCGTGCTGCTAACGACGAGGACAGCTGTGAAGATCGAAGGTCGCAAAGGATGGTTACATTCGAGTCATATCAAGAAATTTCATGGACTACCATCTGATGTGAACATTACGCCCTGCATTCCCTCACAGACTGATTCAAAACTCCCTTTGGTTGAAAAGACTGAAAACGAACTCTATAAACTAAAATTAAGGTCTAATAAGTCAGACAATTTGATTGTTTAAGTCCTCTCTAAGGTGAAGCGGTTGAATTTGTCCCTGACATGTATCCTCTAGACCTGAATAGAGAAAGAAATCGGAAGATGCAGTTGAAAAAGCATGCGTATTGTAAATCACTGCGTAGTCATTGCACAGTAACGTTATTAATTTTGTTTTTTCTAAGTTTTCTGATCATCATTGTCAGCATACTATTGCACATGTATTACCCTATCCTCAAGCATGATCACAATGTTACTGCTGAACATTCTTTTAGCGAATTACCTCCGCATGAATTGTCTTATAGATTTGCGCTGCGCAATAACACTTTCATTAGTATGTTACATCATTCCCATCAGACCAGCAATGCTACAAATTGTTGGATATGTGGCCGACTCCCTCCCTATCAGAATTATAAAGGAGTTTTGCCTCTCTTTCCATATCCGTTCACACATAATGGCTCCTGTGGAGCATGGTTTAGTTTAATTAATTCCTTAGATTCAAACTCGGTAGTTTATCAAGACAATTGGGTATGGGGAAACCTGAACCTAGTTTTACTCAAAGTCTGCTACCCTAACAAGGAGGGACTTCCCAAAAGAACAGGAACTGATCTAGAAAATGAAGTATATGGATTAGGTAATTTTACACTTAACCTCATGATCCTGAACGTTGAATCCGAAGCTACACCAATCTTGCCCGCCATGTCAGTATTCCCAGTAAAAGGGGAATTATGTGTGAGAAAGAATGGTTCCATACACATGGGCCATAGTAAATGCACCACTGTAATAAAATTCAGTGATCAAGGCAAGTCCACATTTAGAGCTTCTCGTCATTCCTATTTTATATGTGGCCAGACCGCATATACACGCTTACCTCTAGATTGGGATGGCACCTGTTACATAGCATTCCTTCTGCCACCTGTTTTCCTAGCCCCTCCTGATTATCATAGGAACATCCATTTAGTACACACTAGACAGCAGAGAGATATCCCAATTGTCGATTACACAGAAACGACATGGGAACAATACACAGATTTCAACAAAGGTCTCTTTCCCTACTTAGGTGTTGTCACTAATAGTAAGCTGATACGTAGATTAAATAGGACCCTTGAAGCCGTAGTAAATGAAACTATTTCCGCCTTAGGCAACTTAACAGAGGAGCAGTCTGCGATGCGGATTGTTGTTCTTCAAAATCGTCTTGTCCTTGACGTCATCCTGGCCGATAGGGGCGGAGCTTGTAGGGTCATCGGATCAAGTTGCTGCATATTCATCCCAGAAAACTCGCCATCTGTATATAAAGCTATAACTCACCTTCATAAAATTGTAAGCCAGATACACCAGAATCCAGGCACCTGGACTTGGTCCGGTTGGTTTTGGAGCGTGTTGTCAGCCTGGGGATGGAGAATACTATCCTTCCTAGGTATTGGCTTCCTCATACTATTCAGTTGCTGCTTATGTCTACAATGTGGGCCAGCGATTTGTGGTCTGTGTGCCACATCGTGTATCCCACATCCAAGTTTTCGTTCACAATACCGGATGAAGAAAGAAGAACAAATGATGTTATATGAACAGATCGATGGATTGATGAAGATTGATATCTCCTGAGGGTCCGTAGGGGACAAGGAGGGAATGAGGAAATATGAATTTTTGTGATCAGTTATGTCCCCTATCTTAGACCCCAACGGCTCCATGTATATGCTACAAGTACATGTATGTTCCCTCCAGTTCCAGTTATGAAGACGCAAACACATGTGCGTCCACCGTCAACATGTCCTCTTTCAGATCTGCCATGAATGGGTCAGATATTCCATTCCTAAGTATGAAAGGCCACCGACTTTATGTGGTTCACTTTCCCCGTTTTACAGTTCAGGCGAGTAGGCCCTGAATCCTGTCATCAAGTCTTTTCCTGCCTCTTGTCTCTGAAAACTTCGGCCTGAGCCTGCATCTGTATCCATGAACTTTGTCCTACTCCCTGCGCGGCTAACGGTGCCTGACTTCGGCCTGTCTGCCTGCCAAAAAAACTGTATTTCACCTTCAAGATTATCTGCTCCGCTCCTCATCCAATGCATTCCTGTCTAGTAGTTTAGGTAAACATTCTTCCAGCTACCGAGCGAAGAGCCCGGCCTTGCTGTCCTCGTGCAAGTAATTCATAGCCCCTGTTACTATGGAAGATTTCTGCCCTCGCATCTCATGTAGACACTTAGACGCTTGTACACGCACTAAGCAGTCAGTATAGAATAGATTCCGCCCGAGAAACCTTTCCTTTTGGATAACATAGTTCTTTAAACATAGGATGTTAGATATGATTCGGGATTAGGTTGACTTGACCCCCCAGACTTCTGTCTCCACATGTAGAGCTAAATGTCAAGTCCCCTTCACCCCCTAGTTGCACGTCAATCACACGTCATGCGGCTGCGCACGCATCGCTGCCAAATATTTCTGCTGACATTGCAAGATTCCTTCATGGATCCACCCATTCGTGACATCACGCATAATGACGTTTTCTAGTTACGCCTAGTTACGCCTATTTCTAGTTACGCATGCATATCTTTACCTATTTTATCAGCTGTTACGCCTCCTGCATCTGTCTCATTGTAATGCCTTTTCTATAAAAATGCTTACTTGTCAATAATGTATTGCCCTTCACTTCCTGAACCTCCGTGGTGATGGAACATGTTGCCTACAATTCGAATTGTACAAGGAATAAAGTCCTTTCAGAACCTCTAATACCACGGATTCTGCCTCTCATTTTACTGAGTTATTCTTAATAGTTTTCCGCATCAAAAATAGTACAGGTAATTAAAATATTTACCACACATTGGTGGGGTAAAACAGCGAATCAGATTGAATTGCCATTTAATCATTGCCTCCTTAAAGGGGAAGGCAACATGGAGGCTCTTGAGTTTTAATTGTAATGGCGGATTTATGGAAAATGGTATCAGGTGATTTATAGGTGTTAAGGGTAGTTCAACATGCAAATGAGAAAGAGAGGTAGAAAGAGAACTAGAGATCGAAACTGTTTGTTTTTGTGTATGTGTACACATGTGTGTGTATGTGCACGTGTGTGTATGTGTACATGTGTATGCGCGCGCAAGTTTTCTTTACTACATGTGTGTCTTTGTATGCATGTACCACATTGAAAACTCATTAAGAGTGGCCCAGGGATATGAGAACCCTATGCATACACCTGTTTACCCAGGGAAGCAGTTGGCACCTAAGTACTTCATTAAACTATTGACTTATTTCAAAGAGGATGGTTATCCTATTTAGCAACACCACACATCTAAGAATAAGTAGCTGGCTCCATTTTCCCAAATCACACGATGTTTATGACTTGCCGAGGGGATGAAAGAGAGTTCCAAACTAAGGATAGAACCACAAATCACCATGATTTTAGTTAGAGGGTTATCAAAAATGTGAATGGAGCATTTTAAGAAATGCACACACAGGATGTGCTTCGGGATGACAAATTTCAGTCACTTGATTTCTAGTGGCCAATTTTGGAATGCACCCTGACTATGATACTCAAATAAGTGATATTAAGCTCGTCGAAGGGTGATCATACTTGCTGCATAGCTAATAAAAGCGGAATCATGGGGATTAGATGAGGGATTTGTCAGAAATGTTTTATTGGGTTGGAAAATTCAGGCATGTTAGACCTGCCATTTTTACATTGTAAGTCTGAAAATGTCATTTTTAGAAAGTTGGCATTTCTTACTTTAGCCATTGGTGCCTGCTGCCTATCTCTAAAAACACATCTAGGATGGGGGACAGCTAGGCTTTGTGCATTTCCTCTAGACAGCAGCACGCAATGGGTGCTTAGGTATGACTTGATGGGTCTTAATGGGCCATTAACTGATTTGGTTGGGGGCGGAGCTGAGCATTGGCTCACTTACACCTGAATAGGCAATGTCCTGTCCACACACAAAGGGCTACATACCCTCTGTAGGAGCCAGGACAGGTAGGGCAGGGACTCTGTTCACTTCAAAGGCCTCTCTTTGAAGTCTCCCCCACTTCAAAGGCAAAACTGGCTATGTGTACTAGACCCCTTCCACCACCAACTCAGTACACTTCTGGATCTGTAGATACTCTACCAGGAAGGACTGCTGTGCTGCTGAATGGAAAATCACTCTGCTGGACTCTGCTGGACTCCTGCTCTGCTGTGCTGACCTGCTGCCTGCCCCTCCTTGCATAGGAGTGAGAATGGCTGGAACTGCATCACTTCAACCCAGAACCAAAGTGACTCAATGGGCTTGCTGGCTAGCCTCCTGTTTCAAGTCTCAGTGACATCAAAGACTTCCAATCCATCTGCCTACAGCACCGGACTCTGCCCCCTGATAGTCTTGCCCTGACAAATGGTGCCAACCCCGTCCTGGTCCCTTGGAAGTGGGTATAAGTGCTGCAACTGACAAAATCCATGCATTGCTGTCATTATACTACTTGGAACTGGTGCATCAATGCATCACCGCTGCTGCGAGGACCGAAGACAGGTCATCTCCATCGACGCATCAGCACTGTTGCAAGGTTCGAGGACGTCGCATTGCAGAGAGTGCAGCGCATTGCCTCCATTGCCAATTAATCTCCAACTTTGCATGACTCAGAGTCAATGCATCGCCTACATCCTAAGGATCGATGCAGATGCATTGCCTCCTTTCCTCCTTGCATCTCGTCCTCGAAGTTGATGCAGTCCCGAAACAAGGTACTGTTTCAGCAGGCCAATGCTGGTTACTGTATCCGACGGATGCTCCATCGCGGTCGTCCTGAACTTTTGGATTTGACCCGGTTGGTGCTTAATGCTTTTAAGCACTACATTTCAGTTTATTCTCAAAAAATAGTTCATAATTCTGGTTATACTTTTGGTATTTTTGTCACTGTGGTATTCTTTCATTCACTAACTTAAGCTCCATTCTTCTAACCAGATCTTTTGTGTGGTGTTTTCACTGTTTTAATGTGTGAAGGGTTGCACAAATACTTTACACACTGCTTCTTAGGTTAAGCCTGACTGCTCTGTGCCAAGCTACCATAGGGTGAGCACAGGTTAATATAGGGTGTGTATCTGACTTACCCTGTCTAGGATGTGGTTCCCGCTTGGAAAGAGGGCATACCTCTGCTAATCAGAGACCTAATTTCTAACAGGGGTTAACTTCAGGTCTAGAGCAGAGGAATCTAGCTCTTCAGATAAGATGAAGGTGTGCCATTTTGCTTCTAGGTTGAAGAAGTGATTAGTGTGTAAGTACACAAGTCCCTGTGCTTTAACAAATTTGATGGAAGATAGAGCCCGACCATGAGTTTGGAGTAATGGGATTAATCTAACAGGGAGTCTGCATGGAGCTGAGCCACTTGGCCCAGTACTTATGATGATTTCGACCATAAGTCCGGAATTTTTGGAAGTCTCGTAACTTGCAAGTGCTGGACACATTGACCCTTTCCATCTCCAGATAAATGCTTCTAACCTCTACACTGCTTTCTTGTGATCTCTCTTTAGGTCTGTGGATGCCTACAATGCTGATGTACCAGCAGGAGTCTAGAGCAGTTTCCCAATTGTTTTTTAAATATCTCTACTTATTACAAGAGAGTACATGCTGGAAGTTCCATGAAGATTTGGAACCTTGTGGGATTTCTGCAGGGCACTAGAAATGAGTGTAGAAAATTAAGGAGTACATCTCAAACGTTCCAGTATGAGGAGACATTATATGATCTTCTAGCTTATAGACACACAGAGTTTTTTATCAATTGTTTTCCAACCTACTAGATTTGTGTTTTTTTTTTACCTCCATTTTACTGGTTTCAAATAGGCTATTCCAATTATGTCCGACTACCTAGTTTATGACAAGGCTTGGACTGTGGGTAGAGTTTAAAAACTAGAATGCAGCTACTTCTTGTTGGCTAAAAATTAAAATATTTCACCATGTACCTCAAATCTTACTCCTCATTCATATCGTTGAAGGATCGGCTTTAGGTCTGCACCTGGCACAGACCTTGGCCGGAGGCGAGGGGGGGTTGGTGGTGGGAGGAGGCTGTTCAGTTTTGAAAAATAACTTATTTGTTTAAAAGCACATGCTGCAGATGTCCTTGTGTGTCCAACAGTTTTCTGGCAACAATAATAAATGTCTAAATAACTCTGGTGAATAATGTTCCTGCTGGAGAGACATTGGTGTTTTTTTCTAGTGGCAGTTTTGACTCATTCTATACTAGCACAGAGGGTTAATGTGCCTGCTGCAAAGAACGTGTACCATGCAAATCACAGAACTGAGTGTGAGTGAACTATGAGTGGCACTCTAAAAAATGAAATGTATGTCAGAGAGGACTATGAAGAGGAGATGGGCACTGTGGTAGTGACGGAAGGTCATGGAGCAAGTCATGGATGGGCACCAAAATGTTTGGTGCACTAGGCGCAACCAGCCCTAAAGCTGGCCCTCTCTCTTTGTGAGCTTTGTTAGAAGGGTGGTAGTGGAAGGTGGTGAAACATGGATCAGGAGTCTTAACGCGGGAACTGGGGTTAATCTTACAAGGAGGCTTTCTTGAAATCTGCAACATCCTGTGAATAAAGGTCTCCTGACACTTCGAAACCCAATGCCTTGCAAGCCTCTTGATGAACTGAAGGATGCAGATTTAAGCAGCACAGAGAAAATATCTGACAGCTAATTGCAGAACTATATTTAGCCTAGAGATTTGGAAAGCAGGCGTTTAGCTTTATTGACATTTGAAATATCAAAACTGGTGAAAGGAGGGAGCAGTGAGTAGAGGGAGAGGTGAGAGGACGAGAAGTAGAGGGTAGAAGGGGAATAAAGAGGGGGAGGCAAAAGGGAATAAAAGAATAAAGAATGAAAATGTGTAAGAGGTAAAATAGGAAGTGGCACAGTTGGAAAAAATACAAGAGAAAAGAACTCCATGAGGATGGTTTTCAGGGAGAAGAAGCGGAATGAGGTAGAGTCATAAAATAGAATGTATATTTGAGCAAGAAAAGCAGTGATCCTGGTGAGAGGTGAGTGATATGAACAGAGGGGCTTATTTACAAGCCCATTGCTTCACCAGTGCATCACTTTTTTGGACACACCTGCGCAGTGTGCCTACCCAGACGTTGTTCCAGTGCTCACTAGTTTCAAGCTAGTCTGGCTGATGAAGGGTGATGTCCAAAAACCGGTCCCAGGATGCTTGTTTCTGGTCCAGGGAGGACCTGGCTTGGCAATTTGGGCTGGACTGTTCCCACAAGGAACAGGGTCAATACTGATTTGCATATGGCTGGGTCCAATCTGGGGCGGTGTGGTGAGCAAAAGAATGATGGATTTAACCCAGATCCTTGTGACTGGGGGTGAATGTTTGCATTGTCCAGCATTCTGTCCATCAATTGTTTCTTTTGCATATGTCGCCCTAAGTGTGAAGGGTATGCCCAAATATGGGTCCCGTGCTCACTACACCACTGGTTTCAAGCTAGCCTGGCTGATGAAGGGTGATGTCCATAAAACCGGTCCCAGGATGCTTGTTTCTGGTCCAGGGAGGACCTGGCTTGGCAGTTCTGGCTGGATTGTTCCCACAAGGAACAGGGTCAAGGCTGATTTGCATATGGCTGGGGCCAAACTGGGGTGGTGTGGTGAGCAAAGGAATGATGGATTTAACCCAGATCCTTATGACTGGGGGTGAATGTTTGCATTGTACAGCATTCCTTCCGTCAGTTGTTTCTTTTGCACAACCATGTTTACAAGGCACACATAAAGTCAACCTGTGTGGTTTTTCATGGCCTTGTAAATATTGCCGCCTTTCACGCATTACTCTGCGTGAAAGGTGCTTTCGATGGGTGTTGCTGTGGATGTTCCCATGCAACATCCATGGAACCTGATGCATTCCCAGATTTACAAGGTTTCACAAACCTGGGAATATGTCAGATTCCTACACCTCCCCATGGGATGCGTAAGGGAGGTGCAACGTGGAGAAATACCTTTATTTCTCCTAGTTTTTTCTTTATCTATGTGAAGAAAGAGGAAAACACCTCCTGTGTTTGTTTCTGTGCAGTAAGGTGTCCCTTCCTGCATAAAAACAATCACCGCTACAAAGCAGACACCCTTGCACCATGAAGCAAGGGTACCTGCGTTGTCGCATGGCAGCCCATTCTGGGCCAGCACATGGGAAACAGACAGGAATGTGCAGTATCTTATAGATATGGTGCATTCCTGCCCTTTTCTTTGGGTGCAAGGTAGCACAGCAGGATGGCTTGATATGCTGCTGTGTGTCAAAATGTTATAAATGAAGCCCAGAGAGTGTTTAAGATAGTAATAGGTAGTGATACTGGTAGAAAAAGACAAATTGTAAGAGAGGGGGAGTTGGAGTGGGGTTATAGTTTTAGGGAGAAAGGCATCGAAAGAGAGAATGTTAAAACATTTATCAGTCATTAGGGAAACAAGAGGTAAGAGATTTTGTGGCTAAATAGTACAGATATGGAGAAAATAAGAGAAGTGATTGATGGGCTGTATAGAGATTTGAAAAATGTAGGGAGATGAGTAGTAATTTGGAGGCAGATGTATAACAGCTAAAGGAATAGGAAGAGGTAAACGGAAGCATCAGCTCTTCTTCCATTATTAGGGAGTTGGAACGGCTGCTGAGGCATCGACATCATGTGTGTGTTTGGGGGTAAGGAAACATGAGTAGTATAGTGTTTCAAGGAGATTTTGTATAGAGTTCCATTACTAGTGTGGAATGTGAGAGGTTAGTGTACCTCACAACCATAAAGGATAGAACGACTTGTAGAGAGATAGGAGCTAAAGGTTATAGTTAATTTGTGGAGAATCAAATCTTGAATATGTGCACACTCTCTAAAGACAACACAGCCCATCACAACGAATAAACATTTAGAGTAAATTCTGACGCATTTGCGTCCTAGAAGTGATGCAGTGAAATCTCATAGATTTCACTGCGTCACTTCTACGAGGCTTACTTGCGTCAAAACGCCCACCCTGCATACATTATACCTGGTGCAGGTATAATGTGGCGCAGGGGTTTACAAAGTGACGCATCTACCTAGATGCGTCACTTTGTAAATATGATGCAACATGGCGCATTTTTTACGTCACTGGTGTGTCACAAAAAGTGACGCACCGGCGGCGCAAAAGTGACGCAAGGGCTCATAAATAAGCCCCATAGTGTTCAGCAAGAATCAAAACACAGTTGTAAAATCTGGTGACTCACTGAGTAATCTGGGTTTTCAGGTAGCAGGCTCCCGTAGGGCTTCCCTAGAAGACACGTGAGAAAGGAACACATTTACTACTGTTTTTGATGCAGTGAGATGCTGAGTGAGTCACTGTGTAGTGCTGGTGAACACTGGTGGACTGATAAGCAGGGTCAAAGTGTTTTGGGGTGCCTTGGCATGGGAGACATTCAGAAGTCTCCAGTGATGCCTTAAGGGCGTAACCCCTCAAAAGGTCTTTCCTCTTGGGTGTTGTTGAGTGTGCGACTCCCAGTTGCATTCCTGTATCTCACATGCAGTAAAAGCCTGACTACCTTCCTATCTTGCAGACCAGTGAGAATGCAGAAAAACAAGAGACCATAACAATGGGGCTCTGTTAGAAAATGATTCATTATTTGTGTGGTCTGCACATGCAATGGGTCTACATTTGTACTTCACTGGAAACAAAACACTCCATTGTAGCGCTTGACTCTCACAGGGTAGCGAAGCAGAGCAGTCAAATGCCTACTCAAGGTAGGTGGTATGGGCTAGTAATAACCATTCTCAGATACACAATAATAACACTCAATAAATGATGGTCCTGTCAGTGCGTTTTCTCTTGAATAAGGATAAAATAAATGTAATACACACACACTACTCAATACTATGCAGCAATATACAAATAAGTTATAAGAAAGAAGGCTACCAGTAGTTCCTCAGGGAGAGGAAAGAGGTGGAGATGAATCGGTAAATTTAGCCTGGAAGGACTACATGTATACTATGTGTAAAGTGGGTAATCCTTTTGTTGGATTTTAATGCCCTCACACACCCTTTCAGGTGTCATGCTTCATCATCTGGGCTGCTCCTCGTCGGGCCGGCGGTGCAATGCCTAACGGGCTCCCTAAAAAGGGGCACTTTATCGGAGTTCTTCTAATCCAACAGCCGTCAGGTGAAGTGCGGGTGTGTGGGCCTAAGTGTTGTAGATACAAAAAGTGAATTAAAACAGGGTCGAAAGTACCAGTGTGGAAAATCTATTTATTTTAATGGTCTCCTTCCCTGGTTAAAAAGGTGTATGTAGCACTAGGTAGAGTGTAATGTCTCTAGTTGTAGTGCATGGGATTGGTGGTCAACATGTTTCTCGCAGTGAGCACGTGCGCTCGCGATTCGTCAGGACCTATCAAAATATCTACAATGGTAACAGGGGACTATCTAAGGTATAGTGGTCTCCAAATCATAGTTGGTCATGTGAACAACAAACTTAATCCTAAAATACCTGTTGAGGTCTGGTGCTACCTGCAGAAAAAACAGTACATTAAATTGGTCAGTGTAGAGACATAAAGCCACAGGTATCAGGGATTATAAATCAAACAAAAAGGCTTAAAAGGTGATTCATCTCCAACATAGTTAAAAATGTAACAGTGGTGACTGCTGGTGCTCGAGCGTCAACAGCTGCTCCTAAAAAGTGGTGTACCAACATGGTGAACTATAGTGGCTAAACACCTATGTGGAACATGTAAAAACAATCAAAGCGGCAGAAACCAACATTGGACTCACCCTAATCAGTAGGACTGTAGGCCACAACAGTTCTCGGTGGACTCAGCGTGCGGCGAAGGACCTCTAAAAGTAGGTCTGAACTAGAGGGTGATAACGGGCTTAAATAATGCAGTAATCACAGCTGGAACATATGGGGACATTCAGCGCTTTAAAACATAGTAGAAATAAGGATACGCTGATTGATTAACCCCACGGACAGGCTGCGTTCCCAGAGGATGTACGAAGATGTCAGAGTAAGAGAAAATAGCATGTTACTTAGGACTGGCTACTCGTAATGATGTTGTAGGATCTAGAACAATGGGGTCCCACTTCTATGACAATGGTTCTCCAAGAGCTCCTTAATTTGGGGAATTATAATAAGCAATAGTGAATTTGCCAGAGCATAGTTCTAGCTACCGATGCAAACAGCCTAATAGCAGCGGTGAAGTTAACTAGCTAGTGCTTGCATCACGAGTGTAGGACAAGCGCTCGGGGAAGGGGAGGAGTGATTGCTAGTTAAAAGAGAAAAAACACGGGTTCCATGTATAGGTACTTACATCTGCCCCGCTCACGCTCTGACATCTGACCTACCCGGTCCACCAAGTCTGGGAGGTGGCGACCTGAGCGCTCGCTCGAGGTTAAATACTTCCGGTCACGTCATGTGACGAGGTCACGTGATCGCGATTTCTACTCGCACGGGTAGCTAGGATTCTGTTATTGCGGGCTGGGTTAATGTATAAGCACGGTGTGTGTGCGCAGTGTTTTACATATACAAAATGCACAGAATGCTTCTAATAAGTCAAACTCTACAACTGTGAGTGAATTTGTAAAAAGCAAAAAAGGACAATATCGTCAGCCATCTTGGTTTGGGAGACGATGTGTCAATAAAGTTTTAGTATCGATTGGATACAAAAGAAAGGCAGGGTGCCAAGAAAACCTTGATAAGATATACCAAAGGGTTGTGGATTGAAGTGTGAGCCTAGGTGTGTACTGGAGCTCATACTTAAATGTTAATGCATTTAGAACATAAGAGAAGACTGAACCAGTTGCCAGGAGTCTGTCACATTATAGCTTAAGGGCTCCCCAAGGGATATCATCATTAAGCCCAGTGATATTAGAAGACAGACGGTGTATCCATCTTTGTTCCTTCTTAAAAAGACTATGCTGAGACAATTGAGGGTGGGTTTCTAGAACCAGCCATTTGACAGAGTCTGGGGAATGTTGTTTCTCGAGAAAATGGGCACTGATTTTGGTGTTCTGTTTTTTACACCGAAAGTTGCTGCGATGTTCAGAGATTCGCAACTTAATTGGTCTGGTCGTCATCCCTACGTAGTACAGATCACAGGGACATGTAAGGAGATAAATGCAATTACTAGTGTTGCAGTTAGTATGTGACCTCAGTTCCCAAGTAAAAGTAGTATTAAGGGTGATGGTTTTGTGTACAGATGTAAATGTACAGGCAGTGCACATGCCACACGGGAAGTGTCCCTTCACTGCAGGCAGTTGCCAGAGTGTGTTCTGTGTGGATTTGGTTTTGGGTCTCGGTCTGGTTTGTATTACCAAGTCTTTAATGTTTTTGGTGCGTCTGTATGCAAATCTTGGTAATTCGAGGTTCATTTGCCCAGTATTAAGGATATTCCAGTGTTTTTTAAGGACCTTAACAACCTGGTTGGTGTTGGGTGAGAAGGTTGTCACACAGGTAAGGGTGTCAGACACAGAGATGGTGTTCTCTCTGGGTTCTAAAAGGGCTTCTCTGTTGTTATTTCGTGCCCGTTTTTTGGACTTGGTAATACTTCTCAGCGGGTATTGTCTTTCTCTTAATTTATTGGAAAGGATTTCGGCTTCACTCTTGAAAGTATCAATCGTGCTGCAGTTTCGTCTTAATCTTAGAAACTGCCCGAAGGGCAAGTTCTCCTTGAGAGCTCTCGGGTGGTGACTGGTAAAGTGAAGCAGGCTATTACGATCAGTGTTCTTTTTGTAAAGAGTTGTGGAAAGAATACCCTCGCTCAACATAATAGTTAGGTCGAGGAATGCGATATGTGAGGGGGATACTGTGATGGTGAAGTTTAGGTGAGGGTTCAACTGGTTGAGCCATGTATAGAATGCTTCGTAGCTCCCAGAGTCTCCAGACCAAAAAATCAAAATATCATCTATGAATCGTCTCCATAGTAGAATGTTGTGACGGTATGGATTCGTATCACAAAAGATGTGTAACCCCTCAAACCAAGCCATATACAAACAGGCTAGACTCGGAGCAAAGGTACTCCCCATGGAAGTACCTTGAGTCTGGTGGTATAATTGGCCTTTAAACTCGAAGAAATTTTCTGTCAAGGCTATGGTGGCACATTCAATGATGAAGGACACTGGAGTCGGTGATTCCCAAGGTTCACCTCCAAGTACCTCCTCAATCACTTCGAGAGTTGCTCTTTGTGGAATATTAGTATACAGGGCTTCCACGTCTAGAGTGATGAGGAAGTTGATGTTATTAGTGTCATCTGTTTGATCCAATAAACGTAGGACATCTGTCGTGTCCTGTATGTAAGAGGGGGTGCGTTTCACTAATGGTTGCAGAAAGTGATCGCAGAATTTAGACAATGGTTCTAGAATTGAGTCAATGCCCGATACTATGGGGCGTCCAGGTACTGGTGTGACCCCCTTATGAATCTTTGGTAGAACATAGAAATAGGGGGTCTTTGGTTCTTTTTGGATCAAGAAGGAAGCCTCCTTCTCGCTTAACCAGCCATTGCTTTCTGCGGAGTCAACCAAACCAGTAATGATAGTTTTGAGACGTGGAGTGGGGTTGTTCGGGATCGGTGTATAGTACTTTCTGTTGCCCAATTGACGCAGACACTCGTTGTCATAATCGGTAGTTGCCATTATAACAGTGGCCCCACCTTTATCAGCCTGTTTGATGGTAATAGACGGATCGTCCGCCAGCGTTGTAATAGCAAGCCTCTCTGCTCTGCTGAGGTTATTGAATTGCTTCTGTATAGGAATGGATTTTATATCTTTAAGTACTGCCTGTTCATAGGTGAGTACTTCACATATCGCATTCCTCGACCTAACTATTATGTTGAGCGAGGGTATTCTTTCCACAACTCTTTACAAAAAGAACACTGATCGTAATAGCCTGCTTCACTTTACCAGTCACCACCCGAGAGCTCTCAAGGAGAACTTGCCCTTCGGGCAGTTTCTAAGATTAAGACGAAACTGCAGCACGATTGATACTTTCAAGAGTGAAGCCGAAATCCTTTCCAATAAATTAAGAGAAAGACAATACCCGCTGAGAAGTATTACCAAGTCCAAAAAACGGGCACGAAATAACAACAGAGAAGCCCTTTTAGAACCCAGAGAGAACACCATCTCTGTGTCTGACACCCTTACCTGTGTGACAACCTTCTCACCCAACACCAACCAGGTTGTTAAGGTCCTTAAAAAACACTGGAATATCCTTAATACTGGGCAAATGAACCTCGAATTACCAAGATTTGCATACAGACGCACCAAAAACATTAAAGACTTGGTAATACAAACCAGACCGAGACCCAAAACCAAATCCACACAGAACACACTCTGGCAACTGCCTGCAGTGAAGGGACACTTCCCGTGTGGCATGTGCACTGCCTGTACATTTACATCTGTACACAAAACCATCACCCTTAATACTACTTTTACTTGGGAACTGAGGTCACATACTAACTGCAACACTAGTAATTGCATTTATCTCCTTACATGTCCCTGTGATCTGTACTACGTAGGGATGACGACCAGACCAATTAAGTTGCGAATCTCTGAACATCGCAGCAACTTTCGGTGTAAAAAACAGAACACCAAAATCAGTGCCCATTTTCTCGAGAAACAACATTCCCCAGACTCTGTCAAATGGCTGGTTCTAGAAACCCACCCTCAATTGTCTCAGCATAGTCTTTTTAAGAAGGAACAAAGATGGATACACCGTCTGTCTTCTAATATCACTGGGCTTAATGATGATATCCCTTGGGGAGCCCTTAAGCTATAATGTGACAGACTCCTGGCAACTGGTTCAGTCTTCTCTTATGTTCTAAATGCATTAACATTTAAGTATGAGCTCCAGTACACACCTAGGCTCACACTTCAATCCACAACCCTTTGGTATATCTTATCAAGGTTTTCTTGGCACCCTGCCTTTCTTTTGTATCCAATCGATACTAAAACTTTATTGACACATCGTCTCCCAAACCAAGATGGCTGACGATATTGTCCTTTTTTGCTTTTTACAAATTCACTCACAGTTGTAGAGTTTGACTTATTAGAAGCATTCTGTGCATTTTGTATATGTAAAACACTGCGCACACACACCGTGCTTATACATTAACCCAGCCCGCAATAACAGAATCCTAGCTACCCGTGCGAGTAGAAATCGCGATCACGTGACCTCGTCACATGACGTGACCGGAAGTATTTAACCTCGAGCGAGCGCTCAGGTCGCCACCTCCCAGACTTGGTGGACCGGGTAGGTCAGATGTCAGAGCGTGAGCGGGGCAGATGTAAGTACCTATACATGGAACCCGTGTTTTCTCTCTTTTAACTAGCAATCACTCCTCCCCTTCCCCGAGCGCTTGTCCTACACTCGTGATGCAAGCACTAGCTAGTTAACTTCACCGCTGCTATTAGGCTGTTTGCATCGGTAGCTAGAACTATGCTCTGGCAAATTCACTATTGCTTATTATAATTCCCCAAATTAAGGAGCTCTTGGAGAACCATTGTCATAGAAGTGGGACCCCATTGTTCTAGATCCTACAACATCATTACGAGTAGCCAGTCCTAAGTAACATGCTATTTTCTCTTACTCTGACATCTTCGTACATCCTCTGGGAACGCAGCCTGTCCGTGGGGTTAATCAATCAGCGTATCCTTATTTCTACTATGTTTTAAAGCGCTGAATGTCCCCATATGTTCCAGCTGTGATTACTGCATTATTTAAGCCCGTTATCACCCTCTAGTTCAGACCTACTTTTAGAGGTCCTTCGCCGCACGCTGAGTCCACCGAGAACTGTTGTGGCCTACAGTCCTACTGATTAGGGTGAGTCCAATGTTGGTTTCTGCCGCTTTGATTGTTTTTACATGTTCCACATAGGTGTTTAGCCACTATAGTTCACCATGTTGGTACACCACTTTTTAGGAGCAGCTGTTGACGCTCGAGCACCAGCAGTCACCACTGTTACATTTTTAACTATGTTGGAGATGAATCACCTTTTAAGCCTTTTTGTTTGATTTATAATCCCTGATACCTGTGGCTTTATGTCTCTACACTGACCAATTTAATGTACTGTTTTTTCTGCAGGTAGCACCAGACCTCAACAGGTATTTTAGGATTAAGTTTGTTGTTCACATGACCAACTATGATTTGGAGACCACTATACCTTAGATAGTCCCCTGTTACCATTGTAGATATTTTGATAGGTCCTGACGAATCGCGAGCGCACGTGCTCACTGCGAGAAACATGTTGACCACCAATCCCATGCACTACAACTAGAGACATTACACTCTACCTAGTGCTACATACACCTTTTTAACCAGGGAAGGAGACCATTAAAATAAATAGATTTTCCACACTGGTACTTTCGACCCTGTTTTAATTCACTTTTTGTATCTACAACACTTAGGCCCACACACCCGCACTTCACCTGACGGCTGTTGGATTAGAAGAACTCCGATAAAGTGCCCCTTTTTAGGGAGCCCGTTAGGCATTGCACCGCCGGCCCGACGAGGAGCAGCCCAGATGATGAAGCATGACACCTGAAAGGGTGTGTGAGGGCATTAAAATCCAACAAAAGGATTACCCACTTTACACATAGTATACATGTAGTCCTTCCAGGCTAAATTTACCGATTCATCTCCACCTCTTTCCTCTCCCTGAGGAACTACTGGTAGCCTTCTTTCTTATAACTTCATTGTCGGGGCACCTTACCAGTTTGGACCTCCCACTCACTCTTTGTGAGCGGAAAACGCCCCTCTGATCCCTCCCCTTTGGTACCTGCAATATACAAATACACACAAGCTGATGGAATTATTTTTAAATGACATTGCGTAATCATTCTTACCCCTCCCAAAGAGGGAGGTCTAGTACCACAACTCACAGGTGTAAACATTATCTTGTCTGTAAATCCCAGGTTGAACACAACTTGGAGTAAGAGCACTTAAGACAGGCACCGAAGCAAGTGTCTGTCAACCTCATTATTTCAACAAGCATTTCACCATAAGAATAAATGCAATAATTACATATAACAATGTCTAAGAGCACTTAATACTGGCAATAAAGCATGGAACCGTTGATCACGAATGGCTGTCAGTCTCATTATTTAACTAAAGCATTAGCAAGAGTAAATGTCTAAGCATGCCAGGGAGTGTGGTGCCCTCATCATAACTGTTAGCATGATTAACACAATTCACCCTTCACTTGTATAATCACAACAGGTGCAATTATATCGCTCACCCTTTGCAGCATACACTGTTAATTAATTTTACTATGAAATACTGCACGTTAAACATAGTCCCTAAAGGACATCACTGTCACAGCACAATTGTGTCAATACCACAGTTAACCTCTAGAAGGGTGTCAGTCAACATGAAACTAACATTGGACCCTTTTAGGCTACAAGCACTGCAGCCACAGTCTTTTCTCCTAGAGGGCGCTGCAGTGCCCACTTTGATACAAAAGTCCAGCTTGGAGATTGCTTTAAAACTCATCAAAACCATTGAGGTGTTATCATTTTTAAGCCACCCTAAACTTAGGGTGGGGACTTCTCTGGGAGGGAGGCTGCACTATTCCTGCAGCTCCCCCCCACACGTTTACCCCAACTTGGTTGTGACCCCATCCTAATAGGGTCACTGCAAGCCAAAAAATTTTAATGAGCGAAACTGACGAGCCTCGTAGGGCATAATGGGGCTCTCCTTGCACTATTTGCTAAATATTTAAGCAGTGGCACTTCTGCTGCACCAGAGAGAACTGCAATCTTTTAGTTTTCTTCAAATGCAACCTGGAGCCACAATCTCCTTTTCTTTTGGGTGCCCGGTCCCACCCGCGCACATTTTCTTCATTGATGAGCAGCACAGGAGCCCAGCCCTGTCTGCCCTCTCCAACTCCCAGCACAGCAAGCACTCACTGGTGCTGCTGTGGGTGCCGGCAATGACATTCTAGTCTGTCCGCAGCTGCGGGCAGCCACCTCGATTCTGGCTGGCAATGCGGGGGAGTGCTGCGGCACTCCTCTCTTTGCTCTGTTCATCGCGACTCAGGGATGGGGTGCTGGGTCCCTCTCCCATTCTAGGAGGAGCACGATTGCGCTCCCTCATTGATTTCCTCTTCTTGGGGCCCCTTCTTGACCTCGCAGGGGAAGCACAAATTGTTTCCCTCTCATCAATCTTTTAAGGGGTAACGTCCAGGGCCTGGCCTTCCCTTGGAGGACAACGATCATCCGGCTCCATGAACGGAGCGCTGCTGCCCACTCGCTCCGTTTATGGTAAAGGTCAAAGGGACCCCGTTGGGCTAATCTAGACTATCTGTGGCTCGTTTTGCTCCTGGTGGCGGGCCATAGCTACCTGGAGCACTTTCTTCAGGCCTCCTAGCCATCAAAGGTGACGAACTTTGCGGGGAGCTGGTTTCACTGGCTCTCTGCACGAGACTCTCACTTAGTTTTCTGCTGGGCCTCTCCTCCATGCACAGAAGACGAGTCTTTCCCTCAACTGGTTTTCAGGAAGTGTAAGGGGACCAGCGTCCCTGGTCTTGGGGAAGTGCCTCACTGCTCCTGGGGTCAATCATTGTACCTCTTTTTAATTGTCCATCGCAGCTGCTTCCAGGTCGAGGAGAAAAAGCACCCCGGAGAGATCTCTTCCCCCTGCGCAAGACCGTTTAAGTGGGTGCGGAAGATGCCAGCAGAGATGCATCTCTGGCCCATCCTGATGTGCCACATCATCTCTCTGCCCCAGTTTCCACCTTCCTGCACAGCCTTCTGGGATACTTCAAGATGGCGTCACCCAGGAGTCACTTGCGACATGTCCTCTGGGGTCTCAGCTCCACCCCTCGCTGACATCACTGCCAGGGCCTGCCTCAGCAAATCTTCAAAGGAGCCCCCACTCTGGTTTGGCTCCAGATGTCTGTACTCACTCCTTTGTTGGGTGGGCTTGGGCCGGCCCTCTTCCTGGCACAGGATGACAGCTGGCTGGCTGATTGATGTAGAGCAGTTCACCCCAC
This sequence comes from Triturus cristatus, assembly GCF_964204655.1. Lineage (NCBI taxonomy): Eukaryota > Metazoa > Chordata > Amphibia > Caudata > Salamandridae > Triturus > Triturus cristatus. The sequence continues at coordinate 113,532,421 of NC_140592.1, forward strand.
CCCTTCCTTCTGAGGAGCTGATCTAATAATTATCATTGCGCCCTTTGTGGGGGGAGGCCTTTGTTCCTGCTGCTGGACTAAACCTAATTAACCCAGCCCAGGAGGGTGACAACAGGCCTTGGCTCTGTTACTGGGCCAGAGAAACATGACATTCCTTGATGACCCATAAGCTGTACAGACTAGAGATATGCTTTTGGACTTAACAGAATTGTTCTTTTCACACAGGTTACAGTGTGCATTGGTGCAACTCTGGAGTCTCTGCTTCAAAGAGAACTGGAGCTGCACACTAAGGCAGACTTTCCCATAGGTGTATAAAGGAGCATTTTTACAGACAAAGATAGTACAGCACACTGACTATCCCTTACATGTGTATACCCACATTATAAAGCTCATTCCAGGTCACTAAACAACTCAGCATAGTCCCTTCTGTGCCAGTCTACGTGTGCGCAGTTCGGGGATTGCACACAACAGGATTCTTCCACACACAGTCCTCTCATCTGTGCACATGCGTGTGCACAAGTGTTCACATGAAACAAGCCAAGTGCCCATTACTCTGGGTGCATCGCAGTGGCCTGATCTTAAAAGGCAGACACTGGCAGTAAACATGCACAGTCCATTTTCCCATGAGTTTACAGGGGTGGGTGAGTCCTAGGTTATGAGGCTCTCTCACAGTATAAGGTCAAAAATCAGGTGATCAAAAGGTGAAACATCCATTCAGATCAGATGGTCATCACCACCAACTTATCACAGGGTCTTTTGTAGTTCTTTTGACCACACGTACCTGACAGAGATCTAGCCAATTTCTAGCATGAGTATTATCTGAAAAAGTCAGGGACTTATCAGCACAACTATGATCTCTCTTAGTGTGTGGAAATTTCCCTAGCACATAATCTTTCAGGAAAGGATCTACTGAAGTCAGGAGGCAACCTTACTTCAGACCCAATGTGGGACATGAAGCCACTTGTATTTTCCATGGTCATGAACACTTCTACCATGAGGCATAGCACTAGCTGCTCAAGGTACTGACACAAGGCAAGGGCCTCATTTAGTACCGTAGTCTGCTCCTGGAGTAAACATGAAAATGGAAGGCTTTGCCTCCATGGAGTAGACTAAGAGATACCCGAGCACCTACTCCATCCACTTGTTACCATAGGAGATTCCCCACAGGACTCCTCAGACCTTGGAAATTCAACTTTTAATATAGAGCAGCAGTTTAAGCACCACTGGCCTGACCAGGGCCGAGGGCTGCAACTAACATTCAGTCAAATGCTGTGGAAAGATCATTCTTATAGAAGCCAGCAGCACTGATCACGGTAACCCTGACAGAGGACTAGAGACATCAGTGAGAGTGTTGTAGCGACAGAGAAAGGAAGACTAGTAGAAATAGGAGAGATGAGTAGAAAGAGGACTGGAGATGTGAAACAAGACCAGAAGAGATAAGAGGGAGGAGCTAGGGAAAGAAATGTGAAGATAAAGGAGGAATGATGAGAGAAGATACAGACGGTCGACATTTGAGAAAAGAGGCAGGACACATTGGGACAGAGAGGAGTAAATATGGGATAGAATAGTCAGAAGTTTATGGAGAAGAAGAGTAGATGTGAAAAATGTAAAAGAGAAACGTAAAAAAGCACTGAAATCAAAGAGAGATGAGAAAGATAAAAGAGGGCAGGAGATAAGAGTCGAGAGTAAGCAAGATAAAAAGATATGTTAAGGCAAAACAGCAGACACTTGCGTTAATGTTTATTATATTTTAAACACGTCTATAAAATAACTGCATTGTTACAACTAGCGAAAAAGGTTATAGTTAAATTTGGTCTGGACATTTAGGTTATTAAACATGTCTTTGACTGTGAGATGTGTGGAGACACGCACAGAGGTGTTGCACAAACAAGGCATACATGTGGACAGAATCCTCTTTAAGATGAAGGGATAAGGTAATAAGTAATTGTTAGAAATTGGATTTCTGGTTGGCTAGGGCTTGCGCCAAAGCCAGGCAGAAACCACCACTCTAGTCAGGGCTGGGGAGTTACTCGCCAAAGATAACCCCTGCTCACCCCCTTGGTAACTTGGCACGAGCAGTCAGGCTTATCCCGGAGGCGATGTGTAAAGCGTTTGCGCGCGCACCCAGCGACAACACCCAAGGCCCACCACAAAAGAAACTCCACACAAGGTATTATATAAAAATAGCCTTTGTATTATACCAAAACACATTAGATAAAAACACACACTTGCCAACAGGCACGGGCAGAATTTACAAGGGATTATATGTACAGGGGACAGGGCCACATGGACCACTGTCAGGAATTAGCACTTTTAGAAATTAGCACTTAGAACACAGGATATAAAATTACTGTAGCACAAAATTACACATGTAGCACACAACCAGTAACTACTGGTAACAGGTAAGTACCACCTACGCAACCCTAACCACCTTAGGAAAATGTCACGCAGGGAATCAGGACCTCGCTAGCACCACCTGTACTAGGAGAAAAACAACCACCTAAGTATCACAATACCTGTATGGGCATAAGCACATTACACATGACGCATAAACACATTCAGAGGTGTAAACACAAGGCACATGACGCATAAAAACATTCAGAGGTGCAGGTTAGGAACAATAGCGCAAAACTCACATTAGCCACCACTTGTGGCAGTCCCTAGGCCAACTGGCCTTGTCGGGGCTAGAACGCCCTGTGTCCAGCAGAGTCAGGACAAGGCTGCGCAGGTTGCGCAAGCCAGGAGCAACTGAGCACCACCTAAACGTTGCAGCTGCCCACTAAGTGCTGGGCAGCTGGGGAAATGACCTTGGGCACCATTGTGCCATGAAACACATATGACCCACGTGGGAGCGCACTGGCGCTCTGAGAAATAATGCGCCCAAGTCGCTGGAGCCTTTTCTGGCTCTGAAAACAATAGGCCCCTGTGGAGCCTTCTAGGCTCTAAACAACCAATCTGGGGGACGTTGGAGCCCTCTAGGCTCTAAACAAATATGGCTGGCCCCGTTCGTTGGAGCGCACGAGCGCTCTAAAACAAATATGCCCCCGACGATGGAGTCCCACTCGGGGGACTCGTGAGCCTCGCAGGCTCTGACAAACAATGTGCCCACGTGTTGGAGCCTCACAGGCTCTATCAGAAGAATGCCCCCAACGTTGGAGCTACACGGAGCTCTACACGACCAGGCTCCTCTTGGGTGGGGGGCGGCCCACTGCCAGACGGGGCCGCCCTGCCTTCGTGCCTCCGCTACCCTCACTCTCGAGCCCCACTCACCTGGGCTCTCCGGCGGGACGTTTCCGTATTCACCCGAGCCCCCTCCTGGGACCCGGGACTCTGCAGGCACTCGGGTAGGCGGGGTAGGCTCCCGTCTTCTCTTCTCGGTCCCGGCGCGGACTCCCCTCTCGTGGGGCTTCCCTTCCTGGAAGTCCCGCCCACGGAGTCCCCGCCTTCCGGGTCGCGCTAGGCAGCGGCCCGGAGGGAATCCTAATGCGCGGCTCGGGCCGCAGCGGTGATTTTTGGCCGTAAGAGGGGTAGGCTCCCTTGTAATCCACACAGATAAGCGGGGTGGGCACCCGCCAACCAAATAATCAAATAAGCGGGGTAGGCGCCGGGTGGGCACCGGCTTGTGCAAAACACCACAAATCGAGGTGGGCACTCGACACGGCGGCAATGTCCCTGGCAGAGTGGGCACCTGCCAAATGACTTCAGGATTAGTCCAGAATGGGGCAAATGCCGGGTGGGCACCGGCTTTCAGAAGTAAAGCGCTCCGAGCGCTAAAGGAAAATAAAAGCGCTTCCAGGCGCTTAGGGATGCCAATAAACACCAAGTCCAGCAAAGGTCTCCCCAGCACACAGCAAGGCAGGGGTGGGGGGCAGGGCTGGACCCAGAGCCAGCTCACTGGGCCTCCAGGCAGGGAGGTAGTCCGAGGGCCGGTCCTCTGGTCCAGCAGCAGCAGCCCCCCTCAGGTAGGATCCTGGAAGAGAACAAATTGTAAGGGGACACAGCCCATTCTTATACTGTAAACCCCTTTGTTCTTGGTTCAGGGTGAGGGGGAAAACCAGTCGCAGCTGGTTGGGGAGCACCCTTGATGTGCTCAGCCCCTCACTCTATTCACTGGCAGGGCTAGGGTCATCAGTCGCACCACAGGGTGCGGAGCCAGCATTGTGTGGGGAAAGCCCTGCCCTATTCAGGTCCAAGGTGCACTCCTCCCCAGCCATCAGCATGCTAATCTCACACTCACCACTGGGGCAGACCCAACCAGACTCCTGGAGCCAGGCTCACCAGCTAGCTCCAGCCACTCACACGCCAGACACACTTTACACTAATATGCCAACTCCTAGAAGTGGCACTTCCGCACATGACATAATCACGCATTATACATCATTGCGAAGCATTCGATCACACGAGTCCTCACATACCAAACTCGAGCCTGCACACCCCACGCATCAGGAACTACCAGGGACACATACATTCCCCATGCATTCCTATGGGAGGGCTGGCCTATCTCACCACATGCACTCAGAGTGCGCACGCACTTTACTCTGGGACACAGGGAAAGTGCGCAGAAACCAAAAATCATTACCACCAGGTCACCAATAAAAGCAAAAAGTTCAGGGGTGAACCTGCCAGAAGGGCCAAGTCCAACACAACCCCCTTCCAGCCAAAACGCAGGGCAGACCAATCACCACCGTGATGGACTTCCCTGCTTGGAGCGATAGAACACGGACGCGGGCCCGCAACTGCAGGGACACCCTCCTGTTCTACGCCACGGTGAACAAATTTAGCACAATAATTCCTATACCATGTGACTATCTAAATGCAGAGTTTTGTGGTGCAGCCAGCTGCTGCTGCGGTACAGCGCAAACGCAAGTCCAAATCCCACCGCTGATCACCAATGTTAGAAATGGGATTTCTGGTTGGCTAGGGCTTGCGCCAAAGCCAGGCAGAAACCACCACTCTAGTCAGGGCTGGGGAGTTACACGCCAAAGATAACCCCTGCTCACCCCCTTGGTAGCTTGGCACGAGCAGTCAGGCTTATCCCGGAGGCGATGTGTAAAGCGTTTGCGCACGCACCCAGCGACAACACCCAAGGCCCACCACAAAAGAAACTCCACACAAGGTATTATATAAAAATAGCCTTTGTATTATACCAAAACACATTAGATAAAAACACACACTTCACAATGTGCCAACAGGCACGGGCAGAATTTACAAGGGATTATATGTACAGGGGACAGGGCCACAGGGACCACTGTCAGGAATTAGCACTTTTAGAAATTAGCACTTAGAACATAGGATATAAAATTACTGTAGCACAAAATTACACATGTAGCACACAACCAGTAACTACTGGTAACAGGTAAGTACCACCTACGCAACCCTAACCACCTTAGGAAAATGTCACGCAGGGAATCAGGACCTCGCTAGCACCACCTGTACTAGGAGAAAAACAACCACCTAAGTATCACAATACCTGTAGGGGCATAAGCACATTACACATGACGCATAAACACATTCAGAGGTGTAAACACAAGGCACATGACGCATAAAAACATTCAGAGGTGCAGGTTAGGAACAATAGCGCAAAACTCACATTAGCCACCACATGTGGCAGTCCCTAGGCCAACTGGCCTTGTCGGGGCTAGAACGCCCTGTGTCCAGCAGAGTCAGGGCAAGGCTGCGCAGGTTGCGCAAGCCAGGAGCAACTGAGCACCACCTAAACGTTGCAGCTGCCCACTAAGTGCTGGGCAGCTGGGGAAATGACCTTGGGCACCATTGTGCCATGAAACACATATGACCCACATGGGAGCGCACTGGCGCTCTGAGAAATAATGCCCCCAAGTCGCTGGAGCCTTTTCTGGCTCTGAAAACAATAGGCCCCTGTGGAGCCTTCTAGGCTCTAAACAACCAATCTGGGGGACGTTGGAGCCCTCTAGGCTCTAAACAAATATGGCTGGCCCCGTTCGTTGGAGTGCACGAGCGCTCTAAAACAAATATGCCCCCGACGATGGAGTCCCACTCGGGGGACTCGTGAGCCTCGCAGGCTCTGACAAACAATGTGCCCACGTGTTGGAGCCTCACAGGCTCTATCAGAAGAATGCCCCCAAAGTTGGAGCTACACGGAGCTCTACACGACCAGGCTCCTCTTGGGTGGGGGGCGGCCCACTGCCAGACGGGGCCGCCCTGGCTTCGTGCCTCCGCTACCCTCGCTCTCGAGCCCCACTCACCTGGGCTCTCCGGCGGGAAGTCTCCGTATTCACCCGGGCCCCCTCCTGGGACCCGGGACTCTGCAGGCACTCGGGGAGGCGGGGTAGGCTCCCGTCCTCTCCCGTCTTCTCTTCTCGGTCCCGGCGCGGACTCCCCTCTCGTGGGGCTTCCCTTCCTGGAAGTCCCGCCCACGGAGTCCCCGCCTTCCGGGTCGCGCTAGGCAGCGGCCCGGAGGGAATCCTAATGCGCGGCTCCGGCCGCGGCGGTGATTTTTGGCCGTAAGAGGGGTAGGCTCCCTCGTAATCCACACAGATAAGCGGGGTGGGCACCCGCCAACCAAATAATCAAATAAGCGGGGTAGGCGCCGGGTGGGCACCGGCTCGTGCAGAACACCACAAATCGAGGTGGGCACTCAACACGGCGGCAATCTCCCTGGCAGGGTGGGCACCTGCCAGGGGACTTCAGGATTAGTCCAGAACGGGGCAAATGCCGGGTGGGCACCGGCTTTCAGAAGTAAAGCGCTCCGAGCGCTAAAGGAAAATAAAAGCGCTTCCAGGCGCTTAGGGATGCCAATAAACACCAAGTCCAGCAAAGGTCTCCCCAGCACACAGCAAGGCAGGGGTGGGGGGCAAGGCTGGACCCAGAGCCAGCTCACTGGGCCTCCAGGCAGGGAGGTAGTCCGAGGGCCGGTCCTCTGGTCCAGCAGCAGCAGCAGCCCCCCTCAGGTACGATCCTGGAAGAGAACAAATTGTAAGGGGACACAGCCCCTTCTTATACTGTACACCCCTTTGTTCTTGGTTCAGGGTGAGGGGGAAAACCAGTCGCAGCTGGTTGGGGAGCACCCTTAATGTGCTCAGCCCCTCACTCTATTCACTGGCAGGGCTAGGGTCATCAGTCGCACCACAGGGTGCGGAGCCAGCATTGTGTGGGGAAAGCCCTGCCCTATTCAGGTCCAAGGTGCACTCCTCCCCAGCCATCAGCATGCTAATCTCACACTCACCACTGGGGCAGAGCCAAACAGACTCCTGGAGCCAGGCTCACCAGCTAGCTCCAGCCAATCACAAGCCAGACACACTTTACACTAATATGCCAACTCCTAGAAGTGGCACTTCCGCACATGACATAATCACGCATTATACATCATTGCGAGGCATTCGATCACACGAGTCCGCACATACCAAACTCGAGCCTGCACACCCCACGCATCAGGAACTACCAGGGACACATACATTCCCCATGCATTCCTATGGGAGGGCAGGCCTATCTCACCACATGCACTCAGAGTGCGCACGCACTTTACTCTGGGACACAGGGAAAGTGCCCAGAAACCAAAAATCATTACCACCAGGTCACCAGTAAAAGCAAAAAGTTCAGGGGTGAACCTGCCAGAAGGGCCAAGTCCAACAGCAATCAATACTTTGGGACAGTGGCTGCAAGCAGTAGGCAGCACCACTCATTATTAGTGACTAAAACTTAATTTTCATAAACACACTTTGACTAAGAGACAGAGAGGCTGAAAAAAGAGAAAGAAGAAAGAAAAATACAGGAAAACAGCGACAGAGGGAGAACACAAGGATAAAAGCGACACTACTAGGGTGAGATAATGTAAAAGATAATAGAAGAAAGAAGCTTGGGCTACAATTAATACTAGGCAGTCTCTGTATTCTGTATCCCCAGAATGTGGCAGCACCGTTGGTGGACTCCTCAGAACATCTATGGAACCCTGCACTTAGTCCTTCTTCTTATTATTATTATTATTATCATAATTATTATTATTTATTTTTTTACAAATTAAGCCATTGTGAATAGTGGGAACGGATACATGAAAAACAGTAAAAGCCCACAGCCCGAATCCATAACATTTTTCATTTTTTCGCACGAGGAAACAATGGCTAGAGGCAGTCGCGGCCAGCACAGGTAAGAGCGGCAGGGCGGGTTGAGGGCCGGGGAAGTCGACATACGACAGGACAAGTTAAATAAAATGTTAAAAAAACTAAAACTACTTACCTTGCGCTCGCCGCATCACCAACTCAGCAATGCGGTGAGCACAAGGTAAGTGATTTTTAATTTTTTTTATTTTCTTTAACTTATCCCATCATATGTCGACTTCCTTGACCCCCACACTACCCTGCCCCGACTCACCGCTGTTACCTGTGCCGGCCGCACCTTTTTAAAGTCCAGGGTTAAGCTGCCAAGACGACAATACAGTTTAAGTGATAGATCAAGTCCCACATAAAAAAATAAACGAGCAAATCTTAAAGTGGAGGGGACACTGCGAATGAAAATCTTATGTCTCAAATTTTAAAGGAGATATTCATGGAGTTCTAGAAGCAAGAGGGTTGGGAAAACAAGTGCAGCCCTGCTCCTTCCTCTCTGCAGTAGTAGAGGCAGGAAGGAATCTGACAGGTACAGGTCATTTAGCTTGATTCCAGTCACATGCAAGTCAAATTACTGGTGTTGGACTTGGCCCTTTTGGCAGGGTCCTCCCTGAACGTTTTGCCTTCCTCCTAGCCTTTTTTTCTGACATGGTGTTGGTGATTTTAGGACTCTGGGCACTTTAGCACTGTTGTGTGCTCTCTGTGGTAAACATGGTAAGACTGGTCTACACCTGTTTGGCATATTTAATTTACCTGTCAGTCCCTTGTAAAGTGGTATCTCAGATACCCAGGGCCAGTAAATTAAATGCTACTGGTGGGCTTGCAGCGCTGAATGCGCCACCCACCAAAGTAGCCTTTCAAACCTGTCTCAAGCCTCTGCCATTGCAGGGCCTGTGCGCACAGTGTTACTGCCGCTGTGACGTGGCACCTAAAGTGTGTGCTACATCTGTGACCCCCCCTTTTACTGCATGTCAGTCACCCCTAAGGTAGGCAGGCCCAAGCTAGCCCTATGGGGAGGGTTCATTGTAGGTAAAAGGTAGAACATGTACCTTAAGTGCGTGACATGTCCTGGTAGTGACAAACAGCCATTTTGGTTTCTCACTGCTGTGAGGCTGCCCTCCCATAGGAATGCATTGGGGATTCCCTGATAAGTGTTTCAGTGGTAATTCCTGATATGAGAGGAGCAGCATGGTCAAGTTTGGTATGTTTAGAATAGTAATAATAAAAGCTGCGCAATGGTGTGCACAGATTTATTGTCACAATTTTAGAAATGCCACTTTTAGAAGTTGGCATTTCTGTGTGCTATGTGTCTGCCTGCCTGATGTGTATTGCATGTCTGGCTCTGGAGTGACAGGGGCTGGTGAGGTGTGTGTTTCTCCAGGGAGGGCAGAGTGAGTCAGCGCTAGGCTGAATAGGAGATCTGTATTTGGAGTAGTGGGAGGAGTAGTCCTCTGACCCTGAATAGGTCTGTGCCTGCCTGGGTAAATGCTGGCTCCGCCCCCCTGTGGAGTGTCTGATGACCGAGCTCCCACCTGACAAAGGAGGGTGTGAGCACTGTACACAAAGTGCTCCACTACCCCCCAGCACCAGTTGAGGCTGGTTCCCAAAGCCCTGTGCCAACGGCAGAACAAAGGGAAAATGTTGTATAAGTACTGGGGCTGTGACCCCATGAATGTGTGCTTCCTTGTGACTTGCTGCTGCTGGGCCCCAGGAGGAACTGCCACGAGGGACTGCCTCCCTGCTGGAGGGCCCTGTGAGCTGGCCTGCCTGGGTGCAGCCTTTGCCCTGAAACCTTTGGGGGCTTAGCGCCTCATGAGCTCTGAATTTCTACTCCTGGAGGAGTGCTGGTGGCCTGTGGCGCTTGGCTGCGAAGTGTCTTTGGGGGATCCCGACGTGGGGATTTCTCCGCATTGCCAAAGGAAAGCAGGAGCCCAACCCGCATTTTTGTGCTCCTGATAGTGGGTGCCCACCCCGCATTTGCCAGCCTTGAAGAGCGGGAGCCCACCCCGCATTGGTGAATCGCTGCCGAGAAATCATCACCGAGATCAGCGGCCCGGAAGACAGGCAAGCTGCCTGACTCGGGGGAGGCCAGGAAGAGGAAGTTTGTGGCCGGAAGAGTGGTGCCGGAAGAAGGGCGGGAACCTACCCCGCCTCCGTAACCGCGAGACACTGCCAAGTTGTCCCGTGTATGAGGAGAACAGAAGAGTCAACACGAGGAACTCCCAGAGAGCTCCAGATGCCAGGCCCACGTTGGGGAAGGTGGAGAGAAGCCCCGGTGAGTGGGGCTGTACTTGGGGCATTGTGGTACTGAGAGGAGGCACCAGAAGAGCACAGGTAAAGGGAGCTCACAAGGCACAGTTGGTGCCCGTGATTGGTGGGTGCTGATTTCTTCACAGCTGACCCACCCATTGGGGGGCAGCTGCAACGTTGGGAAATTTTGTCTTTAGAGTCCCAGTGGGGGCTCAGGAGGCACGACAGTGCCAAAGGTGATTCGTCAGCTGCACCCCAGGAGTGCGGGCAGCTGGAACACAGGGCATGTTTTTTCTTGCTGAGGAAGGGGTGAGTTGCACCCCCATGCCTCAGTGCATTACACACAATGTTCTTGCTGCCAAGGCAGCCAAAGGGCCAATGGAAGGTCCTATCTTTACGCCCTGACATTTTTGGACAGAGGGCATTTTGAGCCCCAGGAAAGCCAGTTGGCCTGGGGTCATGGTTGGTACCTGAGTATACTAGGAGGGCGCAAGGCCCTAAAGGATTGCATAATGTGTTTATGCCTGCTATGAACGTTGCATAATGTGTCTATGCCTACAGAGATTGCATAATGTGTTTATGCTTATGATGTTTATGCATAATGTGTTTTATGCCTAAGGTGATGCACACATAATGTGATTATGTTGCTAATGCTAATGCTGAGTACAGTATTTTGCCAGTAGTTACTGGTTGTGTTAGTTTTGCAACTTGTGCTTTGTGATGGTTCTGACAGTGGCCTGATTGGCCATGTCATGTATATAATCCCCTGTAAATTATTACCTGGTGCCAGTTGGCACAGTGTATATGAGTGAATATGATTCTAATGTGTTTTGGATAATACAAAGGCTATTTTTTTTTTAAATAACCTTGTGTGGAGTGTCTTCTGTAGTGTGCCTAGTGTGTTGCTGCTGCTGTGTGTGTGTTGCACAAACACTTTACACATTGCCTCTGGGATAAGCCTGGCTGCTCGAGCCAAGCTACCAAGGGGGTGAGCAGGGGTTATCTTCAGCGTGTAACTCCCTTGCCTTGACTAGAGTGGTAGAGTCTGCCTGGCTAAGCCGCAAGCCCTAGCCAACCGGAAATCCAATTTCTAACAACTGGCCTCAGAGTCCACACCTGCATTGTGTTGCAAGGGCAGCGCTGTGTCAGGATAATCTACATGACTTTGTAACAGGGTTTGTAACAAAGACAATGATAAAGGCAACACAGAGGACGTTTAACAGCCCTAATGAGGGTGTAGTATCCTGGCTTTGATGTTATTCATGTCACCTGATGCTCTGCCAGTGGAATGTTCCATGGATGATGTGTTACAGAATGTTGGGAGTCAGAAGTGTTAGTTGAGAAGGGCTGAGCAGCATGCTGGCTGCTCCTGGTGGGGTGTTGTACTGGACTTATCTGCATGACTTGTAACTATCTACAAATAAACATCTCAAGATCCTCAACACGTCTGGACTCAGTTACTACATTGGGACTTGCTTATGGTTGGTAGATGCTAGGCATCAAGCAAAAATAAGGGGATGCCCTGTGCACTACAATCTCGATTGCCCTCTTCATTTAGAAGTAGGGGAACCGCCTTGCTTGTTTTGTGGAGATCTAATTGTCTCTGCTCTCGAAACGTTTAACCAGTGTCCCATCTATCACAAGGTTTCCAGCTAGTAAGTGTGTCAAAAAGACAGCACAACACTGATATTCCCTGCCCAGGTCCACGATGCAAGGCATGGAGGACATGGCTGCATTTGGACCAATGGTTCTGCCTCTGTGTCAATGGAAGCGCTCTTGGTGATAATCCCCCAGTAGAGTAGGAGCAACTTCACAATAAGTGGGGCAGTTCACTTCCGGGTTACTCGTCTGCTGACCGAAGGAATTAGCAGACCATGCAGCCATATTCTAAATGGCCCCCAAGTCTGTTACGCTTTCTCAAGACACGGATGAGTGATAGGTTTCGGACTGTGCTTGCTAACAGAGTCTGACTCAGGAATAGGATGATCCACATAGACTGGGGGAGGGAAAAGTTCTTAGATCAGTACTGGTCAATTCATTCATAAGTGACAATGCTGAGTACTTGATAAATCAACACTTACTATTTACAGATGCTACAAATATCAGCCTTAATACTCATTCAAAGATCTGGTTTAATATTTAGGAAGAAAACTCCCCAGTGAAAACAATGTTTGCATTGAGCGATGTCCAAAGTTTTGCAAACAAATGACAGATGGGAGTGAAAACTATGAATAATGAGCACAAATCCTTATATAGCTTCCACACAGACAGTACTAAAAAAACTGATGGGAAAAACAAAGTGATTTAGAAGGATTATGTGAAAGCTGGATTAAATCAATAGTAAAGGTGTATTGACTGAACTAAAATTGCAAATACAATGTGGGAAGGGGAGTGGGGGGCTCTAAGGTCTTTAGGGCCTAGAGAGGAAAACAACTGTGATATTGTAAAATGTAAAGATCGTGACTATTGGGGTGGAGGGCGAGGGAAATGTCGGGGTGCATATGTAGAGAAATGTCACATACGGAAATAATGGGTGTGCAACCGCTGTGAACACTTTTGATGATGCCCTTTTCTGAAATACATTTCCCAGTTCTGAGAGCCACCTCGCCAGAAGGATGAACGCAGGCTGGAGACAGCATGAGAAGGGATTACAAAGACGAAGCAAATCTGACCCACAAACTGTACAAGGGGAAACTCACAAAGCTTCAAACGTCTAGACTGGAGGTCAGGGGGGATGGGGGATTCACAGAAACAGACATCATGGTAGGAATCTGCATGGTGCAGGCAGTAGAATCAGGTGCAGCTATAGAAATATTTAGGCAGATTGTCATTTTTTTGACCCACGAGTCTAAAAACGTTGACCTCTGTTTCTAAAATGGACATTTAAATTCACTGAAGTTATTCTATACCAGCAGGAGAACATCCTTTGATAAAAAGTTGCGATACAGGGATGCGTGGATTGGGTTTTCAGGGAAACCTTTTCTATTGCATTTCTTGTACTAAAACCCAAACTAGCCCCTCTTCAGCAGGAACCAAATGGAGATGAACTCAGAAAGTTGCCAGGGCTCCTTTGTAGGTCAGAGGGAAGAGGTATCATAGGTACAGATTACTGTAAAATAATTTTCCCATTAGGGCCCACATTACTTTACTGATGTGTATGGGCATTCTCTGGGTACGCACGCGCATTAGCGTGCCGCTTATTGACCTGGCTGTTACCACCACACCACCTGCCCTCTTTCACTGTAGCCCCTAGTGGCTGAAAGAGTAAACTTGAAATGAACGCATATCTCCTTAGGGTTGAGGGCATTAAGGATGAATACAAACTATAGTGATGGCAGAACTGCTATGATGTTTGTGGGAAGCCTACTTCGTAGTCGTGCACAGAGCATACTGCACTTCACATGTGCCTGCATCATGGTAATCAAATGGTACCTTGAACAGGAAAGTGTCAAATACAATACTTGAACTGCGAGGTGAGACGACAGGGAGAACATGGCGGCAGGCGGCTGACTCGCTGCGGAGCTCCGTGACCAAGCTCCCGTTGTTCGTCACCTAACCCCTGCAACTTAATGAAAATGAGTAACTAGAGAATTGAGACTTTCCCCGTACCTTTGAAAGGATCCCTTTTTAGACCAGGTTCTTGGTTTTTTAAGAACGAACAAAACCGAAGGGAAAGCAGCGACTTTTTTTTTTTTTGGACATACGCGGCTATTTGCTTGTTTGTTCGTCCTCTATGACGGGAGCTCTGGGCGGCGAATCGGGCGGCTTCAGCAGCGGAGGCGGCTGGAAAGTTGTACGCCCTATTGGCCCTGAATTAAGCCTGAAGGACGAAGACGAGGAAACACATCACGGAGTATCGGCCGGTTTCTGGCTTTGGTCTGTTGCCGCCCTGGAGCTGCGACGGGGGAGAAAGGCATGCTGTCGAGCGCTTACTGTATGTAGTGCGCTAGTCAACTCCCAAGCTGTTAATCTTGGGCTTGAATTACGGGGGGCAGTGGAAGGTCAAGAGGCAGATCAGTGTCCTATGGGCACAAGGCAAACGGAAATCTGCTTAGAGGAGTCTTCGGAGAAGTCTGAGGAGGAGGGTTTGCAGCCGCATTTAAGGCCCCCCAAACCTAAAAGCAAGGGCAGAGGGGTTCGTAGAAAAGGCAGAGGTTCGGAGAAGGAGTCCACTCGTCATACTCCACCCGAGGTAACCCAGGTTAGGCTGGTGGGAGGCCTTCTTAAAGGTAAGAAAGCTTCTTCTTATTTGTCTACAGAAGTGAAATCAAAGGGCATAAGCGCAAACGGAGCCAGACGTAAGGTGAAAATTAAAAGGGATTTGAGCACAGAGTTGGGTAATAAAAAAACACCGTCCCTTACTTCAAAGCAATACCCCAGGTACTTTGTCTACAAGACGCTCAAGATATGTCTGCCTCTCTGTCAGTTACGGACTCAGGGGTGGTGAGAATGCCTGTTCCCATCATTCCGGATGTCATAGATCCGCATTTCTCAGCTCTGGATTGTACTTCTGCCCCCTCTTTTGCTCCCTGCCCTGTCCCCTGTTCTGCCCCTTGTCCCCCCATAGGAGGCGACTCAGTGGCACTGCCCGCTTCTGTGAACCTCTCACCCATGGGGGAGTTAGTTATATCTAGGGGCGATCCCTTGCCCGGAGGCTTGCCTGCACCGTTAACACGTGAATGCCAGGGGGGCGGAGCAGAACTGGATTCTGTTGACACAATTAGAGCAGGGTTGGGTGTTCCCCCACATTTGGCACAACAACAAGCCTCCGCTTCTTATCATGAGATTGAGGGTTCAGTTTCCGCTGCCTCCCTACTAGCAATGTTTTCTTCCCTCTCTCAAGATATCAAAAAGGGTTTTGAATAATCCTCCGCTAACCAGATGGACATTCGCAACCATTGTGAGTCCCTAGACAAAAAGATCGATGGTTTAACTTCCAGGACTGGAGAGTTAGAAGATACAGTCACTGCGTTGTCCACGCACCTCGATAAGGCTGAGGAGGAGATTGTCAAGCTGCGGAAGGTCGACCAGACCGTATTAGACAGGATGGAAGTCTTAGAGAACAATGCCAGAAGATCTAATATCCGTATACTTAATGTACCAGAGGGCTCTGAAGGCTCGGATGTTAAAACTTATGTGGTGCAGCTATTGAAGGAGTCGCTGGCTCTAGATCAGTCAGCAGAAGAACTGGTCGTTGACATTCAAAGGGTCCATAGGGACCCATTTAGGCGTAACCAGCAAAGAGCTAAGCCTTGCAAAATCCTCGTCAACTTCCACACCTATGCCCTTAAAGAGCGGATTCTTAATTTAGCCTTGAAGCAAAAATCTCTTCCTGGAAAGGGATTCACTTTCCTTATTAGGTCAGATTTATCCAGGGCCACGTTAGAAAAACAGTGGGAGTTTGGAAGGCGGCTTGAGGCATTCAGAAAGTTGGGAGCCACCGCCCAGTTGGTTTCCCCTGCTGTCTTGAGGGTGATGTTTAACAACAAAATGTCTAACATAAGTTCAGTGCAAGCAGCTGATGAGCTCCTCCTAGAACTAGGCAACAAGACAACTGGTTAAGTTAGAATTGAGGAAGGATTTGATTTTTGAAGGCTAGGTTCACTCACTTGAATGTTGTCATTTGAGAAGGGGAAGGGAAATGATAAGGAAGGAAGGAAGGAAAGGAAAAGAAAAAAAAAGAAAAAAAAAAAAAAATAACAATCAACAAATAACAAACAAAAAAAAGAGGGTGGACAAGAAATTTCTTTGTGTACTTTCCCAACTACTTTCCCAACTACCTTCCGCTTGTATAAACGGTTACTCCGAACTTTTTCTTTTGATTGTAACTCAGTTCAGGGGGTGGGTGTGAAACATGGGAGCTTGAGTTGGGGGTGCCATCTGCTGGATTCGATCCGGTTAGATACACCACGGGTTCTCCGGGGGGGGTGGAGGGGGTGTGGGGTTGGGGGTTGGGAGGGTCACGGGGTAAAACGATTAAAAATTTCCTCTTGCGCCATCTTAGCGTTCTATTATTTCTTGCTTTGAATATGAAAATTTTAGATATGTTGTTGTCTGCTATAAAGTTAGCTCAGACAAATGAGGGCCCCTACGCGAGGTCTTGTATTCTTAGGGTCAGCTATTTAACATCATGGCTTTGGCTAATTTAAAGATATTATCGTGGAATGTGAATGGTCTGCGTACTAAACCCAGGGCTAGGAAAATATTACAATATCTTAGAGACTCAGAGGCACAGGTCATTTTATTGCAGGAGACGCACTTGACTCAGGATGAAATGGACGCAGTAGTCAAAAGTAATAAGTGGATCGACTTTGCAATTTCTACTTCGCAGTCTTTGACTTGTAGAGGAGTATCGATCATTTTTAAAAAGTATCTCAGAGCTAGGGTATTGGATTTCAAAGTCGATCCTGCAGGCAGGTGGGTAATCGCAGCACTCTCCATCTTGGGTACCCAGATAACTCAGGTGGGGTATTACGGTCCCAATCAGGACGACCCGTCTTCTTTAGAGGTAATTCTATCTCACCTCTTGACCTTTCCAGAACCTGTAGTTTTTGCTGGTGATTTTAATATTGTCCTAAACCCCTCCCTGGATAAATCTTGCAATAGTCGATCGCTAATTTCATCTAAATCAAGGTCTGTTTTGTTAAATGCTATGAAGCAGTTTGGATATGCAGATATTTGGAGGTTAAGGGCAGGGGAAAAACAGGGTGTCTCTTACAGAAATCACAAATACAACCATCAATCTAGAATTGATTTCATATTAATTAGCCATTCCTTAGTAGATCTTGTTAAAGATATTAAATACCTTCCAATCCACCTGTCAGACCACTCGGCTATAGCTTTGGATCTTACATCACTATTGAGGGCGCCGGCGAGGAGTTGGTCCTTCGATCGTTCCTTACTTTCCCACTCAGAAGACGTTCTTTTTCTTAAATCTGAGGTGAGCCTCTTTTTAAGGGTAAATGTTGACTCGGCAGACATTGGAATTGTATGGGACTCTCTGAAAGCATTTCTGAGAGGGCTTATTACAAATAAAGCGGCTTTCAGGAGGAAGGAATATAGGGAGGCCGTTATGTCAGCCGAAGCAAATATTGTTAAGATTCAGACCCAATTAGATCAAGAGGACAATTATAACACAGCAGCGGTCCGCTCTTCTCTGTCTGAGAGTTTACTTTCTTCAAAGGGCCATCTAGCTTCGATTTTAAATCAGCGGGTTCAAGAAAGGTGGGAGGCCAGCAAACTTGCACACTTTCAATATGGAGAAGGAGCGGGGAAACTATTGGCCTGGAAGACCAAAACTGACAAAGTACGGAATAACATCGAGGTGATTAGAGTCAATGGTTCCCCGCTCTCCCGGGATGATGACATTAGATCTGCCTTTAGAGATTTTTTTCAAAATATTTATTGTGAAGACAAGAATATTAGTTTAAATACCATCAATGACTGGCTTAGCAAGATCACCCTTCCAGCACTTTCTGCTGAGCAGAGAGAAACATTAGAAGGTGAAATCTCGGAGGAGGAAGTCATCAAGGCCTTACATGATGCCAAAAAGGGGAAGGCGTCTGGTACAGATGGCCTCCCGGCTGAATTATATAAGGTGCTTGAGCGAGAACTTGTCTCTTTCCTGGTTCTACTATTTAATAACATCTTATTGGCTGGCGGGTCTCCCCCTAAGTCCTGGGACAGTGCGTCTATCACTGTAATTTTAAAACCGGGGAAATCACCAACGGCATGTAGCTCATATAGGCCTATTTCCATTCTGAATGCAGATTATAAACTATTTGCTTCAATTTTGGCAAACAGACTAGCTCTTGTTGCACCTAAAATACTACATCCCGATCAGAAAGGGTTTGTCAAGGGGCGCCAGTTACATGAACTGACATACGACCTAATTTGGGCAATAGATCTGGCAGTTTTGGAGTCGTCCCCCTTGGCGGTCCTTACCCTGGACGCTGCCAAGGCCTTCGACAGAGTGAATTGGTCGTATCTGTCGGAGGCCCTGGCGAAGTTTGGAGTGGGACCAGTGTTTCGTCGGACAATTACCCTTTTATATCGGAACCCAAGTGCTTGTGTATTGGTGAACGGAGGTTTGTCCGACCCCTTTAACATCTCGAGAGGTACAAGGCAGGGTTGCCCTCTCTCTCCGCTCCTATTTGACCTGTATGTTGAACCCTTTGCCCAAACTCTGAGGGATAATGTTAACATCAAGGAGTTTGCGTGTAGGGGCTGGGAGAGAAAAGTGGCCCTCTACGCGGATGACATCATTATCTATACCTCCGATGCCCATATGGCTCTTCCAGAAATATTCAAGCTAGCCTCTGCTTTCGGATATGAGATCAATACCACAAAAACTGAGATGATGACTTGGAGTATGGATCAGAGCCTGAGCATTGCCGGTATTCAGCCAGGAAAGAAGTTAAGATACCTGGGCCTTGACATTGTGGAGGATTTAGACCAGATTGTCAAGACCAACTTTTTAAAGATAGTTAAGGACTGTCGTAAGTTACTTCAGTCCTGGTCTTGTCTCCCTCTGTCGTTACTGGGGCGGTCTAATCTGGTCAAGATGTCGGTTCTGCCAAAGCTTTCCTTTCTATTTAGTACTATTCCCCTGTACTTTGATCCAATCCCTATTAAAACATTCCAGGCCGAGATCAATACATTTATTTGGAATAAACATCTTCCAAGAATCTCGTGGAAAAAGATAAGGAGGCGTAGGGAAAAGGGGGGCTTGGCTGCTCCGGACATCCAGTTGTATGCATGGGCGTTCCAGCTTTCCCATGCCAGAATGCTGTTAAAAAAGCCATTAGAGTCTGGTGTAGGAACATTATACGCGACCCTGCTAGATGGAGAGGGGGTTAGTCAGTCTGGATTCCTTTTGAAATTTGGAGATCCGAAGTACTTCAAAAAGATTAAGCTGAAGATCCTGCTGGGGATGGCAAGGACTTGGGCCCAGGTTCTAAAAGCCACCAAAATAGGGTATTATAGCAGTAGGACTCCCTTATGGGATCTCCCCGATCCCCCGACCTGATTGTGTGATCTGCTTGCATTACCCATTAGGGAGGCAGGGTTGGAGTGTTGGGGAGACCTATTTGTTGAGGGTGAATTGCTTTCTTGGGACTGCCTGAGGGAGAAGATTGGTTCTGACCTATCTAGGCTAAAATATCTGCAAATGTCCAGTTGGTATAGATCTTATATAGCACAGCCCTCTCGGAGAAGCAAGCCCTCATTAGGCGGCTATAGTACTTTCATAAATTTGTTGATCGACAAACCCCCTGCCAGGAAAGAGATCTCTTTATGGTACAATTTGATTTTGGAGGAGTTAGACGGGGAATTCCAGCTACCTGAGGAGCTTTGGGGGTCAGATATAAGCAATACCAATCTGCAAGAGGTATGGGGGAAATCATGTAGAATGTTGTGGGATGTCGTGAAGCCGGCATGGTTGCGCAGGAACCACCTCTATACTATCCACAGAGCGTACTACTCTCCCCTTCGCCTGTCCAAATTTACGCAAGGGAACACGGTGAAGTGTGCTAGATGTGGTCTCTTGGCTGCCTCGGACATCCACATGTTTTACGAGTGTCCATCTTTGTTGCAGTTTTGGGAAGCTATTTGTAAGATTCTGTCAACGTCTGTCGATTTCAACATAGTATTGGATTCTCAGTTAGTGATCTTTGGAATCCTAGAGGGGGTTTCCAATATGGCGAAAAAGCTAGTCTTCTATGCAATGTTGCTTGCTAAAAGGGAGATATGTAAGAAGTGGAAGGACTGTTCACCTCCCTCAGTTATTGAATGGTTTGCTTCTGCCCTGCAAGTCTCCAAGCTGGACTTGGTCAGAATAGGGAATCCTGAGAAAAGATCTTTTTGGCACCTCCTGAGATGGGATCATTGAGAGTCTGGGTTTTTTTTTTTTTTTTCCCCAGGTCCAATGATTAAGCCATCTATACTATGTCTGGGTATGAGCAATGCCTGGACACTCTTGTTCAGTATTTTGGTGGATCTTCAAAATCCTCTGTAAGGTTATGCTATGCCGATCGTGGGTATGTCAAGCTATACTGCTACGGGACGAGGCTCTTGCTCACCGTTTGGTCCCCTCCAGTCGCTGACTGAGCTAGCATTTTGTTTGCTAACCTATCGATCACGCACATAGAACCTTGGTGGCGCATGAGGACAAAAAAAAAAAAAAAAATACTTGAACTGCAGCCTGATATAGCTCAGAGAATCATGAATACTGCCTGATCAGGCAGAGTAGATAGAACCAACACACACAGCTACTACGCAGCACAGCAGAAGACATGCAAAACCATGCTTAATTTGAGACTAGAGCTACTCATAGATTAACACATCTGGCATATATATACATATAAAAGCGATCTCAAGCTGCATCATGTGCGTTACTAGAAGCTAACCTAGTCCTGCTTTTTTATTTGCAATATTTATTTGAAACTGGTAATATTGACCTACAAACAATTGGCACAGTTTTAGTCCGTAGTCAATCAGTACTTGTAGAGCATAGCTTATCACCCATGAGGATATCCAGGTGCTGGGTTGTTGGGCCAGTCAAAGAGCCAGGTCTTGAGTCTCTTCCTCAAGTCCGTGAGTGAAGGTGATGCTCAAAGGTGGAGAAGGCGAGCGTTCCAGGACTTGGCGACGAAGTAGGAGAAGGAGCGACCTTCGCTGTGGCTACAGCAGATGTGTGGTGTCTGTATAAGGGCGAGGGAGGTGGAGCAAAGGTTTCTGGGTGGTTGGTGGCAGTTCAGGTAGTGGTTTATGTATGCTGTCCCTTGGTGGTAGAGGGTTTTGCAGGCTTGTATCAGTAGTTTGAACGCCGTGCCTCTTCACCTCAGGCTATCCATTTCTGACACCATTCAGGAAGGATCTAAAGATCTGGTTCTTAAAATGAACCACAGCACCCAGATGGACCTGCAACCTCCCCACCCCTCGCCTAGAGAACCTCACGCTTAACAAGTACTGATTGGATTGGCATCTCTTCTGGACGGGGAGCCAGTGGAGGTTCCTTAGGTGCTGGGTGATGTGGGTCCATTTGGGCAGGTTGAGAATCAATCTTGCTGCTGAACTCTGTATCGTTTGGAGCCTTCTTATGAGTTTAGTGGTGGTTCCTGCATACAGTGCATTACTGTAGTCTAGATGGCTTGTGATTAGGCTTGTGTGACTGTTTTTCTCCTGTTTATGGGGACCCATTTGAAAATTCTTCAGAACATGTGGAGAGTGAGGAAGCAGGCAGTGTAGACTGTGTTGATCTGTTGTTATATAGTGTGTTTTTGTCCAGGATGATGCAGAGGTTGCAGCCATGGTCTTTTGGTGTGGATGTGGGTCCTAGTTCAGTGCGCCACTAGGTGTCATTCCAAAGGGGGGCGTGGTTGCCAGAGATCAGCACTTTGTCTGTGTTGAGCTTCAGACAGTTGTCCTTCATCCAGGCTGCGACGTTCTTCATGCAGTTGTGGAAGTTGGTCTTAGTGGTGGAGGGGTCTGCTGAGAGCGAGAGGATGAGCTGGGTGTTGTTGGCGTAGGATAGGATGTTGATATTGTGGGTTTTGATGTTGTTGGCTAAAGGCGTCATGTAGGTGTTGAAGAGGGTGAGGCTGAAGAATGAGCCTTGAGGGATGCCATAGATGGTGCTCATGGGTTCTGAGGTGAAAATTGTATTATATGTACCCTGCACCTGTAAATTAAATTCTACTAGTGGTACTGCTGCACTCATTTGGCCACCCAAAACGTATCTCAGGCCTGCCACTAGAGCCTGTAGTGCTGCTTTAAAATGCCATTTCGACCTGTCAAAAGAAACCTTAGGCCAGGTCTAAAGCATTCTTTTTAAAAACATAAAAGTCACCCCTGAAAGCAGGCTGCCCTATATTGAAAAGTAGGACATGTGGGTTTAAGTTTTACATGTCCTGGTCATGAAAAACTCCTAAAGTGTTTTTCATTACTGTAAGGCTTATCTCTCTCTTTTGCTAACAAGGGGTAACCTTATTACATTTAGTAGGTGATAACCTTTGATTGGGAGCAGATAGAAATATGGTGTTTATACTCAAATTAATTGCAATTCAAAATTCTTTTTAATGGTAAAGTTGGATTTTTTGTTACAATTCTGAAAATTCAATTTTTAAATAATTGGCCTTTTATTGTCCTAACCATTTGTGCCATCTGCCATTTTTCTGGGTCACAACTGTGAATGGCTCTGCTGTTGGGGTGTGTCTATTACTTTCAGACAGTGATACAAGTGGGGATTAGATTTGGACAGGATGGGCCACTCTGTCAGGTTGGTTGAGGGCAAAGCTGTACCCCACCCCACTTACATTTCAAAGGTCTTTGTCTCCTGCACACATAAAGGAACCTGACATTAGTCTTTTGTCACCCACGACCACCTGGAGCTTTGACAGTGGAAGAGGAGAACAATCCAGAACCAGATGGGGCATTGGTATAGGGGATCCCCCTACTTCAAAGGCTGGCACCAGGTGTAGATATTGGACCTCCCGAGCCATTCTTCAGTACGCACCTGGACCTGTGAACATTACAGAAGAAGGACCGCCTTGTTCCCCAGAGAAATGACCTGATGATTGAGGCCTGCCTTGCTTCCCAGACGACTACTCTGCTGCTACCAGAGGACTTCCCTGCTGCTTGAGGACTGCCTTGACCCCCAGGGGGCTGCCCTGTTGCTTGAGGTCTGCCCTGCTTTCTGAGACAGAAGATTAGACTTGGTCCTTTCATCCCAGGCTACCTGAGTCACTCCAAGGGTTAGCTGGTAGACCTCATGTCCGAGTTACAGGGTCACAACAACCTACAGAGGCCTTACTGTAACTGCCCAGTTTATTTGCTCCACTGGACCTGACTGGACCTGCAACTGGACCTGCCTGACCCCTGCTGGCCTCTGCTGGAGTGAGTTCCTGGTCCCAAGAGGTGCGTTCTCTGGTACTGGATCCTTGGCAGGCTTCTTTTGAGTTCCCCCTGTGAAAGAAAGATGACATTCTGAAGGTTTGGGCTCTATGCACCGCAATCAAGCCAGTTGAGACTCTGCCACCCACAACCGCCAATGCGAAGCTCCGGCGAATCTGACTCTTCACTCTACTGTGACTGCCGGTAATGACCGGTAACGTGAAATCTGCACTTCACGATACAACAACAGCCCATGATGGCCACCAACATGAAGCTCTAGCCACGACCGTCCACAAATTCAGACCGGCTCTTCAAACCACTTAGAAGCCAGGACGCTCTGCCCAGCCAGCTCTTCATGCTACCAGGATGACCATCTCTGTTCCTCGTGGCCTCCTCCACCATGAATGGAACGCTTTGCGACAGATTTTGAGAAAGTAGCTCTGTCAGCTGGACTAACCCAATCAGTGTATGTTGCCTACGCTCTATTGTGTGTGACTTTGGTGTTTCCCTTCTAGTAAAAGTAAAAGCTAACAACAGCTAATATTCAGCATGTGGTGCTTTCTACTGCCACATACTGATAATGCTGTTAGATACCTCACCTAATGAATGGATTAAGAGGAGTCTGGAATGGACTGCCGGACAGGGCAGTGTGTGGAGTGTTTTTTTTTTACAGCTTGTGGGCCCCTTTAATATTCTGCTGGGCAGGTTTTATTGTTGATTTCTCTGGTATGTTAATATTGTCTGCAGGAAGCACACATGCATGTGTTCTTCCTACCTTGCAAAACATCGATACAGCTTATATTTACAAGTTAAAAACTGCCCCAATTTGCAAATATGAGCCACTTTTTTTTTAGCTATCAAATTTACTAAGGGGGGGGGGGGGCACTTTTATTTTGGTGCCCAGGACTATTTTCTGTCCCAACCTTCCCTCCCGATTCTGTCTCCTTCCTAAAAACACACAACCACATTTATTCTCTCAGCCACAATCCTATTTCTAGCACAAACTAAATTCTCCAGTCTCAGTTCCCTTCATTTCTCTATCCTGCCCACACCCTCTTTTCTCTGACTCCGTGCTTATCTCTTTAGCCCCCTCCAACCTTTCTTTTATATGAGATTGTAATACATGGGACTCTGCAATCTATGTCTAAACGCCAGTCTCTAATTTCTGTATAATCGTTGACTTGTGACGTACCCAGGTGCATTACAAAGAAAAGACATCAGAACTAGAAGATTGTAAGTTATTACAATTGAGTTCTGACATTACAATGCCTGCTGCCACCGCCAGCCGCCGAGGTAAAAGGCAGGTCAGATCATGGAGCATAATAACGGAGCATTGCTTTTCTTTTTCTTTGCCCTATTTTTCTGGCTTACAATGACAAGCTGAGAGAGCATGTTTATTGTTTGCAGTTCTTATATAGAGAAAAGCTAAAATCTTTCTACACGTGTCTGCACATTCTGAGCTACTACAGCTTTTTTTTTTTTTTTAAATAAACTGACTTGTATTGAACTGTTTCTAATATCGGTTTGCAATAAATATCAGGCAGATTTTTGCTCTGTTTGAGTTTGTACTAGAGGTTTTATTTTTTATTCTTCATGTTTGCAAATATGCTCGCTCTTTCATATGAGAGAGCTACTTACCTGTGTTTTAATTGATTTGTCGGAAAGGTGATGACGTGACCATGCATTATATGGGATAAAGTACCCCCTCAGCAGACATAAGGATATTGCAAGTCACTTTGGAGTTCCATAACCTTATAAAGGAGCTTGGCCTTATATGGTTATGGAACTCCTCAGTGACTTGCAATATCCCTACAATGTACGGCAGAGGGTACCTTATCCCATATATATATTCAAACATGCTCTACTACATGCCTATTACCACTCACCTTTAAATCTCCTCTCTCAACCCCAACCCCACCCCTCCCTCAGACCCCCTGCAGAAATTTGACAGGATCTTAGGGCGCAATGAAGCGAGAAGAAACACATGTCTAATGACCCTCCTGTGCGTTTCTAGTAAACTACAGTCTAAACACAAGCCTTGCATTTCACCTATCTCAAAATACGATAGACCGACAGCGCACCCATGTACACTCAACATACAAGAGTGAGTGCACCTCCGAGGTATCCCCACTCTTTCCCGCACCTCACAACGCGCACCGGGGCAACCGCTGACGTCATTTCACGACCTCTCACTGCACGCAGTACCAGAGCAGCTCTTTGCAGCAGGGAAGGCCTGCAGTTTGCAGCTCCGCCATCTTCGTCCCACGCACAGCTCCATTTCCAGCATGCTGTGAGGCCCGGTTTAGGGATTAGCAGACGCGGTGAAAAAGAAGTTATTTTAAAAGATGTAAATACAGTTCCTGGCGCAGAGCCTCGCTCAGGAAATCAAAGCTCCGCGTGGCCATCTCTTCCAGCGATAGAAATTCATGCTCCTTGAGGTACATTTCTAATTAGCAGCTTATTGCTTGAACGTGTCGCACTGTGCCTCCCAAATCCAATCAACTAAGGAAAAGTCCCACTGAGCTTCGCCCCACCTCCTCGCCTTCTCTCCAATGCCTCACCCAGCTCCTCCTCTCGCTTAACTTACTCCCCCTCCATCTCGCTGAACCCACCGACCAGCATCCTCTGTACATGCACCTTTGCTGCGCCTCTCCACCAAGGGACTCCTTACTCCCCCCTGTCTCTGTGACCTCACAACAGATGATGGCCAATCAGAGCACTGCTCTTTTAATACAATTCACATTTTGTCCCACTTGAGGGGATCAGCCTCGTTTCCATTCCAATTGCAAAAAAAAGAAACATGTTGTGTTATATCAGATGCTCTATTTTGCGAATTCCCCTATCTACTCTTGACAGCCAGGTCATAAGGTTTGCAGCTTTATCTAGGATCGATAACAATAACAGAATACCTTCGTGCCTGTCCTAACCCTGTTTAGATTCTTTTTCCTTTCTTAACTCCTATACTTCTTCCAGGGCATCCAGTCAAAAGTACGAACAAGCGTCGTCAAAGCCAATAGTTCTGGCTTTAATTTGCATGTTTTTTAAAGTGTGTGTGTGTTTTCCCTAAAATGTCATAAACAAAAGGTTTGCTAGGCTAAGGTCACCCACTTAGCAGCTTTAAGGAACAAGCAGAGAGTTTAAAAAAGGCTATCAATTTACAGATTGTGAGTAAAAGAGGTGTGAAACCAGTGGTTGAACCTCGAGCCCTATATATTTCTGAAAAGTAACCAAAATTCTGATTTTGACATGTGGTCATTGGTGTAGATCACTCTTGTTTTCCGCAAAGAAACTAAGGGGCATATCTACAAGGCGGCGATATAAAATTATCGCCGCTTTTGCGGCCATTTTCGGCCGAAAAGCAGCGATAATTTTATCGCTATATTAGCAAGGACACGCTATCACGTGAAACCTTGCCTTAGCGCCTGAATTCCTAACACCCATCTTTGCATCTCTAATGAGATGCAAAGTGGGCGTTCCTCCCCAGGATAATGGGAGAAATGTCTCTAAGCGATATCTCTCCTATTATCAAGCCTCACGCAAAGCAGCATAGCGACAAGAAAAGTAGCGATAACCTCTGTTATCGCTACTTTCCTTATGCCTGCTTTGAAACTGACTTAACCATGATACCCTATGGTAGGTGGATATCATGGCTAAGTATGTGAGGCCCTATCAGCAAGCTATCACCAAACTTCGTGGGATTTTCGCTGGGTTTCCAGCGATAATCTCACGTTTGGCAGTTAGCGCTAGGAATTTTATTGCTTTTGAGATAAGCGTTGCTAATAGCACGCTATCTCAGCGATAAAAATCCACCCTAGCCAGCGATAATTATCCTAGCGCTAAGTGCGCTTAGCGATAATTATCGCCTGTTGTTGCTGATATGCCCCCAAGGACGGCGTTAAAATTATCGCCGGTTTAGCGGCAGAAAACTGCCGCTAAAGCGGCGATAATGGGCTTGGTAATAAGCCCTGGAGAATTCCAATAGAAGCCCATGTTGACACCAGAACATGAACTTCTATTGGAATTCTCAAGGGCATATTATCAAGCCCATTATCGCCGCTTTAGCAGCAGTTTTCTACCGCTAAACCGGCGATAAAACGAATAAAAGTAAGCAGGAAAAATAGGAATAGGTGACATTGGTTTCCTTATTAAAGTTTTGCCCCAGTTGCCGATCTACAAAAGTAATATACTGTTAGGCCCATCAGACTCTTCTGGTTATACCTCTGTACCTTTTCCAATTTTGAATTATATAAAATAACAAATAAAAAATGTGTTTGAGCATAAGACCAGTGTTGCCAGATTGGACTATTTCCCGCACAAATGGGCAACATTTTTCCCATTTGTGCGAGAAAAAAACCAAATTGCGGGCAGCTACTTTTTGGGCATTTATTGGCGCGTTGTGTGCATTTTTTTAGGCTGGGGCGGTGCCTCAGCAGTGCCGGACACTATATCATCATTGGGTGCCAGCCCTGAGCGAATTGGCACAGGAGGCGAACTCGCGCAGCATGACTGGGCCTGATTGGCCAGTGTGTGTTAGTGCAACCGCACTGCACGCACCACCTGAGATGATACAAAAAATTTACCTTCATGTTTGGGTCCCAGGGCCGTCAATCTAGTAGCGCGCGAAAGCGCTACCCTTGAAGGCCCTGCAAACTTTATCGTCCAGAGTGCGCCCGCTGCAGTAACGCTAAAGCACTTGTATGTGTGTGTCTGCAAGCACACCTGCTGCAACGTGTTGCCAGCCACTAGACAGTAGGGCTGTGGGTGTTCAGTCTGTGTGTCACAGGGCCGTCAATCTTGTAGCGTGTGAAAGTGTTACCAATGACGCCCATTGGCAATATCTTTCGCCCAACCCCTGCGGCACTCTTCAAAAGTAGCGGTCACGGGCTACACATGGTCTCTCGGCGCAGGTGATGGTTAAGTGTGACGGGATTTGCCATTTCACACTTTCACTGTCTCGTCGCTGTACTAGAGATACAGTGAGTTACTGAGTGAGACCAACGCGACAATGGACTTCATGAGTCCCACTTCGGTAGATGGAAAACAACCCCTGGTAAGCAGAGAGGCAGAAAGGTAAAGGATGTTGAAAAGGGTGGAGGAGGACCACACGAAGAGGGCTGTGGATGAAAAGCAAGGAACACTAATTGGGGAATTTAATATAGGAGAAAGACGCAACTGCTCCTAAATATTGTCAACCCTCCAGTGCTATGTAAATTCCCACCAACGACTCTTTGCATCCCTTGAATATTGTGAATCCCTCTAAATTCAACCAGGGCCGGACTAGCTGCAAAATCGGCCCTGTAACAAAATCGGCCGAAAACCGGCCCTGGCAAAGAGCTCGGCCGCACCCCCAACACCCGGGGGGGGGGGGCGGCCGAGCACTTTGTCACGGCCAGTTTTGGTTCCCAGTCGGGCCCTGAATACAACACAGGCCTCTGATGAATACTGCGAGAAGCCAGCCTGAATACTGCATGCCCCACTTAAATTACACGTAGCCCTGCATGCTTGAGCCCCTTCCTAATGCTGCGCGATGTCACTGTGCATATTCTGTCACCCAGTGTGACCCCCCCACCCCGTCCTCGCTCCTGAATTCAGTGCCAACCATCCCCAAACTCTCAACGTTTATCACCTGAATCCCTATTAGGTGGATACAACTTTTCAGATTCTGCACATTATTTACTAACCACTGTTTTCTGGTGTGATAATCTAAATGATCAAACTGAACTACACCAAAACTACAAGTCCTAGAATTAACGAACTTGGTAAAATAAGTACTTAGCCAGAAAATGTGTGTTTTTGATATGGACTCTTACGATAACCTTAATATATCGCTATACTTAATTAAATTGATCTCGTGTGTAGCCCTCTGCTACCAATGATTACCTCCTGATGTTCTTTCTGAATTTCTCAATTATTATTATTATTATTATTAACTTTTATTTGCATAATTAATTAAAACTATTACAAAATTTGCATGGTAAATTACAATTACAATAAGTAAAACATTTATCATTTTAAAAGAGTTAATACTGGGAGTAAAATACTCTTTACTTTCAGAAAATGTACTTAAATTGTCCAGTAGTTAAGAAAGGAGTTTTATTGCTTCTTCAAGGAATTTGACTCCACGACAAGCTAAGATTATGGAGGAGCCAACATATGACTGCCTGTCTGCAAGAACGAATGTTTAGCACGTTAAAAATAGGTTTCAATAAAAGTCGTCTCTGGTTTATCAGGGCCGGGCATATACAGAAAAGATGAACCAAGGTTTCTGTATGGTACCCGCAAAGGCGGCATTCTTTCGTCTGATGCGGCGGTTTCCAAGATGGTAATAAATCTTTTGAGACATGTATCCCCATCCAAAAAGCTGTAAATATCTTTTTGAGGTGTACATTAAAGTGGGATGCTAGGTAGGGCAATGGTTTTGAAGGTATAAAAGAGTTCATGATTGTCCAACCATGCCGACGTATTGCCAATGTCTCTTTAATGTCTCTGAATTTCTCAAAAGATAGTGTACTGGGCAGCCAGGGGGTAGCCTGCCCGAGGGCATCTTAGAGGTTTACTACACGTACATTTCCACTCAAGGGCCATGTTAAATCCTGGTCTGCAGGCTTGTTATTACTGTATATATGCAAACAGCACACTGTCATCATACAATTGGGTTGATGTGTTATGAATAAACATGTTTGGAACAGATCCACACGTTGGTACACGTCTGCAGTACACTTTGACATGTAATGCACAAGCTCCTGTTCGGTGGGAACTGTGCCAGCCCTGCTCCAGAGTGATAGCTAAATGAAAGATTCTTGCATGAGCCAGGTGTTTAGTGATTTTTATACAGATGCTTTTTGTTAAATGATAGATGGAAAATATACAGTGGCAACTTTTGTAATCACGTGAAGATGCTGTGAGCCCTGTTTATTTATTTGGCGGTGTTTTTTATCGTGCTGACTAAACCACGAGGTAACGGAGTGCTTTATTTAGGTGTCTGCACGGATTGGTACATCCTGTTACATTATTCACTTCATTGTATAGAATAATGTAGGGCGCCATCTCACTGTGACAACGGGGTGTGTTTGATTGACCATCTAGCAGCATCTTTATTTTTGCTGGCCAGAGTGGCGCCTCCTCTGGCCGAGGCGAAACCCTTCATTGCTGCTCTGTGGCAGAGCTTTGTGTGCTTGATTTACTCCCGGCAGGGTGTTTTTGCAAGTACTGCCACACCTTTGCCCCCTTCCATCCCTCTGCCCCACCCATGCTCTGCCCCTAGGCAGACATCGCCACTGCACAGGATGGAAAATATTTTCCCTGCTCTCCACATGTGTTGTGGGGGGCAGAGCGGATGACCTGGCTGTAGTAGCGTCTGAGCAGCATTTGCAATGTCCCAGTGCTGCTCAATGCATGGGTTGACTCTTGAAGCCTGTCTCTGGCCTGTTACTAAGCAGTCTCAGGTGAGCAGTGGCCATACACCGGAGCAGGGAGGCACAGTCCACATACTGCTTACATGCTATCATTTGTGTTGCCAGCAGCAGAAGTGAGAACTGCGGCGCTGAGAACAGCTGGCACACTGTGGCTGCAAAAATGAACAGCTCTATAAACAAGCATTGGCATAGCCAATAGGTCTCGCCTTTTAGGACATTATAAGTGTTTAGCCATGCAACAGTTGCATAACTAAATACTTGTAAGGTCCCAAAAGCGAGCCCTATTTGGCTATGCAAAGCGGCCGTGGGGCCGCGAAAGTGAAAATGATCGCGATCACGATCACACATCAAAGCGGCTGCGTGGCCATGAAAGTGAAAGTAATTGCGGTAAAGCGCGGCGCGCGCGCCTGCCCACATGCACTGTAGCTCTAGGCTGGCCTGGTAACACTTTTTGGAGCCCTCTCAATGAGTCTCGCCAGACCAGCGCATGCGCTGGCTCAGGTGAGACCTAAAAAGTAATCGAAGAGTAGCACTGTGCTTTTATTTTGATGTATATTCTTCCTTTGTTTGTCCAAATAATTTTCTTGAATGGCATTCTTAGCGCAAACAGGTTATATTTTTTTTCTTAATAAATAGCAATTCCTTAAACTTTGGCCATTTATGCACTGAAAAAGAGAAACAACTAAAGTTATTTTCAAAACGATTCTTCTATTACACTGCAGCCATTGGGTTAGGAGAAAGGCTGATTAAAAGGAGTTAAGGAAAAGTAAACTTCCATGAAGAAAACACCAGCAAGAAATCATCTTAAGAGGAAAGGGGGACACACAGAGGAGGCAGAGGAGTTAGAAGGGTGATGAGACACAAAAAGAGGAGGCGGTTGAGATATGAGAGGAGAGCAGAATATGCATAGAAATGCTAAAGATTCAAAAAGGACCAATTTTAAGAAAGAAAACTAAGATACACAAGGAGCAGTGAGAGGGATGTGATGGGAGGAGAGAGACGTACTTAATAGAAAAACAAATAGGAAGGGAGGTAAGACTGGTAAAAGGAGCAGAGATGGACAGATAACAAGATGGAGAGAAGAAAAGACAAAGGAAACAAAAGCTAGAAAAGCAGCAAGATTAAGAGGAAGAAAACAGGGAGAATGAAGAAGCAAGAGGGAGAAGATGGAGTGAGGAAAGACTCAGTTGGGAAGAGGGGGGAATGAGACTGGTAGAGTGGAGGGTGGGATGGAAAATAGGGAGGAACAAGCCAATAACAGAAGAGAGAGAAATCAATGGCAAGTTGCAAGATGGAAACAGAGAGGAAGTGGAGATGATGTCAAGAGAGTTAAATGTGTAACAGAAAGGGAAGACTGGATTGTGCTAATGCGGAATCTAATGATTCCTGCCCAAAGTGCTGAATCTGGTGGAGAACATACAGTTCATTTTACATAACTTTCCTTGGGGATAGTACTCACAGGAAATGCCCCCAGTGGATTACCCTCCTTTTATCACTTTCTAGAAATCTGAGGATTTCCTATTAAACACAACTTGAAATAAGGCCCAAGCCAGGGCCAAGGACAAAAAATGCCCCTTTCCCCCCAGGCTTTCTCGTGGAAGTATGACTCTTAAAACACAAATCAACAAGCCATTAAAAGTAGAAGGGGAATGGTTCACACCTGCAAATGTTGAGGATCTTACTGCAGGCAATCACTGACTGCTGCCATATGTGTTATTTTGGACAGGGTGCCACTTGTTATCGTGGCCCAAAATCATTCAACAACACAAGGCACCCATATGTACACAGTGGAAAGACATATATACACAGTGGAAAGACATATATACACAGTGGAAAGACATATATACACAGTGGAAAGAACATTTGGGTAACATAGGTGCAAGCTGGTCTCTGCCTAGTCATAATTAGGACCTCTAAAGACCAGGAGCATCGCATCTGTTTAGACGCAAATTAAACCTGGTCACATTTCATACAAAATGGGCCCTCTCCAATATTTACTTCATGATATTGACTAGGTGCTTTTTTTAAACTTACTATGAAGTGTCACTCAAAAGTCACACATAAGGCAGTGAAATGTCACTCCTAAGTGCACTGGAAACATGTAAATGTCATACATAAGCAAACGGAAAACTTGGCAGCTATGGTCTAATGCGGCTTTAGAAGGAATGCATTTGAGAAAGAACCTTAAAATAACATTTTTAATTTAGACCTCAGTACAGCTGAACATTAATTTAACAGTAAACGTGTACTAAAACTGCACATAATGAGGTTTGATGGCAGATGTTGACTGAATAACACATTTAATGCTTGGTCCACAAGTGTAAATATTTTTATCAGGTGAGCAGTTGCTGCTTCTCTAATCCAGAATCTTTTTTTCCTGCTTGCTGAGAGAAGGGTGGGAATTAAAGAGCGAACAGGTCCAGCACGGACACGTTTCAAAATCAACTTAATCACAGAGACGTGCAAGGGTTAGCTTTATCCCATGGCAACTTGTGTACACATGTTAAACAAGCTTTTGAAATGACTTAGGGCAGGCTAGTCTTGTGCCACAGGTGCCCAGTTAACCCCCTCCCACTATCTGTATATCGAATAGAATTTACATTAATCCTTGAAATGGATTCTGATGAATATTTCTTCATAATTTAAGAGCTGCAACTTTGGGTTATTTTTTGGGCTGATGCTGGTCTGCGTTGGGCTTAATTTGGGTTTATACTTGAGCGTCTTTGGGCTTGGGACGGGTCTCAAATCTGGCAACACTGCAAAAGACTCTTTCGGTGATGGGGCGTGGCCAAGTGGCCCAACATGGCGGATGCACTTAGGACCAGCTCCGCCAGCCCGACATGAAATCTGTCTGAAACCGTGCCTTAAACTCCACCAATCGTTGCAGCAGAAACGAAGATGCAACCAAATGTGCCCCACTCGGCAAAGCAACAGTGCTCCATAGCCCAATACAGCGGTAGAAGCGGAACCTGTAATCGGTAGCCTTGGCGTGGCCGCGAGACACACGCAAGCCGAGAGACGGAGGTGTTATGCGGGGAAGCCAGGGGCCCGAGACTAGCTGCAGCCGAGGATCGTAGGCGAGGGAGACCCTGAGGAGAGAACCATCGCAGCAATACATTGGTGCCTCAGACATGCTGGGACATCCGCTCGTGACCGGGGGGGTGCTGTGGCTGGGCCCAGTGTCACACAGTGAGTGAGGCCTACCTACCCGGATCTAGGCCTTGACTGCGGACGGTAGTAACGCCGAGCACGCATACACTGGGTGGGGCTGGTTGAGAGTCCCGGCTTGTCTACAATCAGGGCGATGAGCTGCGAGATCGTGATGAAGAAAGCCCCTGGTGAGGGGTTCATCCAGACACACCCATGCAACAACGAAGACTGGCTCTGGTGAGAGCGAGCCTCGTAAGAAGAATATAGGGAGGTTACTCCTGGCCCCACCAAGAAACTGACCCACGAACTGTATAATACAGACCGCCTAAGAATCGGTGCATAGCCACCCCCATAACCGAGTATTATTCATCAGGGCATAAATACAGCAGAGGTAAGGTGCTCAATAGGGGTGGGGGTGCGCTCTCAGAAGCGGCCGGATTAGAACCAGCCACGGCTTGTGGTGTGAGAGGGCCAACCATGGCCTACCACTATATTGACCTCCATAAGGGAAAGACAGATCCTGCCGCCTAGCATCAGGGTGGGGTTTTTGGTACAAACTCAATTCACGGGGGTATACAACTGCACGGCTCCATCATGACCAAAGATAAAACGACTGGTGGAGCTGCCAAGCAAAGCGCCATGGACCGATACACAAGGGCTAGGGCCAAGGCCACAATACCTCGTCAGATAATGCTGCATTGGTAGCAGCGATCACCTAAACAAGAGTAGCATTAGAGACTCAGATCAGCGCACTTGGCTCACATCATAGATCCCGGTGGATACCTTCTCCCCTTGCTTCATCATAGAACGCACGCATAGGGCCCTGCGGCAGCGCCCGCCTCCTGGGGCAAGGCCACGGCCCATAATTGCACATATCTTGAATTATCACGACCATGACCTTGTCCTTAAACATGCTAGGATAAAAGGGGACCTCTTCTACGACACACAGAATCATGATATTTCCAGACTACTCCAGAATGGTTCTGCAGCAGCGACAATCTTTTCAAGCAGCCAAGGCACGCTTACGGGAGCTTAAAATCATTTACTCACTCCAGTTCCCTGCCCGTTTGCGAGTTGTATACAACTCCTGTACTTTATTTTTTGATACACCAGAAGCAGTTTTTAACTGGACAGATGAACTGAGAAAAGTTAAGCCAGACACCCTGCTAGTCCACAACTCAGATTCATCATCCGGAGAATCCCACCGCATGCAAATGCTGATT
The DNA here is from genome assembly GCF_964204655.1 of Triturus cristatus. Lineage (NCBI taxonomy): Eukaryota > Metazoa > Chordata > Amphibia > Caudata > Salamandridae > Triturus > Triturus cristatus. The sequence goes on from NC_140592.1 coordinate 113,567,431, forward strand.
ACATTTCGATGGGGAGACTTTAAGTCCTCCATCTCAAACACAAACGAAGGGCAAACAGCGACACCACTTCAGGTGAACAAGGTGCTCCAAGATCTGGCCCAACGAACAGTGAAACATCTCAGCAGCAGAGGCCTTGACACAGCATAAATTACCCGCATTTTGACCTGGGGAACAGACACTGAAGTACCAATACTATGACTTACTGCAGCTAACTGCTACTAAGCTGGAACCCTTGCTCTTTATCTTAAGTTGCCACAATGGCTTTAGGGTGTTGGGTATCCATTGGATTGACTCACTATCAAACCCCCATTGGGGTTGATATTGTTTCCCATCCGCAACAGATGCTTCAACTGTTTTGAGGTATTGGGCAGGGGGAGGGGGAGGGGGAGAATAGTTTGTGGGGTTCTTTGTTCATTGTTTAAACCCAATGCTTAGAAACTGTTATGCTAGATAGATGCTCCACCATGCGACTGCAATTTTATTACCACTCATCACATGTCAATGTCACCACAAACAGATAAGGCTTCACAGGGTCAAATGTGAATTATGAGATGGAATGTAAGGGGTCTACTTAAAATTAAGCGGGGCGCGATACTCCGTCAGGCAAAACGGTCTAAAGCCGACATACTGTTACTACAAGAGACACACCTCATGGGCACCAAGACACCCTGCCTAGCCCGATATGGTTATGAGCAAGTATTTCATGAAGGGTTTACATGGGGTTCCAGAAGTGTGGCCATTTTAATGCATCGCCGGATTCCATTCCTAATTTCTCGCCGCTGGGTTGATCCACATGGGAGATACATTATTATCCAAGGGACAATATATAGAGAGCAGATAGTGATTGGTAGTGTCTATGCTCCTCCCCCACTTACTCAAACCTTTATTGACTGCTTGGTAGATGTATGGTGACTGCTCCCGGAGGGCCTCAAAGTCATGGAAGGCAACTGGAATGATGTGATGAACGTATCCGTTAATCAGGAGCGGTCCTCAAGAGCCATGGTGACGCCAAGGGAATCAAAGCTTCAATCCCTCGCGAACATGGTTGGTTGGGTTGATACTTGGAGAACACTTCACCCACATGATACTTGCTATACATACTATTCCTTATTGCATGACACCCTTTCCAGGATAGACTATATATTTATACCAGAGAAACCTCTCGAAAGCGTATTAGAGCCTCTAATTTTGCCCCGTGGGTTATTCATCCATTTCCCAATTGCGATACAACTCTCAATAGGTCCACATCAATGCCCATTCCGGTGGAGACTTTCCCCCAGCGTATGCAAAACCAGAAATACAGATCCCACATTCATAAAGCAGTAGCAGAATATTTCACCCTCCCCGGAAATACTATGGGAGGCCATGAAACCTACCATACGTGGGATAGATATAAGTTACACCACAGCAGAACGTAAACAGCAAACACGTAAGCTCACATGCTTAGAAGCCCACATGATAACACTAGAGATACAGAGAGAAAATGGTGACACACACATAACTCGTAGAAACCTATGACTTAACCAACAACAGTATGAGAGCGAGCTGATGGACGAGGCACGACGCACATGGCTAGCATCCCAGAGCAGAATCTATCAGTAGGGACACAAGTCTAGCAAGTTATTTTACCGCTTATATAGACAGGTTGTGACATCTACTCACCTTGCCCCTATTTGCAATGCCCAAGGGGCATCCCTTACGGACCCGACAGAAATTACATGTAACTTTGCACAATTGTATGGGAAACTATACAAACCAAGGGAAGTCAAACACATCTCGTTAATAGAGAACTTTCTTGATGATATACCACCACACGCCATATTAGATGACACACGGAAAACCCTGGATATGCCCATTACAGTAGAAGTACTAACAGCAGCTATATCAGAATTGAGAACAGGCAGACCACCTGGCCCAAAAGGCTACCCCAGCAAAATTTACAATGCTTACATATCCCAATTAGGGCCTCATCTCTTCAACATAATTCAAGAAGTGGTTAAAACTATGTGGCTGCCACCAGACTGGCGACATGCTGAAATAGTGGTATTTCCCAAGCCTCGTAGGCCACCTGAACCTCACACCTCCTATCACCCTATAACCCTTCTAAACACTGAGGTAAAACTACTTACCAAAAACCTTGCGAATAGACTAATACCGCATATGTCAGACATAGTTAGCCTAGATCAAGCGGGTTTTATGCCTCACTGCTCTACCCGGCATAACATTAGAAGAGACCACAACTCGATAGCAGCAGTAGACCGTCTAGACTGACCTGCTGTTGGTGGATATGGACAAAGCTTTCTAATCCATTAACTGGACCTACCTATTCGCACTCCTAAAATGCTACAGCTTTGGCCCACAGTTTTTTGCATATATTAAGCTCCTATATACCGTCTTGACTGCCGCTGTTTGAGTAGCAAAGAGTATTTCGTCCCCCTTTCCTGTTAGATGTGGTATGTGACAGGGGTACCCCTGTCTCCCCTCCTTTTTGCGCTGGCTATTGAGCCTCTGGCCATCTGGGTCCGGAAAGACGCGTTGATCGGGAGATTTGAGTGGACAGTGGATATTTGAGATCGTATAGCACTATACGCGAACGACATACTATTTTTTCTTACAGACCCATATAAAACTGGCCCTAGAATTCTGCAGATAATTCGGATATTTGGTGAATCGTTGGGCCTATATATGAATCTATGGAAGTCAACCGTCTGGCCGCTACGGGGCACCCTAGGGCGCAACAACTGGGCCGAGAACCTGACACAAGCCACAGAGGGGCTGCAATACCTAGGGGTATTTCTGTCAGAGAATCCAAAGACTTCGTGGGATCCGAATTTAGGCGCTGTCACCGAAAAGGTGCAAACTGACATACAACTCTGGGCGGGGCTACCATTATCTCTATTTGCGACGTCTGCGATATTCAAGATGGTATCTCTCCCACAACTACTTTTTCATATGTAGAACCACCCATATCCAATTTCACCATCCTGGTTTCGACACATCAATGCTATGTTGGGGCAATTCCTTTGGGGGGCATCCCTCATCACACTTTTCACCTGCTTTCAATCAACATACTTTGGGAGGATTGCGGCTGCGGATGTACAGGCCTACCATGCAGCCTCACACCTTCAGGTACTGAATGACTGGCGATATGGACCCAATGATGACCCAGTGAAAAGCTGGATAATGACTGCCCTGGCTCTCACATCATATCTATACAGCAGATCGAATATCCAATCATTGCCACCCGCCAACAGAGTGGTAATTCTTTCCTGGCGGAAATTTCTCAGAAGAATGGGCTGGTGGGGACGCATCACGTGTGAAACACCGTTATGGCACAACAAACTTGTTAGATTTGGGGGTCTCTGGTTGGCACAGGTAGGTGCTTGTGACAAGCAGGGACCCTCTCCTCTAGTCAGGATAAGGGGATCACCCTCTTAAAATAACCCCTGCTCACCCTCTAGGTAGCTTGGCACGAGCAGACAAGACTTATTTCAGAGGCGTTATAGGTTAAGCATTTGTGAACATATACAGTAACTCAGTGACAACACCACAAATGGACACCACACTAGATCTATATAAAAAATAGTTATATTTTATGTAAAGACTTAGCACAAGACCAACCAACGACAAAAATTACCATAATACTGTTAGCAATGAAGAGTTCTTGTTAAAATGCTTGGTTTTAGAGGTCTGTGCAATTCGTACCCTTTGTCCGGCTCTCATGGTGATGAAAATGCCCAGAAAGAGTCAAACAGGCGCAGCGGACGCTCCGGTTCGATGCGCACACAAATGCAGGGCGAGTTGTACACAGTACCTTAATTCGATGAGTCCGGCAGGACAAGGCGGTGTAAAACGAAGGTGTTCCAGAAGCGCTGTCGCCCCTTTTACGGTGCGAGCCCCGGCTCGGTGCAGTCGTCGGTGCGAGGCGTAGAGCGGTGGCCGCGGGGAGCGAGGTGGAGGGTCCTGGACGCGAGCGTTCACTTTACGATGCGGCGTACGAGCCGTACAGTAGGAGCCGCTTCTTTTAGTCTTTGCCTGCGGTGCAAGGCGGACGTACGGTGCATACTCTCCCTTTCGATGCGAGCGGGAGCCTTGAACTTCAGCGGCAGGGTGCGAGTCGTACCAACCAAGATGATTAAATGAAGCGAAGCGTTTGTACGCGGCGAAGTCGGCCAGTCACGGTGCGATCTACGGATCGTAGGACGCGTTGATTGAGGTGGACAGGCGGGGTACGGTGCGTTGCTGGACACGAATTGGAGGTACGAGACGCACACAGCTCCCGGCCTCGGCAAATGCTAAAAACAGAGTTTCCAGCAGCAGATTACGAGGCGGATGAAGTCCACTGGTCCTGGGACTTCGTTCAGGGGAAGCTCACTCACAAGCCCTTGGAGATCTTTAAGTACAAGTTGAAGCAAAGACTTTGCGTAGTCTTTCTCCTCTCCTTCAGCAGCTAGGCAACCACTGCAGGCCAATCCCCCAGGTCAGGGACAGTACTCCTCCTTACAGCTTTCCCAGTTCCTTCTCCTCAGGCAGAGGTTTCTTCTTGTCAAGCAGGGTCTAATTTCTTGGGAGCAGGGTCCCAATACTTATACCCCTAATTCCTTTGTTCCTCTGGGGTAGAGGGGCCTTTGCCCAGGCAGAACCAGTTCCTGAGCACTTTGTTGACATGTCTCTGACTTTCCATTCAGGGTGCAGGGCAGAGACATCAGACGCTCCTCAGGAGGTGGAGCCAGCATTGTGGTGGTAGAGCACAGCCCTATTCAGAGTCCAGGTGCACTCCTCCCACCCATCTGGAGGTAAATCTCTCTATTCACCACCAGGCTACCTAGCCCTGCCCTCTGGAATCCCCCAGCCCTGTCACTCACAGAAACCAGACAGCAGATACACATCATAGCAGAGGCGGGCTGAAATGGTTAGTCAAGCAAATACCAGTTTTCTAAAATTGGTATTTGCAAACACAGAATATTAAACTAAACTTTACTAAAAGATGTATTTTATTATTCTGAGTTCAGGCATACTAAACTTGAATTTCTACCATGTTCCCTGGGTCTGTTAGGATCATAGAATGTAACAATTCTAACAGCACATTCTGGCCTATGAGAACAGGTAAGCCTTGCAATAGCGAAAAAACGAAAATGGCTGTAATTCACTATTAGGACAAGCCACACACATCAGGGCTTGTCCTACCTTATGCTTACAATGCACCCTGCCCTTGGGCCTACCATAGGGGTGACTCACATGAAGTAAAGGGAAGGTTTAGGGACTGGCTAGTGGGTGCACTTGCCCAGTCAGCATGACAGTACCAGACTGCACGCAGGTTCTGCAATGGCAGATCTTAGACACATTTTACAAGGCTGCTTCTGTGGGTGGCACAACCAGTGCTGCAAGCCCACTGGCAGCATTTGGATTAACAAGCCCTGGGCACTCCTGGTCCACTGTACTAGGGTCTGACAGTAAACCAAATAAGCCAATAATGGAATCCAATCAACATCAATTTACAATAGGGAGAGCATATGCACTTTAGCACTGATCAGCAGTGGTGAAGTGCCCAGAGTCATAAAACAGCCAACAACAGGTCAGAAAAAATACAGGAGAAAGGCAAAAAGTTCAGGGACGACCCTGCAAAAAGGGCCAAGTCCAACAAAACTATTACCCCAACTGGTGGATCTCCAGGGCTTTCACGGATGTGACTGTATAGGAATTTCCACTATTGGGGATGTCATGCACGGCACTACACTCAAATAATTTCAGGACCTAAAACACGAATTCCCATGCACAGTTCCCAGTTCTATAAATATTTACAGCTCCTTCATGCTATCATTCCCACATAGACAAGCTGGAGTCACTTTCAGATTTCAACCCTCTGAAGGGCAAACTCCTAATGGGAGACCTAGGCGAACATAACATATCCAAAATCTACCAATCCCTCATTACACGTAGCACCACAACACTTGAGACACTAAAGACTTCTTGGCAAACTGATTTAGACTCCCTAGATTCTGATGATTGGACAGAGGTGTTGGAGTTCCACCGGAGAGCAGCCATCTCTTCACGCTTACGACTCATCCAATTTAAGTCCCTTCTTAGGGAAATCTATACACGCTATAGATTATGGAGAACCGGTCTGATCGACTCTCCGGTATGTTTACAATCCGGAGTGACAAAGGTACATTCTTAAATGCAGTCTGGTCATGTATAGCTTTAGATATCAAATCCCCTAGACTTACACTGCTCCATATAACTGATGAGATTGGTGGTAAAAGGTATAAACGTCATCTCCTATGGCTCGGTCTCACCCTCGCTAAACGAGACATAGCTAGACTATGGAAATCCAAAATATCCCCTACTGTCAGGGCACGGAAAAACGGGATGGACTTTTGTATGGGTCTAGAAATACCCGTTTTCCTCGCACGCGAATGCCCAAAGAAACACCCCAAAATCTGGCAGAGATGGGCGGATTACCGGGGTCTCGCCCTACCACAGCAGACAACAATGTCAGATGTAATAGACTCTGAAATATGGACATTTGATTCAAGAATATGACAAGCACTGTGAAACATCTTCATTAGACTATGGTCAGTATCTAGATATATCATATTTTACTGGAATGGAACTAATGCATTGGGTTTGAATTGTTGTAAACATCGTTATGCTTTACAATTTAACTCTATTCATGTATACCCATAAGTAACGATGTAGTCCACTGGACAACACGTTTGCAGGAATTAAATTAAATATGTTTTGAAAATAAAAAGACTCTTTCAAGTACAGCAATATATACTGTGTATTGGTTGTCCAAAAACAAGCACTACCCAGAGCCATCAACCTACCTGCAGTTGATTGAGATCTACCATAAATAAATGTATAAGGTAAAATCCAGTGATTGAAAAATCTAAGAAACTTTGAAGTCACTTATGTGTAGCAGCACGTCGTTCCATGCTTTAGGAGCAATGTAGGAGAAGGCTCAACCGCCAGATCTGGTTTTCCGAATGCATGGGATTTGTGTAAGTAGGAGTATAGATGAGCAAACATGTTTGGAAGATTTTTGAAAGCCTTTGTGATTGTTGAGGTGTGCTTGGCCAGGTGTCCCTCAATCCACCATCATTCAGGGACACCTACCAACCCCAGACATTTCTGAGTCTAAAGTTCTGTGACCTGCAAGGGCCCTACAACTTGCTGTTACCTAGAATGTCCTGCAAACATCAAACTGTGGCTAAAATAACAGATTTTTCTCAGATTCATGAGAGGGAATGTTCTAGAATCTGTGAGCAACAATAGGAGTTCTACCACCCAGTTTCATTACTTCTCCTGACAAAAGTGTTATCTCATTTGGATGTCATTCGCACCACCCGAGGCAGGAATCATTCAAAATTTGGACAGTTTAAAGCCACCGTAGTGTCAATATGGTGTTTGCATGGTTACTGTTGTGTTCCATTCCTATGATGTGCGTTAGGTTCAGCCATTCAATGGGGGAGGGAGTATTTTTATTACAAATGTTTTATTTAAGTGTGGAAATGCAGGGTGGTAAGACTTTGGCCATTGGCTGTGTATGCCCAAGGTTTCTCTCACATAAATAAAAGATTCTGTTTTATGACCCAAACTTTGGTGTTTGCACGGGATTCCATTGGGGATCCAGTCTAGCCACACCACCTGTATTCCCCTCAGTAACTTGGTTTCAGAAATGCCCGCCAGGGAGTGGCAACTCTGGTCCTAATGCTAGCTCTTGCACAAGGGATAAAAAGAATAACAGTGGTTTACAGACACATGAGGTTCAGACACCGACACTTCCTCTTTAGATAACAAGCACTTTCGGTGATTCCTTTCCTGTTTGTTACTCTAGTGAGAGTGTGCTTTCTCGGTTGTTACCCGATTAATGATGTTAAACATTCTTCACATTATATTTTAACTGTCAGTTACTTTTCCATATGTATGGTACCCCCTGAAGAAAGACCAAATGGTCTGGAGTGCATTGGGGTCGAATTGAAATATAATTATAAAAGTTCCAATTCCAAGAGAACATGTAGTCATAATGTTGGATATCAGATTGAAAATTTTGATTTTGTTTAATCATGTCAATTTGGAAGTACAAAATAATAAAAAAGAAAAATCAGCATGTTACAGTACAAATAAGGATATTTTTTTTAAAGAAAACTATTGAAAGTTTACTCAGCAATAAGGAGCAGATTGATACAATCATTCAGCTGTGCACAAAGGGATTATTACCTTTTTAGGGCATGGTACCTTTCCACAAACACTGTCGCTCAAAGGGTAAGTATGCATGCTCTGTTTTGAGTAAGGGGGACGGCCCCATTTCCAGTGGTGGCACCCTGCTGGGTACGCTCTTGTAAACCTTACACTGTTGACCTCATGGAGGAGGGACTGTTGTGTAAGAACATCTAACCATCAGCCGTTGCCCGTGCAGGTAAGAGCGGTCAGGCACTGGAGCTGGGATGGGGGTAGGGGTGATTCGACAGACGGCCACAAGTGAAAATTAAGTGAATAAATAATTTTACCTCATCGTCGTCTGTCGAAATCCCCCCCCACCCGCTCTTACCTGCACGAGCCACGGCTGATAACGGCCTACCCTATTTAGAGTGGAGTGAAATTCTGGGGGAAGGGGGTTCGGTTCAGGATCGCCAGGAAAATCTGGAGGTCCTGAATAGGAAAAAAAATAAAATTGACTCCCAAAGCCTGGGAGAGAACTCCCAGGGTATTTATTATTATATTTTTCAAAAACGAACTCAAGTTTTGGGAGTTTGAGTTTGAAAAACAAAAGCTTTTGGTGAGCGGCCACCTGAAACATGGCGGCCGCTCACCGAACTGTCTGCGCCTTCACAGAAGCCACTGTAATGGCAACTCCTGTGAAGGCACAGAAGTCACCGCCGGGCCGGCGTTGATCTCACATCATGGTGGGTGGTAGTCTGTCTTAAAGGGGGGTGTAATGTCCTCTGCCACCCTGACGGACAGCAGGCCTCCGGCCATTTTTAGGTCTCGCTGAGTCAGCGCGCATGCGCTGCTCGGAGAGACTTTAGTAAGGGCTTTAAAAAATGCTACCGCCGGCTACAGCTTCCAGTGCATGTGCGCGGGCGCGCGCTTCAGCAGTGGCACCATATGGCGTGATTACTGCTGTGCGCGCACCACTCGCACACATGCACTGCAAGCTGTGGCCGGTGGTAGCATTTTTAGCTTGCTAATCGCGGCACCGTTGCTTTACTTTTAACATTAAAAGTAAAGTGCCGGTGCTGCGATTATAGCAAAAGTAAAGAGATAGAAACAAACATCTATTTCTTTACTTTTGCTATAATCGCGGCACCCGCGCTTTACTTTTAATGTTAAAAGTAAAGCACCGGTGCCGCAATTATAGCAAAAGTAAAGAATTAGAAACAAACATCTATTTCTTTATTTTTGCAATAATCGCGGCACCCGCCCTTTACTTTTAATGTTAAAAGTAAAGCACCGGTGCCGCGATTAGAAAGAAAACAAGCATTGGCATAGCCAATAGGTCTCGCCTTTGGGACCTTATAAATGTTTAGCCATGCATCAGTTGCATAACTAAATACTTATAAGGTCCCAATAGCGAGACCTATTGGCTATGCCAATGCTTGTTTTAATCAGGCCCTAAGTCCAGTAAATTAACATAGTGTGAGAAGAAGCAGAAAATGCTGTTTGTAGTCATTTACAAACTGCTAACAAATTGGTATTAGGGCATGTGAAGTAGGTGCATGCTAAGAATATTACAGAAGACATTTTGGTTTACAAAGCCCACATTGTTGTCATCTGTACGGCCTGGAGCTAAAAAATATAAACTGTTCAAGCACCTTGTTTTGGTTGTTTGACTTTATTGAAATGGCTCGTCGATAGGTTACTAATATGTGCACTTTGGGAATCATGATTCCGCTCATGCCCTCATCTACAGTTTTTTTTTTAAGTTTAAAGTTTATTGAAAAGAAAAATTGTAGCATACAAAACGAGAGTGACAATATATTAGAAAATTACCAAAAAAGTAAATCTCCACATCAAACCTATTAATTAATAAAACAGGGAAGGGCAAGAGAGGGAAAGGATGGATAAAGGAGAAATAAAGGTCCAATATAAACACAGGTATTATCAGGATCTGAAACTCTATGGCATAAGCATGAACTGTAATAAGTATACTGTAATCCTAAAGTCATAAGAGAAAATACTGAAAAGAAAAAAGAAAAAAGAAAAAAAGAAAAAGGAATCATTCAAGGATAACAATACAATTAAAAACTAAACTTAAGAAGACAACAGCGGGCTTAAGGAGGTTTTCTGACTTCGTCTGGAGTATTCACTGTAATGGCGGGTTTAGAAGCTACATTAGTTAGGTAGGTGGATAAAGGGAGCCATAGAAGATCTCTTTTGATAGACAAGGATGGAGGAGAGACATTGCTTGTATCCAACCTATGATGAAAACAAACAGCGTTCCGCCATGCTCTGAAGGTAACTTTTTCAACTTGTTTCCAGTTGGAAGTAATTAAATGAAAGGCTATAGCTAGGAATCAGTCAATTAAGGAGGGATTAGGAGATGGGTGAGGCCAAGAAGGTGCTAAGGAGCCTAAAAAGACATTAGATACAGAAAAAGGGATTTGGGTATTGAACATTTTATTGATTTTGACCAAACTGAGAGCCAAAAACGGGAGAGAGAGGGACAGTCAAAGAGCATATGTTTTAAATCAGCGGAAGTCATTTCGCATGACCAACAGGACGAGGAATAGTCTGTAGAGAAAGAAGCTAACTCTCATTTACAGGTTTGATGTGTTTTGCTTGGAAAAATGTGCGGCAGCTGAATTCCTTCACATTACCCTGTTCATACACATTTGGAGAATTGTGGTAAAACGGATTCAGTTAGGGGTAAGAGGTCGGGGTGGGCGGAATTTGCGGAAATAACTTTTGCAAATTATCGCGAAAATGTTTAAAATTATCGCAAACAAGCGGAAATATCGCGAAGATGCGAAGTTTTTTTCCGGCATGTTCGCGAGATTTTCTGCGTGGTTGCGGGTCGCCAACTTACCCATGTGGTTGCTTGCGGGCGCGGCCATCTTGTTTTCAGTTGTCTCGCGGTGCATGATCGCGAGAAGAAAGACGTGATCGCGCGACGCATGACGTCACTGCGGGCGCGAACTGTCGCGAGACAGCGCAAATGGCTAAAAACAATACAACATCTCATGGAGAACGCGACCGGATCAAGAAAACTTGTCGGCGAACGCAGGGATTTAGGTAAGGCGATCGCGCGCGCGCGAGAATGTATTATTTTACAGCGCGAGCAAGAAACAAATTATCGCCAAGCTGCGGAAACCAGAATTTTTGACATTTTCGCGCTCTCCGCGGAACGCAAAAATGTCAAATTATCGCAATTTCCGCGAACAGAACAAAATTTTCGCCCAGGCCTAGTCATTATGCACTAATATGGCGTGATCAGGGCACAAACTGAACTATTCTTGGTACTGCCTTCAGCAAATTAGTGCTAGCATTGTTGTAAAAAATGTAGGACTATTTGTGGTAAAATTGTCACTGTACGGTATTCCACATTTATGTCCACAAATCTCTAACCAAGCAAAAGTGTCGAGCTGCCCTGAATGTCATGTTCATGAATAACGAGCTAGTCTTCATAATTTCCACATAATCTGCCATCTGCCACATAATTTGCAGATTTTATCACAAGTTAAAACAAAAACAGATCGAGAGTGGTGCCCTTTTGAGAAGGTAAACCAGTCCCTTTTCAGTTGCTGGTTCTTGTACTCAGGTGCTAAACTGGTACTAATTACTAAAGACGCTAGACTTGCTCAGACATTGTGGATCTGTTTAAATGGAAAAAAAACAGCAAACAAATTCCGCTTCAGAATATTCAGCACTACACCACATAATTAGCATTTTGCATGTCTATGCTGCCGCATAATTTGGACCTCCAGCCTTACATTCCAGTGGCCTTTCCTATATGCAGGAAACGTAAGGCTCAGACAAAATCCTGAGCTCTGCGAATAGTTGTCATATGCATCAGTCACCAGAATGGAAAAGCAGTGAAGAAACAGTTAACACCCCTGAGGCAGACAGATAGGATCAGAGCATAAAATACTCCCCCATCATTTCTGCATTATTTCTCTGAGCTGCTGTAGGAAATGCAGAAAGCAGTGCAGAGATCAGCCAGCCGCAGATGGATGGCGGGAGGCAGAAGCTGCTGGTGTATTTGCACTTTTCCTCTTAATCATGGCAACATTTCTGCACTCGAGGCCTGTCTGCTCTGCGCCTAATCCATCAGCCGCGGTACTGTTGCCTGTCACTTCTCCATCACCGGGACATATGGAGCAGATCTGAGAGTAAATGTCCACTCTGGAATCCAGCACTTTGGCAGAGGCGGAGGGGGTGTGGATAGATGGGGGTGCGCACGGGCTGGGTTTAGGGGGAGGGAGGGAGGGAGGCTGCTGTGGAGCAGGGCTTTCGCTTTGCTGCTTCATCGTGTATTGCTTTGCAATCGTTTAACCAATCTATACAAAATTCCAAATTCCCCTGCCTTTAGATGTAGCAACTTTTAGAAGCTGGAAGTTTGTGCCTGTAATTAATCACTATTTTTGTCATGCTTCAGCCAAAGGTCTTGTGGTGTCATTTTCTGATCTTTAAATTCAAAACGGAGGGCTAGAAATGCCTGTATCAGGGCCAAGCAAGATGAGTCACTCTGTGCATATTCCACCTTGTTTGTGGCACTATAGGCAGAAACCAACTACTTCCAATTCACGCTTGGCCTTGCAAAAAATAGGATAGTTTAACCCAATCTGGCAGGCCACATCCCTTCTTGATTGGGACATTAGCAAACCCAAATATGATTCGGCTTCATTGGAGAGGTACAGCTTGAGTCTCGGAGCACACCCAACTAGGGCGTTGTGACCAAGGGAGTAGCCAGAAAATTAAAATACGCCCCAGTTTGAACAAAAGCTCTGATGGCACCAAGCAAGCGAAGCAAGTGAGCCCGACCCTTCCTAGAAGAGCTCCCTTGTCTCTTCCATTCAAGCGTCTATTCATTTATCCTTTCAACATTCCATTCACCGACTGATATCCACCACTTCACCTTTATATTCTGTCATCCATTCATTCTTCATTCATGATTACATCTTTCAACATTCACAGATTTCCATTTACTCTTCAATCCATCCATCTGTATATCCGTCCGCCCCTCCGTCTTTTCACCCACCCACTCATCCATCCTCTCAGATTTACATTTACTCCGTCATCCTTACACCCACCCATACATTCACCCATCTTCTGCGATCTCCATTTACTCTGCCATCTTTTCTCCCACTCACACATCCTCCTAGGTCTCTATTGACTCTGCCATCTCTTCACCCAGCCATCATCTCAGATTTCTATTTACTCTGCCGTTTGTTTACCCACCCATCCTCCCATTTTTAGGTCTCGCCTGACCCAGCACATGCGCTGTTCTGGCGAGACTTTTTGTAAGGGCTTCAAAAACTGCTACCGCAGGCTACAGCTTGCATTGCATGTGCGCGGGCACGCGCTTGAGCAGAGGCGTCATATGGCATTCCTCATGCTCATTAGGCGCATCGCTCGCCGCGCGCTTGATCGCAATCACTTTCACTTTCACTTTCGCGGCGCGAAGGCCGCGCACGCACCACTTCCTGTATACTCTCCCTTGTTTCTTTTACATGGGGTTCTTGAACTGTGTACACTGCAATATGGCCTCGAGAGGAATTTACAAAAGCAAAACTGCTTGCTCTCCCAATCCGACTGATAATGGGTAGCTACAGTGATCTACTGCTCTCATTTTGACGATAGTCCTGTTAAATGAAACGGAGTTTGTGGTGGGCACCCGTAGTAAACTGGAATTTTCTTGCTGCTTTAAATGCACTTCATTTGTGGGTTTTAGGAAGACACTGCAATAACCCACCGTTGTATGGTTCAGTTTATATTTTGAAGGTTTGTCAGGAATTCGTTTTAATGTAAACATTTCGTTGTAAAAAAGAGTTGCTGAATTACCGTACCTGGCATCTAATGTATTTCTCTAGGTTGACCTAGGACTTCCTTGTCCACAGCGAGTGGTACAGTTACCCGACATAGCTGGGGACCAATATACCACCAATCTCGGAAACATTTTAAGAGGATTTCGAAACCCAAAACGCTCGAGCAGGAAAGTGAAATTGACCTTTGACAAAGGTAAATGGAAGAGTATGCATGTATGATCTCAACAGATCGATGGAATTGGATGTTGTTTTGTAACCTGTAATTTTTGGTTATCGTAGGCTTACCTGTAAGAGCAAAACGTCCAGTAGAACTTTTGAAGGATCGGGATTCCCCTACATACTCTTTTTTGCATATAAGCGATGGTCCAGAAGGTTCGACTAGCAGTAACACTCAGGTAAATGCAGAGTTTGAAATAGTAGCCCTTCATTTGTGTGTGTGTGTGTGTGCGTGCGTTTGTGTGTGTGCACACGTGCACACACATTCTTGCTAGAGTTTGGTGTTTCAAATATTAAAATACCGTAGATGTTCAGAAGGCAGTTATCTTCCAATAGATAACAAGTCCTTGGACCGGACTGCTTTGACAAACAAAATTCCTATATGTCTTCCACGGTGTCGTGTTTTAATGCCTGCGAGATCAGAGACTTTCTGTAACTTTTGATGTTGGACTTTGAGGGGAAATAAAGACCATTGTGTGGCAGTCACAAGGAGACTTGGCAAATTCATTCATATTGCCTGTTTCTCAAATGCACAGCCTCTGATTTTCACTACCTTTTCTGCTCAAATACTATGTCAAATGGGATGTCAAAGACCATTTGCAACCTTTGTTCACTTACATATTGAACTGCTTCTCCAGTGCTGGGGATTCCATGCATAGGGTTGTTGAATAAATGAAAAAAAATTATCCTTTTATTAACATTCAAATTTAATGTTCTTGATGCACCATCTTGTATCTTTACTGATAGCCTTTTTTTAGTCTTCATGTGACTGCTAGATGTATAATGTTTTTTTATTTTTAGTTGCTCCTACTGGATGGTTAAAATTTACCCAAATAGAAGAATGGATATGTGGCCACTCGAATCATGCAATTCAGTAATACACTAAAACCCAGAAAAAAATATACTTTTAAACAAATTCGACTGAAATAGTTGCATCATCTTCCAAAGAAGTCAGTTCTGATAGCTTCAATTTTATAGACTATTGGCTAACAACTTATTTTTAGCAGGGCTTAAGAAACTGACTTAATTAGGACCCTGCTAATTCTCTGCTCATTCAGTAATTAAATGTATGCAGGTCTATGCATTTAAAATGATCCAACATTGTGATGAAAATGTATCAAAAGAGCCTATCTTATAATAATCCTCTTTCTGATTTTCATCTATATTTTTGGGAACAATTTAAAGTTGTAGAGCCACTTCCCTGCAGAGACCAAAGCAGAGGGAACTTGTTAGCTGAGTAGCATGAACTGTAGAAGAACAACCATCCTTTGAGCGTCATGAAAGTAGGGAGTTACGATTATCTATCTCCGTTACATAAAACTCTGGAAGATTGGAAAGCGTGTACTTTTCCCTGTAGAAATGCAGGACGGCCATGTAGAGAATGATGCACTAAGCAAAATATTTTAAATCTGATATGCTTGCTTTGTCACCAAAAGCCAGGCTATACTCTTTAAAACGAAGTGAACGGAGCTTGTAGGGCTGTATGTGAATCCGCTTTTGCAGCAGCAAAGCATCTTAACTGAGAGGCAAAAGTAAATGTCTATTTAGTCCAGCCTAGATCTCATGAGTACCTTTGTGTTTTTTTAACTTTCTAGGGCTACTTAAAGTTGGCAATGATCTTCCCTAATGTGTTAAGATGGAAGAATCCAGTCTTACCCATGGTTACTTCTTAAAACACAATTATGAGATTACAGGCTGAGAGTACTCCAGTTCTTCACCACATTAGCCAGTGTAGATGATGAATCCAAATACACACTCTGTGGCTATTTGGTTGTCAACCACTGACACATTGTTTTTAAAGATATGGGGGCATATTATCAAGCACGGCGTTAAAATTATCGGCGCTTTAGCATCAGAAAACTGCAGCTAAAGCGGCGATAATGGGCTTGATAATATGCCGCAGAGAATTCCAATAGAAGCCCATGTTGACACCAGAACATGGGCTTCCATGGAAATTCTCACGGGCATATTATCAAGCCCATTATCGCCGCTTTAGCGGCAGTTTTCTGTCGCTAAAGCAGGGATCATTTTAACGCCGTTTCTTGATAATATGCCCCTTAGTTTAGTGCCATTTACATTGATCTGTCAAGGGCAGGCATACATTGAGTAAGCAAAGGCTGACGTGATGGATGTACTTTGTTTTTGGAATAACATTTTATGCATGTCAAACTGGAGAGACATTTGTTAAAATTGGTAAATTGAAAAGGGCAGGGGAAATGGACTAAATTGGCTTAAGGCAACACAACTTTTTTTGGTTGCAATTTAAAGAGGGTAAACCCATTGGGGGATGGCTCATAGCATCAATACTTTCTATGGGGCAGATTTACAAGCCCCGTGCACCACTTTTGCGCCGCCGTTGTGTCATTTTTGTGATGCAGCGGCGGCGCAAAGCAAGCGCCATGCTGCGCCAGATTTACAACGTGACGCATCTAGGGAGATGCGTCACGTTGTAAAGCCCTGCGCCACATTAAACCTGCGTCAGGTTTAATGTATGCAGGGTGGGCGATACGTCAGAAAAAGCCTCGGAAAAGTGACGCAGTGAAATCTACAAGAGTTCACGCAGTCACTTTTCCGACGCTGGTGCGTCAAATCCTTACGCCTGCTTCAAGCAGGCGTACGGCGTGACGCACCATGTTAGTGACAGCGTAGGTTGGAACAGTGCTAGAGTTGCGTTGCGCTTGCGACACAACTTCAGCACTGCGCCAACCTTACGCCGGCAGATGCGTCACACATCTGCTTGTCCTTGTGCCACGATGCACCACATTGTAAATGCGGCGCATCTGCGGTGGCGCAAGGGCAAACTTGCGTGACGCATCTTCCCTGGCTCATCCCTGCTGATTTGCAGGGATGCGCCAGGGAACATAAATCTGCCCCTATATGTTTAATGGCAAGCAAAGTGCTAGGTGACGTATCCTTCATCAAAAAGTAAATTCTGTCTTGTACATCCTATTAAATAGTTGATAAGAGGAAGACCTTGTGACGAGTCGAAACCGGAAACATTTAACGAGCTATGGTCAGTAGAAGAGCAGGAAAATGATTGAAATGTTCATTTCACATCCTAAATGTATCCTTTCTATTCTAACTGGAAACATTGCATGTTTTATTTGAAAATAACCTGTTTTGTATCCAGGTTCCAGCAGTTTGGGTATTTTGTGCAGTCTTTAATTTTCTGATTTGTTTCAAATGAAAATTATGTTTTCTAGTTCCCTCATTATCTTTTACTTCCCTCTTTGTTGATCTGTTTCACAGTGGTGATTGGTCACTTGCAGTACATTTGATGTGCTAAATGCAAAAACATTGCAGACATTACTTTACTCCACAGGTTGTGATGCTCTTAGAAAACTTCATTTGGCACGTATTTTGTTTTTTAGACATTAGTATTTTATAGAAGTTCCATTTCGCTCTCTGTCTCTGTTCTGTTAAGTGATGAGGAGGTACTAGTACTAGTAATTGGTGCATTTCAGTGCTTTGACAAATTTGAGCCAGAACTCGTTTAAACTTTTTTTCCACTGAATTGCATTGTTTTTTTCTGATGTACTTTAGAAAAAGAAATAGAGAATAACTTAATGAACAAATATCACCGAAACAACAAAATATACAATAAGGGGAACTGGAGAGAATAATTTTTAAAGTGTTTAAAATAAAAATAGTGCCATAAAGCATTAAGTGCCAACCACAGTCATCTGGTTGCTTTTAACCAGAACTTAGTCCTAGGGGCTATTTAAGGCTGACGGCGATGAAGTGCAGGTTGAATAAAGAAACCAGATTCATCCCTCTCTGAAGTTTTAAGGTCTGACTTAACCTCTGAAATATAATTAAAATATCCTCTGCGGGGCAAGGCAGCATGCTATTCAGAGAAGGGCTCAATAAGGCCAAATAACAGTTGTGCGAGGTCCCTGTGAAGGCGGTGACTTTTGGTGGGAAAGCTCAGAGTGGGAGAGATTCAAAATTTGCGGCCATGGATGGACCCTCGCCTGCTGAATGCTTTTGGTACCTTCACTCACTCAAAATTTCTACATTCGAGCGTAGTCCATTTTTTGAAGCTCTGATTCCTACAGCAGGACAAGGCTGCAAGCGATAGCTGAAGAAAGGTCTAGGAGGCCGGATACCCTCAAAGCATCATCCTGCTGAAATGGATTTGCTGCTGCGGAAAGCTCAGAGTTGGAACAACCTGGATCTTTAGCCCAGCAGCAATGCATTATTGCTTAGTTTGACTTGGTAGGTTGGTCTCAGTCCCTTAGAGATCTCTTATTTTTTCTAAGACCCAGCCTTGACGGCCGGTCTAGTTGGAACTGGTCAGCTGGGCTCTTTGGGTAAAGGGCTTCTAGCAGCTTTTTGTGTCCCTGTAGTGTAACAGGTCAGCCATCTGACCCATGGAGAACACTTCTTTGTCCTCAGTACAAGTTGGAGCAGGTCCAGGCCCTTCAGGTCTCCTCACAGATCTCAACAGCAGGTGAAGTCCTCCTTCTCTCTTCCACAGGTCCAATAATGGTCTCAGCAGGGTGCCCAGGGGTGCCACATTTAACTCACTAGCCTGTGGTTGGGGATAACTCCTATCCCCTCCCTAACCAATATAGAAAACATTCCCAGTTATGGAACTACTCACTGTTGCAGCTGTTCCTGTGTACCCTATTGCAAACAATCCCACTGTGTTCCACTCTATCCAATTCTAGGATGGTGAAGCCCTTCTGCCCTGGTGCAGGGCCTGTGGGCCTACCTCAGACGTGTAGCCAAGGAATTGAGAAACCCATCCTCTGTAGTCACTTCAAGCCTGTACTGGGGGCAGCTCTTCCTCACTGATTGGTGCCAGCCAGCCTGAAGAAACCAAGAGGAGCCGTGTCCAGGTGTCAGCTAACATATGCCTGTGACAGTGTAGACCTCTTTGAAGTTAATAAAACCCCTGGTCACAGCCCAGATGGTCATCCTGCCAGAGGAACAGAACACCCCCCCACTCGATAACCTAGCAGCTCCTCTACATCCCTCCCCCTCCAAACCAAGTCCTTTGTCTCAGCTCTGGGAGCTGGGTCACACCTCACGGGGCTACTTGGCTCACAGGGGACAGGTTAGAGCTCATTTAACTGGGAAAAAGTAACTATTTAAACCTATATTTTTCAAAATATATATATATTACAAATCTGACTTTCCCATGTGAATTGGGCTTGTAATACATATTTTAAAACTCAACCAATGACATTTGTAGAGGTTTCCTAGCCAGAGATAAGTGTTAAATGAAATATTGTATCCCAGTGCTTTCCTATGGAAGAGCCAATCCTGCTACAGTGAAAATATCTTTTGGGGCATTTCGCGGTAAGGACATGTTAAATGTTTACTTATCCTACCTTATAATGTCATGCACCCTGTCTTCTGGACAGTAAGGCCTTCCTAGGGGTGAATTATTATTATTTATGGTGTCATCTAACTTACAGGCTGTGGGTACCCTTGTTACCATATACTAGGGACTTATAGATAACTTAAATACGCCAATTAGGAGTAGAATGAATAACAAATTATAAAAAGCAAATTTTCTGATGAAAGTTGTAACTTTTTGTCAAATGTGGTGTAATTCCATTCAGCTGTTTTTGCTGTATTGGAGAACAATGTTTCGTTTTGGAATTAACATAGGAAACAACACTTATGGCGACCCCACTTTTTGTTGGAGACCTCTTGATGGATCACTGCGAAACAGTCCATGAAGTAGGTGAAGTTTTTGCGAAAGCTTTGTGCTGATTTGTGGAATGGCGGCAAAGTTATTAGGAAAATATAAGGTAGTTTTCCCTATTGAAACTCCGACCTTATAACTACACAGTGGCAGTTGCCACTGTGTATATATTCCACTGAAAAAACAAAAGTTAAAGGGACTTTATAATTGGGTGAAAATGTCAACTAAAACATACTGTGTTAAACTAATAAAACCACTGAAATGCCCCAGAATAGTTATCTTGAGTAACTATAACCCATGTACTAAAGTGACTAACGTGCGCCCTCGCCATGCACTTCTAATTATTTCCTGTATGACTTCCCATGTTACATCACTCATGACAATTTGTGGCATCATTGATATCACTGCAACATCTGAAAATACATCATTGATAGCACACAAGGTTGTGAGAACAAACTCAGTTGCTGCCCAAGGTCGTCTCACACTTTCATGTTAAATCCATCTTGCTGCCAGATTTCTTCCAGCAGCTGAAGATGTACGCAGAAAGAGCATTGCAAACATTGGATGTACAGAAGAAAGTCATTTTCTACCTCCAGAACACTAAACCGATGAGGAAGAGACAGTTCTTTATTTGACACGGGGGCATGAGAGGAAATATACTGTTAAATGTAAAATAGAGTATGTACAACAGTAATAAAGTAATAAAGTATAAAGTGAGTCCACTTCGTTGCTTGTATTTTTAGAGTGATGTTTTATTCATGATGTTGGTGAGGTTTAATACAGCCAACGCGTTTCGCCCAAGCACACTGATCGCGAAGGAGGGAGAACCGGCACTGAGATTTTCCGAACACGAACCATCACGGACAAGCACTAATTCCTAAAGTTGGACAGAACCATAGGAGGCAATCTACCCTTTTGTTCTCCGTCTACTTGGATATATTTAAGACATTTTTTATGAGAGGTTTTCCCAGAATTAGTTTTTGTCAAGCCACAGTGCAGATCAGACATTCCGTGCTTCATCACAGACGTTTCATCTCACATTTAATTTTTCCTGAAGAAGCACATGCTTGGGCGAAACGCTTTGGCTGTATTGAACCTCACCAACATCATGAATAAAATATCGCTCTAAAAATGCGACGTGGACTCACTTTATACTTTATTACTTTATTACTGTTGTACATACTCTAATTTACGTTTCACAGTATATTGCCTCCCATACCCCCCATGTCAAATTCTCTAATTCATGGTCATATAGCAGCTGGCCATCTGAGGTGGGCAATATCTCAATACTTCTTTGTGACATGTCTAGGCGGTGCAGTCGTCTGCAACCCGGCTGCTAGTTCTCTTATATCAGACAGTTCTTTATTTCCTCTGCACCTACAAACTGATGCTCACCCATGTCCAAGGGGAACCTGTCATGATGATTTGGACTGACAATACAGACTTGCTACAAAAAAGCAGGAGTAGCACAAGAGGAGAAATCTAGAGCCATCTCCACTATCAACAAGCATTGGCATAGCCAATAGGTCTCACCTTTGGGACCTTATAAGTGTTTAGTTATCCAGCACAATATCCTTGGTGCAGCAACATCAAGTGATGCATGGCTAAACACTTATAAGGTCCCAAAGGCGAGACCTATTGGCTATGCCAATGCTTGTTTCACCACTTATCAACCCTTCATTTTTCTCACTCACCCATCCATACTTTCACACACTCATCCATCTTTTCACCACTCATCCTTTCGCCCAATCATCCACTCATCCTTTCACCCACCCATCATTTTACCCACTCATTCATCCTTCTTTCCCTTTTCTATCAACCCATCTTTCGTTCTGCTTTATAGCGTTAATTTTGAGTTTGTGTCTGCCAAGTTGCAGACAGAAGAGGGCCATAAAGAAGACCCCCTTCGCTGTAGCTGCTAAAGTGGAGTGTCCACAACACCGCTGGTTGTGACCCAAGGAACCCTTATTTCAATCTGATCCACTGGTAAGTACTCTGGATGCATGACATTCTATTGACTTACAGCCTGTGCCATTACAGACATCGACCAACCATATGAAAATTACCCTTGGCCTCATCTTAAAATGGACTGTTCAGCAAGAACTACTAAGCCTCATTCTCTCAGAATAGGGACAAATCCGGAAGTATTTCTGCCTTGTAGGGCCTCTTCATTGAGATGCAGTGTGGGTCCCTAGTGAGAAATGGTGTCACTGAGAATCAGAGGCTGAGTGATATCAACAGGGCACGAGTCTGATAAAAGTGAGCAAAATGATCATTGTATGCAATGTTACATGCATGTTGACTAATAAAGCCCACTCTTTTCAAGCCAGCTCTGCCCAAGGCTTGGCACCATCTATATACGACAAAAGGGCAAAATGTGCCCTGTGGAAGGAAGTTAGCGTACTTGCAAACCCTTATCCGACTAGTGAGGCATCCATGGTCCTGTCAGAAGGTTATCCACAGTGCAGTGACTGTGGAATACTTGTAACAGTCAGGGAGGGACCCCAGGTCGTCTTAGTGAGGCTTGGTCCATGGAACCAGTGATTCGTCCTGAGTGCACTCAGTGCCCCTGAAACAGACTCTGAGGTAGTCTCTATACTCTCCAATTCTCAAGTGTAGCCAGTGAGTCAGCTCTGATTCAGTCACTGAGGTTTCATTGGGACAGCCGGTAAGGCGATTCTAGAAAAGCGAGTAAGGGTGTTTGGTAACAGACAATGAGTTGTCTCTCACCCAATCATTGAGTTGTCACTGGAAGGATCAGTGAGTTGTTTGTAATGTAGTGATGGCTGTCTCTCGGGTATGGGCAGAGAGATGTGGTTGGAACAGCTAGCGAGGTGTCTTCAGAATACACAGCATCTCTGCTGCAGTCTCAGAGGTGCTTTTGATACATATGGTGAGTGGGCGCCTGGAGGTCCAGTGACGTGCCCACTTGCACTATGACTGCAGTGACTTTGGTGCAGTCTGTGGGTTTCTTTCTATACAGTTAATGAGATGTTTGTGGTACAGGCTGTGAGGTGCCTTGACATGAAGTGAAATGTCAATGGTAGGAATATTAGCTTGTTTTTATATAGCACTTCTGCCATCGCTTAGTACTGTAAATAACTAGTGATATTACACCCAAACGTGAAAGTACACAATGTACCCGCTTCAAAATGATGGATGATGGCCATGTTGAAATTATGAGATGTGCAGATCTTCATGTATCCCAGCAGAGAACTTCACCCACTGAAACTTCCTCCAAGTAAAGGTATTACATAGAACAGAGAGGGAGGTTCAGCTGGTACTATTAGTGAGATGTTCCTTCTCACAACCAGGGGTACATCTGGCACAGGCTGCAAGGTGCAAATAATTCAAAAGAGTGAACAAGTGCACACCTATTTTTCCATATGTTCCACTGTAAAATTTGGACGTTGTTTCAACTTTTGCGTGCTACCCGGAAACGTGGTCTGCTCAAGTGCCACGCAAGTGAGAACACCTCAGAAACTTGAGCGAGGTATCACTCCAACGCCGGACGCACAGCATGCTCTGTGGTTCATAACCAAGATACTCCACTTAATCAACGTTTTTAATCAAATTTATTCCATATCCTCCAAAATTTCATATAGTTCATTGCTTTTTGTCCTGTCACATTTGGGGCACTTATGTATTCAAACTTTTCTAGTGGAGCAGATATGCCAATCCAGGCCTTTTTCTGAAGCATGAAGCATACATCAAACATCCTCAGTGGTTGATCTCTTTTACCCAATGCATTTCGGGCTTTTCAAAGCCCTTCTTCAGGGGGTCACTACAAGTTTAAAACATTGACATTAGATTGTGTTTTCGGACATCTACGCATAAATAACATACATTACTAAAATACATCAAGCAAATCATGCCATGTTTATCAACTGTCCATAACTCACATTTTTCCTCTAAATGCGCAGCCATACGCAAAAAAAAGTACCCAAAGAAGCCTCTCCCGACCTACATTACCATCCCGTATATTACCCCCACATTCTCAAATATTGTTATTGGGATTGGTCTTGTGCGCTCAAGCAAACCTTTCCATGCATTTACTTCAGGTACTTTTGCTATGCACTAGAATCAAACAAAGAGTCTAGACTACCACTAGGCTGCTGCTCCATCAAGGTCATCTGATCAGCTCATAGAGAGCTTTAAGATGTAAACTAGGAGAGCAGTACCTTCAAGATCATAGCAGCGTAAGAAAGTATATGGGTACGTGATGAAAACAGTGAAAAGGAGATTCTGCAAATGTTGGGGCGGATGCCTGCTGATGGTAACCCTTAAAGTGTGGCTCACAGTATCAATTACAAAAAAAAGTGTGACCCATTTTGATGCCTCTGGTTTGCATTGCAAAGGACGGTGATAAGTACAGATTCCCAGACAGGTCTTTCATTACTAAGTGACAGGGATGGAGACAGGGATCCCTTTTGAAATCAATGAAGACTTTGCTAATATGGTTCAGCAGGATAGTCCTCCTGAAGCACTGTGCCTTGGTAGATGATGGGAGAGTAGGGTGGGCCTGCAGTCTTTGTTGTTCAAGGGGACAGAGACCTCTTGGGTGGAGCCAGCCTTTTGTCTTCTGTGATGACGCTTTCATATGGGCTGCTGACAACTAGGTGCAGAATGCTCACACCTCTTTGTGCCTCAGTCAGGGTGCTTGAGCCCAGAGGCTACCCTGCTGTGAGAAGCCCCACTCTTCACAAAGGTTGTGTCTGGAGAGCAGCCTGCAAAGGACATTTGGAAGATGAACCACCCCAGCTGGTTCTGCAGCACATGGTAAAATGCTCAGCGGCTGAATTGCTAAGAATCTTATTTGAAAAATTAGCAATCAATTAATTAGAAAGGCAACTTTGTGCTGTAATATGCTTGTGTGTTTCTTCAATGGCTGTCACTCTGGGGAACTTTCCACTGTGCCTGCTCGAAACTGCATTGGCCCTGAATTAACGTTTTCTATGATTTGGTATCATGAATTTGCTTTATTTTGGGTTTTAATTGATGGTGCAAGGTTACATCAGGTTGATATGTAACTTTAGATTTTGTACAGCAGATCTCCAGTTTCTAGGCACCACTGAAACACAACCTAAAATGGAATTTTCACTAAATGAGTTGAGAGCACTGGCTGAGGTGGTGCTGGATCAATTTTCAGAGTGGGGGTGCAGCTGGGGGTGCTGCCACTGATGTTATTACTCTGAAGCCACAATGATTGTGAAAAATCTCAGCCTCATGAGAAAAAAAACAAGTGTACCAAATGAGTCACGTCAATTTAGCAGGAGAGCGGTAAGTGTGTGGTATGTAGCTGGTGTCGTTTATAGTTGAAATGGGCACTAAATTTGCATAGGTAAAAAAGTATAGTGCGAAAGCGATAATGTGTGGAAATCGGGTCTCAGCGAATCTTATCATTTGCGCATCACCAAACAAAGCGTCTTGATTCGTTGGGATCCAACTAAAAATATTGTTTCCGTCTCACTTCAGAATTACAAAGAAGTGTTTTGAATCATTTCTGCTTTCCAATTTGCTGATATAATTTGAAATATGTGTATAGGTAATTTACTGATGTTGTTGTGTGTAAGAAAACAACTGATGCCCTACAGCCTTTCCATTTGTTTTCTCTACCCCAGCAGGACTGGCACCTAGGGTCACTTTCACAAAATCCTCTCACTTTGCAGTCAGAGAAATAAAAGTAGACTTCAGTTTCCCAATAATCGGCAATTTGTCAGAAGACATAGCCTGGCATTTGACCTTTGTCTTTGAAAGCATAGCAAATGTTCCTATTTAAGAGCTCCCAGACTAGTTGGTAGAATCGTGCACAGGGGCAAAAAAGGCTACACTGACAACACCGGTGAGGAGAATGTACGCTGCTTCTCTTTATTATATGAGCTCATCTTATTTCCCTCCTGTAGTGTTGCATATGCTATGTTTTGGAGCACTTTAGCAGGTAGTGGGCACAGTAGCAGCTGGCACAGACCAGGGGTGGGGGGCGGAGGGCCGGGTGGGAGCCGGGAGAGGGGGTACAGAAAATAAAAACGTACCTCCTCGCCGCGTCTTGGCACTCTCTCCACCGTTGTCTCCTGAACAGGAACAGAGCACCCAGGAAGCACCCAGGCTCCCCTGAGCCAATCACAATGCTGCAATGCAGTGTGGTGATGGTCTGAGCGCCACTGTTTTGCCTCGGAAGGGGAAAGGGGGCCTGGGCATATTTTCCACCCAGGCTGTAATGCAGCCTGGGTGGAGAACATGCAAAGTGGGCATGAATGTTTGGCCGGGCCGAGACGGCCAGCCAAACATACATGTGCCAGTTAGGGAGAGCATACCACTACTCCCTTCCCCTCCTCTGCCGCCACAGCAGTTCCGCCTGCCTGTAAAGCTGCCACAACAAGGAAAAAATAAAATGATAATAACTTAGAGTTATTATAATTGTATTTTTCCTTTAGTTACACTTCTTAAAAGCAGTGGGGCGACGCTCCTCTGCCTTAGAGGAGGAGTCGCCACTGACTGAAAGACAGGTATAAATACGGCAACGCTCTTCTTATGGCTAGAGGTTTCTGGCTCTGCTACTGAGGCTGGGGAGATGAAAGTGGGTGACTTTTCAGGTTCCAGAAATAGGTAAATAAGTTCACATGCAGAATAATGTATGCAGTTTAATACCACCAGCCATGGACGTCAATTAGGGGTCGCCAGGACTGGCGTAATGAAACTTGAGGGTGCCTCCCTGCAATGTACGTGCAGGGGCCCCCTCCGGGCTTAATCAGGAGCTCTATGGACAGAGTGCTCTGCTGAGGGGGGCCCCCTGGACCTTGGGGCCCCCCGCACCGCACGGGCTGCGGGGGCCTGTGTTTCGCCCCTGGTCGCCAGGGGTCGCAGCTGAGATCCCTGGCTTGCCCTTTGCTACCCCTAGCACTGCCTTTGTGACCCCTAGCCTCAGAGGTGGCAAATTCAGTGCCAGGAACACAGGAGCAGCTGGGGCTCCACTCTCTTTATTTTCTGTCAATGTTTTATTACTCTAATAGTCAATTAATAAAATATATTATTCACTAGTAGTGTAATCAACTTTGGAGTACAATACGCTGGAATATGCCCTTCCATGGCAGCTGAGGTAAGTAAGACATTATTTTAAATGTATGTTGTGTCGGTGCTTGCGGTTGAGAGTGTGCTTATGTGCGAGACAGTGTATATGTGTGAATTTGTGTGTATGTGTATGTCTGTGTGACTGAAAGTGGAGGTCAAAGGGCGTGTGATGTGATTTCAGGTACCCCTGTTATTTTGGGGAATTGACGTCCAAAACGGGCATAACAACAAAGGGTTATTTGCTCCTTCAAAGTTAGCGAGTTTCACTTTCATATGACACCCCCACAAGTCATGCTTTAGTTGCCCAGTGTGTGTTTATGATTTAACAAGTGTGGTGCGTTTATTTTTATAATTCTTCAGCGCTACGACCACACAATGGGCACATTGGACAAGCACAACATACTGTGACTTCCCAAGGAATAACATGCATTCTATCTAGGTCTGGGCAAAAAGCAGATTATGAAATTCCTGAAATTCTGCCATGAGGCCACTTTGCATGATAACTCACTATTCTCTTTAAAACCTTTTAGGGGGTGGGCAAATTGTGTCATTCTGCCCATGGATTTGGCAGAATTTGGCGACTCTGCGTCACTCTTGCAATGCAGAGCAGTGGCCATATCCCGGCAATCGCTGCGTGGCAGAATCTTTTCCCGCAAGGCTCCAAAATGTTGACAGGATTTGGCATACCCTAGCTCCATTTTCTAATGTGGGCAGTCGCTGTGGTGAGAGGGATGCTGCTCGAGTAGATTTGCTGCCGATCGACTAGATTTTCTAATTGAGCGGCACCAAAATCAGCTCGAATGGCCATGCGCTCTTGCGCACCATATGGTGCAGTTTGCGCTGATTTTTCCGCCCTGCTGGCGCAACTGACAGTAAATTGCAGCACTGAGTCTCGTGGATTTTTTATTTAACTCTGCGGAAATCTGAGGAGTGAAACTCCCTGAGTTCCATCAACCTACACAATTTACCTCTAATAGTCACATTTGTGGTACATATTTACCACAAACGCACAGGAATAAAAGAACGAAAGTGTCCGATGTTCATGTTTCTTTCATTTAAATGCATCCTTGTGGTAAAAATGGACACAACCATGCCGTTTGTGCTAAAATATAGTGCGAAATGACAATTTTTCATTTTACATGATTTTGTGAATTTTTTTTGTGAATACATGAAAGTAAATTACCCTAATTTTGAGCACCTCGAATTCCAAATTGCATTAACATTGGAAAAAGCACTAATTATGGGGCATATTATCAAGACAGGCGATAAAATTATCGCCGCTTTAGCGGCAGAAAACTGCCGATAAAACGGCGATAATGGGCTTGATAATATGCTCTACGGAATTCCAATTGAAGCTCAGGTTAGATGTCCTTCACATCTAACATGGGGCTTCAATTGGAATTCCATAGAGCATATTATCAAGCCCATTATCGCAGTTTTAACGGCAGTTTTCTGCCGCTAAAGTGGAGATAATTGTATCGCCTGTCTTGATAATATCCCCCTATGAAAGTATGCTAATGGGAATTGCAAGTAACAAAGGTCCAAGGGAGTGGCGTAGCGCCGTACACACAAGGAACTTTCCAGTACCAGGTGCAAGGGCACCTGTAGCCAGTGGAGAGAACAGACAAGAACAGAAAGTAAGGGACCCACAAGCAGACTTAGTTGATAGATGAGCAGAGATGGTGTCTTGGTTAACATAGAGGAATGGTGAAGAGTACAGTGTCTCCTTGCTTTCACACTGGGTCTGTGGATGTCCCTGGAGTGGGACAATGCACCACCATCTGACAAAAGTGCTGTGTCTATGGTTTCTCCACCCTCAGCATGCTGTGGGGTGTCTGGTACGGAGAGCAAGGTGTGACTGGTGATCAAAGTAAGGTACATGCAGCAATAGCCACTAGTGTCTTGTTGGTACAGCTAGTAAGGTGCCACAGGTACATTATATATGCTGTCTGGTACAAAGAGTGACATGTCACTGGTATACTCATAATGGTGTGTTTGGCACACACAGTGAGGTGTGGACTACTACACTCATTAAGGTGCCACAGGTACATTATATATGCTGTCTGGTACAAAGAGTGACATATCACTGGTATACTCATAAAGGTGTGTTTGGCACACACAGTGAGGTGTGGACTACGACACACATTGAGGCGTTTTTGGTTCAGATAGCAAGGTGTCTACCCATACATGCAATGTTGTGTTTTGATACAGACAGGAATGAACCACTGGTACAACCGGTGAAGTGCCTACACATACACCTACTGAGGTCTCTTAAATGAAAACAGAAATGGGCTCACGTGTGCATCCAATGAGGAGTGTGTGGTGCACAGAAGGAGGTGCCTATTTGTGCAAGCAGAAAAGTGTCTTTGCTACAGTGAGGTGCCCACTCATACATCCAATACGGTCTCTTTGTACAAAAAGTGAGATGACCACTCATGCATCCAATAAGGTGTCTTTGGTGCAAACACAGATATGCCACTCATGCATCCAATAAGGTGCTTTTAGTACAGACTGGATGTATGAGGAAGCACAACCTGGGTGGTACCAAAAATGCTTATGGGACGGATGAGTAGATACCCCTCTAGTTGTACCAGACACCTCATTGGGTGTAAGAGTGGGTATCTCTCTGTTTGTACCAAAGGCGCCTCATTGGATGTACCAGTGAGCACCTCACAGTAGCAGATAGAGATTTGCCTACTCACGCATCCAATGAGGTTTGGTACAAATAGAGATGTGCCCACTCATGCATCCAATGAGGTGCTTTTAGTACAGACAGGGAGGTGCCTGTTTGTACAACTAGGAAAGTGTCTTTGGGAGAAAGAGTGAGATGCCCACTCATGCATCCAATGAGGTGTCTTAAGTACAAACAAAGATGTGCTTACTCACGCACCCAATGAGGTTTGGTGCAAATAGAGATGTGCCCACTCGTGCATCCAATGAGTTATATTAGTACAGACAGGGCACTGCCTATTTGTACAACCATTGAAGTGCCTTTGCAACAAACAGTGAGATTCCCACTCGTGCATCCAATGAGGTGTCTTTGGTACAAACAGAAGTGGCCTACCATGCATCCAGTAAGGTCTTTTAGTACAGACTGGGTGGTGCATATTTGTTCAACCAGTGATGTGTATTTGCTACAAACAGAGATGTGCTCACTCGTGCATCAAATGAGGTATCTTAGGTGCAAACACAGACGTACCCATTCGTGCATCCAATGAGGTGTTTTACTACAAACAGAGATGTGCTCACTCGTGCATCCAATGAGGTATCTTAGGTGTAAACACAGACGTACCCATTCGTGCATCCAATGAGGTGTTTCACTACAGAGATGTGCTCACTCGTGCATCCAATGAGGTATCTTAGGTGTAAACACAGACGTACCCATTCGTGCATCCAATGAGGTGTTTTACTACAAACAGATGTGCTCACTCATGCATCCAATGAGGTATCTTAGGTGCAAACACAGACGTACCCATTCGTGCATCCAATGAGGTGTTTTACTACAAACAGAGATGTGCTCACTCGTGCATCCAATGAGGTATCTTAGGTGCAAACACAGACGTACCCATTTGTGCATCTAATGAGGTGTTTTTAGTACAGACAGGGAGGTGCCAATTTGTACAACCAGTTAAGTATCCCTGCTACTGTGAGGTGCTCACTGGTACATCCAATGAGGCGCCTTTGGTACAAACAGAGAGATACCCACTCTTACACCCAATGAGGTGTCTGGTACAACTAGAGGGGTATCTACTCATCCGTCCCATAAGCATTTTTGGTACCACCCAGGTTGTGCTTCCTCATACATCCAGTGAGCTGTCTATGATACAAACAGTACAAAGCCTACTTATATTTCCTATTAGGTTGTTTTCTACAGATACCGAGGCACCCCTGATGCAGCCAGTGTGGTGCGTAGTTGTTCACCCAGTATATTTTCTGTGGTGCAGAGTGAGGTGTCACTGGTTCTCGGAGTTAGTGACCCACTCTAGTAGGCTCTGCTGTGCCATGTTTAAAGCCCATGAGCTGCCACATTTCTCATCATGTCTTTAATGCTCAAAACAAGGCGTGTGCTAGTACACCCAATGAGGTATATTTGATACAGAAAGTGAAGTGACCACTCCCACTGGATGCTAGGGGTGCAGTCAGTGAGGCATCACAGCTACGTTTGGAGAGGTGTCCTTTGTACAAACGGCAGGGTGCCACAGATATATGTTATGAAGTGTCTTTGGGACAGACAGCAAGGTGTCATAGGCACATTAAGTGAGGTGTATTTGGTGAAGAGAGTGAGAGGATTTTCATACAGCCTGAGATGTGCCACAGATAGATTTGGTTAGATCTCTTTGGTACAAAGGGCATGATGCCAAGTTTACACCGAGTGAGGTGTCTTTGGTACTGAGGGCAGGATGCCAGAGGTACACCCCATGAGGTGTCTTTGAAACAGGCTGTGAGGAGCCACAGGTGCATTTGGGGAGGTGTCTTAGGTACAGAGTTCAAGGTGCCCTGAGTGCACCGAGTGAAGTGTCTTTCATACAGCCAGTGAGGTGCCACAGGTACATTCGGCGAGGTGTCTTAGGTACAGAGGGCAGGGTGCCATGGGTGCCATCGGTACGAGTCTTTTGAACAGACAGTGAGGTGCCACTAGTACATTCTGCAAGGTGTTTTTTGGTAGAGAGTGCATGGTTCCAAGGGTATACTGAGCGAGGTGTCTTTGGAACAGCCAATGAGGTGTCACAGGCACGTTCGGTAAGGTGGCTTTCGTAGACACAGCAGGGTGCCCTGAGTGCACAGAGTGAAGTGTTCTTCGTACAGCTAGTGAGGTGTCACAGGTACAGTTGGCGATGGGTCTTTGGTACAGAGGACAGGGTGCCATGTGTGTGCTGAGTGAGGTTTCGTTCATACAGCCAGTGAGGTGCCACAGGTACAATTCGGCGAGGTGTCTTAAGTACAGAGGGCAGGGTGCCATGGGTCCCATGGTTACGAGTAATGTGTCTTTTGAAATGTCAGTGAGGTGCCACTAGTTCATTCTGCAAGGGGTCTTTGGTAAAGGGTGCATGGTGCCAAGGGTATACAGGTGCACTGAGTGAGGTGTCTTTGGAGCAGCCAGTGAGGTGTCACAGGTACATTTGGTGAGGTATCTTTGGTACAGAGAGCAGGGTGCATTGGGTACATCGAGTGAGGTGTCTTTGGAACAGCCAGTGAGGTGTCACAGGTACATTTGGCGAGGTATCTTTGGTACAGAGAGCAGGGTGCTCTGGGTACATCGAGTGAGGTGTCTTTGGAACAGCGATTGAGGTGCCACAGGTACATTTGGTGAGGTGTCTTTGGTACAGAGGGCAGGGTGCATTGGGTACATCGAGTGAGGTGTCTTTGGAACAGCGATTGAGGTGCCACAGGTAAATTTGGTGAGGTGTCTTTGTTACAGAGGGCAGGGTGCATTGGGTACATCGAGTGAGGTGTCTTTGGAACAGCCAGTGAGGTGTCACAGGTACATTTGGCGAGGTATCTTTGGTACAGAGAGCAGGGTGCTCTGGGTACATCGAGTGAGGTGTCTTTGGAACAGCGATTGAGGTGCCACAGGTACATTTGGTGAGGTGTCTTTGGTACAGAGGGCAGGGTGCTCTGGGTATATCGAGTGAGGTGTCTTTGGAACAGCGATTGAGGTGCCACAGGTACATTCGTCTGGGTTCTTTGGTACAGAGGACAGGGTGCGATGGGTACATTAAGTGAAGTGTCTTTTGAACAGTCATTGAGGTGCCACAGGTACATTCCTCGAGGTTCCTTTGGTGCAAAGGTCTGAGTGCCACTGGTGCACTAAGGGAGGCTTCTTTGGACCAGCATTGAGGTGCCACAGCTACATTCGGTGAGGTGTCTTTGGTACAGAGGGCATGGCATGGTGGGTGCACCGAGTGAGTGAGGTGTCTTTCATACAGCCAGTGAGCTGTCACAGCTACATTTGGTGAGGTGTCTTTGGTACAGAGGGTATGGCATGGTGTGTGCACTGAGTGAGTGAGGTGTCTTTCATACAGCCAGTGAGCTGTCACAGCTACATTTGGTGAGGTGTCTTTGGTACAGAGGGCATGGCATGGTGTGTGCACCGAGTCTGTGGGGTGTCTCTCATACAGCCAGTGCGCTGTTACAGGTACATTCAGTGAGCTGTCTTTTGGGACAGAGGGCATGGCATGGCAGGTGCACAGAGTTAGTGAGGTCTCTTTCATACAGCCAGTGAGCTGTCACAGCTACATTTGGTGAGGTGTCTTTTGTACAGAGGGTATGGCATGGTGTGTGCACCGAGTGAGTGAGGTGTCTCTCATACAGCCAGTGAGCTGTCACAGGTACATTCGGTGAGCTGTCTTTTGGCACAGAGGGCATGGCATGGTGGGTGCACCGAGTGAGTGAGGTGTCTTTCATACAGCCAGTGAGCTGTCACAGCTACATTCGGTGAGCTGTCTTTTGGTACAGAGGGCATGGCATGGCGGGTGCACTGAGTGAGTGAGGTGTCTTTCATATAGCCAGTGAGCTGTCACAGCTACATTTGGTGAGGTGTCTTTGGTACAGAGGGTATGGTATGGTGTGTGCACCGAGTGAGGGAGGTGTCTTTTGGTACAGAGGGCATGGCATGGTGGGTGCACCGAGTGAGTGAGGTGTCTTTCATACAGCCAGTGAGCTGTATCAGGTACATTTGGTGAGCTGTCTTTTGGTACAGAGGGCATGACATGGTGGGTGCACCGAGTGAGTGAGGTGTCTTTCATACAGCCAGTGAGCTGTTACAGGTACATTTGGTGAGCTGTCTTTTGGTACAGAGGGCATGGCATGGCGGGTGCACTGGGTGAGTGAGGTGTCTTTCATACAGCCAGTGCGCTGTTACAGGTACATTCAGTGAGCTGTCTTTTGGTACAGAGGGCATGGCATGGCAGGTGCACAGAGTTAGTGAGGTCTCTTTCATACAGCCAGTGAGCTGTCACAGCTACATTTGGTGAGGTGTCTTTGGTACAGAGGGTATGGTATGGTGTGTGCACCGAGTGAGGGAGGTGTCTTTTGGTACGGAGGGCATGGCATGGTGGGTGCACCGAGTGAGTGAGGTGTCTTTCATA
This sequence comes from Triturus cristatus, assembly GCF_964204655.1. Taxonomy (NCBI): domain Eukaryota; kingdom Metazoa; phylum Chordata; class Amphibia; order Caudata; family Salamandridae; genus Triturus; species Triturus cristatus. The sequence continues at coordinate 113,601,453 of NC_140592.1, forward strand.
CAGCCAGTGAGCTGTCACAGCTACATTCGGGGAGGTGTTGTTGGTACAGGGAGCAGGGTGCCTCTGTGGCCAGACTTCCCTGTCCATCCTGGAGTGGAGTACAGCTGGCTGATGCTCTCAATGCCAATCACCAGAGCATCTCACAGCTCTCCCTCTCACAATATGGCGCTCACAGTGGAATTATTTAATCTGGCGCCTCTTGTGCTCCTTTTTATAGTCTCTGTAATCATCGTTGTGTATTCGGGTAATTTCCAGCTCTCAGAAGCGATTTCCCAAAATAGAAACTTCATTCCTGACTTTCATAAAACAGCTGCAAGGAGCCATTTCTGATCTCGAGCGCCAAGAAATCATCACACAGGCAGAGGCACGTCTCCGTGGAATGGTACCTGCTGTCTCGCCGATGATGTAACATGTCTTACTCTGGTGATGTCTGCCGTTTTACCAGTGATGTGACAGTTCTCACTTTGTTGATATCTACAGTTTTGTAGTTCTCACCTTGATGATGTCTTGACACTGATGTATCCAATGCGGTGATGTTTGCTGCATCGTAGTGATCTCCTACTGTTTACTCTGGTGATGTCAGCTGGTGGGTGAGCTCGAATAAACTCGAATTCTAGGCTAACTTTAAAAGACTTTCGGTCAGCTTCCTTCAGCCATTAACTTATTTTGCTCCCGCACCTTCAGCCATTGGCTTGAGACATTGTCAGTCACATTTTGGCTCAGCGCACAGGGATATGCCTTCTTTCCTCTTTTCTACTAGCTGTTTAGATGTGTCCTTCCACTTCCCTCGAAATACATGAGGGACTACTTTACATCAGAATTAATCAGCGAATGGTCTTGTAGACTGAGCCGCAAGCCCTGACAAAAGCATGTGAAAAATAGCTGTGATAGATATAATTGGGTGCTATATGTTCTTTAGCATATATTTTTCAGTTGATTTTGTGAGCACTCGCCCCTCACATGCTTAATCACCACTCACTTTTTTAATACAAACATAGCAGCCATCTGGTAACACATTTTTTTCTGTACTATTCATTTTTCAGATGCTTTTATTTTTATTTTTTAGCATAATTAGTTTGGCATCTTTATGATGTGGACGTGCTTGATCAACACGTTATAACAATTTCAAGTTTATTGGCTTTACCAACAATTATTTTCAACTTACTGTTGCCTTCGTACTTATCACTTATGCGTTATTTAGCATTATCGACCACATCTTTAAATGCTGTAATATAGCCTTATAGCCCGCCGTACAGTAGCGGTCCGTGGAGGGAGTTCCGTGGGGCGGTGAGGCGGGGCGGGGAAATGTAAACACCGGAATATGGATGAACGAAGGTAAGTACACATTTAAATAAATAAAACAAATTTCGTTGCGCGCGCTGCATCACATTTTGCGATGCAGCGCGCGCAAAGGAATTCGTTTTATTTATTTAAATGTGTACTTACCTCCGTTCATCCATATTCCGGTGTTTACATTTCCCCACCCTGCCCCTCCCCCGCCCCGCATCACCGCCCCACGGAACTCCCTCCACGGACCGCTACTGCCGCCGTAGCAGGCTATACCGGCTATTAAAGGCCCGCTCCCGCGTTAAAGGCCCGAGCCGAAGGCGAGGGACTTTAACAAAGGAACGGGACTTTAATAGCCGGTATAGCCCTGCTACGAAGGGCTTTAGGGCTATTAGAAAATTCTGCCACTAGAGGCCAGAATGTTCTAACAAAAAAACACAAAGGCCTCTCGAAGCCCGATGGGATTTAAATCCCCTCAAGCTCCGAAAGGCCTTTGTAAAACATTGGAATGTTGCTCTGCGGGCCTTTACTGGCCCGTAGAAGCAGGGAGCACTCCATTGTCCTCAATGGAGCTCCCAACATTCCAATGTTCTAATACCAGTTATGTGATATTTCTCATCTTGATGTTATTGAATGTGACATTTTTCTCTTTGGTTATATTTGCTCTTTCACCATTGATTCAATATCACTTTTATGATATGTGCTTTCCAGCCAGTGATGTGAAATCTTTCAGCATGTGATAGCTGTTTCTTGGTGTAGGAAATTACCATCTTTAGCCCTATTTGATTAGCTGGCTTTAGGACTCTGTGGACTTGACCTCTGCTAGCTAGTAGAGGGCCTGAGCGGGAAACAACCTTTACAACGCAGTCATTACATCACACCACATTTACGACACAGTCATTACATCGCAACATCCTTGACAACTCATGTCAGTATAATGCATCCATTACATTGCATGTCACTACAACGCTTGACACTACAATACATGGCACTGCAACGCAGGCATTACATCGCATGTCATTACAACACATATCATTACAACGCATAGTACCCCTACACTATCCAACACTTACCCTACTGTTGCACCCCCTGGAGTTAGAATAGTACTTTTTACCTCTACACTATCCAACACTTACCTTAAATGCAATGTGATAGTATGCTTTGTAATGGTATGCGTTGTAAAGATATAATGCGATGTAATGGCATGCATTGTAAATGTAGTTTTAAAAAATTTGTTGTAGTGGTATGCGATGTAAATGTATGTGTTGTAAAGGATGTTGAGATGTAAAAACTGCATTGTAAAGGCATGCGTTGTAAATGTATGGGTTGTAATGTTATAAATTCGCCTGAGCCCCCCCCTTTAGGAAGATCAAATTAGCATGCTCCTAATTGATATATTTAACTTGCCATAAATCACACATATATGGTACAAAATGTACCTAGGGCCTGGAATTTAAATGCCACTAGTGGACTGCAACACGTATTGTGTCATCTACTTGAATCACAAGGAAAATGTGGCTTTAGGTCTACCATTGTAACCTGACTGCTGCAGTATAAATGTGCAATACAACCTCTAAAAATAACCCTTTTTGATATGTAAAAGCCTCCCTTTTGAATACTATTATGTCCACCTCTATGTGAGCCTTGTAGCCCACAAGGTAGGGTGCATGTAGAAAAGGATTATTGCCAGGTCCCTACAATGACAAGGACTTCAAAGTTATTTTCAATGTGACAGGCCAGTTCTATGTAGAAAACAGAGTAATGGTAAAAATACTGATACCGTATCTCAGAAATCAGACTAGCTAGCAAAATAATTAACCCGCTATTTGTAATAGTTATTTAAAATTCCACTTAAATGGTGAAGTTGGATTTTCAAAAATAGTAAAGAAAATTAACCTTTAGAAAGTTACCTTTAACTGCCTGAATTGTCAGAAAGCAAATTAGTTTAAGTCTCTATTAGCTCTCAGCCTGCGCACATCCTTGAACAGATGTGAAAAAGGTCATGAAATGTCTCACAGGAGCAAAAATAGACTGAGTTGCATGGGAGGAAATGACACCACTGAAACCCATGGATGGGGGCCATGGGCATCATTTAAACATTACAGTGTCAAAGCCTGCATGACAGGAATGCTGAACATTATGCAGCACTTGTGGCATACTTGAAAGGGAGAGAACATGATGCCAGGACAATTCTTCTGGATCCCCTGTCTAGATGTTGCAGAACTCTGCTTTTGTCCTACCAAATTCTTTCTATGGATTTGTTTTGCGTACAATGTCTGCCATAAACTGGATTTCGTGTTAGATGATGGAGGACCCTAGGAAAACCACAGTTCACTCCCCACGTACACATTCAGCCCTAAGAGCTCAATGTTAGCACAGCCAAAGGCTTTCTCCTTCTTGAAAATGTCCTGACTCATATAATTTTGGCCTCGTTTGCAGTAAGGCACACAGGATCTACTGAAATATTGGTCAGGGTTCGCCCTGAGAACTTTTGCCAGGCCAGGAATCGCTCCACCCACCAGCTCGTGTCAGGCATAAATGTGGCACCTCCAGGCAGCCATTTCAGAACACTTTCTGAACCTGAGGAAGATCAGAATAGGACTGGATGTGCTGTCTGTGACCTGAGGGAAGCCCTCAAGGACCACAACTGCTCCCTCTTGCACCAATAACAAAGAAATAGACTCCAAGGGTCATAAGTCTAAGCTCCTGTTAAAGCTACAGGGACGCATCCAGCTACCTGTTGCCTTTCCTGAAGTTGACATCTTCCTGACATGCAGTGAGTCTAATAGTGTCTGCCCCAAGGCCCTAGAGGGTTTTAGATGTGTACTACTGTGGCTGATTGAGACTTAAAATACTAAGGCCCCTATTACAATGTTGGTCGAAGTTACCTCCAATCGACCCCGTCTTGGTTGGAGAACCGACCGACCATAGGTTGGCATTCCAAGCACTGTGCTTCGATGCAACCGCATATGGTGCAGTCGCAAACTACCATTTCTCTATGGGAGATTGCGTGGTAGGCGGAAACTACACCCGCAGCACAAGCTCCCATAGAGAAATGAGAGATTGAGTAAATCCCACACAGTGCAGGCATTTACAGGGCGGCACTATACATGCCCCCACGGTTCTCAACCGGAGGCCGCAGGGAGACGGGGCCCTGCTAATGGCCCCCAAAATCGCTTTCTGACAGCCTTTCCATGTTGGAAAGCCTGACATGGAAAGTCTGTCAGAAACTGACATCATAAACCCCATGGCGGAAACACCCTCCGGACAGAAATATGTTTGCTTTTTGACTTGCCGATGGGCTCCATGAGCCAGTCGGAAGTCAACCGGAATGACCGGCCGGTTAGAATTCCGACTGCCTTAATCCTAATACGGTGGTCAGAATTCAAACCAAGGATGTCGGTCGGAAAGCCTCTGACCGCAGGTGCTTATTTAATGCTAGTCTTACTTCAATAATCCATATCTCCGGTTTCCCTTATTGACTCTTGTCATTTTGGTGTCATTATGTTTAATAAATGGTATTCTATGTTCCACGTTCAGTTTGTGATTTTTATTGTTCGGCATTGTGACTTTATTACTGTTTTGGTTTCACCTAAACACTCTACGCATTGCCCTAAGTTAAGCCTGTCTGCTGTGTGCCATGGCTACCAGTGGGTTGAACTTAATTTAGTGGCTATTAGTGTTCCCCTGACAAGGTTTATTATTGTCGCTTGAGGTGGAAAGCCACCCATTCCAAATAATAATAGCATTTTTACACCTGTCATTTCTGCTATGCTATGTGAATTTGTAGAGTGCCGCTAATCACCCATGAGGCTATCCAGCTGCTGAGTAGGGCAAGCCTTAGGGGGGAGAGAAGAGCATGCCTGTTGTATCTGGAAGAGCCATGTATTGAGGTTCCTTCAAAAGTCCATAAGGGAGGGGGAGGTTCTTAGGTGTTTCATGAGGTTGTTCGTGGTCTTGGCAGCAAGGTATGAGAAGCATCCTCAGCTTCTGGTGTTTTTGATGCAAGGGAGGTGTGCTCTGCCTGGGATGCACACTGAAGATGTCTGGTGGGTTGTTAGAAGTTGAGGCTGTTGTTGAGGTGAGCTGGACCAGTGTTGTGGAGAGCTTTTCAAGTGTGGGTTAGTAGCTTCAACTTACATCTTTCTTGGACTGCGGGCCAGGGGAGATTGTTGAGGTGTGGAGAGATGTGGTTAGTTCGCAGGATGTTCAGGATGAGTCTAGTGGATGTCTTCTGGGAGGTTTGGATTCGGCATAGGACATGGGTTGGAATTCCGATGTAGAGGGCATTTCAGTAATCAAGTCTACTTTTGTTTTCAGTAGGATCCACTTGAAAATCTTGTGTAGCATTCTCAGGATGTGGAATTATGATGAGGAGAGGGCATTAATCTGTCTGCTAATGTAGAGGTTGGTGTCCAGAATGATCCAGGAGTTTTTGGCATGGTTCGAAGGGGTGGGTGGGGGGCCAGGTTCGAAGGGGTCACCAAGAGGCGTCTCAGGTGGAGTGGTTGTTGTCAAATATTAGAACTTCGGTTTTGTATGTGTTGAACCCGAGGCAGTTTCATCCAAGCAGCAATGTTGCTCATGCAGTTGGCAAAATTTGCTTTGGGAGTGCTAGTTCAGTCAGTAAGGGAGAGGATGAGCTGTGTGTCTTTGGCGTATGATACTATGTTGATGCCGTAGACTCTTAGGATGTCTGGAAGCAGCGTCATGTAGAGATTGAAGATTGTTAGACTGAGCAATGATCCTTGAGGGTACGCAGCAGATGAGTGTCTTGGGTTCTGAGGTGTTATGTTATGCTATAAGGTCTTCTAAAGTGCTCAGATAACCCCAGGTGGAGTGTCCCGGCACTAGGATTGCTGCATGAAAGGAACAAGGGGGAGAAGGAGCAACGTAAGAGAAAATAAAAAGAGAAAACAAAGATATTGAAAGACTAAGGAAATTAATTTTGTCTAAACAGCCAAGTTTTTAAACCTTTCCTGAAGATGGCCCCCACTGGTTCTGATTTCAAATGCAAAGAAAGAGTGTTCCAAGGCTTGGAGGCATGAGCTCTGAAAGAACAGCCACCTAGCTGGATTTTCCTAACCCTCAGAATCACTGCAAGAATGGTGCCCGGTGATCTGAGGTGACGGCCCGGTGAATAGGGATTCACCAGGAGGAGCAGAATGCGAGGTCCTCTGTTGTCGAAGATTTTGTGACACAGGAACATAGTCTTAAAAATGATCTGCTTTTCCAAAGGGAGCCAGTGAAGTTCTAATAGACACATATGCTCGTCTTGGAAGCTTAAAAGTAGATGGGCAGGTTTATTTTGTACTCTTTGCAGCGTCTGGAGTCTATGTTTAGTGACTCCGATAAACAGGCTGTTACAAAAATCCAGTCTTGAAATTACGAGAGCCTACAAAACAGCCTTCCTGGCAGTAAAGTTAAGCAAGTCAGAGATATTGGAAATCATTTTGAGCATGGCGAAACATTTTCCGACCAAATAAGTACTTTGATTGTCAAAAGAAAGGTGTGCATCAAACCATATTCCTAGATTTTTTACTTTAGGCTTGTGAATGGGAAGAGAGCCTAGCAGGTTCGGCCACCAAGCTGAGGACCATAGTGAAGGTTGTTTTCCATCTATAAGAACCCCTTTTTTGTTGGCATTTAGTTTTAAACAACTAGAGGTCACCCACTAAGCCAATTCTGCCATGCAACATTTGAACAGCTTTGCTGACTCTCCATTCTGAGCTGCATAAATAATAAATTGTGTGTCATCAGTGTAGGACACCATTGTGACCTTATATTTGCCAATGACATCTGCCAGGGGGTGCATGTAGATGTTAAATAGAGTTGGACTTGACTGGATCCCTGAGGCACTCCCTGAATCAAGGGAAACACTTCTGAAGTGTAAGTAGTCTGGACTACCTGGAAGGTGTGTTCCAGAGACTGCACCCCACAATTGTGAAGCTGTTGCAGCAGCAGGTCATGAGGGAAAGCCAGTGTGATCTGTGTGGCTGTGTGCTTTTTGTCTGCAATGGCTCTGAGAGATTCTGAAGCCAGTAGTAATGCAGACAGTACTATGTTGAGCCCAAAATCCAGATTGAGACTCATGAAGCAGCTCATTAGATTCTATGAAATGCATCAGTTGAGCATTGATATCTTTTTTGGCTATTTTAGCAAAAAAAGGAAGGAGTGAAATAGGTATGACAATTTTCATGTACGTCAGGATTTAAGGAGAGTTGTTGAAGAAGGGGCTTAACGATTGCATGCTTCCAGTTAGTTAGTGATCCTTGGAACAAACATTCACATGGACCTCTTTTGAGAGCAAATTATGAATGTTAGAGATCTTTCTGTGTGGACTAAATGAAAGTAAACCAATATTAATTAAAAAACATTTTATAATAGCAATAAAGCACAGCCACTATTTTAGTACGAAACTGCGGTTCAGCTGAACCGAGTCTTATTCAACCAGAATAATTTTGACTCATAGTATTATGATTGTATTTTTTCAGGACACTTAAGAGGGAAAATAGAATAGGAAGACCCTTTGCGTTAAGGGACATGCCCGACTTTAATGGGTAATCCTCATTCTTTTTCAGAAAAACTGAAATGTATTCTGTTTCTTGATGGCTAGCTTGAAAAAGTATGTGATGTTTAAGAGAAGACTGGTACACAACTTTCTGAAACTAGGTTTTGAAAGCGACACTAGCAACACAATGCCGAGCTAGTGTGAAGGTTGTAACTAGGTACAGTGAATAGCACAGTTACTATAATCACAAGAAAAAGTTATTGTTCAGTCAGTGTTACATCTTTGAGAAGGGTTACTTTGATAATACCGACTAGAATTAAGTGTTATGTGCCGTAAAAAAAACAAAGGGGATAAAAATTCAAAGACAAACATCAAAATTCATTGATAAGGAACACTTTTAATTACACTGAAAATGAGCTGTTCACAATATTTATCCTACTCACGATGAAAGTAGTTTTCTTAAGCCAATTAATTTAAAGCTGTTATTTAAAGCCAAGACTGATATTTAAATACTAATCTATCATGAGTACATTTAAATATGATCACAATATTAATTGCTTTTAATTTGCCCCAAAATGCATGCAAAATACTGATTTGTCAGTCGTATTACTAGATACAAAAATATACAATATATTCCATTAGCATGCGTTGAAAATAGAGACAAGAGAAAACAAGCAGTGGCGGCTCCTCTGCTATGGCGGAAGAGCGTCGCCCCACTGCTTTCAAGTAGTATGAGAAGCAAAAACATAAAATGATAATAACTTTCAGTTATTATCATTTTATGTGTTTTGTGCTGCTTTGCTGGCGGGCGGGCGTGTGGGCGGGGCTGCTCAGTGAGCAGGGCAGTGGAGGAGTGGTTTGCCCACTCCTAAGTGCGCAGTGACAGTTTGTCGGCACTCTCGGGCCACCCAAACCAGTCATGTGCACTTTCTCACTTCTCCATGCAGGCTGCATTACAGCCTGAATGGAGAACATAATCACCCCTCCAGCCCCTGGCTGAATGCCATGTCACGGCACTTTAGACCAATTGCGTTGCAGCATTGTGATTGGCTTAAGGGAGGGAGCCTGGCTGCCTGGTTCCTGCTCCTGTGTCAAAAGCAGGAGACCAGGAGCAGAGACGGGACCCGGTGGCGGCAAGGTAGGTGATTTCATTTTTCTACATTCCCTTCGAATTACGTCTCCCGCGCAACCCCCCGTAAACCTCGAACGACCCCCCCACCCACAAGGCATGTTGCCCGTGACTGAAAACTAGTGCATAATTTACAAATAAAAATGTACGCTGATGAGGCACCCTGACAGAGATTGGTTGTTTGATTCCGATTGTCATTCATTATAGTAGTGTCAGAGTTTAAAACATTTTTTGTGTTACACAATAATATTAGTCACCGTCATCAATGTTTCGTAAAGACAAATAAATGGGTAAACCATGAGGAAAGGGACACAGTCGAGTTCCTCCTAACTGGCGGGCACCCAAAGATGTGCTCATGTGAAGAGCATGTCAAGCTAAATATCGTGAAGGTATCTGTCGGCCACAGAATAAAGTTGAAAAAAAGCCAAAAATGCTGTGGGTCCTTGGTGAAAGCAAATAATCCCTTGTGAACTTCTCATACTTGACAGAGAAGCTTGCTGCCCTCACGAGCTCAGAGCACTGCCATCCGAGAAGATATATAGATTCATCAACTTCCTTTGTAAATTCTTCTTATTTTAGTTTAATAGAAGATTGCAGAAAACTTAATGGCGGTCTTTCATTTTTTTGTTGATAAAACTGCTGCCACAGATGTATTCTTTGTACAAACCTTAAAAGGTTCAGATTGAGTCGAAGCTCCAGGGTTGACATGTGTGACCTGTGAATCCGTGGTCAGGTTCTCAGCAACTCACTGACATTTCATTTTGTTTTTAGAGTTTGTTTTTGAAGGGGATCTCTGAAAGTAGCAATCAAGTTAGCATGGTTTGGTTGTGATGCTGAGACATCTTACACTAGGTCCAAATGCACAATACAGCTGAGTTTCATGTCAGTCCCAGTCCAGTCTGCCAGCAACCCAAAACAAAAGCCCTCTCGTGTAGGATTGCCCTGCAGCCCAATCCATCCAATCTGACAGCTCAGTACAGAGATCAGCTCTGGGCATTGAACAGCACTGAGGTGCACTGTACAGCCAAACCCAACATAAATGTATACCTAGGCAAAAGCCTATCCGAACACAGGCTAACTGCTTGAAACCAAGCCCAATCTTCCCAGGCACTTTCCAGATTCGAGTTCAACGTAGTCTTGGTATAATGTTCTGTCTAGAATAACAGAAAATCAAAGAAGGGACAAGAAGCTGTTTAGACAGGTCCAGCACCCATGCTCCTCTGGACAATCTTGTGAAAAAGAGGGGTTGGAACAGGTCAGCAGAGGAGGGTAGGTATCAGTAAATAACCATGTGGTTCATCTGTCTTCCTACAGCTAGGCCATCTGCCTTACCTAAGGTGTGTCTTTCACTCTACTAATGGGTTGGATCTTTCTTCTTGCACTGCAGGAGATCTATTTTGGAATGGATACTCACAATTATTTCTTGGTCACAATCCGTAGTAGGGTAGGTGCAATTACCTGGTCCTGAAGAAATTCCATTGACCCTCATGGCACCTAGGCATGAAACATGTCGACCTTCTCTCCCCGTGATACCAATATCTGAGTACATTATTAAGACAGATAGCCCCTTTGTTTTTATTGTGTTATGGGGACAGTGGTATTAAATTCTTCTCGGGTCTCCCTTAGACTCTTGTAACCCCTGAGCACCACCCTACACCCTATAACCTCTCACTTGTACTCACGATATGGCTGCATCAAAAGATTTCTGTCAAAGAGCCCCCACTGAAGAAACCATTGAGCATTGCAGAGCCGGCGTGACGAGGAGCACCCTATAATGAAACATGACACCCTCCTGGGTGTGTGAGGGCATTCAGGTCTTTCTTCAGATCCACCCATGTGCAGTCATTCTCTCTCCGCTGTGTCCAGAATAACGACTAATTCATTATCATAAAAATACTATTTGTCGGTAAATATAGATTTGCTATTCTGAAATACACATCTACATACCTTGCATATATATTGCCACGGTCCGTTTATGTGGAGTTAAAAAGAGTAGCTCTATATTCAACTTTATTCATACTTATCTTCCCAATATTGGGATAGTCTATATTCTGGCTATGATGTATGGCAGGGCGACATTTTGTCACTCGATATTGTGACATAAAACGCTTCGCGTCGCTCAGCTTCCGTGTGCGTTGACATTGACAGATCTTGGAAGTCTGGGTTTTGCCTGCTGGCAGTGAGGAATGAGTAATCGTGTGACTTGCTAGCATTATGCTCATGACCTGGGCATAAACCTTTCTCCCAACATCGCTGAGCATGCTTCATAATTGCAGATTGCAAGTGAGCATACTTATGTGCGGTTGTTAGAAATGGGATTTCTGGTTGGCTAGGGCTTGCGCCAAAGCAAGGCAGAAACCACCACTCTAGTCAGGGCTGGGGAGTTACACGCCAAAGATAACCCCTGCTCACCTCCTTGGTAGCTTGGCACGAGCAGTCAGGCTTATCCCGGAGGCAATGTGTAAAGCGTTTGCGCGCGCCCCCAGCAACAACACCCAAGGCCCACCACAAAAGAAACTCCACACAAGGTATTATATAAAAATAGCCTTTGCATTATACCAAAACACATTAGATAATATTCACACAATTTACACTGTGCCAACTGGCACGGGCAGAATTTACAGGGGGATTATGTACATGGGACAGGGCCTCATGGACCACTGTCAGGAATAAGCACTTTTAGAACTAACACTTGGTAGGAATACACTTTAGAACATAGCACATACAATCACTGTAGAACCAATTAGAAAATGTAGCGCACAACCAGTAACCACTGGTAACAGGTAAGTACCACCTACGCAACCCTAACCACCTTAGGAAAATATTACGCAGGGAACCATGAACTTACTAGTTGTAACCTATACTAGGAAAAACCCTCTCCTACGCATAGGCACAGTTAGCAATCAACATAGCATAAAGGAAGGCACATTGCGCAAAAGTACATATATAAAAATCACCAGGTACCCTAGGGGAGGGCACAGCACAGGGAAACTGTCGCCAGGCCAACTTGGCCTCTCAGGGACTCAAACGCCCTTTGTCCAGCAGAGTCAGGGCAAGGCTGCGCAGGCTGCGCAAGCCAGGAGCAACTGAGCACAACCTAAACGTTGTAGCTGCCCACTAAGTGCTGGGCAGCTGGGAAAATGCTGGGGCACCACTGTGCCTTCTCAAAACAATATACAGCACTGGAGCCACCTAGGCTCTAAAAGAAGAATGCCCCCAAAACGGCGTGGGAGCCTTCTAGGCTCTTGAACACAAATATGTCCCAGTCACGTTGGAGCACACTAGCGCTCTAAACCAAACAATGCGGGGGACGTTGGAGCCCTCTAGGCTCTACACAAAGAATGCCCCCGTTTAACGTTGGAGCCTCGTGGGCTCAAAATCACCACAGAAACGCCCTCGCATTGGAGCCCTCGCTGGCTCGTCAACAATATGCCCCACCGTTGGAGCATGCAAGGCTCTCAAGGAATAATGCCCCCAGGGTCGGAGTCCCGCTCGGGGGACTCGCGAGTCTCAAAGAGAAATGTGCCCCCAACTGTTGGAGCCTTCACGGGGCTCTGAGCACAGAACAGAGAATGCGGACCCGTCGTTGGAGCTGCCGCTGTGGGCCGGGCCGCAGGGAACTCCGTGCGCTGCAGGGAGGGACCCACGGGGACGCCCGCTCTCACCTTTGGATTGAGAGGCGGCGTCTCCTCGCTCGGGTGTCTCCTCCTGCGGCGCGGACCTTTCTTCACCCTGGCCCCCTCCTGGGACCCGGGACTTGGATGCGGAGCCGGCCGGCCTCCGGACTTCTTCTTGCCTCTTCCTCTCTTTACCACCGGAGCGCGGGGTAGGCTCCTGTCGGCTTCCGGGTTCGGGGCGAGGCCCCGCCCACGCTAAGGCTTCCCGGACTGCTTCCGGGTCACCGCGGGCAGCGCGGCGGCCCTGGAAGTTTTGGCGCCAGGCAACACGGGGTAGGCTCCCGTTCATCAAATACGCAGATAACCGGGGTGGGCAACCGCGGCAGACACACATATGCGGGGTGGGCTCCTGCAAAAAAAAGAGATCAGCGGGGTGGGCACCCACCAACGAGCGCCACAATGCGGGGTGGGCACCCGCTTTAAACACGGCAAAAGCGGGGGAATCCCTACGTCGGGGTTCCCGTGCTGATTGTCGTAGCGCCTCACTGCTGGCCACAAATGCAGGCGCTTCTTCACTAAATCAAGGTTTTAGCGCTTCCCCGGCGCTGGCAGGCAAGGTCCAGGGAAAAGCCTTTCAGGCAAGGTCTTCAGAAGCAGGGGGGCAAAGACTGGGCCCAGGGGCCAGCTCACAGGGCCCTCCAGCAGGGAGGCAGTCCTCAGTGGCGGTCTCTCCTGGCGCCCAGCAGCAGCAGGCCCCTCCTCAAGTTAGGATCAAAAAGAGAACCTTTTGTAAGGGGACACAGCCCCTTTTTATACACATAATACATTTGTCTCAAGGTGCAGGGGAGGGGCGAACCAGATGCAACTGGTTCTTGAGCACTTTGTTTTGCTCAGCCCCTCTCCCTATTTACAGGACAGGCCAGGGTCATCAGTTGCACCACAGGGGGCGGAGCCAGCATTGTGTGGGGAAAGCCCAGCCCTATTCAGGTCCCAGGTGTACTCCTCCCACTCATCAACATGCAGCTCTCTCCACCCACCACTGGGGCAGACCCATCCTGACTCCTGGAGCCAGGCTCACCAGCCAATCACGCGCCAGGCAGTCACTGCACATTTATGCCAGCGTCTAGAAGTGGCACTTCCACACTAGCTACAGTAACGCCGCACTCTTCATCGCGCAGCATTCACTCTCACAAGTTCGCACATACCAAACTCGGCCCTGCACTCCCCACGCATCAGGAACTACCAGGGACACACACATTCCCCATGCATTCCTATGGGAGGGCAGGCCAACCTCACTACACGTACGCACTTTACCCTGGGACACAGCAGTAAAGTGTGCAGAAGCCAAAAATTACTAACACCAGGTCACAATTAACAGCAAAAAGTTTCAGGGGTGAACCTGCCAGAACGGCCAAGTCCAACACAACCCCCTTCCAGCTAAAACGCAGGGTAGACCAATCACCACCGTGATGGTCTTCCCTGCTTGGGGCGATAAAACACGGACGCAGGCCCGCAACGGCAGGGACACTCTCCAGTTTTACGCCACTCTGAACTCACGTGGTTCCCTCTGAAAAAACTTGGCGGACCAACTGGGCTACCCCACTGGTACTCCTCAGCTGTCCGCGGCCAGGTCCAGGCCCTAGGCCATCCAGGTGCCACTGGTCCTTGCCTAACCACAGAGTGGGGGGTAGTAACCCCTGGCACATAGCAACCATTCTCCACTCTACCCCTCATCAGGGCAGTTCTAAACTGCCACTGATCCTCCAGCCTAGGGTCTGTACCCTGAAGCTGACCAAAAGTCACGGGCGAGGCTCTCCTCCCCCTACCTCTTCTTCTAGGGTTCCATCCTCTCTTCCTCTGAGAGGCACCCTCATAACTCAACTTTCCCACCAGCTCTGGACCTGTCCCTGAGAACTGGTCTCCCAACCTAGGGTTTAACCCCTCAGGTTGCACCGGGGTCAGAGGCGAGGACTCCCTCCCTCTGCACCCCCTTCCAGAGTCTGGCACCCTCCCAACTGGAGTGGTGCCCCTAACAGCTACATCGGTCAGGACACTGCTTACAGTCGACCTTCCCTCCAGGTCAGGCTGATCCTGAACCTGGCTTCCCAACCAGGGGTCTAAACCCTTTGGCTGAGTACTTGCCTGGCACTCCAGGACTTCTGGGGACTTACACATCATCCCCCCGAGAGTAACATATGCCTCATGTGTTGCGTGACAGTCTGCCTGGCGCAGATCTCCCGTCCCCTGTCCACCTGACAGTGCACGAAGATCCCCCAGGACAGACGCGTGGTCACCATGGTCACTTCTAGGAGACTCAGCCCTCCCGGCTGGTTCCTGACCCACTGGCTCCTCCACCGGGGAACACAGCCCTATGCCACTCCTCTCGCTGGACTTCTGTACCCTCCCTACTGGAGCGGCACTGCCAGACACCAGAACCACTGGAGCTCTACTTACAGATGCTCCAGGTTCTCCATACACTAGGTGATCCTCCTCAAATGGACTAACAGGACAGCCTAGGCCCCCAACCTGGTGTTCCCTGAAGAAACCATCCAGGCTCTGAGACTGGGTTTCGGGCCTCTGGGGACTCAAAGTCACCCACTCACTCCTACTCCACTGAGATAGGCCGTGAGCCCCTCCACCCCTCTCACTACTCTGGGACCTAGCTGGGCTACTCTAAGCCTCTTCCCCAATACTGGACTGGAAGCTACTTGAGCCACTACTGTTGGAAGTACTCTCCCATACCTCATCAGAACCTTGGGCCCTTTCCCAGCGGTGGTCTGCTTCCTCTGCAAGGTCCCAAGGACAAAAATAGTCATACCTCAACAGGTGTTGGCGCAACCCTGGAGAACAACTACTGAGCATCTGCTCTTTGGTAATCATTTGAGCGCTCCATGCAAATCCCGTACCGGGTTAAACGCCAGCCACTCCACCAGTGCATCATGACAATCATCCACAAAATACCCCCACGACCGGTGAGACAGCTGATTCCTGCTGTTCCTGAACTTCAACCTGTACTCCTCCTCTCGGGAACAAGGTACCATACTCGGGGAAATGGGAATGGGACGTCCTGCACTGGACTCTATATCGCTGCCACCACTGGACTCTACCCTCACTGGTGAATCCAGAAAACCACAACTGCGCTCAGGGGACAACTTACCCTCCAGAGCTAGTTGCTCTCTGGCAAAGGCCCTCTCAGCCTCCGCCATCTGTTTCTGAGCTAAGACCCTCTCGGTCTCAAACTTTTTCTCCTCCACATTCAGCTGCGCCATCTCCTTGGCATGCTCTAACCTGAGCTTCTCCATGGCCAGCTTATGCTCCCTTTCTTCCCTCCTATCTACCCACTCCTCTGGGGACAGGGAAAGGGATGGGGTGCTTCTCCTGACACTGGACCCAGCAAGGGACTCCCTATCTATGGGGTCTTCACTATCTACTGGCGTCCCTGTCAGGTCACTTTCTTCCTCCTCTTCAGATTCATCAGGGCTCCCCTCAGACCCACCACCCTCCTGGCGTGCGGCCCGGGCCCTATCTTCCTCACTGCGCTCACGTTCCCATTCATCCTTTTGCCATAGGATCAGGTTGTCCCTCAGTTTGGACTGGGTATCTGACTCACCCACCTCTATGTCTCTCTCTTCACAGAACCTGACCAACTCCAAAATACTGTATCTAAACAGACCACAGAAATTAAAAGCAGGCTCCATTTTGGCGGACGTTTGAGAAAAGTTCAACACAAGGAACCTGGGTATCTGAGCTAAAATAGGAGTACACAATCCACAAAGGACACCTTTAGTAGAGGAAATAATGGAACTCAAAAACAATAATCCCCAAAATGTGATTATCTAAAATGCAGAGTTTTGTTGTGCAGCCAGTTGCTGCTGCGGTACAGCGCAAACGCAAGTCCTATCCCACCGCTGATCACCAATGTTAGAAATGGGATTTCTGGTTGGCTAGGGCTTGCGCCAAAGCAAGGCAGAAACCACCACTCTAGTCAGGGCTGGGGAGTTACACGCCAAAAATAACCCCTGCTCACCCCCTTGGTAGCTTGGCACGAGCAGTCAGGCTTATCCCGGAGGCAATGTGTAAAGCGTTTGCGCGCGCCCCCAGCAACAACACCCAAGGCCCACCACAAAAGAAACTCCACACAAGGTATTATATAAAAATAGCCTTTGCATTATACCAAAACACATTAGATAATATTCACACAATTTACACTGTGCCAACTGGCACGGGCAGAATTTACAGGGGGATTATGTACATGGGACAGGGCCTCATGGACCACTGTCAGGAATAAGCACTTTTAGAACTAACACTTGGTAGGAATACACTTTAGAACATAGCACATACAATCACTGTAGCACCAATTAGAAAATGTAGCGCACAACCAGTAACCACTGGTAACAGGTAAGTACCACCTACGCAACCCTAACCACCGTAGGAAAATATTACGCAGGGAACCATGAACTTACTAGTTGTAACCTATACTAGGAAAAACCCTCTCCTACGCATAGGCACAGTTAGCAATCAACATAGCATAAAGGAAGGCACATTGCGCAAAAGTACATATATAAAAATCACCAGGTACCCTAGGGGAGGGCACAACACAGGGAAACTGTCCCCAGGCCAACTTGGCCTCTCAGGGGCTCAAACGCCCTTTGTCCAGCAGAGTCAGGGCAAGGCTGCGCAGGCTGCGCAAGCCAGGAGCAACTGAGCACAACCTAAACGTTGCAGCTGCCCACTAAGTGCTGGGCAGCTGGGAAAATACTGGGGCACCACTGTGCCTTCTCAAAACAATATACAGCACTGGAGCCACCTAGGCTCTAAAAGAAGAATGCCCCCAAAACGGCGTGGGAGCCTTCTAGGCTCTTGAACACAAATATGTCCCAGTCACGTTGGAGCGCACTAGCGCTCTAAACCAAACAATGCGGGGGACGTTGGAGCCCTCTAGGCTTTACACAAAGAATGCCCCGTTTAACGTTGGAGCCTCGTGGGCTCAAAATCCCCACAGAAACGCCCTCGCGTTGGAGCCCTCGCTGGCTCGTTAACAATATGCCCCGCCGTTGGAGCATGCAAGGCTCTCAAGGAAAAATTCCCCCTAGGGTCGGAGTCCCGCTCGGGGGACTAGCGAGTCTCAAAGAGAAATGTGCCCCCAACTGTTGGAGCCTTCACGGGGCTCTGAGCACAGAACAGAGAATGCGGACCCGTCGTTGGAGCTGCCGCTGCGGGGCGGGCCGCATGGAACTCCGTGCGCTACAGGGAGGGACCCACGGGGACGCCCGCTCTCACCTTTGGATTGAGAGGCGGCGTCTCCTCGCTCAGGTGTCTCCTCCTGCGGCGCGGACCTTTCTTCACCCGGGCCCCCTCCTGGGTCCCGGGACTTGGATGCGGAGCCGGCCGGGCTCCGGACTTCTTCTTGCCTCTTCCTCTCTTTACCACCGGAGCGTGGGGTAGGCTCCCGTCGGCTTCCGGGTTCGGGGCGAGGCCCCGCTCACGCTAAGGCTTCCCGGACTGCTTCCGGGTCACCGCGGGCAGCGCGGCGGCCCTGGAAGTTTTGGCGCCAGGCAACACGGGGTAGGCTCCCGTTCTTCAAATACGCAGATAAGCGGGGTGGGCTCCTGTGGCAGACACAAATGTGCGAGGTGGGCTCCCGCAAAATAAAGAGATCAGCAGGGTGGGCACCCGCCAACGAGCGCCACAATGCGGGGTGGGCACCCGTTTTAAACAAGGCAAAAGCGGGGGAATCCCTACGTAGGGGTTCCCGTGCAGATTGTCGTAGCGCCTCGCTGCTGGCCACAAATGCAGGCGCTTCTTCACTAATCAAGGTTTTAGCGCTTCCCCAGCGCTGGCAGGCAAGGTCCAGGGAAAAGCCTTTCAGGCAAGGTCTTCAGAAGCAGGGGGGCAAAGACTGGGCCCAGGGGCCAGCTCACAGGGCCCTCCAGCAGGGAGGCAGTCCCCAGTGGCGGTCTCTCCTGGTGCCCAGCAGCAGCAGGCCCCCCCTCAAGTTAGGATCAAAAAGAGAACCTTTTGTAAGGGGACACAGCCCCTTTTTACACACATAATACCTTTGTCTCAAGGTGCTGGGGAGGGGCGAACCAGATGCAACTGGTTCTTGAGCACTTTGTTTTGCTCAGCCCCTCTCCCTATTCACAGGACAGGCCAGGGTCATCAGTCGCACCACAGGGGGCGGAGCCAGCATTGTGTGGGGAAAGCCCAGCCCTATTCAGGTCCCAGGTGTACTCCTCCCACTCATCAACATGCAGCTCTCTCCACCCACCACTGGGGCAGACCCATCCTGACTCCTGGAGCCAGGCCCACCAGCCAATCACGCGCCAGGCAGTCACTGCACATTTATGCCAGCGTCTAGAAGTGGCACTTCCACACTAGCTACAGTAACGCCGCACACATCATCGCGCAGCATTCACTCTCACAAGTTCGCACATACCAAACTCGGCTCTGCACTCCCCACGCATCAGGAACTACCAGGGACACACACATTCCCCATGCATTCCTATGGGAGGGCAGGCCAACCTCACTACACGCACGCACTTTATCCTGGGACACAGCGGTAAAGTGTGCAGAAGCCAAAAATTACTAACACCAGGTCACAATTAACAGCAAAAAGTTTCAGGGGTGAACCTGCCAGAAGGGCCAAGTCCAACAGTGGTGTACTCCAAATTCTTTTGCAGATATTCGTGCTTTGAGATGTATTCAAAAGGTAGCATTTTTTCCCATGGGTCGCCGGAGACAAATATATCTTCTCCCCCTCTACCTTTGTCACATTTCGTCGTTTAAGCTAAGTTCAAATGTTGTTATGCATGTAATTAAGAGGATAAAACAGGAGGGGGCATAGCCATCGCTTTTAAAAATCATCTGGCCGTGAATTGGGTTTTTACTGTTAGTAATGATTGTTTAGAACTTGGAATTTTCAAGGTCTGCCTGTCTCCTTCCGACAGCTGGTACGGCACCTTAATCTATCGGCCCCCAGGACCCAGAGCTAAATTTACAGACCTCCTGGTGGAACATCTTTCACTACACGTACTGGCGTCAAACACATTTCTTTTGCTCGGGGACTTTAACTTTCATGGGGAAAAATGTTACCAACCCTGAGGTCAACAAACTCTTCTCTTTCCTCGAACTAATGAGACTTACTCAAAGAGTTGAAGGCTCTACTCATCGAGCTGGCCACCTATTAGACCTGGTCTTTTCCAACACAGACCAGCTGAGATGTGACCCCCCAGACTCCCTTCCTTGGAAGGATCATTCTATGATCACGATCTATATCCAGCAGTCCTGTCAGAAGAGCTCTAAATTATCTATAAGACAAAATCCTGAGCAGCGCAGGACATGGCGCAATCTCTCCTTAGAAGCATTTAATGAGGTATTCTCCCCGGAAGCAGTAACTCACATCATGGAAGTATCTAAAAAGTTGGAGGTCTTTAATACGGCCTTAGAAACAGCTTTTGATGCTGTTATATAAAAAAAAAACAGGGTTCCTTTCACCGGCGGCCCTCTACCCCCTGGTATACGGAGGAACTAAAAATGGAAAAAGCCATATGTAGGTGTTAGGAAAGAACTTGGTGAACTAGTAACACCTTTCAAAACAGGCTTTTCTATAGACAGTCCCTAGCCAAATATCATCTGAACCTAAAAGCAGCCAGGCGGTTCATCATTAACCAAATAGAAAAAGCCAGCAACACCCCGAAAACCCTGTTTGGTATAGTAAGGGACTTTGTCTCTCCTAAAGTCTGTAGTCAGTCGCCAATGGAATCCCAGGAGTTTTGTAACTCCCTGGCGACCTACTTTCATGAGAAGATAGCTAAAATCAATGAGAATTTCCTTCCACTAGTCCCTCCTGACTTTGTATCTCCTACCAAATTTGAGGAGCAGGACAAGATAGTAACTAGTTCCCTATACAGCTTTGAGCCAACCTCAAGTGAGGAGGTCGCTAAAGGCCTAGCTGCTGCCAAATCCGGGTCGCCATCAGACCTCTGTCCGCCAAAAACGATGGCGCTTCTAGCCTCGAGCTGTGCCCCCGCAATCCGAGATATATTTAACCATTCCATTCAAACCGGTACCATCCCTACCATCTGGTAGGAGGCGTTTTTACTCCCAATACTAAAAAAAAACACTGCAGACCCTTCAATCCTTGGTAACTACCATCCCATCTCTTTATTACCGCTCCTGGGTAAACAACTGGAAAGTATTATCAACCGACAGCTAAGTTCTTACCTGGACAGTAACCATATCCTGGATCCATCGCAGTCGGGCTTCAGGCCAGGTTTCAGTACAGAGACCGCTATTTTGGCGGTGACCGACTCACTCAGGCTGACAATCGACGCAGGAGGTTCAGTAATACTGACCCTCCTAGATCTCTCCGCAGCTTTCGATCCCCTCTCCCATTTAAAGCTTGCAGGGAGACTGCTCTCCTGTGGTATCCAAGGGACAGCCCTGAAGTGGCTTCAACAATTCTTGTCTGAGAGAACCCAAACTGTTATGTTAGGACCATACACCTCGGCGAAAATGCATCTCGACAAGGGCGTCCCGTAGGGCTCTTGTCTGAGCCCAACTCTCTTTAATATATACATGGCTCCCTTGGCAAGGATTGTCGAGCAGCTGGGTTTCGAGATCATCTTGTATGCTGATGATACGCATCTTATGTTTACCATCGGATCAAACCCGGAGCTTGACGAAATCCGCTTTCCCACTGGCATGCTCGCCATCTCCAACTGGATGACAGGAAACTGTCTCCAGCTGAACCCAGAAAAAACAGAGGTTATGTTAATGGGTAAAGCCATGGACATCTGGTTGGACGATTGGTGGCCTGCTCAGTTGGGCACAGCCCCCACTCCCAAACAATCAGTAAAAAACTTAGGTCTAAAATTGGACCGGGCTCTGACCATGAAGGATCAGATCGCGGCCACCACCAGTTCATGCTATTATAGCTTACAGCTACTTCGAAATATCCTTCCCTACATGCCCACTCCCCACCGCAAGACCCTAGTCCAGGCAATGGTAATTAGTCATCTGGACTATGGTAATGCTTTGTTGGCGGAAGTGGGAGAGACCCTACTGGCCAAACTCCAAGTAGTACAGAACACGGGGAACAACCTTTACAACGCAACTTTTACAACGCACTACACTTACAACGCATTTTTTACAACGCAACATCCACTACAACGCATACCATTACAACGCAGGACACTACAACGCATTTTTAAAAACTACCTTTACCACGCATTCCATTACAACACATACTACCTTTACAACGCATACTATTACAACGCATAATATTACATTAAAACCCCTACACTATCCAACACTTGCCCTACTGTTGCACCCCCTGGAGTTAGAATAGTAATTTTTACCCCTATACTATCCAACACTTACCCTACTGTTGCACCCCCTGGAGTTAGAATAGTAATGTTTACCCCTATACTATCCAACACTTGCCCTACTGTTGCACCCCCTGGAGTTAGAATAGTAATTTTTACCCCTATACTATCCAACACTTGCCCTACTGTTGCACCCCCTGGAGTTAGAATAGTAATTTTTACCCCTATACTATCCAACACTTGCCCTACTGTTGTACCCCCTGGAGTTAGAATAGTAATTTTACCCCTATACTATCCAACACTTGCCCTTCTGTTGCACCCCCTGGAGTTAGAATAGTAATTTTTACCCCTATATTATCCAACACTTGCCCTACTGTTGCACCCCCTGGAGTTAGAATAGTAGTTTTTACCCCTTTACTATCCAACATTTGCCCTACTGTTGCACCCCCTGGAGTTAGAATAGTAATTTTTACCCCTATACTATCCAACACTTACTCTACTGTTGCACCCCCTGGAGTTAGAATAGTAATTTTTACCCCTATACTATCCAACACTTGCCCTACTGTTGCACCCCCTGGAGTTAGAATAGTAATTTTTACCCCTATACTATCCAACACTTGCCCTACTGTTGCACCCCCTGGAGTTAGAATAGTAATTTTTACCCCTATACTATCCAACACTTGCCCTACTGTTGCACCCCCTGGAGTTAGAATAGTAATTTTTACCCCTATACTATCCAACACTTACCCTACTGTTGCACCCCCTGGAGTAAGAATAGTAATTTTTACCCCTATACTATCCAATACTTACCTTAAATCCAATGTAATATTATGCGTTGTAATGGTATGCGTTGTAAAGGTAGTATGCGTTGTAATGGAATGCGTTGTAAAGGTAGTTTTTAAAAATGCGTTGTAGAGTCCTGCGTTGTAATGGAATGCGTTGTAGTGGATGTTGCGTTGTAAAAAATGCGTTGTAAGTGCATGCGTTGTAAAAGTGTGCGTTGTAACGACATACATCCACAGAACACCGCAGCTAGAATGATTTTAAATCGTCCTGCAGGGTCCACCTCGATTCCATTGCTCAGGGAACTGCACTGGCTATCAGTGAAGAAGAGATCCTTTTTTTAAATCTGTTGTCTCACATATAATGCGGTGAATGAAAGAGGCCCCCTTTACTTGCGAAAGAAACTCTCTAAATATTCTTCCGGTAGGAAACTCAGATCCAGCACCCTGGATCTCCTTCAGGTTTCTCGAATACATCTCACCCGCACTGGGGGTAGAGTCTTCTCATATCTCACGCCTAGATATTGGAATGAGCTCCCACCAGCTTTGCGCAAAATTACAAGCTACAGCATTTTTAGGAAACAGCTGAAAGCGTTCTTGTTCTAACTGACTTATCCTTTCTCTATCTTGGTTTTCTAATCCTCAGAATTCTACTTCTAGGCAGCGCCAAGATGCCCCAGGGTGATTTGAGCGCTTTATAAAACACTTAACATAACATAACATAACATTAATCTTGCAACTGGGAATTCATATCTCTATTTATAATTGGTAGAGGTAATGGCCATATAGGTTCTGTTGGACTTCAATGCCTGCACTAAAGGGAATATTGGACGTCCCAAACAATGTTTCCCTGTTGTTTTGTCACGATTGCTACTCCCACACAGCTCAGTCTGTCTTCATGTCCTGTAAGATCCATTGACTGGGTGTGGTGCAGTCTCACTCTTGCCCACTACCAAGGGTCACAAATGGACCTCAATTTTTTTAAGTTACACTTTAAGTGTCAAGTTTAATTTCCACTCAAGAGCCCTAAAATCCAGAGAAGTCCCTGCCACAAAGTTTTCCATAGATTCATAGCGAGGATACCGTGGCATGCAAGGCAAATGGGGCCTTATGCTCACCTCTTGAGCAGTAGACAGACATGTTTGAGGTTCAGGGGGCCTCCAACACCACTGTAGAGTATCTGCTGTTGGTCCGTGATGTACCTGAGGAGCAGCTGCAGTACCACTGATAGCCATGACCCAGTGCTTCAGCCCCATCCATACACATGATGCACAGGACATCAGGGGTACCAGCCGGCTGGCCGCTTCGTACCCCTGGCACTGCCCTTGCTACCTGTGATCTCAGACATCATGAAGGTAGCAGCAGAAATTGAACCTTGTTTACTCTCCAAACGTTTCTCAAGTTGTCCTTTCATTAGCCACTGAACAATGCATTAGAGGATGCTGATGTAAATGTAAATCCAGTATTTGTAAAGCGAACAGCTACCCGTAGGCATCCCGGCGCTGGGGGCCCTCGGGAAGATTAAGCAAGCTATTGCCCAGAGCCACATTTTGCTGGGCTGACCTGCCGCCGGTGCCGGGGATCGAACCGTGATCCCCCGCGTCCAACGTCAGTTGCCCTGGCCGCTGCGCCACACCTCTTCAAGGTGGGAAAAACAATGAATGGCATTGTGTTCCAAATTCACCCTGTCAATTGAACCTGTCAATTTAATGAATCAGCGTCCATGGCCCTAACCTGTATGGCCTGTGTACACCATGTCGGGGAATCCCCTAGCTCCTTTGGAGTGAACTCTGGGGAAAGGCTGTCCTGGTTTTAAAGATGTTTTTCTCTTGATGATGCTCATTCAGCCAACAGTAAATGGAAGACCACAGAAGTGCATTCTGGATTTCCGTTTAGCGCCAAATTTTATTAAAGCAAACCACAGCTCTGCGCAAGCAAAGGAAACCATTTTTCCTATTCAGCAGAAGACAAGCACTGGAGCCCACAAGGAGACTCCTCCGTCCATTAGCGGAATGGCTGGCTTTCCAGAACTCGCCCCCCCTCCTTCCAAATAGAATTATAAATTATACGACATAACAATTCTTTCTTTTCTAAAGTACATTTTCCTAATATTTAATTTATACATCATTCCCCGGCTGTATTAGTAATAAATGTTTGAAGGCGGCAGACAGCACTACTACAGGAAAGCAGAATGCGAACTGTATGCTAAAAAGGCCTCATTAAATAGGCATCAGGAGCTCGGGAACAACCTAGTGAACCTCTGCAATTGGCCCCAGGGGGGGTGTAAGGCGGAGGACATGAGCACTGCCATGTCTCAGCTCCATCCATCAGCCCCAATGGAAGGGGAAGGCGGCTGCACTCCCTTAAGGCGCAGATGTTTTAAGGCACGGGCAAAGAGCGCGATGGCCCAGGGCCCCACTTCCCAAGGCCCCCCTGGTAAAGTTGCCTTTCTCTCTATTTAACTTTCTGTGCCCTTTGTCTCGCTACCCCATGTCATCTTATGCCAAGACATTTCAGCTGTTTTTGTGACCCTGTTAAAGTTTAATACCTAATTTTGTATTGTTTGGCTTCTAGGGGGCCTGAGTTAACAAGACATGGGTAATAAAATAAAAAACTGGTCCCCAAAGTATGTCTTGCCCAGGACCACAAAAATCCTTAAGATCACACAGGATGATGGGATATGTGACCTGCACCTTCTCTTCCTCAAAGTATGTAAAAGTTGGACTGAAAGGGAGGGTGGTAAAATCAAATAGCCTGTCTTGGTAAGTGTATTTCCTCTTAACCCTGTTTCCTAATTGGGCTGAGAAACTGCAGGGGTAATAACATACAAAGAAATTCCTATATTGCAGGGTTCGTGTTTCATGGATGCAGTATCATTGCATCATTACACTTTTCACGGGAGGGAATAAGGCATAATGTAGAAATACCCCATATTTTACCCCACATCAAGCAGCGAAGCTCAGAATACTCTGGTATTTCAGCCACACATATTTTACCAGGTTCTACCTATCAAAATTTGGGGTAGGAAACAGTTTGAAAGTTGTGCATTAGTTGTAATCTCAGATGCACACTACTTTTTGATTCAGCACCTCTACTCTAAAAATACTTCCAGCACCGTGGCCTAAACTGCTCAACCCAGCATGACCCAAGGACAACACTAGTTCGTCCTAAGCCAAGTGTGAGCAGCTTATTCTGTCCTGCTTTACTTCACATTATGATAAATGAAGTTGTCTATTTTCAGTCATGAATACGGCCTCAGATATACTATAATTTTACATCAATTTTGTGGTGTATCCCTGACACAAAATAATTGTTTGCCTTTCCTAAGGCAAGAAAAGCACTTTGTGTGGTTTAGTAAATACAAAGTAACGCAACGCAGCCCATAGCAATGCCTTGCATTACTTTGCATTGAGTAGATGTTACATGGGTGGAGCATGGGCGTTTCCATGCATCTACCCATGTATTTTACTGCAAACCCAGATTTAAAAAGACTTTTAAACCTGGGTTTGTGCAAAATGGTGTGCCGATCCGGCAGAGTGTGTGCTGCATCGTGGGGCATGCATGAGAGGAGGAATGTGCCTTTAAAGATTGCTTTTGTGCAGGAGCACACATAGAAAGAGGAATATGCCTCGAAGGATTGCTTTTGTTCCTTTCTGCACATAAACAATCCTGCCTGTAATGCAGGTGTCCTTGCACTATGGTGCAGGGGTTCCCGCATTGGCATTAGACAGCACATTTTGCACTAGCACAAAGAGAGAGCAGAAATGGTCCATATATTTGTAAATGTGGAGCATTTCTGCTCTGTCCCTTTCATGCAATGCAGCGCAGCAACTTCCGTTGCTGCACCACGTTGTGTGAAAAAATATCAAATGTGTCCCTGACAGTGCTAATTTGTAAATGAATGAGTACAGGTGCTCAAAGCTCTGCTCAGAAGCCCGTGGCCACTGCAATAAAATATTGGTGGTTAAAATATGAATTCTGCATATTGCTAAATCTACCTAACGCCTCTAACACATTGCCCAACACTCTCTGCCCCTTTATCTCACTCTTGCAGGCTCCAGCTTTCTCTCTTTGATGGGATTTGGTCTTTCTCCTTCTCTAGCTTTCCACTTTATGCATTTTTTCCTCTCTTGTTTTCTGTAAAAGCCTGAAGCTGAAAAATAAGTGCTGCTTCCCAAAAGTGAGTTCCGGCAGCCACCGGCTCAAATGGAGCACTGCATGAATACAAAATAACCTATATCATAATACAAAAAAGAATGAGTTATTTGCGCTAACAAATCCACCACTCAAATTACTTTCATATTTCACTCTACTAATTCACCACTGATCCTTTATGGGTTCCAGAGTAGCGTGCTAATCGCCAAAAAAACACTTTAACTCCTTTTCATGGGGTACTAAGAGCTATATATATGCAATTACACTGCAATACAATAAATGACATGAGAAATGTGTTTTTTATAGCACCTCTTCCTACACTTTATAAGCACTGAAAATACCAATTATTATTAATATCCATCTCACTATACTCAATTTGTCAACCTTCAGTAGGAAGGAAGACTCAGTCAGCCATTTCCGGGATTCAAATCCAATCCAAACAAGCTTTATTCGACAAGTAGTCATAAAAGCACATAAAAGATATATATAATATTTACAATAAAAGTGTCATACACAAATTTGTAAAATAAGCCTGTTCGGCCAATGGGCAATTACACATATCTTATAGACCAGCAATAATTCATGGTTTCCTGGAGCAATCTCTACTTTAACAGTTAATCAGACCTGACACTGACAACTCATTTCCCAAAACACTGTATCTTAGAATTCATAAAAAACACTATAAATAGGAATTCATACTATTGGGGAGGACTGTGTTATGTGGATGAATATAGATGTCTAAAATCATTAAACAGAGAAATGTTTTAACTCAGTTTTACATGCATATTTTGAATAGAGTTGAGTGTCGACCTAATTATCCACATCCACCCAAGATATTTGGCAACTGCTACGAAAATTGGAGGTGAGGTGTTAGTACGCAAAATTCTTTCAGCTGCCAGGCTACTTCTTGTCCCCAAGAGTTCACATATGGGCCTCAACCACACCCTTCGAGGGGTTTCATAAGCTGGGCAGGCAAATAACATGTGCGCAACCGATTCAGTACAGGCCAAGCAGCTCTGACACTTGCTCTCACATGCTTTGTTCCACCTTAATGTGAAAGACCTTAAGGGCAGTGTGCCAGCTCTCAGCTGAAAGTAAAGCTTCCTGTCTCGTGGTTTGGTGACAGTGTCCCAGTATGGTTCAAAACTCGAAGTGAGTTTGAATTCCAAGAATGTTACTACTAATGAGGATGAATCACTGACTCTTAGGGCATTGAATGTAACCATCTCCCAATACTTTTCTTTTAAAACCATCTTTGTTGGAAAACGAGCAGTAGTGGGGTCATCCCAAAGCGCTGATATACCAATTTTGGCTAGGATATCTTTGATGCCATGTAGCCAACTGATTTTATGGAAAGTATCAGCTTTTATTATGTCCATAAAACCCTCGGCATATGGAGCCAGTTCTGGTGTTGTCCACAATCTACGCCAATACAACACAATGCGTAACTTAGCGGTGTCAAGAAGGGGTTTTCTCCCAAGGTCATAAAACAACGGACACAGTGGTGTACTTTGTGGGAGGTTAGTAATGATTCGCAGGAACTTATTTTCTGACACACTGAGTTTGGACAGGTTCTCTAGCCACCATAGTTCTACACCATATAGTGCAGAGCTTACCACTTTTGCATCATATACTTGGAATACCAGTCTAATAGGTTTCGTGAAGGACCTGTTGTGCTCAAGACGTAAGGCACCCGACAGTTGCCGATGTTTCAGTGTGGCCATATCAATCTGATGGTTCCACTTTAGGTCGCTCTGTATGTTCACCCCTAGATATATGAACTCCCTAACTTTCTCCAGGGGACGATTATTCATTAAAATGCCACCTTTAAAAACACTATGTTCGTTAAAAGTCATAAGTTTAGTTTTCGACACATTAACTTCGAGACCACGAGCAGAGCAGGATTCCTCAAATACTGTCAGAGCTCGTTTAAACCCACTCGGAGTCTTCGAAATTATTAGTGTGTCATCCGCGAACATTAAAATCGGGATTTTAATCCCTGCTAAAATCGGGGCATCTGTATTCACTCGTGTCATACAATCAACTATCCCATTAATAAACACAGTGAACAAGGTCAGGGCCATAACGCATCCCAGGCGCACCCCTCGCTCAACGGGAAAAGAATTAGTCACCTGGCCCTGGGAACCCCAGCGTATTTTTGCGTAATTGCCCTCGTGCAATCTCTTTACAAGCAACAAGAGTTCAATGGGCAGCCCTAGTTCGTGAAGGATCGCCCATAACCTAGAACGGGGAACAAGATCGAAAGCCGATTTTAGGTCCACAAAGGCAGCATACATGCTGCCTTTGCCCAGGACCACCACCTTCCAGTGTAATAAGACAAAACAAAACACCTGATCGATGGTGCTTGTATATGCATGGAAGCCGGCTTGCAAAGGTGACAGAATTCTATACTCCTCAACCTAGTCCTGGATTTTATTAAGGATTAATCTCCCCAGAATTTTTTGCAATGAGTTGATCAAACTAATGGGTCGATAGTTCCCCAGCAATGATTTATCACCTTTTTTATACACAGGGATTATTTTGTCTCCTTTCCAGGAGTCCGGTATTGGGGCTCCTCGCGCAATTGCATTAGCCAGTAACATTATATACTTTCCCCATCTGATTTTGTCGTAGAGGAACACATCGGCAGGGATGCCGTTTGGGCCGGGTGCTCTCCCTCCCACAACAGCACAAAAGCTGTCTCAACGTCTTTGCTATTAAAAGCCTCATCTATATAAAATACATAGCTTGCCCCTCCCACAGTTGACTCTAGTGGGCTACATGCGTATTATGGTTAAAAATGTGTAACCAACTCTTCCTGCGAAACATGTCTCTGTTCCACTTTATAATGTTCCAGAATTGTTTAATCTCTTTCTTATTACTAGCCTTTTTAAGATCCTGCCACCTTTTTCATCCCAGGAGCGTTTTGCTGTTGCCATAGATTTTTTATATGACTGCCTAGCTACACGTATTGTGGCTGGTTCACCACCTTTAATGGCCTTCCCGAGAAGAACTCTTCTCCTCCGGCAATCTTTATTCTACCAGCGGCAGCATTTCTGATGTGTTGCTTTCTTTGGCTTGTGAAGTTTAATAAAATAAGTTCTCATATGTGAAAAAAGACTATCGTGAGACTGGGTGACGATCTCCAAACCTATGCTGTTTGAACAGACGCTATTCAACGTTATTAGGGCATGGTCAACTTCCTTTGCAATTCTTTCCAGGGACCCTGAATTTTCAACTATACTAGACCACTTGAGTCATCTCATATAATTCGTGGAGACTACATCTTGGGAGTGTAATTCAGCCTCTCTACCGGACGATTGTTTGGACAACCACCAACTTAAAGCTACACACAAGGGATTGTGGTCACTTTCAAGTCAATCCCTTACTTCCATGTCATCAATGGTATGCCAGAGTTTCAGACTCACAAGTATATAGTCGATCCTGCTTTTACTGAATCCGTTATTAAATGTGTTGGACCCTAACCTATTTTGGGAAGTACTACCATTATTGCCCTGAGCCCCTTCCCTAGGCAGACAGAATTTATCTGTATTTCCAAATCTGTCTATTTTTTAATGGGAACAAGCTCCAGCTTTGGGGTTCCCCACTGAGCATCTTCCTCTTCGGTGAGGAACCATTCCTCACTGGCGAGTGGCTCAAACGTTGAGTTAAAATAGACTGCTATAATATATTACTTCACTTGAGAGTGGGAGTCGAGGAGATCATCTAAAGCTGCTAAAACTTGAGACCTACCCCCTCTTGATCCCCTCACATAAATGTTATAAATATCAACTTTACCTAGAAATCCCAAGTTTAATCTTAATGCTTGAATGTCGTTGCTGTTGGAAGGAAGTTCTTTAATACTGATACCTAATGATTGCCGGACCCATATGGTCAAACCACCTGAGGGACGATCTTTTGCCCCTTTTACTGCCGGCACATAATAATTTAAAAAACCTACCCGATGTTTTGAAGTTAATAGCCACGTTTTTTGGAAGCAGCAAATATCAAAAAGGTCAATGTAAGCAAACCAGTCTGGAGATGATAGTTTGGAGCCGATTCCTGCAATTTTCCACAATAACAAAGTGTCCCTTTTAGAGTCTTGGCTACTAAGTGTAAGATCTATATGACTCCTTATGAGAGAATTGCTAGACCCTTTTGGACAGACAGGTTCAGGTGGCTGCAAGGTTAGGTTTTGAACGGGCTTAGTTGGCCTACTATGAACTCCGTAGGACAGAGTCATCATTGGATCGCTTTCCCTAAATATTGGCAAGTCTTCACCACTGCCAGTACGAGATTTGGGCACACCAGTCAGTCAGTCATTACATTCAAGAGTGGAACTACCTATTCTAGTTGCCAGTTGCTCATGGTAGATATTAGTCGTGCCAGCAGGCGGAGACTGCCTAAACTGGATAGACGAGTGGTCAGGGGAACAGGTTCTGTATTCAAGTGCCAATAAGTTTTCAACCAATACTTCACTCTGAAAAGTTAATTCAATACAATCCAGGAGGTTGGTAGGAGAAGTAAGCCTACACGCTTTCGCGATGTCATCCCTTATTACAGAGCGACAGCCTCTTACATGCCGTATCCAATGTATGATATTGGTCAATGAGTCTGCGCTTTCTATTTTGTTTTGCCCCAACTTCGGAACATTCACCAAGATTCTGTGGATTTTATGTGACTTGATGATTGCACGATCCCCCCTCCCTTCATGACTAACACGCTGCCTAGATAAAGGTGTACCAGTGTTAATACTCCTACCCTGCTGTATCTGCTTGCTAGATGTGTCATTAAGCAGAGAGCTAGTAGTGGTTCTGATGTTAAGCGGTGCATTACTTTCAGTAGGGATCGCTGTCGAGGGAGTGTTCTGCTTGACCACCTCGCAACATAAGGGGGTCACTTTACTCAATGTCTCCTTAACTGGTTGCGTGAAGTGTTGGTGCTGCAATTTGGACAATAAGTGCTAGAAGACTTTCCTTGTGTCAAAAGCTTCATTGTGGTTGTTAAATTCTCCACCATGGCCTTTAGGGACCCTACTTCGGTCTGGAGCGAGTGAACTTCACAAATAACCTCTTGTGTATCTAGAGTATGAATCCTAACCTGATTTTCAACCTGCTCTGCACTTATAGCCAATGGTGATTCCAAACACTGTAATCTTCCCTCCCCCTGGGGGTTAGACAGTATGGCATATCTATTGGTACAGGTTATTAGAGTATCGATTAGTAGGGCTTGAGTACCACCAGTATCAAGTGAATTTGCGACAATAACAGTGGGAACTGACTTCCTGCCGGAATCTGTTCGATTCTCATCCTTGCTCTCCTTAGGGCCCTTTTTGAGCTTGAGGAACATATTGGGGATCCCGGGGCAATTGTTTGGGCTATCCCTGGTGGGGTGCGCTATACTAATCAGGGACTTATCCGTCACATGCAAGTTTGACTCACTTACTAGTAGATCCTCACATTCCTCTATAAGTGTGTCAATATGGTCTAAGACACAATTGTTTGCGGAATGTTTTGGTACCTTCCTAGCCTTTTTCCCTTTGCGAGTTTTACCATCCGTACCACCGTACCCCCCTTCCATGGCCTTTCTTTTCCCCATCACTGCAAGATAATATTAGTTCTTAAAAATATCTGCACAGTTCAACTCTAACAGGAAGTGAACAGTTATCAGATGTTTCCACAATGTGAGGAGGGGAATGGGGAATGTCTCCAAAACAGTATCTTGTTAAGATTGCTCCTCCCGGGTAGGCCTGCGCTGGATAGCGAACAAAAGGGGGGTGTCCCGCGAAGCGGGAGCTGCGAGGAAATTTATACGCCTCCTGGTGCGCAAGGTGATGACATCGGCGGCAACAGGGAGCAGTCTGGGGGCTGTAGTCCCCCCCGTGATGCAGGCAAGTTGCTGGTGATGCCGGTGATGTTGTGCGGGTCCCGCGAAGTGGGAGCTGCAAGGAAATGTATGTGACTCCTGGCGCGCAAGGTGATGACAGCGGCGGCAACAGGGAGCAGTCTGGGGGGCTGTAGTCCCCACCCCCATGATGCAGGCAAGTTGCTGGTGGTGCTGGTGGTGTTGTGCCGGGATTTAAACTCTTGACCTGCCAATCACCAGTCTGTTGCAGCAGTGAATGTTCACCATATTGGGCTATCTCGCTGGCTAATGGGGCTTCTTGGTGCACTTTCATTCGGAAATTTCTATACTGGCAGAGGACAGCCACATATCAAGGCACCAACACCACTAAAATGCCATAGAATTGGCAAACATTGTGATATACAAAAAAAGTATAATCGAGAATTTCCTATGTAAGTGTATGCACATTGTGCGATGTAAAGTGTTAGAAACAGGCACAAAGTGACGCTCATGAAAACCCTCCCCCTCAGTCACCCCCCGCCACCCCAATCAATCAACCAATCTATCAAGGCATTTATAGAGCGCACTACTCACCCGGAGGGTCTCAAGGTGCTTGGGGGGGGGGTGAGGTGCCGCTACTGCTCGAACAGCCAGGTCTTGAGTTTCTTCCTGAAGGAGAGGTGGTCTTGGGTCAGGCGAAGGTCGGTCGGGAGGGTGTTCCAGGTCTTGGCGGCCAGGTAGGAGAAGGACCTTCCTCCTGTTGTCGCTCTTCGGATGCGGGGGACGGCGGCGAAGGCGTGGTTGGTCGATCGAAGGTGGCGTTTGGGAGCGTAGAAGTTGAGGCGGTTGTTGAGGTAGCTCGGGCCTTGGTCGTGTAGGGCTCTCCTCACGGCGAAAAGATTCAAACTGGTTGTTGAGCAATGCATGGCTCTATCTCTATTTCTTTTTGTGTCCTTCCTACTCTTCCCTTCAGAAATGTATTCTCTAGCTCCAAGTAAAGAACCACCAGGTTTTGGTATTTTCCCCTATTTTCTTTAATATTTATCTCATGTCTTATCTCAGATTTTGTTGATTTGTGTACATAACTTTGCTGATTCAACTGTTATTTAAGGTTTACTTTGCTTTAAAAACACTCTCAGACACTTTTTCAGGTCTGAGCACCGTTGACTGATAGACAGGAACAGAATAAATTTACATTTGATTACAAAACGAGGAGATCGCTGGTTCCTATTCTCCTAAACTGTGCTTTCTGTGGCCAGTATACCCCATGCATCAGTAACCACAGGCAAATGAAATCACACACTACACTCGCTTGTAGGGATGTTCATATCCCCACTTCTTCATGAGACTGGGCCACCTGCAATGATAGAGTCAGGGCAAAAGTTTAAAAAAAAAGAAGTGGGGGGACGCTGATGTCACGACAGGAAGAGACGTCAGGAAAGGTGGCTTGTACCATCAGACTCATTGCCTCCCCTCGCTCACCCCTTAGAGCCGATTGCATCAGAGAAGCCAGCGCGTGAGCAGCGTTCTGTATGAGCTCCGATCTCGCCCCAGAGAGGCCAAAGAGTGAATGTGTGGCTCGATTTGCTCCAGTTACCGAGCTCCCGGTAAAATAAGTGGGGGGACGCCGTCCACCCGCGTGGTACCCCACCTCGAGCCATGGATAGAGTGATGGTTTGAAGCAGCCAGTCCGTCTTTCACTACTGCATTGCCTCCAGCGCAGGTTCAAGGTTTGTGCCTACACGCGGCACAACACATCGCTACGTGTAATGTGGCGCACTGTCCCAGTCTGTGCTGTACACACCCAATGAGAGCACATTCCACTGTGAGCCCACTTGGATGATATAGTACCAGGTGTTCCCATCTGTGCACATAATTACAGATGAAGTGTCAATCACTTTATCATCAGCAGTGCTTTGTTTACTGTGATAACAGTAGTGCTGCTCATTAAGGAGGGCTCATGATGAGGGAGGTGGGGGAAGGAATGGAGAAGTAAGAGAAGGTATTGAGTGTGAAAGGTGGAATAGGTACAAAGAAGAAATGGGAGGATAAACGAATAAGACAGAGAGAGAAGGCGGTAGTTGAAAACTTGGGGAAAAAGGGAAAAGAGGTAAACTGGGATGGCAATGCAATCAAATTTAAAAACTGGAACGAGGAAGAGGCAGGGAGGTGAGGAAGCTGAACTAGGATACATGTGCAAGCAGGGAAATGAAGGGAGAGATAATGCCTTGCAAGAAAGGAGGCAAGTGTTTTTCACAAGCCAGTTGCCATCAGCTCTACCTGTTCTGGCTTCCTTAACATCATGATATGTGAAGTGATGTATTTTCAATCAAAAAACAAAACCACAAGTACCAAAACACCAGGAAAGAGGATGAGATACTTGCACATAGTTTAATAAAAATTAGTTTGTTATATGCCACTTCATACCATACTTCTGACATTTCAAAGATCTGTAAATAGCCGACGTTACTATTACCCACTCATGGTACTCAATTTGCTGACATGGGGGAAAGGTGCAGAACTGAGGCTCCTTGTTTTGGAACGGGTCCCACTCACCTCCCAAAGCCATGCCAATGCATGCCATGCAGAATGCGTTCAATGGCATGGGCTAAGAAATAGGTAAGCGCTTGGGAAAGTCACTCTGCTTTCCGGAGCAGGTCACCTGCAGCATAGGGGTACCCAAACTCTTCAGTGGGACCCTATTAAGCCTAAGATCAATTAATATTGTTGCAATCTGGGTACGATGGGGCCTCTCATCACCTTTTGCAGGAGCGCCCCATCATTTTCTGTGAAGCCATTGATGGGTGGAAAACTGAGTCTCCTTGTTGTGCTTTGAACCTGTGTCCTAAAGATCATCGCAGCCATAATTTAGATCATTGAGTTTTCCTCCAGCCATTTGTGCTGCTTGAAGTCTCTGAGGAAAGAGGACTATGGTAACTCTTTCATGAGCCCCAGGGCAATAGGGGTTTCAGGCTCAGATTGAGACAATCAGGATCATTGTTGTCCTGCGGCTTAAAATTACTATTGAGATAAGAACTGTGCAGCAAGTTCACCCCGGTACGACTTGACCCTCAGGTTGCGAAGAAGAGCAGCTCACGACTTACTCAGGAAGGTGGGGTGGGTTTCAGGCTCAGATTGAGACAATCAGGATCATTGCTGTCCTGCGGCTTAAAATTACTATTGAGATAAGAACTGTGCAGCAAGTTCACCCTGCTATGACTTGACCCACAGGTTGCGAAGAAGAGCAGCTCACGACTTACTCAGGATGGTGGGGTGGGGTTCAAGACTCAGGAATCAATCAATCAATCAATCAATCATTTAATAAAGATGATCAAATCGTTGTCTAGTTAGTGCTTTGTCTTAAAAGAGAAAGTAATTTGCTATTCACACACAACACAATACAGCTCAAAAATATGGGAGGGTAGCTGTCATTACTCTGGATTAAAGCAATCTTTTATAGAATTTACAGAGTCAGTGTGCGCTGCTCATGTGAGATGATTGTGTAGGATTCTCTTATGGCAAAACAAAACATACTCCGGGTTTCTCCCAGGGTTCTGGGTAGGGGATTGCTTGGTTCTGTGGGGAGGACAATCTAGCTAATGCCAGTACAAGTGAGTCCTCTGTCTCCTTCAGAATGGATTTCTCTCTTCTTTCGCTATCTTACCCTTTTTATGCCTGTTCAAGTGATTTTGGTGCAGGCAACACCTGTGGCTTCCATTGGTCAGTGGAAGCATCGTCACTCTTGGCGGGGGGGGAGTGGTGCCCGAATGGGTAACCAAGAGTGGATGGCTGTGTCCCTTCTCTGGTCTCGAAGATATGGCTGCTGTTCATGACTAGTGCACCTATGCAAACTTAGTCAGAAAAGCAACAGCCATTGCAGTGATGGTTGAAGAGGAGGTGTTTTTGGGGTCACACACATTGGTCATAGTCAAGTGGAACTTGGGTCACGCAATGAGGGCTTCATTTATGAGGCCTTGCATCACTTTTACACTGCCGGTGAATCACTTTTTGTGATGCACCAGCACGGTAAAAAATGTGCCATGTTGCTCCATATTTACGAAGTGACGAATCTAGGCAGCTGCGTCACTTTGTAAACCCCTGCGTCTAATTATACCTATGTCAGGTACAATGTATGCAGGGGGGCGTTCTGACACAAGTAAGCCTCGTAGAAGTGACACAGTGAAATCTACTAGATTTCACTGCGTCATCTAGGATGCAAATGCATCAAAATCTTACGCCTGCCTCACAGCAGGTGTAAGACTGACGCAAGCGCCATTAACAAGGGACTTGCCCATGTGAAATGACCCATTGATGGAGTTGCGTCACTTTCATGACACACTCCAGCAATGCGTCATTTTTGCGCCTACAGATACGTCAGAAATACTGACGTATCTGTAACTCCGTGCGACATGATGCGTCATACTGTAAATATGACGCATCCAGCATGACGCAAGGAGGGCGCAATGAAAAGTAACGCATCGCGGTTTTCACGCAGCGATGCGTCACTTTTCATAAATGATGCTCTGAGTATTTTGGACTGGCAGAAGTCTCTTTACAACCCTTCCCAGCAGAATCTTCATTGTGCAAGGGCTCGAACTCTCCAGATCTGGTCATAAACTTGGCAAGGCTTGTTGGTGGTAGTCACCTCAACCTTGGAGTACAGAGAGTTCTCAGTTGCCACTGGTGAGGAGTCCCTGGATTCTGATAGCAACATTTTAGCAGACTACCTGGAAGATTCTGCCCCACCTTTATATTAAAGTTACAAACATTGTTTGTGTATTCCAAGATAAGTTCTAGGAAGTACCTGCCTTTCACTTATTCCACTCATACTTGTCCAGCGATATTCTTGTATGTCAGTTGCTAGCAAGATGGAGGAAGTGGGGTGGACAGAGTGCTTGGGTTGAGGGAAAGCTGGGAGTTTCTGGTCAGAGGAGACACAAAATAAGGATCCTAACAATGTGAGTATATCCCACTTACCTACCTGTTACCTTGCCACTGGGGGTTGTCCTTCCCGTGAACTATGCGGTGGGAAAGGGCAAGGGAAACTGCCTTTCTACAAAGGTGGCCCTCCAAGTCCTCTCCTCTACACTAACAATTCTGACCTACTGCAAAGGATCTCTGGAATGTCAGCATTACAATTCACATTTCTGTCTGGGGCTCTCTCCACCCTCCCTTTTGGAAAAACAAAATGAATTCCAGTGTGGCAACTGCTACAAATATCACTTAAACTCAACACACTTCCCCTACACTCATAAGTAGCATATGCATATGTGTCATTTATGTTCCACATGGATAGGCAAAAGACCCCATTACAGGGTAATAGTAGACCAAATTTAAAAGTACAGGAGAGGCCAATAAGGTATTCTGTCTGGCAGAGGCAGGTAAAGAGTTCTGTAATAATAAGACAATATGTTCTCTGCCACCACTGTCATTCCTCCACAGTCCAGGGACCTGATGTCGGTCCATGTTCAGTACAGAGGGTACACATGGTGTCCCTTCAGACCATAAATCCCTGCTATGGGTTCCAATCACAGTCACAGAAATGGCTGAGTGCTCATGCATGGTGTTGGACTTGGCCCTTTTTGCAGAGTCATCCCTGAACTTTTTGCCTTCCTCCTGTATTTTGTCTGAATTGTTTTTGTTGGTTTTATGACTCTGGGCACTTTACCACTGCTGATCAGTGCTAAAGTGCATATGCTCTCTCTTATTGTAAATTGATGTATGGATTGGTGACTCCATGATTGGCTGATTTGGTTTAATTGGCAGATCCTAGTACAGTGCACTGTGTGTGCCCAGGGCTTGTAAATCAAATGCTGTTAGTGGGCTTGCAGCACTGGTTGTGCCACCTACAGAAGCAGTCTGTAAAAGTGTGTCTCAGGTCTGCCATTGCAGAGCCTATGTGCAGTCTGGTACTGCCATGTTGACTGGGCAAGTGCACCCACTTGCCAGTCCCTAAACATTCCCTTTTCTTCATATTAGTCACATCTATGGTAGGCCCAAGGGCAGGGTGCATTGTAGGTAAAAGGTAGAACAAGCCCCGATGTGTGTGGCATGTCCTAATAGTGAATTACAGCCATTTTCGTTTTTCACTTTTGCAAGGCTATCTTTTCCCATAGGCCAGAATGGACAGTTTGATTATTACATCTTATAATCCTAACTGACTCAGGGAACTAGGTAGAAATTCGAGTTTAGTATGCCTGAACTCAGAATGATAACATACATATTTTAGTGAAGTTGGTTTTAACATTCTGTATTTGAAAATACCACTTTTAGAAAGTAGGTATTTTCTTGCCTAACTATCCAAAGCCTGCCTCTGCTAAGGTGTGTATTCTTTGTCTGGAGTTTGAGTGACAGGGTCTGGGGGATTCCAGGAGACAGGGTGAGTCAGCACAGGGCTGAATAGAGAGATCTGCATGCAGATGGGAGGGAGGAGTTGCACCTGGGCCCTGAATAGGGATGTGCCTTCCCTCCACAATGCTGGCTCCACCTCCTGTGGTGAGTCTGATGTCCCTGGCCTGCACTGTGAAAGGAAAGAAGGAGTCATGTAAACAAAGTGCTCCAGGTCCGACCAGAACTGGTTTGGACTAGGCAAAGGCCTCTCTGCCTTCAGAGAACAAAGACAAACTGTATATAAAAAGGGGGACCCAGACCCCAGAACTTTAGATCACTTTTGGGAAACAAGAAGAAACCTTTGCTGAGGAAAGGAACCAGAGAGACTGAGGAGAGACTATCCCTAAGCATGAGGGATTGGCCTGCAGTTGTTGGCTGACTGCCAAAGAGAGGAAAAAGGACTTTGTGCTTCTATCATTTCAACTTGTGAAGTATCTCCAAAGGCTTGAGATAGAGCTTGCCTCCTGCTGAAGTCTCAGGTACAACAGACTTCACCCACCAGCTCCCCAAGAGTTCTTTGGAAGTGCCTGCAGTTGTGTTGGGCTTTCTGAGGGACTGCATGTCGCAAGGAGCTGGAAGCTCGACATATGAAAAAGAAGCGTGTCGCCGAACTGCCACTGTCACTTCACAACGTGAAAGCGCCTCGCATCGCCAGAGAAGAGGATCAACATCGCACCAGATGCCGTGGCATCATTGGAGAAGCGTGTCACTGCCGCAGCCGCTGTTGTCGCATTGCTGGGAAAGCGTGTCACCGCTGCAGTTATCGCATCATTGCCGAAGCGCCTCGCATGGCTGGAGAAGAGGATCGACGTTGCATCAGACGTCGCCGCATCACCGGGAAGCGTGTCACAGGGCCTGTCGCGGCTCAGAAGAATCGTTGAGTCGCTGCATGGCCCTCGGGTGTGCACGCATTGTGTTGCATCAAGGAGAAGACGCCATTTTTTTTCATCTCACCGGATCTTTATCGCATCACGGTGCTGTGGATCGCATCACCACAAAAGCACAGTAAGAAACTGAAGCATCACCTCCCCTCGCAGAGAAGAATCAACGCATCCCCTACACATCAGTAGGGATCCGACGAATTACCGTTCTTGCGTGTAAGGAACCAACACATTACCTTCCCTGCAACACTTTCGTTGTATAGCGTTATGCATCCAAAGGTACATTGAACTAGAAGTGTCACATTTTACCATCTTAAGAGAACTAAGCTAATTCTACCATTTTTAAAGTACAGTATTGGGGATTTTTGTTGTTTGTGGTCTTGTGTTAAGTCTATATAACAATACTTATTTTTATACTGCAACTTGTGTGGTGTCCATCTGTAGTGTTGTCACTGGGTTACTGTATGTGTTCACAAATGCTTTACACACTGCCTCCGAGATAAGCCTGTCTCCTCATGCCAAGCTACCAAGGGGGTGAGCAGTGGTTATTTTAGGAGTGTACCCCCTTACCCTGACTAGAAGTAAGGGTCCCTATTTGGTCAAAGGTACCTACCTCTGCCAACTAGAGACCCCCAGTTCTAACATTGGTGGTCAGCGGTGAGGATTTGGACTTGCATTTGTGACTCATATACAGTGATTGGTGAACACTACTAGTGAGTGCAGACCAAAACGCGACCACATACTTTTGGTAGATTGTTTTTCCTGGAATTTTCTATTTTTGCAAAGAACTGCCAAGTTTAACCACCATGGAGAAAGCAGCATCCATAGCATCTGTTGATTATGAGTGTGAAGAGGAGAAACTGGAATGCTACAATGTAAAACAGCTAAAGCACTTCTGCAGGAAATTTAAAGTTGCAATGACCAGTCTCTCCAAGAAGGATGAGTTCCAAAAGGTGCTGAGGGCCTGGGTCGCAGCAAGGAGTACCCCTGAGAATGAGGAAGGGGTTGAGAATGCAGAGGAGCAGCTGGATGGGCCATTGGGTCCAGGGGGTAGAAGAGCAACCTCCCCAGCAGGTAGCAGTGTTTCTGCCAACGGTCGGTCCCCAGAGGAGCTGGAGGACAGGGAGAGGAATAGGATCCACGTGTTGGAGCTAGCCAAAATGAATGGGCAGTTAGAGAATAGGAAATTGGCCCTAGAGGAAAAGAGAATGCAAATGGAGCATGAGTTGAGAATGAGGGAGCTCGATTTAGAGCTCGAGAGGCTTGAGGCCATGAGTGTCTCAGCCCAGCAACAAGAAATGTGTGAGGCTCAGAGAGTGAGCTTTTCTGAGTTGGAGGTGGAATCCAGCTCAGATGGTGGCAGCAAAATTGAGTTATCTAGTGCTGAGGGAGTAGTACACACACTCAGAGATGTGGCACCTGACTTGAAGGAGGGGGTTAATTTACACCAGGAGGTTCAAGGATATGAGGTACCTCCAGTGGTGCGCAGTGTCCCTGAGGTAAATTGGGAAACTGGCACAGGGGTTCATGGTCCTAGTGGTGGGAGGGACACTCTACTGACTCTAGATAAGAGGTGAAATGAGAGGGGTTCCCCCATGGTTGAAGTCCTGGTGTGTGAGTGTAAAGGCTGCCCAGATGAGTGTGGGTTGTGTAACAGAGACAGTCAGATTCTGTCTTGCCAATCTCGGGAGAGTGGTGTGGGGTACGTGTGCAAGGCACTGGATGGAGATGATGAAGGATAGTTTGGTTAACCCTCATAGCGGACTATGTGATCCAATAGTGGGAGAGCATATTGTAAGTCCCTGTTTTCCAGAGCTATGCCAACACCTGTTGGAGAGTAAGTTCTTTGACCCCAGGGAGCTCACATTGGAGGCAGACCTTTTGGTGGATTCCAGAGGGTCTGGGGAGGCATTGAGGATGACCCTCAGAGGAGTGGCTCAGGTATCTTCCAGCCCAGAGTGGGGGAAGAGGTTCAGTGTAGCCCAGCTAGGTTCCAGTGTAGTGGGAGGGGTGTAGGGACTCACGTCCTGTCTCAGCGGAAAAGGAGTGAGTGTGGGGCTGCATGTCCCAATTTGCCCGAAACCCAGGCTCAGGGCCTGGATGGTTCTTTAAGGGAACACCAGGTAGGGAGCCTAGGCTGTGCTGATGGGTCACCCGTTGAGGGGGATCCCCTAGTGTCTGATGAACTGGGAGTGTCTGTAAGCAGGCCTCCATCAGTTCTGGTGTCTGGCAGTACCACTCCTAAGTGGAGGGTGCAGAAGTCCAGACTGAGGCGTGAAAGGGGGAAAGAGTGTCCCCAGTGGAAGAACCAGTGGGTCAGGGGCCAACCAGAAGGGCTGCATCACCAGGGAATGACCATGGGGACACCACTTCTGTCCTGGGGGATCTTCGCGCACTGTCAGATGGACAGGGGTCAGGAGGTCTCG
This sequence comes from Triturus cristatus, assembly GCF_964204655.1. Classification (NCBI taxonomy): domain Eukaryota; kingdom Metazoa; phylum Chordata; class Amphibia; order Caudata; family Salamandridae; genus Triturus; species Triturus cristatus. The sequence goes on from NC_140592.1 coordinate 113,643,801, forward strand.
CCAGGCAGACTATCACACAACACATGAGTTATGTGTCACCCTCAGGGGGGCATGCGTGCTCCCAAGGAAGTCCTGGTGCGCTGGGCATGTGTTCAGCCACTGGGTACAGACCCTGGGTTGGAGAGCCAGGTTCAGGTGCTGTCTGACCTGGAGGGAGGGACAACTGTAAACAGTGTCCTGACCGGTTGGTCTTATAGGTGTAACATTCCAGGTGGGAGGGTACAGCACTCTGGAAGGGGGTGCAAAGTGAGGGAGTCCTCGCCTCTGACCCCGGTTCAACTGGAGGGTTTAGACCCTGGGTTGGAGGGCCAGGTTCAGGGTGTCCCCCCTGACCTGGAAGCCCAGTTGCAGGATAGAACCCCTGAACTGGTGGGCAAATTGTGCAGGACAACTGCTACAGGCACTCTGACAATTCTGGAAGGGGGTACCGCTCCAGGTGAGTGAGTACAGACCCCAAGGAGGAGGACCGGGTGTGGGAGAGCCCACCCCAGTCACTTGTCCAGCTGCCGGGTACAGGCCTGGGGCTCGTGGGTCAGTGTCAGGATGTCATACCTGACCTCACAGGAGGGAGAGTGGACAAAGGGTGCCAAGCACCTGGGGCTACTACTCCCGCTCTCTGACGCCACAGAGCTTTGAGAGCCCTGAGAGGCATAAGGCCTGGGTCTCATCACTGACTACTGTCAGTGGCCACTGTGGCTTGCTGTCTGTCTGTTGGGACACACCTGTGAGCAAGCTAGGGTTAGGTGCTGCACAGATCGTGTCCACAGGTGAGGAGAAGGGTTCCCCATGGGTTAGCATGGTGGGCGCTGAGAGTATGGACAGACAAATTGAAATGGGTTCAGATTGGCGTAGAACTGGAATATGCCCCTGCTGTTGTGGGCCAGGGTCCATGTTCTATCGCCCAAAGCAGAGAAGCCCATCAGGGTAGTGATTGGTCTCCCCTGCATTTTGGCTGGAAGGGGGTTGTGATGCACTTGGCCCTTTTTGCAGGGTGATCCCTGAACTTTTTGCCTTCCTCCTGTGTTTTGTCTGACTTGTTTTTGTTGGTTGTATTACTCTGAGCACTTTACCACTGCTGATCAGTGCTAAAGTGCATATGCTCTCCCTATTGTAAATTGATGTATGATTGGTGACTCCATGATTGGCTGATTTGGTTTAATTGGCAGACCCTAATACAGTGCACTGCATGTGCCCAGGGCTTGTGAATCAAATGCTGCTAGTGGGCTTGCAGCACTAGTTGTGCCTCCTACAGAATCAGCCTGTAAAAGTGTGTCTCAGGTCTGTCATTACAGAGCCTATGTGCAGTCTGGTACTGCCATGTTGACTGGGCAAGTGCATCCACTTTCCAGTCCCTAAACCTTCCCTTTTCTTCATATTAGTCACCCCTATGGTAGGCCCAAGGGCAGGGTGCATTGTAGGTAAAAGGTAGGACAAGCCCTGATGTGTGTGGCATGTCCTAATAGTGCATTACAGCCATTTTCGTTTTTTACTATTGCAAGGCTACCTGTTCCCCCTAGGCCAGAATGGGCAGTTTAATTATTACATCTTATAATCCTAACTGACTCGGGGAACTAGGTAGAAATTCGAGTTTAGGATGCCTGAACTCAGAATGGTAAAATACATCTTTTAGTGAAGTTGGTGTTAACATTCTGTGTTTGAAAATACCACATTTAGAAAGTAGGTATTTTCTTGCCTAACTATCCAATGCCTGCCTCTGCTAGGTTGTGTATTTTTTGTTTGGAGTTTGAGTGACAGGTGCTGGGGGATTCCAGGAGACAAGACAGGGTGAGTCAGCAGAGGGCTGAATAGAGAGATCTGCATGTAGATGGGAGGGAGGAGTTGCACCTGGGACCTGAATAGGGCTGTGCCTTCCCTCTACAATGCTGGCTCCACCTCCTGTGGTGCGTCTGATGTCCCTGGCCTGCACTGTGAAAGGAAAGAAGGAGTCATGTAAACAAAGTGCTCCACGACGGACCAGAACTGGTTTGGACTAGGCAAAGGCCTCTCTGCCTTCAGAGAACAAAGAGAAACTGTATAAAAAAAGGGGGACCCAGACCTCAGAACTTTAGATCACTTTTGGGAAACAAGAAGAAACCTTTGCTGAGGAAAGAAACCAGAGAGACTGCGGAGAGACTATCCCTAAGCGTGAGGGACTGGTCTGCAGTGGTTGCCTGAGTGCCAAAGAGAGGCGAAAGGACTTTGTGCTACTTTCATTTCAACTTGTGAAGTATCTCCAAGGGCTTGAAATAGAGCTTGCCTCCTGTGAAGTCTCAGGGACAACAGACTTCACCCACAAGCTCCCCAAGAGTTCTTTGGAAGTGCCTGCAGTTGTGTTGGGCTTACTGAGGGACTGCGTGTCGCAAGGAGCTGGAAACGCGATGCACAAAGAAGAAGCATGTCGCCGAACTTCCGCTGTTGCTTCACAACATGAAAGCGCCTCGCATCGCTGGAGAAGAGGATGGACATCACACCAGATGCCGCGGCATCATCGGAGAAGCGTGTCGCTGCCGCAGCCGCAGCCGCTGCATCGCTGGGAAAGCGCGTCACCCCTGTAGTTTTCGCATCGTTGCCGAAGCGCCTTGCATCGCCGGAGAAGAGGATCAACATCACATCAAACGCCGCCGCATCACCGTGAAGCGTGTCACAGGACCTGTTGCGGCTCAGAAGAATCGTTGAGTCACCGCATGGCCGTCGGGCGTGCACGCATCGTGTCGCATCAAGGAGAAGACGCCATTTTTGTTCATCGCACCAGATCTTCATCGCATCACGGCGTTGCGGGTCGCATCACCACGAAAGCGCAGTAAGAAACCAAAGCATCACCTCCCCTCGCAGAGAAGAACCGACGCATCCCCTACACATCAGTAGGGACCTGGCGCATCACCATTCTTGCGTGTAAGGAACCGACACATCACCTTCACTGCAACACTTTTGTTGTTTAGCATTACGCATCCAAAGGTACATTGAACTCAAAGTGTCGCATTTTACCATCTTAAGAGAACTAAGCTAATTCTACCATTTTTAAAGTACAGTATTGGGGATTTTTGTTGTTTTTGGTCTTGTGTTAAGTCTATATAAAAATACTTATTTTTATACTGCAACTTGTGTGGTGTCCATCTGTAGTGTTGTCACTGGGTTACTGTATGTGTTCACAAATGCTTTACACACTGCCTCTGAGATAAGCCTGTCTGCTCGTGCCAAGCTACCAAGGGGGTGAGCAGGGGTTATTTTAGGAGTGTACCCCTTACCCTGACTAGAAGCAAGGGTCCCTATTTGGTCAAAGGTACCTACCTCTGCCAACTAGAGACCCCCAGTTCTAACACATGGTGGATATCAAAAAAACTATTGGGTTTGGTATGAGGAACATGCGGCACAGGTACATCTTTTCCACAGCAATGAAGGAAACGTTTCTCTCGCTCAAGAGGGACAGCGGTGGAAAGTTGGGGAGAGGGAGATGGAGATGGAGAAAAAAAAGAGGAGGGAATGTTGGCAAGGAGATATAGTGAGGACGAGATGAGGGAGAGAACTAGAGATGAAGTAGGAGGCAGAGGAAAATGGAGGAACAGTGTGAGATAAAAAGAAAAAAGAAAGGAGAAATGAAGATAAAAGGGACAAAGCAACAAAATGCACTCCTATGGGGGAGAATGGGAAAGGAAGTAATAGGGGTGAGGCAGAAGAAAAGTGCTGAATGACAGAAAAGTAGATTCCTCCATCACTACAAGAAGGAAGCTATATTGGGTCCCACTAAAATAAAACATTCTCTTCAAACTGGGTTGACTTACATCTAGTCCAATAACAATTTGGCAGCCAGATTGGCACAAAGCCTACACAAATTAGACCACGTCTCATAAAGTTGGCATTGTTTCCTTTAGCATCAGGGGCACAGTAAATCCAGTTTAATGTTTTGTTTGCCCACCGGCCTTTCCACGGTCTTTGACTTAGATGTACTCGAAAAAAAATCCCATTTTGCAGTCAATTGAATGCTTTTCATACGCTTTTCTTGGTGTCAGATCCTTTAACACCTCATATCAGTTACCTGTTCCTCTTCACCAGATCACTATTTGAGAAATGTTCAGCAGACCCATAAGGCCTATAGGCCACATGCCTAAAAGCGATTTTTACCTAATAGCTATTTGGTAATTGCAAATACTATGTATGCTATGTATATAGGGAATCGCCAAAGATTTAATGATTCCTTAATATTATCCACAGCGATTTGTTTAATAGGTATTCGCTATAAGGTAATACTACTCCATTCGTTCCTATGGTCATAAAGGCCCATAGGTGTGAGTGGTTTTGCATTAGCTAATTTACGATTACCTAATTTGCAATTGCCGAAGGCACCCCTGAAGCACGCACAAAAAATAAAATGCGCACATGTAAAGTGCACACATGCCCCTCGGATATGTGTGCGCTACATGATACTTTGAAAAATGCTTTTTTCAAAATTTGCTCATGGTTACCATCGACTTGTAGTCGAGGGTGATAGCATTTTCCTAAATCACAGTTTGCATATAGAAAATGTTTGGTACATGTGCTAAGGGAATCACAAATTGCGATTCCCTATTTGGAGTCGCACTTTTAGGTAATCGCTATTTTTGCAATTACCTAAAATTGTGACTACAAAGCCTTTCATACATCTTGAAAGACTATTTTGCATTTGCAAACGGCAGAAATTACAGCTTCAATTCAATTGCAAATGCAAAATTGTGGCGGTATAGCTTTTGTTAGAGTTCTGTTTCATTTCAGTTGGTCTTTGAACATTGTTTCATACTTGCACCAAGATGCCATTTGGTGAATTTTTGTACTGACAAATCCCTTACGTGCTCAGTCACTCACTTCCAAAATCCAGTCTTTTCTTCTAACCTGCAACATCAGAGGTACAGACCTCAAAATGCTAATTTTCTAAATTTATCTAAATGCTTTATATTTTTGTTCAAACTGGGATGGGCTTTGGCTTCAGCTGTTGAACATGTTAACTACTGTCATGTAGCTGCTCCACTCTGTCTTCAGAAATGCTCTAAAGAGCAGTGGGGTTCATAACGATGGCGGATGAACTTCAGTCCAACCGCCATTGTCTTGGGGAGTGTGGCCACCTACCTACAAGGCGGCGGACCCACAAGGGGTATTAGGATGCGACTGCTACCGTGTCGGTCGCACTCGCCATACTTTGCATTGCAGCGGGTGCTGCTGGCTGCGGCTCCCGCCGCAATGCAAAAAAGGCACTGTTTACATTTCCCTGTACTACATGGCGGGCACCATGCTGTGCCTGCCACATGGTGTAGGGAAATGTAGGGGGCACTATAGGTGCCCCCAAACCCCAAACAAAAGTGCCAGTGATGAAGGGGTGCCCACTCCGTCCCCCAAAGTCAGTCCCTGGCAGCCTTGCCATGGCGGGTGAACCACCATGGAAAGGCTGGGGAAATGGACAATCATAATCCCACTGGTGGTGCCTGGTAGGCACCACCGCGATGTATGGGATTGTGAGGGCCTCCGCAGCAGCCGCGGTCGGTAGTAGGAGTAACTGCAGGGCGGTGACGTGGGGAGGGGCAGGGTGGGGGTAGTAAACTATGGATAACGGAGGTTTACAGGTAAGTTAACATATAAATTAATAAAACGAATTTCGTTGCGTGCACTGCATGGCATTTGGGGATGCAGTGCACGCAACGAAATTCGTTTTATTAATGTATATGTTAACTTACCTGTAAACCTCCGTAATCCATAGTTTACTACCCCCTCCCCACATCACCACCCTGCAGTTACTCCTACTACCGACCGCGGCTGCTCCGCAGCACCGTTGGGCTCAAGAAGCTCAAGTCGGTTGTCTTTTCCACTACAAGCACAGAACTGTAAGTATCCACATTCAAAGGAAAATCAAGAATTGAAGGTAGCATTGGCAAGACAAAAAAAGCTAAATGCAGGTGATAAATAACAGTAAGGCAGAGGTAGGGACCGGAAAATGAAGGCGAGGATATTAGAGGGATGTTATATTATGCTAATGAGATTTTTAAAGCGTGCATACAACATAAGTCTTCCTGGCACTAATTGATCGACTTAAATGAAATCACGGAAAAATAGCTAAAATGCCTAAAGAAATAGATGGGTCTTCAGGGAATGCTGGAAGTGGCTGAGGGACAACATTAAGGAACGATTTTCTGGGAGTGCAATCCAAAGGGGCATATTCACATCAGAACGGTGGAGTGCGGTGTTACGCCACAATTGGTAATGTCGCGGTCCTACACTATTTATACATATTTACAATAATACGGCACACGCCTGCCTTTTCCCTAGCGCTGGTGCTAAATTTAGCTACCTAGCGCCAACGCAGGCAACCTTGCACCACAATACTAACGTGCCTGCATTGCAGGGAATGATTGTTAATGTGTAGGAAGGTGTCCCTTCATGCACAAAAACAATCGCTAATGGCAATTTGTAACTTGTATGTGTGCTGTACATATAGAAGCTTCAACTCATCATTATTAAATGATTGTTTATGTGCAGGAAGGGTCACTAATGGTGATCTGTTCTTTCTATGTGTGATGCAGAATGCAGCACACATAAAAACAACAAAAACTAGGAGAAATTAATAATTTCTCCTCCTTACGCCCATTTAAGACTAGGTTTCTCCTGGTCTTAGTTTTGGTACTGGCCCATATTTATGCCAGCCTTGTAAATAGGGGGCAGCATCAAAAAGTAATGGGTGTTGCGGCAGAACGCCCACTGCAACACCCATTGCCTGCTCTTTCACACTAAGTGTTTGCTGAATAGGGGCATTATTTACAAGGCAGTGTTAAGCTATGTTAAGTGGCTTAATTCCGCCTTGTAAATAAGGCAAAGGGGTTGTCGCCAACAGAACGTCAAAAAAAGTGACGTTCTGGTGGTGGTAACCCCTTGTAAATATGCCCCAAAGTTCCTCATATATACCAAAAGCAACTCCCACAAAACCAGGGTTTAAGAAATAGGCTGGGGTAGGACAAGAAGAAATATGACTGGAGAGGAAGCGGGACAGGTGACAGATAGAGAGCAGGGATAGTGGAATAGAGAGGGAAATAAAATAGAGAGGCCCCAACCAAATCCAGGCCAGTCTTCTATTACTAAGATCCATTAGCTACCAAATTTTCAGCCCTTGTTGCCACTGCCAGACCTAATGTATTCAGCACCTTCTACAGGGGTCTCCATCCTTTTCTGTAGTGAGAGCTACTTCTGATCAGTGAAAATCATCATGAGCTACGAAAGGTTAAACAACTCATGCATTGCTACCAAACATCCCCCCACCCAGCTTCATTGAATTTAAGCCTAATGTCCATTGAGACAGATTCTATGGTTTGAACAAAATATTTTGACTAGGGGGCTATGACAGGGCTGTCTTGTGTTTCAGCGAGAGTGTGAGTGTATAAACATATGTGCATATGTATGGGATATATTTGTAAGGGCGACTGAGAGCCTGTGTTGTACATACTTCCAGCACATGACATTCCTTTTGCCATATGTGGCACCGTTACACGAAGAACACAAGCATACATTCATTTTGTTTCTTAAATGGGAGAAATTTAAAGTGCAGCAAAATGTTCTGCAAAGATCTTCATTATATGGAACATTTTCTGTACTTTACATTTTAAAAAAATTACTGTATTTTTCAGTTATACTTATGGCACAGTGTCTACTAGCCACTGGGAGCAAGAAGCCTGCTGTTTGTAAATGCAACACTTTGAAATGGGAGGACATTAAAATGAAGAGTTGACTTAATCATTTTAATTTTCTCCCATTTAAAAGAATCCAGAAACCTCATTTTGTTCACAGCTCCAATATTACCTTGACAAGAAATTGCATTCAAGAGTTAAATATCTCAGTGCTTGGGTGATTCACCTCTGTTCTCCAACCCCAGCCTGGGTCATAAATCTGACTGTGGACTGCTCATTTTCAGGCTCTGCTATTTTCAGCTGATGAAAATGTAAAATAAACACAGCTTTCCCTTAAGGGAAATATGACCTTGTGCTTATTTAAAAAAACAAACCCAAGGTTGTGACCTACCCTGAAGGTATATGGGAGCCACTGGTCGCTGTGATCAACTGGTTTGGGACATCTGTTCTACAAACTCCCATTAGAAGCCTGTGGGAATATCCATTTCTCAAGTCTGCACTACACAAACTCGTGCTACTCCTGTCGACAAGCGGTAGTCTTCGATTACCAGTCTCCATGACTCACATCTATTTGCCCTTTACCAATTTCTCAGCAGCTCACCAGCAGCAGCCTTACTTTGCCTCTCGCAGACCTTCCTCCATTTCCATCCCATTACCAGGCTTCATGAATAACTAGTAGTCATGGGAAATCATAGGTACTTTGTGGTGACAAACCACTCCTGGTTGAGAGATCCACAATGAGTGTTGAGATATCTAGAGTAGGTGGGCGCACAGATGAATATTATATTCCATTGATGGGCACCACACCCCTCTCTAGTCTCTCTCTCTCTCTCCCAAAAGTGTTAGGATCCCATGGCAGCAATAAATCAACTCCTGGATATGGCATGTTTTATCCTGAAAACCTCATAAGAATTGAATACATTTATAAAAAGTGAAAAGTTCTTACATTGAAACTGAATAAAATCAATTGAAACTGAAAAAGACCATAGAAATGCCTATTGAATCCAAATGAACATCACAAAGCAACTAAATGAAAAAAGGCCCAGAAGCAAAAACATTTCTGTTCTCTCTCATTTTTTACACAGGACCTCCTCACCTTTGCTTCTCAGTGAAATTGTGAATGGTCACATGGGATATATGTGATTAAAGCAATATTGGTTTCCATACTTGAATCCTTCGAATGTAAAGCCACTGGCTTGTTAATTCATACATGTGGCTATGTCAGAAAAGCAACACAGCTCATCTTTGATCCCTGAGACTATTTTCTTCATTGTCCTCTCCGTTTATGAATAATGTGCATAATACTTAAAACAGACTGTGTTCTCTGCTGTCCTCTCCTATATTCACACGGTTATAGTAGAATTCCTTATTTTCATGTCTGTGCAGAAGAAATGGCTCACTCCCCCCTAGCATTGTAAGAAATCATGCCCCATTTCTTTTACTATTCTGTGTCTCCACAATGGTGGCTTCATAACTGGGGCTTTGGGGACCAGCCCTGTCTTCTGAGAGCCACCACTTGCTGACCATTAACACAGAAACACACACAGAACACCTTGAATTGCACATCTTGGAGGAGTGTTATTCAACTATTATTCCCTCACTCACTCACAATCCATTTTATTTAGCAGACATACTGATTGTGCCTCAGGCAGCACCGTTTTTGTGTGAAAATGGGTCTGTCAGAGTGCACATCACTGCATTCCTGAGGCTAATGAGGAGCATCACATTGCACTAGTGGTTGGATTTTAAGTACTGTTCCAGCTTCTAATAGAGCAGTGCGTCCAGTCCTATTAAGAAGCTTGCAGAAATAGTTTTTAATCTTGGACCTGCTGTCTGGCTCCTCATTGGGAATCATGGCTTACTGGTTCCAAAGTCCAGCAACAGATTCCTGCTCTGTTGCTCCATGGAGCCTCCGAGTTGGCAGCAAAGGAAGCAACATAATAATAAAAAAAAAACATGTGGTTTCTCTATGCATTCCTGAGTGTGTATTTGTGAGTGATTGAGAGAGAATACGATAGAGTGAGAGTGAGTGTGCAGTATCTTATTTGAGAGTGTCAATGAGAGTAAAAGTGACTGAGACTGTGAGATTGTGAGTATGTGTTAGACCTAGCGGTTTTGTGCTGGCTAAAATGCATGAAAGCCAGTCAGAATCCACAGTTCCAAATAGGATGAGCACGATAACCTTAGCCAGCGGCCACCCTCTGGTAGCTTGACAATGAGCAGTCAGGCTTATCCTCAGCCCCGAGTGTAAAGCTTTCGCACAACACCCCCCTCGCAACACACTTCGTTCACCACAAAAAGACTCCACACCGTATGTATAAAAACACTTGTCTTTGTATTACACACACGCACTGAAATCAAAACGAGATATACATTTATATACAGTTAAGTTATGTGCAATTGTCAAACTTCCCTATTGAAATCACAATGACACACACATTGTATATGCACTTTACAGTTATTTGCAATTGTCACACTGTCTCATTGCAGGAAGGTCAAACAGTTACTAGACTCTGACTACGCCTCGTGACCCAGCCCCTTAGTCTTTCAACTCTACCAGGTAACGATACACGTTGCCCCTGCTGAAGCCCTGTTGACTAAACAGTTGGTACCACCTAACACGGAAAGAAACCGTAACTTAGTTTCGTCCATCCAGATTAGACCTCCAGGTGCCCAATGGCACCTGCACAAGGGCAGGATCGCTATCCCCCATAGACAAAAGGTTGTGATCCAGGAAGCTAGTATGCCCTCTGTCTGGAGGAACGTCTTCCCCTTAAGAGAAGGTGTGACCTGCCATAGATCCCTGGCAGTCAGTTGCAAGTGCCCACAAGGCACATGAAACCCCTTTGGTTTCGTCGTGATATTTTCCAAAACAAAGCACCCTGTGGCGTGGGTCCAGGGAGAGTGAGCCAACAACCTTGGACAGAGACTGCAATGTCAGGCACTGTCGTCCTCCCGATCTGGAGGCCGAATACAGCCTCAGCTCCAGGCTCAGGTTACCCCAACACTCCTTGAACACCACACTCTCTGGAGCACAAGCGGGTACAGTTCCCCTTGGTTGCAAGCACGGGTCCCTCGGACTCCACAAGCTTCCCCAGCATTCCTTGAACTCCTCAAATCCTGGCACCTCAGATGGCTGCTGATCTTTGTGCACACACTCCTCTTTCACAGTGAGATGATAATGTATGCCAAGAAGGTCTTTGTCCCAACCACAATCACTTCACTTGTCTCCGCCGCACCTAGTGGAGTCCTTATGAACTCATGGAGACAGTGAGTTCATTTGTGTCCCTGGGATCTCATGGACAGGAGGTCAGCTCACCGGCCCTCAGAGAGTACTTCAAGATCCAGCCAACAACAGTTGGCGCTAGCGGCAGGTCAGCAACGTCCAATAATTTCCACCAACTGAGAGTCCCTTTCTTGTAGCACAACAAGCTCCAAGCTGCCTCAAGTCTGTGGCAAGTCCTGTTGCAGTTCCTCCTGCCCTAATGGCAATGCCCCAGTACTGAATCAGCGCAGTATGGTTCCAAATCCAAAAGTGTCTCTACTTGCAGAGGCTGAAGCCCCAGTAGTTAAACCCACCATGACAATAAAGGTTCAATCAGTTCAAAAGGCCAACTTTGAAATGCACAGGCCCTTTCTAAAATTTGTCCTGTCTGCCATCCTACCCCGGGAGGTTTGACCACAATCTTTAGTGGGGCCAATACCCTGCCCCTTGGAATGCAGGTCCCAATTCCACCCCCATGTAACCATCCCAAAAAGGTCCTTCGGAGCAGGTGGTCCACAGTTGCCCCATAACCCCTAGTTTATGACCCTCTATCAGGAATGCACAGTGTGGGTATCCCCGTAACACTCAGTTGTGAATTAGGAGACAGGCTGCCAGGCACACAGAGTTAGGCACATCAAAATGCCCACTTTCCCAAGTGAAATTTCCATTATTGTAATGTCAAATCCACTCTCACGACCGGTGAGGATTCTCCATTATGAACTCATTTATACAAAACACTATCCTGTCCTATTCTGCATATAGGAAATAATGCTAGGCTTCCTTTCCCTACACCCCCTCGTGCTAATCCAATGCGAGAAGCAGGCCCCATCGTACCGAACACACCATTCAGTGTCATTCACAACTCTTGCAGGTAACACACACACACACCTGCCTGACCTTTTCCCAACATCGCACCCTGTCACCAGAGAGATTTCCGATATAGCAAGAGACATGCAGAACCTTGACACGTAGCTTTATAAATGACAAACCGAGTAGCAGTAACCCGTACACATAGGCCCACCTTGCACATTCGAGATACATGCCCCTCATATAGGTCTTACCCCATGCCAAGGGACTTCCAGCTAACTCAAATCAGCCAATCATATATACACTGATCCTTAGTATGCATATGACAAGCACAGCACTTTGACACTGCACGCCAGTGCCAAAAACATTCAAGTACTAAGACTAGCATCCAGAGCAGCAGAAAACTTGTAAGGAGAAAAGCAAACTGTTGAGGAAAGCACCTTAGAAAGGGCCATTTCCAACACTCTCTTTGTCCCTGGTTTATATAATCTATTGCCATTGAAAGAAGTGGAGCTTCCTGTGAATAGCATCTGTTACCACACATGCTAAAACCTCGCGTGGATTAACAATGCAGTCAATACCATGACTGTGTTACCACGAGTTCCATGACAACGCAAGTCATTACAACGACTTGCTTTAGGGAAGCGCTGGACTTTGGAATAGTTCAAATTACTATTTCAACTCCAGTCGGTGTGTCAGTAGGAAAGCCAGTAGCCCTACAGAAAATTATGCCAACTAAGCGGCAGCCACAGGACTTCACTCAATGTCCAGCTCTTGGATCACCCAACATACATCAAAGAGAAAGAGAGTCAAATATGGAGGAAGATCACTGAACAGACAAGGACTTAACTCTAATTCGAGACATATACCTAACTAAATTTGATTCTGTAACATTTTGAAAACAAGCTATTAACTAATTTAACTGAACACTGAAAAGAGGTTACGATTGAACCTTGTTATTCGCTCATCTGTCTGGGTTCTAACTCCCTGCTGTAATGTTGCACATCTCGACACCTAGATCAAGCATTCTGAAACAGTCAAAAGCGGAACAACAGCAGTGTATGGAGGTTTCTAATAAATGAATACACCCTTGACCCAAAACTCCATATTTCTAATGAGAGTGGGGTTCCATCTTGCTGGAGATCTGGGGGAGAGATTGCCAGCTGAGGACCATGAGGAGGAGGGACTCCAGGCTTTCCAGGTTTGCCACACCTCTGCACACACGAATGTTTTTGCCTAAGGATATCTCTGAGAGGTCACAAGGGGAACTGTCTCTTAAACGATAGTGACAGAAGCAAACCTACAGCAGATTTCCTTTGTTAGACATTTTAAAGGTAGTTTCACTGACTTCATCATGGGTAAAAGGTCTCTGATGAGTACTCCACAGATCTAGCTGGATTCAAGAGTGTCCAGTCTCTTGTGGAAAGCATATTTAAATAAGTCAGTGAACACATTTTTCTCCTATAGAATGGTGTGATCTGTTTGTATGACCGGTTTAAACCCCCTCTCACTGCTCTCTTGGTCCAGTTGAACTGTGCACAGCAATCTATTTTTACTCCTGAGGACTCAAGCATTCTTCGAATTTTTCCTATCTGGGTCACCAGTATCTCTTAGTCTGGTCGAGCAATATGGTTTCTCAAGGTTGTCGTTGATTTTGGAAAATGATTGTTCATTCTAGAAAACATTGACCTTTCACCATTCCATTATGACAGTTTCTCATATGGGGTTCGGACCAATCAATCCTGGTTGCATCTCAGTATGGCCCTTCTTGTCGGATCATTCTTACACAAAACATTTTGTCTCAAATTCTCTAGTCTGTTCAGAGGACTTCCTTCATGTGACTGTCTGGATAGACAGTGTGGTTTCTAGAGGGTGTTCCTCTTACTTTAAGAAGGGCGAGAGGGTCTCTCCTACATTAAGCACTTGACACACAGGAGGATAATTGTACAGATCACGAAAAGAACCAGGAAACCCAGAGGCTCAGCAAATATCCTGATGGTGAAAACAATTCAGATGGTACTTAGAATCACCACAACCATAGAAGAAACAGGGCAGGAGATATGTTTCTATCAGAGAGAGGAGAGAGCAACGTCTCCTCTCTGATGGACGCTGAACCGCCCTAGGTGCAGATTCGAAACAGACCCCTCTTACCTTAGCCTGATGTTAACTAGCATTTTCCCTTTAGGATAGATCTAAAAAATACACAGGACATGCAGCTAACATCTGCTGCAATCCAGATGTTGAAATCAACCACTGCCGATGTGTGGAGCTCAGAGCTGTAGGGAAAATGTCTATGAGTGCTTGACCTCTATTTATCACAGTTGACTATTCCTACACAGTTACTGAGCTACACTCTACCTACTGCAGCGTGGGTAAATATTCTTCTAAGAAATAATTTCTAAGGTCTACTACAAGAACAGAGATTTCTTTCTAACACAATGCCAAGTCTCAGTTCTCTGCAATCAGGACTCTAAGAACTGGCTCACATTTTCAGCTTGCAAGTGATTTAGACTCGCCCGGAGCATGCAATCATTTAGAGCACAGAAAGATTATTCGGTGGGATTTAAGACGAGGTGTAACCTACTGTAAAGTTTCATTGTACTCAATTTACCAACTTCGAAAGGTTGGAAAACTGAGCTGATGCTGCAGGGATCAAACTTGTGTGAGCTGCCCTTTCTGGGATTCAAAAAGGCATATTTACAAGGCGTTCACACCACCAGAATGTCCTTTCTTCTGACGTTCTGGTGGCGTTAAGTCCTTCTCCACGTGGCTTAACACCACCTTGTAAATAATGTCCCTATGCATGGGGCTTGTAATGGGTGTTGCAATGTGCATTCCAATGCAACACCCATTGGTTTTTGATGCTGCCCCATATTTACAAGGTATGGGGCAGTGCAAAAAATATTGCTAGGAAATACCCGGTCTGAAGCAGGTGATACGAGGAGAAATGTTTTATTTCTCCTCGTATTTTGCACTTTCCATATGTGCTGCATTCTGTAGCTCACATAGGAACAGCAAATCGCTTGTAAAGAGTGTTTATGTGCAGTAAGTTGTCCCTTCCTGCACATAATCACCCCTGCAGTGCAGGTACCCTTGCAACATGGCTCCGCCAGTTTCTAGTAAATATGCCCCAAAGTGTCCTGTCAATCACACCAGATGTCAAAAGCAAACAAAATGTCCCTTATCTATCCACCCTCTATAAGTAGAGACTGGAGATTATGTCCCCCGATCAGGTTGCCTCACGTTTCAATTAATCACAAAGTCTTTTCTTTTTAGGCTGAATGCTGATTTTTAGATATAACCCTACTAATTTCCCTTAGTAAGGCAATTTTGCAATATCCTCTAGGTGGAATGATACCATAATGGTATTTGTGTGAAGAGGTGTAATATGTTGTGCACCCCTACATGTGCCTCAAAAACAGGAAAATGGGTGTAGTTCTGTTGCGCCATATGACAACCAGTGTGATTTTTGGCAATCACTATGAATCTCCCCCCCTCCATTTCTCTCATTTTATCGATTGAAAGCCTTTGGTTTATCATCTGCATGAAATGGTTAAAAATGGATACATCATTGCAGTCTATGGTGTGCCAAAGTATCTTTTCACATTTCTATTTTCTAACTTGAATCTCTCTCTGTGTCTTTCTGACAATTTCTACTAAAGTTAAATGGTCCAATTCACAGTGGCAATACTTGCACGGAAGCTTTGGTGTTGACTTGATTTAGAAGACTCTTCGGAGATACTTTCCTAGGGACATTTCGTGCTCACCTTCGGTTGATGAGCATTTTTGGAATCCAGATGGCAGACATCAACTTTGCTACAAAAACTCCAGATATGTCTGAACGCCACATATTCAATGTCTGAAACTTTATCTTGTTAATTGTGTTATTAATTGGGACTATGCAACTCTGGATAACCTGATGAAGGCAACTGTGAAAAAATTACCAAAACGTCTCTCAAAGGTTCCTTCAAGGAGGGTTGGAAAGACTAAGCCCTTGACTGTAGACTAACCAAATTGTGTAGTAATAGTGTTTGTTTTTGAACCTACAACTTCACTACACTATCAACTAACCTGAATAACTTTAGCTCTCCTACATCTTTACTGTGTGTTAGTCATTCCTCCTTATGAGGAAACTAAATATATTCAACATTTATTTATCACTCTATACTAACAAATGTTTCTAAATACATGAATGAATCCTGCAGATTCTTAAAACATATGCCTATAGTTTTCAGCAATTCATAGACAACCCATGTTTGTTTTTTCCTGTAACTACCTTAACACCCATTTCCCTTTGGTTCTAGGGGACATATTTACTAGAGGATTGCACCATCGGAACGTCACTTTACGAACGTTCCAGTGGTGCAATGCCCTGCACCATATCTACAAAGTGGCGTTAATCCACTTTTTGTGTCTTAGTGCTGCTTTGTAAATATGACACTCTTTCACTCTGCATGAAAGTGGCGGGCAATAGTGTTGCTGTAGGCATTCCACCACAACACCCATTGATTTTTGATGCTGCGCCAGATTTGCAGATGCTGCAGCACACATAGAAGTAACAAATCACCTTTATTTATTGTTTATGTGCAGGAAGGGACACTTTCCTGGACATATACAATTATTCCCTGCAACACAGTCACCCTTTCACTACGGTGCAAGGGTGTCTGTGTTGGTGTGAGGCAGCTCATTTTAGTACCAGTGCTAGGAAGAACCCAAGGGTACTCTGTATTGTTGTAAATAGGCGCATCCCCGTATTTTGGAACTAGTGGATCGCAGCACTGCGAAATGTGCTGCAACACCTCTCTCTGACATTTCCTTGTTATTACGCCCCTAGGTTTGGGCGATTATTTCTTAGACAAGTGGCTCTATAATGGAAAGCGAGATCCAAAAAATTGACAACCAATTATTTCCTGAAATAAATTTCTCCCCTCCGTACCAGGTGGCCCTTCTCTCGTATCAATGACAATTTCCAACAAAACGTCAGTGGCAAATGATGTGACCATTTTAAAATGACTGACACATGTAATCAGTATTCTGTCATTGCAAGAGTACACGGACAGACAGTTTAAGTATCTCAGAGGGATAATGTACCTTGCCGAGAAGAGAATGAGTGTGTCTCACGAGGATATGTCTTGCACGGTGCCAATCAGCAATAGAGTGACAGCCCAAGACCTAACAAAACCATGGCACCCAATGATTCATTTTGTGATTATTAGATGGATGGCTATGACAACAGACATGCAATCTCAGTTAGTATTGGCTTTTAGACAGCAGCCATGCAGCACACATAGAAAAAGAAAAAAAGAGGATAAATAAAAGTATTTCTCCTCGTTTCGCCCTTCTGACGCCTGGTCTTGAACGGCATTAGTGCTTGGCTCTGCCTCAGATTTACGTTTCCATGTAAATCTGTGGCAGCGTCAAAAGCAATGGGTGTTGGGATGGAACTCCCACAATAACACCCATTACACACCCCTTTGACACTGACGATGCGGTGTAAAGGGGCCCTATTTACAGGGCCCTGTTAAGCCACAAAAGGTGGCTTTAAGCCCTTTTGTAAGTATGGAGAAGGGCATATCGCCACCAGAAAGTCACTAAAAGTACATTCTGGTGGCAATATCCCCTTGTAAATATGCCCCCAGGTTTGTAGTTCGAGGAGGGAACAACAGATATTGTCAATGAATCAAAGAGTCTGCCATGAATGTCTGTGTGACAATTTTCTGTGTAGTCAAAGATTCCAAAAAAGGATATTTCAGGACATGTGCCATCATTTCAAGAAGCTTGAAGACCTGCTTGAACCAAGCTACAAGTAAAAAAGTATTGTGAAAAAGAAAGTGTTGAAGCGAAATGTGCAACAAGCCGGACCTACAAAATTAAGGGGCATATCAGCAACAACCGACGATAATTATCGCTCAGCGCTCTTAGCGTGAGGATAATTATCGCCGGGTAACGTGGAATTTTATCGCTGAGATAGCGTGCTATTAGCAACGCTTATCACCTCAGCGATAAAAATCCTCACGCTAACTGCCTAACGTGAGATTATCGCTGGAAACCCAGCGATAATCTCATGCAATGTGGCGTTAGCTTGCTGATAGGGACTCACAAACTTAGCCATGATATCCACCTTCCATAGGATATCATGGCTAAGTCAGTCCTGAAGCAGGCGTAAGGAAAGTAGCGATAACAGGGGTTATCGCTACTATTCCTGACGCTATGCTTCATACCGTGGGGCTTGATGATAGGAGAAATGTCGCTTAGCGACATTTCTTCTGTCATGTTAGGTCAGGAATGCCCACTTTGCATCTCATTAGAGATGCAAAGCTGGGCGTTAGGAATCCCGATGCTAAAGCAAGGTTTCACGCGTCAGCGAGGCCTTGCTAATTAGACGATAAAATTATCGCCGCTTTTCTGCCGAAAACGGTTGCAAAAGCGGCGATAATTTTTTATCGCCAGCTTGTAAATATGCCCCTAAGTAACCTTTCACTAAATTTTCAAAGGGTTTACTTTCGTTCTTCACATGCCCACTTGACGAGGAGGAAGTCAACATGTTCTCAATGTGTACATATATTCATATGATGAAAAAAGGACTGTACAAATAGCGCGCATACATATCTGGAAACATTGTATAATCTCACAAAGGATATGTATTTTTTTTAATTTAAGAAACTCTAATTCTCTTTAACAACATTCCTTGTAACAAAGGAGGACCAAAATATGAGCAGTAAAAGTCTTAATGATTTGAAGGAAAACAGAGCAATGTAATTGGAAATTTAAATTGGAGTCCGACTTCTTTACGAGGATTCAGGACAAGCAGCTTCTGGAAAGTTTGTACTAGGGATGAAAAAATGTCCATGACACATTTGCTAAAGTTTGGAATGATTCCCTGGATTATTACTTTTTTAAACGGAATCTAAATGGTTCGAATATTTGTTTATTTACCCTTTTACCACTCCTTTTCTTAGCCTTATCATTTTTTTTTAATACACTGTAAGCAGTAAAAGTTGTAAGACTTATTGAGTAAGCTATGAATAGGGGGAATATTTACTAAAAATTCAAGCTGCATAGAGCAGCAGGCAATGTTTATGTGCTGTGTTGTGTGTGTGTGAACAGGAGTGAGCTAAACAGCGCCATATCTATTAAGACATGTCACTCTTCTTCCTGCACAAACACACTCCTTAAATCCTCATTCATCTTTCTATGTGTACAGCACACATGGACAGAGGATTTAAGGAGGAGAAATGAAGGTATTTCTCCTTGTTATCCCTCCTTCAAGTAAGCACATCATTTTGGTACAAACCTAGGTAGAGAAGTGTTTTAAATCTGGGCTTCCATCTAAATTCATGGGTGGATGCACAGTAAAACCCATGCCCCTCCCATGTTAGGCCTACCCAATGCAAAGTGAAGAAGGCAGAGTTGTGTGGCACGTTGCATTACTTTCTATTAACTAAACCATGCAAAACCACACAAATCAACTTTGTGTGGCTTTGTAAATGCCAACATGGATTCTACAAAAGTAACACAACCCTGACAACAAATCTTAGTAAATACAGGTCAGAATGTTTGAAACACACAACTTGGACAGTGGACCAACCAAAAGCACTTGTGGCACCAATCGCGAAAAGGTCAGAATGTGTAGTTGTCCGTCTGTTCATCTTTTATCATTATTAACAACTTGAAGTGTTGTTCTATTCTCTATGTTTGTGAACAAGATGTTTAGCTTTAGATACTCTGCATCTAATGTCATGTAAATTGTGCAATAATGCATTCCGTATTAGAAATTATAGATTGCAAAATCTATAAATGTTGAGGGCTGGTTGCAGTCAGTATGCTAATCACAGGGTAGCCATTATTCTCCTGTAAGACTGTTTACAACATAAAAGTTTCATGTCAATATAACATAACCTGACCACATCTGTTGTGCTTATTATCTTGCTGTAGATGAGCGGGGAATTATCCCTAGGGGTATTATCCAGCCAGGAGAACATACGTACTGCGATTGTGGGAATTGGATAGCAGACAGATGTTTACTACTCGAAAGCATTTCTATTGTAAACGGTGACCCAACAGCTCTGTCTCCACAGAGAATCGCTTAATTTGCTCCTTATGTCTCAGCTCGTAATGTTGACCCCCATTTTCTTTGCTCATCTTCCCGCTGACAGCGGCTCATTTCAATCACTTCAGTATACCCATGTGGGATGTGAACATATGTCACAGTTATGTCTTTTATCTCCTGCTGGCTATACCGATTGAATCATTGAGTCTATCTTTGTCGAATAGACCGGAGAAGGTGATCTCTTGGGTTTGACTACAACAAAAATACCTCTTTAGAGAGAATTGGCACTTTCACAGAAGTCTACAGTTTCAGCAGGCATGTACCAAAGTCTGCCATTGCTGTATCACAGAACATTTTTGATTGGTGCTAGTTTATGTCCTTGGTGGTGAGTTAAGGCTGTGCTTGCTCTGAACATCTTTTACCACCATATTATGAAAACAGGATTCTGAGGGGGGTAACGTGTAGCTAAAATGGTTGAGCATATTTGTTGTGTGGCATTTTGTTGTGAACCGGATTTGTAATGTTTTTGTGCTGCTGTTTGTTTGTGCTGCATTATTGCAATGTGATTTTCTCGTGTTTTAGTTTTGTTTTTCTTGTGAAACACTGCAGATATTGAGTTGCATTCACTTGTGACTGTTTTGCTGTGTCTTACTGGGCTGTGTTATTATGTTTCTTTGTGTATGCTACTGTGATATGTTCTATGGATTCTGTCAAAAAGTGTTGCTGCACCTGCAACAAAAAAAGGTTTTGGATTGCTTGTATTCGGGTTCAGAGAAAACCCGGTGTGGCAGTTCAAGTTGAACAGTCCCTACTGGAGCAGGAACAAGACTGACTAGCTTATGCTGGGGTCTATTCTGATGTGGCATGGTGGGTCAAAAAACCATGGACTGAGATGTGGCCCCTCGTAACTACCGGTGGCTGAAATTAATTCAAACATTCCATCCATCACTTTTTTTATTTTTCATTGTGACAGCCTCAGTGCAACAGGTATGCCCAGACTTGGATCCAGTGCCACAGGAACCAATTAGGCCAAAATAATGCTTGGGTTGCTTGTGTTCTGGCCCAGAGAGGACCTGGCTTAGCAGGTCGGGCTGGACTGTTTGTATTGGGGCAGGACCAAGGCTTACTTGAATATGGCTAGGTTTAATCTGAGGGGGTATGGTGGACATAAATGATTAACTGAGATGAAGCTCTTCTTCGTTACCACTGGCTGGGTTTATATCAATGACTTTTTAAATATTTTTCATACAAAGAACACTAGTCATTCAAATGATGTACTTTATGCCTGTAATCAATCTATCCATCCATCCATCACTATGTTTCTTACTGCCTAGCTTTGTCAAATACAGGTTACAGACCTATGAAACACTCTATCAGTGACTGCACACAACACTGGACCACTCAACTTTAAAAAAAACTGATTAATAAACCTTGCTGCCTAACCTACTCTCTATCATTCTATTATAAACTGAAAGGCTAAAACCATCAACATTCACCAGGTATCAGTGCTTAATTTGCATAGCAAACAAAAGTTCCAAAGCTCAAAGTTTTTCTTACACGCCTACCACTTGCACTGCCAAATTCTAACTGCAATTACCAAGGTGGCCTAGTTTTTATTCCACCTCATGCCTCTTTCTTCACCTACCCTAAACGTCCTGTGTCCTTATCTCACTCTTTGCTTTCTGTAATATCTCTGTGGTAAGAAATTGGGCTGTTGGTTGGCACAGGGTGTAAGCCCGGGTCAAGAAGCAACCACAATCCTTGTCAAGGTGAGGCAAAAGGAACCCCAAATTAACCTGTGCCTGCCCCCTTTGTAGCTTGGCACAAAACTATCAGACTTAAATCAGGGGCAATTTGTAAAGTTCTTGTGCAACATTTCAAATATATAAACTGCAAACACATCATAAAAGGAGCCCACAATAGATTTAGAAAGATAGGCTAGGCCTTAATGAATATATCAAGACCCCAAAAAAAATCCAATTACTAGGACCAAAGATTTCAGATTTTAAGAGTGAAAATAGCACCAAAAAGCACAAAGCACCAACTAGGGACACCTGGTTGCTCCGGCCCGGGACAAAGTCACAAGTTCAGGATGACCATGACGGAGCTACCTTAAATCCTGGTTGCGGAGCATTGGGTGGATCTGTGTTGAAGATGCACTGTGCAGCAGAAGCGATGCATCAATTCTGACATGTGGCGAGGCTGCGGTGTGAGGTCCTGCTGCATCTTCGCCAAGGATCCCATTGACTGGGCTTCTGATGTGAAGTCAGGCATGGGGCATGTGACTCACAGAGGGCAATAAGTCAGTTCTGAAGAGCTGTGAGGACGTGATGCGGAGTCCATCGTCATCGAGGCTGCCGTCAATGAGCGATATAAGGACATGGGCTGAGGATGCACCGTGCTATCGAGGTGATGTGTCAGTTCCAAGGACTGATGAGGTTCTTGGAACTGACATGGAACTGATGGATTCATCCAATCCATGCGGCAACAGAGATGTGTTGGTATTACCCGGGGATGCATCACTCAGCAGAGAAGATGCATCAGTTCCTCTGGCAAGCACCTTAGGACCACTTGCCAGGTTCCAGGACTGGGGTGGCACCTTTTGGCAGGGCAGAATCACAGGCAGTAGAGTCCAGGTGCAGGTGCAAGGTTGTTGGAAGCCTGTTATGTCCCTGAGGCTTCAGATCAGTAAGTCAGCCAACTAGGCCTTGGAGTCACTCTGGGATCTGGGTTCAAGAGATGAAGATCCAGTCCTTCTCACCCAGGCAAGAGGACAGCAGGCAGCGGGTCGGCACAGCAGGGCAACAGTTCTTTCAGAGCAGCAGTCCTGCAGGGCGGCAGTCCTTCAGCTGCACCGCAGTTCTTCTTCTTGGCAGAGTATCCACAGGTCCAGAGGTGCATTGGAGTGTGGTGGCTGATGTCCTTCTTTTACAACAGTTGTACCTTTGAAGTGCACAGATGCCCTGACTCCCTTGCCTGGCCCCAGACAAACTAGAGGGGGGGTATGCAGACCTTTGTGTGGAGACAGGTCACAGCCTATTCAGATGCAAGTGAGTCTGGATCCAGCTCATCCCTCCAATCCTGCCAGTGATGGCACACTCAGTCACACCTAAGCTCCCATTCTGTGTGGCTGTCTAGGAGGTATACACAAAGCCTAACTGCCAACTAACCCAAGTCATTAGACAAGAGACAGGCTGCAGGCACCAAATGGCTAGGACAAGAAAATTCTAACTTTCCAAAGGTAGCATTTTCAGAATTGCAATTTAAAATATGATGTCACCATAAGTTAGGATTTTAAATTGTGATTCCAGAGATACCAATCTTGAAGGGGTATCTCTTCACATTTGGAAATTACACTTATAAAATGTGATGAGGCCACTCCAATGTTATTATATGGGACAGATAGGCCTTGTCAGTAGTGAAAAACACATTTAAGAGGTTTTCACTACTAGGATATGTAAACTTTAATCATACATGTCCTGCTTTATAATACATTTCACCCTGCTCTCTGGGCTGTCCAGGGCCTAACCTAAGGGTACATATATGCATTAAAAAAGAAGGATTGGGCCTGGCAAAATTTGTATTTTGCCAGGTCAAAATGGCAGTTTAATCTGCACACAGAGGCTGCAATGCCAGGCCTGAAACATGTTTAAAGGGATACTTGATTGGGCGGCACAATCAGTGCTGCAGGCCTACTAGTAACATTTAATTTACATGCCCTGGGCACCTAGTGCACTGTGCTGGGGACATTTAAGTAATTTAAATATGCCAATTGGGTATGAACCAATATAACCATGTTTAGAGGAGAGAGTACATGCACTTTAGCACGGGTTAGCAGTAGTAAAGTCATCAGAGTCCTAAGGCCAGCAAAAAAGAGGTCAGAAAAAATGGAGGAGGAAGGCAAAATGTTGGGGGGAGACTATCCTAAGACAGTTCTAACACCTGCTTTGCCCCATTTTCACTGTTTTTCTTCTATTTTTCACTTCCTCCTTGTTTCTCCCTTTCTTGCCTTTCTCTGTCTTGCTCTGGGTCAATGACTGATGATGAAGAATAAGTCATAGACTTCAAAAATATATTCCAGTACCCATTACTTGCATCCACCGGCACAAATTAAACATTACACCATATCAATACAGACTTTTCACACAAATTGAATAATTCAGATCTTCACCATATACCACTTAACACTCATCATGAACATGCTCTCATGGATTCAAATACAGGGGACAGGCATGTAAAAAGTCATAGCCTCTCCTCCTCACCACACTCCTTAGCTGACCTTTCAGCCCCCACTGACCCCTATAGCCATCACCCTCATAAAATCTCGTACGTAATAGATATAAACAAAATTGTCAATATTTATAACCTTCAACTTACAATGGCACCGCATCACAGTTCCACTGCTTTATCCACTCACAATATTTCTACTCTCCTCATCCACTAAAGGGGCCCCTTCTCCCAAAATCTTTCTCTTCTTCCCTAGCTCTGTTTCCTCTGAGGCTACATTTATTCTCTCCTCTACCAACAACTTAATTCCACCAATCCCCAAAACACTATACCCACACACTAATTCATCCCTTCTCTAAACACTATTCACCCTCTTGCATTACTCCCTTTTCTACCACTTCCCCTCAAACCTCCTTTACTCTTCCCTCCTAAATGAATATGTCAATTCCCGTATGACCACCAAAATCCATCCTCCATGCATTGTACTCTATCAACTTTTTTATGCAGGTGGCTCCCCACCCCAAAATTAATTTCCCTTTCACCCCATACAACCCTGCACCCTTCCTAAATTCTACCTCATACGGCCAACCCAACTAAGAGTCTCTCACCTTCACCTCTCCTTTTAAGAACAATTGCATGAAATGCCTACCTCCTTTTATCTAACCCCCATTGTCATTGTATATCTATCAAAATCTGTCCCAGTTACTCACTCTCAAATACTTTTCAACTCCCTTCAGCTGCTGTGCCCCTTTACCATTTCCTTTCCAAGCACCATTCATCTGAGACTCCTCAGTCTCCATAGACATCATTGTTCTACCACCAAAAAGCTCTCACATCTGGCAGTTCAACTCTATTTGCTCACTCCCCCCTTCTCTCAGCAACTTCACTGACCTCTGTCCCTTCCATTTCATGATTTCCCTTTCAAAACATCCTCTTCGTTCACTACATTATCTGCTTCTCTCCCCCTTCCAATATGCAGGCCCCCTCTATACTTATAATCCTATAATCAACCCCTCAAAAGTCTATCCTCTCAATACCAACTCTATCAATCCTTCACATATGCCCCCTTCCAGGCAGCTCTTTCACTTTCCTCTTTTTTCCTTCCCTACTTCATCCATTAAACCTCTACTTCCAATCCACTCCTCTTGTCAAAACCACTCATGTCCCTGCTGGGACAAAAACTTCCCTTGCATGGTGATGGATGTGTACCCTTGTCCTGAGTGCCCCAGCTGCTAAGATATCTGGCCCCTGGTGCAATGGCGTAACAAAACTTAAGGGGGCTCCCCTGCAAAGAACATGGAGGGACCCCCCTCCGTATCCACCCAGGAGCTCTCCTGCCAGGGTACCGTGCTGAGTGGGCCCCCTGAAGCTCGGCCCCCCCCCGCACTGCAGGCGCTGCAAGGGCCTTTGTTACTCGACTGCCCAGGTGCTCAACATGGATCATGCATGTGCACCATGACATAGTCCTGTCTCACGGGTTGCGTTCTTTTAGGACAGGGAGGTCCGGCCAAAGCACTACCCTCATGATAGTGACAGGTTACGGCCTTTGCCAGGAGTTCAGTAGCATCAGCACTGTGGTGACAGCATACAGTGTGGTGATCAGTAGGATTGTGATACACAAAGGTGAACGAGAGAGAAGACTCTCTCGATACCAGAAGGGCTGACAGGTATTCTCAAGAGGGAGTACACCATCCCGTGTTACAACACTTAATCACACAAATTACTCCCCTGATACCTTAATCGTGTTCCACAACTATAGTTCTAGATGGATCCTGATCAAACAGTGATGGGAGATCCCTATGTGAAGCTACGTATTTGCAAATACCCAGTTCACAAGGACATATGGGTCGCTCTTGTGTTTTGAAATAATAATAATAATAATATGCTACGAATAGTATGCCACTAGGAAGTGGGAAAGGAGGCAAGTCCTTTTGTTTTATATACCCTCACACACCCTAGTGGTGTCATGCTTCATCATCGGGTCACCCTGACGCCTAGAAGTCAGGGTGGGCTCGACCATATTTCAGGGAGCTCTTAGCGAAGTATTTGTCCAGGGGGAATAAAGATTAAAACTCAGCAGACAGATCCCAGTTTCCCTTTATTCTTGGATCTGCCCGGGATATTTAAATAGAGAAAATTATAGGGTCATTTGAGATATTATGGTCCTAGGACCATAGTGCCAACATGTTTCAGTCCGCTTTAAGGCCCTAAAAGGTGCTGGACTTTCTTCAGGGCGATGACGCAATACCCCCTGGAATCAATAATAGTGAGGGAATTTCCCTATACTATTTATAATAAGGGCAGATAGCTGCTCCTTTCTCTATCAGCAGAGATTATTTTATTTTTGATCACTCCATCCCATTGTGGGAGAGGTTGTGCTCCACGTGGGACCTCACATTATAATAGGGGTAGCCCTGTAGTCACACTGCCTCCAAGGGTCCTGCCCCGTAGTGAAACCTATTAAGTGTGGGTCCCGCTGGCTCATCGCCAAAAAATAAGATCAGTAGGATTGGACAGGCCTTTTTACCTGTGTCACCGGAGTAAGACCTACAGCCCCACTTGTAAAGTTATATTGCCATTTGCTTTACTCACCCTTGACCTTCATCACGTTAGTATGTAGCGCTGTGCAGCACGTGTGGTTGCATGCATGTGCTGGATGTGTGAGCACCAGTAAGTTGTACAGTAAATAGAGGACTCTAAGTTCCATTTTAAGTGACCCAGTGGTCTCTTAAAATGGAGCAAGAGGAACATGAGAAGGTAGATGACTCCCCCCAGAGGGATTTGTGGATTTCTGCATTCCTGAGAGTTAAGTGGAACACACACTGGAGGAAGGAAGAGCCAGGCTCCTCAGTACATATCAAAGGGTGGTCTTTGATGCAGATAGAGAAGACCACTAGAAAAGGGTCTGGTCACATCTTAGAGAAGCGATGGGGCTGATAAGCAGTTCATAAAGAGTAGGGCAGATGCCCTTGGATAACCCTTTGATGCATATATCACTGTGGTTGAAATTCAGGTTTGAACCTCTAGCCACTCCCATGGCCTGTGTTGTGGTGATATCAGATTTGGAGGCACTGCTGCTGTGGCTGATTGCTTTCTGGAGGAAGGGCAGAACGGAGGGGTGAGCACTTCAAAAGGCAGCCTATCCCCAGCACTAACTTTAAATAGTTAGACCCCAATTCACATTTGGGGTCTGGAGATGGAATAGAAGAAGGGGAGCTTGAGGCCTCCTCGAATATAAAAAAAGAAGCAGCCAGTCAGACTGTATATCGTAGAGGAGAAGCTCTGCATGACTTCTATCCATTACCAGGACTTGGGGCTAATGTCTGCCAGTCTCCCAGCTGGGTGAGGGGACATCACCCATGGAAATCCAAGATCAACTGCCCGGGAGTCTGAAGGACCAGCGCCTGCCCGCTTGCCAAGACTAGTGTGCCCTGCGAGGAATAAGAGAGAGCTTGAAAGGAGCGAGTTCCTGTGGGGGATCCTGACAAGTGGATCACTGTCATGAGGGGTGAGTCATTGACAGCTGCGTTGATCGGGGCATTGCCCCAGTGCAAGTTTAAGTCAGTGACCTTGTATGCCAGAGCAGGCTACCATGAAGCTAACCGTTGCTGCACCAATCAAGCTGTCCCCCATCTGAGCAGTAAATTCAGAGACCCCAGGAGGGTGCCATAAAGATTGTATTAACTGATGTGTTGATCAGGCTGTCACCCCTGTGTAGAGTAAAGTCGTGATCCCATATACCAGAGGAGGCTACCATGAAGATTGCATCACTGCTGCGATAATCAAGCAGTTGCCCGGGTGCAGAGTAAAGTTGGTAACACCGAGTGCCAGAGGGGGCCACCATGAAGAGAAAGGATTGTTGCCTTATTTTGCCGACGTCAAAGGACCTGTGCATACCGGAGCCCTGAATAAAGTTTTAGACTCCAAGTGATCATCCCCCTACCTTTCAGAAGGATTAGAGAAACTTACTGTTTCATGGAAGGATGCACTGAGGATGACCAGCTGCCAAGAGTGCTACTCACCATCAGCAGCTGCTTCAACCCTCTACAATGTCTGAGGTTAAAAAGGTCCTAGGGACTCCAGTGGCACAACCTGTGCAGGAGTGGGTACGACTAATCGCACAGCCAAAGGGCCCAGGAGAACTTGTTTTGCCTCATAGTGCTTTAGGCGCAGGAACACTTTTGACATTGGAAGAGTCAGAGGGGGACTCCTGAGACTTGAAGTGCTAGGGAGGCCTAACCTGAATGTTACCTATTGTGAATGAAGAATAGCCACTACCATTAGAGAGATGGAAGTGAGACTCAGAGACCTGCCTTTCAAACACTAGAGTACTGACCTCAGGGTACTGTGCGTATTATTTGTATATGCTGTATTTTACTTTGTTTTTTATATAAATACAATTTTTTTCAAAAAAGCAAGTATTTGACAGGACAATCAATTATTGATCCTATTGAAAGTCTTTTGAGTTGTGAGCCTGTTGTTTATCCCTTGCATGTACCTCCCCCGAGAACCCTTGGAGTGCGTGACCTAATGCTACCAATAATAGTCACACGCTGAAGGGGTCCTTGGCCCAGTTGCTGAGAACACATACTACATCAGGCCCTAGGAAATTAGGACTAAGAGACCAAAATCCCCATGCTTGGGCCCAGTAACTCCTGTTTGGCCTGTGGTCCTCTGAAAGGAGTTCTGACAATGTCTTCCTTTTTTAATCCCTCTTTTCATGACACTCTCTATTTCTCTTTTTATAAAAGGCCTCCAAGCCCCCATCTGCCCCTCCCCATATTAACCAGCAGCCCCTTTCATCCTGTTCCATCACCCACCTCACCCCCCTCATCCTCACTTTTTCAGGTTATCCCAATCTACATCACGTCCCCTATTTCTACGTCCACTTTCTACCACACCGTTAGTTCTTCCTACAATCTACCACTATCCTTATTCACATGCCCTCATCCCTTCCTCCGGAATTGCCCATTCATTCACTCCTGTTTCCTCCCCTATCACCTTCTGCACTGTCTACACTCCCTCTCTTTTATCACTTCATCAACCTCCTATAACTCCCTGCTTCTCCCACCTCACTACACCACCTCAGAGGAGCTCATTAGATTGTTACATAGGAATCTCATTCCCCAATGTCTTTTCTACACAAGTTATGATCCCACCAGTGGACACCTAGAACATGTGACCGGCAGGCACACGGCACAGATCCCTATGGAAACATTGTAACTTTCACCATCTGAAAAAGATGTAAAACCGTTGAATCTCAGAGCTCATAGTTGCAGCCACCCAAAGAAGAAACAACTAGTTATACTTTTTGTACTCTGGATATAAAAAAAGACACAGATACAAGGAGACAATGGAACAGGGGAGACGAAGGAGGGTGGTTAGCAAGGGCGCAGTGCTGTGAGCAAATCAAAGCAGAAGTTACATAATTGATGCGTCCTGGACACACACTTAAACTCATACTTTCAGAGTCACAGGCCTGCAACATTGGAGACAGGCACAGAAATCAACTTAAACACTCTAGGAATTCAATTAATCATATTCTCAAAACACACCCACCAACTCATACACTCCAAAGACACTGTAATAGTATCTCATACAGCTCAAGGTTCTCGAAAACTCAAGTAGATGGACAATCCACACAGACGACTTGTGTTAGAAGGAAGATTCAATCCCCCTCACTCAACCTCACCCAACCAGAGAACACGTCACCCTCACACTGATTTGGCCAGCAGGTCGCAATGACCCATCAACCATCAGGAACACTACAGTTGGAAAATGCAAGACCTAAGACAACATCCCTATTACTTTAATGGGCTTGAGGTAGTCCGCACCTCAGCCACGCAAACAATCGTCGCTGTAGGCAAACCCACAAAGGCAGACTCATATATCTGAAAATATAGGTACTAAAGGGAAAGTAGTTGGCAAATGTGTGGTACAAAAAACGTGTTACATTACATCTTTAGTCGACTTTCAGGAAGTAACTCAAGACACTACTCTTCTCCCTTCAGCTCTCCCATGCCCTACACCAACCACCCTCCTTTTCTCATCGATCATTTGCTGTATTTCAAGTTTAGCTTTTTCGAATCTTTTCCCATGGTTCGACGCCTGATGTTTTTTAAATGCCTGCCCATGCTTCTCCATGCTTCAGTGACACGCATTCCTCAGAATGCATTGCTTGGTCTGAGTAAAGTGTTCCCCCCTGCCCTTCATTCTAGGTCCACGATAAATAAAAATTCCAAATTAAATACAAACAACATAAAAGAGACATAGCCCGCTACTGGGGCGTTTCCCAAATCCCTACCATACAGGAATGGAGGAACTGTTTACATTTCTATATGGTGGCGGAGAAAATAAAATATATAGCGAGGGGCTGTCCTCGAAAATTCCGTAAAATATGGACTCCCTGGTTGCGGTACTATGGCTTGGAGATTGAATTAGGGGAGGAGGGATCGAGCCTGTCTGGTGGGGAGCCGGGAATTGCGCCTTGACTGTTCTACTGCCTGCATTGTCGGCAGATATCTTGCCAGTTATTGAGAGACCTTCCAGTATATGTGCCTATGTAATTATACGTTGGGAAGCCCTGTCCTTGCTTAGAGGGGGGGTTACGACCTGTTCCATCTATCAGCGATTGTCAATGTGTATTGATGCCTGGTTACCTCACACTCACGAGTTATGTATTTCTTGTTTAAATGCAAATAAAAATATTAATAAAAAAATACAAGCAACATGTTTGTTTGTCTGTGTATGAATAGGCGTGTATAACGACGCAAATATAAAAATATTGGTAGATGGACAGTTATCAATAGTGACAGAAACAGATAGACAGAGGTGTAGTATAAGGGCTACTACCTTTTCCAAGGGCTGTTAACGAGGGCCACTGTAATCATGCAATTCTTCGGCATTGTTTGCATAGTTATGGGTATGCTGCTTTTGCCCATAATCTATCATCTGCTGAATAATTTGCAGGTTTTAACCAAAAAATTGTTTCTATCTCAAACGGATCACAAATTGCAAAAAATGCAGAGACAGATGTTGCTGTGCAGCGGAAGACATTTTGCACAGATCAACTGTTCGCCTTTCAGTTGCATATTGCTGTATTTTAGTGCAGTACTAATGAGGTGAAACATTTACCCAAACAGTGCTAATATGTCAAAATAATGAACTGACACGATCACAAAATGTGGCGCATTTTGCCACACAATTTGTATTTTCTTACCGCATAATTTAGTGAACCCTGATGCATAATTTGGTTCTCCCTTGCCGCATAATTCTAGTGGGCCTGGTTTTACCCCACACATTAACCTCCTGGAGATTCAAGCCTCGTGTTGAATGGTTTTCGAGGAAACCCTGCTTAACTAATCTGACCGTAGATTGCCAGGCGCAGCCTGCTTCCCTGCTCCTGCCTCAGTCTCAGATTCAAGCTTCTGTTACAAATCGACCATGACAGCTCCCTGCTGACGCTGCGTTCGGATTCCCTCATCTCTGCTGTGTTGTTGAACGAGAGCCACAGATCATGAAATCAAAGATTCATCTCAGGAATGAGCTTCCAGTGCCCCTTGCCCCTAAACTTCATGCATCCTAAAAATAGAAGGACAACTAAATAATTTAAATCCAGCCTTTTGCACATGAGCGTCTCGGTTTTGCTTCCCCTGAGGATCTCTCGCAGGAAAAATTGAACTATGTTTGACTTGAAACGCAAAAAAGTGCTTCCTTTTGCATCTGCCGGTTGAACTGCATTCAAGGACAGCTGGCAGGGGTACAGAGACAGTCTATGCTTTTGATCCTGCTGGAGGTGAGCTGAGAAAGGCCAGCTGTAAGCTTCCTCTGCTCCAACAAGGAGCAAGAGTTGAAGAGCTGGTGATACCTGGTCACTGGGGAGGCAGGCATCTCATGGAGAAAGCCTCAAACCTCAGAGCTAGGTTGTGTTGAAAGCAGCGCGCCTTGGTGGTTCAACATGGAGGACATTGCTGGAAGGGCACAACTAGGTTCTGTTTGACCACATAGACTGACAGTCCATGAGAATATGTGAAATGCAGACCTGAGAAATTCAAAAATGAAAAAAATAACCCTGTGAGGACCGGTGCTTGGAGGGGGCGGGACGCCTTCCCGGGAATTGCCTAAGAGGCGTGTCTGCCCACTCCCGCTAACGCCCCCCCCCCCAAAAAAAAAAACAGCTTGCTGAGGCTGCAACCCATCTCTTGGGGTGTTTTCACACCCTTTAATGGATATCAGCATCATCGAGCCTTCAAAGGGAGCTGCAAACATGCTCAGTTCAGAGGTCTCCAGCTCGCCTCCTTGCCACCGTGTGATATTGTCTCTTCACCGGGTGACCATGTGAAGGGAGTAGATATCGTGTGACACAGGATGGCACCGTGTGAATAAACTGGTCTGAAAGTCATATTTGCAGTCCCAGGTGAGGTTGTATGGCTGAATATTGATGTCTGACACAAATATCATGGCCTACATATGGTTTACACAGATATCTCTCTATTCTGTTTATATTATCAACTCCAATGGATGATATTTCTGAGAGCGATATTTAGGATAAAGTATTTGCAGAACACAATATTTAGGCCACAATATTGTGGTACCATAGCCCAAAGTAATTCTCTGTGGCTTTGCAATACTGCTGCGTGTACCGCTATCCCATTAACAGCAGCAACTATCCACAACTCACTGAATAACACTACCCAAAACACACCATCACAAGCTGACTCAGACTCCAGTGTGCGATGGCTGGTACCATGGGGAAAGTCACCAGACTGCTGAAAGCACTACAAGGCCACTTCAGCTGCAGAATGAGTGATATCCAAATGGCCATAATATAACATACAATTTCGGCAAGCATAGACATTAATTTGCCAGTGTCTCATGGTGATGGAACAGAGCTGTAACATTAAGTTTCTTGGTCTACTGAAGAAGACGTGCTTAATTTGTGCTGGTGGTCTACGGTGCTCGGCATTGGCACTTAATTGTAACCCTGGGCACTGAATTCCACTCCTTTGGGGGAGTTTGCAGAATTTTGCATACTCCGCATTCCGCAGAGAACGCGAAGTTGCTGTAAAACTTCCTACTCCGCAGCGGAGCGCAGTTGAGCCCCGGACCCTCTCGCCTCCCACCCCCTGCAATAAATATTTTGTAAATACAATTTACAATTGAAGTAAAATAAAACCTTACTTACCTTATCACCGTAATCTCCTACGACAGACATAAGTCATGGTAGGCCTGTGCATGCGCGCACATGCGCAGGCCTACCATGGATTACGGCGAGGAGGAGGAGGGCAGCCCGGGACGCCACGATAAGGTAAGTGCGGTTTTATTTTACTTTTTATTTAGCTGTAAATTGTATTTACAAAATATTTTTAGCAGGGGGGTGGGAGGCGCGGAGCAGAATTTTTGGCCATCTCCGTGGAGCTCCGTGTAGAGCAACTCCGCCTCCTGCGCCCGGGCCTACTTAATTGTCAACACCGGGACTTATGGCAGTCTGCCAAATGGTGGCGCTGTTTGTCTGATTTAGAGATGAGCACAACAACGGTTGTTTATTACTTCAAAATATGTTAAAAATGACTAATTCATACTGGTTATTGACAGCACTGGCAGGGGCAGTGGGTGGTGCGAGCTGCGGTAGCCTCCTGACGAGAGCCCAGGAACTTAGGGGCAGATTTACAAGCCCCTTGCGCCTCATTTACGCCGCCGTTGCATCACTTTTGTGACGCAGCGGCAGCGCAAATCCTGCGCCATGGTGCGGGGTACTTACAACGTGACGCATCTGGGAGATGCGTCACATTGTAAAGCCCTGCCCCACATGTAGGCGTTCCTGCGCAGGGGGGCGTTCCAGCGCACTAACGCCTCCTAAAAGTGACTGAGTGAAATCTACAAGATTTCACTCAGTCACTTTTAGGCCCATGCTGCGTCAAAACCCGGCGCCTGCCTGAAGCAGGCGTAAGGATTGAGGCAGCATTAACAAGATAGGGCACACCCGAGCCTTGCTGGAGCTGCGTTGCGCTTGCGATGCAACTCCAGCAATGCGCCACTTTTACGGCACAGATGCATCACGCATCTGTGCCGTTTTTACCCCATGGTGCGCCGCATTGTAAATGCGGCGCATCCATGTTTGCGGAGCTGTGGCGCACAATAACTGGCGCATCCCTGCTGATATGCAGGGATGCGCCAATTATTGTAAATATGCCCCTTAATGTTTTACAAATTAAGCACTGTAAAAAGCTAACCTGTTTCTCAGTCTTGAAATGGAAAAAGGGATGTCAGTGTGTGAGATCTCTTGCACAATGCCTGCATGGTTGCCTGTTCAGAATGCTTGAAAGTGAAGGATTTCCTAAGAGCACACTTTAAATACAAATATCAATTTTTGGGGAAAAAATGACAGTCACTTCCAGACTGAGTTCCCTTTCTTGAGGTGTAGCTCGGACTGTGGTTTGGAGGGAATGGGCCACCACCAGGATCTTCTTATCCAGACAATGCATCTTCATGATCTGTGGTACAATAGACTATGAAAGTCTTGGAGTGTCAGTAATGTGCAGAGGAGTGACAGAAGGTGTTCAAGAGTGGTTTATTACAATTTAGAGGTACTGGAGAATGGTGAGGCTATGAGTGAAGGCTGATGCTTGCTCCCTGTGCCTTCTTGCTTGGACTGTCAAGAGAACATGACCAAGAGGTTATATTTCCTATTTGAGGTTGGCATGTAAATGGGAAGTCGGGCTGGACAAGCCACAGTCAAACCATCGCCCCAAATCCCTTCGCTCTACAATCTGTCGACTCATGGTTACCGCATCCTCTGTGAAGGAGCAGGAAGCCTCCAGCCCGACTCATGGAGCTGGTGCATGTATAAGAGGAAACTACTTGTCTTTTCTTGCTACCCATCATTCTGATTCATTATTGTTGAGGGTCACAAAAGGTATGTTCCTTTTGTACCGCCAAATGCTGAGTGGCGGTGGGGTGCAAAAGAGAGATCGAAAAGACAAAACCAGAAGAGAGAAAAAGAGGAGAAAAATACCAATCAAGAGCACGTGGTGTGGGTGTGGTGGTCTTTTATAAAATGCTAATATCTCATGGACCAGGAAGTGTCGAGAGGGTGGTCTTAGGCACTGGACCAGTAGGTAGGATAGGAGGGAGAGATATCAGTATTGGGGGGCAAGAGCAGATGGGGCCAGGAGAAGGATACTAAATCTTTGATGTGACTCACTTCAGGAGCTTACTCATGTTCTTCTTCTTCCTAAAACTTCGAATTCCACATCAGGAAAATCTAGGCTATCGCTTTAGAAAAAAAGTGTTGCACAACCATGGAGGAGGCATGCAAGCATGATGCATTCAGAATTGGAAATATCTGGTTTCAATTATTCCAATATTTAATAGATTTTTATCTATGTAATAATGTGCACCTTGAGTGATAGTGACATCTATGACAGTCACCAAGAGTCATTAACATATACATATGAATATGGGGGGAGGAAAAGGAATAGAAATTAGGGGGAGGGGGCAGTCAGCAGGGTGATAAGTGAGAAGAGTCAAGCATGACAAAGTAGGACATAATAGCATCCTGTTGGAGAGGCACTAGGACATGCCCTATAGGTCCTCTGGGAGTCAGAACACCGTCCAGGATTCTGCAGTATCCATGGTAAAAGCTATAGGAAGCCTCTATGGGATACATACATTTACCTGTGAGCCCACAGCTGAAGGGGAGTACGAGAGAATGTGGTGAATGTTCTCTTGAGGATGATGGCTTCCCCTGAATACCTTCACCTTACTCCAGTGGCAGCTTTAGGTTGAGAGTATGCACTTTTTACTTCGATGATATATCTTATCATTGTTGTATCCACCTTGGCCACTTACCAATTACTAACAGGCTGTAATGAACAAACAACGCAGAATAAGGGCCATGCCCTCCCCCCACCTCCTCTCCCCACATGACCACCTCCTCGGACTCCCTCACGACCACCAGGCAAAAGTGCCCCTCATCTCTTCATAGCCCCTCTCTCACATACGTTTCATTTGTTTTAAAGCACCGGTAAAGGCTGACTTTATTAAAAATGAATGTATATCAAGCCAAACAAAAACTTTTCAGCAACATTAGGAATCGATAAAGAAAGACTGGGGAAAAAACAGAGCATCCTAAGCTATTTAATGCAGTTTGCATGCAGCCCTTTGATGACAGTTCGCATCAGATCAGATGCTGTTCTATATTAGGGTTGTATCTTATGAACCGCTGTTAACAAAAGGATCTCTGTGGCAAAAGCAGTAATCCACTCAGCTATCCAGTATCCACATAAAATACAGATCTGTGATCTGCAGGGAACAGATTCTTTGCAGCAGGCATATTAACCCTCTGCGCTACTCCATGGCAAGTGAGAACTGCCACTAGACCAAACCCTGATCTCTCTCCAGCAGGATCATTGATCACAAGAGTTATCTATGTTTAATGCTGAAAAATAGACGCACAACAAACTCCGCCAGAAGTGTTTTTAAAGCATAAGTTATTGCTAAACAGAGCGCCCCCTCCCCAGGTCGGCACCCAGTATGGCTGCACCAGTCGCACTGCCAATGTCAATGTCAGATATTCGTATAAAGTGCACAATTCCCCGGGAGGTCTCAAGGCGCTAGCAGCAAAAATGACAGTAAAACAGACAGTAGCCTGATACCTGAAGCGAAAACGTATTGGGAAAAGAGCCCTAAAGCCGGCCCTGACTATGAGCACACTTCTAGCACTATATTCAACTTCAAAATATAGAATTAAATAAAAAATTGTGAATGGGAGAGGGGGCATTTTCCCAATGCTCTCACACTTAGCGCCCACCTAGGTGGGTGTTCAGGGTAAAGACAAGCAGAGTTAATCTACACCTATATGTCATAGGTGGTCCCTGATAATGTAGTGGTGCCTCTTTATTTCCACTGCACCCTCACCCCGCAGCTGCGAGTTCACTCCATGAAAAGAGGTTCAGCGGATAGGAGTGTGCATTTAATGTTTGAAGAAACAAGATAAAAGGAGATGAAGTGGCATTTTCAGGGCTCTTCACTTTGCGCTCCATGGCAGCTTCACAGAAGATAATTAACATTCAATTGGCAAAAAAATGTGCGAAAATCACTGGCAGCATAATAATTGCAAGAAACATGTTCAGGAAGAGAACCGGTCAGTGAGAAAGCTTAAAGGCAAAATTTAAACAAAAAAGGGATACATGTACAAAAATAGGAGGATTGAGGGGGGGGGGGGCATAAAGCATTAATTAAATATAGTGACATGAAGAAAACAGATTAATAATCTGATATTTATATTAAATCCTTTAGGTTAATCCCGAAGTAATTAAAGACGTCAGTAAAATTAAATTGAGCCCTGGAAAGGGAAGAGGAGTTTTCTTTGCTCATATATGGAATATTGAGTTATTGATAAATTCATGTTTATCTATCTCCGCACATACACCCCGTGTGACATCCAAGGTAGGGGTACCCCAATGTCTTTAATGGGGTTCTTACTGTGTTTTGGGTTCACACATCTAGCACTCTGTCCCTCCCAGGTTTACTATTCTCCATAGATTTAAGGGAAGGGAGACAGCATTGTACTTGTAAGTCAAGAACACCGGTTCACCAGCTCCTTTCCCAACAAACTCAGAATTTGCACTTTTGGTTGAGCACTGATGGTCATTCCATAAGAGATAGAGGCAGAGGTCTGAAACCCAGTTTAGATCACGTTATTTAATAAAAAGTGCCTATCCTCTAACGGGAAGAATGATATTATTTCCCACCCTCCTCCATGGGTAAAGTTAGTACTTACTGTGTCTTCTTTCTCTTACTTTCCTCAGAAGATCCTGTGGTCTCCACCCTCCTCTCCTCACTCTGGGTCCTCCTGCTCGCCTCTTCTGGGCACGCTCAGAAAGTCATGAGTAGATTCCTTCCAACCTTCTTAAGTGCCTTGCTATGAGGCATCCTCTCCTCTCCCTTCTGCTCCCCAGCTCAACCTCTCAGCACTGTGGCTATCAATGCATTTTTCCCTTTCAGCGGACAAGCCCCAGCCCAGCCCGCCTCGGTTTAACTTTGCTGTCAGAAAGTTGAAGTGGCCGTAATATCATATTCCGCTTCCCTCCACCGCAAAGTGCTAAGTGGAAAGGAATTGCATGCCTTCAGATTTTGAGTGATAAGACCAATGCTTTTTACATTTATATAGAGTTCCGCGTACTGGATGCTGTACCGCTCCGGTGATTACTAATTCATGGGGCCAAATTGCCCTCCCAGAAGGACCCAGGGCACTCTCTTGGCTTCCTTGCATCACATTGATTGATGGAGAATGAGGAAGTCTCCAGCCAATGCTACAGAAACCTAACTTTACACTTCCTCTGGTTGTGAAGGCACTGGCACCACAGCGGCCTTGGACGCGAGTATTTATAGGCGCAATGAGGCATTCATTGAAACAAGGGATGCCCCAATCCTCTTCTGAATCAATGTATTCGCTGGCTTCAGCTCACTGAGATCCAAATTGTCAGTCATATGACATAGCTATGGGAGGTCATCTTAAACATCTGTAGAAGGTCTTCTGTGCATGCCTGTACTAAACAAATCTTCTACCGTAGACCTATCGAAGATAACAGCACACTTTGCATGCATGTATATGTATCCTACTAAAATTCTTGTCAGTCACCTTATTTCATGGATGTTCAAAAACAGACAACATTCTTTAAAAAAAACCTACACAAACGCTAAAAGGACACATTTTAAGTTGGAATGCCAGTACAACTGAAAACTTTACCCATAATTTGGCAAATCTGGACACAGCGGCTCCAGGGTAAATTGAGCAGCCTTTTAAGAAGACAGTGTAGACCTATAAATGTGAAACATGTATTTGAATTTACATTCTATTTGTGTACTAGGGGGCTGGAGGGAGAGTGGGGAGCACATATTAGAGTGGCAGAGATTGGCCATGGGAGTGGCTTTAGGTCTTGACTATGTTACATCAATATTAGTCCCATAAGAGGCAGGAAATGTGGAGCTGGGGGCGTGGGGGCGATGTTTCAAGATTAGAAGGTGTGCAGTGGTAAGTCTCAAGTTGGTTGTTTGGTGGCATGTTGTTCCTGTACCCGGAAGTGCTCTCTATGCAATTCTCTACTCCATTCATTCTCATTAATGCAATGTGCACTATTATATACTCTCTGCCATGCTGAAAGTTTACCTTGTACCATACTTGACCACAGATGCCTTAAAATGGACTTAATTTCATTGCTGATAGCCCTGGATGACGTCTGTAATCTGAAGGCAACAGGACCACTTCCTGCACTCCTAAGGACCTGCGGGCTTACTAAGAAGACATTCATGCTCTAAAGTCAGATAAACTTGGTCGCTGCATTGACCTCATCGCGTCCTTACAGCACTACCCTCAACATGTATCCTGGACGTTTGGCGCTCTTCTCCAACACTTCAGCATCCTGTCTAACCTCAATGCCAAGAAATATGCATCTCACTTCGCAGAACCCCCACTGCCATAATCCCCACTCCCCTTGTCTCACATTCTGCAGCACTCGACCCTCCATTCCCGAATTCTCCCTCAGTATAGATCCATATACACCACATAACTTCCTATCCAGAACCAATCTGGGCCTTTCTGCACACAAATTACTGACTTGCCTATTCTTTTTTAGAGTTCATACCCACCTTTCTTCTCCCTCCCTCCTCTCCGGCTCCTTCCATTTTCAGCCTGCCTCAGTCCTGCCTCTCGCGCTGATCCCTCTCCTATCATAACCACCTCTTTTGTTTCTCAGCTTTGGTAGTCCTCTAAAATCTTTCTCATTAACCACATGACCTCTCATAACCTCCTCAACCTGTTAGATTTGATATTTGACATCTTCAATCCAAAAAATAGCACTCACCTCAGCCCACCACAACCACCTCTCCTTTAACCTCATCCTCTGTGTTCTTGCCCATAACATGAAATGTAGTCCTGTCAACCATCTTATTCTTCTGCCATCCCCCTTCTGCATCACTCTGTGACGTTTTATGGCTCCTAGCCAGTTATGTGCTTCTCTATATTTTCAGGATACTGCTAGGATTTGGCCCTTTCTAGTCCTTGAACTCTACTTGTGAAACATCCACCCTACTCAGCTTCAAGCTACCCCCTCAAGTTCACAGTTCAGGTGTACTTTGAAGACCCACTTTCTCAATCCTGAAAGCATTGTCAGCTAACTGTTTCCGCCCCCGAGCTCATCGGTAGAAACCTTCATGTCTAGGAAAGAAACATGCAGAGACAAAAAGATTTAGGGGCATATTCACAAGAAACTATCGCAACGGCACTTTATCGCAGCCAAAGTTGCGATAAAAATACCTCCCCATTCACAAGCTGGTGTAAGCAGCCCACAGCACCAGTTTACCCACGATAGCAGCTGCAAAACAAATCGCCACAGAGGACCAGTGCAACTATCGCTAATGAGATGCAGAGTGGGCGTTCCCATGCCAAAATCCTCAACAACATCACACAACAACATTCTCAACAACCAACCGCATCGGCGATAAAAACACAAAACAGGCGATAAGGCGCGTTAGCAACAGGAAATATGCACCTGCTCTGACCAGGTGTAAAGTTGGACGGCAGACTGCACCACAAAAGGGAGACCAGCCCAGGGCCACACACGAAGGGCAACAGAAGCCATGGATCCACCCATCATGAGGGCCGGACACCCAAGAGGGCCACAACACCCTTCAACACCACACCAAGGCCCGCAACACCCTCCCCAAACCACCCCCAACCCCAGACCAAGAAACTGCACACCAACACCACGAATCCCAATACAAACATTTTGCCTGACGTCGCACAAGCAGGAAAATCAACAGACATGCGTGGCCAGGAAATGGAGACTCAGTCAAACATCAATGCAATCCCCAAAACAAAACACCATACAAAAAAAGGCCGAGACAACCCTTAGGATGAGTCCTAGCGGCTCCTCACTGGACAATCCATAGCACACAGCCTAGAATACCAAATCCAAGAGAAGAAGGTGTGCCATGCGCCCAACAAAGGAAAGAGAGGGCGAGAGCGAGGGAGAGAGACGGAGTGAGATTGCACAAGCAGCGCAAGGCCCCTCGGGCATCTGCCTCCAAATGCCAACATGTGTGTGTGTATCACCATCTGTACACCATGAGCCCAAGGAACTGTCCCAATCTCAGCGCCAAGGCCACATCACATTCCGAAAACGCAAGTAATAGTCATACAAACATCAGGGATGAAAGCTCCATTGTTCCAATGCAGAAGGCGGGAGGACACCTGCACCTCTGACCTTGGTCCAGAATGCGCCTGGAACACCCTGAGAGAGATACCGCGGCAGACGGGGACGACTCCCACATCACGCATTCCCAAATTAACTATCCGACTCATCCACACCGCACACATAGAAGCCCCTGCCTGTGGTACCCCTGCATGGCATACCCTTGACACTCATGGAAACAGCAACCCACTCTCCACATAATTGCACACACAACTGAATCATTGCTCACAGCTGTGGCATATCCTCCACACAACTGCCGCAGTTCAGAAGAGTGCCCATTCCACGAGACGCACCAACGCAATGGCAGTCCATACCGGGCACACGCACAACCCCATCACGTGGAACAGTATCGTGCATGTAAGCTGCATTTACTGGGCGCAGTGCCACTGGCAGTGCTGCAGATCAATTACCGGCTCAGCTTCTGCATTGCCTATGTCACATGCGTCCAGCCCTGGTTCCACTGCCGAACATGCACATTCAAGTGTCCCATGGATATCTGCCTATCCAACACAACTGTTGGTGAATTGGACTATGACTTGTGTCTGCGCCCCCTGTTGGATCACGAACAGGTGTGTAACCGAGACAGCGGTGCATGGGATGCCTTGACATACTGCGTATGTATTGGTAGTTGTGCATGGGAGATTGCACAATTCCTCGTGTGCAGTGACCACATCGAGGCGCTCCCCTATTGGGCTTTGTTGCGGATTAGTGAAACGGCATGGGCTGAGCACACCTGCCTGAACCACTTAATGGATTGGCTCACCCCGGGGGTTCCTTGAACACGACAATGACGTACTACTGGAACACATTGCACATGAAGCTGCACGGGTCATTCATGGATGAGTAACTACGTTCCTGCAGCCACATCCAATTGGCACCCACAGCACATGTCCCAACAACTTGTTGCATTGTGGGGATAGCTCACACATACCACCACAACAGAGGTTACATCTGCCTTCGTCTGGGCTCTGGATGCATGTGCGTGGAACAACGCGTGTGTACACACACCTGTTCAAGGTGATGCAGATCAATACCCGGTGCAACACAGCGTCGTTTGGCAACTTTGCCAATTCGGACCCACTGCTGGGGGAGGGCCCACACATGTCAATGTAGCACGACATGTGAACCTGTCAGACCCTCACACCTGAACACTGTCAGCAGAGCAGAGAATCGGCGCACTCCAGAGACAGAGCAATATGCAGATCCCATGGGCAGTGAGTCGTGCTCCCTAACACAGGGAAATGGGCAGACACCAAACAACACATGACTCATCCAGCAAGGCAAGGTGGGCTGAGAGCATTGCCATCCATGATGAATGTTGCCCATTTTAGCCCCAACATTTTCTGAACTTAGACATGCACCCATGCTGCGTGTAAGTGTCTTACGCATGTCCCTGCCTGTTGTGGCCCTTGCCTCATCCGTACTTACACGCACATGCCAATAAAGTCTATGCAACTCCACTGGTGTCTAACTGTGAGGTGTGTTGTTTGGATTGCCCACTCTTGCGCCACAATGAGCAATGTCCCTACACAGGGAGGAACTGACTGATGCATGTGCAATGGGGGGTGTCCCTTTGGCAAGCTCCACCTCTGTGAGCCAGGCCTTGTTATTGGATAGGTGCTGGATGCCATGTGCACTTATGTGACTTCAGCAATGTGAGTATGGTGTCCAACCCCTGGCCATGTGGAGCAATGTCATATATCACAACAGAATGTGTCCACACAGATGTGTGTGAGTAGGTATGCGAAGTGAACTTCTGGTGTCACATGTGCAGTAGGACACAACTCCTGGCCTGCTTTCATTTGGGTCAGTCCTACCCACAGTCCTATTCAATATATGGACGTGTGCCTATGTTGGGGCATGTGAGATTGTTGTTGATGTGCAATGGGGACACAGCTAGTACTCACCTTCACAGTCATCCAATTGGCCATGTGTCTCAGGGATACACATGCGCATAGATGTCAGTTACCAGTGTGTACCTTCATGTGCAATCATTGTACCTACATCCAGCCATACCTCCACACGTGAGTGAACATAGTGATGACACATCTGTGTGATTTAGAATGTTTTATTCACATTTAGGTGAATGCGGGAGCTGGGGCTGTACATGGCCATCCAAGCCCACATCACATGGAAGCCCAGTGGCGTGCCAACCAGAGTCCTTTGGGGATTGCACAGTGATTGGGAAGAGGGAGAGTGCAGTCCACAGCAAGATAGCTGTGGAATTGGCCAGCTGTGAAGAAATGGCAGTCCGTGTAGGGGTCTGGTTGAAAGTCGCAAAGTGTTCCGGGGGTCACTATGAGGTGTTTCCCAGGCCATGATGCATAGGTCATGACCAGGCAGGGACAGGCCATATGGTGGTTATGGCTGCCACTGCCTCCTTCCCCACACAGTAGTTCACATCCCCTACTTACTCCCGTGATACGTGTTCTGTGTCCAGTGTGTGTGGTGGGGTGATGGCTCCATCACTGTGTGCCACTGACACATCAGACTGCGAAGGAGATGGGGCAGCATCACTGTGTGCAACGGACACATCAGGGGTCAGAGCTGTGGGTGTCGATGTTCCCGCTGCAGTCATCTGGGAACGGCTCAGTGGCAGCAATGGCAAGATGAAGTACTGCAGGGCATTGAAGTCCCCAGCTACTACTGACTGGATGTCCATCCATGTCAGACATTCTTCCAGCCTGCATCCACTCCATGGTCTCCATTGAGCTCCGCATCTGTCCCAACTCTGTGCTGTCATGGCTGGTGCCTGTCTGCCCACACAGTTCTTGTGTCTGATTCATGGCACCAGCGAGGTCAGGAAAGGTCTGTGGCAGAGCATGGTGAGGACAGGGGTTGTCCGATAGGGACTGTACGTGGTCCATGATGGGACTCAGACACCCACGTATGGCATTGAGTTTGGCTGCCATGAGCTCGAAACTCACCCGCAGCTGTTCAGCCAACTCCACCTGGGAAGACCACACACGTTGTATGTGCTCCATGTATTGTTCAGGGGGGTCCTGGGAGACAGCCGTGGTGGTGTGTGTTTCCTGCTGTGTGGTCTGTGCAGGTGGTGGGGGTCACCTCGAGGCAGCTGGCTTGCCCTGCTCCTGGCGGTGGGGTGCAGAGGCTGTCCAGTATCCGTTGGAGGGTATCTTGACATATGTGCTGGTGGTCCTCTACATCATCAATGATGGGGTTTGTGTTCTGCTCTGCAGTAAGTGTTGGTTGTCCCTCTGCAATGTTAAGGGGAGATAAGGTTAACAGGGTTTCACATGTATGTTGTTGATTTGCATATGTTTACATTCAAACTGCATGCCAATGTACATTACGCAGGTTTTGGGGAGCTGGATATTCGATGGCGGTCAGTGTGTTTTCCCAATACATGATGGATTTGTGGTGGTACCTGTTCATTATCATCACACAGTGTCAGGGAATGCCAGATGTGAGTGGACAGTTACTATGCATGTGCGGAACCTGTTGTGAGCTCTGTCCTGTGGTGTCAGTGTTGCACTTTGTACCACATTGC
This sequence comes from Triturus cristatus, assembly GCF_964204655.1. Lineage (NCBI taxonomy): Eukaryota > Metazoa > Chordata > Amphibia > Caudata > Salamandridae > Triturus > Triturus cristatus. The sequence goes on from NC_140592.1 coordinate 113,688,553, forward strand.
CGTCATAGCTGATGTTCTGTGATTGCTATGTGTGTGTGCTGTATTTGGGGGGGGATGCCCATGCAGCGCTGATTTCGTGTGGCCTTCTCCCTTTGAGGCAGAGTGCCTTTGAATTGTGTGCTTTTCGGGGCCTGATTTGCTTTTGACTTGGGTCATATGTGCTCTCGGACAGATTTTGTGGCCTGGTGCATTGTTCATCTGCTGCGTGTATTGTAAGGCATGGGTTGTGGATGCACATGGATATGTCAGAGTGTAACCTGCTCCTTCACGGATGTGATACGCACTGGGCTACCTCCATGTGGAGTTGTGAGTGATGTCATTTTTTTTCGCTGCTGGCATGCTATTGGACATGCAGTGTTACTTGCATAGTCAGTGTAGGATACAGAGCCACTGCTTTGCTGGATTTGGCACATTTGCATGGGTCGGTGGTGGTATTGGTGATGAGGGAGCCCCTCTGTGCACATTGTGGATGGGGGCCTACTTGGCGTTTCTATGTGTGCTGCAGTGTGCCAAGGCAATCAGGGACATGTTCCACGGTCATTGCGGGTATGCAGTGTGCTACACATACTTGTGCATGTGTGCCATTGTGCCCATCTCCCCGTCCCCTCCGTCCCTGGTCATTACTCACCCTGTTGCTGTTGTGTCAGGTCGTATCATGCTGTGTCCAGGCACACCAATCCTGCCACCGTCTCCTCACGGCTGACTGTGGCCACCATTTGCTCCAGCTCATCCAGCTCCCCCTGTGTCGCAGGGGGCCCACCTCCAGTAACCGTTGCTGCCTTCCTGTTGTCAGCGAGCTTATGTTTGGTTTGCCTTTTCAGATCATACCAGCGCCTCTTGACCTCCTCCATTGACCTCCTTGACACTCGACTGCATTGAAGTTGGTTACGATGGTCCGCCATATTTCAGTTTGGGTTGCCAGTGCGGTAGTGTAGGTGCCGAACAGTTGTTGATGGTGTTCGGTCACCTCTGTGACGATGAACCGGTCTTCCTGGGCACTGAAGCCCGTCTTCCTCTTCCTCTTCTCCTTGTCCTTCCACAAACGCGGGGTTCGGGGCTGGTCCTCCGCCGGGCTTGTGGTGTCGGGCTTGTCCTCTGCACCCGGTCCGGGTGCATCCATGTTGCTACGCAGTTTGAAATGTCTTTTTGGCTTTTTTTCCCTGCTTTTATGTTGCTTTTTCTCGCCAGGCACGTAAGATTTGCAGGCCTGTGGCTGGTCTTCGCTGATTTGTGTACCGCGATTGTCCTCATCGCATGATTTTTCGCGGTTCGCATTTTTTACGGTGTGGTGTCGATTTTGACACGTTATCTGGTGTCTATCGCATAGTACCGCCTTGTTGTGAATTCCACGTTGACACGGAGTAATTTTCCTGCGATGGGCTGCGATATTAGAAGTTGCGTTATGCTACTCTTGCGGTAGTTATCACACGTTCTTGTGAATATACCCCTCTGAGTATATTAACAAAGTGTTGTAAATGCATCATGTTGGTTTTATGAAATATCTCACTTCACATAACTCTTGGGTTTGAAAGTCATTCTCCATAAGAACACATTGGCAGCCACCTATGCACAGCCTCAGTTGCGAGGCAAAGAACCACTGATAGAAGGGATCCCAGTACATAAAATATACAGCAAAGAAATGCAGTAAAATGCAGAATACCATGAACATTTTTCACTTTTACTTTTTTCTGGTTAAAATGTGGTGTGTCATGCATCCATAGGATGGACAGTGGTGTTATCAGTGGGTGTATATGTGCGACTTCATGTTTGGGTACCTGCCCACTTACAAAAATAATTAACCGTGTGAGGAGGATTTGAGGCTTGGGTAGGGAGCTGTTTCTGGTGTCAAGAGAAACCTAGGAGGCGCTCTGCCCCCCGCCCCCACCATAACCCTTTCCGGAAAAAAAGCTTGTCAAGGCTGCTGTCGATATACTGGGGTGTTTTCACACCCCTTAATGGGCCCAGGGCCAACAAACGTGAGCTTGAAATCCACTTGGTGTAGTGGTTTTCAGCTTGTCTTTCCTACCACTGTGTGATATCGTCTCCCCACCGTGCGACCTTGTGAAGGGAGCCAATATTGTGTGACACCTGGCGTCACCTTGTGAGTTGGCACGTCTGTGTTTGCATGCATGTGAACAATGTTTCATATTGCCAGACATTGCAAACTTTCCCTACATGAGTATGCCCTATAACTGTGGGTTATGCTCCCTTCTGCGATCATCTATGGAGTCATTCACACCAACCAACTTCATCTGCAAGGGTGTTGAATGACTCTACTTGATCTGGCTAATGACTCTTGAGTAGGGTGACCAGACATCATGGATTTCCCTGGACAGTCCAGTTCTCAGAGGATTGTCCCGGTGTCCTGTTAAATTAGTTTGTTAAGCGCACTAATACCCATGGGTGTGCTGGCGCTATCTAATGTGATCATTAGTGCTTCAGGTGACTATATAGTGTCAAATAACCAGGGTTTTGACAGGTATCCTAAAAGATATAATATTTGAGGATGATTTGATATGTAATCGGAGCTTGTTCCAGTTAGTGGAAGCACCCAGCATTAAGGTGCGTCCTCCCCATGATGCTTGTTTATATTTGGGCATGATTACTAATTTAGTAGAGGAAGACCGTATAGGACTGTTGGGAGTGTACTAGTTTAAGCTGTTCTTCAAAAAGATAGGCCCTTCGTTATGTAAGGCCTTAAAGGTGATATATAGTGCCTTAAAGAAAATTCTGTCCATGACTGACAACCAGTGGAGTTTTCTCGGATACCTTGAGACCGACTGTCGGGCCGCCATAGTATGTAGAATTCGCAGCATTTTGAATACATATCCTGGTTTTTGGAACAAAGGCCAAGTCATTCTGAAAAGCAGAAATGAAACTATGCTCTCCTTTCAGCAGACACCTATAAAAGTGGTTTAATTTATTATCTGTGCCTTTCATGCACCAAAGGAGGAGGTCAACTGCAAGCTCACAGCAGAGGGAAGGCAGAATGGGAAGGAGGGAAGGGGGGCGCAGGGTGGAGGCCCTGCCACACCTACTGTTATACAATGTGTCCTCGTAAATGCATAAATACACACACTCACATTTACAAGTTTACGCAAAACAACAGGGCAGGCCAGACATTCATGTAACGCAAAAGATTTCAGTCTTACTTATATGTGTGTCCTGTCCTAGTTTCAGCTTCTCAAAATCTGGTCACCCTTCTTTTGGGAGCGCATGAGCCAGTGTAAGAAACCATATGGCCAAAATAGGAGAAAAAATAAGAGAGTGGCTAGTAGTTTAAATTGCTTGAAATGTGCTTCCGGAGCGACCATATGCAATGATTGACAGCCAGTGGGTCCCATGCTTGTCGTTCCACTGGATTCATGCTATCCTGACTGATGAGGGGTGATACCCCAAAACAGATCCTAGGATGCTTGTTTTCGGTACAGGGAGGCCCTGGCCTGGCAGTTCGGCTTGACTGTTCCAATGGGGAGCAGGGTCAAGGATGATTTGCATATGGCTGGGTCCAAACTGGGGTGGAGTACCAAGCGAAAAAAATATGGCTTTAGGCCCAGATCTCTGTCCTCTGGGTGAGTGTTTCACATTGTTCAGCATTTTGTCCATCAATTGTTTTTGTTGGACTAGATCATATGTATACTTTCAGGCCAAAAATGATGGAGCTCAAGTTGGCTACAGTCTTTAGGTTGGGCCTGATGAAGTTTACCTTCTGGAATGCATGCCAAGAGTCCCGCTCGCATTGGAGGGGCCGCGAGGAGCAGGTCCACACTGCAGAGCAGCAGTTCCTTCAGAGCAGCAGTCCAAAAGAGTGGCAGTCCTTTCAGTAGCACAACTGTCCTTCTTCCTGGTATAGTATCCACAGGTCCAGAAGTGTAATGAAGGGTTAGTGTCTGAGGTCGAGCATTTATACCCGGTGGTGACTTTGAAGTGGTGAGAAGCTTCTAGTTGCATGCCTTCGAAGTGCAAACTTTAAAAGTGCCTTACCTTCCTGGCCCTGGCTCCAGACTAACCACAGGGGTTATTCAGCACTTTGTGTGTTTATAGGACACAGACTATTCAAGTGTGAGTGAGGCTTGGATGGGCTCCTCCCTCCCTCCTATCCTGACATTGATTGCACTTCCAGTCACACCTAATCTCCCCATTGTGTATGGCTGTGTAGGAGGAGTACACAAAGCCCAAAGGTCACTCATTCCCAGTCATGTGGCTTAGTGACGGGCTGCAGGTACCAAATCGCTGAGGAAAGAAAATTCCTACTTTCTAATATTGGCATTTTATAAGTAAATCAAATATGCCAATTGGATATAAGCCAATGTTACCATGTGTAGAAGAGAGAGCTTAAGCATTTTAGCACTGGTTAGGGGTGGTGAGGTGCACAGAGTCCTAATGTCAGCAAAAACAAATTTAGCCATAAATAGAAAGGTGAAGGCACAAAGTCTGGTGATAATCCTGGGGAAAGCGCCAAGTCCAACAGTTATGTTGTAGACTTAGAGAAGGGTGCACAGTTTTATTGGTTTCTCATTTTGGAGATAACGAAAGGTAGAGTTGGCTGCTAACATATACAATAGTGTCCATCAGTCCACCAGGTATTTGTCTGGCAATAATAAATATGAATTTTTGTAATTGATGCTTCACTAATGTTCAAAGTATTGACTTAGGCAGTGCTGGGTGTCTCTAAATATTTCCTTCTGAGAAGGTCACAGTCAAGTTCATTACTTTGTCGTCCAGCATATTTTTGAGAAGGAGCAATATGTGCTTGGCCAACGTGTCTTTTTAACTTCTATAAAATCACAATTTTATTAATTGATTTATACATTTATTCGGGGTTATTTATATAATGTTGGCCCAATGGGTGTCAGACCATTTTGCAACAGAAAAAGGTAAATGTCATACAGATATGTTACATTTTTTCATAACTTAAAATGAAATAAGACAACATCTATATAGAGCAGGAGTGTACATTTAAATTACCCTTGGGGTATTGATGGTTCTAGGGGGTTCGTGTGAAGAGGAGCAAGAAACTAACTTCAAAAGCCACTTTCAAGGGGACGATGTGGTCAAATATTTGACAAGAGGTAGATTTCAACTGGAGGGACATTGAAATAACAGGGTCTTAAGATCCTTCTTGATGAATACGATGGAGGCCGGTTGCTGAAGTTCAAGGGGAAAGAATTCCTGATATGTGGAGTACAGCCAAGGATTGCACTACAGACCTCCAGTCTCCTTGGTTGTTTTCACAGCACTCTACACCAGAACTATATATGGCGAGACATAGGAGATACAGTATTTTCAATAAATGTAGCAAAACGTACTTGATCATCCTACTTCCATATCACAAAAAAGTATATAATTGACCCAAAAAAGTTTCAAAAAGCTACTTGATCATTCTATTTACATACATTAAAAACATATGTCATCGGAGATAAACGTGTTTATCTTCTGCAAGAGGGTTACCAGACTTCAGAATTTCGCCAATATCATGGCTATAAAAGATGGCTATTTTTTCAGTGAATGTCATAGCCCATTTAACGTATAGGAATGTTCTTGATTCCATAAGACATGTTAAACTACTTGAATGCAGAGAAAACGTCAACATGCCACATGTATTTCCAAACTCGAATCCTCCACGTCAGCCAATTCCATCTGTTGCCACTTTAAGAAATGGAAAATGGAAAATCACCTCTCATAGAGGTGCTAAAACCACAAGCTAATTGAAGGTTTTTCTTATATATATAGGATAACATAGGGTCAGTTTATTAACCCCTTCCCTGCTCATGACGGAACCGTTCCGTCATGAGCCACGGTTGCCGTGTGCTCATGACGGAACGGTTCCGTCATGACAATCCTGTCGGCGGCCGCTCCGCCTGCGCGGCGCTGTTTCCCCGCCTGTGCGGGGCGACAACGCAAATGGGCGGAGTCATGACGGAACCGTTCCGTCATGAGCACAGCTCAACTGTGGCTCATGACGGAGCGGCTCCGTCATGAGCACAGGCCCGCCGCGCTGCCCCCCTGCCCCCCCCAGCGCTGCAGCGGAATGTCCGCAGCAGCGAAGGGGTTAATACGCCTTTCAATCCTTTATTAAACGAAACGTGAGGAGCTCTTCTGGATCTTGGAGAATTGTTTTTTTCATATTCTTAGCACAGCCAAAGTATTGGCTGGGTCTTTTTTGTTCATTGAAATTTGGAATGTTCTAGTCATAGGATAACCATGCACACTACATTAGAGGTTCCATAGGGTCTGCCTGAAGGTGGATTTAGCACAAAGTAAGGATGATCACAGACCCCGCTGTGTATAGGTCTGTGGGGCTCACCCGGAAATGTCAAGATATAACATAGGGTGTGGATGCTACTGGGGAACCAATGAGTGTCCTGTGGAAGAACTTGTAGTTACATGTAAGAGGATGTGTGACAAGGTAGGAGGGATAAGGAGGGGTGAAAAGTGGAAGAGCTTCTCTCCTACACCCATTCCGGCCCAGACAGATAGGGTGCCATAGAAAGATGTCTTTTACATATCCACTTACCAAAAGGACATTCATGAGGGATGACCTGGAAGGGAGGGGGGGGGTTTGCAGAAAAGGAAACAGTACAGCAGGGATCTAAGTGCAAAATATACAATTATTGAACAAAAAGCAGGGGGTGCTCCACATTAAAACATTTTTATAACCAGCAACCACATTCAGCAAAACAAACTAGCAAACCTACCCTGCCATCAATCCCATGTGATTAAACTCACAGCTTCACCTGAATTTGGTTTAGACTTTCGAATTTAAAACCCCCACAAGGTGCCCCAAAGAGCACGAGCAAGAAAAGGGAGAGGCAGCAGGGCCGAGACGCCAGGTCTTTCTTTCTGTCCAGGCTCTGAGATATGGTCAGCCTAAAGACAATGAACCGAGGGACAGGCAGCACCAGGGTAAGGGCAGCAGTAGTAACCAAAAGTTAAAAAAACAAATTCCAGGGAGCGATTGGCCACTGAGGCATACAGAAACCTGGGGGAAAGGAAACAGTGGAGCAGGGGAACAAAAAACAACTAAAGCAGACAGTGAAAACATTTGTAAAACCAGTACGCATTTCAAGTAAACAATTCCACAAGTCCTGCCCTTCCATGGTCCGGATATGATCCGATGCACAGGTTAAGGATTAGGTGCGCAAGGAAGGGTTGAAAAAGGAGGGAAAGAGTATAGTGTTGAGGAGGAGTAGAGCGCAGAGCAGATAGAAATTACATTGTACTGCAGCATTTATATTACACGTATCAAACCTGTGGGTCACTGAAGCTCTTGCCTACATAGGCAGCATGCTACACCATGTAGGGTGTGTGGTTGGATGGATGCTTTGTTTGTTTTGATCCTATGTAGGAAGTGTTTCCATGACTTACGTGATGACCCCTGAGGTGCGGCTATCATGTTGTTATGTATGGCTCTCATTAAGTTAAACTGGTTATTAACTGTTGTGGTGTCCTAAATACCTTCCAGGCAAGATACCAGCGCTCTCTGAGAGCCTATAGGTGCAGATCTGCGTGCCTGCTTTGACTGAAGGCAGAAAGCACTGATGCAGGAGTGGGAGGTAGTCAGGGAAGGAGAGGGGATGTTATGCATAGCTCTCCCATTATCCTCTGTCCCTTCACAGAAGATGAAGGCGTGGCAGGTGATTTTGGGGACCATACATAACATAATATTATAGATGGAGAACAGTGAATTACGGGGATGTTTTTCACCTCTGCGTTCTAAGTGACACCATAGACAACTCGAGCTTTGCTCTTGTCTATTTGATGTCACTCAGAACCCCTCGGTGAAAAAACATCACCGTAATTCTCTGTTACCATCTATGATTCTATATATGGGAACACAGCGCTTAGCAGTGAGTTGAGTGATGAAGTGTTAGAGACAGACACGCAGGTTTGTGGTTTCCAATATGCTGGCAGTGTTGTATAGCTCTGCAGGTCCCTTTCTGGCATTTGTAATGATATAGTCTTCTTAACTGTTTACTGCACTGGGATGTCTAATCAGACACTTTTTGTTTAGTTGTGGTCCTGAGTTGGCATGGCTGGAGGGAGACAGAAGTGGTGAGATCTGTTGGGAATGGGCATTTTTATTATCATGCCATATCTGAGTTTGTTTGCAGTGGTCAGATTGTATAGATTGGGACCTGCAGCGGTGGACTATATTAAAGTCCTCCAAAGTTTCCAGAAATCTGTGACAGATCTCTTCAGTTATTCCATCCCTGTTCATTTGGTGATGTTTGTTTTATGGCTGCTCAGTGCTGGTGATGGACAACCTCCTAGCAGATTTGTCCTATGTAAATTTGGAGGTTTAATTTGCAATTTGCTGCTGACCGCTGTGCATTTTGGGTACTGTATTATTGTGAGCCAGAGATGTTATATATGCAACCACATAACTATGTATTATATGGGATTCTGAAATGCCTGTTTAAACGTCAGTGTTTGTAGTCATTGACTTGTGACACACTCAGCCGCTAGTTATAAAGAAAAAACACGAAATCTGACTATAATAGGTGATTACAGTCGAGTTATGATGTCACACTGCTTGCTTTATAAGTCCACCATTTTGGAGCATAGAATAATTTCTATAATTGTTTGCATTTTGCAGTATAGTGGGGAAGAGATAAACCTAATACCCTTCTAAAACTGGAGAGTTTGTTTGTGAACACCATGTTCGAATTTTTGGCCACTCTGTCCTTTTTCTCTGAGGATACATTCAGTGACATATTATAAACTCTTTTCAGTGCACCCCACCAGCCCTTTATACTACTGTTACAATCAAGAAGTAAGCTTTGGGAAACTACATTTGCATCCACATCTTACCTCATACGACTATCACTCGGGGTGGACCCCTTCCCTCAGTTCCTTTCCTTAAACCAACACTCAGACTTGGTTGCACTTCTGGACAAGCTATCTCTCCAAGTGAACCTTCTCATTCAAGAAGTCCATGAACTGCTAGCTCTCTCGCTTAACCATCTGCCCCAGCTCAATTCTCTGAGCTCCTTAGGAAAAATATCCACAGCCCTCTAGAGCACCCTCGGGCCTTGACCAGCATGCCTCTCACCTTATTTCTAGAACCCTACCCCTCCCTAACTCCCCCTCCTGCCCTAAAAGACCGATGTTCGAACTTGTGTCCAGCGGATTGAGGAACTACTTCTCTCTTACTCAACCACTATGAAAATTGACAAGGTCCCTATGGCCCAAATTCAAACCATTCATTGACAACCCACACAGGAAACCCTCGAACACCCACAGAGTCATTGTTGGACCCAGCCCTTCTGGCAGGTTCACCCCGAGACTTTTTTTGCTTTTTGTTGGTGACTTGGTTTGGTGATTTTGGGTTTCTGCGCACTTTACCGCTGGGGGACTCCGCGCATGTGCTGGGGGTGCGGGGAGCAGTGTCCACGAGCCCTGTGAGGCTCCAACGAGGCACCTAAGTTTCCGAGCCGGCGGAGGCTCCAACGAAGGGGGGCACCCGTGGTAGCATACTAGGGCGGCCACGGAAGGCAGTGGGTCGCCCCAACGTGTTCCCGAGCCCAGTGATGCTCCAACGTTAGGGGGCATTTTGTATGAACAGAGCCCTAGGGGGGGCCCCAGAGGCACGCCGGTGTCTGAGCTCGTTCCACAGCTGCCCAGCACTTAGTGGGCAGCTGCCACGTTTAGGTGGGGGACATTTCTCGTTTTTGGTCTGCGCAGCTGGCGCAGCTTGGCCGGACACAGGGCGTCTTAGCCCTGACAAGGCCAGTTGGCCTAGGGACTGCCACAGGTGGTGGCTCATGAGAGTTTCTCGCTAATGTTCCTTACCTGCACCTCTGAATGTTTTATGCATCATGTGTTTTCTTTCAGAACACCGCTGAATGTTTTATGCATCATGTGTTTACCTGCCCGGCACCTCTGAATGAGTTTATGCGTCATGTGCCATGTTCTACACCTCTGAATGTTTTATGCATCATGTGTATGGTGTGTTTACCCCTACAGGTATTGTGATACTTAGGTGGTTGTGTTCCCCTGGTACCGGTGGTACTAGGGAGGTTCTGAGTCCCTGCGCGATAGTCTCCTAAGGTGGTTAGGGTTGCGTAGGTGAGACTTACCTGTTACCAGTGGCTACTGGTTGTGTGCTACATTTTCCATTTAGTGCTACAGTGATTGTATGTGCTATGTTCTAAAGTATTATTCTAAAGAATTATTTCTAAAGTAATATTTCTACAAAAAGTGCTGATTCCTGACAGTGGTCCAGGTGGCCCTGTCTTGTACATATCCCTTGTAAATTCTGCCCGTGCCTGTTGGCACATTGTAAAGTGTGTATTTATTATCTAATGTGTTTTATTATAATACAAAGGCTATTTTTATAGAATACCTTGTGTGGAGTTTCTTTTGTGGTGGGCCTTGGGTGTTGTTGCTGGGTGCGCGCGCAAACGCTTTACACATTGCCTCAGAGATAAGCCTGACTGCTCGTGCCAAGCTACCAAGGGGGTGAGCAGGGGTTATCTTTGGTGTGTAACTTCCTTGCCCTGACTAGAGTGGTGGTTTCTGCCTGACTTTGGCGCAAGCCTTAGCCAACCAGAAATCGCCAGTTCTAACAGTCATAAATAGCGACAACCTCAAGCAAGTGAACATCTCCCAGACTTCTACATCACCCAGGGCTATAAGACTGAAATGTGCATTACTCAATTGTAGATCAGCTAAAAAACATGCCTCAGATATCTTCGATCACATCCAAAACAATGACCTAGATATTATCATCATCACAGAAACATGGCTAAATCCTTCCTCCACCACCATCCTAGACCTTCTAGTACCCCCTATTCATGACATAATCCCTCTAGACAGAACATCGAAACAGGGCGGTGGACTAGCTGGCATACACTGGAACACACTATCTGTCTCCCACATGGAGACACCCTCCCCACCTTTAGGTGAATACCTTTGCCTCAACATCTCTAGCAACCACATCCCAGTATGCAAACTGCACACTTTCTACCACCCTCCTGGCGATAACTTCCTCTTCATTGAACAACTAATGGAAAAATATCTTCCAATGGCGACCCAACAGAATCCCAAATCTACCTTGGTGATTTCTACCTTCACTGGTCCAAAACTAATGACAAAGCGGTGATCTGCCTTAATGCTTTCCTATCTGATCTGGACCTTATCCAATTCTGTGACTGGCCAACTCACAACAAAGGAGAAATGTTGGACCTCATTATTTCAAAAGTCAATGTCATCACATTGGAGGACTTTACCCCGTGTGATTGGTCCGACCATTACAACATCTTCTTCTTTATCAATAGAGAGGCGACAGGGAAAATGTTCCAACCAAAGAAAATTAAACAGTGGAAATGAGACCTCAGGAATATTAACACGGCCTGTCTAGCTATGGATTGTAAAAATGCCTTGTCATCCCAAACTGACATGACTGATGTACATGATCTCACTGACTTCTATGATTCCACTATCTCTGGTCCCATGGAGTCAATAGATCCTCTACAGCAAAAAAATGCCTCCTCAAAAATCTATAACGCCGCAACCTAAGGCCTGCTGAACGTCTATGGAGATCCAAACCCTCCGTTTATCACCTAAAATTCCTTAGTTCGGTTAGGAGTTTTTACAATAAAATAATCAAGACGACTAAGGCCTATTACTTCAGAGTTCAACTCACTCAAGCCTCAAATCGTTCCCCAAAACATTTTGAAATTGTCAAACAGCAATCAGCAATAGCACCCAAGCACTTTGATTCAACAGTCAATTCACTCTCATGCAACTATCAGGATATCTTCTTTATGGAAAAATCTAACCTCATCAGTCTTGATCTTGAATCTAAGAGGGCCCTACTCACATCATACTTAGTACTAGCACCAAGGACATGGCCACCTGGAGCTCCTTTTCTCCCCTCAGTGAAACCGACATCTACATAACTCTGCTGAACATTAACCCCTCTATTCATTTCCGCGACCCATTGCCCCCATCTGTCGTCAAAGAAATCAAGGGTGCCCTTATCCCCGTTTGGACAAAGATTGTCAACTCCTCCTTATCTCAAGGCAAGATCCCAGAATATCTAAAAGCAGCTCAGGTCTCACCCATTCTCAAAAAACCTGATGCGGACAGATCTGACCTCAACAACTTTCTTCCCATCTCCAACATCCCTACCCTGGCTAAGCTCCTTGAAAAATGTGTCCAATCGCAACTGTGCTCGCACATTGAGACTTTCAATCTCTTGGGTCAACATCAATCTGGGTTTAGGAGCGGTCATAGTACTGAATCCGTGCTCCTTCACATCATGGACAACATCCTAAAATTGTTAGACCATAACAAATCCCGCCTACTAATCCTCCTTGATCTTTCCTCTGCATGCGACTCGGTTAATCAAGATATCCTCTTAGCCATTCTGGAACAGGATAGGCCTCTCCGGTCGGGTATTCCAATGGTTCGCTTCCTTACTTCACAATAGATCCCTAAGAGTTAAGGTGAACCATATACTATCCCAACCATCTACAGTCTCCATGGGGGTCCCGCAAGGGTCTGAACTCTCTCCCATACTCTTTAGGATCTTCCTGGAACCACAAGCGAGCGCTCTTAAATCCATGAACATTCTTTTTCATATGTATGCGGATGACAAGCAACTTTTCCTGAAAATCAATTCTTCTGAGGACCTCACCTCACTCAACTCCTCCCTGATAATTACCCAAAACTGGCTAACTGAGAACCATCTCCTGTTCAACACCGCTAACACAGAATTCCTTCTCCTATCCCCTCTTAAACACACCCCCAAGATTGCCCTCTGGATGAAGCATTTCTCTACCTTCAACTGCTCCCCTATTATCATCAATTCAGCTAAATCTCTGGGAATCACCCTAGACTCACACCTGAACATGAAGAAAAACATTAGTATGATGTGTAAGGGCGCAAACTATCAAATGAGGCTTCTTAGAAATCTAAAACCATTCCTCCCTCAAGAGGACATCAAGCAGGTGGTTCAAGCGCTTGTCCTGCAGAGACTAGACTATGGTAGCGCGATGTTGTGTGGCCTCCCCAAACATACCCTGGCCCCGCTCAGGACTTCATTGAATGTAGCTGCCAGACTGATCACTGACACAAAAAGAACCGATCACATCTCCCCAGCTCTAAGATCCCTAAAGTGGTTACCCTACGAAGCAAGGATAGAACTAAAGATTGCCTTTCTAACGCACAAAGCCCTCCACTTCAAAACTCCTGGCTCAAAAACTAGAGCTATTGGGGGGGGGGGGCAGACCATCAAGAAGTGCTAATTCTCTATTACTGACACCCCAGACCTTTCGCAAAAAGAGAGCAAGACTCAGAGCCTTCTCTGGCTCTGCACCGAAGATCTGGAACTCGCTCCCTCCTGAAATCCAGAGAATTCCTTACAGAGTTGCTTTCAAACATGAAGTAAAAACACTCTTAATGAACAGGTTCCTGCCATAAATAACCATTAGTCGTCTGTTTTCTTCAACAACTGTATTCTCCAGTATTGTCTACCTTACCGTACCAAGTAATGCTTGTGCACATCCTTGTACATTTTTATTAGTTTATTATGTTATCCTCTTTTACTGCCTTTACAATGTTCCCTGTTTACCTTGTTCTCCTCTTCCATTACTGTGAAGCGCTCTGATACCCTTCGGGGTCTTGTTCGTGCTATACAAAACTTTTTAAATAAATGATTAAATACATAATCTGATAGGTTACAATGTATATTTGATATGGTAACCTCATTGACAATTGGCTGTTTCATTATATTTTAGGGGCAAACTTACTGTACGTGGATATGCTTTGGTTGAGCCCACTATCTATGCTGATCGGTGAAAGCAGTACACCATTTTATGTGAGGTATTGATGTTATGCTTACAGACATTATTACATGCTCTATAACACTACTCACTAACACTAGTGTTTTTCTTTATTACTATACAACATCTATGTTTCTGGTGCTGATGAATACCAGATTTTTCCAAACATTTTCAAATGGATTGAAATGTTGATACTCAATTAATCTGATTGCTTGAATGCCAATTTTTTACAACAAGCAAAACTCTGAATCTGAGTGTTTGCATTTCAATGATAGGATTCCATCTGTGGTACCAAACACCTCTGGGTACCATTTACTGTGTGCATATTGTACTTTCTACACCCATCACGTCATAAAAGCAGAATTTTACACTAATGGGGCCAGTAGGCCTTATTTAACCAGATAACAAGGTCTTTTTGCACTATTAACACTTCCAAAACAAGTATGCTACCACCAATGCTTTTTGTGCTATACTCTAGACAGGGCCGTAAGTCATTGTGGTGATCCAGTATTCCTCCGAATCTGGGCTTTTAGCATGGTATAAGTAACATTTGTGATTAGAGGGGTCAAATGCAAAATCAGGATATGGAGCCAGGCCAAGGATCCCCAGTATTATTTCTTTTACATTGTTTTAAGCAATAGAATTTTCAGAGTACTGACTGATGGCCATGCAAGTTAGTATGAATCACACAAGTTTCTCAGGAGTGTCGTGAAGATAAAATAGGAGGGAACGATTTACTTAGGGGATGAGGCTAAAGACACCCACAGACCTTACGAAGTCAACAGGAAAAGAGAGTGAATAGAAAATTGAGAGACTGAAGACTCCCAGACCAATACAAATGGCAACGAGGGAATCAAATGGGAGTTAAGACAAGGGAATGACTTAGGGCCTGTTTTAGATCTTGGTAGATGGGTTATCCCATCACAACAGTGACGGATATCCCATCCGCCGGAATTTAAATCCCATAGGATATAATGAGATTATATTTTGGCGGACGGGATATCCGTCACCTTTGTGACAGAGTAACCCATCCACCAAGGTCTAAATCGGGTCTTTAACGTGAACTATGGGAGACGATAAGGAAAATTAAATAGAAATTCATACATTGAGAATTTCTAAGTCCTGTGCAGTGAACTAGATGTTCAGCATGGACCATGAAAACCTTGGACTCATTATGGCTCCACTATCATAGTTAATGGACTCAATATAGGGTTTGCAGATAATGAAGTTGTGGACCAAGGTTGGGTTCCCTGGTATAGTACGAAGACTCTGCACAAAGTTTGTGAGTTACATTCACTATTCGGGTTTGTTGCAATTCTGTGGGCTTAAAGTCTAGGCACTCTAGAATCTTTAAGGCACCATTTAAAAAATTAAAAAATAATTTTCGACTTAAATAATTGGATTAGGACAGGGCTGGGATCAGATTGTGTTTGATGGCCTGGACTACATCTAAAGTGTGTGAACGTGCATCTGAGTTCACTGACATTTTGAAAATGTTAAAGTAATTCTGAGGTATTCATTGCCTGGAACCTCAAATGTCCTTCCACTGCATCAAATTGTGCTTGTTTCATAGGAAGAGAAGGGCCAGCCACCAGTTTCTGAAGAGTAGAACACCTGTGTGGTTTAAATACAAAGCTAGTGCTACATTCAAGAACTGAACAATATCTAACACCGCTAATACAACATATGGTAAGGTTAATAAAGGACCATAATCAACATCTCATGAAGAAAAATGTATATTTACTGATCATCACCTTCAAATCTCCACCTTGCATTGCTTGGAGTGCAAAACAAATGTGTGGTGTATAGAGCATAAACCCAGAATTGGGAACAAAAAGATGAAAGAGTGCTACAGAAAAATCCAGCAAAACAAAAATTCACATTAGAAGTGCCCGATTAACGCCACACATGCATCAAAGTTCAGTTACAACACAAAAAAACTCTATATCATAAAGAATCTTAATTCCCGAAACTAAAAGGCAAAAAAGGTTATTTTTAGAACTTGTTAAAAATCAACAAAAGAGCTTGTTAAAACTCTTGGGGGCATATTATCAAGAACGGCGTTAAAAATGATCGCCGATTTAGTGGCAGAAAACGGCCGCTAAAGCGACGATAATGGGCTTGATAGTATGCCTTTGAGAATTCCAATAGAAGTCCATGTTCTGGTGTCAACATGGGCTTCTATTGGAATTCTCCAATAAACCGCTAAACCGGCGATAATTTTAACGCCGTCGTTGATAATATGCCCCCAAGCCACTACAAGGTCACCAACTGTGAGTTCGGAGTAAAAGCCAGCAGTCCACCTCCAATACTCGAAATGAGGACCAGTGAGCCTAATATTGACAAATCCAAGAATAGGCACAGACATTCACAATACTCAATCTATGAAGAGGAAGAAGAGTGCATTTGCGTGAGGAGCACAGCTGCAGACAGCTGTTCATTATATAACTCTATGAGGTCATCTTATTCTAGAGTACAAAATGTGTTTATAATCAAAAAAGACCTTTCTATATAAGAGGTACTTTGTCAAAATTCGCCAATACTGCATATAATAGGTTTTCTTACAGTTGAAAACATCTGGACTTGGGAGCAAAATTATAGAGTTAGGAGAGCACAAATGGTATTCAGATGTGTGGCAAGTGTATTTTTTTTTCATGAAAAGAAGTAAATATTTTCACACTCCTGACCAGCTTGTAGGCGCATATTTGCATTTGTGGCAGCAAATTATTGTTAAACCCCGATATTAAGTTGAAAAGAGAAGGTTAGGGAGCGTAAGTTTGTTTCATGGGGCACACAGGGAAATTTACCAAATGATGCTTCTTAAGCCTTTGTGTCCCTTGAGAGTAAGTCACTTTTAAGTGGATTTGTAAAAGCCCTGTCGCTTATTACGGCAATGTTAATATTGTAACTATTTCATAAATCGGAAAAACGTGTGCTTGAAAATTTGTCCAGTTCTGTTAGATTGGAGAAAGTCGGTTTGCCAAAGGTACTAATGCGACGAATTTTAGATCCTACAATCGATTCTTTTCAAATCCATTAACGTGTAAGTCTCATAATGGAAAAACGCGTGTTCGGGAGCTCGAGTCACTTTTAATATGGGAAAAAGTGACGTAGAGGCAGCGCTTGTAAATAAGCCCCTATGTGTTGGTGTGGATTTTCTGATCGGGGCTGGCGGATTTCTTGTACAGAAAGCAATTTTGGCAGGGATGCAGCTCTGTTGTGTATAGAAAAAGCAACCTTCCCTCAAGCCCCCATAAACACTGTACTGTAAACAAACAAATGCAATCTAGTTAAAGAAAATCATTAAAATACGACACAGACCGACAATTTTGTTGTTTTTCGACACCATATGTTATGTAGGGGCATATTATCAAGAAACAGCGTTAAAATTATCGCCACTTTAGCGGTAGAAAACTGCTGCTAAAGCGGCGATAATGGGCTTGACAATATGCCCTTGAGAATTCCCATAGAAGCCCATGTTCTGGTGTCAGCATGGGCTTCTATTGGAATTCTCTGCGGCATGTTAGCAAGCCCATTATCGCCGCTTTAGCGGAAATTTTCTCTCTCTAAAGCGGCGATAATTTTAACGCCGTGCTTGATAATATGCCCCTTAGATTTTTAAACTTTTGATACCTTTTAGGTATTTAGATTGTTTGTAATTTAGATCAATTCTGTTCATTTTTTTTCCACTATTATATAACAATCCGAAAGGTAGAGGGTTATTAAAAAAACATGAAAGAAAACACACACACGCTAAACATAGCATAATTTAGAAAGAAACTCAAAAAGACAATAAAGTATCCATACTTAACAAGTTTTATTATTATTATTTTTTTGGCGTTTACATATAGCGCAAACTCAACCCGAAGGTAGCAGAGCACTTTACATGAGCACTCGTTCCATTACAGACAAAACACATTACATTTTTTAGGCACTGGGATATGAAGGGGCTTATTTACAAGCCCCTTGCGCCACTTTTCCCATGTTAAAAGTAACGCAAAAGTGGCGCAAGGGGCTTGTAAATCTGCCCGTAAATGATTTGCCCTGAATCAAAAGATGCTAGAGCCTTCCCAGTTTCAAAGTCGGCTGCTCTAACTGTTAAGCTACGTGCGGGATTTTAGATATATTCTGATAGACAGTGAAAATACGAAGATACTTTCTTTGAATCACTGTTTTAATACCTTGATCGGGAAGAGGGTCAGAGATTAGAGGCTGGATGCAAACTTTCCTTGTTCCCCTTATCCAGTTTACCCCTTTTACTAACCGATGCATAGAGCACACGCACAGTTCCTGGCAAATCTAAAGTACCTTTCTAAATCTGTGGATGGAGGTAATGCAGTATGAAATGCAGCGGCGTAGCAGGCACTGGAAGAGTAGGAGGAGGTCTATGATGTGTTGCAGTGTTTGGGGCAATGCACACACCACATGGTAGTCTCAGGAGATGGACCAGTAGTTCCTTCAGTTTCCTCCTCATCTTTTGATGGTGGATCAATGGGCCTTTGCTCGCGGTAGGGTCTGGGCGCAAGCAAAACAGAGATTATCATCACTGTCCTCCTGAGTATGTTCCGTGCAGAAACAGCCTCCCTGCTCGACTCTGCACTGGCATTCCTGTAGTTGATCATACAGTAATTTGGAAACTTGGTTTAATTATGGATCCAAAGATGTGACCAACACCTGTGTGGATGCCATAATCCATGCACACTGCTATAAATGTGCTCGTTTATTTCCCCATGAGATTTGAGACACCACAACTGCTGGCCAAATCCTTAAGGAATATTTGAGCCCACCCAGATACATCCAAATCTTTGAGTTCATCTGCTGGACACACTAAGGGCCCGATCACAAGTTTAGCGGGGTGGGAGCGGGACCACCATGCTGCCGTCCCACTCCTCCCGCACTGCCAAACCCGTGTGCAGTGCGCCCGCCTTATTACAACTTTTACAGTCAGTGGCTGGCGGTTCTTTGATGGTACCACAGCTTTGCCTATGAAATTGGCACCAAAATGGAACTGTCAAAGGCAGTACCTACACAGCATGGACTGGTGCAGTCCATGTTGTGCAGATACTGGTGTGCAGGCACACAGGGGGGCACAACATGTGCGCCCCTGCATGCACCCCCATGGTCCTGATACAACAGAGAGCTCTCTAAGGCCCCCTTTGTTTCCTCTCTGCCACAGTTTTCATGGAGTAGGAACCGCCATGAAAACCGTATAGTAGAGGGAACTCGTAATATGCTTGGCAGAACGGCTGAAGTTCTGCCAAGCACATAGCATCCTCAAGACCACTGCCCCACCACCAGGGATCTCTGATCCCTGGCTGCTGAGGTGGTGCAATGGCGGTCAGATCGCCAAATTTGTAATAGGGTGATTGGACCACCTGTGCGGATTTCATAGGTTTGGAGGTAAAAAAATATTCAGGCCTTCTATAGGATAAATATGTTACATTCATATTCAGAGACAAGGCAGATTATTAATCTAACTTCAGTCCTAGAATGTTTATTTAGTGTTTATGCAAATTAGGTGACTGTGATGTGCACATGCTTACTCCTGCACACTTCTGAGGGAAAACTATGATTGATGGATGATGGAAATTAAGAGGCAGCTTCTGACAGCATTGGTGGAGGCACTAGTGATACCTCACCTATGGGCAGGCAGTCGGGCATTGGGCTGCTGCTTCAGGGGCACCTGTGGGAGTCTCTGTAAACCGGCCCAGGAGACTTACTGTCTTCCCCAGGCCACTGTAATGTGGCGCCACTATCATTGGCACTCCCAACATGCTGTAAATTGAGGCTCGGGAATGGTTTTGCTTTGGCCTTTGGGGCACTCTCACCTCAGCCCCCTGCCTGTATGGACTGATGGGCCAGAAGCAGTGTACCCCACCAGACTATCACGTTCAGATGCACCCTGGGGAAGCAGCAGCTGTAGGCCTTTCTTCACCCCTCTTGTGCCAGGTCTCGCCCTTCTGCCATGGTAAGCTGGAGAGGGGGTAAGAGAAGTGGCCTCCCTAGGGTCCAGGTGTTGTCAACTCAGCCCAAGTGTCTTTTAGGCCTGGTTGGGGGTTAGGGGCTTAAACAATTAGATAAGGCATTATGGTCAGAGCTGACAGGTTCAAGTCATAGCGTCAGCTCAACATCCTGTGATTCTGGGCAAATCACTGATTCTCTCTACCTTAAATAAAAATGAATTTGACCTTGTGTAATGTCACTGGTGTTCATGTAAATTACTCCAATGCTTTTGGGCCGAGTTCCCACTATATAAAACTACAACAAAAAAACGAAAAAACAAAGCCAGATTCTGCAAAGACTGGACAATAATAATTAAAGAGGACGCTTTATATAAATAATATCCCTATTTCTTTTTAACATGTTTTTTCTGCCTTGTTTTGGTTTAACTATCAAAAACAGATCATCATGGCAGCTTTAGAACACATTTTAAAGTGCTTTTGCCTTTCATTTACCATTTAAAGTACAGACTGGTCAGAGAAAAAAAATCCTGCTTTGTGTGATTTTCTTCCGTTTTTGTACCTCCAGGACATTAAAATAACATCAAGATGGCAACCCTAGCCAGATCAAGTGTTGTGGCCCCTAGGCTATTTTAATTCTCCTCGCCTGCCCAGCCGAAATGCAGTGTTTCTAGTTATACCAATGTCCCTGGCTATAGAAGCTTTAAAATATTTAATTTACCAAACATTTCTCAAAAACATGAGTCCAGCGAGGCTAAGCAGATGGTGATCGAAAAGGACGATTCGGGAATGTGGGCCACTTTTTTGGGAGTGCCGGGCCAAATTGTGCTCCCAATCCTGACCTAGTTTGTATGCATTGATGAGTCGATGCACTGAATGCATCTGTTTGAAGAATAGAGCCTAAGGTACCAGGTTTATCTCAACTGAGGGGTCTGACCTAGAAAACTGTAAAGATGGATGAATTTAATGGGCTGGTCGGTTCGACTTTACTAATGTGTGGACGTTCTACCCTTTTAGTAATGGGTCTGCCCATCCATCCATTGCCACTGAAGGCACTTCATGTGCTGAACTGACTTACAAGCCCAGAGTTTGTCAATAAACACTGAGGGCCCTATTCACAGAACTAACTTAAGACAAAATCCTAAACTTACTACTTTTGGTATTCACAGAAGTTAGGATTTTGTCTTAAGTTTGTCTTAAGACAAACTTAAGACAGACTTAAGACAAACTTAAGACAGACTTACGACAGACTTAAGACAGATTTAAGTTAGGATTTTGTCTTAAGTTTGTGTTAAGACAAACTTAAGACAGACTTAAGACAGACTTAAGACAAACTTAAGACAGACTTAAGACAGACTTAAGACAGACTTAAGTTGGGATTTTGTCTTAAGTTTGTCTTAAGTTTGTCTTACGTCTGTCTTAAGTCTGTCTTAAGTCTGTCCTAAGTTTGTCTTAAGTTTGTCATAAGTTTGTCTTAAGTCTGTCTTAAGTCTGTCTTAAGTCTGTCTTAAGTTTGTCTTACGACAAACTTAAGACAAAATTCTAACTTCTGAGAATACCAAAAGTAGTAAGTTTATGATTTTGTCTTAAGTTAGTTCTGTGAATCGGCCCCTGTGATTCTCTCACTACCTTTTCATTTTCCCTAAACAATAAATAGAATATGAAAATTTGCACCCAAATCTGGGCGTATGGACATAAGTGAATTCTGTTTGGTCTTACTTCCAGGGGTTCACTCACTCTTAGCCGGTCTGTGCACCAGACATCATAATACGAAAGCAAAACAGTCCTGCTTCGTTGGCAACACTGTCATGCACTTCACAACCCAATCCTTTCTTATCTCGTTTCTTTGCGTACATACAAGTGCACAAGGATTTTAAAAGGCAAGGCGAGTTTTGCAATATTACCAATCCTTTATACATTTCCTAGTTTCCCACCGCCTGTCCCACAGTGTAGTTTCTCCCCACTTTTGGCGCTGAAGTCGGTCTTAAGAGGTCCATCACTTGTGTAGTTTTTGCTCACAGATTGCTCAACATTCAGGGCGGAAGGTGTGACAAATTTAAATTACACTTACGTACAAAATGTGTGCACACAGGGGGCATGGTGAGAGTGTAATATTAAAAGCATCACAAAAGTCCAGCTTTTCATTCAAAAGTCCACCAGCAAACACCTTTGTGGCCTGTCCATATTTTTTTTTTAAGTATGTGAACGTCGAGAGAAAAATAAAAAATAAACTTTGCAACCTCGGCTATAATGCCTCTATTTATCCTCTTTTTATCCTCTTTTATGCATCGTGTCCCACTGCTCATTGTGCTATACTAAAGTTCTCTCTTTATCTGCAAGGTCTCCTTTGACACTCTCAGCTCCTCTCGAAATACACGTTTTTCTGTCACTTACATTATCATGAAATCATGTGCAAGATCGCCACCCCACCAGTGACTATTAATGTAATGCTACTAAGCCACGCACTTTGTAGGTAAGTGGGGGTGTTTAATTTAAACGCCCCCACTCACATACCAACTGCGTGGCTTAGTAGCAATAATGCACGAGAATTTGACTCCTTGCGTTCAGTCCACTTCTCGTCCCCTGCTCTCACAGCAGTCTGCAACCTTCATACACTATACTGTCAGTCTCGCCCAGGTACCCTGTCGAGCATTTATTGGTAAATAACTATCTGTCACAAAACAGCATCAATTTCCGATTAACTGCACATTTTGTTCTTATCGCATGGTACTTTTAAGATTATTACTGGAAAGCTAACGACATGTCCGAGTATTATAATTTCTTTTTAAAGGGCATAAGAATGACCTAAGTAATGAAAATGAAAAATATCTGGGCATGTGTAGACGTTTTAGTAAAATGCCATGTCAAAACACTTAAAGGGGGTTTCTGGAGTTTGTAAGATGTTGCAAGGGTCCTAGTTAGAGTGTACACATGGTATAAACTTGAAGGGCCTCGTTATGAGTGGCCCTCAGCAGTATCCCCGGGGAGATACCACAAAAAGCCATTCTCAGTGGCCCAGTGTTTCCAAGTCCAGACTTACCGGTTCTCCAAATGATCTGCTTGGTAATTCCAGGCCTGAAAACACCAGAGCAGATGGGACAACAGCATTTGCAGCGCCCAGTCCTTGCTCACCCTCCTTCTCTACAACAGCTGGAGCTGCACGCACCACCCCATGGCCCACAGCACCGCCAAGGCCACACAGAGGCACCCACTCCCTATTGGTTGAATTCTCTCCACTGTGATTTATTAATTGATCAAAGTAGGTAATAAATTACAGCAGAAATGTGACCGGTCATGGGTCAAAAAATAGGAATATCTGTGTAAAGCATCTAGTAGAACAGGGTTCACAGGTTATACCTTATTCCAGGCTCATTATCCCGTAGCGGCAGTGTTGCTTACCAATGGAATCAGAGTTTACACCCCTCCAGTGTTGCCAGGTGAAAAAACATATTACTTGTAGTGCGCCCCGAAGTAGGGTTAATGAGACATTGCCATAAAAGCCCAAAGTCTAGGTATAGCTCTTAGAAGATAATTGATGCATACTAGGTGTGCCCCACAGAGCTCCAAAAATCAGTTTAATTGTTGGCACTTCGGAATTATATTGTACATCTGATATATTTACTATGTATTTCTTTGCCAATTATTTGATAACATCTGTAAAAAAAAACATTTAACAAAATAAAGTTCCACTTAGATTCATTTAGCATTTCTTTGCTGTGGCTATCCCCATCATCTGTAATGATTCTGGCCTTGATTAACCTTTAGAGACATATCTGCTGCATATTGTGGTTGATAACTCGTTGGAGTAAATGAATGTGAACCAATGTAGAAGTAGAAAAACAAGTTTATCTACTTCTACATTGATTGTGAATCAATGTGTTTTTTTATTGTCTCTCGGTAAGAAGGATTGTGCCATCTACCAGTGAGGGATTTCACTTGTGGTCATGTAAGCAGAAGTTTGCAAAAAATGTCAAAGAGAATCTCCTGTAAAGCTCAGGAATCCTGTAGAGACCACTTCATTGTCATACAGTAGCTTTTGTGTGGCATAACCATTGAGAGGGTATGGACTGCCTGGTGGTGTGTTTGGTCCTCAGTGCACCCTGAGTGCTTATGATTTCTTTTGTGCCCTGGGTGAATTCACATGATTGGTTGGTTTTCCTATCAAACCCTAATTTGATTGTTGCATGTTGCGGTGTGTGAGAGAGGTAGCCAGTCTCCTTCTTTCTGTAGACATGAAAGGAAGCCTGTCCCAAGGTAGTAGGTTCCAATCCACTTTGTGATCCTTTCTTTGAGAGGAGCTGTTGGACCTGTCAGCCTTAGCATGGTCTACCCCCAAACTTTTTGCACTCTTCTTACATTTTTGTCTGATCTCGCTTTTGCTGGCTTTAGGACTCTGTGCACTCTACCACTGTTAACCAGTGCTAAAGGGATTGTGTTCCCTCCTTAAAACAGGATAGGATTAGTTATACCCAATTGGCATATTTAGTTTACGTATAAGCCCCTAGAATAGTAGCACTACATGTACTTTGGGCCAGTAAATTAAAAGCTACTAGTGGGTCTCCAATACTGACGGTGGCACCCACTTAAGTAGCCCTTTGAACATGTCTTAGGCCTGCCATTGCAGCCCAGGTGTGTGAAGCTTCAAACTGTCATTTTGACCTGGCAAAGTAAATCTTTTGCTAGGCTCAAACCTTTCTTTCTAAAATATATGTCACTCCTAGTGTAGGCCCTCAACAGTCCAGAGGGCAGGGTGCCTTGTTTTTAAAAAGTAGGACATGCACTTTTAAGTTCTACATGTCCTGGTAATGAAAAACTCTTAAATACGTTTTTCGCTATTGCATACCTTTCTCCCCCATAAGATAACGTTGGCGTTGCTGTATTACATTTTATAAGAGTAAATTCCAAATGGGAAGAGATAAACAGTTCATGTTTGGTATCTCTGGAATCACAATGGTAAGTCTTAACTTATGATGAAGGTGGATTTTAAATTGAAGTTCTGAAAATGCAATTTTTAGAAAGTTGCAAAAAGAGACATTGATGGACGGAATGCTGAACAATGTCAAACATTCACCCCCAAAACAGAGATCTGGTACTAAATACATCGATTTTCTGCTCACTATGCCATTCCAGTTTGGACCCAGCAATATGCAAATCAATCTTGACCCTGCTTCTCGGGAAACAGCCCAGCCCGAACTGCCTGGCCAGGTCCTCCCTAGTCTGGAAACAAGCATCAAGGGACTGGTTTTGGGATATCATCCCTCATCAGCAAGACTAGCTTGACTCCAGTGGCATTGAGAGCACGAGACTCACATCTGGGCATACCTGTCCCAGGCTAGCTTGATTCCAGTTGCATTGTGAGCATAGGACCCACATCTGGGCATAGCCGTCCCACTCACGGTGATAAATGAAAAAAGACCAATTGATGGACGGAATGCTGAACAATGTCAAACATTCACCCCAGTACAGAGATCTGGGCCTAAATCCATCGTTTATAGGCTCACCATGCCAATCCAGTTTGTACCCAGCCGTTTGCCAATAAGTCTTAACCCTGCTCCCCCGGAAACAGTCCAGCCCAAACTGCCTGGCTAAGTCCTCCCTGGACCAGAAACAAGCATCCTGGGACCGGTTTTGGGATATCATCCCTCATCAGCCAGACTAGCTTGACTCCAGTGGCATTGAGAGCACGAGACTCACATCTGGGCATACCTGTCCCACTCAGGTTGACAAATGTGAAAAGAACAATTGATGAATGGAAGGCTGACTGAAAACAAGCATCCTAGGACCAGTTTTGGGGTATCACCTTCATCAGCCAGGCTAGCTTGACTCCAGTGGTATGGTGAGCAAACATTAACCATCAGTACAGAGATCTGGACCTAAATCCATCATTTGTTTTATCTCTTTGCCATTCCAGTTTGGATTCAGCCTTATGCAAATCAGTCTTGACCCTTGGAAGTTGTCTTAAGGTTCTTTTCCAGCCTCTGTGGATCAAGAAAAAACTCTTCTTTGCTGCGTTGGTGCAACCCCAAGCAGAACCAAAGTATCTCCACTAATGTGTGGATTAGACCCATCACAAAGTCTAGCTTCGCCGCTGCAGCCTGTGTTGTCTTTAGAACTGCCGCATATCTCATCGATTGCAGCCTCAACAATGATGCCAGACTCCACATCGCAGTCTCGTAGTATCTTGTGACCAACGAATCACCCTGACTGCACAATGCATCCTAAATCCGAACTTCCCGTAGCAAGTCCTAATCAACAGGATTCTCGACGTTGATGAAACAGAACCTAGCAGCGCAGGCTCGCTGCGTCTTGGAAATGATTCATTGCTTTGGCTGTGCGACGCATCTTCAACAAGGATCCATGCAATGCTCCACAAACCCAGATTTAAGGTGTTTTGTGTTCAGCTGGCCTAATTAGGAACCTGGAGCCGGCCTGCGCTCCATCGCAGTCGGCCTGAATCTGTGACTTTGTCTCAGCCTGGTACGACCAAATAGCCACAGTTGGTGCTTTACACCTGTCGTTTTGGTCTTGTTTTATTTATTAAAAATCACTCTATGTTTCCAATACTGTAGGTGCGTTTTCACTGTGTTACCATTTGAAGTGTTACACAAATACTTTACACATTGTTTCTAAGTTAAACCTGACTGCTCTGTGCCAAGCTACTGGAGGGTTGAGCACAGTTTAATTTAGGGTTTGCTGGTGACTTCGACCTGAGAAGAATTGTGATTGCTGCTTGAGAAGGGGTTCACCTCTCTCAACCAGCTACCCATTTTCTTACAGGAGCTATCAAATCATATTTTTTGTGTCAGAGACACTTTGAAAGCTATCCACATTGCCACTCTCTTTTTGCCAATCAATGACTTCATGAAGGTAAAATTCTTGGGGGAAAGGGAGAAGCCAGAAAATTAAAATACCCCCCACGTCAAGCCAAAACTCTTATGGTACCAAGCCAATGAAGTGAGTCACTAAACCCCCTCTCCCCCCACCTCCAGAGGACCTCTCTTGTCTGTTCCATCCAGGCATCTATCAATTCATCCTTTCATCCTTCGATCCATCTAATATCCACTATTTCACCTTTACATTCTGTCATCCATTCATCCTTTCATCTATCATTCATTCTTCCACCATTCCATCCAGCCACCCATCCCTATACAAACCTATCCATCCATCTCCAGACCTATCCATCAAACCTATCCATCCATCATCCATCCATCCATCCATCCATCCATCCATCCATCCATCCATCCATCCATCCATCCATCCATCCATCCATCCATCCATCCATCCATCCATCCACCATTTCACTTGTCCATCCACCCTTTCAGTTATTCATCCATCCATCCATTCACCCTTTCACTCCATCCACCTATCCATCTACGCTTTCACTCCATCCACTCATCATCACTTTCACTAATCCATCCTTGCACTCTTCCTTTCACTCAACTCACCCTTACTTTTACTCTTTATTCATCCATACATCCACCCTTTCACTCATCTGTCCATCCATTCATCCTTTATTTCCCTCACCAAACCTTTTTTTACTCATTCATCCATCCACCTCTCTTTCACTTATCCATCCATCCACCCTTTCATCCATCTATCTATACACCCTCTTTCACTCATCCATCCATTCTTTCACTCATCTATCCTTCCTTTCACTCATCCATCCATCTTTTCACTCATCCATCCATCCGAGGAGTAGCCCCACTTGGCCCCCTTAGTTAGTCTACTGCTGGTGATAGGCCTCATAGAGCAGACCCCTCTTAGATCAGACAAATTTAACTGCTTAATCATTCCTCTCCCCCGCTAGTGCTACCAGCTTCATGCACCCGCAGGTAGCCCAAGATTGGGCCCCAAAAATGTTTGGGCCGAGCAAAAGGCAGGACCAGTTCAGTATAGAGATCCAGCTGTTTGTTACAATAGTGGTCTCCTACAATGCTGCTACGTACAATACAGAAATAAAATTGGATGTGCTAGAGGCAGAAAGAGCTTATCCCAAGTGTGAGTAGGTGCGGCTCCTGCGGGACGACCAGGACAACCGCTCTTGCCACCCACTCAACCTGTAAAATAAAAAGACAATCGAGGGAAGTATGTGGCCGACTCCCCAAAAAGTCAGTGAGGGATGTTAATTGTTGATTATGATATTAATCACCCCAGGTGACAAGGCCCCATTCATTGGGTTGGGCAATTGCTTCCAGCTCATGTGTGACAGGGAGGAGCGAGTGATGGTGGAGCAGGTGAAAATTCAACTACTGCTAGCCCATGTGTCTGGTCAATTTGGATAAGGCTCATGCAGTTCAGGTCACCATCTCCATTGTAAATGAAACGTGGGGATCCTGAGCAAGGAGCATTGATACCAGTGTTAATAGATGGGCTATGTGGGGTTCTTACGTTACCGCGTTCGGGTTCTTTGCACGGAACCTGGAATGAAGGTTCCGTGCAGGGAATGTGGAGCGGTCAGGGTTGGCAGTTGCTGCCGGGGAATCCGAGTGTCTGGACCGCATTAAAGAAGCTCTTCTACACTTACCTGTTCCGTCCTTTTCGTCTTCTTTTCATTGGCGACGGGCTGGTCCAGCTCTCAGTTCCCCTCCATTTGTCCGGTGATGTGGTTTTCCTGCCTGCACTCCTGGGTGACGAAGAATCGTCGAAGTTGAGTCTGGTCAAGCTTGGATGATCGCTGGACTTGGAATGCCTCCTGTTTTTCTCCAATCTCATCTTCGCCGGTGAGATTATTTTGTTTTTTTTTCTTTGCCTCTTCTGTTCCTCGGCGCGTAGATCGGCGCGCGGCGTATGTCTGAGCGTCACGTTCTGACGTCCTTCGTCTCCTTGCGTACTGTTGCCTTGGCAACCTGGAGTTACGAGGCATGCGCTTTGATTAGAAGCAGCGCGTCTTGCCCTTCGTCTCCTTGTGTACTGTTGCCTTGGTAATCTGGAGTTATGTGTCATGCGCTTTGATTTGAAGCAGCGCGTGTAGCCCAGCTACTCGAAGTGTTTTGATGGCACACGGGTCAATTTGAAAGCTTCAGAATTTTAAGCTTTGTGCTATGTACATGAAAGCACCTTCCTTGAAATATGAAATTTACAGTTATGTGCACATGTAGTTTTTTTTTTCCCTAAGCAGAAGAGTGCATTTCTTTGGAGGTTTCATTGAAAGTACCGGTTTTTTAGTGACATTTGCAGTATTGTGTTAATCTTTGTGGCAGCAACTCACCCACGCAAGATTGATTATGGATAACATTGCTGCTCCACCCCCATTTTTACAGCTACCTGGCCCTCCTCCTATGCTATGGCCACAATGGAAGGCCACTTTTGAGGCCTATTTAGAAGCAATTGATGGTGACACCTTCACGTCCAAGAAAAAGAAGGCTTTATTAATGTACAATGTTGGTGCTGAGGCAAGGTCAATCCTTCAAACTTTACCTCTGGAGTCAGTGTGGGTGTGCACCAGCCGTGGTGAAGACGGGGATGCACTAGTTGCTGATGATTATGCTTCCTTGGTAAAAACTCTCGATAAAAGGTTCAATCCCAAGCGCAATGTAGTCTTGGAACGACACAAGTTTTTACAACGTGCACAGATGCCTGGTGAATCCATTGATGACTTTGTTGCGGCTCTCAGAATTTTAGCTCTTAAATGTAATTACAGAGAATTTCGGGATGAAATAATTCGCGATCAGCTAATTGAGCGTACCTGTGACAAGAAAGTGCAACAAAAGCTTCTGTCTTCTGATGATCCTGACCTTGAGACTGCCCTTATCTTAGCAAAGAGTGTTGAACATTCTCAACTCTGCATGAAAGAATTAAATACTCCTGTGTCTTCATCCGAAACGACTTCTGCATCTGAGGTCAAGCTGGTCACCACAAAAGCTTCACCCAAATCGACCAAGAGTATCAATGCTTCCCGGACACCACCCTCGTCTAATCTTCCGAAAACAAGACTTGAACAACATCCTGCGTGTTATCGCTGCGGTAGCACCTCTCATCTGGGAAATTTCAAATTTTGTTATGCCATAAATCAAACTTGTTTCAAGTGCGGCAAGAAAGGACACTTAGCACGGATGTGCAAGGCAACTGTACCACAGAGGGTACCTCCTCGTACTGTGAGGGCCATAGAAGAGGACTGTGTGTATGAGGATGACGAGCGCTATGAATTATTAATGTTATCTTCATCTTCGACACATGAAGAAGGGGTTGTAGAAATAGCTTCCATCAGTGAGGGTCAAAGAAGGAAAAGTCCTGTGTGCATCATAAATGTGAATGGGAATGGCATGAAGTTTCTTGCTGATTCCGGTTCCCCTTTTACTCTAGTTAATGTCAAGGATTTTAAAACTCTGGGCAATGTTTCACTAGTTCACTCTAACATTAGAATTTTTGCGTATGGTGGTAAAAGAGTGAAAGTAGTTGGCAAATTCAAGGGAAAGTTAGAATTCAAGGATGAGTGTATCTTCTGTACTATATTTATAGTGGAGGAAGGTGCGAACTTGTTAGGATGGCATGAACAAGGCGAACTTGGGATTATTCTTGATCCTAACCATGTTGACATGGTGTTATCTAAACGGGAGGCTAGACAGTACTATGCTAGTCTTCCAGAGGTTCCTTCAATACATACTATCACGTCTGATGTGTGCGTTATGAAGGATTGGATTAAAAGTTATCCTGAGGTATTTAGTGGTAAGTTGGGCAAACTCAAGGGATTTCAACACCGCATAGTTCTCAAGGATGGTGCTGTTGCTGTGGCGCACAAGGTACGGAAGGTACCACTCAGTATGCGTGGGGAATTGAGGCTTGAGTTAGAACGGTTATGCGCACTGGGTGTGATCGAGGCTATTGAAGGGTCTGAGTGGTTGTCACCCATTGTTTTAGCGCGCAAGGCCGATAAGTCTCTCAGGATGTGTGTGGACTTGCGCGATCTTAATGCGTGCATCTGGGTCGATCGACAACCTCTACCCAACATCAATGAGATGTTGTCGACCTTGGAGGGTGCCAGGTATTTTACTTCTCTTGACATATCCTCCGCATACCATCAAGTCGAATTGTGCAAGGACTCCAGACATCTTACGTCATTCGTGACTCCTGATGGAGCTTTCCGTTATCTACGCATGCCGTTTGGATTGGCATCGGCTTCTGCAGTGTTCCAACGTCTCATGGGAAACTTATTCAGGAACACTGTGGGTGTGGTGTTTTTCCAGGACGACATTCTTATTCACGGGAAGACCATACAGGAGCACGATGTCCGGGTTAAACATGTGTTGGATATAGTCAAGTCTAGTGGTCTGACATTAAGGAGGGACAAATGCAGATTTCTGCAAGAAGGGGTAGATTACCTTGGTCATCATATCTCCGCTAAGGGGGTGGAACCAAAAATGAAGTTGCTGGATGCCATTAAGGATGCACCTGAACCCATAAACAAAGACCAGTTACGCTCCTTTCTAGGGCTTGTTGAATATTACGCTAAGTTTGTACCCAACTTTTCAGACAGAACTGTGTGTTTGCGTAGTCTTCTTAAGAAGAATGTGAAGTACACTTGGTCTGAGCAATGTGCGTCTGATTTTAGGTCTCTCAAGGAGGCTATTGTACAGGCACAGCCACTCAAACTTTTTGACATCAACGATAAATGCATAGTTACCACTGACGCCAGCAATGTTGGCCTTGGTGCTGTTTTAATGCAGAGGAGATCGGACAATAAGGAAGAAATCATTGCTTTTGCATCCAGAACACTTCGGGGTGCTGAAGGAACTTATTCTACCATCGAAAAGGAGGCATTGGCACTATGGTGGGGTGTACAATATTTTCGTAATTTTCTGTGGGGTAACAATTTTGTTCTCAGAACTGATCATAAGCCTTTGGTAGATCTGTTCACCACCAAAGGAGGTGGCAGAGCTACGCCTCGTATTGCCAAATGGCAATACAGACTGAATGAATTCAATTATTGCCTGGAGTATGTTGCAGGTGTGAAGAACTGTGTGGCTGACTGTTTATCTAGGCTGCCTCTTTCTGCCAGTGTTAGTGAACCTGCCAATGACTTTGTGGAAATGGTGTGTGCAGTCAGCGCTATTGCTGATACGGGAGCTGCTCTATCTGAAGGGGATTGGAAACTGGCCATTTCTAAAGATGCGGAGCTTTCCAGGGTAATCGATTTGGTAATCCAGGGTTGGCCCAACAGTGCTGTTATTCCCGAGGAATTGATCCCCTATTCAAGAATTAGTGACGAGTTGTCTCTGGTTGATGGGATTTTACGCAGGGGTGGGTTACTGGTTGTTCCCTTGTCTTTACGGAAGAAAGTTTTAGACTTAGCTCATGAAGGTCATTTGGGCATTCGAGCAATGAAGCGGAGAGTGAGGGAAGATTTTTGGTGGCCGGGTGTTGACAGGTCCATTGAACATTGTGTCAGGGATTGTGGTGCGTGCGTGTTGAGTGACAAATCTCAGGTAACTTGTCCGTCCTCTGTCAGTCCCGTTGTAGTCAAGGAGGCACCATGGTTTAAATTGGCTTTTGATGTGGCTGGTCCATTCAGCGGTTTAGGGGCTTCTCCCAAATACGTGCTAGTCCTGATTGACTATATGTCCAAGTGGCCGGAGGTCAAATTTGTGGATGGTATTAACTCTAGTGTGGTTATTAAATTTTTGTTGGAGGTTTTTCTTCGGGAGGGATTTCCAGAGGAATTGGAGACTGACAATGGTACACAGTTGGTGTCTACTGAGATGCAAAGTTTTTTGTGCAAGCACGGCATCAAACACACACTTACCTCCCTTTACCACCCACGCAGTAATGGGTTGGTTGAGCGTTTTAATCGTGTTGTCAAGGAACAGCTACAGTTGGCCTCTGTTAATGGTCTGGATTGGAAGGTTGTGATTTCGGATGTGTTGTGGGCAATGAGGACAACTCCACACTGTAGTACGGGTGTGTCTCCATTTTCTTTGTTAAGGGGTAGGGTTGCCGGTTCGAAGCTCAACAAGGATTGGATGTCAAGGAAGGTTGTGGATCCACTGAGGTTGGGTGCGGTGGCGGATGTTAGAGCTGACACTCAAGCCAAGTATGGCTCTAATTGTCCTAAGCAATCTTCTGTGTGTGAAGGGGATTGGGTGAGGATTAAAAAACCTGTTTTTGTTCGTAAGGGTTCTTCTCGTTTTTCTGCTCCTATGAGGGTCAGTAAGGTGAGAGATCATGTAGTTGTCCTGGATAATGGTAAGGTCTGGAATAAGTCTGCGGTTTCTGTGGTACCTAGGTCTAAGGTGGAGTTTGTAAGAGCCAAATTTGGTGTTGGTACTCAGGGTACAATTCCATCTTCCAGCGTCAATGTGCATGGGGGTCGCATTTCGGAGAATAATCTTGCTTCTCAACAAGGCCCTTCGAGAACCAAGTTTCTTCCTGTTAGGTCTAGGTCATCCCCTGTTAAGTTGAGGGATTATATTAGATTTTGACTTTCTGTAGTTGGGGGTTAATGTGTCTATGTGTGGGTAGTTTTTGTTTTTACGGTATGGAGGGTTTGTGTTTTTTTTTGTGAAGGAAGGGGGGTGTGTGGGGTTCTTACGTTACCGCGTTCGGGTTCTTTGCACGGAACCTGGAATGAAGGTTCCGTGCAGGGAATGTGGAGCGGTCAGGGTTGGCAGTTGCTGCCGGGGAATCCGAGTGTCTGGACCGCATTAAAGAAGCTCTTCTACACTTACCTGTTCCGTCCTTTTCGTCTTCTTTTCAGGCTACTTACTTCTCAGCCGCTGGATGTGGAAGATACGGGACAGGGTAGAACCAGTGGCATGCAAAGTGGGCCTGAGCACATAGATGGTTCAACTGTGGCTTCGGGGCATCAAGTGTACCCCAGCGTATCTTAAATCACTTTGCAGCCCAAGGGAGCCTAACAAACGGCACTCAAATCTGATGAAGCAGGCCTTGTGTCAGAGGCAAAGGTATATTAATGATCAGATACAATAGTCATTGGAGTGGCACCATTTGTTGAGACCTATTCTCCCTGCAAGTAACAGGGGAAGAGTTAGTCATCGCATGATTTGCTCGGTCATCTTTGTTAAGGCACGCCCATAATTTTCCCTTATCACAATCCCCATGTCCCTATGCACCCAAATACCCAGGAACTTGACAGCCACTGGCCCATGCCAATAGATATTCCGGGACATACTGCAGAGTGTTGGTGTGAGTGGAAAAAGGACCACTTTTGACCAATTGAATTGAATACCAGACAGCACAGCGAACCTTGTGTATTGACATTTATATTGTTTGCTTGATTACAAGTTGGGAGTACCGGATGGTCTGTCCTTCATTTAAAGTGACTCCCCTTGCTGCCTTGCTCAAATGTCTACAGCAAAGTGGAGGCCTCTGAAAATGTATGTACTCTCTAGTTTGTGAGCCCACTGAGGGTTGTACCCCTCCAAACTTAGAAGTACATTGCGCAACTCATTTAAAGAGGTGAATGGGACCCAGCTCTTTGAAGTGAACCCAAATGTGTCCACTTATAGAAGCAGTGATCTGTCATTTTTCCTTTTGCCTTAAGGAGACCACACCACAGATAGTGTACCCAAAGGAGGGGATACATTACCCCACTTCAAACTTTGCATTTCACTGACATTTGTTTGTGGGACACATGGCCAAGAAACCTCTCATTCATTTCCGAATGCTGAGACTTGTCTTTATACAGCCTCCTATGCCTTCCCAGGGCGGCCGACTAGCTGAGCACGATTCAACGAGCTTATAGAAATAGTGTTAACTTTATTGCTCATTGCAGTTTATAAGGGTGACAGCAAGTATCTGGGGGCATATTATCAAGCCAGGTGATAAAATTATTGCCGCTTCAGCGGCAGAAAACTGCCGCTAAAACGGCGATAATGGGCTTGATAATATGCTCTATGGAACTCCAATTGAAGCCCATGTTAAATGTGAAGGACGTCTAACATGGGCTTCAATTGGAATTCCATAGAGCATATTATCAAGCTCATTATCGCCGTTTTAGCGGCAGTTTTCTGCCGCTAAAGCGACGATAATTTTATCGCCTGGCTTGATAATATGCCCCTTGGTTCATTGGTATTCACTGCTTGTTGGACCCATCCCTTTTTGCAGGGTTCTCCCCAGATTTATTGCCTTCTGTCGCTGAACCCGTTTTTGTTGGCATTAGAATTCTATGCACTTTGCCCACTGCTAACCAGTTCTAAAGTGCTTGTACTCTCTCCCTAAAACATGTTACAATTATCATATACCTGACTAGGACATTTAATTTACTTGTAAGTCCCTAGTAAATAGTGCTAAATGTTTCCTGGGCCTGTAAATTAAAGGCTACTAGTGGGCTTGCAGCCCACATTGTGCCATCCACTAAAGTAGCCTTTCAAAACGTACCTCACGCCTGCCACTGCAGCATGTAGTGCAGTCTTAGACTGTCATTTCAATCTGGTAAAATAAACCTTTTAAAATGCCTAAACCTTCCTTTTAAATGCATATAAGTCATGATCAAGATAGGCCTTATGGGGCCATAGAGCAGGGTGCCTTGTAGTTGAAAAGTAGGACATTTGTTTATAAGCTTTACCTGTACTAGTAGTAAAAAACTCCTAAAGTCCTTTTTTACTACACTAAGTCTTATCTTTCCCATTCACTGACATGGGGTTACCTTATTACATTTACTAAGTGATAACATTTGTAAATCAAATCTTGTTTAACGGTAAGGTTGTATTTTATATCACAATTCAGAAAATGCCACTTTTAGAAAGTAAAAAAAAAACAATTGATGGACAGAATGCAGAATAATGTCATACATTCACCCCAGTACAGAGATCTGGGCCTAAATCCATCGTTTTTTTGCTCACCATGCCATTCCAGTTTTAACCCAGCCATATGCAAATCAGCTTTGACCCTGTGCCTTATGGGAACAGTCCAGCCCCAACTGCCACGCCAGGTCCTCCTTGGACTGGAAACAAGCATCCTAGGACCGGTTTCGGGGTTTCACCCCTCTTCAGCCAGGATAGCTTGATTCCAGTGGCATGGAGAGCATGGGACCCACGTCTGGGCATATCCTTCCCACTCGGGGTGACAAATGCAAAAACAACAATTGATGGACAGAATGCAGAACAATGTCATAAATTCCCCCCAGTACAGAGATCTGGGCCTAAATCCATCACGTTTTTTCTCACCGTGCCATTCCAGTTTGAACCCAACCATATGCAAATCAGTCTTGACCCTGTGCCTCATGGGAACAGTCCAGCCCGACCTGCCAAGCCAGGTTATCCCTGGACTGGAAACAAGCCTCCTAGGACCGGTTTCGGGGTTTCACCCCTCTTCAGCCAGGATAGCTTAGAAAGTTGGCATTTTTTTCCTAACCAATTGGTGCCTGCTGCCAGTCTCCTGGGTCACTTGACTGTGAATAGCTCTGCTGTTGGGCTTTGTGTATTTCTCCCATACAGTGAGGTGAAAAGCAACTAGAGGTTGGCAGGATGGCTGGGGCAGGGCTGTTCACTGGCCCTCTCACACTTCAAAGGGTTTGACTCCAACACACACAAAGGAACCTGGTAGTACTCTTTTGATACCCCGACCTCTTGAAGCCTTGGCAGCGGAAGGGAAAAACTTTTCAGACCCAAATATGGTTGTATCATAGGAAATTCCCCCACTTCAAAGGCTGGCGCGAGGTATACATTTTGGGACCTCAGAATACCTGTTCAATAAACGTCTGAACCTGTAGACATTACAGAAGAAGGACTGCCTTGTCCCCCAGACGGCTGCCCTGCTACTTGAGGCCTGCTATGCCCCCTAGAGGACTGCCCTACTACTACTAGAGGAGTGCCCTCTTGCTTGAGGACTGCCTTCTTCCAAAGAGGGCTGCCTTGCTGTTTGAGGACTGCCTTGCTATGTGAGAAGGAATACTTGACCTGCTCTCTTCATCCCATGCTGACCTGAGTGACTTCAATGGTCAGTTGGCTGACTTTCTGTTCTGAGCTACAGGGACACAACAATCTCCAGAGGCCTCCCTTCAACAGCCCAACTGACCTGCTGCACCGGAACAGCTTAAGCCCTCTGCTGGAGTGTATTACTGACCCCCAAGAGGTGCCTCCTCACGTCCTGGACCCTTGCTGGCATCAGATAGTCCTCCTCCTACCTTAACTGAAGATTCCATGAACTCCAGCGCAAAGTGACGGGAAGTCCTGCAAAGCCTCACCACACAGCTGAAAGCTTCTTCAGAACCGGGACACAGCAAAGCAAAGCACCACAAAGTCTCGAAGCACAGCGGCAAGCTTTATGTTTCCCAGCAACAAGTGAACAATCAAAGTCTTGCTGCACAGCTGAAAGCCTCACTGGAATCAACGCAGAGAGATGTGAAGTCTTGCAAAACAATGCCACTCCGATCTCGCACCAGGCGCTTAACAACAACTCTCAGTAGGCCTTTTTTGGCCTGTGCCCAGTCTGAGCTCCATTGTGGTCAGGCGAAGCATGTGACTTGGTCCTGGTCCAGAATGACCGGATGCACATAATTGGCACTTTGTGCTATAAGGTCTTGTCCTTACCTAAAACTTTTAAATGCAATATCACAAGTTCTTCTGATTGGAGTTTTGTCATTCTATTATCATTATATTCATTCAATTATTTTCTATGTTTCTAAATTGGTTTGGGTTTTTCTTGTGTTGTGTTCTCTCTTAATAACAGTTTCTGTGCTACGTACATACTTCACAAAGTACCTCTAAGTTAAGCCTGACTGCTTTTGTGTCAAGCTACCAGAGGGTTGAGCACCGATTTAGGGGCATATCAGCAAGGCGAGGCGATAGAATTATCGTCGCTTTTGCACTAATTAGCCTAATTCGCCTAATTAGCAAGGTCACGCTAACGCGTGAAACCTTGGTTTAGCGCACTAATTCCTAACGCCCAGCTTTGCATCTCTAATGAGATGCAAAGTGGCCGTTCCTGACCTGACGTGACAGGAGAAATGACGCTAAACGACATTTCTCCTATCATCAAGCCCCACGCTATGAAGCATAGCGGCAAGAATAGTAGCGATAACCCCTGTTATCTCTACTTTCCTTACGCCTGCTTCAAGACTGACTTAGCCATGATATCCTGTGGAAGGTGGATATCATGGCTAAGTTTGTGGGACCCTATTAACAAGCTAACGCCACATTGCGTGAGATTATCGCTGGGTTTCCAACGATAATCTCACGTTAGGCAGTTAGCACGAGGATTTTTATCGCTTTTGAGATAAGCGTTGCTAATAGCACGCTATCTCAGCTATAAAAATCCATGCTAGCCGGCGTTAATTATCCGAGCGCTAAGTGCGCTTAGCGATAATTATCGCCGGTTGTTGCTGATAAGCCCCTTGGTTGGTTTCTTTTGTATTTCACCCTGACAAGAAATGCAGTTGTTGCTTAAAAAGGGTCTCAACCAGTAACTCAATTTCTTACACTACTCATATGTCTCCCTTCAAAACCCTTGCTTACTATGAAGCCGGTAATAAAGCCACTCTTTTACCCTGTACATGTATGTCCAATAATATCCCCTGCTTAATTGATGCTATGGTTAATGCTCTGCAATGACATTAAAACCAATGCTGGAATCTGGCATCCACAGAAATGCTATTTACACCCTGTCCTTTCCAGGCTCTATTAATGCCTGACTCCTACCTACTGAGCTTAACTTTCGTGAAGGAGTTTCCATCTGAAACTTCCTAGGCAACCCTTGCCAGCAAAGATATACATCTTTAGTAAATTAGATTTATTTATTTCCTGCTGATATATAGTTTGAAAGATTAGGTTATTGATCGTAAAACTTTAGACAGTAAAATATAAAGAAAGGAATAGGTTTCTCCCGCCTGCCATGGCTCAAGCACAGTAAAGCAAACCATGATTTATGCATGTCTTGAGAAAAACACATTAATGACAAAATGCATCATGCAGACTCTTGTGTCCTACCCAATCCTTCTGTGACAAAAACTGAGCATAAACAGAACGCTTTGCTCATCACTTGTCAACCTGTGTTTTTGCTCCTTTCAGAGCTGCTTAAATGTGCCTTCAACTCTCTCTCTGAAGACTGACGCAAGAGCATAAAATCAACCACTAACAGTATAATGGTAGATTGGAATCTCACACAGCGACATGAAGAGCGGCGCCGCCTGCCTTGAAAGCAGAACCCCCTGAGGGCCAGGTGCTTGTGGCAGTGTTTATCA
Source organism: Triturus cristatus (assembly GCF_964204655.1). NCBI lineage: Eukaryota > Metazoa > Chordata > Amphibia > Caudata > Salamandridae > Triturus > Triturus cristatus. The sequence goes on from NC_140592.1 coordinate 113,727,441, forward strand.
CTGGCACTGTGGAGGTAAAACTCACACTGAGAGGAGCCTACCAAGCGGGGCTCATCAAAGAAAGCATGCCTGCCATAAAACACACACCTGTTATCCATCAGTGGAGACATTCGCAGGGAATGGTGGAAAACAGGGGCTCAGAAAGTATACTATGATTATGGATTTATCAACAAGCTCCACAGGTGGTGTCGGATGTGCTCATTAACATAAGAATGTGGACTGTCACCAAATGGAAAATTGGCTGAAGGACACAGGGAGACCTGAAAGGAGGGACTTCAGAATTTGAAATTTGTCAATCAAAAATGAGAGAGAAGGGGGTGATCGAGGGTGACACAGGTGTAAGGAAGGCTGATGTAGAGTTGAAAGAATGCGGGGAAAGGGTTGTTGTGACCAGATGTCTGGAGGGATGATGTGATACAGATGTCTGGATTGGGCCGGCAGGGCTGGACGAGACGTGCAAAAAATTAAGTGGGCAGAGGGATGTGTGACGTAGGAGGTGCAGAATAATGTGTGCAGTGGTGGAAATTGTGTCAACAGTTAGCGACAGTGTGTAGGAAGGGATATTGTGTGTAAGGTTGCACACGGAATGTAAATATGTATCCATTTTGGATAGACGGATAGGGTGCTTGCAAAGATTGGTGCGCTGTCCAGGGCTGGATGCCGTGGTGAGGGCTGCCTGTGGTGTCCACGACTGGACTTTGTAGTGGAAAAAACAACGGTCTGGGGGAGGCACCGAGGTCCTCAGATAGCCAGGGCTACTATTATTTGAGGTATAGCTTTTATCTAGGTTTTAGTAGGGGAAAGGGAGTCCCAGTAGGACCAAAAAAAAATGGTAAGAGTGGACTAGGCACTAAGGGAAAAGCGGTCCACAGTTCCTGCGATGTTTTTTATCGTGGGCTGGAATCCGTAGAGTTAATCAGGGGATCCAGACTGCCCGAGGGGGCCAATTGTTAGAGGATATGCAGGGAGCAGAACCGGGCTGGATTCCGTAGACTCACTAAGGGGGTCCAGACTGCTCGAGGGGGCCAATTGTTAGAGGATATGCAGGGAGCAGAACCGGGCTGGATTCCGTAGACTCACTAAGGGGGTCCAGACTGCCCGAGGGGGCCAATTGTTAGAGGATATGCAGGGAGCAGATTCAGGTTAATTACGGTGCAGGGAGCAAACAGCTACTAGTGCTTGAGTCAACCGGCACGGATAAGTCAGCAGGCTCCCTGCACCGTAATTAACCCAGATCCGCTCCCTGCATACAAAAACATCGCAGGAACTGTGGACCGCTTTTCCATTAGTGTCTAGTAAACTCTTACCGTTTTTTTTACCTTCTAGACTCTCTGGTACTACACCATCTATGACCCAGCGAATCACCACGCTTACATCATCACGCTTCCAGATCCTACCTTCTCACATGTTTTTTCGTCCTGATGATGTTCTCTAAATTGAGAGATCGAAATGCCGTCGACTTTCACAACCGAAACTCTTAATAACTTAATACTTTCGGAGTTTTTTACAGTGTTGTCAATGCGATGTAAATTTTAAGTCAGTAGCACCTATCACTTCACGCACTTTCACCTTCTGTGTGAGCACCAGGACTAGTTCCTAAATAGTGGATGATACTCCGTTTATGATGCTAATACATGTGATGTCATTCATACAACCTTGTGTCCCTTCATACATTGTTTCTCCAGTCCTACTGGGACTCCCTTTCCACTACTAAATAGTAGCCCTGGCTACCTGAGGACCTGAGTGGCCTCCCCCAGACCGTTGTTTTTTCCACAACATATCTCACCCCTGGTCTAACTACTGGGGTACCCTTGTTCTCTACACATACACGACTGGACTTTGTGTGGAGGGCTGAATCAAATATGGTGAGGGTTGTGGAAAGCTGGGAATGTTGTGGCAATCTGGTGGTGGTTTGAAAGCCTGGAGGTGGTGCTAAACTCTCGTTGCTGTAGAGAAGCCTGGACAATTATGGGGGACTGGACAGAGTGGGGAAAGAGGGTTGAATGCTTGGCAGGGAGAACTAGGATACAAATGTAAGAGGGCATGGGCTATATGAACCCTTGTCTCCCCAGTGACGAGCCCAATCCGATTAAAAGCAGCTGACAAGTGACTAGATTATTCAACACTGCTTGTGATGTCTCAAGTGACATCATCAGAGGACTGTGATAGAAAAGTTGGCATCCTGCCTGATGTCTCACTCACGTATTTAAATATTTTTAAGGGCCATCCTTAGACAAGCCAACTTTAAGTTTGTCAAAACAAATTAGGAATGCAGCCGCTACCTCAAAGGGGAAGCAAATATTAATACATCAGAAATTCTCATTTACAATTAATTTCCACTACAAAGCATTTTATCTCGAATTCCAGGAACGTTACAGTGCATATGTAATTTATTTGCATGCATGCAAAAGCAATTATACACATTAAAATAATACTCCTGCCATTTAACTCAATTTGTATTTTAATGGTAAGCCCTGAGCAAAACATGTATTATTCCGTAATGCATCATGGTTTAGACATTTTCCATGCGGCTAGATCATTTCTAGTCCTGGCACGTAGCCAGAAAAACCCACAAGGCGCATGAAAAGCAAACACTTGATCTTCCATGATGTTGTATTAACTTTAAATTCTTCTGCAGGTTTAGAGGTGTGGCTGGTCCATGACGAATGCACACTGAAGAGTGCCACATTTGAAGGCCTCGCCATGACGTTTTAAAGGTGAAGCACGAGTGGCTTGTGATTTGAGTGTACCCACACTTGAAGAACTGATTGTCCAAACACAACAACTTCCTTTGCAGCCACAATTCAACAACCGCTCAGTGACTATCATCGACTTTATTCTCTCATCTCAGACAAAGTGCAGCCTGCAAAGTTTTGGGCAAAATTGCGTTTTGTCAAATTCCAATAAAGTGTCGAAAAATTGCACATTTAAAAATAAAGGACAGGTATTTTGTGACTGCAATCCTAGTTGGTGTGGGATATTTTTGTGAGGTGGTTTCACTGTTTGAAGTTTTGCACGGACGCTTTACATATTGCCTCTGAGTTAAGCCTGATTGCTCTGTGCCAAGCTACCAGGGGGTTCAGCACAGGTTAGTGTGAGGTTTGCTTGTTCGGTGTGATGACAAGACTGTGGTTGCTGCTCAACCAGGGCTCACTCCCTAGTCAACCAGTAACCCCATTAACAAGAATGTGTTTGGATCCTATTAAAATATTTGTTTCCCCCCACACTCTAGAATTTGAAAAAACTCTTCGTTTGTGATTTCCTGTTTATTTATTTTGATATATTTTTACAGTTAATTTACGGGTTTTTAGGTCTCGCCTGGCGTAGGCTGCGCACATGCGCAGTCTCGCTGGCGAGATTTAATGATATGGGGAGTTTTTAGTAAAGGGCATTAAGCCCCACCCCTCTTTTCCATTGGCTGGTGTCACCGTTTATGCTAAACGGCGGCCAGGCATTGGGAAAGAGCTGTTGGTGACGTTTTCGCTCGGCTTTTTCTGCCGTCCCACTTGGACGGCCTCGCCTGCTTTCCTTCTGAAGTAAAAGGTTTCTTATCTTTATGGGGCCAAAGACATGGCCCCATAAACATAAGAAACCATACAGCAGGCGAAGCCACGGCAGAAAAAGCCAAACAAAAACGTCATGGCGAGTGCTTGTTTTTCCTTTGTCGTTTTATTAAGATCCCATACGGTGCAAAACAGGGAGAGGTCTGCTCTCAGCGTTCGATCTTGCCTTGTCCACATGAGGAATTATTGTGCGATTTCTATTTACTCCAAGAAACCTCCAGAAATTAGCCAGTATTCAAAGCCTGAGTTAACATCTTTACCGCTTGAGCTAACATCTTTACAGCTTGAGCAATGGTGAAAAAGAATACTGATTACCACTGTCGCTCTCCGGACCCCTTTCCCGCTGGCTGTGCGATTCTGAAGTCAAGAATCTTAACACTTGTGTCTAGTCACGACCAGAACGCGTACATTAACTTAGTTCCCTGTGTAATCAGAAAATGAACATACCGGCACCGGGGTAGGTAAAGTGCCACGTCCAACTTGTCCCTGTGCATCGCATAGACGCCTGGGCGCTCTTAAAACACACAGGGGGTAGATTTACAAGCCTCTTGCACCACTTTTGCGTCATTTTTCACATGGGAAAAGTAACGCAAAAGTGGCGCAAGGGGCTTGTAAATCTGCCCCTTAAGTGCTTACAATAATGATCTTCGAGGCAGGTATGCCAGTGGAGGCAACGTGTAGCTGCCACTACATGAATAAAATAGGTGAATTCCCCTCACCCTCCTCTCCCCATACATCTGAAGGGGGCACGCGTGGATGGCCCTGGTGGCATATACGCTTCCCAATAAGCATTTCTGGATTAGTAGAAATCATTAATGATCACATAAATTCGGGTTATTGATGGCTCATCTGGGCATTATTATCTTGCCCTGGCCATTAGTACCGTTTCCGGGCCATTATCGGCTTTGCCTCAGCCAGAATGACAGAAAACCTCACTCAATGTAACCGTCCTGCAGTGGGGCAGTGACCCTCACACCCCATCCGCATGCTCATCACACTTCATGTTAATCACACTAGCATCTCCAAGCAGGGCTGCTGCTTGTCACAGATCGCGCTGCCTCCTTTTACACAACTGTTGATTCAACGCAACAGGCATTTTAAAAAATGCGGATGATTAACGGCCACGCTCATACTGCAACCAATTCTGTAATGCAAATTCAATGTGTAAAGCGCTACAAATCCTTCTGATAATGTCCGCTCTGTATTGCATAAATTCATAAATGAAACACAGTAAAAAGGCAGAAGTCTTAAGGAGAAGGGACTTACTTGGAAATAACACGAAGAGAACATTGCACAGCCATGTGCACAAAAGAGTTTTTCACAGTGGGTCAAACAATTGTAAATTAAAAATGGCTCGTCACATACATATAAAAAGAACTTACAAAAAGCACCACAAACTATAAGCGTAGAAGGGAACGGGTGAGCGCACTGTAAAAGTTTCATATAACATTTAATATGGAGTCTTTCAGGTGAGATCTCGCTGCGCTGTTAATTTGCGCGGGGAAATTCTGGCGAAAGAGCCCTGCTACACTCGCCATTAAGAGGCTCTATTAAGGGGCGGAGTACTTTTAACAAAACCCTCTTATTAGATTCAGTCCTGTCGAAGTTTTAATACTGTGGCGATTTTACTATCGAGATTTTAGACCTGTCTGTAAGGATGGAAAACCTCAAGAGTTCCCTTTGCATGTTGAATGAAGTGTCGAGCACAATGTAAAAGCAACGCATCACAGGAATAGTCCTCGAAAAGCCGCGTGGGCGGTGCAGAAATGTAAATAAACAAACACCGGGAGTGAAAACGGGGTGCGTGGGCATCGGTGTTTGCCCATATCGCCACCGGATCAACCTAAAGAGCCAGAGACGAAAACTGCCAGAGAGCCGATAATCAAGCCCTATAAACAGTGGACATAATCGAGAGCAAAAGAGTACGCCCGAATCCCTCACGTGTTCCTCTCAAAAACTCTGTTAACGTTACCACAGCTCGACTGGGCATTTGTGTTCATATCTGAAATACAGATACATATAACCCGTGCTGAATTTAAAATTATTATCAAGGACAGGAGCCAAGGGTTTCCTTAGGACCCCACTCACCCCAGGGGCTTCCCAATAATATGGTTCCCCATGCTTGGTTCGACCTCACGCCTCTCTCTTCCACCAACATCCACTGTCTCTTTATCTTATGTTTGCAGTTTCTCTGGTTTTTCCTCGCTATTTCTCTTTGTCGATGTTTCCCTAGTTTCTTTCCCCCTTTCCGCCTTTTCCCCTTCTTCCCTGGATTAAAGTATGAGGATAAAAAACACCCCGGTCTTGTCCAAAAATATGTGTCCCGGAGTCTGCCGCTTAAAACTACTGGCACAAATAAACAAGCAATAAAAATGCAATAGGTCTCGCCTTTCATTAAGTTAAAGCCATTTGCTTTGCTATACAATACCATTAGCAAAGCAAATGGCTTTAACTTAATCAAAGGCGAGACCGATTGCATTTTCAATGCTTGTTAAATTTTGTTGCATGGTAGAAGAAAATGACATTCCACAGCCTTTCCATTCATACCAGCATGATTTTCACATTGTTCACAGAATCCTCACACTTTGCTGTAAAAGAAAGAAACGCAAACACAGGTCTCCAAGTTAAAGGAATAAGCAGCAACTTGTCAGAGGACTGGACAGACATTTCCTCTGTCTTTGAACGAATGCACAGCAAATGTGACATCAGAACTCAAGCATGGTTATAGGGGTGCCTTCTCAGGGCTCAAGGGGCAGTTTTATGTGGGCTTCCTTCCATCGCTGGGCCCCAGTGCATTGCCCTGGCCTCACCACTGTGACCCTGCCTGACTTAGAGTTGGTACAACACGCATCCCTTGACACTGTGATTCACCTCTGAGCATCCTTTCTTCTGTAAACCCCTTAAAACTCACCTCTTTCTCTCATTGGAAGTTTGATCAGTGCTAGTTTTCAGCACCAGGACAACTTTGGGTAACTATGCACACCATGTCCCTGATTCATATGGGGCAGAGAACTCGACGCATAAAAATACACCTGCCCTTATGCATTTACACCCTTTCTCCAACTGGTGTATACTGGTACATCACATCATGTTTGAGATGCTTTTGCTTCAATTGAAATGTTCTTCGTAATAAATGGCCCCTGCTTCAAGCTAGTTAAATGCCTTTAAAGTTAATGATCTAGTCTAAGAGCGCTGCATCTTATGATCAGCACCACCTGGTGTTTATTTGATTTGAGTGGCTGCAAGTATTGTGATAGATAAAATAGAGTCCAATTCACAAAGGTAAATTTATATGAATGGATTTGCTCACTTGTATATTTACTACTACACCCAGTAGTAACTTAAAACCTTTTTGCAAGGCACCTTTTTCGAATTGAAATTTGCTACTAGATGCAGACTTACCTGTCTGCAGCCCCTTAATACTGGAAGAGGAGACCACTAGAACAGGATGCATGGGTGTTAAGTTACTACTAGTACCCTTTTCACATGTAGGTAAAGGCCTCGGCCATTGGGGAGGAGATCTTCCATACTGCAAAATAAGCCATCAAATTAAATGCTTAAAAAAATAAATCTATCTATCTATCTATCTATCTATCTATCTATCTATCTATCTATCTATCTATCTATCTATCTATCTATCTATCTATCTATCTATCTATCTATCTATCTATCTATCTATCTATCTATCTATCTATCTATCTATCTATCTATCTATCCATCCATCCATCCATGCATCCATGCATCCATGCATCCATCCATCCATCCATCTATCTATCTATCTATCTATCTATCTATCTATCTATCTATCTATCTATCTATCTATCTATCTATCTATCTATCTATCTATCTATCTATCTATCTATCTATCTATCTATCTATCTATCTATCTATCTATCTATCTATCTATCTATCTATCTATCTATCTATCTATCTATCTATCTATCTATCTATCCATCTATATAGATAGATATTTAGATATATTGAAAATGTTAGTTTAAGTGTAACATTTTAAACAAAAAAAGCCACTGAAATACCTCAAACCGTAACCATGCACAGTGTTATGTTATGTTATGTTAATTGAAGTTTGTATAGCGTGTAATCACGTAAGATTAAGATTGATACCAATGTCTCTATGGCCAATCAAGCAGCTGGTTGGCTCCTGTACAGGTTTAATGACAGTTGCGTAAACTTGCCCCCTTCTCTCACCTCCCACTTTACAGATGATCCTGTCTGCCACGATCGTGTCTAGACTGGACTATGGCAATGCCCTATACATCGGCCTCCCTGAGAAACTCATCAGCAAGCTACAGGTGACCTTCAATGACGCAGCTAGGCTGATTTTCAGGGTCCCTAGGAGGGCTCATGCTACCCCCTTGCGGTGTAAGTTGCACTGGCTCCCGATCAAACAGAGAGCAAAGTTCAAGGGCCTTTGCATTGCTCACAAAGCCATTCATGGCCAGGCCCCAGCCTATATCAAGGAGCGCCTGGGGAACTATGCGCTAGGGCGTACTCTTCGGTACTCTTCGGGTGTCCGAGGCAGGCCTCTTGGCCTACCCACGGGTCAAAACTGCATCTAAAGGTGGCAGAGCTTTCTCTGTCTTAATTCCCTAACTTTGAAATCTACTGCCTGAGAACCTTCGTAAAGAATTTGCACTCCTCCCTTTTAGAAAGCAACTCAAGACCCTCCTGTTTAGGGAGGCTCTGGGCACAATCTAAATCATCCGCCAAGTGCTTATCAGCGATTGCTGGTGGACTTTGGTCTTCTCAAAGCGCTAAGAGACCTGCTGGTGATTACGCGCTATACAAACTTCAGTTAACATAGCATAACATAACACTGTGCATGGCGAGGGTTTGAGGTATTTCAGTGTTTGTTTCTTTTTTTAAATGTTACAATTAAACATTTTCAATATATCTATATATCTATCTATATATATATTCACTGAAAAAACCATAGGTTTCAGGGGCGTTATAGTTAGCTGGACATTTCCCTCGTACAAAACCCTAGAAATTCCCCCGTTTCAGTTAGTTCATCTAACTATAACTCGCGCCCCCGCAATGCACTGACGATGATATCACATATTACATCACTCATGACAAGGTCAGTGACATCACTGATGACATCACTGATGACATCTGAAATGACATGACTGATGACATTTATGCAAAAGGCTCGAGTCTGAACTGAGGACTACCTCTTTGCCAAATTTGGTGGAATTCCGTTCAGCGGTTAGGGCTGTAACTGCGACAACAGATCCTATGGGAAATTGCATGGGAAAAATGCATTTTGGGACCCCCCTTTTTTCTCGGCCCCCCGCTTGATGAATCACCACAAAACTTTCAGGGTAGGAGCGGAGCCGAGCTGGCCAAAAGTTTGGAAAATTTCGCGAAGATTCGTCAACCTGCGCCAAAGTTATTCCCAATAGAATGTTGCGGAATTCCTATGGAAAATAGGTCCTAACTATAACTATCTACTGGCGACCGCCAGTAGATAATATATATGTATATAGATATCTATATATGCACACAGAGTCTCTCCAGCCGGAGGGATACAAACGGGACGAACTCTCGTATTCCTTTCTTTTGCACTTTTTATTTTGATTCCTTCACAGTAGCGGGCTGTTTAGGCAAAGCATGAGCTACGCGTTTCGGAATGCCACGATCAACCTGGCTTTTGGGCACGCCCATGCATATATTCAAATGGCTGTTACATCATTTCCTGCCACCGTTCAATGTGCCCCTATGCCTTCTGGAGGATGTTGTTTTTTCCTTTTTTAATAAAACGTGAAAGTGACATTAAACAAATAAATTGATACTTATTTTTCAAAGTCAAAGACATTAACAGAGATGATTCTTTGTGCACTTAATGCCCATTTCTTTTCCTTTTTGGAAACGGAGGCATGTCATCTTTTTATTTCTTTCTTTTTCTTCCCTTCAGTGGGAGATGACCAGTTTATTGCTTCTTCTGTCCTTTACTTCAACACCTTTCTTCTGAGGACTAAATTTGATCTCAAGCTCATTTTCAATATTCTTTCTATTCTATTTTAATCTGTTATAGTTCTTTCCTTCCATTCCTTCTTTTTTCTGTATTATTGATTTTCCTGTGTCTAGTTTTTCTCTTTTCTTTCTTTTCTTTATCATTCTTCCTTTTTCTTTTTCATATTCTGTTTTCACAATCACCATGAGAAGCTGTCAAAGATTACAGATGAATATAAAGTTCTTCCGACTGATTAAGCACATGTGGATGCAATGTTTGCAATTTTAAAATGTAACACGATTCTTTCTGGCGTAGTTGTTTTTCACGATCCCCACCCCGTTCTTTCTTTGGGATCGTATTAATGCCATAAAATCCTAATTGTTTCCAGTCTCCTTTATGATGGTCCTCCATGTGTTTTGCTACAGCATTTGTTCTGTCCTTGTGTATTGTCGCCCTAACGTGTTCCAAGATTCGCTTCTTTAGTTCAAAAATGGTGCTCCCCACATATTTTAGGGGGCACGGGCATTCCACAATGTATATTGTATATTGGGTTTTACATGTTATCAATTGACGGATTTGCCATGTTCTGTTCTTGGTCATCTTGATTTCCTTTGTTTGTTTTGCAATTTGGCAAGCTTTACACATGTGACATTTCACAAAGCCTTTCGTGTTGAGCCATGTATCTTCCTTTTTCTTCCCTTTAAAATGACTATGGATCAAATGATCTTTTAAGTTTTTGGCTCTTCTGTACGTCACTGTTGGATGTTTCCCCATTATTTGTTTCACTGTGCTGTCCAGCTGTAGAATTTTCCAGTTTTTTCTTAAAATTCTCATTATTTGTTTACTTTCCAATGAGTAATCTGTTATTAGCCGGATTGGTTCTTTTTCTGCCCCTTCATCTTTTGGTTTCAGGGCCAAGCATTCTTCTCGTGATTTGTTGCTTGTTCTTTCCCAGCATTTTCGGACTGTCTTGACATTGTATTTTCTTCTCTTGAAGCGTTCAAATGTATCGCTCCCATGTTTCCTCCATTCTGTCTCCTCACTGCAAATTCGCCTGATCCTCAAAAATTCCCCATATGGGATACTTGAGATAGGAGATTTCTGATGGAAGCTTGACGCTTCCAAAGTAGCATTAGTCGCTGTACTTTTTCTGTGAAGGGTGGTATGAATCTGATTGTTTTGAATATAAATTTCGGTATCCAGGAAAACTACTCGTTTATTACTCATTTCATAAGTAAATTTCAAGTGTGTTGTAGTGTTATTTAAAATTTCAAAGTATTCCTGGAATTGTTCTGCCGTGCCATCCCATATAATCAGAAGGTCATCGATAAATCGTTTCCAACTGACTATTTTATTCAGCATTCTGTCATTTCCCACACTCCACGCTAGTTCTTTCTCCCAGTGACCCATAGCCAGACAGGCATAACTAGGGCTAAAAGAAAAACCCATAGCGGTACAGTTTTTTTGGCAATAGACTTCTTCACCGAAGAAAAAAGAAAAAAATGTTTTTAATGAGGCAGATTGTTATCATTTCCAGGAGCATGGTGTTGTGTTCACTAAATTCCATGTTTCGCTCTTGTAGAAAGAAATTACATGCCTCTAGTCCAAAGTCATTCCCTAGGAAGAAGAAAAATAAAGAAATAAAAAGATCACATGCCCCCGTTTCCAAAAAGGAAAAGAAATGGGCATTAAGTGCACAAAGAATCATCTCTGTTAATGTCTTTGACTTTGAAAAATAGGTATCACTTTATTTGTTTAATGTCACTTTCACGTTTTATTAAAAAAGGAAAAAACTACATCCTCCAGAAGGCATATTGGCACATAGAACTGTGGCAGGAAGTGATGTAACAGCCATTTGAATATATGCATGGGCGTGCCCAAAAGCCAGGTTGATCGTGAGCAAGGAATCAGGACATTCCGAAATGCGTAGATCTTGCTTTGCCTAAACAGCCCGCTACTGTGAAGGAATCAAAATAAAAAGTGCAAAAGAAAGGAATACGAGAGTTCGTCCCGTTTGTATCCCACCGGCAGGAGAGATTCTGTGTGCATATGGAGTGGCTTAGTTCTGCCACAGGGAAACGAATCCACAAAGAGCGCTGCATGTCCCGGTAAAGGTGAACCAAGTGAAAAGACATCTATATATATCTATATATCTATATCTATCTATCTAGAAATATATATATATTTCATTTTTTAAGCATTTAATTTGATGGCTTATTTTGCAGTATGGAAGATCTCCTCCCCAATGGCAGAGGCCTTCGCCTACATGTGAAAAAGGTACTAGTATTAACTTAACACCCATGCATCCTGTTCTAGTAGTCTCCTCTTCCAGTATTAAGGGGCTGCAGACAGGTAAGTCTGCATCTAGTAGCAAATTTAAATTTGAAAAAGGTGCCTCGCAAAAAAGTTTCAAGTTACTACTATGTGTAGTAGTAAATATACAAGTGAGGAAATCCGTGCCTGTAAATTTACCTTTTTGAATTGGACTCTATGTTTCTATCTCACTACTTGCAGCCACTCAAATCAAATAAACACCAGATGGTGCTGATCATAAGATGCAGCACTCTTAGATTATATCATTAAATTTTTAGGCATTTAACTAGCTTGAAGCAGGGGTCCTTGATTACGGAGAACATTTCCATTGAAGTAAAAGCATCACAAACGTGATGTGATGTGCCAGTTCACCAGTTGGAGAATGCATGTATATGCATAAGGGTAGGTGTATTTTTATGTGTGGAGTTCTCTGCCCCAACTGAATCAGGTGTGCATGGTTACCCAAAGTTGTCCTGGTGCTGAAAACTAGCACTGACCAAACTTCCTATGAGGGAAAGATTTGAGGGGGGGATTCGACAAACGACCACAAGGCTAAAATTGAATAAAGAATTAATTTTCCCTCATTGTCACCCGTCAAAAACCCCCACCCTGCCTCACCTCCCCACTGCTCTTACCTGCATGGGCCGCAGCTGGGAGGAGGGTGTATTGCTGCCCTCACCAATATATTTCTGGCCTCGGGAACTCCACCCCCTCAGCGCAAATTAATTTCTTTTTATAGGGAAGGGGTGTGCAGCTACCTCCCCAAGCCTCGGAAGGCAGTGCAGACCCCATCCCCCAGGGATTGCACACCCCTCCCCATAAACAAATGAGCCAGCCCCAGGGTATGGGGCCCAGGGCTTTCGGTGTCTCAGGGAGGGGGGCCATGCAGTCTCTTCCCCTTCCTTAACTCAGCAGGGCCCTGAGGATGGGGTCTCAAGGCCATAATAGGCTTGGGGAGGAGGGCTGTGCACCCCCTCCCCTTTTATAATTGTGCTAGGACCTTGAGGATGGCGTCCATGGGGCTGTAATCTGCTCAAGAATTAGGACCATGCAACCCCCCTTCCCTTTGTAAAATTTAACGGATCTCTGGGAATGGTTGCCCATGGCTAAAATGGGCTCGTTGAACAGGGCGCTATGCATGTCTCACTTTCCAATATTTATTTTGATTGACCCCTGTGCCCTGGCCCAAACCGGAGGTCATTTTAATAAAAAAAAGAATGGTGACCGCCATTTTATTAATACATTTTTTGCCATCATCCAGCTGGAATACTGCGGGATCACAGCAAAAAAGACATTTTTCAAAATTCTGTCCATGGGGCTAGTGGGGCAGAGTATCCCTACCTTGCCCCCTTATATTGTTTACTTTAAAAACTTTCATGACACTGGAGTAAGTCTCAAGGAACTGTAATGTTTCATGTTGGGCCAGCCAATCAGAGCACTCAGTCTTGAGGGACCCTCACTCATGCAGGAGCCAGTTGGCCCAAGGGGAAATAAACCCTAAGCCAATCAGACCGCTCTAGTTTTTTGAGATTGTGCTAGTGGAACTCTTGTGAGAATCCTGTGAACCCAACCGTCCAGAAATAATATATATTTCAACCCAAATTTCATAATAATCACTGAACAGATATATACCCAATCACAAAAAGCACACTTCCTGAACCAAGATCTAGCTTCCTGGTAAATCTGGTGTAATACCGTTCAGCCGTTTGGGCTTTGGGTATTGTATCCCTAAGGAGATTGCATAGAAATCGCACAGGGATTTAGCATTTTGGGTAAGCATGGGCAGTATACTCCACTCCGCTGGCAAAGTTTGCAGTGTTTTGCCACTCCGGCGCTCTTTTACCTTTCGCGTGCCGCACTGTTGACTTAACTTTAGTTTTTTTAAGGAGCACCAGGCAGAAGTGAGTAGGATATCATCATGGGGCACCAGAAATGGAGCAGGAAGCAGTGCACTTCACGTCCTCCTGTGTGCAGAGCTTGATGGAAAAGTAAATAGGACTTGCCCAGAGCCCGCAGGTGCACTGCCAACAACGGGGAGCCGACTAGTCAGAGATCAATAGATAAGAGCCGCAGTGCCATGCTCTAGAGCAATGCAGAGGGAGGTCCAGCCACCTGGGAGCACATACCAGCAGACTGCGAATGATCCCACAGATGCCTTCTTCTGTGGTGAAGAAATCCCTGGCTATATGCGTTTTAAATGACTGATAGATTTAATACCATATGTATATTTTTTGTTTATTTTATGAGCATATGTAACTTGTAGGGTAAGTTAGCTTACCAAATAGAGATGTACTTTAATAAACCTTTGCCAAGTTCTTTGCACTTCAATGCACGCTTTGCTAATCATTTAAATCAGACTGGCTTTCATTTTTCCTGGTCTTCTTGTTAATCCCATCATCTATAAAAGATTTCTGCATGCACAGATGAAAGCATCATATATTAGCAAGTTTACATACATCTTGCCCTAAGTCTAAAAGTGGCTTCCGTTTGAATTGACAAGACTGCTCATTAACACTAAGGGCAGAGTGGAACTCCACAGAATTCCACTAAGTTTTTATGCAACTCTGCGGAATTCTGCGTAGTGCAACTCCGTGAACTCCGCCCACCCTAAATTATGGGACCCTTGCTTTTTCTTGGCCCCCGCTTGATAGATCTCCCCAAAACATTCTATGAAGGAGCTGATCAAAAAAGAGAACATTTTTAGAAAAAGCCATTTCTTATGGAAACTCCATTGTATTCATACTTACGCAGTGGCGGTCACCACATTTAGGACCACAGTTCCATGGTGAAAGGATTTTTTTGGTTACCTTCTGATGCCGTTTTTTGCGGTTACGTTCTGATGCCGTTTATTCAAGCTTCACAAAACTTTCCTAAAAAAAGTCCCATCCACCTCAGCTCCTTCCTGGAAAGTTTTGGGATGATCCAAACAAGCTGGGGCTGTGAAAAATGGATGGGAGGATCTCAAAACCTGTTTCCCCATTAATTTTTCAATAGTAAATCAAACAAATCTACAGTCCAAATGGTAGCACCGATTTACACCAAATTTGTCAGAAAGGTAGATCTTGGTCCAAAAAGCATGTTTTTTGTAATTTAGTGTATATCCGTTCAGTAGTGTTTGAAAAATCAAGGTTAAAAAATACAGATACTTCATGCTGTGGAAGATTGACGGAGCAGACAGATCTTGAGATAAGATGTGGCGGCAGCCCTCTTGTCCTGGAAAACACGGGGATTAAAGCATATAATAAAAAACAAAACTGCAGTAAATTTGTGGTGGATCAGCGGATTTGTGTCACAATTGAAGAAACAAAATTGTGCCTTAAGTAAATAAAACCCCAGTAAGGGCCAGAGCCCAGGGGAGGACCTTCCCCCCAGGCCTGAGACAATCAATAAGGGGAGGGGGGCAAGAAGACTCCCTCCCCGAGCCTTCTCAGGTCCCTGGGACCCCATCTCCTGGGCCTGATTTTTTTTTACTAAGGGCAGAGGGTGCAGGGCCCTCCTTCCAAGCCTCTTCTGGCCCTAAGGACCCCAAATCCTGTGGTCATTTTCAAATTAAGGGGAGAGGCATATGGCCCCACTCCCTAAGCCGAGATCGCCCTTGGGGAGCCCATCCCCAGGGTTTGATACTTCGCAGTGTCCCGGGGACCCCATCCCCCGGGACACTGTATTTTCCTGCCCACACTCGTCTGGGTATGAAACAGAAGCTTGCTCCCACCTAAAAAATTGTGACTCACACACAGGTGTGAGTAAAGGAAAAGTGCCAGCTCCCACCAGAACCCAGTATGGTGCTGGCTGGGGAGTCAGCAGGGTCCACCACGGTGGCCCTGTTGCCTCCAATGTGGCCTGCAATGTGGCACCAGGCCACCCACCTAAGATTTCAAAAATGGCCATCTCCCCCCAGAGCAGCCAGCTAGGGGCCATGGGGGCCTTGGGGCTTCGCCCGTAGTCCCCAACAAGAAATGGAGCTGTTGACACCCTGGATGGGCACCACCAGATCACCAACATAATAGAACAATTGCTGGCTTTGAAGCCGGCTGGGGCAACATGGGCTCTGGGGATGTGGGTATCCAGACACCAGGACACACAAAAAGTTTTTTTAAAAAAGAAAAATAAATAACAAATGTGCAGCCAGAGACCCTAATGTATTATTCCCTGCTCCAGCAAAGAGAACCATATACTGCCATAGGGATTTTTAGGAAATATCTTCTTGTTGATGGTGCCCGTTAAGAAATGGGTTTACCACAAATCATTTTTTTAACATTCTAGAGGACTGCAAGAAGAGCAGCAGCCTCTCCACCAACATGCAAAAGAACAGTAAGTCTCCTGGGCCTTTAAATCCATGACCCCAGGAGAGTTACCTGGGGGCATATTAACAAGGCGGTGCTATAAAATGATTGCCGCTTTTGCGGCCGTTTTCGGCCGAAAAGCGGCGATAATTTTATCGCTTTTATCAGCAAGGTCACGCTATCGCGTGAATCCTTGCCTCGACGCCCTTTCCCGTAACACCCACCTTTGCATCTCTAATGAGACGCAAAGTGGGCCTTCCTTCCCAAAATAACTGGAGAAATGTCGCTAACCGATATTTCTCCAATTATCAATGGGCACGCTAACAAGCATAGCGATAAGAAAAGTAGCGCTAACCGCGGTTATCGCTACTTTCCTTATGCCTGCTTTTAGTTTGACTTAGCCATGATAGCCAATGGAAGGTGGATATCATGGTTAAGTATGCTCTGCCCTATCAACAAGCTATTGCCAAACCTTGTGCGATTATCGCTGGATTTCCAACGATAATCGCACATTTGGCAGCTTGCGCCAGGAATTTTATCGCTTTTGAGATAAGCGTTGCTGATAGCACGCTATCTCAGCGATAAAATTCCGCGATAGCCGGCGATAATTATCCTAGCGCTAAGTGCGCTTAGTGATAATTATCGCTGGTTGTTGCTGATATGCCCCCATATTTTTCCGACGTGCTCCTAGCTGGAGCTGTATGCTCTTCATCTGTAATGCAAGGCTCTCTTGTGGCTGTTTTTTTATTGCATTTTGTGGGCTGCAAAATGTTAAATGAAAGATTCAGAGGCAACGTTTATTTTTCAATAAATCTATATTAAACATGCCCTATGCCCAACCGTAGGCTGCGTAAGGAATTTGCCTGTGCAGGAGGGTGGCTGCGTGCCAGCGAGGGGTTGACTGCAGAGCCTGGCCGCAGGCTAGGCTCTGCACCCAATCTCACACTGCACATGGCAAAGGACATCTTACTTTATGTTATAAAAACCACAGAAATTCACTGAAAAAACCCCAAAGTTTAAAGATGTTATATTTAAGTCAAAATATTTCTTAAAATCTACTGTATTAAATGAATAAAAACACTGAAATTCACCAGTTATAATGATCTCAAGTAACTATAACTCGTGTCCTAAAGTAGCTCTAACTCGCGCTCATGCCATGCACAGCTAATGACCTCCCATATTACATCACTCATGACATTTTCTATGAGATCATAGATAACATCACTGCAACATCTGAAATGAGATCATTGATGACAACACTGTGCATGCTTGGGCGTGAATTATAGTTACTTTAGGGTACGAGTTACACATAAATATTTGAGATTCTGCTGATTTTCGCTAGTGGGTAGAATTCAGCATGTTGAGCTGAATTTTCGTGCTGGGAGCTTGTTCCGAACATTAAAATTAGCACAAACATTACTACCCGGCGCACAAGAGGGTGCTGCTTCTTTCTACCCCTTAAGGGGAGTTTTACATGTATTAGTCATTGTCTATGTATAAAGTGTGTGCAATATGTAAATCTCTCTGGAATTCTACATTGAAATGTGTTGCACTGTAAAGTACATTAAACCAAATAATTAATGTGCAAGTGTTATTTAAAATATTTTAGTGTAAATACTTATACAGTCAGAAACATCTGCTATTCTTACAGCACTTATACACACATACTCTCTCCCACTCAGCCCTTCATAACACACCACACACATATGGCTAAACAATTATACATACACAGACACTCTTCCCTTCTATCACAAATTTACATATACACTAACACATACATACAAACACACATATCCATCCACACATCTCTATAACACTCACTTTCACAATCACAATCTCCCTTTCTCAGATTAAAAACACACACACTGATGCTCCATCACTCTGCCCCACACACACCTATACCCCCTTTTCTAGTCAGTACACACAGGCAGACACAGACACACTCCCACTACATCACTACATACACACATTTACACTCACATTCCCCATTCAACATACACTCAGACTCTGAGTAATACGTACTCACTCTTCCCGTATCTGCCAAGTGGCACTATGACATTTGTAACACCTTTGGGCAGTCGTAGCTTTTTATTCAACACAACCTTCCATTTTGGAATCTTTGAGCCCATTATTACAAAGCTAAACAGGGATTAGAAACTTTGATAGATCTGGCTTTAATGTGCTAATACATGCCAACAGTATTTGAGCATGTCTATGGTTGAATGTATTAGCAAATTTAAGCCAGATCTACTTGCTGTGTGCAGTTTTCTTTTTACCTACCCCATTTACATGTTAGTGAAGTCCTACTTTACTGATGAATCACCATTTTCTACGCAGCTTCTAAGCATGTCTTCCTCACTGAGTTGAAACACTACACTCCCAACTCCCAAGGTACATGATGCCTAAGCCAGCTCCTGGAGTAATATGCATCAACTAGGTGAGGGTGTCTGACCCTCCTTTACTTCAGGTATGAAATTTTAAAAAACAAAAACACATGTCATCGCTTCAGGAAAAATTTGCAAGATCTTGATTGGTGCCAACTACCTCTACCATCGGTATGATAGTTTTTAGGGGTGTCTGGTCCTATGTTTACTTGAGGAATTTTTTTTATTTGCCCTTCCTGTAGGGTCACCTGGGATTTATGTTTGCCTTTTTACTGAACCCCATTTTGTGAGCTGTAGAAATCTGTGGACTTTACCCCTGCTCGCTATCGGTAAAGTGCTTCTGCTCTCCCGTTTAAACCTATTAAACCTGATATGTTCCTGATTGGCACATTTAATTCACTTGTAGATCCCTAGTGCATGGTACTACCTGTATTCAGAGCCTGTACATTAAGTGCTACCAGTGTGTTGCAACATATATTTTTGCCATCCAGTAAAGCAGCACTGTAAAACTTGTCTCCAGGCCTACCGCTGCAGCCTGGGTGGGTAGCTTTAAAACTGCCATTTCAACCCGGCCAATTAAGCATTTTACCAGGCCTTAACCCTCCTTTTTAATACTATTATGTTCACCCCTTAGGTAGACTTTTAATAACCTAAAATGCAGGGTGTATGATGTGAAGTAGGACGTGTACATTTAACAATTTATATGTCCTGGCAGTAAAAAACATGCAAAGTCATTATCAATGTAGCAAGGATGGCTCTCCTATGGTTTAACCATGGTTACACTATTATATTAATAAATGCTAAATTCTCTTTGTGGATAGCTTGCAAACTAGTGTAACAGCTCGTGTTAATAATAATTTACAATCTAACTTAATGGTCTAGTTAGATTTAACATCACTTTTGTGGAAATTATACTTTTAGAAGGGTATAATTTTCCTGCCAAAGACAAGAATTCTTTCCTGCCAGTGTCCAGGTGTCACCTGACCAAGATGTCTTTCCTGTGGTGAGATGTGTACTGCTCCCAGACAGTGGACCAAGGGCAAAGGGATACCCTTCACCTACAGGCTGGTTCTGGGCATACATTTGGACCCAACAGACCTCTCCCCAGAACAATCCTGAACCTTTGAAGAATCAGAAGGACTGCCTTGCTCCCTGAAGAACATGACAGTAAGGCTGCACCTGCTTGTCTTAGACCTAGGATGCTTAATGAGACTCCAGGGGTCAGTTGGCTGCCCTCCTGATGAGCTACAGGGATACAACAGACTTCCAGATGCCTCTTTCCCTGCCACTGACCAGCTCACTAGTTCCAACTTGACCTGCCCTGGACCCTGCAGCCTCTTTAGGGTGAGTCCTAACCCCCAGGTGGTGTCCTAAAGGTCCTAGACCTTTATGCTGGGCTTAAAGTGAACTCCTGCTGTCCCCAAACTGCATGAAGTGGGACTTGGAAACTTTTTGCCAACTTTCTTCCTGGAGAATCTATGAAGACCGGAGCCGCAGCTGAAGTCACAGCTGATGACATTGATTCACCAGTCAGCCTCAGCTTGCGGGTTTGCTCCACTAAAGGAGATCCAACTTGCAGAAAAGTTTCAAACATAGAGGGCTTCACTGGGACCGAAACCGAGCAGCGTGCGATCTACATTGAGGCCTTTCTGGGATTAATGCTTGAAGAATTATCTGCTTCATCTGTGACCACACCTTACTACCCAACTCTCTGCCTTCGTTGAGCCCTGCTATGGATCCAGATTGCATCTTGCCCCACCAACAACTCGTCAAGGACTACATTAATTCCACAAATGTTTCAAAGTCAGAAGGCATATTTTCACCGGTACAGACCTGGTCTCTCTATCTAAACATTGATCCCTAGTGGGCAGCCTTAAATGTTATCTTTGACTCAGTTTGGCATGACCAGATACCCGTGGTTGGCAATTAGTGCTTTTAACGCTATTTTTAGTTTCAACTTTAAAAATCCATATCTCTGGTCCTATTTGTTGCTTTTTTGTCATTTTGGTGTCACTTTATTTAATAACATAGTCTCCGTTTGTTCTAAATTCGTTTTGGTCAGGTTATCAGAGGGATAAGCACAAGTTTATGTATTGACTTCAAAGGTTCACCGTGAAAAGGAGTGTGATTATTATTTGGAGAAGGCTCTCACCCCTTTCAACAATTACTATAATTTCTCATAAGGCATGCTAGTCAGGTCTGTACCGTTAAAATGAAGCCCATATCTCCACTCCAGGACAAAGGTGTATAATACTGAATGGGGACAACCACTACTGGTATGAGCATGATCCTGGTGCTTATCACCACCTTTATTTCAGATATGATGATTAGGATTCGGGCATTGGAATCACGGCCTAACTCTGCCCTTCCCCCTCGATCCTCCTCCTGTAAGTAATGAGAAGGATCTTGCAAAGTGCCAAACACCCCTGCTAAATGTATGAACCTGGCAAGGGTTCAAAGCAGCATCTTCATGGCGGCATGATCCACAGAATCCACACGAGGAGGATGTGTGCAGAAAACCAAGAAGGTAAGTGCCATTTTTAAATTTATTTTTTCATTTTAGTTCCACCCACCCTCAACTCTAAATACTTGCCAGTCGCCACTGTTACCAACAAGGTGCAATACTGTTGCCTTAAAGACTGATCTTAAAATGTACTTTCATTTGAAACCTCGAATCCTTAGAAAGGTTACCCTTGTTCTAAGACAGAGCAAACTCCGACCTAGAACTTTGTGGCATTAAATTACCTTAAAAAAGACCCACGAGGGTGGATTCTGAAAAGCGAGATACATAACACACAAAAAAAAATACTTCATGGCAAGACGACATTCTATGACAAAAATAATTAAAGAAAAATAATGAAATGAATCTCAATAAAATTAAAATGATTATCATTAAAAAACATATACAGTTAAGATACCATTAGAATTGAAATCAAAGTGGGGTTACATGTATTGCTTTAATTAGTCAGAAACTCTATTATCTACTGTCTAAACTGCAAAGATTGTAAACGCAAAAAATAGCGAACAAGCATTTACCTTCCATTTAACCTATGTAAAACAGGATTCACTATGAACTAACTGAGGCAATTCACTTAATTAGTTATGCATCGCACAGAACGTGAAGAAACGAAGGGGCAGGTTTATGAGCCCCTTGCGCCTCATTTACGCCGCCGTTGCGTCACTTTTGTGACGCAGCGGCGGCGCAAATCCTGCGCCATGCTGCGGGGTATTTACAACGTGACGCATCTGGCAGATGCGTCACGTTCTAAAGCCCTGCACCACATGTAGGCGTTCTGGAGCAGGGGGGGTGCGTTCCGGCGCAGGAACGCCTCCTAAAAGTGGCTGAGTGAAATCTACAAGATTTCACTCAGTCACTTTTAAGGCCATGCTGCGTCAAAACCCTGCGCCTGCTTGAAGCAGGCGTAAGGATTGACGTAGCATGTAAGGGATAGGGCACCCCCGACGCCAGCAGCTCCAGCAATGCGCCGCCTTTCCGACAGGAGATGCGTCACGCATCTGCCCATCCGAGTGCCACGGTGCGCCGCATTGTAAATGCGGCGCATCAATGGTGGCGCACGGGTGGGCAGATGCATCGCAACTCTTCTGGCGCATCTCTGCTGATTAGCAGAGATGCGCCAGAAGTCATAAATCTGCCCCGAAGTGCATTTCACTGGTAAATGCATCCTTAATGCATTAAACATACACAATAAATACATGATATTTTCTACCTACCCTCTTCAAGTACCTGTGCAGAAGCTGGCCTAGGTGCAACCTGATGAATGTGATATCTACAATTTTATCTGGCACTCTAAATCGAGAGCAAGTTTTGAGAGCATCAAAAATGAGTAATTAATCAAATTCGAGCAATCATCACTCAAGCTATATTTACCCATAAGTTCTCAAGATTTTTTTTTCATGCTATAAACATTAGTTGCCATTGCATCATGAAAGACACGGAAACTTGATTACAACTCTTTTTAAGATTTCAAAATTGCACGTTCTAAATTCGGTTTAGTACTAAACCAGCATCTGGCAATTAATTATATTCAAGTGTCATGAAAGTGTGAATTAAAGTTTTTAAAAATTTATGATTTAAGGAAATTGTCCTTGTAGAGGAATTCAAAACAGTCCCTAGTTTTCATTTGCTCTTAAAAATGAATATGAGTGGCAGAAAAGAAATTTTAACAAATGCAGTAGAGGCGTGCTGGTCCTAAACTAAACAAATGATTGATAGATACAAGTAATAGGAGTCTAACTTTTACTATACCCTTCGACATTAAGACAAAATGTAGTGCATAGACACAACACAGCATAGATAAATTGACCTTAGCCTTGTTAATAACTAAGAGAAAGATGAGCAAAACACAGAGGAAAATTTGAAGGTATATTTCACATTCTGTGTCATTCACTACAGATGGCATTTCAACTGTTTGTATTAAAAACATCAGCGTTCATGTATATTATAGATTTAAATACTAAAAATACTCAGGGGCAGATTTACAAGTCCCCTGCGCCACCAGTACGTCACTTTTTGTGACATACTGGTGGCGCATATTACTGCTCTATATTTGTATCACACAACAAGGATCAACATGGAAATATGGAAATCTAAGATATTACGGCTCACCTACACTATTCCGTTAGATATATAACTCACACTTTGTGTAGAAAAGCTTTGTAAGAAGAAAAAAGAGGGTGGGCATAGCCTTTGTATGGACGAAAACCCTCACTCACCCAAGGGTGACATGCTTCATCATAGGGTTCATCCAGACACAAAGGGACCGCAAGGTACCCAATGTGGGCTACAACGTCCCAGCCAGGAAGGATCGGGAGTGTTCTCAAAGCGAGCACGTATTTAGAACAGCCTCAATGAGTGTCAGTGAGGGGCAAAGTGCAAAAATGAATATGAACAAAAAAGAAGAAAACGTGCTGGAATCTAAAATTCTCTAAATAGGAATAATCAATTTTAATTTTCACTTCCTATTGGAGAAATTAAAATGGCAATGTGAGACAGAGCTATAGATATTACCCTGTGGGTCAACATGTTTCTGCCCTAGTTGACAATCCAATGTGCGTGGGCATTCGATAGGACCAGTCTCTAGTCACTCTGCTCAATCATGTGTATAATAACAACAAAATACCATCATTCAAGGAATTAATCTGAACCAACCATACATTTCAATTGTACTTCAGTTCGGTAGGCCAGAAATCCTAGAATGATGAAGCATGTCACCCTTGGGTGAGTGAGGGTTTTCGTCCATACAAAGGCTATGCCCACCCTCTTTTTTCTTCCTACAAAGCTGTCCTACACAAAGTGTGAGTTATATACTGCTCTATATTTACACACAGCACTTTGCGTGAAAGGGGCCTTCCAAGGGTGTTGCTTTGGGAGTTCCCACGCAGCACCCATGGAACAAGACACAGTTCCAGATTTATGAGGAATCGTAAATCAGGAAATACGTCTGAATGCTACGCCACCCTAGGAGTGGTGTAGCGAGGCACAATGAGGAGAAATGTTTTTATTTCTCCTCGTTTTTTCCTCTTTCAATGCGTGCTGCATTCTACAGCATGCATTGAAAGAGGAAAATGCCTGTAGAGATTGTTTTTGTGCAGGGAAATGCCCCTTGTTGCACAAAAACAATCTCCCCATGACACAGGCATCCTTGCACCATACTGCAAGGGTGCCTGTGCCAGTGTATGGCAGCAGTTTGTGCGCAAGCACAGGGGAGAGCAAAGGAATGTGACATATTGATGTAAATATGTCGAATTCCTGTGCTTTGGAAGTGCCACAGCTTGGCGCAGCCAAAGGGCTTGCATTGCCGTGCTGCGGCACTTCCTTGTAAATCTGCCCCTCAATTTAAAGATTATTATGGTTAAGTTAAGATAACTTGAAAAACACAATGAAATAGTGAAATTATTATTACCAACACCACCTCTACCATTGTCGTATATTTTCTACTAATCTGTAGGATAAGCGCATTGTTTGGACAACATAAACTAGGGGCTTGGTGCCAAGACTGGTTCCAGACATTCCTGCAGGATAAGTTGGCCTATAGACCTGCTAGCTCACAGTGCCACCGTAAGCCACCCTAGCCTTACCAGGGAGCGAATGGTTTCTAGCAACCACTGAACATGACAACTCTAACCCCTCAGGGATAGTGTAAACAGTACAGATCCTTTTGCTCAGTCCCTCAGGCTCACTTATTCTCAGAGAAGTATACAGAGAGTACACAGTGGGACGTTTTCTCTCTCTATATATATATATATATATATATATATTGAACCAACGTTATTCTTGTATAGAATTCATGTGCTGCAATGAATAGTAGACAGAAGCAGATAAAAGTGAGTACAATCACCAATAGCATTAATAGCAGATACAGTTTTATCATGGTGCTAAAACAATGTATATATACTGGCATATAGAACAAGACAGTAATCAAAACTACTCCTATTACGAGAACCATACTCTAAGTGTACCTAGAGTGTGTGTCAGTTTAGAGCAAAAAATCCCCCCAAGGGACTATCCAACCCCATTACCTGGTGGAAAATCATGAAAGACCCCGTCTTGGTCACAAACTGGACACCCCTCACGAGATGTCAGACTGCTGCATGGTAAAACTATCGGCATGCACGGACTTCTGGTGTCTGCAGAAGTGCTTCCTCTGCTAATCTATTGGGATGCTCATCTTTTATAATAGAAAGCAGCCTTGCAATGTGCGTATATATTAGGGAAGTTATGGATATGTAGATAACCCTCTTTCCCCGTGGATGAAGTTAGAGATAACATTTGTACATAGTGTGAAAAGAGACCTTGTATATGATGTTCAGGGCATTGTGATTTGTGACATTGTTGTGCGAAGCTAGACGTGTAAACATGTTTCGTTTCAGGGTGACTAATCCAGCATTGTTGCGCATGCAAATATGTGCAAAGGGTTGTTGCTGAAAAACAGGACAATGTAAGAAATAAGCTGCTTCGCTACATGCGCCTTACTTGGTACTAAAACACCATAATGCATAAAATGTTTCAGATTCCCCCGGTTGAAGTGTCACTATGGGTGCACTGTGAGTTAATTGCTGGTGACAGCTATAACTGCCAAATTGTAGTGTTTTTTAGAGTTTACAAGGACTTAACCATAATGTACCTTAGTGGAAGTTTATTCAGTGATCTTTTTTTGAAACTTTAAACATCTTAAAAATGATAAGTTCATCACATCAATATATTTTCAATTTTTTTGATTCTCTATTTTGCCAATCAATAAACATTATCAAACTTTGAATTTTTTTAACCCATGGATGTTGGGATTGAGGATATTTTCAGTCAGAAATATCTTCCAAAGTACTGACACTGATGTAAATCAAACCATTAAAAATCAAAACCAAAGATGCTGCCAATGACACGTCAGGATATATGTGTTGTTTATCCTCATACAAAAGGCCCTCATACACAAACCATAACATTACAAGACAAGTCCATAACTTTGAGAATGTTGGTAAAGACTTCTAAAATTCATTTTTTTTATTTAAAGTTTACTAGTGATAAAGTGGAAAAACCTTCCACACAACGAAACAAATGAACACCGTATATTTCTCAGGAGGTATCACTGGAAACAGAGAGAGTCTCCTAAATTGGTCACACACATTTTCCACCTATAAATCGTTTGTAACTTCTGTGCATACCATTGATTGTAACGCATATTTCAAAAAGAAACCTTTGCAATTTTCCTACACACAGTAAATCTAGACATAAACACAAGGTAATTATAGGAACAAGAGATCTAAGAAAACCATCACATACATTTTAAATACTCGGAATAACCTAGGAGGCACAGCACTTTCCATAACACAATCAATATCTCTACATATTTACATTATATAATACTGAAAAATGTTTTGCTAAATGCAGTACAAGAAGGGCAGAACCAGGCGATGATATTGGCTCCTAAAAAGAAAAGCTACAGTCAGAATAAAACCAACTTAAACCAGTTCCTGGTGGAATCCAACATTAAATAAAAAGCCCTCTGGACCTTGCACAGAAGTTGCCCCACATTACATCTAAGGAATGAGTCCACCATTAGCTTTCATGTGGAACATCTACCAGCGAATGTTCCAAGAGACTCAGGGTATAAATCACTGAAAATGCAGAGGCCAATATTTCGGACGCCTCTCA
Organism: Triturus cristatus; assembly: GCF_964204655.1. Taxonomy (NCBI): domain Eukaryota; kingdom Metazoa; phylum Chordata; class Amphibia; order Caudata; family Salamandridae; genus Triturus; species Triturus cristatus. Next base: position 113,754,128 of record NC_140592.1, read on the forward strand.
TGCTTCTTTAACATTCTAACTAAATCACTATGTCAAACTTACTTTTTACAGCAGCACAACTGCATGCACAAGATGAGGAGAGTTGGACCCAGCTGGCAAATATCCTTGAGCGTCAGGACTTAATTCATAGCTAAAATTAAACTAGAGTTAGGAATTGGAGTGCACATAAATGCAGCAAATTTGCATGAAATCAGAAACTCCCGTACACGATAACTAGAAAGACAAGTGAAATACATATATTTTTTTTTTGGGTTTCATAAGCCATCAATTATGTACATAAAACATACATAGCACAACAGAGCAACATAAATGCCAACTTCAAAACATGAAAAGAATCTCCAGGGAAAATAAATGCAATATCAGTATTAGAAAATATCGAGTAATTACAAGCATTTAACATAGAAAAATAGTACAAACAATATAATACTAATCCCACTGAAGACTTGACCAAATCCTTTCAAATTTTGCCCTTGAGCGTGGACCCCTGGCTTTTGCCAAGGCCAGTTCCATTTCATAAACTCCCCTCAGTAATACCCAAAAATCAGAGATTTTGGGGCTAAATGTTTGTATCCACGCCCTAGCAATGCACAAACGAGAACAAACTATGATAATAGAGACCAGAAATTTCAACATGTTGCCCGGATCATCTACTATCCCCAGTAAAATTTCTTTCTCAGTTAGTTGAATATCCATACCTGCTAGATTACTCAGAACGCGGGTACTTCAACCCAAAACGTATTTAACTTTGGGAATGAGACGAACATGTGTCGGAGATCAGCGGCATATTCCTGACACTTCGGGCAGCGTGTCTTTAAAGAAACACTTGTCGAAGCCCACCTAGAGGTAACCATGGGGTATAATACAACATAAACAAAATCCGATGTTGCTGTACTTTCAAGTTGACTGAGGTAGCTGCAGTATTAATTGTAGCCAATGATTCCTGTAATTCCTCGTTTGAAATATCAGTTACAAAAATTCGGTTTAATTTAGCTATAATCTGTATGCCATCATCATGAGCAGCTGATAAGAATTTCTGGTAGACTTTCCCTATACAACCCCGGCCAGAAGTCTGAAAAAGTACATATGCTACCTCGGTTATACTGGGTAGGGTTGGTAAACCCTCTCCCTGAATAAAATAATCCCTGACTTGTAGATATTTCAAAAATGAATTGTGTGCTACCCGAAATTCCTCTTTAAGTGATGCAAATGGTCTAAAACCTTGCTCATCGTACAACTGCCCAAGCTGTGTTATGCCGCAGTGCTGCCACCCTCTCCCCACGGAGCCGGAATATATATCAGACAATCTCGGGTTACCCCAGAGAGTAGTGGAACCATGCAGGTTGGGTATTGCATAGGCTTTACATATATCTTGCCAGATCCGGACATTATGTCAAACTATCTTGAAATTAACCCTTTTATAATAATTCGGATCAGCCATTTTATCCAGTAATAACCCGGTGTTAGGACCACAGGCCAGCTGATACGCAAACGAAATCTTACCCACACCAGGCCCCTGAAGTTATCTCTGGAGTTGATTAACGAAAGCAGCCCAAAAATAAGCTTTAAAGTCTGGAAGTTTAAAACCGCCTTGTTCATATGTTAGCTTAATATACCGAAGAGCTCTCCTAGCCCTCCGATAGCCCCATATATAGCTGCCTACAGCACTATCTAGCCATTTAAAGAATGACATGGGAACCCTTAGTGGAATAGTATGAAACAAGTAAAGGAATTTTGGTAAGATGTTCATTTTTACTGCATTACACCTCCCCATAATAGTGAGCGGTGACTTGTGCCAACTACGCATATCGGCAATAGTCTTTTTAAGCAATGGCTCATAGTTTAAAGCAATAACATCGTCAGTCTGGCAGCTGAGACATACTCCAAAATAAGTGGCAGTTCTAGTAATTCCTAGCGAAAGTGGAGCTAAATCTAGATCTAAATTTAAAATTGACTGTGTCCTATTTAAGTTTAACTTATAGCCGGAAAAAGACCCAAAATGTTGGGCCTCTAAAGTTATCACAGCCATCGTTTCTACCGGCGTTGTAGTGTATACAGCAATATCATCTGCGTACACAGTACATTTTAGAGCCATACCATTAAAGGACACTGGAGAAATGAGGGTATTTCGGAGCATGTGCCTAATAAAGGGCTCTAAAAAAAGAGCAAATAGTAGTGGGGATAGTGGGCATCCCTGCCGCGTACCCCTTTGAATACTAAAACAGGAGGAAGAGAGGCCGTTGAGCCTGATAGCAGCAGCTGGGTTGCAATATAGTTTCTGCACTGCTGAAATAAACCTCCGACCGAGACCTAGGGAGGACAGCGTCAGCCATAAAGGCCCCCAAGCCACTTGGTCGAAGGCTTTCTCAGCGTCAAGCATCAACATCCCAATCTGCTGATTTAAATGACCAGCTATGTCAAATGGAGCAATAGCTGTATTCATGTGTGCCACTATGTCACGCCCTGGAACAAAACCATGCTGTTGTACAGATACCAATAATTGAATCAAGGGAGCTAAGCGAGAGGCAAGAAGCTTTGAGAAATGTTTTGCGTCCGCATTGATTAGAGATATTGGTCGGTATGAGCTTCTTTCCTCCACAGGTTTCCCCATTTTTGGAAAAACAATAATATTGGTTATGTTCCAAGAGGAGGGCGCATCCCTACCTTGCAGTATATCGTTGACCAGCTCTAGTAGGACAGGGACCAATATATCTTTAAAAACTGTATAAAACTCGAGAGGGATGGTATTTTCGCCAGCCGCTTTGCCAGACGGTAGAGCACTAATTGCTAAGTTTATTTCCACAGAGTCCGCATCTCTGTCAACTTGGTCAGATTGGAAAGAGTCCAAAGCCGACATTGCACCTTCCTGTAACTCTATAACTTTTCGCTGATTAAAGCTAGCTGAGTCACTATAGAGATCCGCATAGAATAGCCTAAATTGCTCTAGTATGTCCTGGGATTTAGTATGAACTAGACCATCAGTTCCTTTAATTTGTTTAATATGTGACTTAGCCCTCTGGTCTGCTAACTGATAGGCCAAAACTCATCCAACCCATTCTCCATATTCGTATTGCCTCAATGTATACTTGTGGAAACTGTTAGCCACACTAACCCATAACCCTCTGCTAAGCTTAGCTCTCACTTCGATAAGCTGACTATAAATCAGTGTCCTTTAAAGTAATTGCTCTAGCATGTAACTGCTGTAGTTCAGTATATTGCCTACGCTCGTCTTCTACCCGACATATATTAGACTGATTCTGCTTAATAATGTATTGAAGCGTTGCCCCTCTCGCATATGCCTTCAGACAGTCCCAGACTATAGCACAAGATGCTGTATATTGATGATTCTCAATATATTCCCATAAAGTTTCTTGCATGAAAGCTACGTAATTGCGGTTGCTGAGGAGATGCCTGGGAAATGAAAATTCCTTTATTGGCTCCTTCACCTCCAGCTGAAAGTATACTGTGAGCATGATGGTGTTATGGTCCGATGTGATTTTCGGACAGATCTCCATAGAAGAGTTTTCTAACAAAGCTTTATTGGTGAAGATCATGTCAATTCTGGAGTATTGTTTATATGGATTTGAAAAAAAAGTATAACCTGGTATTGAAGGAAAAAGTTTTCACCAGACATCCTCCATTTGAAGTATGTGGAGTAGATCAAATATAGCTGCCCTCATCTGAGCCATTCAGACACGTGCGGCCGTATTCGTAGAATCAATCTTTTTATCTAAAATGCAGTTAAAATCTCCCATTAATATGAGCTCACTGTCCCATTCCAATATATCAGAACACATGAAAGAAATAACCTCAGGGCAGTCAACATTTGGACCATAAACCATACAAATCAGCAACTTACGGCCAAACATCAGGATTTGGACAATTGCCCATCTTCCCTTATGATTGGCCATAGTACGTAACACTGTAGCGGTACAAAATTTAGACTTTAATAAAGCCACCCCTCGGATAGAAACAGTCTGCGAAGTGCACACAATAAGATCATAGCAAAGTTGTTTAAAAAGAGTTCTATCCTTAAAGGCCAAGTGCGTTTCAGCAAGACCAACTATTTGAGGCTTAAAAACCTTGAGTTCTTCCACTACCAAACGTCTTTTACTGGCCCGATTAAGCCCAGCAACATTCCAGCACATTAATTTAGAGTGCAGCATTGTGTAATTTTTGCAATTTCTGACCAATCTCCATCCCCAGAACTAGGAGTTCCTTAATCATGTGCTCAATCAGTGCATTTGTACCTACGCCTTGGCTATTTATCACCCTCCCTCCCTGACAAACCCCCCCAAATAACCCAAATACCACCATTGCCACCCTTCCACACATCCCTCGCCCTTCCAACCCCCCACCCAGTGTCTTAGAAAAGCAATTACCCCCCTCCCTTGCTGTCCTTCAGTGACAGCATTAGGAAGATGCCACCCCACACACCTCACCCCTAGGAACCCTCCCGAGCATGCCGCACCCTGCCCACGCACCCCACTAATATCCATGCAATAACAAGAAAGGAGACGGGAGAGAAAAGAAACACGGAAGAGAAGACAGAAAAAAAAACACCAAAAGGGGTACCTCATCCTGTGCCAAAAAAAACCCAACAAAAAACATCTTTTTACGCAAGCAGATTGAGAAACTATTTGTCAATTGTCCCCCACCCTTTTTTCCCCCTTTTTTTCCTCTTCTCCTCTCGCCCCTTTAAGGTTTTGAAATCTTTATCTTTTTTTTTTTTTTTTTAAGCCTGCATTAAACATTAAGTGAGTCTTTAGGAGTAGACTGCCACTTGGAAAGTGCCTTTTTAGCCTCCTGCTCATTAAAAAAAAAGTGAGTAGGACCATCCTTTATAACTTTTAGATGAGGTGGCTCCTGTAGAAAAACCTGCGTGCACACAGCTTTAAAGGGGTCCTTAAATTGCCGAAGTTGCCATCGATTGCCCATGGTTGATTTGCACAGATCTGAGCGCACGAAGATAGACATGGAATCAATTTTAACAGGAGCTGTAGGCCGTGCCTTAAAGAAAATTGCTTGACGGAGCAGGAAATTGCCCAGAAATACAAGGATAGGTCTTGCAAAATTAGATTTAGCCTGGCCACTTTGTGAGAGAAACAAAGGCAATCTATGTGCACGCTGAACCTGTGTGTCCATGTCCCAATCTTCTAAATCAGGGAAGGCCTTCTGTAACAGATTGACAATAAATGCCCGTGGATCAGAACCTTCCCTGCCTTCTAGAATTCCAAAAATCCTCAGATTCTGACGCCACTGCCGATTTTCAAGGTCTTCAATCTTAAGTTGCATAATCGACATTTGAGAGTCTTGTGATTTAACAAAATTTACTGTAGGAGTATTAACTTCCTCGACAGCTACCACCCGTTGTTGGAGATCAGAGACCTCAGACGTTAGATGTGAGACCTTGACAGTCACTTCTGACAGAGCCTGTTTAATCTCGATGCTGTCGACCTTGGTCTGCTGGTAATAATTTTGTGTTTCTGCTCTCTGAATGGCGAGTGCCTGCAGAATCCTAGAAAGTGAGGGTTCGCCATATTCATACTGGGCATGCTTAGCACTATCCACAATTCCAGTTTCTTTTGGTGGTGATGTTGGCAAAGATATTGATGGAGATATAGCAAGAATGGGAGCGAAGGACATTGTAGGAGGAATTGTGGGAGTAGATGATGTTGACCCTACTGCTTGGGCTGTCTCCCTGATTATCGACACTTGGAGAGAACCTTGACCCCCCTCATCAGGCTCGATCTGTAAGCTGACCTGAGCAAGAGGAACTTCAGCACCCATATCAGCAACGAAAGGGGCCTTAACAATGTCTGCAGCGATATTTGCTGCTGGATCTAGGTGGCCAAAGTGTGAAGTGGCACTTACTTTTTTTTTTTTTTTTTTTTTTTTTAAGTGTGAAGTGGCACTTACAATGTTGCCAGGATCTCCTGGATTAGATAATCTGGAAACAATAGATGAAACCTCGCCTTTTGATGCAGCCCACTTCCGCAGTGGGCTCACTCCTGCATCAGTCTTTGCGGTACTTGCAGATCCCTTGAGCCGTCCCAGCATCTGTCATCTGTCACCTGTGCCTTGGCTCCACCTCTGAACCCCCGACCTCTGCCACCTTTGCATGCCCGGATAGGTTTAGGGCCTTTCCCTTTAGCAGCTCCCCCCCCCTCCAGGATGTTAGTTATAGTGTTAAATTTAGGGCTGCCTAGGGCCCCTATAGCACAGTTAGGGCTACATTGAATGTCCTGCTGACTGGATTTTGAAGCCATATTGCTCCCTCTGTCACTAGAAGCCTTGCTTATGCTGTTTTCACCATTTTTCCCACCTGATTGAATTCTTGCTGCCTTCCATTTGCAAAGGAGTCCTCTTCGGTCAAACCAGAGGAGTCCAGCGTCTGTCCGACATTAGCTGAATCAGTACCAGCAAGGGAGGAAACAGGTTCCAACACTGTCCCGCAAGCATTCAACTCTTGGATCGTTGCATTAGACACCGTGTCGCAGCCAGGGGTTGAATTAGGAGAGACATTGGAAGCCGTGGGTATTACAGGATCCTCAACACACCTCCATCCCTCAAGGATAGTAGCGTTCAGAACTTCAGCAATTTGAAGACCCAGGATGGCCGTTTTAGAGCCACAGGATCAAAGAAGTGCCGTTGCCTTCCCTGAACATAAACAATTCAAAATAGGCTTCCCCACCTGGGGGGTAGTTGAGATACCAAAGCTTAAATTCCCTGAGTTATTTGCAGCCAGTGATGTAGTTTTGCTTACCGGCACCTCCCCAAGCTGAGCGCTGCTCTCCTGCTCCTCCGAGCCATCAGCGGCTTCCGCGGTAGCTCCGGCTTCCCCCGGTACCTCCGCACGTCCACACGGTGTAGCTCGCGGCGGGGCCATCCCCTTCAGTGACTGGAGACCCAACCGCTTAAGTGCGCCCCTGCAGCAGCCTAGCGTCCACCCCTCAAGTCCACTGCCGACGATGTTCTGTAGTTGTGAACATGGTATTGACAGCGGCAGCGGGAGCGCTAGTGGAAATGAACTGGCTAGAAGCTACCTCGCTGCACGGCCGCCATACACCACGCTGCTCAGGTGGGCAATTCGACACATCCAGCGCCAAGGATGCAGTCAGGTACCACCGCTGATTTTTCTTTAAACGTTTCGAATTAGTTATCAAATTAGTTAGCAGATATTCTTGTCAGACTTCTCACCATGCGGGCAGATAGCGGCGGCTCAGCCGGACCCCGAGGAGAGGTTGTGGTAGGCGTCCACCAGTTAGCGGAATCAGTCCGCCATCTTTCCTTTAGACAAGTGAAATAATTAGAGTGAATTTCAAATAATGTAGCCACCTAGCCCACCTCATAAATCTTCAAAATCCTGTTACGGTGCCAGAGCCAGGAATGAAGGCTAAAAAGAAAAGTACATGTTAGGACTGATGAAATGATGTTTCTCTCTAGAAAGGTATCCTTTTGTGAAGAGAGTTTGGCTTGGGTTGGGCCTTCTTTTATAACCTCAGAAATGTGAGCAAAAAAGAAAAAGATGATGCATTGTAAAGGTTAACACGAAACATTTGGCAGACGCAGCTAGTCAGGCTCGACTTACTGTCACTAAGTGTTGATTCTCCATGTCCATGCTTCCGCTGAGGTAAGTACAACCTGTGTTATGTTACCTGAGAGCTTTTGCCAGAGAAATCAAACTGCCCCAGCCTTCTGAAGCCAGGGAGTGCAACAACAAGGCCCATGAGAAGGAAAGGTCCACAAGGGCGGTGACTAGTACCACAAACGTTCATTAGTTCTTAGCCAACGCCAACCAAACATCAGCATTGTGACCTCTTGACCGCTAACATAACAGGTGAAGTAGACAAATTAGAATGGAAAGCACCTGACAGTATGCATGAGTCAAATTTATTGTAAGGATGGTAAAGTGACTGGGAATGGGCAATCTTTCTACAGTTGTAGTGTATCAAGTCTTTTTTGTTGGGTCTCGGCTACACAGTGCTTGGCCTATCTCTTCAAGACATGCTGTATTCACTTTGGGGGCTTCAACCCGCCCATAGGCTTTCCATTTGCTGGCTCTACTGTCACTCTCTTATTCTTTCTCTTCATTTGTCCATGGCATACATTTGTCATGCCTCTTGCTGTTCTTACCACTCTCCAAGAGCAGGACTAAGTAATATATAAAAACAATGGTAGCCATTTTAATATCTGTTCAGGAACTCATTTTTTCTTTATTCTGGAGCACTTGAGACAAGGCTTGTAGTTTTCCGAGCTCTGCTGTAAACTGGGCTGTAAACCTTGTCATCTGGTCCATTTGCTATGCATTCAGTGACTGAGAACACGTCAGATGCTGTTTTCTTAAGGGTGCCAACCCCTTTCTCCTGACCAGGTACTTCCTTTCATCTGCTTTTGCTGGAAGTTCACTCCACCCCTCCACCATGCTCATGCCCTATCCCTGCTCCTGGTTATAGCATCCATCCTCTGCTCTTGCCCTCCCATCAGTGCCCCACCATTGCACTCCTTGCTTACTCCTCTCCAGCCCTGGGAGATGGCTGAGTGCTGCTCCTGTGTGCACTGGTTGTCCCCCTCGCACTCTCCTCCCCAGATCCCCAGGCACAGGAACAGGACCCCGCAGGTGCCATACTCTCTTCTTGTTTTTATTAACATCCTGATACCTCTTAGTGCACATTTGGCAATCTGTGGAACATATTTTTTGCTTCCTGAGTCCAGCTGTAGTGTCAGACCCTCTTCTGCTAGACATCTCTGCTGCAGATTCCAAGGTGTGTGCCTGCACTAGTTCAACATGCTTTGCATCCAAGCAACTTAGGGACATTCCCCACCAAATGCCTATTGGAAAGGACCAAACCTCTGTCATCTTAGCAGTTATGGCTTTGCATCATTGACTGTAAGAATAGACAGTACACTCACTCAAAATGGGGGCACGCGGGCAGCCTAGCACCCACTGACCAAACACATAAAAAACACGTCTCCAGCAGCAGAAGCCCCACACAAGGATCTCTGATACATTTGTCCCTAGTCACAGAGCACGTTCATTAGGAAATTTGAGTGACTGCCTGCGCAGCTCATCCATTAAGCGACAGAAGAGTCAGCACACCGCAAGTGTTTCTTCAGATAAGTTATCTGTGCATTTCAGCAAGCTGAGACACAAAACACATTACATAATGACAAACCAGTCAGGGAGTCAGATCCCTGGCACAGGATCATTTGCAATGTCACACACTTTAAATAGTTTGCTGATGATGAATAGCACCATAAAGGACTACAAGAAAGACAGGAGGAACATTATAATTCCTAACAGTTTCGTTTTTTTTCTTTGCATTGTGGGACTTGTTATGTTGATTTTATAAAGATAAAAAGGACTACAAGTACCAGAATGCAAAGCAAAATCTTAGACTGGGTGACATCTCCTGCATGAGAGGGCTGTATGTATCGGCATCCTCTCGCTCAAATGATCCACTGCAAGGATCTGAGTTCGATCTGAAGGCTGTAGATTCCAGTCGCTGCAGATCCCCTCAGCGGTTCATCCTTTTGAGATTGATAATATGAGTGTTATTGGTTTGAGCAACAATAAAAATCTGTTGTGTGCGCCAAGATCGACCTCAGGCGGAAAACAGCGCTTTAAAAAAAATAGTGTTACTGTAATGCTATCAGACATGCACCTCATAAACTAAGATTGCAACAGTTCGGTGTTGAACAAAGATTGTTATAAATGTTGGTATGCCAATTAAGTATATAATATACACATCCAAGATACCAGCAACTATGCGCCTTGTACACAAAATTATAACAAGGTGCCCAAAAAGTTGGGTTCGAGGGTTTAAAATGCAAATCCAGATTCAATTAATTTGTAGTTCTGGAAATGCCTTTCCGAACAAAAACAAACCACTAGTGTGATATATTTTCCACAGTCGAACAATTAGGATTAGAGTGGGAGCAGATGCATTCCCAGACCATGGGTAGGTGGCTTGCCATTGTGATAAAAGTGGACATCAACAAGGTCGTGACTTGTGGATTTCACAAAATGTATATATTTTTTTGCACCCATTTTATTATGATTTTATTTTGAACAGTACTAAATGACAATGACCTAAAAGTATAGAGAAATAATGCAAACAGTGCTTCTTATCATAGTACTATTTTTCTAACTTCAATTTTAGCCACACTGGACAACCACACTGTAGTACAACATGCCTAAAAGACATTAGCAAAGCCATTAGGTCTCGATTAGGTGAGACCTATTGGCTTTGCCAGTGCTTGTTGTGTTTGGAGCCTTCATGTATGGTGGAGGATGCAGAGCAGCCCTGAGACATATGTCAAAAGGCGTGGGAGTCATTGTCACTCTGATCGTTGGTAGCAGGCAACAGAAAGGGGTTCTCACATGGACATGTGCCTGCAGCCACATGATGGTTGTCAAGGTAGTAGGCAGGCACAGTCATGACGCATGTATTCTTCAGACGTTGTGAACCAACTCTGCAAACAATCCTGCAGCTGAGGACCATGACTGCATGGATCAGAAAATAAGTCACAACTAATTTTCATACAGTAAATGTGACAGATCCACATCACATTGCATCCAGAATGAAGTTCAATAGACCCCATTAGTAATCTCACTATTAACTAACTTCCATTGAAACACTCCAAAATTATTACTTATGAAAGAAATTCACATAACTAAAACACAATATTCTCTGTTTCATACTGATCTCACTTAGCATTGTTTAAAGTTCTAGAGATGTCAATAACTTGCAAGCATGATTGATTTTACAAAAAGTTCTTTGATGTGGCTTAAAGGTGAAATGCTGGTTTCGGTTTTATATATAATATGCAATTAATAAATGAATACATAAAAAAGCAAATGTCCTAAAATCCTTTTTGCTCAATCAACTGTATACAACAGTGATCAACGTAAGCCCTCATTATGCGTTGGCTATTTAATTCCAATGTGTTCTGTGATGCCTGCTACCACACCTATGTCATGTTGATTTGTATAGCGCACTAATCACCTGAGAGGGTATCCAAGTGCTTGGGCAGGTGTGTAGGTCTGTGGCACCTAAGGTGCTTTTATAAAGAGCCAGGTCTTCAGCTTCTTGAGGAACTTGAGAAGTAAGGAAGAAGATCTGATGTGTTGAGGGAGGTTGTTCCATGTCTTGAGTGCAATGTAGGAGAATGGGCGACGTCCAGTTTTGCTTTTACGGATGGGGAAGTGTGTCCAAGTGAGAGGGAGCAACAGGTAGATGTCTGGTGGGTTGGCAAAATCAGAATTATGAGTATTGTGATGGAAATCACATCCCCCAGATACATTTCGGCAGGTCAAACCTTCCATTTCCAGTAACAATGTGGAATTTGGGGCAGTAGGTAGGGTAAAACTCATGAATGGGAGGTGTATGAAATTGGGTTGAAGCGTTGAAACCCTACTCAAGAAGCAATCACAGTTCTTGTCAGGGTAAAACAAAAGCAAACCCCAAATTAACCTGTACTCAATCCTCTGGTATTTTGGCACAAAAGCAGCCCGGCTTAACTTAGAGGCAATAAGTAAAATATTAATGCATCACTTCAAACAGTTTTAGAATGAAAAAGCAATGCAGGAAAAATTCCACACCAATGTAGAAAATAGAGTATATTGTAATGAATTATTTAACACCAAAATGACAAAAATCTAATCAGTTGAACCAGAGGTATATCATTTTAAATATTTAATGTAAGTATAGTGCCTAAAATAACAAGACCACTCAAGGTTATCTGGTTGTGCAAGACCGGGTGAAAGTCACAAGTTCAGGCCGACCGCAATTGAGTGCAGGCCGGATACAGGGACCAGGTGTGTCCCTCACAAAGAGTTACCTTAAAAAATCTAGTGTGAAGAGTCCAGTTTTCGGTGGAAGAGGCTGTGATGAACGGGGAGAGTGTCATACATGGTCATTACTTACTGTAGTGCAAAAAGAAGGCCAGGAGTCAAAGATGATCATGGCTATAGTGTGAAGATCTTGTCAGATACCGTGGACGGTCATTGCTGGAGATTTACTTTGGCGGCCCCTGCAGCTGTACATGATGTAGCATGAAGTGCAGATCATGCATTGCCGGACATCGCTGGCGGACGCTGTAGCATGAGCAGCCAAGTTTACTGGAGCTCGCTTTGTCAATCGGCGCAGACGGCAAGATATTGGCACAAACTGTCCCATTCACAGTCGCAAAGAGCCCATTTGCGTTCGTGAAAAGCCCAAAACCTCAAGATTTCTCATTTCTTCCAGGAGGAGCTCAACTGATGTCACACAAAGGGCCCAGGATCTGAGGGGCATGTCTTGGGGACCAGAAACTCACTCCAGTAGTGGAGAGCAGGTTTCAGGCAGTTCCATTTGCACATTCAGGAAGGAGGTCATCTGGGCAGATGCAGGGAGGACTCTGGAGATTGTTATGTTCCTGTAGCTCAGAACAGGAAGTCAGTCAGCTGATCCTTGAAGTCACTTCAGCCTGGGATGAAGAGGGCCGGTTAAGTCTTCCTTCTCAGCAAGTACGGCTGGCCTCCAGCTGCAGGGCAGCAGGGATTCCTCCTCCTCTAGTAAGCATGCGTTCAGAGGTGTACTGAAGGGTTGGGTTTGAAGGTCCGGTTTTTTAACTTGATGCAAGCTTTGAAGTAGAAGAAGTATCGAGAGGTTTTCAACTCAAAAGGTGCCTGGAATTTCCTTCCACTGTGCCCTGGCCATAGCTTGCCTGCAGGCACAAAATACTAGAATGAAACCCTTTTTCAGTTTGCTGAGGCAGGGTCTTTGTGATGTGCAAATGTGGGGGTGAGATCCCCCCCACCAAGTCAGAGATGACCCACCCTTCCGACACCTATTCCCCCTTTGTCTCACTGCCTGAGAGCAATACACAAAGACCAACTATCAGCTACACCTAGTCATGTGACCCAGTATATAGGCCACAGGCACTAAATGGTAAGGATAAAAAAATGCCAACTTTCTAAAAGTGGTATTTTCAATTGTGACAAAATAATTCTTTAGGGAACACACTCGATATTCGCACCTGATCCCAATCGAAAGTTATCACTTATTAAATGTAAAAAGGCGACCCAATGTTATACAATAGGAGGCATAGGCCTTGCAGTAGTGAAACATGAATTTAAGAGTTTTTCACTACCAGGACGTGTACAAGTTAAGAGTACATGTCCAACCTGGGGCTTGTCTTTGACAATAAACTTAACTATGAAGATTAGGTGCCATGACTTCATCAGTATTTTTCACTTTAAGAATTATCAGGAAAATGTGTCCCTTCATTCTCTCAGACTTCCAAAAAACAGTGGTTACCACTCCTGCCCTAGCCAAACTGGATTACTGCAATGACCTATTTATGGGCATCCATAAAAGATTTCTCATTAAACTTCAGATGCTACATAATGCATCGGCTTGGTTCCTGTCGGGAATACCAAAATATTAGTCTGAGTCTCAGGCCCTGATTGAGCTACACTGGCTTTCAGTGGCAAAGAGAATATAATTTAAGGCTCTCTGCATAGTTTTTAAGGCACTGCATAACATCAGCCCAGTCTATCTTGAGGACAGATTTATCTGGTATACCCCTTCCAGGAAACTCAGATACTCAGAAGCTAAGCATCTACTGCAGCCCAGAGCCAAATGAGCATCATGGGGAGGCAGGAGTTTCTTTCTGGGGATGGCAAAATTATGGAACTCTCTCCCCATGAATCTAAAGAACTAACTGTCCAGATATCCTGTTCTTCAGGAAATCTATTAAGACCTGGCTCTTCAGTCACTAGCACAGCCCCTTTCTCTGCTGTTTTCAATCCTTGGCAGCAGTATTGCCAAGACGCATTTAAGCGGTATATAAAATAAAAAAATCAAATCAACTTTTTAAATGCACTGTATGGGCTGTTTATACCCTACCTTAGGGGTGCCATATATATTAAAAAGCAAGGGTTAGGCCTGGCAAAAGGTTTATTTTGCCAGGCCGAAATGGCATTTTAGAACAGCACATACAGGCTGCAGTGGTAGGACTGAGACATGTTTAAAAGGGATGCTGAAATTGGAGGCATAATTAGTGCTGCATGCACAATAGTAACAGTCAATTTACAGGCCCTGGGTACATGTAGTTTAAATTTACTAAGAACTTTCAAGAAAAATTAAATGCACGGTGGTTTAGGTATAAGCCAATGTTACTATGTTTAAAGTAGAGAGCACATTCACTTTAGCACGGATTAGCAGTTCTAAAGTGTGCAAAGTCCTAAAAGCCAACAAAAACAGGTTCAGAAAACTGGAGTGTTTGGGGATGATCCTGCAGAGAGGGTCAATCCCAACAGGTGGTATTCATTGAATCCTATACATTTAAATTAACTTCCACAGAGACCCCAAAACACTGAGCATTGCAAGGCAAAATGCACTTTCAACAAAGTTCCTCTTTCATACCACTGGTTATATGTGAGGCATGATATCACAGCTGCTCAGACTGAACTGGGCCATTAACACAAGGAATAACAAGCATTGGCATAGCCAATAGGTCTCGCCTTTGGGACCTTATAAGTGTTTAGCCATGAAACAGCTGCATAACTAAACACTTATAAGGTCCCAAAAGCGAGAGCTATTGGCTATGCCAATGCTTGTTTTAACTGCTGCAATCTATTGAAGCCTCACGGAGAACATCAAAGCGGCCGTGCGACCGCGAAAGTGATCGCGATCAAACATCAAAGCGAATGTGAAAGTAATCGCGGTAAAGCGCGACGCGCGCGCCCCCGCACATGCACTGTAGCTCTAGGCTGGCCCGGTAGCACTTTTTGGAGCCCTCACAAAATGTCTCGCCAGACCAGCGCATGTGCTGGGTCAGGCGAGACCTTAAAAAGTGCCTTTGGGTACAACTAAATAGTACTGTACATGACATCAATTTAATTTTTCCAACCAACTCAAAGATGAAAAAGAATATGTACAAAAATATATTTATTACCAGTTTTTATGCAACATCTTTAAATATGATGATCATGGTCACCACTTGATGAAATGTTCAAAAGCCACTATTATATTCATATAAAAGGATCTGTGTGAACAACATAAAAAGTCTCTTCAGAATAAAACAAAAGAGTTGGTGGAAAAGGAGGAAAATTGACATTCAAACATAAATTTACACAAAGACAAAAAAATTAAAATAGAGTCACCCATCCTTGAATTCCACAGGCTCCTCAAAAACCTCACAGACATTTCTTATTATATATCATTATTATCCATTTTATTTAATGAACATTTATTTGTTTAACAAGGTCATGAATGTGTAACAATACATCAATTTAAAATGTGCTGACAGATTTGTTGACCATGGAAAGAGATAATCCTACTCGATATAATACAATACAATCTCATTTAGAGAGCGCACAGCTCCCTCCGAGGAGGGTTCCCAGAGCTTGTGGAAAAGATCACCCAGAGAAGAGAGCAGAAAAGAGGCTAATGGATGGCTAAACAGCCCCAGGGTATGTTAATTACCAGGTGCAGTAATTAGCACCTAATCTGAGTTTTTGAATAACATGCAGATTTTGGTGTTTATCCCTTAATTGTCAAAGCTTTTCCACCCCTCTGCTGAGTCCTTTCTTTGGCTATTTTGGGTACTTCATGCCTTCATAACTTTTAATCAAGAAAATTACACCAAATTAACATCCTTTTTCTCCAACATCATGTTTTGGATTCCCCTGGCAACACTTTCATTTGTACCTTATTGTCACAATGGCCGATTTACAAAAGTAATATACCATTATGCCCAATAGACCATTCTGGTCATGGGGATATATAAGGTTTGTAGATTCTCTAAGAACCCGAGGTACACAGAGCCAATGACTGAGCTGCACCTTGCAATGGTTTTCTCATTGAGTACCTAGTATAGAGCAATTCTTATGATAAAAAATAAAGACTAAAAAATGGGTATGAAAGAAACATATTTATTTTTAAAATGTACATCAGATACAGAGTTTTGGAGGTGTGGTTATTTGAACATCCCTACATTTATGGGTACCTATTCTAGCATGTGATTCAGAGGGAATTTTGCAAATGTCATCTTTGTAGCACACTGGCTTACGTTGAAAGTCTCTAATGCAAGGCAATCGAATTGGTGATTACAAATGTTCTGCTATTCTGTATTCCAACATGTCTCCCAATACAAGTGGTACCTCACTTGTGTGGCTGAACCTTAGCGTCTGAAATGCAATACACCCCAGATGTCAATCTGGAGACTTATATTATACTCAGCAGATTCCATGTTTTGTATAACATCGGTAGATGTAGATTTTGGATCCTAGCTCAGCCGCCCCCCAGGAAAGCCTACCATCCCAAGATTATTTCTGAAAAGTAAACACCTGGGGACGTCCAAGGTGGTGTGACCTGTGTGGTTCCAACGAGGATTTTTTTTTTTATCCAGAAGCCCTTTCAAACTTCAAACTGTGCCTAAAGCACACACATTTCAGGGAAGGCAAGTTCTGCTCCCCTGGGAAGCCAAAACATATCTACTACCCAGCCTTTCTCCTAAGTCTTCCAATAAAAATAACACCTCACTTCTGTGGGTTGGCCTAGTGCCAGTGACAGGAAAATGCCCAAACCCCAAAATGGACAGATCAAAATATTATACCCAAAAACCAACCCTTTTCTGAAATGTTGTTGCCCGTGGAATTTGGGCCGTAGCCCAGCCAGCACAAATGGAAAACCTACTAAACCTGTACATTTCTGAAAACTACATACCTGGAGAAGCCCAGAGTGGTATGACTTACATGGCTCTCACCAGGTTTTTAACCCAGAAGCCCTTGCAAACCTCAAATGTTTAAAAAAAATTCATGTTTTCCTGATCAATCCTGGCTATTAGGAGTTATTCCTGCTGTGGACACTGGGCACAGACACACAAGTGGGGTAATGTTTTTATAGGAACAAGTGTGATAATACTGGGTCGTGGGAATTTTATGGATCCCTGTAGTTTCTGGAAATTCTAGTCACAGAAAGGAGAGGAAAATGTACCATTTTAGGCAAAGATTGAGGTTTGCAAAGCATTGTGGGTAAGACACTGTTGTGGCATCCACATGAGGCACACCACCATGGGCTTCCCAGGGTTTATAGTTTTTAAAAATGTCTGGGTGGGGTAGATTTCCATTGGTGGCTGTCCTACTTGGGCTTAAATATCACTGATACCCATGCCCCTGTTGCAGATATCTCCATGTTTCATTTTTGGCTTCTTGTGTTGTAAGTTTTAGGGTCACCCACTGTTAGGGCGTCATCTGTTTGCCGTGTTCAACCCTATTTTTTGCTGAATGATACTGGTGGTAACTGACTCTGACTGTACTGTGTGCTCAGATAACCAGGCCCAGGGCCAGCACTATCTTAAAAAAGGTACATGTAACAGGGTACACTTACAATTGGCAATGACAGATCCTAAAAGTCCCTAGTAAATAATAGGGTCAGGGAGCACAATTTACCTAGATATCACTAGTATATAATAGGGCATGGAGCTTTAAAGGCCCAGCAGATTTCCTGCACTAGCATGTTTTTGCTGATGTGTGCCTGCTGTCCTTTTAAAGGCAGTCCTGCCTTGCAGCCTGTTTTTAAAAGTAATATCTCACAATTGGTATTGACAGCTCCTGTAATGCCCTAGTATATAATAGGGGTTGGGGGGGGTCAAACTACCTATAAGTCCCTAGTATATAATAGGGCATGGAGGTTTAGAGATCCAGCAGATTTCCTGCACTTGCATGTGTGCCCTGCTGAGTGCCTGCTGTCATTTTAAAGGCAGACTGACTGTGCATTGTATGCAAACTCAGCTTTGGTGGTATTCACACTTTAAAGGTGATAATATTAGGCACCCCCAAGGTCTCCCCTGAGTATTCCAGGGGTGTGGGGCCATTTAAATATAAGCAGGGACATTATAAAATATGTTGTATATGCCCTGATGAGAGAAAAACTGCCAATTTCATTTGTCCCCATTGTAGATACTTAGCTCCATAGGCTAACATTGCAATATTTTATTTAGGCATAACTATTGCTAGGAAAGGAGTAAATGGCATTCAAAGACTTAAAAGATTGGTATTGATAAATTCAACAACTTACCACTGTTGAATTGATGACAATTTGTGCAGAAGAGAAGTTATAGAACTTTCTTTTCCATAATCCAAAATCCAGCCTTCTAGTTGTCTCTGATGATTTGTCAGCCTTAAGAGGCTTAGCCAGGCTGCTTTGATTAGGTGATACGTGGCCAGTCAGAGCAGAGGTTATCTGATGGAGAGAGCTCTGAAGCTGGGGAGGTTGGTTCATGCAGATGAGGATCAGTAAATCAAACTGCGCTCAAAGAGAGAGCAGATCAGTAAGGAATGCCATACGTACCTACTCCCACATCCCGTGCCCCAGGCAGATAGTAAGCTTAGGACAGGAATTTGCAGCGGTCAGGGGAGGGGAGCTAATGGAAATGAGCCACACTGTGGGTTGGTTTAGCTAGCTCTTACTCCTCCAGAGATACATCATTCATGTTGGATTTCAGAGGTGCAGTGATTTGTGGGACAAGAGGATGCCACACTTTGGAAGAAGTTGTCCTGCTTTTGTGTGGCACCCAGCAGCTCATTCAACAGATGGGGTGGCCCTGCTTGTCACCCCAGAACACTGAATAAATATGTGAGAGCTGCATAGTCTCTCAGATCTGCTGCCAGGAACTACTAGGAGAAGAAACTGCCTTCCTGGAACCTGGATCTGCATCCGAAGGCCTGCACTCTGAATAATTGCACCTGCTGCACAATCTGGTAATAGGGCCCTGATGACTGTGCCTTGCTTCAAGAAGGATTAAGGAGTGGAACCCAGAGATTCCAGATCTGTGCATTGGTGATTTGGATACTTTAGAGAACTTTGGAGATCTTTTATGATAAATTTCCACGAGGTGACCGACTCGACATCGAGAGTCAAGCCGACTACCTTCAACCGTGACCTGGCCAGGATTTTAGGTTCATCCAGCTGACGTCTCTGGAGTTCCAGACTTCCAAGATTTGACTGGGGCTTCTTAGAAAGTCAAGCCGGCAAACCCTATCCGAATCCGGCCAGCTTTTGAGGGTTGAGCAACGTCAGAAGAAAAATCTCCAGAAAAGTTACTAAATGTGAAGGTAAAATTGTGACTTGGGCCTCCCACTTAGTGCATCCGACCAGGGCTCCAGCGTGGTTGGCTTCAAACTTTCACTTTGTCGAGGTCATGCATGACCAGATGTCCCAGAATGGCACTATATTTTTAAGCACTATAAAGTGGTTAATCTTTAAAAATTCATATGTTTTGTTTTGGCGTTGATTTGTTCATAAAAATATTTGCTATTTTTATAAGTTGGTGTGGGTTTTTTTATTGTGTGTTTTAAATCATGTATTAGTATTTTTAAATGTTTGCACTCCTATATCCTAAGTTAGGCCTGACTACTCATTGTTAGCTACAAATGGTTGCGCATGGGGCTCATTTACTGAGACCTTTACTGGACCCTATACCATGTTGGTGGCCTTATTACTAGTGGCAGTTGCCTACTTACTCCCACCAGTAACCCACTTTCCAACAGCCACGAACACGGGGTAACATTTTTATTAGGACAAACAGGAGAATGGTGGGTAGTAGAACATTTGGAATTCCCCACAGATTCTGCAACTTTCCTTCACAGAAATATGAGAGAAATACATGGTTTAGGCAAACTTTAAGGTTTGCTGGACATTGTGGGCAATACATCATTATGGAACCTGTGCAAGGCACACCATGTAGGAGTTCCCCGGGTATCTAGTTTTCAAAAGGACTGGGTTTAGTTCATCTCATCTGGATCTTTATTTCGACGCATTAACATCATAAAAGATACAATAAAAACATTCATTTCTCTTACAATTTAACACTTCCTAACACAAGAAAGGATAACGGGATCAAATAAACTAACCTATTTCTTTGTGTATTCATTGCGTCCGGGTACACAATATCTAATTACAAGATTTCTTAACAGACAGAATTTACATGGGCGAAAATTATACAACAATTAATAATGCAATTAATAAAAAAATACAATTTAACAACTATTAAAAAGAATAATTAAATCACTAACCGCTAGGGCATAATTTTAAAAGGTTTTGCCAATAAAAAAGTTTAAAAAGTTTAAACTTTTAAATACTCCTCAAGGTTGGATAATTAGACATGCGATTTAAGTACATAATCATCCTACTCATTTTAAGATGTTGGATGAACAATAGTTGTGCATTTATATTAAAAATGTAGGCCCAGCTTTGTTCTAATGAAGTTAACAGCAAGAAGAAATCTACTGACTCCAAATACTATCACCTGGCTGGTGTCAGTCTTTAGAATTCTGCCAGCCTCCTTATAGGATCGCGAACCAATTCTAAGACAGAGCGGCACTATCCACTTTTTCCTTGGTGTTACATAGCTGGAACAAAAGAGTAGTATATGTAAATCATCTTCCTTTGCATCATGAGCACATGAAGTACAAAGATCACTACTTAACTTCGCCCAGCTTTTTTCTAGTGCCTTGGTTCTAAGTGTACCATATCTAAATTTTAGGTACAGAGTTTTTGATAACGGCGGATGAATCTCATCTAAGAAAGATTCAAAAACTGCTGCATCTTTAAACAATAAAAACTTATCAGTCAATGGACCATGGATTTTTATGTACACTGAAGCGTAGCTCACGTGTGACCAAAATGACAATTTAACGATTTTCCTAGAGCACGGGTTCATAGCCTCAGGATCATTCCAAAAGTGGGCTAGTCCTATCATGCCCAGCCAAGTTCTAACATGCTTAAACCAATAAACTTTATTACAGCTATCAAGATCCATAACTTCTTTCAAGCCTTCCTTATAATCGAGTAATTCTGGAGTCGTCCACAATCTGACCCACAGCAATAGTGGTCTTAATATTGCATGTTGATCTGTTCGTTTCATGTTTAGGTCCAGGAAGAGGGGTGTCAATGGGGTATTAATAGATAGTTTTAACAATCCCCTAAGGAACTTGTTCTCAAGGCTTTCAAATGTACTTCTACATGCAGGTCCCCATAATTCTGCCCCATATAGTACCGCTGATTGTACCTTGTACTTAAAAATCTCTAGGGCAGGGGTTACTGCCTTGTTCAAGCATTTATTGTGTCTTTTAAGAATTGGGAAACAGTTTTGTTTAAAGACTATCTTGGTCCTTTCTAGCTGTGGTCTCCATGCTAAGGATGAATCTAAAGATACACCTAAGTAAATATAATTCTGCACATAATCAAGCTTCTGTCCATTTAACATTAAATTTTTCCTAACATTTTTATGCGGGCTCAGAGCCATGTATTTAGTTTTTTTAATATTAATTTCTAGACCTTTCGAAATACAATAGGACTGAAACCTTTCCAATAGGTTCTGGAGACCCCGTGGTGTTTGGGAAATGAGGATGGTATCGTCCGCAAAAAGGAGGGACGAGACCCGTTCGCCCCCCAATCTTGGTGAATCATTGTCACTGTTCTCCATATAAGACGGAATGTCGTTAACAAACAGGGAGAATAGGGTCGGGGCCAGTACACACCCCTGGCGTACTCCCCTCTTTATCGGAATAGCTTTAGTGAATTCCTCAGTTGGACCCCACCTGACCTTGGCATAATTTTCCGTATGTAGCCCCATGACCAATTTTAATAAATCTACTGAAAGTCCCTGGGTTTTCAATGATTCCCACAAAAGTTCTCGGGGGATAAGGTCAAATGCCGCCCGTAAATCAACAAATGCCACATACAAGTGGCCTTTGCGGAGGGTGACATATTTCCAGTACAAACAACAAAACCTTAGGACTTGGTCAATGGTTCCTATTTTTGCTCTGAACCCAGCTTGATATTTTGTTAAAATTGGTTCATCTTCCAACCATGTATTAATGCGATTTAATATATGCCTAGCATACATTTTTTGGGTTATGTCTAGAAGACTTATAGGGCGGTAGTTGGCGGGATTGCTTCTGTCGCCCTTTTTAAACATAGTAATAATTTCCGCTCCATTCCATGTGTCCGGGATTGCTTCCCCAGCTGCAACAGTATTACACAAATGATTAGGATATGGTACCCAGACGTCCAATTCATGCTTGAATAGGTCGCCTGGTACTTTGTCGAGCCCTGGAGCCTTCCCGTGTTTGACTGAATTAATAGGTAATTCTGTTTCCTGTAAGTCAAAAACTATTTGTGCGGGTTCGGCATCTACAAGCGACAGAGCGTGCTCTTCCTGCACTACACCTTCGGCCCCTTGAGCAGCATACAAATTCATGAAGTGGTCAATCCAAGTTGCCTCATCAAGAAAGACCTCTCTTGAGCCCTTCTCCCTTTTGTTACCCTTAGCCACTGTTTCCCAGAATAACTTTTGGTCCTTCATTTTGGCTGCCGACAGCATACAGGACCATAATTCCTCGTCCCATAAAGACTTTGCGTTGGCCAGCACCTTATTATATAATTTCCTGCTTTCTTTAACTGCCAGTGGGTTTTTGGTTTTAACCATTCAAATCAAGGTAGATTTTGCTATTCGGCATTCGTTACTAAACCATGATTTACCTACAGGCTGAAAATTCACAACACCCGTCCCTTTTTTTGGTCTTTTTGTCATGAGTTCTAATAATTCACTAAAGAACGCTTTGTGTAATTTAAGAAATTGACCGGGTTCACTTTTAGAGGGGTTATAAGTATCAAATATGTTGGTAAGGCAGCTATAAATATTTGCCATTAACTCCTTTTGCTCTAGGATATATGCCCATTTAACAGACCGTCGGTTATTGCTTAGTATAACATTATCTGGGGCTGCTTGATATCCTCCCTCCTTAGCTTCCAACCCCATTATTAAACTCTTTACAAAACTAATTTCGAGGGGACGATGATCACTGTCAAGTCTTACTTTGACCATCAGGTCTTTTATATGTGGCCACAGGTCAGAGGAAACAATAACATAGTCAATTATATTTTGACAGTTATGTCTCAGAAAAGTAGGTGCCTTGGGACTATCAGATGGTAAATGCCCATTGCATGCCCTCAGTCCATGACTTGTCAATACCCTTGTGATTTGGAAATCTAGGGTAGAACCAGCAGCAACCCCATTACTAGATAAGGATGGTATACCATTAGCGTTGTCTTCATCCTCATACAAATTGTTCATTCCTACAATGGGCTCAAAGTTGCAATTCATGTCCCCACATATGATCGTACTTGTTTCCGTGTCCAGAGTATCCAGTATTGACTCTAATTTGTCAATACATAGTGACTCCTTATAAGATGGGCACGGTCTATTATATACGTTAAAGAGATGGATCACCCGTTTATCATCGGTAACCATTTCCAGTCCGAGTATATCTAATGAGTCAATTCTTAGTTGCTGGATGGCTATGTTAATAGACACACTAACCCACATTATCAACCCTCCTGAAGGACGGCCTCTTACTGATGGAACTGCATCCAACTGGTAGGTTTTATACCCAACCCTATGCATGGATTTTATAGCCCATGTTTCTTGTAGAACACAAATATCAAAAGAATTTATATAATGGTTCCAATCAGGGTCACTTATTTTTGAGCCCACTCCTGCAACATTCCATGAAACAACCTTAGCTAAAGAGGGGCCATGATTTAAGCTGCTAGTACCAGCTGGTGAGGCTTTACTTGGCCTACTAGATGCTCCTGTCTGGTACGGTTCTGTTCACTCAGCTCTAATTGATCTATTTGGTCGGCTCCTAATATTAGCCCTGGAACTTCCTTAAGTTCTTTTATAAATAAGTTATTTTCCCCCTGAATACCGGGCGACAGCAATCGAGGCGGGCTATCATGATGAACTAATGACCTAGGTGGGCTAATAACAGAAGTGACGGAAGTGACCGGTGAGACGGATGGACAAAGAATAAATTTATGTTCCTCCCCATGTACAGTGAGTCAATCAACAGCCTCCAATCCACTGAACCTATTGTAACAGGGGATGAAGGGTTGTACAAACTGCGGGCCCATCCATTCTCCACGGTACAGCATACTACCGTCTGGAGGCCTCCCTGCTTTACGTTGTATTACAGTCCAGCCGTCATCCCCCCCCCACTTCCCAACTATTAGAATTCGAGTTCCTGTACAACTCACGCCCAATTCCGCCCCTAGCTTGGTTTGTGTCCCCGGTCCAGCTCCATCTATTATCGGGCTGTTCCATTGGCGTATAAAAATAAGCCAGGGATCTTGCCACAATCGATGAACCGTTTTTTCTAGGCACCCCCGAGCAAATATGTCCCACTGACCGAGGGTCTTCGGATGATACAACCACGCAGTCCCCTTGTGTTCTTTTTCTATTATAACCTACCCAGGGGGCCCTCTCTACCATTAAAATATTACTTCTTATTGTTGGTGGTAATGGGTGATTCATATTTAGCCAATATGACACTTTATTTTTGAGCGCCCCATACTGGTTCTATAGTTGTAGGGCCTAATTCCGGAACCCCAGTCAGGATGACTACGTAATCACACGCTTCTGGGGGTAGATTAATGTTCTTACGCTTTTCTATATGCGTTTTATCAGCATTATGTGTAGGTATACTGTGAAGAGCCGGTTTTTTAACTACTATTCCATGTGCCAAGGGAGACTTTGCACTGACTTTACCTACATCAGTATTGGTAGAATTAGGCGTAGGGACCTTAGGTACAAATTTTCTGCCTTTTTCCCTTTCGTTATCAGGTATTTTTAATGTCTGCACTTTACTAATAGGGGCTGGTACCTGAATTACCTTTTTTGACTGGCTAGTGCAGTAGTTTTTTATCTCTTTCTTCAATTCTATAAGTTGTTTTTGTATCCCATCTAATCTTACTTCTATAGGAGTGAGTAGGGTCTTAAAGATTTTTGTCAGGGATGGTATGAGTAGATCTTCATTCCCTATACTTATACCTGTACTATCAGCTGTTGGGCTATCTGATAGAATATCAGCTAGGGAATTGTCTATAAGAATATCATCTATAATATTCAGCGGTAATATTTTGGGGCCGGCCCCTTTTTTCACAGATTCATGGCCCTGACTTTCCCTTGCTGCCCTTACATTGACTATATCATTTTCATTACACTCCCCTATCTCTGCAACTTTAGCGGTTTTAATAGAGGGATGTTTTTTATAAGTCCGCTTACTTTTATTTTTGGGAATTGCTCCCTCCCTTTTCCCTCTTGTTAGGATATTAGTACTATCTGCCTGAATGTTTAGCTGTGGGGCTAACAAGGTGCTTCCTATGGTTACCAAACCCTGAGGGTCAAGGACACTACAGTCTTGAAATTCAGAATGTGTACCAGTAGTACTATGGACCACCGCATTTATGTGTAAAGTGTTAGAATTGCTTAAAGTGTTATCAGGGGTTCGCACTGGGGTTCGAGCTGTGGCAATGTGACCCATGGAGGATCTCTTAGCTAAAGCGAGGTCTTGAGAGACCCTTCTCTCCATGAGGACAATACCCTGGTCTATTAGTGTGTTGGTGCGTTCTATAAAATCGTCTAGTGTTCCTGTTAGTTTTGAGCTACCTACCACAGCTTTACTACTTCTTGTTTCACGTGAAGTCATATCTGAATGATCCAAAAAAAATAAAAAATAAATAACAAAGGGTTTTGGATCTTTTGGGCTAATAGCTGTGCCAATTACAGTAGTAGTGATAAGGTCCCTGTAGAAGAACGTGGATAGTACACCGATATCCAGTATCCTCTAAACAGTTCTTACCACATCTAAATATAGGCACTGATGAAGAGCCGGTCCTATATAGAGTTAAAAAGCTTGCTTACAATATCAGGAGATCATGTGATGGAACAACCAGACTCCCTGGCCCAGTCCAGTCTCTTCAGGCCTCTGAGGGCCTAAGAGGGCCCGCCCTTTGCCCGGGCTTCGCCCGGCGCGTCCCGCGGTGCGCGTTTCCGGTCCAGATTTAAATCACCTGGTCGGCTCTGGGCGTTGCCGGCGTTGTTCAAAAGTGCCCCACTGCCTTATGGGAGATGTAGTCAATTTGGAAATGACTACTCGCTGATCCCGGTGCGAGCGTTTCCTGGGGAGCGGGAAACGCGAGGAGTAGCTGCTTGTGGCGTCCAGTGGGGTTTTTAGAAATCAGCCCCTGTTCCAAGGTCCTGCTTTGGCTACTACTCTCACGATGTGTCTCAGCAGAAAGAAAGGTTTTGTTGATTTTCCTGGGAGGCAGAGAATGTGCCCAAATAGTGCAATAATTCACCATGATAAGTAGGAGGAAATCCTCTTGATTTGCATGAGAATGGGGCTCTGTGCCTCACCAGGAGTGAAGAAAGACTGTTGGGGTAATAGGGCTGGAGGATAGGTCCAACACCATGGGGGATCCACCTGCACACCATATTGTTTTTCTCTAACAATAAAATATATCCCTGGTGTCTGGTGGGCTTTCTGCCCCCCCCCCCCCGGGTGGGAGGGGCATATTGGTGGTGAACACCTTCATCCACCCCCCAGGGGAGCAAAAAGAGCTATAGGGATCAAGGCAGGGGAGCACAGGCCCATTCCATTGGGGCCACTCCCCCCCACAAATTACTGAAAAGTAATCCCTTGTGTCTTGTGGGCTTTGTGAACATCGCCATGTACATGCTGGGGGGGGCAGAAAGACTGATGGGGCCCAAGGAGGAGTAGGCAAAATGGTTGGGACAACTCCTTGCTCAAAACAAAAGTAATTCCCGTTGTCTACTGGACTTTCTGCCACCCCAGGAAGATTTGGGCGACCTACCCTATCTACCCCATTGGGGGCATTAAGACAGTACGAATAATGGGAGTCTGGGGTGTGGGGTGAGCAGTGGCATATGCTATTGGGGCACCTACCCCTGAAAACACTGACAAGTTATCCCTGGTGTCTAGTGAGCTTTTGGCCCCACTCTGGAGGCAGTTTTGGGGTCAGAATCCTCATCCACCTCCTGAGGGAGGGCAGAAGGACTCATTTGGCCCATGGCCCAAGGTAGGAGGGGGAGCATAGGTTCTTGCCCTGGGGGGCCGCCCACCCCAAAAATAACAATCGTAAAATCTGTTGCTTCTTACCCAGGGGGCAGACTGGTAGTAGACACCCTCATCAGTCTCTGGGAGGGCAGAAAGTCTAATGGACCCCGAGGCAGGGAAGACACAGGCAGTGTAGCAGTCATATCCCTCATGTCTAATGTGTGTATCCCTGCTTGGGAATCGCCATCCTGTGGTAATCCCCAAGCAGGGATCAAATATGGAGAGATATCATTAGAAAGGAGTGGTATACCCCTTCCATTTATACTTCCACCATGTAATCCTGATCTCAGAGCTGAGATATACCCAGACCAACACAATCGGGGGGGGGGGGGAGGAGTGGGCTTTGGCCTGTGACCAGTGATCACACCAAAAAGATTAAAGCATGAAAATCTGCATGGTATGGTAAATACTGCACAATTTTCCACTATTAAGTTTCAAAAGGCTTGAACAGTCAAAATGTAATGAAGTGTATAACATTGAACTCAGCATTCTGACGCCTATGCAAACAGGAGTATGAGCAGGGGTCGGAAAACACAGACCAATTCATAATCAGGGCCCCAGTGGGAAACCTCAGCGGGCTTTCTCAAAAATTGCATTCAATCTCATCAATCATATCATTGAGGATAGAGTGCACTAATCAATCTGTCAACACCTCATAGGCGCACCAGCTCAAAATTATTCCCTTGTTATTTTTCCAAGAAAAAACGTATAAGAAAAACCAGAATTAAAATCACTCTGTTTTTAACCAGTCAAAAAACTTTACTCTCAACACAGTAGTTCATAACAGATTAACAGGAATTTTTAGAGGTGCGCATTCAGTTCCTCAGTGATTTTGAAACCCTACGCTTCCAAAGTGTTGAGTACAATAACATTTCTAGATTCTAGTCTGCATAGTCTCAAAATGCAGTCTCTCCCCTCCCATGTGTAGGAACCCTTAACACAAGAGAGGTAACACTGCCTAATGTGAAGACGTTTAGCTGACTGACTCATCTGATCCATGATGGTCCTTACATTGCTTAGCCACTGGATAATTAATGTTCCAATTGCCCTATAACATTTAAAAATTTCTTAACATTTGGGAAAGATAGTACTTACCACTTATACATATTTGCAAGGAACAACCCGTAAAATAAACTACATGAGATTTGCAGATTACTTTGTTAATCTTATCTGTGCCCAAATCACTAGGTAGGTTTAAGAACATGCAATCTAGAGGTGGGCATGACTTGCGTAATTTAGGGCCCCATGAATGAAGCTATTTTGTGTTTGTGTTTGTGAATGCAAAAAAGGCTTTTCCAATGTACCAACCGCTATTTTGTGATTCTGTACCCTGTTACTGAATCGCAAAATGGGTTTGCGATTCGGTATTTGGAAGGGGCGTGTTTAGGGCATCCTGTCCAAATACCAAATTTTAGCAGTATGCATGAATGTTTTGCAACCAAGTACCAGTCACAAAACATTTGCAGTTTAACATCAGATTCAATCTGAAGGTAAATCTTTTGCAAATGAGAAGGGGCCCCCACGGGACCACTTCCCCTTTGTGAATGGTGGCGAAAATGTTTTTTAAGAACAGGCAGTGGTAACACGGACCACTGCCTGCTCTTAAAAAATGAAAAGAAAGCTTTTAAGTTTTATTCTTTTAAACGCAACCCATTTTCCTTTAACGAAAACGGGATGCATTGACCCCATCAGGCCACCATGAATATATGGCGTTACATCGCGGTCTTCACACCGCAATACATTTACAACGCAGTCATTACAATGCAAGTCGTTACAATGACTTGTGCTCGAAGGTGCTGGACTTAGGAATAGTATGATTTACTATTCCAACTGCAGCCTACGTAACAGTAGGGAAGGTGTTGTAATAGTACATCATACCATTCCTTAGTGTATAGAGCCATCCAGCGCAAGTTCTTGTAACGACTTGCGTTGTAATGGCCACGTTGTAAACGTATTGCAGTGTAAAGACCGCGTTGTAACGGATGTCTCCCGGCCACCACCCCTATGATTCTAGCGATTCCTAATGAGTCTCAAATTGTGACCTACCTCATTATTACTAATGAGGTAGGTCAATTTGCGACCCCCTAGAAATCGCTAAATGAAACTCATGGAGTTTCATACATTAGGAATAGTGATTATTGAATTACAATTTGCAGAAAATTGCAATTAGGCAATCGCAATTCCTAATATTGATACATGTGGCCCTTAGTGTAGTGTAATTATGTGGAACTATCGAAAAATTCAGCAAGATTATGCATAATTATGCATGAAGAGTAATTCTGTATTTAGAGCTATTTCATAACATAAAAATGCCCCCTCACATTAAAAATGGGCGCAAGAATGCATTTCAAACTAAGAAATAGTGCTAAATGCAATAGAACACAAAGCAGAGAAACAGCGTTTACAACGCTGCTGTTACCACTCAGGTAGGTAACAACATGGTGGTTATTACGACCGCATTGTTACCACACGTGGCTTTACATCGCAAGTCGTTTCTACGACTTGTGCTAGGTGGCGTGCAAGACCAGGGAATGTGTTGGATTTCTAAATCCAACACATTCCCTGCTTTTGGGCTGACTGGATTAGGAATAGTAAATTATACTATTCCTAAATCCAGTGCACCATCTAGCGCAAGTCGTAGAAACGACTTGCGATGTAAAGCCACGCGTGGTAACAACGCATTTGTTGTAACAACCACATTGTAACCTACCACGTGGTAATAGCACACGTAGTAACAGCATACTTTCAATAGCAAGCTTTTCAGCACGCGCTCGCCCTCTAAATGTGCTCTTGGTGTAGGATTTTCCCCAAACTTACGCATCCGCATTTAGTTCTATTTTCTTATCACAAATGCCCTTCTCACGTCCAAAATGGGCTTGAGAAGGTATTTTGAGCTAAGAAATAGTGCTAAAAGTGCTGTTCAGGTAGAATTTCCCCGCAACTTACTCCCGGCATTTAGCGCAATTTTTGTAGCACAAAATGCACCCTTGCATTAAAAATGGACGGAAGGATGTATTTTGCATTAGGAAATTGCTATAAATGCAGCAGAACACAAATAACAGGCACGAGTTGCTGCTCGCGGTTGCTAAATAAGCTCTTGCTGTAGGATTTTTTTTACCCCAAATCACTCCTAATTACAAGAGCAG
This sequence comes from Triturus cristatus, assembly GCF_964204655.1. NCBI lineage: Eukaryota > Metazoa > Chordata > Amphibia > Caudata > Salamandridae > Triturus > Triturus cristatus. The sequence goes on from NC_140592.1 coordinate 113,784,248, forward strand.
GCATGGTTGCATCATTGCCAATAATTCTACATCAAAGACTAACGTGGAATTAATGAAATAACCCTTATCACTCCAGCGTAATCAAAATTACGCCTGGACCTAATGCAAACTATACAATGTTTACAGGGCTTTCAATTGTTACAAGTGTAAAACCTGGTTTAGAATTCAGCCATGTACTTTGCACTGTATGTGAGCAGTGGCTTTTCACCAACATGTTTAGTTCTCCTGAACTTTACTAGAGCCCCGTCTGTGACCTTTGTTCCAACTATTGCATCAGATGTAAAAATGCCGCAATTTTTATGCAAAATCCTTCTGATTTGTTGCGATTCCCTTTTGCAAGCTGTAACAACCCCAATGTATAGTTTTTCATGGGGTGTGCATTCCTTTTGTTTGAATTATAAACCATGCATTTGCCCTTTTTTCGCACTGGACCTTTTCCACTTAAATTCTCAAAACCTTCTTAATGTTGCCTCTCTTTCTGAAAAGTCTTAACATCCTCTCTTTTTCATACCATATTATTCTTCTGTATTACAGCTCCCTTTTTCCCTCCACATTTTTCCAAAAGGTATGCTCCATTTTAGATCAGGATGTAGAAAACCTGTCACAGTCAAGCAATCTGTTCCATGCAGTGCCTTGCCTAGATAATGTGGTTCCCAACTCATTATTGGGTAATCTTAATCTCGAATCCAAAAACTAATTTTCATATCTACCAGCATAGTAGGTGAAGGTCAGAATTAAAACATTGTGATTTAACTCCTCAGTGAAGGTCATAGGTTCACTACACGTCACACTAGTTCACTTTTCCAAATAAAAAACAAATTACCAACATGGGGCACAAAATCACCACATTCTCTTTGTATCCACTGAGACTGCAACTCCAGTCCACCTGCTCCCTCCTCCAACCCATCAAAAGTTAGGCGGCGCGGGAGACAGGCAGGTCTCATTCGCAGTTCCCCTTAATTGTCTGAGCATGTATTTCACACAAAAACAGAAAATCTACAAAATCCATCCAATCATGCTTACAAGCCAAACCTAAGGGCCCGATTCACAGAACTAACTTAAGACAAAATCCTAAACTTACTACCATTTTCGTATTCACAGAAGGCACTTACTCATTTTGGTATTCACAGAAGACACTTACTCACTTCGGTATTCACAGAAGTTAGGAGTCCCAACTTTAGGACTCCTAAATGCCTTCTGTGAATACCGAAAGTCTTAAAATTAGGATTTTTCTCAGTTTAGGAGTCCTAAAATTAGGACTCCTAACTTTACTACTACTAAACTGAGAAAAATCCTAATTTTAAGGCTTTCGGTATTCACAGAAGGCATTTAGGAGTCCTAAAGTTAGGAGTCCTAACTTTACTACTACTAAATTGAGAAAAATCCTAATTTTAAGACTTTCGGTATTCACAGAAGGCATTTAGGAGTCCTAAAGTTAGGAGTCCTAACTATACTACTACTACACTGAGAAATATCCTAATTTTAAGACTTTCGGTATTCACAGAAGGCATTTAGGAGTCCTAAAGTTAGGAGTCCTAACTATACTACTACTAAACTGAGAAAAATCCTAATTTTAAGACTTTCGGTATTCACAGAAGGCATTTAGGAGTCCTAAAGTTAGGACTCCTAACTTCTGTGAACACCGAAGTGAGTAAGCGTCTTCTGTGAATACCAAAATGAGTAAGTGCCTTCTGTGAATACCAAAATGGTAGTAAGTTTAGGATTTTGTCTTAAGTTAGTTCTGTGAATCGGGCCCACAGAAATTGCCTACATGCTCTTAAACCATCATCTTGTTTGACATCAACACAAGGGGATCTGAATCCTAAATTATAGTCGAAAACACTTGGGAAATCTGAACAGCCTTTGATACAGGATGGCAAATTTGGTAAAATGGGCCTTAGGAAATGATTAAAGGAGATTGAATTGTTCACGAGACGACTCACCCACTCATGAACAGAAGAGCTCAAAAAATAAAAAATACAACTTTGGAAAGGGCTGCAATTCGTATTTTAAACAACAATTGCTTCCAAGAAATGGTTTGCAATAATGCAAGTTTTAGTATAGACATGAATTCATTTATAAACATAAATTCAATAAGCATGTCTTGTTTATGCATGAATGAATGTAATCAGAACAGCAGTTCTTTTTTTACCTGAAGATTGCTATTTCTGAACAAGTTGGAAAAGATATATGTTTGCTCTTGTTGAGTTGTATTTTTACTTAGTTGATATTTTCATAGCACTGTGTTGCTGCATTCCAAACACTAGCAAAAGAAGAGGGAGCAATGACGTTTTATTCAACGGTGTAGTTTGTTACTTGGGAGACACTCTCATTTTGATCTTTAGTTAATGGTTGTTAGAATGATCCCATCTTAACATACAGTGGTCTGATATGTTGTATAAAAGCAGGGAGCTGGGGGTGCAAAGATGTGAAATTGTGGGGTAAAATCTTAGTTGAATAGTCTCATCTTCAGGTTTCCTTTTACAAAGGCTACCAAGCATAGTTGATTCCTCAAAATTCGGCTCTAGTTCTTCCAGAGATGAAACACCAGAACATTAAGTTTACCATATGAATCCATGCAATGAAGGACCCAGTGCTCCAGTCCTGGCGTAGTTTCCACAAATTATTGTTTTCACATGTGTAGCAAATATGATTGGATCAACTGATTTGAACCAGGAAAACTTCTCCCCAATACATTTACGGCCCGATTACGATGTCTGTCGGGAACTATCCGCCCAACGCCGTCTCTGAAGGGGGAACCGACTGACTGATTACAATGCGACCGGACACTGTTCGGTCAGAGTCCCATTGTTCCCTATAGGGGCCCATGTCCCGCCCGACAACCGGCCTTAACACAGGCTCCCATGGAGAAAGGGGGTGTTTTTGGAAATGGGCCCTCAAAGTCACTTTCTGACAGCACTTTCGTGTTGGGCAGTCCGGCTCGGAAGGTCTGTTGGAAACCAACATCGTAATCCCTCAGTCAGAAATGCAGCCCATAGAGATGGACGATGTGGTTCCAACCAACAGGAATCCTCCAATAGCCTGTCAGAACCAATTAGGAAAGACTGTGAGGGTTGCATTCAGACCGCGAACATCGTAATTGGGCCATAAGTTGTTAAATGGAAACTCAGAATTCCAGAATGCATTGTTTGTGACATGGAGTCATCTAGTATCTTTACATAACATTCTTCCTACAAGGGCTGTTGGTCGAATTTGACCTCGGTGACCAGGTACACTTTGCCACTTCTCAAGCAGGGTCTGGCATTGTAAAGTGGAATCAGTTTCTGTGCTGTATGATGTGTGACGTAGTGTGTATTTCCTATGGTCACATGCAAGGCCAAAAGCAAAACCAATGCAACATAAACGGAGGCTACATATTTCCAATAGTACAGGTCAACATATCCATTGTATTCTCTAAAGCCAGAGTGCCCTTGCCTCACTCGCAGCTGAAGTCCCCCTGCATTACTGATCATGAAGTGGCGACTTGGGAGGTGCTAACTCCTTTCAAACATGAGGGCCTGGGAATGTCATTTGCATTAAATGCCCACCATGAAAAGGGCTTTATGTCTCTACACCCTATTGCAGATTGCTGACATTTCAAAACTGAAGAAAGCCATATTACTCCCTTTATAACTTTTTTCTGATTATGGTAAAGAAGGAATTAAAAAATAAAATAAAAATCTGCAATTAGGTTGAAAATGGTAACAATAATGAAAACGTTGAGCACAAAAAAAGATATGCCCGATAATATAATTACAATATCATAATACTAACGTACGACTTATATTGCCAAATGAATGATCAGACTGCCAACAAAAGAAATTAAAGTACATTTTCAAAGGTCAATATTTCATTGATTACATACGACAAAGGACCTGATTCAAAAAGGTAAACTTAAACTTTTATGTAAATCTACTTTTCAGCATTCAGAAACTCCAAAGTAACTTTACCACTATAGAGACTCCACAGTCGGGGTGGATACCTCCACATATAAAAAGATAGGCCTGTCCAGGCCTATTTTCTGAGCCCAGTTCTACTTTGAATTGAAGACATACAAATAAAGGACATGTCAAGTTCAAGGAAAGACGCAAAAAAGAATCTGACACACCACAATCCAAAGATACAACCTGAAAATAGTCAAGATAATTTGAGTCCCTAATTGGCCAGGAAATCAGAATGCATCATGGTAGGCAGGATTGGTAGAGAGCACCTGGATCAACTTCATGAAGCTCACGCTCTTGCATGCCTAACACGCACAAGTAAAATTGTTGTTCGCATAACAAAAAGGACAGCTTAGGGACAGAACAAAAAACAAGGCCCATGTCAATCAAGTAAGACAAATATATCACCCTACCACTCAACTAGAAGAAAAACATCCTAACATGCATCCAGCCCTGAGTGCCCTGAGTATGGGCCAATCTCAGCATCAACACTGCTGTTGAGTAGAAATGGACCTAGTTGCAACAAGCAAGGAACCTTGACAGAGCATCCTCATTCAGAAACCAAGGCTCAAACAATACCCTAACTGCTGCCATACCCACATTTACCAACAACAGCAAATCAGGACAGAAAAGTTAACGCTCAACCTTGCACTCGTCAGCCTACTCTGCACGACCAGATACAGAAAGGATAACAACTCTCGTTAAATCTGTCTTTGAGGCTCTCTCGCTGAATATTCACAGCCAGAGACAGAACAAACCCCAGAGAAATCTAAAAGGTGAGAGCAGCCCTGACCAAGACGCCACACCAAAGGAAAACTGGCAAGACCTAAAGAATGAGGAAAAGGCAACCATTTCCACAAGCAAGCAAGAGACACTGCTACAGCTAACAATTAACCTACTCAAGACCACCATCAAAAAAGGACCACTGTAAGTGGCTCCTCAGCCAAAGAACAAACCCAAGATACTGTCATCAGCAATGCCAGCTCCTGTCCAGGACTCACAGACAAGAATTCATGGGTAAAAGTACAATCAATTCCAAGTCCAAGGTCCCTGACTTCTTGGAGCATAGCAGGGAGAGCCAACAAAATCAGAGACCCAGATCTCACAACATTCCTGACATCCCCCTCGGTCATAGCTATCCAACAAACATGGTCATTGACAGCATGGGAGGCACAAGGCTTCAGAACCATTGCATCAAAAGCAGCCACTAGCCTGTTTGGGAACAAACTCAGGATGCCTTCAACTAAGCTTCAGGAGGATCACCCCCTCAAACGCCCCTCCTTACTGCCCCATTAAACACTAATCCTCACTATTTTAACTATCACGAAAGGCCCAACGCCAAAAGTGTAAATTATAAAAAAGAAAAAGAATGTGTGCTCAAAATGAGAGAAGTACTTCAACATTCAAGCAACCAGAGATATTTCAAGACATGGGCAATGTCATCAATTACCCAGGGCCACAACCTTCCAAGGGGCCCTGGGAGAGTGAACTTTCTTTCTTTGACCTCTGTCTATTCTATCTCTCTTTCTCATTCTAAACCTTGCTCCCATTTTGCCAACTTCTACCTGCATCTCTCTACTCTGTCATCTTAAGGATTTTAGGGGCCGCATGGTCAAATAATTTTCAACTGTTTTTGTGTGACCCTGTCAAATGTTAACATATAATTTAGTATTGTTTACCATTACACGGGCTTGAGGTAGCAGGATATGGGTACAAAAATTTCAAAATTTGTTCCATGGAGGGGCCCACAAAATATGTCTGGCCCGGGGCCCCCAAATCCTTAAAATGGCAGTGCAAGCAACTGTATCCTGCATGCACTGAAGCATCGAACATATGCACACGTGATGCTGTGCACATCACATGTGCATCTAGACTTTCATCAATAGGAAGGGGAGAGACTGAGATTCCATGACTTGGGAAGAGGCCTTTTGATTGTATGACCTCTCAGATGGTGAACGAACACTTTAGCAAAGTAGTATCTAAGCTCTCATGTTAATGCTACAGTCGATACTACTTCGAGGAGTTCATTCCTGCAATGAATTAACGCGAGAATAAAGTCACCGTCTTTCGTTTCATTTCAGTCAGGATCCGAAAGCTGCTATCTTTAGCTCTGCGTCATCTGAACTAAGCTTCGGTAAGTCCTTTCATTCAGCTCGCGACCCGCGTGACACGTGAGTCTATGGCTTTGAATGCATCACAGGTAGCTTTATTGATTGGAATGACAACAAACCGAGCGTGGTTACAAATGGTATGTGTTAGGTAGGCCATTGCATGACAGCAAGAATAGTAAACACAGACATGCGCCCCAATACAGTACAGCATCAGCTGTGTACAATCTATCAGCATTCTGGCAAGATGCCTCCTAGGCAGAAGCATATGTTCAGAAAAGAGACACATTTACAGTGTCCGGACAGTCTGTGTGAGTCGTTGAATTCCATATCCTTAAAGATGCAGGAGCTTGGCTTTGGAAAACTGTGCTTCCCTCAACTGTCTCTGATCTTCAGCAGGAAAGCATTTCAGTGTGTGAATCCAAGAAGGGCGAATGACCACCATCTGGACGGTGTGCATGGCGTTTTTTGGGAGATGACTTAGGAATGTCCCATTAATGACTGATAAATAGCTTTAACACTTTGTAAAATGTGTTATTGAGTCCTTGGACTGTGTGGAATGGTTAAGAATGGCAGATGCTGCACATATTTGAGAACTGATACCAGTGGCGGCTCCTCTGCTAAGGCAGAGGGGCGTCGCCCCACTGCCAGGAGCAGCAAAGAAAGTAAAAAGTAAAATGATAATAACGGAATGTCATTATCGTCTTATTTTTTCCTCCTGCTATGGCAGTGCATGAGGGGGCAGGTGTATTTGCAGAGGAGGAGTGGTAGATACTCCTGTGTGCAATGACTGGTCGACCCTCTCGGGCCGCCCAAAACAGTCATGTGCACTCCCCTGTTCTCCGAGCAGGCTGCATGACAGCCTGCATGGAGAACATGCAAACCCCTCCAGCCCCTGGCTAAGTGCCGTGTCACGGCACTCAGATCAATCACAAACCTCCAGTGGAACGTTGTGATTGGCTTAGGGGTTGGAGCCTGGCTGCCTCCTTCCTGTTCCGACCTGAAGTCGAACACAGGGAAGGAGGAGAGAAGACGCGGGACCCAGCGTCGGCAACAAGGCAAGTTTTTTTTATAACTTCTTTTTTTAAGCAGTTCACAAGCCCAACTCCACCCCTGCGCCTGCTCCCCCACCCGCAAGCCGTGCCGGCAGCCCCTGTTTGATACCTTATAGCAGTAGCTTTAGTGGGAGGAAGGACTCTATGCACATAGAGGTTAAAAATGCCCAGATTTCTTGCAGCTCTGGTGAAGGTCGGTGTCTCTGCATGTTGTTTGTTGCTAGGCCTTTGTATGATAATAATGCATGTTACAATCAAGAAAGACATGGTTGCAAGTTAACATGAGTGTATTTAGCATTACAATCTACGGGACATATTTATCAAAGTTTTGCTTTGCCCTTGCGTCACTCAAGGTAACACAAGGGCGAAGCAAAACCTAGATGAGATTTACCAAGCCATGCAATGCCACCTAGTGTGGCTAATCTGGAGCAACGCAATGCCGCAAACTGCCTTGCATTGCTCTGCCCCAGGGAGGCTTTGTATGGGTATCCACCCATAGATTGTCATGCATTCCCTGGTTTATCATGAGTGGTGGACCTGGGAATGCGTCAAAATGCTATGCCTTCATCGGGAGGCGTAACAAGGAGAAACATCTTTATTTTTCATTCTGCAGCACACATAGATAGAGGAAAAGCCTTAAAGGATTGTTTTTATGCAGGAAGCTATCCCTTTCTGAAAAAACACAATCCTGCCTGCAACGCAGGAACCCTTGCACCATGGAGCAAAGGAGCCCTCATTGGCGCTAGGCAGCCAAAATTGCGGTAGTGCAAGGAGAGAGCAGGAATGAGACATGTCTTCATAGATAGGGCGTATAACTGTCCTCTCCCTTTCACGCAATGCAGCACAGCACAATGTCTTGCTGTGTTACTTGAAATTGTTTTAAAAAATTGCTCTGCTTATATAAGAGTAGGGCCTCGAAAGGCAGACAAACAGTTTTAGTGGCAATACAGAGCGAGTGAATACTTGTGTGCCATATTTTCAGTTTAGAATATCTATGTTTTCTGACACTGTTTAACCTAACAAGGTTGGGAAGGTAAAGTTTCCAATTCTGTAGTGTTGGAAGGTGGATTATTAGTGGGGGTATTTATGCACCTACTACTAACAATAAGGCCACCAACACAACATAAGGTCCACACAAGGTCTCAATAAATTATTCCCTTGCTCAAACCTTGGTAGCTGGCAATGATCGGGCACGCTCAGCTTCGGAGACAGGGGTGTAAATTATTTAAAACAACAATACATTAAATAGATAAGACATAATACCCCCAAAAAATCCAGCACCAATTTATAACAATAGGTTATATCTTTATGGGCAAATAGATATCAAAACAACAACATTTCAATGTAGACAACCGGATCAATATGAATTTTTAAAGAATAAACACATTCTAGTGCTTGAAAATATATAGTGCCAACTTGGGCCATCTGGTCGCTCTCGCCCAGAACAAAGTCGAAGAGTGAGGCTGACTGCCATGGAGCTTTGGTCAGATACAACAAGCGAGAGGGTCGGTCAAAACTTTACCTTCATACTTAAAAATGTTTCTGGAAGATTTCCTCTAGTCATCAAGCAAGGCTCCTCTTCAGGCCGGGGTTCAAGTTGATGATGGTGGCTTGGCTCAGGATGAGGCCTCGGTGAAATCCTGGAAGTCTTGAGCTCCGGAGCTGTCAGCAGGACGAAGCTGAAATCCAGGCCAGATCAAAGTTAGACGACGGCAGCTTGACTCTCGTCAACAGGTTGGTCACCTTATGGAGCTTTTTCCAAACATCGCTCAAAACATCTCAAAACTTCTGGAACTTCTTCCTGAAGTTCCTTTTGGGGGTTTGAAGTGTCCAAAAGACAAATCCAAGGGTCTAGAAGCTCTAAAATGGCCCTTGAAATTTAGCGACTACAATTCCTGGTAACATCCTTAAAAGTTGACTGGGTACATTTGAGGCTGGGGACCTCTTAGGGGATGTGTGGCATGTGAGCTCTGTTAACCTGTTTCTGCCAGGGAGTCCACTCCTTAATCCTTTCTGAAGCAAGCCAAAGTCCTTAGGGCTGTAGTTTCAAATGTGCATTAGGTGCAGTCTGTCAGAGTATAATCCTTGGGTTGCATACCAGGATTTCAGCGGGGCAGTTCTTCTTCTCCTTATAATTTCAGCCAGCATTTCTGATTTGCTATGCAGCTCTCACATATTTATCTAGTGTTCTGGGGCAAAAAGCAAAGGAGCACCCCTGATCTATGTGGTACAGGGTGCCACCCAAAAGCAAAACAACTTCCTCCAAACTGTGGCGTATTTTTGTCCCACAAAGCACTGTACTTTAAAATTCAAGTTGGAGAAATTCTCTCCTACTGTTCAGGCTCATTTCCCTTAACACTCCCCTTCCAGATCTCCTGCAAATTCAATTCCTGGGAGTCCCATCTGGATGGGGGAAGGGTACTGGAAGAGGGGGTAGGCCTGGCTTGCATTCTTACTGTCCTCCTCTCTTTGAAGACCAGTTTGTTTACCCAGCTCCCTTCCCGGCCTGTCCTCTGCAGCTGTAGATCTCCCCCACCAGATACTCTTTGTCTCTGTGCAGACCAATTATCACCTCATCAGAGCAATTCGGTGAAGCCTGTCAATGCTGACCATTCAGGAGAGGCTGTTGGAAGGCTGGATTCTGACTCATAGAAAAGAAAGTTATATAACGTCTTTATTGTACTAGTTATGAAAAATTCAACAGAGGCAAGTTGTTGCTTTTATCATTACCAATCTTTTAAGTAATTGAAATATTATTTTAGCTCACTCCTGTCAGTAGTTACACTGTATTACAGTATGCCCATGGTATCCCTTGGAGCTAAAATGCTACAATGATGAAAAACATATTTGGTAGTTTTTCCCTCACCAGGGCATATAAAACATATTTTAAAATGTCCCTGCTTGTTTGTACATGGTACCCTACCCTAAGGACATCTAGGGGTGACTTATATGTAAGGATAAGGTAATTTAATACTTTCAAAGTACTTTTAATTCCAAAGTCAAATTTGCATATAATTTCAATTTGAAAGGAGCTTTTACCACAAGGCTGACTTTTAAAATGACAGTAGGCAATACGGCAGTGCACACTTAAGTGACTCAAAGCTGATAGTCCTCTAAACCTGCATGTTCTGCCATATACCAGGGACTTACAGGTAGGTTGTCAGTGCCAATTGTGTTTACACCTAATTACCATATACCTCTTTAATCAGAGCACTGGCCATGGGCCTGGTTAGAAGAGTCCAGGGTACAGTCAGAGTCAGTTACCATTAGTATCAGGGATCAGGGCAAAAGGGATGGCATTCTCACACAGCCCCCCCCCCCCTAAATGAAAGGTGATGGGTAACTAATCTACACCCTGGTAGTCCTCATCAGCTAAGTGGAAAAACCCTGAAAGTCCATTTACATGGACATGAGCAGTCCCAGGTCTGTGTTCCACTGTGAAGTCCATCCCCTGTAGGAAAATGGACTACCTCTTTAGCTTTGGATTTTTCCCCCTCATCTGCTTGAGCCTTCTGAGGGGTCTGTGGTCAGTTTGAACAAAGAAGTGAGTACCAAACAGGTATGGTCTCAGCTTTTTCAGGGACCAAACCACAGCAAAGGCTTCCCTCTCTATGGCACTCCACCTTTGTTCTCCGGGGAGAGATTGCCAGCTAATGAAGGCAACTGGCTGATTGAGGCCCTCCTCATTTACTTGTGCCAACACTGCCCCAATCCCTTGGACTGAAGCATCTGTCTGAACCACAAATTCCTTTATGTAGGTGGGGCCTGTAGTACAGGTGCTGAACACATAGCCTCTTTCAGAGTGTCAAAGGCTTTCTGAAACTCTGATGTCCACATGACTTTCTTTGGCCACTTTTTGAGGTAGTCACAATGGTTCCATAGTTCTGAACAACTCTTTTATAATACCCAGTCAGACCAAGGCAAGGAAGGCCCTGATCTGTGTCTGTGTTATAGGAGCTGTCCAATCCAAAATGGTTTGGATTTTGGACTGGAGAGGTTGTACATGGCCTTAACCTACAAGGTGGCCTAGGTACACACCTGAACTCTGCCCTATTTGCCACTTACTGACCTTAATAGTCAGACCTGCCTGCCGTAGGGCCTGAAGCAATTCTTTCAGGTGGCTTAAGTGATCCTCCCAGGTAGAACTGTACACAGCTACATCATCCAGCTAAGCTGCACTGAACTGTTCCAGCCCAGAGAGGACCCTGTGTACCATCCTTTGGGAAGGTGACAGGGGCATTTTTCAAACAAAAAGAGCATTAATTTGAATTTGCAATGTCCCTCTGGTGTGGAGAATGCTGACCTCTCCTGTGCTCCTTCACTGAGGGCCTGAGGTTAAATCAAATGTACTCAGGTACCTAGCAGCCCTAACCTATCAATGATCTCATCATTGGTAGGTACAGGATGAGCATCAGTCTTTGAGACTGCGTGCAGTCCTCTGTAGTCAACACTGAACCTCAACTCTTTCTTCCTCTCTTGGGGATTAGGTTTGGGTACCAGCACCACTGGGCTGGCCAATGGGCTGTCAAAGGTCTCAATTACCCCCAATTTCAGCATCTGGGCAACTTCAGCCTTAGAGCTGACTCTGACCTGGTCAGACAATGTGTACAACTTCTTCTTGACAGGTAGGGTCACACCAGTGTCAATGTCACGCATACACTAGCTGGTGATACTTGAGATCAGAGAGACAGACTAGCAAACTGCTCCAGCATCTGTTTGCAGTCTTTGTGATGATGGTCTGTCAATTTGGGAGAGAATACAACTCCCTCTACTGGCCCATCTTGCACATTGTTGGAGAGAAGGTCTGGCATTCAATCAGTCTTCTCCTCTCCTCCCTCATCTGTGACCATCAGCACTAGGGGCCATAGGCTCCAACACCCAAACCAATTGTCCTGGAGAGTACTCAGGCATGGCAGTGTTATGGTCATACTTGTGCTTCATGAGCTCCTTCCTGGCCTCCAGTTTTCTGCTTGCCTTGTACACATACTCTACCATACGAGATTTCAAGCCTAGCAGATAGTCCAGCACATTGTCCATGGCTTCCTTGAGTGGTTTTTCCCAAGACTCTCTCACCAGGCACAATGGCCCTCTTACAGGGTGCCCAAACAATAACTCAAATGGGCTAGAGTCAACCCCTTTTTTGTGGGTCCTCCCTGTGGGCAAACAGCAGGCATGGGGGGGGGAAACATCCCATCTCCTCCTGAGTTTGTCAGACAAACCATTGATCATGCCTTTCATGGTCTTTTTGAACTTTTCCACCAGGCCACGTAGTCTGGGGATGATATAGGGTGGTGAATTCATAGGTAACACAATATTATTCCCACATCTCCTTCAGATAGCTGGACATGAAATTCATGTTCCTATCTGAAACCACCTCCTTTGGGAAATCCACTCTGGTGAACACACCAAGTAGGGCCATAACCACCAAAGGAGCAGTATCTGTTCTGAGGTGTATTGCTTCAGGGTATTTTGTTGTAAATGTGGAAATGCATCAAAACTCATGCCCGTTGCATGGGAACACCCACCACAACCCCCATGGAATGCCTCTTGGTCTCAGAGTAAGGCAAAGCAGCGAAATTAGCTGGTTTGGCTTACTCCATATTTAAGAGGCCATGGCAATCCATGCACAATGGCTTTGTGTAACCTCGTAGATATGAGTCTGCATACTGCTCCTCAGGGGCATCACAAAAGTGACTCTCTGGAGGCGCAGTTGTGCTACAAGGGGCTTGTAAATATGCCCAAGGCCCTCATTATAGAAAGGTAGGTGAGAAGGCTAGTGATGTGTCAAGTGTTCTTGTGGTGAGTGTCAGAGAACTGGAGTAGGGTTACATGAGGAGGCTGTGAGATGGTGCATGTTAGTCGAAAGTGTACTGAAGGTCTGCGGATTTAAGAAGTGCAAGAAAAAGAATAAATATGGTTAGAAGATGTGATAGAAACAGTTCTTTGGGTTTTAAGATAGCTCTGCCATTATATGCTAAAACAGCATCCCAAGATGCAGATCTGTATGGAATAACTTGAGAACAGCCTGCACCAAGCAAGAAAGGAGATACATCTCTTACTCCCGTTTTTAAGTGGTAATTTCTGTTGGAAGGTTTGTCTCTTCTTTTTTGGCTATGAAGGTATTGTTGTGTGTCGATTTAGATACTGTATATAGGTTTCCCGATTTATGTCCTTATATAGGCACAATTCACATTGCACACATTTTAGCATAGAAATCCTACCCTTATTTAGGCATTATCCATGCTAACCAAACACAGGCATGGCCACCTACATCCATTCATCTATGTCACAACGAGTTCTTGGAAAACCAGATTCTTAAGCCTTTAGGACTTCCCCTTGCTTGGATATTGATTTCTCCGAGAACTCATTTATTATACATGAACATCAATTCATTAGGGGTTCATTCATGACGTTCTTCTGCCCGACTTTTACGTCAATACTGGCATTCCTAAACACCTTCAAGGTATAACTATACCTTCACTTACCATGGCAAACCACGGTTCGGCTGCCTACTTGCACAACGCGGCTCGCCGCGGCAAGTTCGGAAGGAAGTCAAGTCCCCCGCCTGACGCACTGACCAGACGCTGTCATCCTCATCGCAGAGAATCCAGCTCCAGTACTTCTGAATCCCCTTGTGGGGTGTTAGAGATCGAGACTCGGAAAGAGATTCCAACCTCACTCATTCTAAGGTATCGAGCAGACTAGAACCTAGAGGGACTTTTGGCAAATCTTGGCAACTATAGCTAAACTAGGCTATAGACAAACAGCACACACTTCTTACCTCCTCCTACACTTAGGTTAGGTACACTGGGGTAGAACTAGCTAGAAGCATCAGATGAGTATTAACATTTTAGCCTGTGTTATTTGTGTTTGTATTTTTATGAATATCTGTCATAGCTATAAACCATGCTATTGCAGTATTATTTTTTCTTACTGCTAACGCTGTACATATTATACTTTGCATTCTGTCTTACGATTGTAGCAGTTCATATCTCTTGCACGAGAAATAAGACTGTTCAATAAACCCTTTTTATTGAAACGCCCGTTTATCTATTTATGTGTAACTCTGTAGAAAGAGTAAAACTGTTATCTATTGTTTCCACGATTCTGAGATTGTTCCGATTCTAAGGGAAACAAAGTTGTCATTTTTATGCAGTTGTCAGAAACTAATTCCTTCTTGTTTTTTCGAGAAGTTTCTAGTGACCTCTGAGTTAGCTGGCACACACAAGTAATTAAGTTTAATGTACTCGGTCGAGACATACTGACCTCAGTCCTATGTCAAAACTATTGTGTATATTATTCAAATGCGCAGGGCGTATCAGGAATGTAGGAACTACACTATATGGCGCCCAAAGGTTTGGTAATGCACTAATTTAACGCTAGATACTGAAGTAACTCAGTCGTGCTTTTCTCAGAGACCCCTACTCATAATACTCCATAAGACGTCTGTAGTGGGTAGGGATAATATCCGCCATAGCTGAGTAGGAAAAAAGTCCTATGTATTAGGTGTTTGGTTTGTTCAATGTTGAAGGATACAGTGTTCCAAAATATTTTGCACCTTATCTTTGTTCCCTTGAAACTTGCTCTGCAATTTTCATTAAACAATATCCCAAAACGAGGATAATAACAGCGGAACCGTTGGAGCTGTACCCGATGAAATCGCAGCAGCTTTTGATTTTACAGGTTTTGATGAAACCGATGAAAATGCGAAAATCCTCGGTCCAAATTTAAGGAGAGCCATCACTCTAAAACTTATAAAACATGGCCTAACACCAAGAGGTGGTAGAGCAGTTTTTGTGATAGAGGCACATGAATCTCACCAGACAGAGGTATTCTATTCATGGATAGTATTCCCAGAATCAAATCCAGTAACTAAAACGTTTCACTTCTACAAAGAAGATGAACCACCTGAGGAATATATTCCCTTCGAGGATATTGAAATTCCACTCACATACCAGGAGCATGATCTCTGGTTTAAAGGCGCCCTAAAACACTAGAATCACATTACCAGGCTCGGTCCACTAGGTAGACCAGGAGCAACATGGCCGATTTTAGCCGGCTACACACCTCATCCAGACATTGAAGCAATGCCAGATGTAGAATTACTGAATCAGATACAAAATTAAATACACAGTTAAACCACAACTGTCTCAAAGTCCTGAAAAGGCCTTTACTAAAAACAATCCTACCTCTTCTAAAAAGAAGTGAGAAAATAATAAACAACATTCAAAAGAGAAAGATTCTCAATCCCGAAAGGAGGTATAACCTCAGGAAAAGGGATCATTTGAGAAAACCTGACAGGTATCAAGATACTGATACGCGTTCCTCTCGTACCTTTCAGATATCGTCACAGACATCCGAAAGAAGAGGACGGTCAGATCAAAAAGAAGAATGCGTGAAGTCCAAAGACGATCAACACGTTCAGAAAAACAAATCAAAACCTCAATTCTCCAAGAAGAAAGTTGCAGGTCTGAAGGTAAGACATGCCGAGGATTCTGAGAACACAACTCAAGAACAGAGAATGGGCTCAGACAATGTTGGACAGTACAGCAGAAGTAACAATAGCTCGCCGGAACCTGAAGGGACTTCTGGAGACAGTGGACTTGAATGAGGACATTCAAGTTGAGACTGTAGACACCAGGGTTAGCTCTCCACATAGGTTATATGAAATAACACTCCGGATGGAGGGAGACATACCAAGAAAAGTGAAAGCACTCTTTTGGGAGCATCTTTCAAGGGGTTATGACATACTTCTAGCAGAACGGGACTGGCCACCAGAATTTGTCAGAGAGTGCCCACATGGCAAAGACATCATTACTTGAAAGAACAGTAGGTTAGGGGGTCAAAGGGAATTTAAAGACCTGCGCGGACAAATCCCCAAATCAATCAGACTTCAACAACAAAATAATCTGCGGGTCTATAACAATCTATCTGAGACACAAAGACAGCAAACCAGCATATTCAGACACAAGATGTCCTTAAATAGGGGACCAAGTCCCATCACCCACCGAAGTGGCATGCTTCATCATCTGGGACCTCCGTTCACAGCACCTGGTGCAGTTAGAGAGCTACAACTCCTTGATTTACTGTAAAAAGGAGGAGCTCACGGATGTTTTCTGATGTAACATGGAGGGGAAAAATCTCCTAGTGACAAAAGCTGCCAATAGTGTGGTGAAACTAAGTGCAGTGTATAAGAAAGAGAATGTGAATTAAAAATGACTACCAGTAGAAAAATATTTTTACTCAGTATCTAATGGTGTCACAGTAAAATGCAGGAATACGTGTACGCAAAAATTGTAGGAACACATCCTCAGTGGTCTACATGTTTCAGCCAACTAGTGTCTAAACAATATAACAGTGGCTTTCGTCAGGACCAAAATCGTGAAACTACTGCAAGTGTTGAAAATAAAGTGAAAAACACAACAAAGGAACGATACAACCTACCCAGGTACCTGCTTATCTTCAGATATGCGGCACAGTAGGGATGTAAAATGATCACCTGTTAGAGAAAGGGTAACATTTTTTAAACAGGAAAAAACATGTATGATGTATGCTGGTTGAGCAACCAGCATACTAGCAATCCATGGATCAAGAACAGTATTACTGCCGCCTCTTGCTGGTAAAAAGGAGAAAAGATTTGTGTCCATCGACACTATGTGGCCGATACTAAGCAGTAGGCCAAGTGGACTCTGACAATGTAGCAGACGCAATCCGCTGGCTACAATCCAAGAAGTTCAAACTGAGAGACTAATCACCTTTGAAGATTCTACAGTGAGAAATAAAGGACTAAGCAACAAAGCTATGGAACTTGTCCCTCTTGAGGCCCAAATGACAGTCTGTCCTGATACACGTCTACATCGAGGTAACAAGTGATCAACTGGTTCCAGCAATTTTAACGAATCCTGATGGCAATTCCAACCATTGACAGAACGGCCTCTGGCTATTTCATTAACTTTGATACATTTTCTGAAGATCCAGCGAACCTGAAACGACGCCAGTACAAAGAACTTTCAAAGAACAAGCAACAGACTTTTTCATCTCCTGAAAAAGACTTATCTGGTTTCACCATGGATTGAACTATGGATTGTTTTGGGAATATTCTTCTTTCTACTTTGGTTAGCTCTGGTAATAACTCTGGGTATGCTGATAAATGGAAGCTATATTCAAATGGACACAGCAAGTAAAAGAGTGAACTTACTTCTACAGCCACACAAATCATCCTATCTTGAAGCAAGAGACTTGTCAGCAGTGAACATCACAGCCGTTCATATACCTGATGGAATAGTTTGGAACAGGACTGAATATGACATTTTGGCCCGTCGGAACATTTGAAGATTCCGCACTTATTTAAAATTTCTTAGAGTGACTTTATTGCCTCTAGTACCTTTTCTGATGATTGGGACTTAGAGACTGTTAATAACATGATGTCTGATCTAGAGACGTCTGCAGTATTCACAACTCATGAATATTTAGAGGGTTCATAACACTATGAACAAATGTATTGTTATAACCACTATGGTCATCATTTCTTACATAAAACTGCATCACCTAGAAATGTATTTATTTATAACCAATGGGAATATTGTCCTACACCTCCGAGGGGTAGCTCAAAAACATTTGCAATGAAATTTCCATATTTTTCAGGGTTCAACTTATCAAATCCAGAAACTTTTTATTTTAAGAATGTAAATAAGACAGGAACGAAAAATATGTAAACCAATAGGAAACAGATTTATTCTGCAGCCTTTGTTGCCCAACTATCTAGACAGGGTTTCGACTTTTGGAAAGACAATATTGAGACAAAATCTGTCTGGAGTACAAAAGATTGGCAAGTGCAGGGGGTGTTTATCGCCTGTATCATCCCTGAGCAAATTTGTTTTTGAATGACACTGTCCAACAAACGTCTTGCCTTGGGTTAGCTAAGGTCAAAGACATGAACACACTGACCATACCTATACCTGCAAGCAATAGCACTACACGTGGGGAGGTTGACGTACATAATATTTTACATCACAACAGATCAGATCCAGAATGGAAAGAATGGTTGCTCTGGCCCACAGACACAAACAACTGTCAAGATTGATTCCTGAACAAAACACAGGGTTTCACTATCAATAGGCCAGACCAACGCTATGTTCAAAGACAGCATCCAGGGGTAGTAACAACATACAGTGTAGGGAAACTCTGCCTTGATTGGCTACAGAAAACTACACTGCAGGATGTAAAACAACACTCATCTTTACTTAAAGAAGGCGCAGACCTTAGGGAATTCTTGCTAGGACCAAGAAAAACGCATCAAAAACATTTCATATATGCCGGTATCTATGCTGCTTATTATGAAATATGGAGGATTACCCAAGCAGAGACTGCAGAACGAATACGAGAAA
Source organism: Triturus cristatus (assembly GCF_964204655.1). NCBI lineage: Eukaryota > Metazoa > Chordata > Amphibia > Caudata > Salamandridae > Triturus > Triturus cristatus. The sequence goes on from NC_140592.1 coordinate 113,802,739, forward strand.
TTGATCGCATTAATTTAGAGAAATCTCTCTCTGTGGTAGACAATGGGTTAACGACTCTGTTGTCCAGAATATATTCATTGGACAGTATTGTTTCATCTGCCATAGACATCATGGAACAAGACTTGGTCATGTTGCAACATGGTCTTTCTCAATTACGTTCTAACATGCTATTAGGCTCTATGCTCCAAAACTTGCTTTCAGGCTATGTGCCTTGGCGTTTAATCAACACTACGTCACTGTTTTCCGAATCAATCTTACTGATAAACAGATCAAACTGGCACAAAGGAGACCAGACTATACGGTGCTGAGCATTGAAAAAATTACCATTCACGGTGGCAGAAAAACCAGCTACAGAGTTGATCATACATGGTAAAATTACTCTTTCTGTTACAACTTTCCATTTTCAGTATTGCCTAAAACATATACCAGCAGGCAAATATGAAAGGTTGGGTAAAGAATACATCAAGACATCTTGGGATTTACCTTACACACATAGATGTTGGAGTAGGGGACGTGAAGTGTTTCTTAGCGGTACAAACTGTCAAAACGCACTAAGCGGTTCTCTCCTTTGTCATGGTATTAATGTACACGGGGTCTGCGATGGTTCCACTACAAACTCATCCTGTCACCTGCAAGGCTCACCAGCTGCGGTGGTTAATCCAATTTTTGGACTACTTTTAAATGGAAGTTACCTCATGTTTGAATGATCTCAGCTGCTGTGGCATGCTGCCAGGTATCCCATATCTCGTAACGGTTACATCCATGGTCACTTACTGTATGCAAGTCTTGTTTCCACAAATACAGACAGTCAGAGAGTCGCCTCTATGGCCTTCACTGAACATCTCTTCTATACGAATTGATACTCTAAGCAGAATGAAAGCCATTCTTTTGTAACAAACTGTGCCACTGACCTCGGCCAAAGAAACCTATGATCTACAAGTCGCAAGGACTTCTGCCGAGATACATGCCCTTTTGAATACAAACTGCCCTATACATTTCTCAGAAATGTTGGAACATATCTTAAACATGTCTGATACAAGCGGTATTGTACATGTATTTAAGACCGTGTGTTCAGGACTGTTAGAACCTTTTCAAGCATTCCTCAAAATAATTCCCAACTTCGTGCACTCTGTGTTTGGCGGACTGTCACTACTTTTTGGACTCGTTACAGGGATCCTATTTTTGCTCCTACTGCTCCGATATGGCAAGCCAAATCACCGACGTCACTCCGAGCAGCATAGAGAGAGCTCTTTTGGAGATAAGGTGTTGTGAGTGCATCGTCCAAATTTTGGGTTTACCTCGTCTACATGGTTTCTGTCATTTAGACCAATCTGGCAAGATTGCATCTTACCTGTTCTACGCTGCCTGCTTTGCGGTGAAGAATGCGTGCTAGACATCTGTCTAACACTCCCATCAGTCATGCCTACGGATATTATCGATACTCTGCTGGACCCGGTAACAGCCCATGCTGTGTGTTGTCCCCAGCGGCTACCAATCCTGATGAAGGCATTCATTGAGATCTCACAGATGCAAATTGCGACTGCTGAGGTACGAGAGGAAACAACAGGCACACAGGTAAGATCCAATACAAACATTGCTGATGCGACCACTGCTGAAGGCGATGCTTCTCATCTATGTGCGGTTAGTCTTCTAAACGAGGTAATCCAACTTTCACCTACAACGGTAGACGACTTTTTGTCAACAGGATTAGACATTTTCATGTTTTCTCCACCTTCCTACACTGACTTTTGATTCGGCACACTGTGTACCGGAATGACTCTGAAATTTGCCTTCATTATTTCAAAACACTGACTAAACTTGGAACTTTTTCCTATGATTATTTTTTTTTTCCAAATTTGAATTTTTCTTTTTTGGCACAGTAATCTGCTTCTAGTAGAACTATTCATAGAGAACAGAATTCTTTGATACACTTTCAGAGACAATATGTCACCTTGTCAAACACAATTGATTTATGTAACTTGACATGAAATGGTTTTGGCAGTTTTTCTTCTGTATTTACGAGCCATTTCATAATGTATACATGTATGTTCATTCATTTAGCATTCAATGTAAATATATGCTGAGAATGAAACATTGCTTTGATATGTACAGCACCAGTGCATTTTATGCATGGCAACAGTTTTTATGCATTTTACAAATGTATTTTTAGACATGTGCTTAGCCATCCATATGTAGCTATGTTTTAGATATGTTAAGCATATTTAGGATTTAGTAATGTCATTCATAAGAAAGTGGAGTGGGTGTTGTGTGTCGATTTAGATACTGTATATAGGTTTCCCGATTTATGTCCTTCTATAGGCACAATTTGCATTGCCCATATTTAGGCATAGAAATCCTACCCTTATTTAGGCATTATCCATGCTAACCAAATACAGGCATGGTCACCTACATCTGTTCATCTACGTCACAACGAGTTCTTGGAAAACCAGACTCTTAAGCCTTTAGGACTTTCCCTTGCTTGGATATTGATTTCTCCAAGAACTCATTTATTATGCATGAATATCTATTCCTTAGGGGTTCATTCATGACGTTCTTCTGCCCGACTTTTACGTCAATACTGGCATTCCTAAACACCTTCAAGGTATAAATATACCTTCACTTACCATGGCAAAACAAGGTTCGGCAGCCTACTTGCACGACGCGGCTCACCACGGCAAGTTCGGAAGGAAGTCAAGTCCCCGCCTGATGCACTGACCAGACACTGTCATCCTCCTCACAGAGAATCCAGCTCCAGTGCTTCTGACTCCCCTTGCAGGGTGTTAGAGATAGAGGCTCGGAAAGAGATTCCAACCTCACTCATTCTAAGGTATGGAGCGGTCTAGAACCTAGAAGGACTTTTGGCAAATCTTGGCAACTATAGCTAAACTAGACTATAGACAAACAGCACCTACTTCTTACCTCGTACTACCCTTAGGTTAGGTACACTGGGGTAGAACTAGCTAGAAGCATCAGATGAGTATTAACATTTTAGCCTGTGTTATTTATGTATGTATTTTGATGAATATCTGTCATAGCTATAAACCATGCTATTGCAGTATTATTTTATCTTACTGCTAACGCTGTACATATTATACTTCACATTCTGTCTTACGATTGTAGCAGTTCATATCTCTTGCACGAGAAATAAGACCGTTCAATAAACCCTTTTTATTGAAACGCCCGTCTATCTATTTCTGTGTAACTCTGTAGAAACAAAGCATGCACGATTGAAACTGTTATCTATTGTTGCCATGATTCTGAGATTGTTCCAATTCTAAGGGAAACAAAGTTGTCATGTTTATGCGGTTGTCAGAAACGAATTCCTTCTTGTTTATTCGACAAGTTTCTAGTGACCTCTGAGTTAGCTGGCACACACAAGTAATTAAGTTTAATGTATTCGATAGAGCCATACTGACCTCAGTCATATGTCAATACTATAGTGTATATTATTCCAATGCGCAGGGCCTATCAGGAATATAGGAACTACACTACAGTATTGGTGTCTAGAAAACAAATTCGCTCTCCAAGAATTTAATCCCCAGAACATCATGATGACCAATAGTGCCCGCATGGGGTTCAACTGTATTTACTGCAGTTTGTTCTGAAAGTGCAGATTAAGGGACTCATTGCTGCTAATGTGAGTGCTCTGCCCAAACGCCCCCTTCAGAACCCTTAAATCCCCACCATTCCCCAGGCACCAGCCCTGATTCAATATTCTGCAGCATCAGATAAGCTGAGGAGCTTCTGGGAGAAAGAAAAGGGCAGAGCAAAACAAGAGGGGAAAAGTGTTGCTGCCGGCGAAGCACTAAGAGGGAAAGAGAGAAATGCAGGGGTAAAGGTGGAATGAAGAAATGTATCTGTGGGGGGCGTGGCTTGGCGCCGCGGGCGATGGCGGCGCTTCAGTGAAGCTCCGAGGCAGCATAGAGAGATTAGCCGGTTCCCGTTTACTTCTCCTGGGAACGACTGACGGAAGGAGTGTCGGAAGATGCCCTGACCTCATTTGTATCTTGTGGAAGCGTTTTGAGGCTCCGTGACACTTTGAATTTACCTCGCAAGTTCTGACTGAATTCTCCCGGTTGCGGCCGCCATTTTGAATCCGCCGAGCGACGCGCATTGAATTGCGGTCCCTCTGACAACATCTCAGCATTTTCTAAAGCTTGAAACCACGCATTTTAATGCTTCACGTCATGCCTGCTCTGATGTTTTCTCTTGCTTATGAGGAGTTTTTGTATTATTAAACGCACGCTTTTTTCACAATGCATGGATTTCATCTCCACATGAACTGCCTTTGTTATACATAATCGTTTCTATGCTGCTTTATATACTAGGCCTTTGATTTTGCTTGTTCGGACCCCTCTCTGACCCTGTTATTGGCAACTTATTGCATTGGAACATACCAGGTGGTTCCCTATGTTCAGCACTATTACTCACCGTGGATCTTTGTGAGACGGCTTCTTCCACTTCCTCATATGTGCTCTGACGAACTTTCCACCTGAACTGTTGTGAAGTTGACTGCATTCCTTTCATGAACTACTCAGACACCAGTGCTCTTTTGTCGTGTTATACCTTATGTAGCCTTTGTTTCTACTTCCTGTGACCTCCACTGAGTTAGCCATTCCACGGCTTTGTTACATGGGTAAACTTAAGTCAATGTCGCGTTTACCTCGCTCTACCAAACCCCAGATTGTGAAGAACTCGAAGGTTTTTTCTGCTTTTTCACAACTAGAAGATTCTCTTGACTTGTCTGGCTCTGATACGCCAATGGATCCCCCCAGGAACCCGCAAGATAACTCTAAATCGAACACGAAGAGACTTAAGTCAAATTCTCTTTCTCCTCCTAAACATCCGGGGCCAGTATCCATGGAGCTATTGCTAGAGGAGATAAGATCCTTGCGTCCTTTAATGGAAGAGACCAACATTAAACTCCAGGTTCTTACGGACAATTGGTTGCAAATGGAGACAAGGGTAACCTCGATCGAAAAATCTGTTCAGTCGTTTCAGGAGACATCCTCCACGGTTTCCAATCTGAAGTCTCAAATCTCAGATCTTCAGCAACAAGTGGAACAGTTAGAGCATAGGAATCGACGCAATAACCTGCGCATTTATGGCCTAGCTGAAGGTCTTGAGGGGTCTGATCCAATCACCTTCTTTAAATCGTTCCTCCCCAAGCTCTTACATCTGTCACAGGATAAGACCCTCAACATTCAGCGTGCTCACAGATTGGGTCGACCACCTTCTTCCACTTCTTCCTCTCAGAGGCCTAGAGGGGTTATCATCTACTTTTTGGAGTACACTGACCTTCTGATGGTTTTAGCAGCGGCCAAATCTTCTCCGAATTTAACCTGGTCTGGCTCATCTCTGTTCTTCGCACAGGACTACGCTAAGGCTACTGCTGCTCGGCGAAAGGCTTTTTTGAATTCAAGAGCAGATCTACGGGCAATGGGAGCGCGATACGGCCTCTATCACCCATGTCTTTTCAAAGTTACATACAACAACAAGACTACAACTTATGAAGATCCAGTGCGCTTACAAAGTTTCATTAATGCGCACAAGTCATCTGCCATGGATGCATCCGGTCCATCATATTCCGCTCATGGCTGACTGTTGCTTGTATATTCCTCATATGGCTACTGCATTTTCTTCTGTACCTTCTCAGAAGTTTTCTTTTGGTTGTACTTCATATGAATTCTTCTGATTTTCTAGTTACAATTATGCTGACTTGTTACTGTCTTTGCATGATGGTTGTTCCTTGTTTCCCTTGTCAGTCGTGGTTTTAATAGTTTTTACTGGTATGTGTTAATCCTTTGTTTTTCCTTTTTCTTCTCGTCTTATAGGAATTTGTTCCCGTATCTGAGGATGTCTCTCGCTCATTGCCTCGTTGTTCCTGGATGTGCTACCTCACCCATGTGGTTCCTTCCTCCCTCCACCCTCTCTCGTATTTCCCCTTCGCAGGTATGTTTTCTACCTATTTCCTTCCTTGCCTTTCCAGTGCAGTTGTTGGTTTTCTCCTCTTTTTTTCCCTCCTCCCTCTTCCCTTGTTCGTGTTTTCATTCATATGTATTGAAACCTTTTACTCGTGTAAGAGATATATTCCTTATCTCTTTAGGTACATTTGTCTTTCAACTGTTTCCTCATTTATGCCTTTCTGTTTTAATTTTTATATTGCTTCCTTGTATTCTTATTTTTTCTTATTGATAGCATATATACTCCTTTCTGTCCTCTTCTCCTCTTCCTCTTCAGCATTTTTTCACTATTTTTTCTTCTTTCTTTATATCTTCTCCTATTCTCATGGGTTTTTCATTCATTACTCATGTTTCCCGCATTTTTTTGTGGGATTATTACTATTGTTATGTCATTAAATATATTGTCATGGAATGTGAAGGGTATTAATTCCCCGATTAAGCCTCAAAGGATTCTGTCACATCTTGCCAAATTGAACGTGGACATTGCATTCCTCCAAGAAACGCACTTAACTGATATAGAATCTGTTAAACTCAAACGCGGATGGGTGGGCGAACTCTTTTATTCACAGGGTGATGGCAAACGGAGTGGTGTAGCAATCTTGTGTCGTAAGTCTCTTCCCTTTCAGGTCCTTACCCAAGAATCTGATGCTTTTGGTGGTTGGTATTTGCCAAGCTGTCACTCAGAGGTGTTCCAATCTCTCTCCTTAATGTCTATGGCCCTACCACAGGTGAACCTTCTTTTTGGACCAATTTTTCCACACTTCTAACTAAGTTTATGGATTACAACTTTATTCTGGCGGGAGACTGTAATCAACCTCTAGACCCTTTTATTGACAGGGCATCCAAGACCCCTTACATTCCCAACAAACCTCATAAATTGTTTAGTCATGCTATCTCGCAACATAAATTAATAGACTCTTGGCGCCTTTGTAATCCAAAATTACGGGAGTACACTTTTTATTCTCCCTGTCATCGCTCTCAATCACGACTAGATTATGTTTTTGTTTCCCACAATCTTGCTCAATCACTTTTACACTCTGAGATAGGCCCAATATTGCTCTCAGACCATGCTCCCGTTCTCACTAGTGTCGATGTATTCCCCAAAATTGCTGGTCCTAGAAGATGGCGATTCAACAACTCCCTCCTTGCTGACCCCAAGTTTACAGCTACCTTCACCTCCTTTTTTGATGAATTTTTCTTGATTAATGATAACAATGCCCTTCTGGAACACACTATCTGGGATGCATTTAAAGCAGCAGCTCGTGACTTTATTATTGGTTACGTTGCAACCAAACGTAAATCTGCTCGACGGTTTACCAAAAACCTCCTTTCAGATATTAAGAGATTGGAACATTAATATTTTACCTCCCATTCTGCTGATAGCTTGACAGCCCTTGTTGCAGCAAAAATGAAATTTAATGAGAATTCTACAGAGGATGCCTCTTTGTATTTGTTGAAGTCAACTGCTAAATTTTATGGGGGAAGGAACAAGGCAGGGAAGCTTTTAGCTAACTATTTGAAGATTAAGCATAATAAGTTAAACATTGAATCTGTTTATGACTCTGATGATAATTTGAAACATGTGGATGCTGACATTCTTGCTGAATTTTCACGCTTCTATGAGACTCTGTACACACCTGAGACTCAACCTTCTCCTGACTCCCTTGCTTCCTTCTTTTCTACCATTCATACCCCATCCAATTTCCCCCTTGACCTTTCTTCTCTAGAATCTGACGTTACGCAAAAAGAATTGCTCTCTGCGTTGCAACTTCTCAAACTCAATAAAGCTCCTGGTCCTGATGGGTTTACAGTCGAATTTTACCTTCATTTTTCCAAGTTGTTGATTCCACGTTTGAATTCCCTTCTCCATACTTTTATTGCCCAAGGTGCTTCCTCAGGGACGTTCTCAGATGCTCATATTTGTTTAATACCTAAACCTGGGAAGGACGTTAAATATTGCAAGAACTACAGGCCTATATCCTTAGTCAATATTGACTATAAACTTTTCGCTAAAGCTTTGGCGGTTCGATTGGATCTCCTCCTCCCTGATCTTCTAGGTGAAGAGCAATCCGGATTTGTTAAAGGCCCACATATTACGGACAACACTAGACTCCTATTTAACATACTATCAAAGTCTTCCCGTTATCAGCACTCCCTTGCAGCGGTCGCCCTTGACGCTGAAAAAGCGATTGACCGAGTTGAGTGGCGTTACCTTTTTCATACCCTAACTTGGTTTGGTTTTGGCCCTAGATTTATTTCTTTAGTCTCCCTGTTGTACTCACATCCCAGAGCTGCAGTATTTGCAAATGGTCAATTTTCTTCTTATTTTGACTTAGGCAGAGGCGTCCGCCAGGGTTGCCCCCTCTCCCCCTTTCTCTTTAACCTTGCTTTAGAACCTTTTTTGTCCAGACTCCGTCAGAATCCCGCTATTCATGGTTTCCAGGTTGCAGGTTCCCAAATTAAGCTCGCTGCTTACGCAGATGACATTTTACTTTTTCTTTCCAACCCCGTAGAATCTATCCCCGCTTTTCTGGGTTAAGTCCGATCCTATTCCTCTATCTCTGGGTATAAGCTTAATCATGATAAATGTGAGATCCTACCCCTGACTAAATTCACTTTCAAACAAGAATTTTGTGTCTCCCAATTCACTTGGTGTCCCTCTCACATTAAATATCTGGGATTATATATCACTCCCTCCATTCCAGACACTGTCTCTTTATGCATGTCCAAGTGCGCACAAAAAATTGCAGACCTCACTACAAGGTGGCATCCTTTATACCTGTCCTGGTGGGGTCGTCTAGAGACTATTAAAATGATGATTTCCCCCATTATCCTTTATACATTGTCTAATATTCCATTATCTATCCCAATGAAGTTTTTTAAAAAGATTAACTCAATTCTATTTTCATTTCTATGGAGCTCCAAAAAATCCAGAATATCTCTTGCCAGACTAACCCGTCCTGTTTCTGAGGGTGGTGTCAACTTTCCTGACTTTCCTGCATATCAGAAGGCCTTTTTGTTACGTCAAGCTTCCCTTTGGCTACAAGATCCCACTTCCCCCTGTCCTTTGTGGATTAAGGTTGAACGAACTCTCCTCTCTCCATTTTCTTTTGCAGAATATCTTGCCTTCTCCCGTAAACCCTCTTCGCTTCCTACCCCTATTCACAAGTACACCCTTAAGCTCTTAGGGTCCGCTGCCCCTGGTCCCCCTCTGACAATTGACGACTTCCTTTCTTCCACCATTTGGCACAATAAATATCTTTTAATTGGTCGTAAGCCCTTTTATTGGAAATCCTGGAGAACACGAGGTTTGATTTGGATCTCGCAGCTTTTTTCTGGTTCCGCTTTTATCTCTTTTCCTGATCTTTGTTCTTTTTTTGGCTTACCCTTATCCTTTTTCCCCAAGTATCTTCTACTTAAAGCTACTGTCTTGGAGTCTTTTGAGCGCTTCTCGTGTTCCTCTCCTCCTCCTACTCCACCTATCCCCACTTCCCAACTTCACTCTTTCCTACGCAACACTCCCAAGACATCTCTTATCTATAAATACCTCCACACACATAAGTTGCCCAGACCTAAATCCAAGGTTGAGTGCCAGTGGGAATCTGATCTAGGTATAGATTGGCCGATATCACTGTTGGATAAATTGTGGGCAAAACTCCGTAAAACTTCTAGAGCGGCCTCCTTGACACAATCCTTATTTTTCATTTATAACAGATTACTTTATACACCTTCCACATTAAATAAGCGATTCCCTAATACTCCAGACATATGCTGGTCGTGTGGTACCCCTAATGCTACCTTATTTCACATGATATTTCTTTGTAAACATGTCCATGGGTTTTGGTTACAAGTATGGGCTCAAGTTAATGTTATTTTCCATACCTGTATTCCTTTTTCTCTCACTCACCTTTTCTTGGGCAGCTTATCTTCTAGCTGGGATAATGTAGATATGCAGGTTCGCATTGTTGATTTGTTATTGGCTATAGCTTTTCAGCAGATTACTGTTAATTGGAAAAATGCATCCAATATTTCATTTAAAGCGTGGTGGTATAATGTCTGCCATAATCATCGACTTGATAATGCCTTTGTTTTTCCTGTTCAATTAGCAACTAGACGTGCTGACTTATGGCTCCCCATTACGCTATATTTGAATAGCTGTGTTGCTCGTTCTTTTCGTCCTATGCCTGTTCAACAAGAAGTTCCCAAACCCCCATGATACCCTTTTCACATTCAAGATTTTCTCATTACTGCTTTGTATTTATTTTCTCAACGTTTAAATGTATAACTTATGATTGTTATATCTTTTATGCTCCCTTTTAAATGCCCATGATCATTGCTTTGTTTTATTTTTCTTTTCTCTTACATATTGCATTTGTTATCCCTTCCTCTCCCCTTCCCTCCCTCTTCCCTCTTCCTTCCCTTTTTTGCTGATATTGTGTATTGATTCTTCCTCTTTTATTCCTCAATAAAATTTCATTGAACTTAAAATAAATGTAACTGTGGGAAATGAGCAGAGGTAAGAGGAAAGTCACAAAAAGAATGTCAGATGGAATAGGAGAGGGGAAATGAAGCTGCAGATAAAAAGGTGAATGCTGATGACTGGTGAAGGAAGAAATTGATCTGTAGGAGAACTAAGAAGTAAGGTAAGAACTAGAGAATCTAAGGGGAAATGGGGGACAGGAAGCGGGAGGTGGGCAAGTGAGGTGGAAGGGGTGATGCAGGTGTAGATAAGAGAGGGATTCTGGAAACAGCAAGTGGAGAGGTGATGGAGATTTGAAGCTAGGGAGTAAGTAAAACCTGCAGGAGTTCAGGAGAAAGGAAGATGCAGAGGTAACTGCTCAAGGGACAGGTGGAAAATGGTTGTGGATGAAGCGATACAAGGGAAAAAGCAGGTTGCTGCAGGATGGAAAGGAGTACTGCTGTGAGAGCAGCACTAATTAAAGTGAATAAACACAATATAAAGAGACCGACAGATACGTCAGGATTCCTGACGCATCTGGCATTCCTTGCGACATGGAGCGCCATACGGTAAATGCGGTGCCTCCATGGTTTCGCAAGGAGGGTGCAGTAAAAAGTGTTGCATCACTGTTTTGCCGCATCGATGCAACACTTTTCATAAATTAGGCCCTAAGATTATAATGAAAGCACAGAAAGTGACATAATTTAACTTTTGACCCTCCATCTACCCAGGAAGTGATGTCACATGACCCTTAATCCTGAAGACATCACCATTTTTGACATTGCTGAAGTTTCACTATAACCGAAGGATTGATATAACCATGAACAGATGTCTTTTTTAGACCTCAGGTTCTTATGTGCCAGGGGTACATTACTCTTTTCTCTTTGCATTGCGTTGTTACCTTGGTGGAAACCTCTACGAGAAGTATAGCAATAATTCTTATTGATGGAAAAAAAGATATTTAAAAAAAACAATAAAAGGTATGTCCACATGCTTTTATTGATATAGACTGTATATTGAATATGAACAATGTTATTGGCTTAAATTATTTGTTTTTGTTAATACATTTTGATGTATGCTTATTTGCAAGGTACTATCACCCATGCAAACACAGAGGTGAAGATTCTAGTCAAACTCATTTTTCATGCAGTCACAATAATGAAACATGGTAACAATGTTTGTAAAAATGTGTTTGTTTTTTAGTTAATTTTTTAATTTAATCATAGGAGTGCACATTGCACTACTGAATGTATTGCACAACCTAATACACAATGTCCAATCCTAGAGGCAGCTGTAGAGAGTAAATACTGCTCATAAAGACAGTGTTTAACTTCTGTTCTTGCAGTGGCGGCTGGTGATTTTTGAAAATGGTGTGCATGATACTTGCCCGGAGTTATAGCGTGCGAAGCGAGAGAGTCTGACTTTTTCTACAGAGGGTATGGTGGTGTGAGAGGAGAAATAAAAAAACAATCGTATAGCGCATTTTAAAGCACAAGTTTAGAATACGTTTGGTAAAAAAGCCATAGGCTCTGAAAGAGCACTCATTGAATATTCAAGTCCTTTTGTAGAGTGCCAAGCCAATGAAACCTGAGACCACTCAGGAGATGTTCCACCGTGTGTCAGAAAGTACATCCAAAGTACCAGTACATGCATTTTGACATGGGTGAGGCCTATGCCATCTGCCAAGACCTCCTTAGGCCACAAAATACATACAAGAGGCCTGCAACAAAATTACCTCCAGTATGTCACTATAAACATTTAGCCACTGGTACCTCCCACCCATATTCTAGAGTTGTCCTCATTTATGACAAGAATGACCTCTTATGTGCCAGCGTTGTAGTGTTTTAAAAAACACGCAGAATGTGCAAATAGTGTGTGAAAAATATTTTTTAATTAATGACATTAGTGTTTAATAAGTAGTGTTTATAAAAATGCATAGAATCGTAAACGATGAACTAATGAGGTTGTACTTGAAATGAGGTGACTAGGTCCCTTAGAAATGTAAATATTGTTATGAATAGTTAGGCCACATCTTCGTGCAAGACGTCATTATTTCAAATATAGATGTAGTTTCTGGTGTAGCAAACGTAAATTGCTCTTGCTCATTCCCCCTCCCAATCAGTGTCCCACTGCAAGCCACCTGTGCTCAGTTTTGCAGAGCCTCAAGTGAACAACATCAATGAATTAGTGATGTAGAACGTTGTTAGAAAGCATGTATTGTGAATGAAGCATCTATCTTGTAACCAAAGTATTATTTTCAAGGACTTCCACTGGAAGTGTTATTGTAGATGTGCAAATTGCACGAGCCATTGTTAAAGGAATGTTTCATTTTGTGTCGATCATCTCGGAGGGCAGTCGCTGAGAGAGCAGATGGAAGATTTTTCTTACCTTAAGAAATGAGTTAGTACTAAAGTTTCAGAATATTCTGTGGCTGTTTTTGATTTCCCAATACGACCCCGACCATGATCAAACGATGCTGAATTTGCAAAATCAATTAATAGAACGTGTGATTTGTGTATAAAAACTATTGGGCTTTAGGGGCTTAGGTTCTTTCTTTTGGGATTTTACAGCTGTCGGTAGGACTGCTGGCACTGGGAGACTTTAATTTCTGAGTCCATTTGACTTACATTATTTTATGGGAAGTGTCTTAACTCTTTATAAGTTTGGCACCTAGAATTCTTGCTTAGATTTTGCTTTGCTAGGGATTTATTAGCTTTATTCTTTTTCATTTTCTGTAATTCAGCCTTCGTGGTACTTTTGTTTTTCTCTGTACCACATTTTAACTAACCTTTAATAAAATTCACTTTTTGCCCTATGTTTGACTTAGAACTCAGTGTATATGCTACCAATGTTTTATTCTGTTTAACTCTGCTAAATTGTGTTTTCCTAATGAGGAGTAAACTCTCTACCACTAGATCAATTGAGATACTAGAGCCGAATTATTTTAGTATAACTTGCAGTGATCAAATATCGGGGTTCAGGTAAATTATTGGGGTTTGCCTCCGACACAAGCACCATCATTTTGTCATGTATGCCCTGTTTGACAGCAAATTCGTTTGGCATGCCAACACTAGTATGTTTTTTATAGGTGCACCCACACCAAGAATTACCTCCAGTATATCAGCATGTTCCCATGTCTTCCTTTATGTTATGAATTAACTTCAGTATGTCAGCATCAGTATTCTGTCATGGGTGCCCCATATGCCCACTGTAACTACTAGTATGCCAGTGCTAGCATTTTGTGACAGATACCTGTAATCCTAAAATTTGCCATCAGTATTCCAAAGTCAGTATTTTGCCTCGGGAGCCTTCATTAGCTAAGAATTGCTATTAATGTTTTAGGGCTCACAGGTATAACACCACATTCTTATGTATGCTCATTTATATTAATTCACTCACTCATACTCATTCTCACTCACACTCACTCTTACTCAGTCATTCTCACTCAGTTGCAATCACCCACTCATTCTCATTCACTCTCTTGCACTCACACTTTTGCTCACCCCCTCACTCTGTTTTATTCAAACTCACTCACTCTCCCTTTCACTCATTTGTGCTCTGACTCACTCACTCTTTCTCAATCACTCACACTCACTTACTCCCACTCCCAATTACTCTTACTCTTGCTCATTTTCACTCACTTTCACTTAGTCTCACTCACTTCAACACACAGTCTCACTCACTCACTCATTCACATTCACTCACCCTCACTTATGTTCACTCTCACTCACTGATACATTCTCACTCATTCACAATCCCCAAACTCTCTAGAGCTTCCTCACATTCATAGTCATTCTCACTCACTCATACTAGTTGCCATGAAATCTCACTGATATGTACTCACTACCTGTCTCTCACTCACTTTCACTTACACTCACATGCTCTTACATGGCAACATGCTCATACGTACACATGCTATCTCTCAAAAACACTCACTCAAATGTAAAAACACAATATATATTAAAAAAGCATTTTATTTTACTTGTCTCAGCTGCCAGCGAAGGTCCAGTTCCAGCCCCTTGGACTGCATCATCAACAGCTGCACTGGCCTGTGCCTGTGGCCAGCACCTGTTTTTAGCACTTGCACTCTCTAAAGTGCACCCATTTAACCTGATATAGCTCTGAGAGCTTGATTTTCAGATAGCACAGAACAGAAACAATGAGCAAGACTTGCCTCTTTCTGTTTCCTAGGGCATTTCATATTTCCTGTCCAAACAACTGCAGGCAAAGATGGCTAAAGAGTACCCCTGCGGTGCCTCCTGAACTAAGTGTTGTATTAACACACAGGCACGCCGGGTAGTTGCCCAGGGGCCCCACAAGCATAGTGGCCCAATGAAGAACAGGATTTAACCTCAATTTTCTGTTAAACTTTTTTATTCCTGTGAGTGGTTGTGTGGCCAAGGCCCAGTTCACTGCTTTGCCCAGAGGCCTATAATGCTGTGAAGACACCCCTGCCTGAGACAGCCCTAGACTGGCTCTCCTTAAACGGGCCATCGGGTGAATGGTGTCACAAAATCTCTCAAACCCAAAGATGACATTGTCAAGAAAATTGCTGGTGATTGCTTGCTAATGACGCAGGCTTCATGAGAGAACCCCTTTAATGCTTCCATTGTGAAGAAGGTGGTAGAACATGAATGACTGTAATGGGTTTATTCCAGGGAATAACTGCAATCATCAAAAGGTGATTGGAGAAGCTAGAAGAGTATTATGGGAAGAGGCAGCTGAAGGTGCACTGCTGCCAAGTGCAGAATCATGCGCTGAGGCTGCAAAGCCTGGATAAGCAGTCCATTTTGGGTGGTGAGTTTAGGATATAACAGAACCGACATTAGAAATTCTAAAAATAAACACCAAAGGTATAAAAATAGACCAAACTGCATCATAAGGACTAAATGATTGAGGACAAAATTGGTGCCACAAATAGAGGCAAACCATAGCAAAAGGTAGGCTGTGTTCAAATCTGCAGATTGTTAATTTAGACTGGAGACAGTTCAGAGATTGGGTCACAAAACAGTGCAATGTTTAATCAACCAGCTGGGTCAGGTTCTTCAGTGGACTAAAGGATTCACTCCAGAAGCCTGTGTTTGACCTCAAGGGTACATAATCGAATCCTAGTGTGTCCACTTAGCACTTCATTCTTGCTTGATTGAAGAAATGAGTACCAGTGGAAGTTCATGTTTTCTCGCAAAGGTATCACATCACTCAAGCTGTTGGGCTAGGGTACCCCACAATTTTGCAGTCAGGTACCCCTGCTTGCTGTGCAGGGTTTTGGAGTGCCCAGCAGGCAGCAGCCTATGAGCCTAGCCCTGGTTCTAAGGCAGAAGGACCCACGCATATCCATTGCAGCGACCAACGCAAAGTTTGAGAAGTGCCAGAGGCTGCTACACAATGTCAAAAAAGTGTGTTTAAAAAATGTGTGACAAATATAGTGCAGCCTAAGGAACACCAGTTGTAACCATGAAGACATATGTCTGCTGAATCCTCAAGCAAATAAACTTACCACAGGAAACACAGAATACTCTGCAACAGATGGAGTGGAAAGTCCCAGAGCCAGGTCAAAACAAGTAGGGAGCAGATGAAGAAGACAGCCCAGAAGAGAAAAGACAGCAGAAACATAAAGAAGTTAATAACTGTGACTCTGCCCACATAAAAACCAATAATACCTGCCTGCATCTCAAGTAGGAGAAACCATAAGAGGGTTTATCCTACCACATGTGTGTTACGTTTGTAAGTGCTCTTACTACGACACACAAATATACTCTTCAAATACTGATGGCGCCTACCACTCACTTTGAGTGGATATTGAGGGACATGTTTTACTGTTTGTGAAAACTGGGGGCAGAGTAACATTCAACAATGTAGTAGTCCTAGTTTTAATAGTCTTTTACACTAAATTAGGAAACCTGTTGCCACACTAATTACTCCATCTGTGTGCTTAAGGTTTTCCATGGCACCTTTGCCAGTAGTGTTGATACAATGTAAATCAGCCTACTGCAAGATGGTTTTATTAACTACACTCATAGGATAGTTGCTATATGCATATCTAGGGCAGTGCAAAATACTGGTATTCTGAACAACCATGAGGTTAGTGCTCTTCAGTCCTCCCACATTACTCCTAGAGTTGAAATCCCACACACTGTCCATCCTGAGAATTCAGACACCCAAGGTTTTGTCTCAGGCTCAGCTATCAATGTCATTACTTTTAAAAACCTAATTATGTTGGCAACACAGAGGGCCCGATTCACAGAACTAACTTAAGACAAAATCCTAAACTTACTACCATTTTGGTATTCACAGAAGGCACTTACTCATTTTGGTATTCACAGAAGGCACTTACTCATTTCGGTATTCACAGAAGTTAGGAGTCCTAACTTTAGGACTCCTAAATGCCTTCTGTGAATACCGAAAGTCTTAAAATTAGGATTTTTCTCAGTTTAGTAGTAGTATAGTTAGGACTCCTAACTTTAGGACTCCTAAATGCCTTCTGTGAATACCGAAAGTCTTAAAATTAGGATTTTTCTCAATTTAGTGGTCCTAAATCTAAACTTAGGACTACTAAATTGAGAAAAATCCTAATTTTAAGACTTTCGGTATTCACAGAAGGCATTTAGGAGTCCTAAAGTTAGGATTCCTAACTTCTGTGAATACCGAAATGAGTAAGTGCCTTCTGTGAATACCAAAATGAGTAAGTGCCTTCTGTGAATACCAAAATGGTAGTAAGTTTAGGATTTTGTCTTAAGTTAGTTCTGTGAATCGGGCCCTAAGACTATAATCAGAGCTGTCCCTTTAGGATATTTTTTATAAAATTCTAAATCTTCATTCCTATTTACCATCCCATCCAACCACTCAGTAACTATGTATCTGCTCATCATCCAATTCCTCCTGCACCTACCTAGAATTGCTTGTCGGTGCTAGGAGAACCGGAAGTAAATAACTGACTCACTTATTACAACATTAACAGGCATCTGTTTATTTCAAGAAACAGATGCCTTCATCTTTGGGACGAGCCAGGGGTCCTAACATTATTGTCTAATGTTTTTTTTAAATGTATTGTGATGAATATCCCTGTATTGGTACATGCTTTGGGAACATGTGTGCTTATTTTTTAGAGGGGGGGTTGCAACAACAAATTACACCCCAGTTCAGCAAAACCTGTGCTCTCTAAATGGAAAATGTTTCTTATTTTACCTGAAATTTGACTATTGTGACTATGTAGTCTTTTGACAGCATGAAATCATATTAATGTTCATGAACCCCCTCTATCTAGAGGCTAAAATTAGGGGTGGGCAAAATATTCAGGTTCACTGGCGGAATTGGCGGTATTTTCACAACTCTGCATTACTCTTGTAATGTTGGGTTCTGGCCAAATTCTGTTAAAATAGTAAGTTGGTGAGTGTGAGTCCCCTACCACTATTTTCAGTTAAGAGGACACTTGCCAAGATTTTCCAATACGGTACTTTCCAATACGGTATTTCCAGGCGGTCACAGGCAGTTGCGACCGTTCATGGTCACAAGGCTGAGGATCTACTCGAGTGACAGCAAAATCAACTCGAGTATCTGCGCCCTTTGGTGCACCACATGGTGCCATTTGAGCTTGTTTTTAAGTGTGGAATGCACACCCGAAACTAAATCACACACAAAACTCTGTTGACAGAACTCTGCAGAATCTCACAGGGTTTTTTTGCAACTTTCTGGAATGCCGCAGAGTCAAATTCCAAAAGTTCCGCCCACTTCTAGTAAAATCACCCCTATATTTACTGGCAGAGGTTGTTCATCAATTATAGAATATGTGTTTGTTTAGGGAATTGAGTAACAACATTGTTGATCAATGGGTTCTTGATCAGTGATCATTACCCTGTATCAATCACTTTTCAATGTAAATCTTGTCAAACACAACCCTATACTTCTCTGCCACATCTAGGAGCGGTTAGACTATGGCATGAGATCAAAATTGAGTTTGGTTGACTCCAGTAGTCTATTAGAAACATTGATGTCTTTTAGGCTTGACTATTTGAAAATGTGTTTTGCTTTTAATTCAGAAAATGATTAAATTCTTAGTTCTCTTTGTCTAGTTTGTGAGGTAACTAAACACCGTTTGGCAAATCCTTCTAAAAAGAACCCATCTAAGGCTCGGAAAAGGTTGGATTCTTGCTGCTGATCCTCTGACAACTTCACACTGCTATGAAACTGACTCGTAAAGTAAAAGAAGAGGAGGTGATCGGTGGCATAGATGTTTATAAAAAAAGCCATGCTGAATCGGAAATCTCTTATTAGAATTAATGCTTAGGATCAGTTCCATCAGGCCAGAAGTCTTAGACATGTCTCTTTGTTTTGAAAGATAGTCAACTATCCAATTTTTAACGATTCCTCTGGTTCTTGAGAAGTTCATATTTCATTTCATATCTCACAAGCTTTTATTAACACCCTTATCACAATTTTCTGATAACTCTTACTGCATGTTTAAATCAACGTTTTTGCCTTACCTCTAATCTTCAAAGCAATAAGTAGAAGTCCTTCTGACAAATCACCAGGGCCTGACGGGTCCCCAGGGAGGTATATACATCCAAAATATGGCTCTGGGACACTTTTATAACAAAAATACTTAACATGGCCTGTTGTTCTGACATGCCCATTTCTTGATCTCATTCTATGATAGTTCCATTGTTTAAAAAGGGCAAGAAAATGACTCCGCGATTATCGGCCCATTTCACTTATCGACTCCATAGTCAAAACTGCTGGGAGGGTGTTGCTCGATAGGATTTTAGTCTGGTCTGCTGAAAATATTATTCTTGCTAATGTACAATATGGTTTGTGGTTGGACTATGAACCATCAAACAATGTTTAAATCTCTACTTGCTTATTAGTAAATGTTATGGCCTGATTTAAATGTTGGCATAAAGGGTACTCTGTAACCTTTCCACCAACCTGAAGTTCCACCCTTCTCATTTAGAGTCTGGCAGACCTTTAGTGTAAAGAAGGTGGAGACCACACCATCTCCGCCAGCTACAGACACCTCTGATGGCCCGACAGAGTAAGGGGCATCGGAGGTCCAGCCATGAGTCCACCCACCGTATTTAGATTGCCCAACGCTGCAACGAAAAACAAAGTGGTTAGGAGCAGTGAAAAATTTTAAAATACCCCCACACCACGGGAGAGTGCTCCCATTGTAAGTGGGCATTGTTTCTTGTAAATTTTAAAAAGACAATTCTGCTTCGGGATAATTAAAAAAAAAAAAATGAAAACAAGTTGTAAGCTCAATGTATGGCTCCGCCAACTTGCAATGCATTTTCAGTAACCACCGTGATTGCGGTTCCAGGAAACGCAAGAAATTCCACAGCTTATCTCTAAATACGGCTGGCAGGGTACCCTCGCCATGAAGGGAGTAAAGTACTCCGCCATGCAAAGAGTAATAATTCCGTCCCCCTAAATTTAAATCAGCTCCTTAGTGTTTCCACTAGGCATGCTCGATATGATGTTTATGGACTTTAGCAGCACTTTCAACCATGTGAACAGGTCTAAGTTATGGTCTATCTTGGTAACAATGGGTAGTTGATCAAGCCCTAATTAACTTTTTGCAACGTTTACATGGTGACAGTTTTGCTAAAGTCATATTTGGTGATATGGTAAAAATACTAACTATTTTACTACGGATAGGGGGTGTGTCAGGGTTGTGTCCTTTCCCCTTTTCTTTTTATTTTGTACATTAACAGTTTGAACTCCGATTTGGTTGCCAGTGGTCTAATTGCCCATAGACCTATTCCTGCTCTGCTCTATATAGACAAAGTTGTGTTTCTGTCACGAATTACCAAATGCCTAAAAAAAACAAATTGACGCTTTTGTTTTATTCATGGATGATATTGACCTGGAAACAAACTACTCAAAAAACAAATGATTTCTGGACCAAAATCAATCAAGTCAAGAATCATGATTCTCAAAAACAAATTGGTTGGGAAAGTGCATTCCTTCTCATAAATCGGGATCACTTTTGATTCTGCTACTTCATGGTCCCCTCTATTATTTACTGGACAGGAACTATTCCTAGTTTTCTGGGGCTGTTATCAATGTTGCTTCTAAAATTGGGAAATAAATCAATAAAACATGATTGAATAATACAAAAGGAAATGTTTACCAATCTTGTATTATGATTGAGGCATCATCTTATGATTGAGGCATGTGGGGATATACAGCAATAAACCCACTTCAGGCATAGAAAATTTGGTTTCGTCGATAGTTATCGAGTATCCCTCCAAGCTATCCCCATTATCCATGTCATGAAGAATTGGGCTTCAGCTACCTAGGTGACATTATCAAGCTAGTTCAGATTCAGTTATGGGGTGCCATCTGACTGATCCCCATACACTGCTTAATCAAGGATTGTTTGAAAAAGTATGGCTGTCTAAACATTCCTTAGTTCAGCTACATTACGACCATATTTAGTGACCCTGGTAGTACTAGGCTAGATTGGACTTGCGTGAAGAAAATATTTTTAGAAACCATGGGACATATTTCCAAGGGCATTGCGCCACAGGAACGTCACTTTTAATGAGGTTCCTGTGACGCAATGCCCTGCTCCACATTTACAAAGTAATGTTAAGCCATTTTTTGTGGCTTAACATCACTTTGTAAATATGGTACCCTTTCACTGAGGTATCTGCGTGAAAGGGGCATGAAATGGGTGGTGCTGTGGGTGATCCACCGCAACACCCGTTGCTTTTTGACACTGCCCCAGATTTAAAAAGTCAGTCTGAGAAAGTGTCAAAAACTAAGGCCATGCAAGAGCAGGCATTAGAATGGCGATACGAGGAGAAATACTTTTTTTCCCCTCGTTTTTGCTTTTTCTTCCTGCACATAAACAATAATTCCCTGCAACACAGATCCCCTTGCACTATGTTTCAAGGTGGCCTGTGTTGGTGCTAGGCAGCTAATTGTAGCGCCAGTGTCAGGGAAAACACATGAGTGCGCCGTATTGTTGTAAATTCGGCGCATCCCAGCGTTCTGGAAATGTCGGCACATGGCGCTGCCATATTTGGTACTACTCTGCGCTCCGACATTTTCTTGTACATATGCCCCCAAGTGCCTTCAAAGGGAAATAGTAAAAATGCAAAAAACAACTGTTAGATATGGTAAGAAATTGCTCAGAAGTGGAATTGGATACACCTATTGTAATCAACGTCTGGGAGATATTTCTATTATGTCACTTTAGGCTGGATTTTGTTCGTAGTCAGCTTTCCTTTCCCAAAGGCTGGATCATTTGAGATCTAATACGTAGGTGTCCCTGCACAGAATTTTCTTCACAAACTTTGTTGCACTTTATTTTTATCTTGCAAAATTTGCAAACCTATACATTAACTTATACATTAACAGTTTTTCATGTCCCTAAATAAATTGTGGATTTAGCAGGTGTAGACATGCTTTAATGTACTTGCAAATATTTTGCACTCTTCTTGTATGTGCAGCAGTTTTTTTTATTTAAAAAAAATGTGTCCAGCCATTCTAATCTAATTTTATTTTAATAAAGTGTCAATCTCCCATTATGTATATTTAAACATTTTTAAACCTTACTAATGTATATATTCTCTTTTTAAATCGAGTACTTTTTTTGGTATTGTGGTTTTTATAGTTTGATTTTTTAAGCCGAATAAAGTATAATGATGATGATGCTGAGTACTTTGCTCTAGGTAACAATAAACACCTGTTATTCAGCACCAAGATGTCCCAAGTGGTGAACGTGTGCTTTACAAATAACCATATTATGTTATCGCATGGTATGTTATCGTGCAATAATGTAGCAGCATATGTACTTGAAGGGATGGAAGTACAAGAGGTAAGACAGTATAAGAAGTAAGCTTTTCTTTAACGTGGAAGAGTTACTGATAGATCTAAGCATCAAAATATAATAGGTAAAAGGTTAGTGAATTTTTAATCACCACCTAATAGAATGTGTGAAAACAAAAACGTAAGGTCCCAATTTAGACTTTGGCATGAGATGGCAACATACTCCCTAAGCTAATATTCCACAAAGCTCTACTGGCTGCCTTTCTTCGCCAATTAAGCGTCAAGTATGGTGGTGGTGATCCAGCCAAACAATCTAAGGCAGTGGTCTTCAAACTTTTTAATGCAGCGACCCCCCCCCCCCCGCCCAGAGGAAAAAAAAATCATCCGCCCCCCTCAGAATTTTTAAAACAATTATTCTAATACATTGCATCTATTAAAAGTGTGCACAGTGTGTGGCTGGGAGATTTGAAGAATACTTGGAGTCCCCTCCCTTTTGACACAAACTCCCAGCTAGGAAATAAATGACAGATGATGTTAGTGATGGCCCGTTACAGAGCATAATGCTCCTTTTGGCCAGATCCTGGAGCCCCTCCTGAGATCACCTGAAGCCCCCCTAGGGGGGCCCATTCCCCAATTTGAAGACCCTGCTCTAAGGAATCCTTTGGGGTATCAGGAATTCACTACACCTGCCCCATATCAGCATCTAGTAGATGTTCTAACTGCCTGATCCAGATATTGGTGCTCAGAGTGGGAGAATATCAGTGAGCCAGGTGTGTACGTAAGGTTGTGGTGAAAAGCATTTTTCTTGCTAGACCTAACGGAATCACATGTTTTCCTCTGATGTCGGGGAGTCTGCGCACATTAGGGAGGGCATCTCATGGGATTATATATGTCCCTGAGCCAATAATGTTCCAGCTCACTGCACTGCATTTTCAACAGGACAAGAGGGAATCTGGAAATTCCACAAGCCTGCAAGTGGGTATAGCTAGTGTCCTTCTTCGAGTTTCCATTTCCATCCCTGAATTATGCAAGGTGATGGTGTAGAGCTGGCTACACATAGACAAATCTATGCAAGTAACACTACTACCATAGCAAGGCCCGTCTCCCATTTGAGGGGCCAGATGTCTCGTTACCTGTGAGGAAAACGCACCAATGATCATTGTCTTACATCTGCAAGAAAGGCACAGAGAATGAATGCAAAAAGTATTTTATTATATGTATTTCTAAGTGAAGTAGATCCTGCAGAAATATTATAAAAGTAACTATGTAGTATCTTTGATCATAGGCAATGGAATGGTAGCATATATCATTGGTGTTGGTGAATGGCAACTACAATGATGGTACACTTAGGGCCTTATTATAATGCTGTTCAGAGGTTAACAAACTCCCATTTCTCAATAGGAGCTTGTGTTGCAGGCGGTTTCCTCCCACCGCACAAGCTCCCCCTATGTGCGGTTGGATCGTAATTTAGTGTTCGGAATCGCCGACCTATGGTCGGGCGGTTCCTCCACCATAATGGTGTCAGTCGGAGGTAACTCCAATCGACTTCATAATCAGATCCTAAGTATTATTTACAATAAACATAGAATCTCCTAATAGTTGATCAAGTGCCAAAGCCGGGATTGGAATCTAGATCTTTACATTCCAAGGGCAGCTGGCAACAACTAGCCACACCCACTTCAGCAGGCAACCACAAGTCACACTCACTTCAGCAGGGAACCACAAGTCACACTCACGCGCTTGCCACTGGTAATGAAGTAGGAAAGATAAAGGAGTTTTGAAAAAAGTAGAATCACATGATACGTCAGTGTAGGTTAGGGAACAGCTTGGTTTTGTGAACCTTTGATGTTCTGTGCTTCTTGCACGAGAAGTCATTAGAGGATCGTGATTTTTTCTGCACTTTAAGTCCCCTTCTGAACGGAAGATGTCACCAGCTCCTTACTGCAGGACGGGGTCATGAGATAATGAGACGCTTCATTTGACAGATGGCGCCTCACACTTCTCTTAGGTTGATGCTGTAAATGAGGTCGCCGTGGTGTGACAACTGCCATAACAACTTGTCACAAATAAGATAACACAGATAGTGACACATTTCATATGCCATATGTCATATGTCATTGTAGGCTTGTTAGAAATGACAACTGTCAATGTCTTGCTCGAAAGAAGAGATATCCTACTTCTTAAAACACAAATTCAAGAGTGAGGTCTACTGTTGACAATGTCCTCTTGCGCGTGGTAGGGTAAGCTGACTCACTGAAGAGTGTCTCGTTGTATGCCATCTGACATCTCATCAGGATGAGGTCTTGTACTGCAATGATAACGAGAATGTGTCAACTTACAAACAAAGTCGTTGCATTGCGTTGTGTCAAAAGAATAGAGCGGGCCAGCACCATCTTTGTTAAGACATGGTGCTATTCTTTTTTCCCTCTGCGTACGAGCACTTTAGGCAGCCGTGCACCATACACATTCCCGTGCACCATAGTGCAAACATGGGCACATGATGTCTAGAGTAGATTTTGTACTGGAAGGGCATCCTTCTGCTGGGAAATACTATTCTTAGAAATACTTTAAAGTTTTTCCATGTTTATACCTGTCGTGTACAGTATAGCACACCTACAAAGTTGGAAAAGTTTTGAGGAAAAAATCTTTTCTCTAACTTTTTGTCTACCTTGAGAAAGTGTAAATTTTTGGTCCAAAGTCCTGTCTGCCATTTTTAGCAGATACGGTTTTGATGCAGAGAAGCACTCTGCTTTGTGATACCTCATAGCTACTTTTCAGCTCAAAACTAATTTTGTTCTGGAAAATGTCTACATTTTTCAGCGGTTTCTGCCCCTTGAGAAATTCCCAGCGCAAAGGGTTAGTAAATCTGTCCCTTGATCTTAGTTCCAACTTCCACAATTGATCCAGTTGACTGTCAATGAACAATTCTCTCATTTATGAACATCAGACTTTTAAATAAAAGCTTAAATGTCATCACTACTGCTGCCGTACTCACGGCGGGTGCCTCAGGCAAGTGTGATGATGAAGTTCCTGCAAACAAATAAATGCCAGGAAACACTGCAGGGCACTCACAGGGTTTTCTAAATGCCACATATTTAGTGCAGACATGTTTCTGTGAAGAATCAGCTTTCTCAATGCTTTAATATTCAGTCCAATACACACAGTGTTGTGGGTCATTTAAATATGAGGAATCATCCCCACTTCCTTGGTGGGTTAACACGCATGATAATAAAATAGGGACTTTGATGGTTTTATCGACATCACGGTCGCCATCCTGGTATTGCACAATTAAAGTATAGATTACACTATATATATATATACATATATATTACCTACTGGCGGTCGCCAGTAATTAGTTATCGGTAGAACAATGTTTCCATAGGAAAAGCACCTTTGACTTGGCTATATCTCGAAATATTCACAAAATGAATTAAAAAAATGTACAAAACTTCCCCCAAAAAGTGTTCCTGTGATTCTAGTTGTACATAGAAAGTTTTGGGGTGATCCGTCAAGTAGGAGCTGAGAAAAAGGGGGTGGGGTCAAAAAAAGTGTGTTTTCCATGTTAATTCCCATAGGGATTTTGAACATGACTAAAGCCGAACTGCTGGATGGAATTACAACAAATTTGGCAGAGAGGTAGCTTTTAGGTCCAACAAGCACGCTTTTTGTTATTTGGAGTAAATCTGTTCAGTAGTTTTAGAGTTATTAACAGAAAACCAAATTTGGATATCTGCAGGCATGGATTCTTTGCAATTAATGACAAGCTCATATAGAGATCTGCAGAGCTGTAGTTGGCTCCCAACACTTCAAACGGGAAGTTTTGACAGCCATCTTGGGACTCTGCAAAAAAACACACAAAGAAAGAAAACGGGGCAGGGTATGAATCCCCTTAATCCCCAAGCCTTGGTCCTGGGGACTCACAGGGCAAAAAAGGATTTATTTTAAAAATCATGGTGAAATTGTCCCAGGAGCATGGAGAGTTTAATTAATAAAATGGCTGAGACGCATGGGGCTCCCCTCCAAGGGCTTATTCATATACTGGCGACCACGTCCCTGGGGCCAATGTCAATATTAAGGGGGGGGAAAGCGTGGACCCCCATGCCCCAGGGACTGCCACCTCCCAGGGACTATAAAATAAAATTATATAGGGGGGCCACAACCTCCTCTGGGCTAAAATAAACATTAAAGATGGGGTTCAACCAGACACCCTGCCCCCTACCTGGACTACCACCTCCCTGGAGCCAATTACTTCCTTAAAAAGAGGTAGGGGGCTGTGTGGCCTCCCATTCCGGGCCATATATGGCCTGGAGGACCACCACCTGGCTGAGGTTGGCCTGTGCAACAACAAAGGAGGGGGACAGTGTGGTCCCCCTCCTAGAGCCATATATGGCCCTGGTGACCACCACCTCCCAGAGTCGGCTCCTGCTATCTCCTGTGGTGCCCGCCCTTGGAAAATAGGTGTTTGCATTTACTTGGTGAAAATTGTGAAAGCTCCTACCAAGCAAAAGCAAACACTTCACTTCCAGCAAGCGGGAGCTGTCAAAGTGCTCCCGCTTGCTGTAAGTGGAGTTTTCATCTCTTTCTCTGCC
Organism: Triturus cristatus; assembly: GCF_964204655.1. Taxonomy (NCBI): domain Eukaryota; kingdom Metazoa; phylum Chordata; class Amphibia; order Caudata; family Salamandridae; genus Triturus; species Triturus cristatus. Next base: position 113,829,522 of record NC_140592.1, read on the forward strand.
CGCAGACATGCATGCAGGAAAAGAGATGAAAGTATTGCTCTTGCACACAGGGAGCTGCATTTCCAGTAGCTACCTATGTGTGAGAGCAATACCGGCTCCCACAAGATGTGGGGAGCTGGCTGCAACTGCGACGGCCTTGAGGCTCCCCCTCGGTCCCCAACATGCACACTGGATGCCTTCTGTGGGACTAGGCCACCCAGAAAGACTTGTCAGGAAGATGAAATTGGCCCGTTTAAGGGGGGGGGGGGGCAGGAGGCTTCCCTCTCCTATTGATTTGTGTCTGGACTCTGTGGACCCCGGGGGATGAGGTCTCCAGGGTCAAAAGTGTAATAGTGTGCAAAGGTCTTCTCGCCTTTTCCCCCATTAATGCACAGCATAACATAAGGCCCCTGAGTGCATTTCCATCAGATTTTGGTGACCAGTTATTGATGCAAAGGAATACGACACCAACCTCCACCAAATAAAGAAGCACTTAATTAATTTTGCCAAGAAGAAGTACACCTGTTTGATGGCGATTCACCTCTTTGTAGTCTCGTCATGTTCTCTTGACAAGGAATCACAGATTTTTATATGAAGACACTTTATGAAAAACAATCACATTATCGAAATAACATGCACACAAGGTCACTGGAGACATTACCCCTTTGTCCTTTGTGCAGCAGTAGTGCAGAATATGCACAATACATTTACCCAACGAGGCATCACTTGCTAATTTACCGGATCAAAGTGCTCAACTTGGGTAGATGTTTTTGACAAAACTGAGGACACTTCTGGGATAAAATTAGGTTCCAGTCTAGCCCAGGTTCGCATTTCCCAGAAATTAAACCTCAAAGGGAAGCACTTACAAATATAAACATAGCAGATGCCCCAGTTGAATCTGCACTGCCAAGAAGCACAAACATTCATAACTTTTTGGGCTTGATGAAGGCAAAAAAAATGTGTTTCCTCTTGTATTCCACATTGATAAACAATCTGAAATCCCTAATGGAGGTGAATGCATCATTGATCTAATGGAGCACAATCTGATCTGTAATGACTGTGAGGAGTGGTTTCTTTCTTGTCATCTCCTGGTGAGAGCAGAGTCCATAGTTCTCCCTTTTAAATACCCTAAGTATGCAAATGTCAAAATCCATAGCACCTCTCACAAACCCAGTCATGGAACCAAAGAGGCACTCACACACTCACTCACAGACCCACACAGGCACTCACAGATCCACACAGACACTCACACACCCACTAACAGACCCATAGAACAACCCACACACCCACTCACAGACCCACACAGCCACTCAAACACCCACTCACAGATCCATAGTGCCACTCACAGGCCCAGTCACAGACCCACACCGGCACTCACACACCACTCAGAAACCCACACAGACACTCATACACCAGCTCACAGACCCACACAGGCACTCACACACCCAATCACAGTCACACACAGCCACTCACACACCCACTCACAGACTCATAGTGCCACTCACATACCCAGTCACAGACTCACACAGCCACTCACAGCCCCCACACAAGCAATCACACACCCACTCACAGACCCATACAGCCACTCACACAATCCTTTACAGACCCATACAGCCACTCATATACCCACTTACTAACCTATATGGCCACTCACACACCCACTCTCAAAGATTACTGGTACAAAATCAAATTTTAAAAAACGTTGCAGGGACAATTATAGTTAAGAAATAGAATTTAAAAATAGAAATTCATTGAAAACAACAAAGGTTAATTGACATTATAGTTTGAAAATAGAATTATAGTTAGGCTCAGAATTCACTTGTAAAAAACCACTGAAATTCATCAAGTATTATTACCTGAGCTAACTAACTTAAGCAGCTGCAATGCACTGCTTATGACCTCACAGGCTTCCCTGAGCCACTCACAGCATTGTGATTGGTCTGAGAGACGTTGCTTGGCACTCAGACGGGGACAGGGAGCCTGTGAAAATCTGAGCCTAACTATAACGTCTCTGTAGCTTCTGTTTTTTTCAGAGAATTTCTAAAAAAAATTAAATTCTATTTCCAAACTATATCGTCCCTATAAGCTTTGGTTTTTTTCAGTGAATATGGAGAGATCAATCAGCAAATCTCTTTTTTTTGGTGAGGATCAGACAAAGCAGGCATACAAGGAAGAGGTAATTGAAAAATAATTACCAACTCAATTGGAGACATAGGGCTACATGTACATAGGGTTTTTGTGGTCACAAAACTCTCTAAGTCCTGTAAAAACACAGTTCACGAATACATAACCTCTTTTACAAATGTAAAAAACCCATTTTGTAATGTGGAAAAATGGTTTTGAATCACACAGTGGGTTTAGAAATTAATATAAAATCAATTTGAGAGAGGTATAAGGGTTGTCCCTTCCAAATTGCAATTCAGGAGGTTGTGTTTCAATGGTTTTCAACCGTAATTTAAGATGCAAACCATTGATCAGTTTCTGACTCTCAAGTTGTCATATTAACTGATTCACGAGGGGTAAGGGGTTCAGTTTGGACCCCTTCCCCTTTGAGAATCAAGGTGTCAACTTTGGGGGTAGGAAGCAGTGGTCCAGGGGACTCACTGAACCTTTCCAAAATAGAAAACATTCTTTAAAGCAGACTCATGTCCTTAATAGAAATAAAGCTGCTTCAAAAAAACGTTTCTATTTTAAAATGCATGAATAGTAATTAGGCATGTCATTCTGTGATCCCCTGCAATTCATTCTTTTTTTTTTTACAAATTGACCAATTGGTACAAAGGTCAATTTGTAATATAAAAGGCTGGTTGTGAAAAGTTGGTGCATAATATACGACAAGTTTTTAATCTTTTCAAGATTACTCTTACCTCACTAGGTGACCACTTTAATTCAGAAATGGAAAAATACATCCACTTGCTCCAGTGTGTGAACATGCAAATTTTGCCCTCTGAAGAAAAAAGGCCCTTGTAACTGACACAGCACAGCGCTTTTATATGACAAGAACAGGCTTGTATTAAAATCAAAAAGAGAGCTAAACAACTGATGAAGAACATGACAAACAAGTTAATAGGAGAAAATCCTATCTAATTATCTATAAAAAGTCCTTTTGATTATTCACTTCATGAACACCTATTTAAACAGCCACTGCATCATACTCAACCCTCACCACAGCCACCCCACCACAAAGAAGGAGTCACATCCATAGGGACTCGTGAAGACATCGTGCGGGAGGTACTGAACCACATGTTAACGCATGACATCATTGATTCTGAATATTTCCAATGATATGTATAAACAAAGGGCCTCACTGGAACCTCCTTACTCAAAATAAAAATAAAAACAACATCAGACCCAAAAATAGGCTAAGACTGCTGAAAGGAAACTACTATATACACTGACTGGCGATACCATAGGTTTCCTACAGTGAGTCCAGATCGAGACTGGCTATTATAATACTCTGGCATTTCGCCTATAGACTGCCATGACCCAACCATGACCCACTGGCTCAATTCTAGTCGTAGCTTCCTGCAGAGTGAGGCTGGTTTGGACATTTTGCCAGGGTTTCTTTTGGTTTCCACTCCAGCCCTGAGTCAGACCCCAAAATTATAATGTATATTTCTCACCGTTCCAGTGTTGGCTCTTCCGCTAAGGCAGAGGAGCATCACCCCACTGCTCAAAAGGAAAATTAAAATGATAATAACGTATTGTTATTATCATTTTATTTTTCCTATTGCAGCCAGTGGTGAGTGGGGTTTGCCAGAGCAGTGGGAGGAGTGATTTGCACTTCCTAAGTGCGCATGACATTTTGGCCGGCCTCTTTTAAACTTTGACCACCATGCCAATAACCTACATTATGTTCTTTGTTCTACCTTGCTGCCTAACAGTTTATTTCTAATTTGTGTTCAATATTGCTAACACCTGTCGCCTATGGACTCATACTGTTTTAGATGTTATGCCTGCATCTGAAAGGATTAAGCAATCTTCCCAACTGTATCCTAGCTGGTGACCTATGACTGTCCCACCTCATACCTATGTTGTTTTTTTCCCAGATCAGTCTTGCAACTACAAGACTTCATAGGCTGGATAGCCCTGGTGTTGAGTTGCTAGTGTACTTGTGGCCACTGTGGCCAAGTGTCATGTTCCGGTTGTGTAGGCCCACTTACAGCCCCTGATATCCCTGAATCCCTGAGCAGGAAAGCAAGATGGATTTTCCTCCTATGTTAGAAATCTGGCCAAAACAGGAAAGGGGAGTTAGAGAGAGAGAAACCCCATATTTGATCTCACTAACTGGAAGGATAATTATTTCATTTGAGGGATGGCTGAACTCCATATTGATGTTGCTGAGACAGGGCTTACTAGACCAATGGCCTGAACCACAGCACAGAGACAGCCCTCATAGCTGCCACCAACATCATCAGAGCCATCCTCAACTGTGGCAAATCAGCAACTCCGATCCTCTTTGACCTGACAGCGGCCTTCAACACCATCTCCCCCAATCTCCTCACCAAAGATTCCACCACATCGGAATCCACAGCAACTCCATCAAGCTGCTATCCCCTTCTCTCACTGGATGCACCCAAAGAATCTGACTTCTGCCACATGCCTCCGACCCCAAGACCATCATTTGTGGTGTACCCCAGGGCTCCTCACTCAGATCAACACTGTTCAACATCTACAAGACCTCCTCTGGCCCCCATCACCCTCAGCTAATGTCTCAGCATAGTCTCCCACGGAACAGGTGGACCTGTACAACATATCAGTGTTTGAGAGGCTTGTCCTTTTTAGAAGTGGGTGTTGCTATAATAAACCTTAAGCAAACCAGTTCTCCAGCTGAGGGAGCCCGAATGCCACACACTCACTGCCCATAAGCTAGGTGACAATCAAGAGAAGGAGCACACAAACACAGCAACATGGGGTAAGAGAGACCTACTAGGGAACATACCAAAGGAAACCAAGAGGGACGAAAAGAATAATCAGGAGGGGCATATAACAAGTGTGAACTGGTACACAAATGAAGAGCCATAACAACTCACTGCACATTGCTAGGCAAAGGTTATGTGCCATGAAGTGCCTTAAATATGGATCCGCGCCAGTAGCACAGAGTGAGTAGATTGACTATCTGGGGCCAGATGTAGGTGGCCAAATAGCGAGCGCTAACGCTGAAATTCTGCGAATTTCAGCGTTAGCTCTCGCTATTTGGCAGCGAGCAATGTAAGTAAGTTGAAATCCACCAGCAAAATAAGGAATCACAAAATTGCGATTCCTTATTTTGCGCTTGCATTTAAGGAATCGCAAATTGCGATTCCTTAAATGCAATATAAGTAGCACAAAATAAAGTGCACATTAGCCTTAAGGAATCGCAAATTACCACCAACTTCAAGTTGGTGGTAATTAGCGATTTCCTTTAAAAAAGCACTTTTTTGCTTTTTTTTAAGTGCCATGTGGCACACATTCATGCCCTTAGGGCATGTATGTGCGCCACATGTGCACACATGCACATTTCAGGGGTGCAACAGGGTGTCCTTTTGGAACCCTGGCACCCTTGAAATTGCTCCCGCAATTTGCGAGTGCCTCTTGGTGACTCGCAAATTGCGGGAGCAATTCCTATTAATTCTTATGGGCCTCATGGCCCATAGGAATGAATGGGAAGGTATTCCTTAATTGCGAATCGCAATTTGTGATTCACAATTAAGGAATATTAAGGAATCCCAGATAATATTGCGATTCCTACCTACATGGTATTTTGCGATTCCTTAATAGCGATTCCCTAAAAATCGCTATTAAGGAATCGCAAACATGCATTTACATACATCTGGCCCTTCGTTGTTAACATCTACTGTTCACAAATTCCTCATTTACTACTGAGTCATCGTCCATAGAGCTAAATCCCCATCAACCTTATGCCAGATTGTGTTTATTCATAGCCTGAATCCTCAAACCAATGTGTGTTTGTGTGCTGCTTACTTTTTTTTTTACAAATCAAAGCCCATTGTCCATGTCCTTGTAAGTGCCACTTACATTACAGTACAAGGTGCCTACTCCTTTGTGCACACATTTACCACTTCAGATGTCAAAATATGGAGGAATAATGTAAGCACTACTGCTTACCTTGGGAAGTCAGTTCTCCAAGCAGTTTTTGTTGAAATATTTTCTGAGGGCACCATTTGAGGGGAAAAGGACTCACTCCAGCAGCAGAGGTCAAGGCCTCTTGAGCTTCTTGTGTACCTGTTGCTTACTCAAGAGGCCAACCAACTAGCCTTTGGTGTCACTCTGGTGGTCCTGGGTTCAAGTAGTAGGTCCAGTTTTCCGTCAAGCAGCATGGCAGTCCTTCACACAGCAAGACAGTCCTTCTGGCAGCATGGCAGTCCTTCTGAATTTTCCACAGGTCCAGGAGTGTACTAAATAATCATACTGACGTCTAATATTAATACCCAGTGTCTGTGATGGGAAACCCGTGTCCTAACACCACATCTGGTTCTGGAATGTTTTTCCCTTCCCATGTGAAGGCTTCAAGAATGCTGGGGTGACTAAAGGGAATTGTCCCGGTGTCACATTCCTTTGTGTGTGCTCAAAGCAAAGCTCTTTGAAGAGTAAGTCAAGCAGGGAACAGCTCTGCCCCCAGTCATCTAGGCAGGATGGCCCATCATGCCCATACCTAGTTATCTTTGTGTTACACAAAACCCAACATCAGAGCCATTCATAGTCATATGACCTAGGGCACTCGCAGAATGTACTAATGGTTAGGACAAGCATTACTAATGTTCTAAAATTGGCATTTCATAATTGTGACTTAACATCTGACTTCACCATTATAGAGCATATTAAATAGGGGGGCGTGGCCAAGCCGGCTACGATGGCGGCTGTGGAGTGCTGAGGCTCCGTGATCGGGCCAGTAACTTACCCGATTCCAGGTGTTGCTCGCACCCTGAAAACGAGCACCGGGCACCGGAGCGGATCCTGGGTCTGCCGGAGTGCTTGCCAGGAACGCAACGCTGAAGGCAGGCGGCGGCGGAGACCGTTGGCAGTGCGGTCGCCAGATCGGAGCTCTGGGCTACAAGATGGCGGACACTCGGTCCGGAGGAGCGGACTAGGGGGTGCATTCGAGGCCCCTCGGGCCTGGCGCGGCCCCTGGCTCACCATCCCTCACACCAGGAAGGCAGACAACACCGACCTCTGAGCGGGGGACGACGGAGGGAGCCGGACTTCCCAGGTGCGCGCCCGCTGCAGGTCCCGGAGCCCGGGAAGGGGACGAGCGGCCATTTTGGGACAGGGACGACCCTCCTCCGGCGGCGGACTCAGACGCTGATCCCACATTGAGGTACCGGTTCTGGGCGGTGGCCCCCCCCCTCACCCTGTGTCCCGGGATAGCGGAGACAGCTGTTCGCCCTCGGCCTGGTGACGGGCCCCCACGATCCCCCCATCATAGCCGGTCCGCCTGACCTTAAGATGGCGCCTGACTTTCTGCTGGGTGCCGGTGATATGGTGCGCAATATGCTGGCGCGAGCAGGGTGAGCTGCGTCCCCGTGTCGGCGCATTCGCAGGGGTGCCCCACAGCTGAGTGGCTCCCAGTATAATCTGCACTGGCATAGACGGTGGCCCAACGCCGGCACGGTGGTATGACACCGGGATAGATCGTACCCTCGTACGTGGACGGAGAGCCCCTTAATCCTCGGATAACATACTGAGGAACACAGCGGCGTTCCCGGAGGGTGCCCGACCCCCGGGGGCACCACGACCATCGACAGGGCGCCCCCCGCCCCCACCGGCGGTGGAGGTGGACTTCAGTCAAGTTAGCCTCAAAGGGGAACCTCTGAATCAACGACGCGCTTACCACCGCTGCCCCGGCCACCAGGATGGGGAAACCGAGGGCGACCCAACACACAGCGGTACCTGAAACAGCCCCAGAGAACATGCCAAAGACTCGGACATGGGTGAACACAGAGGCACCACGGGCCGATCCCGCGATCTCAGCCAAGCTGGATCAGGTCCTCGCGGCCATCGAGCTCTCCAGAGTCTCTATGGAGGAGAGACTCGGGACCCTGGCAACGGACATCAGCCTTTTCCGCGACGATCACCGCAAACTGGCGGATAAAGTAAAAGATGGGGAAAAGACGGTGGCCGAGCTGCAACCCATGGTCGGGGCCCACCAGAAGTCGCTGCAGGAGGTCCTACATCGGTTGACCATTATGGAGGAACGCGCGGACGATTTGGAAGGACGCTCGAGACGCTGTAACATTCGCGTGCTGGGTTTGCCGGAAGGAATCGAAGGCACGACCCCCCTGCAATACATGGAAACCTGGGTAAAGTCCTTCACCCCCGAGAAGGACCGATCTGCTTTCTTTTCGCTGGAACGGGCTCACAGGGTCCCAGCCCGTAGGCCGCCGCCGGGCGCGGCTCCACGACCGATGTTAGCGAAGTTCCTCCACTACCGGGACAGGGATGTGGTGCTGCGTGCGGCACGAGCGGCAGGCGCCCTACAGGTCGAGGACAAGCGGATCATGGTCTTTCCGGATTACGCGAGAGCGGTGCAGCAGCAACGGTCTTCCTTCCTGCACGTGAAACGCCGCCTCCGGGAGAAAAAAATTCAGTACTCTTTGCTCTTTCCAGCCCGCCTCAAGATAATCCACAATAGCTCTACTGTCTTCTTCACCACCGCCTCGGAAGCGCAGGATTGGGCGGATCAACACTGCTCGCAGCAGTCTAGAGCAGATACCATAAGAGACCCGAACCCCAAACTATCCCGACCCAGGAGACGCACTCAGAAGCGCCCACGCGGTGGTGCAAGTGGTGGGACCAAGTTGCGCACCCAAGATTCTCCCGACCTGGAACAGATTGTGAGGGAAAGGAGGGAGGCCCTGCAGGCGGTGATCAATCTGCAGACGCCCTCCCAGCAGGACGACATAGACCGACCCCCGCACATCTTCACATCTGAGGGGGAGAATGACAGCGATGGCTCCCTGTCGGGCGGAGACTCTGTGACACCCCCTCTGGTCACTCCTCAGACAGCGGACCTCATTCTGGATGGACAATCAAGGACTCTTGTACCGTAAGAGGGGTTTGCTGGGAAACTGCCTAACGAGGGTGGTTATCTTCACGTATCACTCCCTAGCGTTAGACACCTTGGCCCTTCAATTGACGATGCGAGCAACGCTCACTTATCCTCTAAAGGCCCGATCCGTGTATCGTCTTACGCACCCACACCGCCGCCCCCATCATACATTGTTGTACTTCCCGTCTTAGGGAGCGCAGGTTTGGACGCATCGTCTCTGGCGATGGGTCCTTTGCATTGGGAACGTTTCCCGACCCCAGTTCCGCAGTTAGCTTCCCCAGTTCAGCATAATCCCAACTCCCTCCCCAGCATACCGTCTCTTACCCAGTGCTTGCACACCCCACACGTCATGGCACCAGGCACCCACGCGATCAACAGCCCCAGCGACCGGGATCACTGGTTCGTTACTCAGCAGCGGCGCAGCGAACCTCTAGGTCCCCACATAGCGACCACTCGGACCGACAGCTCCCTCGGCCCGCACACTAGACATACTACCCATGGCACAGAGGACGAGTGTAACGGACGTTAACATACTTACGCTAAATGCACGCGGTCTTCACACCCCCCGCAAGCGCTATGCGATCTATGCCTACGCGAAGCGCCAAACGGCATCCATACTCCTATTGCAAGAAACCCACTTTAATGCAGCGGAGGTGGGCAGGGTGCAGGCAAAATGGCGGGGCCTCATTTGCACTACAACCTACTCATCATTTGCCCGCGGCGCGCTGATCTGGATCCGACCAGGTACTCCGTTCCGAGAGCTCCAGCGGGTGGTAGACGGGGAGGGTAGATTTGTCCTGTTGGAGGGGCTGCTTGACGGACAGGCCGTCCTATTGGGCAGCATATATGCCCCGAATGTTGATCAGGATAGGTTTTGGGACCGACTTACGAAAATCCTCGCCCAATTCACACACGTGCCCTGGATACTCGGGGGAGACTATAATTGCATCCTAGATCCCGACTTGGACCGCTCATGCCCCCCACTACCACGCTCCCCTACTTGCAGACACATCGATAGATTTAAGGCCTGGGTAGCACACTGGTCACTCACAGATGTATGGCGCTTGCACTACCCTCATACACGCATGTACTCCTTCTACTCAGCTCCTCACAACCTTCGTGTCAGACTAGATCGCTTCTTGTGCACGGCAGCGGTACTCCCTCAGGTCCGCCACACAGATTACCTGGGTAGAGTCATATCCGACCATGATGCACATGTACTAAGTCTTCAATGGAGACCCCCACACCCCCCTGTCCCCACATGGCGCCTCCCGCGCGATTGCCTGGCGGATCCGGTCTTCACCCACGAACAAGAGTGTAGTATCCGAGAATACTTTGCCCGAAACACGGGGTCGGCGTCCTCCGCCCTAATCGAGTGGGACAGCTTCAAGGTGGTGGCCAGGGGAGACTGCATTCAACAGCGCGTCGGGGTGAAACGCACCCTGGAACAGGCCCTTGATAAAGCCGAGAAACGGCTTGCCAATGCCACAAAACTCACCGACCAATCGGTGGCGGTGGCGACGCAGATCGCACATGCCAAGTCGGAATATCAGGGAGCGTGCGCGGATCTGGGGCGATACAATTTTCGGACATATGCGACTCGAATGCACAAAGACCGCGACAAGACGGGCTCGCTGCTAGCGTGGCTAGCTAAACAAGACACGGAGATTCGACCCATCACGTCCATATATACGCAACACGGCGTCTTGGTACACTCTCAGGACGAGATTCTTCAAGAATTCCGTCAATATTACTCGGTGGTCTATGATAGGCCCCGAGCATGGAGTCAGGGGGTGATCGATCGCTTCCTCGACCCTCTGCCTCTCCCACAGATATCTTCTGCAGAGAAAACTGACCTGGACACGCCGATACGTACCTCGGAGATCACCCAGGCCATACGCACATTGGCCCGAAACAAAGCCCCGGGCTTGGACGGGTTCCCGCTGGAATACTACGTCACCTTTATTTCCCTGCTGGCCCCCCGTCTATCGACGGTACTGGACACAGCACTACACGCGGGCGAATTACCCAGCTCCATGAGAGAATCGGTAATAGTTACCTTCCCGAAGCCCAACCGCGACCCACAGCTGTTGGCGTCTTATCGGCCCATAACGCTCCTTACAGCCGACTGTAAAATTTTAGGGAAAATATTGGCTGAAAGATACTCCCGGGTGGTATGTCCACTAGTACACGCTGACCAATGCGGATTCGTACCGGGCAGGAATACCTCTCAGAACATACGGCGTCTGTTCCATATCCAGGATCAGATTGGTGACCGCTTCCCCAGAGCGGCGTGCCTGATCTTAGACCTCGAGAAGGCCTTCGACACCCTGACGTGGCAGTACCTGTTCTCGGCCCTCCAGAGTGCTGGCTTTGGCCCCAAGCTTGTAGCGTACACCCGCCTTCTCTACACTAAGCTCACTTCCCGAGTCCGCATTGGACGTCGTATTTCTTCGGCATTCACAATACACAGGGGCACTAGACAGGGCTGCCCCCTATCGCCCCTGTTATTTGCGTTGGCTGTGGAGCCCTTGGCTATCCGTCTCCGAAGGGAGGGGCAGGACTGGGGCATACCACTCGCGGACGTCACGCACTGTGTCTCACTGTATGCCGACGATCTCCTCCTGTATATACGGGACATCGCCGCGGATCTAACTCCACTCGGACTCATCTTGACCGAATTCGCGGAAGCTTCAGGCTTGAAGGTGAACTGGGAGAAATCTGTGGTCTATCCCCTCCACCCCGACTCTGCCCCTCGGGAAGTGTGGATTGGTGATCAGCGATTAAACTGGACGGCAGAGGCCCCTCGCTATCTAGGGGTTCGCCTATATCACTCACCCACTGACATCTTTGAGGGTAACCATCGTAGGGCACTCGCCTCCATACGTTCCGCCATCGGGTTTTGGCGTCAGCTCCCACTAGCCCCGATCGGCCGCGTGGCCTTAGCGAAAATGGTGCTGGTCCCGCGTCTACTCTATTACTTTACTAACCTTCCAGTGATACCACCTCGTTCTTTCTTCAAAGATCTGGACACCCTCCTTGGCTCCCTAATATGGGGCAAGGGGCGACATAGAATCGCACTGGCAAAACTGAAATTACCCACGACACAAGGCGGTCTCGGAGCCCCCTCATTCGAAGCCTATTTCCTAGCGGCGCAGCTCCAATGGCTCTCCTATTGGACCGCCGGCAGGCACACGTCCGAAACATACACGACCGCGGGTCGGATAACGACACCGGAATTATGCCGTTTGATTGTGCCGGGATCCCGCCCGACGGGGGCTTACCCCCTCCAGGTGGAGGTGGCCCGGGGGTGCATCCGGCGCATACACCGACTCGCACCAGATAGGCCCTCGTATTCACCGTTGCTCCCGCTGGTGGGCTGGCCCAAAAACACCCGGTTCTTCACCCCTGCCATGCTTCGGGAGTGGACATCTCGGGAGGTCACCGAGGCAGAAATACTATTCGCGGAGGGACACCTCCGGCCATTCCAGCAACTCATTGATGAATACGATCTCCCCCCGGGACAATTCTTCCGGCACCGCCAGCTCCTTAGTCATTTTCTGCCGCACTGTGATCTCACACTAGGAGAGCCCCCCACGCATCCAGTCCTCCACACGATACTGCGAATGGGACGGGGTCGTCACCTCACCACCTGGCTGTACAAGTCCATTCGGGAGTTGACGCCCCTATCATTGGCGCCCCTGCGGACCCTTTGGGAGGAGGAGGTGGGACGGCCGTTTCATGACAACGAATGGGACAGGGTACTCGAATTTCCCAAAAAAGTGTCTCGGAACGCCCGTTTCAAAAATATACAATATTACATTCTTCACAGGGCCTACTTGACCCTAGCGCGCCTCCAGCGTTTCTATCCCGATACAATTTTCCTCTGCCCCCGCTGTCAGGCGCAGGATGCAGATTTCCTCCATATGTCTTGGTCATGCCCGGGGATCCAAATCTACTGGTCGACTATCCACGAGACCCTCCGTGAGCTCACGGGGTTGCCCCATCTAGACACCTGGGAGTACTGCGCACTGGGAATAATGGGTCGGAAGCAGCGGCACAAAGTACCTATACGATTTGTCTCATTAGCACACCTCCTGGCTAAGCGATGCATAGCTATGAATTGGCGCTCCCCTACGGGCCCCCCGATGGCGGCATGGAGGGGGGCGGTGCTCAAGTGGTCTGCGGCTGAGGAGGACACCCTGCGAGAGGAGGAGGCGAAGGGCATACGCAAAACCCCGATCTCCCTGGAGTGGGCGCTGATAATGCATCAGTTTAAACAATCCCAACCCCTAGCTGATCAGAACACGACCGCGAATACCCATACTGCCACACAGCCACGCGCGACACAAACCCACCCAGGTGACGACCCCCCTTAATACTACACACTCACCTTGGGGGGACCAGGTTCCTCTCCCCGCTGCTACGGGGCCTGCACCCATGCCGTATGTCCACCTGCATAGTCGTACCCCGCCCAGGGGTTCCCAATGCGCTGCTTCACCAGTTGCCCTACAGTCCACCTGAGCTGTAGTCTGGCTGACCCTTCTCTCACGGTCCATGGCTACCCCTAGTTTCCCCTCCCTTCCCTGGTTTGTATTATATAGTATGGCAAACACCGGTTACACTGCACATGAGTGTGGTGAAGGTTATTGTAAACGTGATGATTGATCTCACCTGATTGGACACTTGTACTCTGCGATATTGTCATCCAACAATGATATGTAATGAAATTACTAACAAATGCCAATAAAAACATGTTTAAAAAAAAAAATAGAGCATATTAAATAACAATTCATTTTAGTCCAAACTTTAGATCTCTACCTGCTCCTAACCTACAATCCAAACCTAGCACTTATTAAATATAAGATGGTAACCCAGAGGGACACAATGGGTAGATAAGCCTTACAGTAGTGAAAAACAACTTTAGAAGTTTTTCACTACTAGGGGCAGCTCCTCCATTAGGGCGGAGGAGCGTGGCCCACTACTTTCTAGCAGTGCGAGAAGCACAAAGATAAAATGGTAAAACTACCATTTTATGTTTCTGCTTCTTGCACTGAATGAAAGCAGAAGGGTTTGGTTGGGGTGGGGGTGGGTGGTTCTGCTGGAGAGCAGGGGAGGAGTGGCTAGCCCAATGCTGTGGGCCCAGATTGTATGGTAGTCCCTCTGGGGACGACCAAACCAGTCATGCGTACTCTCCCTTTTCTCCATGTAGGCTGCATGAAGCCTAAATGCAGAAAAAGGCCTCCCCATAGGCGCCGTCCCCATCAATCCCAATGCTGCCATTGCAGCATTGTGATAGGCTTAGGGAAGGGGAGGGAGGCTGCCTGCTTCCTGCTCCACAGGACCCAGCCAGGAGCTGAGACGGCACAGAACCTGGGAAGGTAAGTTGATTACTTTAAAAAAAATTACATTACCCCTGCACGAACCCCTGTGCGGACCGCTGTGCGACCCCCCTACCCTCCCCACCCTAACCCACATGTGACATCTCCCACCGGCCTCCCTACCCACGAACCATGCCGGCCGCTACTGCTTCTAGGACATGTAAATCTTAATTCCACATGTCGTACTTTTCAAATACCATGCACACTGTACTCTGGGCTTTTAGGGCCTACCTTAGGGTTGACTTATAGGCAAAAGTTTTATTTTACCAGGTCGAAATGGAAGCTTAAAACTGTACTACAGGCTGCAGTGGCAGGCCTGAGACATGTTTTAAAGTGCTACTTTGGTTGGGTGGCACAATGCATGCTGCAGGCCCAGTAGTAGCATTTAATTTACATGCCCTGGGTACATGAAGTACTTTGTAATAGGGACTTAGAAAGTACATTAAATGTGGCAATCGTGTGTAGGCTAATTTTACCATGTTTTAGGGAGGGAGCACAAGCACTTTAACACTGGTTAGAGGTGGTAAAATGCACAGAGTCTTAATGCCAAGAAAGACTGAATTAGAAAACAGGAGAGGTGAAGGCAAAACGTTTGTGGAAATACCACACCACCGATGTCAGATCTAACGAATATGATGCACATCATCAACGTCCATAGCACTGAATTTCCTTTTTTTTCTTTCAATGACATAGCTATATTTTCTGCATCAGTCCTTGGTTTACGTGGTTTGGTTAATACTTGGTAATTCCAATGGGTGTCCCTATGCAGGCAGAAAGACATTCTGCTAACCCATGGACGTACACTGCAATACAGAACAAGTAATATATGAGTGCATGTGTGATGCCCTATAAATGCCATGTTTGTGCCAATGTGAGGTGGTTACATATCCCATTCGAAGTAGCACATGTTAGCACATTCGTTGGAGCAAAGCCCAGAGCGGTTGCATGGATAAACATCAGTATTAATGTGCAACTTCACGTCGCCCTTTAACAAGGCAACTACAGTGTGGTTAAAAGGTTTCTAGGAGGTGGCAAATTGTTGTGTACATTACCTTAATGAGACAACCCACTCTAGGGGCCATATTATCAAGGAACGGCGATAACATTATCGCCGCTTTAGCGGCAGGCAGCTAAAGCGGCGATAATGGGCTTGATAATATGCCCTTGTGAATTCCCATAGAAGCCCATGTTCACACCAGAACATGGGCTTCTATTGGAATTCACAAGGGCATATTTTCAAGCCCATTATCACAGCTTTAGCGGCAGTTTCCTGCCGCTAAAGCGGTGAAATTGTTATCACCGTTCCTTCATAATATGGCCCTAGATTTTTAGCAGTCTCAGTTCAGAAAAATGTCTTGCGGAAACATAACGACTTCACTAGAGGCTTGTATTGCACAAACCTTGAAGGACAGTTTGTATATTTGCAAGGGAGGGGCCTGTAATAAGGAGTTTATTTGAAAACCTTCTTTATGCATTTTTAACCCTAAAATCTCTTTACAATAAAAAGTCATAGAAATCAAGGGTTTCCTCTTGCAACACACTAACCTGGGGGTTTTTATGGCGTAATTAGGCGGTTGCACATAGGTAATTTTGCGATTGACCCAATGTATGTTGACATGTTTTGATCCTATGCCGTAAGCTATGAAAGCCTCATCAGGACGGAACGTGATCTGTGTGGATGGACATTTCTTTCACCACCACGCTTGAACTTTTCAAAGGTTTCTGAAGTGGGAGGGAGCAGTGGCACCAAATGTCCCCTAGAGCCCGAAACCAATGCAGCAATGGATGGCTGTGCGTTCTCTGTAAAAACTGCTACCCTATGGAACACTATGCCTAATCACCTGAGAAAAATAGATGCGGAAATCCCCTTTAGGAGAGCTCTCAAGACTTGGCTTTTCGGCTTGCCCTAGATGCGGTGGTCTTCCCTGGTTTCTTCTTCTCTTAGATAGGATGCTAGCGCCGGGATACTTCCGTTGGAGGTAGCCGTGCGCTCTACAAGCTTTAATAATAATAATAATAATAATGGATGGATCTATGGGCATTAAAAAATGACTGTCACTTGTATGGCAGCAGTTTGTTATCTGAGTACATGAAATAAGTCGACAAACAGTGGATGAGCCATGGGTGAGGTTTTCCCTTTCTAGCCTTTGAAGCATCCTGAATCTGCCCACATGAGATGATCTTGACCCACCTCGTTGCAGTGGGAACGCGAAGGACGTGTAGTAATTGTTCTTTTGTGTCACTGCAAACAAAGAGCTGCCCACTTACCGCTGACATTGCTTTTCAAGGTTCCATGGCTAAGCAGCAGATAAATACAATGATGTTTTATCATCGCAATATATGTTGATTGTTGGCTCAGGGAGACAGTTCTTAATTCTCACCTGCATTAAGGTTCTTTCTCTTTCAAAGGTAATTTAACGTCATATCATGCTTCTCCCAGAACTGTCATTTTTTGTCTTATTTTGTTAAAGAAAAATAGAAAATGATTAAGTACTACAATTAGATCTTGTACCAACTGCATGAGTCTTCTATTACACACATATTCATTTGCCAAACAATAGGATCAACAGGTATCTCATTCTTTGTTATAGCATGTGGCAATAACTAAACAAATACACAATTTTATTGCATCATTGTGAAAGGAGAGAAATGGGAATAATGAACAGTGCTTGAGTTAGTGTATATTTTTTACGTTTGCATTGTGCTCAAATTGTGTGTTCTTGGTGGTGTTTCTGGTGTCATGGCCCTTTTCCAGCAGGGTTGTTAGCATCTTTTTTGGGTTGGTGGCACGCATTCTTTGCATAGGAGCCTCGTATGCCTTCACACCCTCCATATTTAGCCTGAATTGATCTCTTGGTGATGTTTCTGGTGTCATTGCCCTTTTCCAGCAGGGTTATTAGCATCTTCTTTGGGTTGGTGGCGCGCATTCTTTGCATAGGAGCCTCGTGGGCCTTCACACCCTCCAGATTTTGCCTGAATTGATCTCTTGGTGGTGTTTCTGGTGTCATGGCCCTTTTCCAGCAGGGTTGTTAGCATCTTGTTTGGGTTGGTGGCGCGCATTCTTTGCAAAGGGGCCTCGTGGACCTTCACACCCTCCATATTTTGCCTGAATTGATCTCTTTGGTAGATGCCTGTTTTTGTAAAAAAAATTGTACGTGTACATGAACGTGTCTGTTGTGTTTGATGAAGTCTAAAGTAACCAGTGAGAAAAGATTAGATGGGGTGCATAATAGAACACTTTGGCCCTCTTAAATATGACTGGCATGTGAGCATGCCATTGGTTCATCTGTCCTGGTGTAAGAAGAGGGAGAGGTGGGTGTTGGGATCCACCTGGCTCACTGTAAGGCATTGCGCCGTTACCACTATAAATGACTAGTTTAGTTTTCTTATAAGGAAGTGTTAGTGCGCGCACACCTGTGCAAAGCCATTAGTACACAGTAGTTTTTCAATATATCGTTCCACCAGTCTGACCGTTATGGTCAGAGGGTTATATAGTATTTGCTGGTTGTCCAAAAAAATGTGGTACCCAAACCCAACAACTGAGCTGCAGCTTATAATGATTTTTCATTGTATACCTACTATGCGTAAATTAAAGCAGTAAAATCTAATGAATGAAAAATTTGTATGAAGGATATGTATTTTTTTTAATAGGCACAGGATGCTGAGTTTAGTAATTACAGGGGCAGATGTAGGTAAAAAGATATTTGCCAGTCCCTAATAGCGATTTTTACCGAATCGCTATTAAAAACTCGCAAACTGCTATGTAGATAAAAAATTGCAAATAGTTTGCGATTCGGTAAAAATCGCAAACCCCATTCTGAATCAGTATTACCGATTTGGAATTAGCGAAATCGCAATTTTAAAAAATCACAAATTTGCGAATCTGCCATTCAGGTGCACCCTGATGACATCACACACAGGATGTGGCCACACCCATGCTGTTACTCTGTGCCTGAGGGTATGGGAGAGGCAGAGAGCAGGAGTACACACCCAGGAGCTACACAGGAGTTACCAGGCAGACTCCAAATACCAGGATGGACACACAGGAGAAGGGAAAGGAGCCTGCAGAGAGGAAGAGGAAGCAGAAATTTTGTGAGAAGGAGTTGGAGGTTTTAATTGAAGAGGTGGTGAAGACTCACGACCAGTAATTTGGAAAGAAATCCCTGCATGTTCCAGAATCCCAGAAAAGAAAGATCCGACAGGAAATACAGGGCAAAATTAATGCCATTGGTGTCACCCAGCGCTCCAGCGACGAGCTGAAGAAGCGCTGGTATGACCTGCACTCCTGTGTGAAGGAGAGGGTTGCTGACAGGCTAAAACAAGCAAAGAAGACAGGTGGCGGATCATCCACAGTGCCTGCAACCACACCCCTGGATGAATTGGCGGATTTCACCCTCCAGCCTGAGACCATCAGTGGCATGGGAGACGTGGACAGCTCAGCCAGAGACAACAACAGACAAGGTAAGATGCATGCACAGCATGTCCTGACCTCCCCGCCCCAATCCCCAATTCCCAATACCCCATGAGCAAGTCAGAATTCCACTCCAGTCCATATTTTGCAAACAACCAGCAATGTATCATGGGAGATGTAGTCCCAAAACCCATATAGCATATCAGTGAGTTAACTGAACATGAGTGCAGGGGCCCCACATCAGTCAATAAGCAAGTGGATGACTGTTAGTGTGAACAGCAACTCATGTAATTTAATGTAACACAAATGCTGCAAGGCAAGTCAGTAAATGGACATTCTGTATCCACAGGCGAACCTGCGCCCCAGACTGCTGAGAGGGAGACATAAGAGGCACCTGGGGAACACCATATTCTGGAGGAAGAGACCCTGTCACCCACAGATGTCACACCACCACGGCCACCACCACCCAGACCCAGGAGGTAGACAGTGGGTAGCCTGCAGGAGATGGAGGGGTCAGAGGAGGAGAGCACGGGAGCACCACAGACCATGTACGAAGAGCCAGCACAGGCTCCTGAGACACAGTCACCCATGCAGCGTAGCCCCACCAGTGGTCCCCGACTAAGACCAAGGGCACACAGTCCAGATGCGCAGGGTGATGGATCCAGTGTCTTCACAGGTCTTGAGGGCGCCATGGTGAAGGTGCAGCGGCTGCAAGGGAAGACAATGCGATCAATACAACGTCAGAGGGTGTCCATGAACAAGAACCTAAGGGACATTAAGTAGGGCGTCAATGGACTGAATAACACTGTTGCAGAGGGCATGCGGGACATGGCTGAGGCAGTAAGGCTGTTATGCAGCAAATTCGAGACTGAACGTGGCGCAAGGTACAGGGAAAAACAGTGCATGGAGGGATACACAAAGGCGGTGAACCGCCTATGCAATGCCACTACTGTCCTCAGCAGACGCACTGTGGCCATGCAGTTGGAAATGGCCCACTGCAGCCAGAATGTTCTAGTGGGTTGGTGCATTTCACCACTGCGGTTGAACTGCTCCAGACAGCCAATATTGCTGCCACAGGGTCTGGGGATGGTGGAGACAGCGAGGAGGTCACCAGCAGCAGCAGCATAACTCCACCCGTTGGTGAGCCCAGACGGCGTAGTGCAAGGAAAGGGCCAGCAGCAGAACAGTCCTCTAGGGAGGGCAGTGTGCAAAGTGAGCGAGGCACTGCTGTGCGTGGCCACAGGAAATGAGTCCATGCTGCTGCTGACATTCTCAGATGGGTGAGGTAACCCATGTGACCCACTGATAGTGGATGACAATGTGCATGCAGTGTGTTAATGCCACGCTGGGCTACTCAAGGCACTCAGAGGCCAATATGGTGAGGTGGTGTGCATTCCTATTGCCTGATGTAAGGACAATAAAACATCGTTACACAATTGTCATTAATTGCTTTGTCTCATTACTTACTTAGAAATAGTTGCGTGTGATCTCAGCACGTCTGTGTCTCCCATCTGCCGCTCCTACGACACCTGCTGCGCTGTGCAGTGGCTGTGGACATTCCTCATCCTCTGAGTCTGAATCGGTGATTTGAACTGGGGTTCCCTTCTTTGTGGCTGGGTTGTGTAGCATAGCAAAAAATATGGGACCCCCTTAAAAATTACTTAAGGTCAGGGAAAAGAAGGGGAAATGAAAACGATCCTATATTGAAAATTCCCTCACGACCTTTATTTCTTATAGTACAAATTAATTGTGATCAGGGAAAAGAAGGCCTAAAAACAGTGATACATTACACAAAAAATGGTAATTTTAACTTTTTTATTTTATATTATTTCATCGATTTATTCCTTTTTTTAAACTTTTCTTGAAAATACAGATTCAATGCATTTCTTTTTCGTTATCAAAAATTATTCTGTTCTGCATTTCCTTTTTTAAAAAATATATTTAACAGTCACTGACTATCTTCATTACAGTGATAATGCATCATCTCGATTAACATCAAACAGTACTCCCTAGAACAGACTAAGATAAATCACAAAGCAACTATATGTCATTCCACAATCTCATCTGCATATATCCCAAATCATTCTACATTCATACACACACACACAAGGAATTCATAAAGAAGAAAAAGGATTTGTCATATAATATACATTGGAGAAAAAGGACACACAATGATCTCCTATAGCTAACAAGACAACTGCAAGCGCAGGATGATAATGTCAAAAATGGTCGACGCGTTTCGATGGCATGGGCGCCACCTTCATCAGGACCACGGATAGATTCAACAATGACAAAATCCAGGGAATACCTAAAAAAACATATACATAGAAAATATAATCAATAAACGGCCTAAAAATCCCTATTAAAATTTCAGAAAAAAGACTCTTTCACATGTTAGATGATCACTGAACAGGACCAAACAAAACAAGATTATACCAATTAGACAAAATAAAAGAAAGGAGAAAAAGAGGGGAAATACTCTTAATAGAGAGTTATTGCTTTCGTTATATTCCATTGTTATTCCGTCTCCAATAAACCAGTGCAATCACTCTGTATAAAATAGACACAGAGAAAAAGAAAGATAAATTTACTCTCTTCCAAACTCTTCTCCAGACTAGATTAATGCTCAGAGGAGAAGAAATGAATGTAAAGTCCCATCACCAAAAGAAACATTAAACGCGATGTTTAAGGCCAATATGAGTGTCCTCTATGCAATACCTGAGCCCAAGTGCTACAGAGGAAAAGGCTTACTTGTTTGTAGAATAAGGATGAGGTTAAAGGCACCGTCCCGTACTCAATTCTAGTAATTTCGAATGTTTCTACCGGAAAAGTTCAAAAGACTGACATTAAATTCTCCATATCATAAATAACTGAGGCTAAAGTTAAGAGGGCAAGTATATTCCATTACCTGTAGTTAGAAATGGGTTTTCCTGCCCGTCCTCATAGGTCGACAATTTGTATTGAGCTCTCAATATCGGTTTAATATTACTTGCACTTCGGAATAAAGATCCGATAGCTGTCAGGCTGGCTAGGCAAGCTTATAAAAAATCCATAGCAGCTGCTAAACGGGCTTGGGAGGAGGAACATTGGCAAGCACTTAAGTACGCAGCCTTTTCAAAAGACTCTAAAATCTTCTGAACCTTAATAACTCAACTATCCAGAAGAGACTCTGAACCAATCCCCAACAATATAACCAAACAGCAGTGGTCTGTGCATTTTTCGAAATTATATTGTAACGAGGTAGAGCCCGACCACCTCACGTCTGATAGTCCAGAACTTAACCCAACCTTTTTACAGCCTGATCCAATGGACCTTTTTACCTCTGGGGAGGTCCAGATCGCCATCAAAAGCATAGCTTCCGGGAAGGCGGCAGGCCCCGATGGCCTTCCAGGCGATTTGATTCTCCATGACCCCCTAATATGGGCAGAACTTATCACTAATGTGATGAACTTACTGCTAAGAGGCCATGCTATCCCTGATTCATGGAAGGGTGCCGAGGTAGTCACAATCTATAAGAAGGGGGCGAGAGAGGACCCTGCCAACTACAGGCCAATAAGTTTAATCGATGTCATCCAAAAGGTGGTTGGCAGGGTTCTCAACTCGCGAATGTGGACCTGGCTTGAAGAGGGAAACGTCTTATCACATTTACAAGCAGGGTTTAGGAAGAAAGTGGGCACTATGGACCAGGTGTTCAGATTCCTCGCCACATATTGGAAGACTGTCCTGATTGGCGGGGGTTCTTTATACCTGGCCTTTATTGATCTTAAAACTGCATTTGATCTCGTTCCCCGGGCCAAACTCTGGCAGGTTCTACATGGAATGGGGTTGCCACGATACCTTTTGGAGTTTATCAAAAGACTGCACGAGGACACATATGCAAGAATTAGATGGGGGAGTGAAGGCCAATTGACTGACCGTATCCCTGTCCAGAGGGGGGTTCACCAGGGATGTGTGATGGCTCCGACACTGTTCTCCCTCTTTATTAATGGGGTGGTAGACCATTTGAGGGAGGACCCAGCGGATGCCCCCACCCTGGCGGGGGAAAAAACACCCACCCTCCTCTTTGCAGACGATACACTCCTCATGTCTAAGACCCCTATGGGTCTTCAGAAACTGCTTGACAAGTTCTGTATCTTTTGCGACAATCGTGGACTTACCATCAATACTACTAAGACCAAATTGATGGTATTATCTAGAAACAAAAAACTTTAAAAAAACACCGTCGCATTAAATGGCACCCTCTTAGAAGAAGTGGATGCCTTTGATTATTTGGGGGTCAGGATAAACTCTAGAATGAAATGGGATTCGCACATTGCCAAAATGACTTTAAATCTAAAGAGAGTGACAGGAGCAATCCTTAGAGACCACCGTTTATCATCAACTAAGCCTATTAGCCCTGCCTTATTAGTATACGAGGGCAAGGCATTGTCTGCTGCTGCTTCCGGATCTGAACTGTGGGGATTCGAAAGAGTTGCTGATTTAGTCTCTGCAGAAGATAAATTTATGAGAGAATTAGTGGGTCTCCCAGTTTCCACTCCTATTAAGCCGTTACTTTATGATTTGGGACGCCGTTCCATTAAAGACATTGTTGGCCTTCGGCCCGTTTTATTTTGGGCCCGGCTCAGGAGAACCCTGGAACTGAGCAATTATGCAGCCGCCCTTGACGAACTTATTGCTTTAAATGGTTTCAGACTAATCCCATGGTTGAAAAATCTGAGGGACATGGTAATTAAGCTAGGGCTAAAAGAAGAATGGCTCTTGCAGCAGCCCCCGCAAAAAGATATTATTAAGAAACTATATTGGTCAAGCGTCGAGGGAATGGCTTTGACAGACGCAAAGTTGGGTGCTCTAACTGATGCATTCATGACCTGCAAGCCAGCTCCGAAGCTGGAACCTTTTTTAGATTTCATCTCCTCACCAAGGGACAGAGCTTTGTTTCTCAAAATGAGGTTTGGCACACTACCTCTTAATGATTTTACAAATAATTGGAAAAATTCTAAATCCAATCACACAGCTTGCCCGGGATGTTCTAATCCTACTGAGTCACTGGGGCATTTCCTGTTTGCCTGCAAGGCGTACAGGGCACCTAGAAAGCGCTGGTTAACTCCAGTTTGTAGTAATCTGGGTACCAGGCAGTCATCAGTGGCCCTCCGTATTTTAACGACGGACACAACATCCTTGCTGGTAGTTTGTGGGGTAGCCAAATATCTTGGAAAAGCTTGGATATTACGATCTAAGCTGGTTGAAGCACGCTCTGCTTAGATTGCCATCTTGTCTCTCTTTACCATCTACATCAAACAATTTTTATAACTGGATATGTATCTCTCGCCTTCATTCTCTTACTCCTCTGTTTTACTTAATCTCCCTTTTTTCTTTTTTTGTTTTTCTGGATGAAATTTTTAAATGTATATTTTTATGTTATCATTCCTGTGGTCGTACCTATGTTGATTCGAAATGTAATTACTTTTATGATACCTTGTTATCGAATAAAGTATAAACACACGCAATATTAGGTATCCAAGTAACTACTGAGAAACCACAGGACAGTATGATATCCCCTTCCTTGTGCAACTAGAAATGACAAACAAATTAGGAATTAAGAGTCTGTTTATTTTTATATAAGTGCACACTCCCATAATATTTTCTGGAGAGTTCCTTTTCTTTTGGAGGCCCCACCTAAATGTTCTTATCTAACTATACACTCCCATAATGTTTATAAAAGAATTGCTTTTCTTTAGGAAACCCAACCTAAATGTATAACCATTGTTTAACCAGTGTGTGGATTTTTGATGTGTTCCTAATAAGGAACACCTGTTCTCCAGAGATGATACCCACAGGTATTCAATGTTCACTAGTTAAAACCGTAAGTCTGCACGTGATAGTTTTAAGACGAGACACCAATTGCTATGCAAATCATAATCAACGTATAACTAAATTTTAGCGGCAAGGTAAGAGACTGATCCCGTTATTTATCCTGTAAACAGGAATGGGTATGTTCCAATAATATTCCCCAAATATATGAGTGCTGACCTTTTATTAAGATGAACAGTGAGTCAGCTTCAAAACAGGGTTTCAGCGAAGAATTATATTGCCGTGAATACAAGCACCATTCCTCACCGTCTAAGACACACCAAAAATTAAGAATAGATTAGACACGCTGTCACTAACTCTACAAAAAGCAATGCTGTGAAAAAGATTTCAAGGAAAAACATTCCAATAGCCAGCACCTCTTAGTATCGATGTGCGCACTTTAAGGCTTACCGTCTCCTTAGAGTTTCTTTGACTTAGAACGTTCTCCGACTAAACGATCATCCGGACGGGCCAGCACGTACAAAACGTCAGCACGTGTTTACATCATAACCTCAACTTAATATATCAGTGACTGCCAATGGGATTTGAGCTTAATGAAAGTGGGCGTGGTATAACCGTATCAGCCACGAAAGAGGAAAAGGACTGTCTTCCAGAGTTCATCGGCACCATCTTGAGACGGGTGCCACTCGATTGGGCATTGCTTGTAGTGCCTACGTAGAAAATTATACAAAACTTTATTGTCTCGGGCTGACTAAAGAAATGGAAAAGAACATACTTCTCTTTTTTTCTTTTCTTAAATAAAGAATGGTCGATGTAATCCAAACCCAACAGCGATCCTATACCAGGATCCCCGGTAATTACTACGATCGAAGCGCATCCAAGAGAAAGAGTGAGACCAAAGTAAAGTATATTGTGCAGAATTTAAAAACACAAAGATTATTGTGAAATTATGCGGGAAACCACTCCACTGCAAAGTTCTCTCAAGGATTTGTCTCTGATAAATTGTCACTCGTAATGCATGAAGATCACTAAGAGGACTCACATAAATCAACAAATTCATCAATGCTGAAATGAATGTCCACATAATATGAAACAATCTATCATCTTCATAATTGTCTATCACCCTTAGACCCATAGTCTCAAATCTAGATATCAAAAATACTGAGAACATTTATATAAAGGAGCACTGCGATGCAAGTGTCTCCCAAGGTATATTTCTCATAATGAATCGGAAATAAAAATGGATCCTATGTTAGAGTCACTTAGAATATCAAAAAGACTCACATGAATTCAACAGAATCGTCAATCCTGGAACCAATATTGACAAAGTATGACCTAGACTATACTATTTCTAGTTGTCTATTGCCCACATGTCATGACCACAATACGAGCCAAATATAGGTCCTCTAAATAATATCTGTGATGCCTTTAAAAGTAACCCATTAATTCAGATAGAATTTCCTCAATGTATACAATAAACATGGTATAAATGCCTCACCAAGGTTGAGTCACATACCACTGTATATCCAGATTCAAACCCTTTTTAACACTATTGAAAGTGTAAATCCAAAAGGTTTCACATTGTTTGCGATTGATTTCCATCGATGTCCCTGCTTTACTCTGTATTTTTTCCAGGATTAGCCATTTGAGATCACTTTCCAAATGGTCTTTATCAATACAGTGTTGCACAAGAGGAGCTGTGATCTTCTTGGTGTGTATAGCTGATTTATGCTCGCTATATCTAATGCGAAATTCTCGTGCCGTTTCTCCAATGTATGCTAGTCCACAAGGACAGAATAGCATGTATACAATGTTGTGACTCCTACAATTAGTTAAGGATGTTAATTTCACAGTTTTTCCTTCATATTGTATTAAGTCTGTAACCATGGCACTATCACAAGCATGGCAAGAGCAACATTTGTGATTGCCTAAGATCAAAGGCAGGCCAGATATGGTTGTTTGACGTCCTGCATTGGATTGAATCGGTCTTGTATGTACTAAGAGATCGCGTAAATTGCGATTTCTACGGTACGCTACCAATGGATGTTCCAACTCAGTGAGGTTCTCATCAGTGTTTAAGATTTTCCAATTCTTCATGATAACATTTCTGATCTTAAAATTCAAAGGAGAATGGTTAATGACGCATACTATCTGGTCCTTAGGTGTACGATTAGTGCCTGCTAGTAATGCTTCTCGATCGTAATATTTCGCCCTTTTATAGGCATGTCTTATCAGCCTATGTGGGTAGCCTCTAGCCAGAAGTCATACTCGTAAGGCATCACCATGCCTATGGAACTCCTGCATATCAGTACAATTGCGCCTGATACGCAGGAATTCACCAAAGGGGATGGCATCTCTCTGACTCGTAGGATGAAAGCTTTGGTAGTGCAATATGGTATTTTTTGCAGTGGGTTTTCTGAATAGGCTTACCTCAATAACATTATTGGACCCCGAAATAAGGATGTCCAGAAACTCCACTTGATGAGCACTACTATTGGCAGTGAATTTAAGATTACAATCACTAGCGTTTAGCCAGAGTATAAATTCATTCAAGCTTTCATTTGTACCTGACCAGATGAAAAAAATGTCATCAATGAAGCGTCTCCAACCAATGACATGGTCAGAGAAAGGAGCAGCCTCATTGAAAACATTCTTAAGCTCCCATTCACCCATATATATGTTAGCCACACTGGGAGCACAAGAGGCTCCCATACTGGTGCCCTTGATTTGTTTGTATGTTGAACCTTCAAACTCAAAAAAATTATTCATAGGGATTGGAGGTATCCAAGCATTCTAAAATGAATGCATCAGGTCTTGTACCTGCAGTTCTGAGTAGCAAAGCAGACACAGACTGTAACGCTTGATATTGAGGGATGTTGGTGTATAAGGCCTCAATATCAAGCATCACTAGTATGTGTAGCATGGCACAGGTAGCAATGATTTTACAGCATATCTTGGGGTGGTACTGCCTTGCACCTCCACTCTTGTGGAGTCAGCAGAACCTGCTCTTCAGGAGTCCAAATGTTCGGTCCACCACATTCCGCGTGGACTTATGGGCAGCATTGTATCTCCTCTCACTTGGGGTAGATGGATTCAGGAATGTGGTGAGTATGAATGCACGCACCGCATATGCGCTGATACCTAAGTGGGAAAGGATGAAACATCAATCACAGGCAACACCAGATACAACCAAGGTATGATTCAGGGTGTGTCACATACATTTACCTAATAGGTATCCTTCTACAAATTCACCCCCAGCCAGACGTGTATAGATTCCACTGTGCCTGAAGATGTAGGAGTCATGCGTGCTCCCTGGGAATTTTGCTACTATATCAGTTATGGTTGAGACGCATCACAAATGACCTGAAGGTTGATCGAATGATATGATTTCCTGTTCCGATATATGTACTCAGTAGCAGAGGAGGGGGCAGATTGTGATATGTGTCCCATCGATGCACCCTATGACTTGTGGGAACTGGGCCATCTGATAAAAATACATCTTGGTGTTATGCAGTTCCATTTGCATTGTGGGAAACCAGATATAATGGTGCATTCTTTGAAGCATGGCATCCAGGAAGGTGTTGAAGAAGCGTGACAGGCAACTTTGTAAGACACCTCCAGCCACAGCTAACACCACCTGGTAACTACCTGATGCAAGTAGGGGCAGGGAACAAATAACCTGCACATGTGGTGGAATTGCATGCGCCCTGCGTGTCTGCTGCTCCAGGATGGGGTATGAGGTCTAGGATGGTTGTGAGGTGAAGCCTGTGCCTGTCATGTATTTCTTCTTCTGTGAGTTGGAAAAGGGTGATTCCCACTATGTATATGCGTTCTTGTCACCTCCTCACCCTCTGTGCAGCTGCTTGAATCCGCATCCGCCTTGCAATGACATAGAGGGCCGCCATTGTGTTGAGACTGATGCATTCTGGTGCTGTTTATATGCAGTGCACCTGGTTACCACTTGCTTTGAGTTGGTGGTAATTTGCGACTCACAAATAGCGATTTTCCAGGAAACTGCTATTTGCGATTTTTCTTACATTGGCCTGCAATTTCTTTTTAGCAATTTCACACTTTGTGAGGCGCTATTTTTGAGTCAGTGGGTCAAATTTGCAACATAAGGAATCGCTAACTGACTTTGTTTTTTTTAGCGATTCCTTAATTTGCGCTTGCCTTTTTCCCTCTCTATATTTCACATGGGTCTGTGAATTTCTGCATTTGCGATCATTATTTCGCTTCCTACATCTGGCCCTAAGTTGTTTGTGCATCACTTAATTTCTTGGGGGCATTCATATTATCAAGTGATTAAGAGGGATTTTTGTTTTTAAATATGTTTTTTCTTGCACACCAGCTTATATCTGGAGAGAAGTTCAGTTGCTAATAAAACATTTTCTACTATTCTGTATTCCCACAATTCTCCCAATAAAAACAGCACTGCATTGTATGTGTCCCGCAGTAAGAAAGTCAAAACTCAAGGTGGAGAAATCCATATTTAGTATCGTATGTTGACACATTCTAGTAATGTGGTTGGTCGCAGTATTTGGAGCTGGTCTCAGATGCCACCTAGGAAAACCAACCAGATCCAAACTAAGGGCGGGCGGAGTGCTCCGCTCCGCCCACGGAGTGTACGTAGTGCTGCCTGCTTCGTGGTCCACGAAGTAGGCGTAGCAGGCAGCACTACGCACACGGCGGAGCAGAGCTGCCCGCCACCCGCCTTCCATCCGCCCTCATTTTAAAATGATTTTAACTATTTTAAAGTATGAAAATTCCTTACCTGAGGTGCGGCGTCCCGGGGCTCCCTCTTCCTGGTGCAACCGCAACTTCCTCACAAATGCGCATGTGTGGACGCCCGCGCATGCGCATTTCTTGCGGGAGGCAGACGGCGCATAGTGGGGCTACGCGGAGTGCGCAACTGTGCGTAGATTTGGCCACACTATGCGATGCTCCACGTAGCCCCACTACGCCCACTACGCCCAGGGTTAATCCAAACATTTCTGAAAACTAGACACCCAGGGGAGTTGAGGGTGGTGCAATTTGTGTGCATCTATGTTTTTCTACCCAAAATGCCCTGCGAAAAT
This sequence comes from Triturus cristatus, assembly GCF_964204655.1. Taxonomy (NCBI): domain Eukaryota; kingdom Metazoa; phylum Chordata; class Amphibia; order Caudata; family Salamandridae; genus Triturus; species Triturus cristatus. The sequence continues at coordinate 113,859,228 of NC_140592.1, forward strand.
CATATTTTGTCTAAAATTATGCATTTTCCTCACATTTTGTGAGAGAAAGTCAGGAAATCTGTGGGATCCACAAAATCAAATGTGTATCCCACAGCTTTCTCACACTTTTCCTGATATGAATGACACTTGCAAGAAATTGGGTTACTGGTTGAGGAGGCTCTAACCCTACTCAAGCAGCAACCACAATCCAGGGTGAAGTCACAAGCAAACCCCAAATTAACCTGATCTCAACTCACTAGTAGGTTGTCACAGAAAAGTCAGGCTTAACTTAGAGACAATGTTTAAAGTATTTATGCAGCACTTCAAACAGTAATAAAGTGGAAACACAAAACAAGAAAAAGCCCACACCAATTTAGAAAAATAGAGCAAAACAACACAAATCCAATGAGTAGAACTAGAGATATCCAAATTCAAATATTTCATGAAAATAGCACCAAAAAGTGTGGAGCGCCAACTCTGGGTATCTGCTTACACCGAACCAGCACAATGTCTCAAGTTCTAGCTGACTGCGATGGAGCGTAAGCTGGCTACATGGACCCAAATATGTCTGCTGAACACAATACCTTTGCATAGAGATGTTGAGTCTCGCATTTAGGATGTGTTGCACAACAGCGGCTATGCTAAGTCTGGGTGAGGAGATGCGTCATGCAGCATCAGTTCTGGGGAGCTGTGAAGTATGATGCAATTTCCTTATGTGGAGATGCATCACACAGCGACAGTTCTGTCTGGCTGCGTTGGGCGAGGTGATGTCCTGGCACGAAGATGAGTAGCGCAGCGGTAGTTCTGATGGCTGTGATAGACAACGTGAAGTCCTTGAATCAAGGAGGTCCATGAAGCAGTGATGATGTATCAGCTCTGAGTGCGATGCTTTGAGCAGCAAAGGTGGTGCACCTACAGGAGATGCGCTGTACCACCAAAGAGATGTGCTAGCTCTGCTCAGTCCACAGTTGAGCTGGCAAAGCACCTTCAAGCCCACATTTAAGAATCCAGGACTGGGGTGGCACCACTAGGCAGAACTCACAGATGGCAGTGACTAGGTGCTGGGTTCAAGGTTTTTGGGAGACTGTTCTGTTCCTCGGGCTTCTGATCTGAAGACCAGTCAACTAGCCATTGGAATCACTTTTGGGTCCTGGGTTTAGAGCTGCAGTTCCAGAACTTTTTACCTAGGCAAGAGGGTAGCTGGGCAGCAGGTCAGCACATATGGACAGAAGTCCTTCAGAGCAGCAGTCCGGCAGAGTGACAGACCTTTCAGCAGCACAGCAGTCCTTCTTCCTGGTAGAGTCCAAAGGTCCAGAAGTGTATTGAAGAGTTGGGTCTAATGGTCCAAAATTCATACCTGGAGCCCACTTTAATGTGGAGGAAGCTTCTAGAGGTCTAGCCCTTTGTGAAAGTGCTCAGGCAGAGCTTTTGTGATGTGCTTGTCTGGTAGGTGACAGCTCCTCCCCCTCGTTAACGCAGAGTGGCCCATCCTGCCAACACCTATCTTCCCTGTGTATCACTGTCTGAGATCAAAGATCAACTGTCAGCTACACCTAGTCGTGTGGCTCACTGCAGGCACCGAATGGTTAGGGCAATTAAATACCAACTTTCTAAAAGTGGCATTTTCAGAATTGTGATTAAAAATCTGATTTTACCGTTAAAGAGGACTTTTAATTACAATTCTCTAGATGCCAAACTTGAGCAGTCGACCTGCTCCCAATTGAAAGTTAGCACTTATTAAGTGGAATAAGGTAACCCAATGTTATCCTATGGTAGAAGTAGGCAGTGAAAAACGAATTTAAGAGCTTTTCACTACCAGGATATGTACAACCTACTAGTATGTATTGCCTTTTTAAATACACTGCTCCTTGCCCTCTGGGCTGTTCATGGCCTATCCAAGGGGAGACATATCTATTAAAAAAAGAAGGTCTGGGTCTGGCAAGAGGCATACCTTGCCAGGTCAAACTGGCAATTTAAAACTGCACACACAGGCTGCAATGGCAGGCCTGAGATATGTTTAAAGGGATAATTAAGCAGGGGGCCCAATCAGTGCTACAGGCTTTAAGTAGCATTTTATTTACATGCTCTTGGCATATGTAGTGCCGCATTACTAAGGACATACAAACAAATTCAATGAGCCAATTGGGTGTAAGCCAATTCTACCACCTTTTAAGAAAAGAGCACTAACATGTTAGCACCGGTTAGCAGTGTTAAAATGTGCAGAGTCTTAAAGCCAGCAAAAATGAAGCCATCAAAACAGGATGATTGAAGTCAAAAAGTAGGGGAGAAGGACACCAAGGATGACAGGTCTAATAACAGTGTTTCACTTCTGTACTTGTATGACTGAGGGTATTGCGATGACAGAAAATGGTCAAAACTTGAGCCATGTTAAGTCAAAGTGGTCTTCACATGGTTACAGTTTGGGTTTTTCCAAAAGATGTGTGTTAGGTACAATTGCATGTAGGAGCAAGTGTTTCAATCAGGAGAAATTTGGGAACATAGTTACAGAAATATTAAAAGTGGGCGGAGTTCATGGAGTTGCACTGCGAGGAATTCCACGGAGTTGCATAGAAACTTAGTGGAATTCCACGGAGTTCTGCTTCACCCTAATTAGATCCCTGTCATCCTAACACAATGACTGCAGTGCCTGCCTGCATGCCCACCGGCCTGGGTAGATGGCAGGAAGGTCAGTGCGGTGGAGTGTCGAGGACTGCACAACCCAGGCTCAGCAGCCATGTGGAGCCCATGGGAGGGGGGCCGTGTGGAGCCTGCATGCATTCCCGAGACTACCTAGTACTGAATGAGGTGCTAGGGACACAAGTCACCTGGCTTTACATTCTGCTGCTGAGTCTGTCGAGGAGAGCACTGTGCGCTAGCTGTGCACATGTAAGAACCTGTCATTGGGCACTCATTCCTTATTGCTGCACCTCTCTCTTGAACTGTGAGGGGGTATGCAGAGCTTCGCAAAATAAAGAAGGGCCTGCACTGCGTGTGCAATCAAGCTCTTCTGTTAATCAGAGCTTGAAACCAAAGAGGTGCCCGGGTGTTTCACCCGCACCGTATAAGGTATAATCCTATCCACCATCACCTAATCCAACCAGCACTGTGAGTCCAGGACAGTGAGTGCCTGCCCACTCCCAGACATTCCTCTCCCCGGCTCAACCCCTGGCCTATCTTTCTCCACTCTGCCTGGCCTGCACTTGAAGCACAGTCCTGTGCAGCCCCGGACCTGCATGCATCATCTGTGCATAATCTAGGCGGCAGTTGCTCGATTTAATGCCTGCGCAATATAATGTCGCTTAAGGTTGCGAGGTTGTCTATGCACGATGTAAAACATATAATGTAGCTGACATGCCTACTGTAAGTGCTGCAATATATTGCCTTCATTGGATGGTTGCAGTAGGGTGGCCATTGATCAGTGTGATCTGAGCTGAATTGACATTGCAAACCCCAGGGCTTCATTAACGAATTACCATTGGCATTGTAGGAGCAGGTGGGCAGCAACAATAACAACAGACTTTGCTGTTACCAGAGTACAAGCTTAAAGGGAGGGGCCCTCCAAACACAACCTCACTCTTGCAAGGTCATTCTGCAAATGAAGAACCCTGTGTGCACTGCTACCACGCCTCCTCCTCTTCAAGGAGGCTTTCTTGGGAGGAATAAGTTTCTCTGACTCTTTCATTCCCGCCTTTCAGGGTTTTGTTTTGTGTTACTGAGCCCTTCTCCCACCCCCTCTCTGGACAGGATCTTCCTCCTCAGACTTAGTGGTGTCAGAGCTGGGAGTGAATTGGAGATAGACTGTGACGAACTTGCCACACCCCTCCTTGTGTCAGCGGTGCTGTCCATTGGTGGGCTGTGCAGATGGAAGTTAGCGAACACCTATTGAAAAGGCTCAACAGCCCCTCTATGAACAAGTTCACAGCATTCATAGGGTCTTCTTGATAAGAAGCCAATGAGAACTGCTGCTTCCTTCCTTAATGGCGGTGCCTTAAATGGAGATATTGTAGGGGTGGGCGGTGAGACCAAACTCCACCACATGGCGGGATCAGAGTTTTTTGTCAAACTTAGTCACAAACTTCCGCCCGCGAGTTAACCGCCCACCACTTATGAATATGAGAAAAATATCCTTTTTTGAGCCATACTTTGACATTTGCAGGACATTCTGGGTAAGAAAACATTGTGGATTTTCCTAGATCTCAAAGATTCAGAAATGACCAAGTATGGTACAGTTCACTGGGTATGGGATGATCCAGTGCCTGAACACTGCAGCCACTCAGCATGGAAAGTGAGAGGAAATTAGCAATTGCCCTCTCTCTGCCAGTTCGCAGAAAGACTATTGAGGTTTTAGGAGAAGTGGGGTATGGCCCATGGATGCATAGGTCACCCCACTCTTTTCTTTTCAGTTAAGCACTGGTTATGAGTAGTCTTTCTGCCTCCTCTGGGGAAGGCTTGTTGTGGGAATCCCTCAAACTCCCTGGGCAAAAGAAATCTAAGGACCTGTAATGTTGAGGGTAGTGCCTGATTTCTGGACAGGCCGCACCAATTTATTGTTTTAATTTTAGCAAAAGAATCTCAGTCACTAGGTAGCTCTATACCCCACAGAAAACGGGGCACATAATAGGTAAACACCCGAGTCAACCTCCCCAGGGCAAAAGCAAGGCTGATTTATTTTCAGGAGGAGCCCTTGCCCATGCCTGGGGCCATTCCATGTTTCCTTGTGTATAGAGTATGTAATCCTGCTTCTGGTTCCCCCCCCCTTGGGGAACCCCAAACAGGAAAAGATTTGAAAGTGTGCATTGTACAAAGCAGTACGTCTCCTGCACTTATTGATGCTCAGATGGCTGAGCTCTCCTTTCTGAGCACCAATCAAACTGAAAGCAGTCAAAACCTGACGGTGCAAACTGCTTTCAGTTTCATTGTGTGATGTCAGTTGCCAGCGAGCAGTGTGCTGATTGTTACACAATGACAAAAAAAACTCAGGAAGTGAGGGAAGTTCTTCCCTTGTATCCAAAGTTCATTTTAAAACAGAAAATTCTTCTGAAGCAAGCACCAAAAGGATGTTTTGCCCTAGTGTGTGGGATGAGATTTTCCACTAAGCGAGGTCATGCGCAGGACGTGAATTTCTTGCCTTTGCATTTAGCAGGTTACAATTTGGGATGAACAAATAAGGTTGCAGTTGCTGCCTTTAATTAGTCTTTGGGAAGAACTAAAAGTCAAGCTGGCGTTAGTAGTGAATCATCCTACCTACTACTAAAGCTCTAGTTGAGATAATATTACAAATTGAGGCACAACGTTCCTGAAGAAAGGAAAAAATTGTACACATTGACAATGAGTGACTGAAAACTTTTTTATAAAGAAGTTGAAGGAGATGGAAATGAGTGAACCCAGGAAAATGTGTCAGTAAGACGGCGACTGACTAAAGAAGAAAAGGAGAGGCAAAGAAAAGAAGGCTAGGGATTGTATTGAGGCCAAACAGGGAATGTTGTTAAATCCAGCTATAGGCATTCGGGAAACACGGATGTACAACCCTGAGCAGCAAACGCAGGGTAAGCATTATTCAATGACCAGCGTTTGCAGTTCACAAAAGCTATTTGTAAATATAAATAACAGCTACTGGGCTGCCACAAACTCTACCACAAAGTATGGCACTAATTGATAGCAGAGCTACAGATTTGTTCACCGAGAAGACATTTAAAATTGCTATACTTGTACAGAGAAAAGAAAGACCAGTGGTAATTCAAAATATTGATGGGACACCATTAACACCTTTAAGCTCTGGTAACAGGGCCGGCTTTAGGGCAGTGCAAGCGGTGCAGCTGCACCCGGTACTGAGTTTGGTGGGGGACGCTATGTTTGAAAATAACTATTGGATTAAAAGCATGTGAACTACCTCGTGGGTCCAGCAGTTTTCTGGCAACAATAAAAATGTCAAGATTACTCTGTTGATTAATGTTACTTTCTACAAGTGAGAGATCGACATTTTGTCTAGTAGCAGTTTTGACTCATCATAAAATAATGCAGAGGGCTAATAGCCTGCTGCAAATTACGTGCACCATGCAGGTCAGAGAAATGAGTGTTCGAGTAGCGCTATAAACAAACTGAAATGTATGTCAGGGAGAGTCTATGGACAGATGAGTTGCACTTTTGGAGACAAGTAATGAGGGAATTAATGGAGAAGGAAGTCATGGGGGCAGAGGGGTGTCAAAAAGACTGTTGCACCGGGCGCCACCAGTGCTAAAGCGGGCCCTGTCTGGTAATGTTCTTTAGGAAACACCGGAAGTGATCATGGCCACCAAAGCGGGTCATACTGAAGCTCTAATTTTTTATCTGATTGATATTCCTGCATTTACTCTGATTTTGGGCACAACATGGTTGGCTTCCATGCCCTGCAGATTGAGTGGAGGAACACCACTGTTTTATTCCTTTCACGTCTTCTAAGTATACAGACAAAGGGGTATATTCACAGGAACGTGTGCTAAACATCATCAAAAAATGCTAACGCAACTTTACACATCGCAGCCCATCGCGGGAAAGTAACCCCGTGCTAACATGGAATTTACAACATGGTGATAGCATGCGATAGTCTGCTGAAAACGTGGCCAATGTCCGCGATACAACCACCCTGACGAAGATAAAAACACAAAACACAACACCAGAAAACTTGCGATGAGCCCATCCGCGATGAGGAAAGCAGGGATAAGCACCACCAGGAGCGCGAAACACACGGCAGGCAGGAATAAGCACTACAAAAGCCAGAAAAAGCAAGACAGACCAAACAGAAAACAACAGCCAACCACAATGGAGGCAACCCGAGCCAGCAGACAACCACACCAAACACATTGGCAACAAAACATTGTACATGGCAGGCCAACTAGGACAAGATGAATGCAGCCTGAGAGTGGAGGAGGACAATGGCAGAAAACCAGAACTCCAGCAATGATGCGAAAGGCACAGACAAGCAGAAACACGCCAACAACAAGAAGGCAGCAATGCACACCGGAGGTGGGAGTCCAGCGCCACACCAGGAGCTGGATGACATGGAGGAAATGGTCTCCACCACATCAGTCTGGAGATGGTGGCAGGACTCGGGGACCAGAAACTGCACCAAACAACAGACACAACAGCAACAGGGAGAGGAACCAGCAGGGACTGGGGGACGGGGGGAGATGGGCACAATGGCACACATGCACAACTAAGCACAGCACAACTGCAGACAAACCATGCCCAAGAGTAATAACATGAACCAGGAGCACAAGGCACACAACCCGGCAATGTCACACCACTGAACAAGCACAGAAGTGGAGACAACACTGCCTGAAAGGGAGAAGAGTTAGCCAAATCAGAGCTGAAGGGACATCTCACACACAATGCAGCACACACACATAGGAAGCAGAGCACCCCAACATCCAACACAATGTGGTACAAACACAAACTTGTGCACAACCAAACACAGGACACAAGTGCACCCGCCTGTGGCCGGTAAATGGCCCCACGCATCTGGCAAAGCACAAAACAGGGACATGATAATGCACACGTACAAACACACAGTCCTGATGAGGTAGCAATGCACGGATGGCAGGGAGCCAGAGAGTCAGTGACACACACATTGGCATACAAATCAAGACACAACACAGTTGGAGACAAGTGAAAGTGAGGAAACTTTATCAACAAGTGCGAGTCAGTATGGCCAAGAGAAGTGCCAAGATATGCAGACAAATGTAGTGGCATGTCTGAATGAGGAACGTAGGAAAGCACCCATGTCCACCTCGGGGGAGTCCCTCACCAACACAAGTCAGTGCCAACCCGCGTTGGTTGTCCACGCCTGGAACATGAGTCCTGGCCAATGCAGCCATGTCCACTGTCGTCTCGCGACATGTGACCATATCCACAGCATCCAACCATGTGTCATGACAAGTGCAATGGCTCACATCCAGTTGTGGCCAGGCTGCGCAGGAGCGGGCCTGACGGGTTCGGGGTCCAGCGGCCCGGGGTACAGCAGGTGCACAGGATTGCAGGCAACTCCGCTCACCAGGACGGCGTAGGCCTCATGGCGTGGTGAGAGGCACCGCCCTGGAAGAGACGTTGGGCTTTACGGAAGAGGACCACGCCCAGGGCTACGTGCTTTTCATTCACACCCCTACGCTGGCATGGCGTATGCCGGGCCATCCCTCTCTGCTCATGCTTACAGGGGGCATAACAGGCAACATTTACGCGAACTCCCCCACTGGCTGGGGTGACATGGTTGCGTCCACTGTCCACTACACTCCATACACCAGAGGTGTATGTCGCCATGGATATGGGTGTGTTCTGCATACTGCGGTCTGTCCAGCACATCTCCCCCACTCTTGGCATTGTGTGTTTTCCCAGTCATGGTTCTCCTGCCTCCTTCACACATGCCTGGTTGCCACTTCTCCCCACATTGGGCTAGTGTGTGGCTGAGGTGCCATGCTGTTGATGGCTCATGTCCTCAGCTTGCCCAGGTTACTATTTTGAGTTGTTCCGTCGTGTCTGGTGGGCGGGCATGTTGTTTAGCATGTTGGTTTTGATTTTGTGACATGTGCATTGCCAGAGTTGTGAGTTGCATGGTTGTGGAGTTGAGGTGAGTGGGGTGTTCATTAAGAACTTGCCAAGGGGCTGTGCATTTCTCTTGGTGCCATCCTGGGGACGCTGGGTGCTGCTGGACTGTCGGAGGATGGATGAATCGTGCACAGTTGCTGGGTATTTGGAGGCGAGATTGGTGGAGGTTCCACGGTGTTCCGTTGTTCCCTGCACATTGATGTGAGACGTGTGCTTTCTGTTGAGGTGATTGTGTGCTGTGTTGGCAGGGGTCACAGGTATGACATGTGTGCTGTGGATTGGCCCCGACACGTGCGTGCATCCAGCTATGGCGTATGGGCCTTGCTTGGTGTCCAGGGGATCCTGTGCATTGTGTTGGAAGTATAGGGACTGAGATAACAGGCTGATGGTGATGTCCAGGTCAGGTGTGAGGGACTTGGATGTGGCTGGCTGTGACACTCCTTCGACTCTGGCGGGTGTTGGTTGGGAGTAACAGGGGCCAACAGGTGCAGCACAGCCAGCAGCTTTGTGTGGGGTGGGATGTTGGTTGTCCACTGTGTTAGTGCTGTCAGCCTTTTGGGCCTTGTTGGTCAGTATGCATAGGATAGTTGTCCTTTTGAGCCTGTGGTTGGCAATGACATTGTCAGGTGTGGCTGGTGCGTTTCCAGGGGGTCCGCTGTCTTTGTCTGTGCTGCCTGTGTGGTGGTTCTGGGGGGAGTGTTCCAGGTGGGTGTTGAGGTCCTGTGGTGGTGGTGGTGGGTGTTGTGGCCCTCTTGGGTGTCCGGCCCGCATGACCGGTGGCTCCATGGCATCTGTTGCCATTCCGATGTGTCTGTGGGCTGTGCTTCCTTTTGTGGTCCAGGCTGTGGTCTGACTTTGCACCAGGTCAGAGCAGGTGTTATTTTCCTGCTGATAACGCGCCTTATCGCCTGTTTTGTGTTCCTATTGCAGTTCTGTCTGGTTGTTGTGAATGTTGTGGAGTGGTGTTGTTGCTGCTTTGGGCATGGGAACGCCTACTCTGCATCTCATTAGCGATAGTTGCGAGGGTCTTCTGTGGCGATGTTTTTTGCGGCTGATATCGCCGGTAAACTGGTGCTGTGGGCTGTTAACACCAGCTTGTGAATGGTGTGATTGATTTATCGCAACTTTGGCTGCGATAAAGTGCCAGTAACTCCGCGTTTGCTCCTTGTGAATATCCCCCAAAGTGTTTTAGCTCATCAAAGTCAAACACAAAGAATCAGCTACAAGAATCCATAAATTGTTAGCTGATGTTTTCAGAAAAAAGGAGTTGCTAGACTACATCGACACTGGCATTGTTACTTTCCAATTGATCTAATTCCTGGAGCTAAGACTCCTCAAGGTGCAGTAAGAATAAGTATTAATCAAATGTTTGGAGGACAGAAAGTTTTTTTATGGCATTCCACCCCTCTTGGGGAGCACCTAATCCAATTAAATCTATATTGGTTATAGAGAATTAATCCAAGTAACCATTAGAACCTATTACACATGGTTCCAATCTCTACACAGTTAGATCAAGTTAAGACCACTAAAGTGTTCACCAAACTCGATTTAAGAGAAGCCTACAACCTGGTTCGAATCAAAGACAGTGATGAATGGAAGACAGGGTTCAACACAAGATAATGCCATTTACGCATACGTGGGTATACAATTTGATCTCCTTTATGTACCAGAAGCGTTCCAGCATTTGGTCCACGGAATAATTTGGGACATCCTCAATCAATCAATCAATCAATCACTGCATTTGTAAAGCGCGCTACATACCCGAGAGGGTCTCAAGGCGCTGGGGAGGGGGGGTGCTACTGGTCGAAGAGCCAGGTCTTGAGGAGTCTTCTGAAGGCCAGCAGGTCCTGGGTCTATCGTAGGATGGTGGGGAGAGTGTTCCAGGTCTTGGCGGCGAGGTAGGAGAAGGATCTGCCTCCGGCGGTGGTTTTTTGGATGCGAGGGACTGTGGCGAGGGTGAGGTTGGCTGAGCGGAGGCTTCGGGTGGGGGTGTGGAAGCTGAGTTGGTTGTTGAGGTAGGTGGGTCCGGTGTTGTGCAGTGCTTTGTGTGCGTGGATCAGGAGCTTGAAGGTGATCCTTTTGTTGACGGGGAGCCAGTACAGGCCTCTCAGGTGGAGTGTGATGTGGCTGCGGCGGGGGACGCGAGGATGAGTTGGGCCGAGGCGTTCTGGATGCGTTGGAGTCGTCTCAGGAGCTTGTTTGTAGTTCCTGAGTAGAGGGAGTTCCCGTAGTCGAGTCTGTTGGTGATGAGGGCCTGGGTAACGGTTTTTCTCGTGTCGAGGGGGATCCATTGAAGATCCTGCGGAGCATATGGAGGGTGTTGAAGCAGGGCGCGGAGACGGCATTGACTTGCCTGGTCATGGAGAGAGTGGAGTCAAGGATGACCCCCAGGTTGCGTGCGTGGTCCGTTGGTTCCGGGGCTGTGCCTAGTGACGTGGGCCACCAAGAGTTGCCCCAGGCTGATGGGGTGGGTCCGAGAATGAGGACCTCTGTCTTGTCTGAGTTCAGCTTCAGTCTGCTGTCCTTCATCCAGTCGGCTATGGCCTTCATTCCTCTGTGGAGGTTAGCTTTGGCGGTGTGGGGATCTTCGGTGAGGGACATGATCAGCTGGGTGTCGTCGGCGTAGGAGGTGATGTTGAGGTTGTGTTGTCGTGCGACGTGGGCGAGGGGTGCCATGTAGATATTGAACAGCGTCGGGCTGAGGGAGGATCCCTGTGGGATGCCGCAGATGATCTCGGTGTTTTAGGAGTGGAAGGGTGGGAGGCGGACACTCTGGATTCTGCCGGAGAGGAAGGATGTGGTCCAGGCCAGGGCCTTCTCTTGGATACCGGCGTGGAGGCGTGCTGATAGGGTGCGGTGGTAGACCGTGTCAAAGGCTGCTGATAGGTCCAGGAGGATGAGGGCGGCTGTTTCTCCTTTGTCCATCAGGGTCCGGATGTTGTCAGTGGCGGCGATGAGGGCGGTCTCGGTGCTGTGGTTGCTGCGAAAACCGGATTGGGAAGGGTCCAGAATGTTGTTAACTTCGAGGTAGCGGGTCAGCTGTTTGTTGACAATCTTCTCGGTCACTTTTGCCGGGAAAGGGAGCAGGGAGATGGGCCGGAAGTTTTTGAGGTCCTTGGGGTCCGCCTTGGGCTTCTTCCGAAGGGCGTTGATCTTGGCGTGCTTCCAGCTTTCTGGGAAGGTTGCTGTCTCGAAGGAACAGTTGATTGTTTTCCGGAGGTGGGGCGCGATGGTTGCGCTGGCTTTGTTGAAGACGTGGTGAGGGCAGGGGTCCGATGGGGATCCGGAGTGGATGGAGTTCATGGTTTTGATGGTGTCTTCATCGCTGACGCTGGCCAGACGGTCAGGCGACTGGTGCGAGTGGTAGTTGCAGGGGTGGTGGACTCGGTGGTGGGTGCGGGGGGGGTCGGAGTTGAAGCTGTCGTGGATGTCGGTGATCTTGCGGTGGAAGAAGGTGGCCAGGGAGTCGCACAGGTCTTGAGATGGCGGGATGTCGTTGGTGTTGGAGCTGGGGTTGGAGAGTTCTTTCACGATGCTGAAGAGCTCTTTGGTGTTGTGTGCGTTGTTGTCTAGGCGGTCCTTGAAGGCGGTCTTCTTGGCGGTCCTGATGAGTTGGTGGCTGTGTGGTTGTCTGGTGTTCGGTCGTGGATCCATTTCTTCTCCAGCTTCCGACAGGTGTGCTTGGAGATCCGGAGGTCCTCGGTGAACCAGGCGGCTTTCTTGTTGGTGTGGTTGGTTGTAGAGGTCTTGAGAGGGGCGAGGGTGTTGGCGCAGTCGTTGATCCACTGTGTGAGGTTGGTCGCGGCGGTGTCTGGGTCGGTGGGGTCGGTGGGTGGTCTCAGGGCGAGGGCGGTAGTCAGTTGGTCCCCAGTGACCTTGCCCCAGCAGCGGCGTGGTAGCTGTTGGGTGCGGTGGTGTGTGGTGGGTTTTCTGAAGGTGAAGTGGACGCATCTGTGGTCGGTCCAGTGTGGTTCGGTGGTGTGGTTGAAGGAGACGTGGGGGCTTGTGGAGAAGATGGGGTCGAGCGTGTGTCCAGCGGCGTGAGTAGGTGTCGTTACGAGCTGTTTGAGTCCGAGGTTGGCGAGGTTGTCGATCAGGGCGGTGGAGTTGGTGTCGTTGTTGTTCTCGAGGTGGAAGTTCAGGTCCCCGAGGAGGATGTAGTCCGTGGAAGCGAGGGCGTGGGTGCTGATAAGGTCGGTGATGGTGTCACTGAACTGTGGGCGGGGTCCGGGAGGTCTGTAGATGAGAGTTCCTCTGAGGGTGGTGTTGGGGTCGGTGTGGATCTGGAAGTGCATGTGCTCGGCGGTGGTGAGGGTGTCATCGGTGTTCGTTGAGATTTTGATGGAGTCTTTGTGGATGATGGCGATCCCTCCTCCCACTCTGTTGGTGCGGTCTCTGCGGGAGATCTTGTAGCCCTGTGGGATGGCTATGGCGATGTCTGGTGCTGAGGTGGCGTTCAGCCAGCTCTCCGTCAGGAAGGCGACGTCGGGGGCGGTGGAGTCTAGGAGGTCCCAGAGTTCGATGGCGTGCTTGCGAGCGGAGGTGGTGTTGAGGAGAATGCAGCGGAGGTGGTTGGGTTCTCTGGCTGGTGATGTGGAGGGTTGGATGCTGGTGAAACTGCAGTTCCGACAGGTGAAAGGCCCCTGGGTGCGTTTCGGGGTGGTCCGGTAGCAGGGGTGGTCTCGTCTGGTGTTGAGTGCGTGGAGGGTGCGTGCGTAGTAGTGCAGTCTGGCGTTGCGGGGGGTGCCGGGTCCAGGGGTTCTGGAGCTGGGTGCGGTCCAGGCGCGGATGGGCACAGACAGGCTTGCCCTAGGCGCGCCACCGGCGCGCCCGCTGTGCGCGTCCGCTGCACGGCCGCTTCGCGGCCTCCATATGAGGGCAGAGGGAGGGAGGAGCAGCTGGGAGGTGGGAGCGGGGTGGCCAATGGGAGTGAAGGGGGCGGGGCCACAGGGGCTCAGCGGCGGGGGAAAACCCGGGGAAAAACCTGGGGAAAAAACGGCAGGAAAAGACGGCGGGAGAGGGACAACAGAGCACAGGGGTACAGAAAGCAAAACACAGGGGCACAGAATGAAAAAACAAAGTGGCACAGAAAGCCAAGCGCAGGGGTACAGAATAAAAAATGAAGCGAACAGTCAGGCGGCAAAAGCGGCAACGGAGGTTCAACCCACAGGGAGCTGCGTGTCGGATGGGGGGAGCGACCTGCCTGGTAACAGGGTCAAAGGTCGCTCTCTACCACCGCTTCGCGGCCTCAATATGAAGGCAGAGGGAGGGAGGTGCAGCTGGGAGGTGGGAGTGGGGCGGCCAATGGGAGTGAAGGGGCGGGCCGCAGGGGCTCAGCGGCGGGGGAGCGACCTGCCTGGTGACAGGGTCCTAAACACTGTTGTCATATATTTAGATGACATTTTCATCTTTTCCAATTCGCTATCAGAAAATCAGCAGCATGTTTGGGAGACTTTACAAAAACTCAGCGAACCTTCCTTAAATGCAAAACTTGAATATGTGGTTTTGAGACAGCTCCCATTTCTTATTTAGGATTTGGAAATCTAGAGTGCAAATGGATCAAGGAAAAGTGAAAGCTATTAGGGAATGTTCTCAATGTGAAGCAGTTTAAATATTTCTTATGCCTTTCATTTTTAAAAAAAACATGTATCAAAGATTTTTCAACCATTGTCCTTTCTAAAGCACAGCTAACCAAAACAAGCATTTGCAATGCAATAGGTCCCGCAGTTACGCAAGTTTGAGCGATTGGCATTGTAAATGGCTATGCCTTTTATTTTGGTATTGGTTTTTAAAACAAATAAAAGACATTGTCATCTAAAATGGCAAAAGCTTAAACTTGCGTAAATGCGAGACCTATTGCATTGCAAATGCTTGTTAAACCAGTGATGAGCTGCATTTCGGGAGTTGCAGTTTCACTTTTGACATTTCTGATATATGCTCATGAATCGTAGCATGCAAACTGCTGTTGCTAAGAAGGAAGCCATCATTCAAGGTGCCACACACGACGTGAGGCCTCTTGTCGGTGATGTAAAAACAGGAACTCTGCAGTTGTAAGGGGCCCCACAAGCAGGAACTCCTCGGTTGTACGGGCCCCGCGTCTGTAGGAGTTCCTGGCACTTCTATGACAGTCACTCACTTATAATGAGAAGCATTAAAATACGAGTCTCAAAAGCCAGGGTCACCGGCTACCTAAAAGGACTGCCAGAGGGTGCTCCAGGTAACATGGCACAAGTAATAATATTGGAAGAAGGCACCAGGAATGTGGTATAAAGAGCAGTGTCGTGAGTGGATCCTGTGTTCGATGGAAGCAGAGAACAAACCCATTTTTATCTGAAGTGCAAAGAAAGTAGTTATTTTTTTGGGGAGTGTTTGGTGAAATGTCTGGCATCTGTCAGATCACTGGATCACCAGAGAAGCTCCTGAAGATAGTACATGAGCTGGGTGAGTAAATGTGCTTTTTGCAGATACATCTGCACACCCTGGAGGCCAAAGGCTACACTTACATCAAACTGCAAAGATTGTGCATGCGCCTTCTGCAGAAGCCAGGCCCTGCAGCCAACCCCAAGCACAACCAAAGGCCGTGTGCGGCATAGGGTTGGCTGCCTTGGGGTGGCTGCATGCGGGGAGTTAAATGCATGGCATGGCTGCAAGCAATCTCACGCTGTGTTCAACAAAAGACCATGCGCAGTGTGTGGGTGGATGCCTGCGATCAACCTCGAATCGTGAGGTTGGTTCCCTGCGGCCAACACGCCCTCTCCCCACATGCAGCCGAAGGTCATGAGTGGCAGGGGTCAGCTTTACCTATGGTAACAAAATATTACTTTACATACAGAAAAACCCTAGAAATTACCTGGAAGAAAACCAATGTTAAAGTAAGGTTATAGTTAGGTGAAATGTTCAGTAACAACGTCACATTTTAAACAAAAAGTATCAGAAAGTCACAAGTTATAGTTACCTCATGTAACTATAACTTGTGCCCTCGCCATGCACAGCTAATTACCCCACATATTACATTTCTCATGACATCTTCTATGACATCATTGATATCACTGCAACTCTGGCCATGAAATATTGATGAGAACATTGTGCATGGCAGAGGTGTGAGTTATAGTAACTAAAGGACTTGAGATAACTATAACTGGTGAATTTGTGTTTTTTTTAGTTCAAAACATTATGTCATTACTGAACATTTCAACTGACTAACTACCTTACCCTTTGTTGTTTTTCAGTTTAAAAATAATTATACACATATATACATACACATACTTACACACACACCATAAACCATACATGCTAATGGGCACTATGTAATGAACCTTCCCCACACTCAACAATGGTAAAAAAGACAAACTGAAAAAAATTGCATATTATATATATATATCCACTACATACATATCACTTGTGGAATGAGCTCTTATGGCCAAATACATCATCTGAAAGCATCCTGCTCATTTTGAAGTTATATATGAGCAAATTACTATTTAATTGAACAAGATGGATCTTTCAAATGTGAGAGGCAAAACCTGGATATTTTCTCAACACTCTCCATGCTTCACAAATTATAAAATAAAAAAAATAGTTGGCAGTTTGAAAACTGGGCAACTTCTCTTGACTGGCCCATATATAACCAGCTCAACTAAGAAAAAACACTCCCACCATGACTGGTGGAATTTACCAGTTGCACTAGTACAACAAAAAGTTGAAATCCAATAAATTAGAGAACAAAGACAGTACGTGTAAAAGGATCATGTGAAACTGTGAGGTAAATGGCAAAGAATGCCTAAGCCAGTAACATGGAAAAGAGCAGTAGCGTTCTTCTCCAATCGCTTAAGCAACCCAAAAAAAACACGTTCAGCATTCTTTGCTGCCAGGTTTGCAAGCCTTCCTTCCAGAAAGGATTTCAGCGGCACACAGGACAACGCAATGCCGAAGATCGCACGTGGGAAACAAAGAGCTCAGCTGACTGGCGTGCACACCCAGACATCCTCTGCAGTACGGGTCCCCAATGCATTCTGCAAACAGAAAAGACGGACTCAGCTCTAGACAAGTGCACGTTAAAGCCAGCCAACCTCTGCAGTTTTCATTCCAAACGCATCCTGCAATGAGGAAAAAGGCTGGGCAGGGTTGCATCACATGCTGCCCTTTCGTGTTCACGCCATAACAGAGACGGTTGACACATCAGGACCCGATTATCCATTGTGTGCAGAGAGAGCACAAGTCCTTTTTTTAAAAAAAACAAGCGACCGCGAAAGTGATCGCGATCAAAGCGAAAGTGAAAGTACTCGCGTCAAGCGCGGCGCGCGTGGCCGCGCACATGCACTGTAGGTCTAGGCTGGCCTGGTAGCACTTTTTGGAGCCCTCTCAAAAAGTCTCGCCAGACCAGCGCATGCGCTAGGTCAGGCGAGACCTAAAAAGAGCGCAGTTTGTATGCGGCTAGAGAACATGTAGAAGCATTTCTCAGACATCCACAATGTATCAGACAAATCATTGCAGCCTTTTACACAAGAACTTTCACATCTGCTGGGAGAATTATCCAGTATATGAAGACTAACTGGCTACGGTAAGAAACTGGAGTGTTAATTGAGAAAGTAAGTACCCACCTCAAATTATAATCCCAACCCTTGTCAGAGTGAGCGAGTCACGAAATAAACCTTAGCTCAACCTACTGGTAGTTATGGCATAGAGCAGACAGGCTTAACTTAGAGGAAAAGTGTAAGACACTTGTCCAGTACTAAAACAGTAATAATGTCAACACAAAAAACAGGAACAATCCCAAATCAATTAAAGAAAATAGAGAACATCTTCATAAATAAAATGACTCCAAATGACAAAACGTTAGTAAGGAGTACCAGAAATAAGATTTTTTAAAGTTTAAAATAAAAATAGCACCAAATGGTGTTAAGCTCTGAACAGGGTCTTCTGGTTGCGCTTGATTGGTACCTTGGAACAATTTGAGTCAATGCAATGGAGCACAGTTAGGAAATAGAATCCAGGTTAGACCCAGTTGGAAGTTTTACTTTTAGAATTAGTCTCTGAAATAGAAGTTAAAATTCCTCAGAAGGGTAAGGCAGCAGGCTGTGAATCGAGCAAAGCTCCATGATGTCAGATAGACACTGTCGTTTGGACTTTGGTCTGGTAAAGCAGTTGACTTTTGGTGGGAAAATTCAGAGCAAGAGAAATTTGTATTTCACCCCCAGAGAAGGTCCCTCATCAGCCTGATACTTTTGACTCCTTCACCAGGCAAAGATTTCTACTTTTGGACTTAGCAACTTTTTTAGAGCTTGGAGGACTACATGAGGTTAGAACAAAGACAGAGACATTCTCCGTGAGGTCCTGATGTATCAGATTTGCTGCTCCGAAGAAGCTTGGGAGATCGGCTTGGCAGGTTTGTCCTAGTAGTCCAGAGTTCTTTAGATCAAAAAAGTTTCTAAGTCCCAGATTCATCAGGATTTTAGGAGGAGCACACTTTGACACAGCTCAGGGTTCCAGTACCACAGGAACTTCACATGTAAATCTAGACTCACTCCAGTGGAAGCCACCAGCATTGTCCTTAGCAGGTCCAGCTTGAACTGGCCAGCTATGTAGTTGCAGGAAAGACCTATTGCAGCTTGTTGTATCCCTGTAGCTTGAACAGGAGGTCAGCCTTACATGCTTAATACCCTTGGAGTCCCCTTCTCTATTATGGAAACAGGAAGGAGAATAGGTCCAGTCCTTCAGAGTTCTTCTAAAGTCCCATACAGCAGGTTCAGTCTGGTCTTCCACAGGTCCAATAGTGTTCTGTGTAAGCTACTGTGGATGCCACATTTATGCCTGGCACAATATGAAGCTAATCAAGATCAGAAAACTATTTTTTCAATAGTGAAGTCGTTCACAAATCCTAAAGCACAACAGAAAGAGCTTCCTGCCTCGCAGAAATTGTGTGATAATATCTCACTATTCTTTGAGGAAAAAAAATCCTAAAAATTCAAAAAGATTTTCCTGTGTCCCCCGTCCACAATCAGGATTTCGTTTTTGATCCTGTTCCAGTGAATATTACTGATTTTATTGGTACTTTTGAACCAGTCTCACTGGAACTGACTCATGCGGCTATAGGAATTTGTAAATCAGGCTCGCCGTTGGATGCCTGCCCTGCGATGATCCTTCATAGAATTTTAGACACAGTGAATCCTATCATAAATCATATAGTTAATTCTTCCTTAAGGACAGGCATAGTACCAGACGAGTGGAAGCTTGCGCTGGTAAAACCGTTAAATAAGAAACAAAATATTGATCCTTCGGTACCCTCAAACCTTCGTCCTATTTCTCTTCTTCCCTTTTTAGGTAAAATAACAGAGAAATTTGTTCACAAGGAACTAACTAAGTTCATTGAAGGTCATCATCTCCTCCATCCACAACAATCTGGATTTCGACCAAAGCACTCTACAGAATCGGCTCTTTTGGAAATAACCGATATTCTTAAAATGATCGCCGACAAAGGCAGGAAAGCGGTTTTGATTCTTTTAGATTTGTCGGCTGCATTCAACACCATTTCCCACAATATTCTTTTGAAGCGTCTCGAATGCAGCGGCATCTCTGGTACGGTGCTGGAATGAATTAAGTCGTTCCTTTCTAACCATAGACAAGTAGTTACTCTGGGTACGTTCCTTTCAATAGAACGTAACTTAACGGCAGGGGTCCCTCAAGGGTCTTCTTTAAGCCCCTTATTGTTCAATGTATATATGATCCCACTCATCTCTCTAATTGGATCATTTGGGATAGAGGTCACCTCATATGCAGATGATACCCAGATGATCCTTTCAATAGACAATACTACCACTTATGCTGAGACCAATTTTAAAAGTTGTTTATCTGCTGTTCTCCAGTGGATGAGGAATAACCAGCTAAAATGCAACACGGACAAAACAGAAATCGTCCCGATAGGGAAAGATGTCCTTTTCCAGCCATCTAAAAGGTGGCCTGAGGGTGCAACTCCTCCGCCAGATGTGGTAGAGGTTGCTAAGAACTTGGGGGTACAATTTGATGGCACACTTTCTTTCTTACCTCATGCTAAAGCGGTGCAAGGACTTGCTTCAGCCTCATCAAATCACTAAAAAAGTTCTTCAAATTTCTCCCACTGGCAGCAAGGAAACTTGTGGCAGTGTGGCTGTGGCTTTGATTCTCTCACGCCTAGATTATTGCAATAGTCTCCTTGCAGGAGCTAATAAAGCCATCTTAAAGAAGCTACAGGTGGTGCAGCATGAAGCAGCGCGGTTAGTGCTTAAACTTCCACGAAGATCTTCTGCCTCCGCAGCTCTAAATAGTCGTCACTGGCTCCCGGTGAACAAGAGAATTCTTTTCAAGATTCTCCTGATCAATTATAGAGCCAAGCTCAACGTGGGACCCAAATATCTGGCAGCACGTTTTGCTCCATGCACCACAATAAGACTTCTTAGGTCTTCCTCAGCAAACTTGCTTAAACCCCCCACTTTTAGATACAAATTGAAAGGAGGTAAGACCGTGGCTTACCATGGAGCCAAAGCCTGGAATCTGCTTCCATCTCATCTTAGGCTATGCAACTCAGAAACTTTATTTAGGAAGGCCTTAAAAACCTGAGTCTTTAGTGTTTCAGATGAATCTTGTCTTGCTCTTATCCAGTCCCTTTATGATTCTTTCTCACCTCCAATTCAGTGCCAGGATACTCCTTGCGGAGTGACAGTTGTGGTTTACAAATATCAAAATCAAATAAAATCAAACCTATTGTAGCTTGTTGTATCCCTGTAGCTTGAACAGGAGGTCAGCCTTACATGCTTAATACCCTTGGAGTCCACTTCTCTGTTATGGATACAAGAAGGAGAATAGGTCCAGCCCTTCAGAGTTCTTCTCAAGTCCCATACAGCAGGTTCAGTCTGGTCTTCCACAGGTCCAATAGTGTTCTGTAGAAGCTACTGTGGATGCCACATTTATGCCTGGCACAATATGTGGGCGTGGGTAACTCCTAGCTCTTCCATAAACAATTAAGTGAAAATTTCCAAGGGTTACCCTACCCACCTTAGCTGCACGTCCTGTCTGCCATAAAACAAATAATCCAGTTGTGCCCTTCTCTACCTAAAACCAAGATGCTAGAAATGTTTTTTACTGTGCTATGCTTCTATGCCCACCCAAGAGTGTCTGGCCATGGAAATCATTAGCCAATCTTCTGTGGCCACTCTAAACCAGTTCTGGGGGAACTCCTCTCACATTGCGATTGTGGGCTGTTTGGCTGGTGTTACAAGGGAAGGGCAATGCGATGGGTCAGCTAACATATTTCTGTGACAGGGTAGGCCTTTTTGAAGTTAATGAAGATCCTGGGCGCAGCCCACTCACCATCCTGTCAAGGAAACAACAACACCTGCCCACACCCAAGTCATTTGTTCTGCTCTGTGAGCAGTTTTCACCCCTCATCGAGGAGGCTATTGTGCTGCCAGTTGGCAGTTGATGCTCATGCAAATAGACCTCCTGAGGCTTTGCACAGGAAAAAAGCAACTTTCTAAAATTAACTATTCATTAATAGTTGACTAAATTTCCATTTCTTTACCATGAAATTGGGCTTTACAAAAACTATAAAAAGAGTCTTTGAATCATATTTTCAGCTGTTTCCTAATCAAGATTAGCATTATTAAATGTGATAATGTGACCCAGGATTTTCCTATGGAACAACCATGTGGAAATGAGCCTTTTCAGGGGCACACCGGTGCAGGGTTCACCCTTAAGTTTGTCCACGGGTCCTTAGACTAACAAAGAAGAGATTGGCACTGAAGCAAATTCAAAATAACAAGTTTATTAATCACTCATGAGTGGGACTACATCAATACAACACCCCAGGCGCTGTAGGAGGTAGTACATGGAATACAGAAACCATAGGCCTTTTATACACAGTTTGTTGCAGAGTAGGCATGTAGTTACAAATAGAAGGTACAGGCCTACACAGGAATAGCTATCGACTAACATGGGCAGATGGATATCACTTAGTCAGCAAAGTGGGAGGGGAAACAGAACTGCTTACATCAGTAGGATATGATAGACAGTTACATTCTCAAACAGGTGCATTCTAGCAGTTACAAGCCTTCCTGAGCTCATACATTGCGCTGGCTTAGTACAGAAGGAGTTAACTAAGGTTGATGACTCAAGCAGAATAGAAAAGCAGGCAACAGTGAAGACGGCAGAACCACAAGGCTAACAAAATGGATGCTGCAAACAAGATGGCTTCAGCTCATGCTAACACCAATTATTCTCGATTTCCACAGACAGCCCTTTAGCATTAGCTGAAGACATCTCTATGATTTAGAAGGAGCATGGAAGATATCATGGACATCAATCATCATTAACTCACTAACTCACTAATTTCTTGGTCTGTTACTAGTCGGTTTACATTCTTGACATTTTGTTTAGCTTGTATACATGAGGTACAGGTAGAAGCACAAAGGGAACAGAGCATCGGGCCACATTGGATACATAGGCAACAGATTAAAAGGCTTGCAGCAGATATACATAGAGCTGACAATAGTTTCCAGCCCCATACAGTAAACATAGTCCATAGCCATCCAGTCAAAGTCCACGTTCCTGAATCCTGATGGATTTCAGTGGCTATCTTGTGCAGCTTAGAAATTGCTTCAAAAACTGAAGGGGGGTGGTCAGGGATATAGACACAGCAGCTGCTCTCAATAATGCGGCATGCTCCACCACAGTCTGCCAGGATCACATCCAAAACCATCCTGTTTTGGAGCACCACAATTCTCGCAATTTGTAGTTCTTCTGTGATGTTTCCAAGTGCCATGGCTGTCTGATTGGTTACAGCCTCTACAACACATGTTAAGAGCCTTATTTTTCTGTTGTTTAAAGCCGCAACAACCAAGAAGAATAGTCCCAAATTAAAGTCAATATACTGCTGCAATACAGTATCAGTGTGACCCACCTCATCGTGATTTATTGTCCTCTTAAATCGTCTCTTAGAAATGTCATTAAACAGTTTATAGTCTTTGTGGTAGGATGCAGGTTCCAATAACACAGGTGGTAACAAAACGTACACAATACAGCTACCTGACCACCCAATAGGTAGGTGGTAATAGCCTTTACTTCCACAGATAAAATAAGTGTTATGTGAGGACAAAAAATTACTAATGTTTATTCCAGTAATGTTCAGCACTGTAGTATAGTCATTTTTTCCCACAGTGATACTGCCAATACTGCTCACACAAAGGTTTGCTCCAGCTCTAGTAACAGCTATAACAGGAGGCCCATTACCCTTGACAGTTTGAGTATTAGGGAAAACATAGTGCGTGGAGGAATTTCCTTGGTGATACTCCTCCATTTCCCATACAGTTCCTTTAGATTGTGGAACTCCTTCCTCATCAGGGTAACAGACTCTATTTAACTGAGCTTTAAGTCTTCCTACATCAAAGTTAGTAATATTACCAAAATGAGAAGCCCACAATACTGCAAACCAGGCTCTGCAGGAGCCATTGTGTGAAAAGGGCAAAGGAATGAAAACACCCAACAGTTGTTAATGTTTATAGCATTATGGGTGTGATGAAACATTTGTATGAAAGTGTTATTGTGATATGACAGTCGGTGCTTCTTTTCATGATAGGGAAGAGTAAAATATCAGTGCTCAATGGGGACAGGAGTTGTAACAGTCAGTAGTTTTCGAGCAGGAGCTACTCCCTCTACAACCTATGTTATTGTAGCAATGATGACAAAAATCAAAATGAGTCCAATAATGAACATACTCTTTCGATCACAAACTTTTGCAGAAGTTGATTTCTTCTCCACAAGCATGTTCATCTTGCCGTTGAACAGCGTAACAGATGGTGCCCTAAGGTCCTGAGCAGACGTTGGTTTCTAAGCTGTGGTTGAGACGAGTAGCCACTAAAAGTGTACCCCCCCTTTGTAACTCAGTCTTTCACTACCCAGGACAGTGGCTCAAACAGTCTTTTTCAGCAAAGAAGTGTCTCTCTTCTGGAGTTGCAGCTGATATTGAGATGTACCAGGGATCGTGTGGTCCTGGAAGACTTCCTCAGGTCCTTCAGGTGACGTGACTTGTCCTTTCTCTGTGTCCAGGATATCGCGATGATCTGCCAACACAGCTGGGCTCACTAGGTCCTGCAACACCTTCCGACAATGGGTTGCGTGGACCCAGTTCTTCTGGTTGGTCTCTCGAACTGCAGCACCTGCTCAGAGCCACACCAACGAGGCTTCAAGGAGCTGGTCCGCTGAAAGGACTTCATTAGGACAAAGTCCCCAGGCCGTAGATTATGTCCCTCACCCTGCGACCTGTCTGGAAAAGTCTCCCGAACCTGTTGATAAATAGAAGACAAACTGTCAGTCAACTGAAACAAATAGTCATTCATCAATACATAGGGTACATCATGTATAGGGCTTATGATCCCCCAAATATTCATTGGCCTTCCAAAAACCACCTCATTCAGTGTGAGGCCAGATCGTGTATGTGGTATTGATCTAATGGTCAGGCTATTTCAAAGATGTAGAAGCCTGTATTTTGACCAATTTTAGCTTGAGGGTAGAATTGTAAAGTTCCACTAGCCCTGCTGATTGTGGGTGAAAAGCAGCATGGAACTTCTGTTTAGTTCCTAACCCTTTCATGAGGTAATCAACAACTTGCCCCATGAAATGGGGTGAGTTGTCACTCCACAAAACTCGACAAATGCCGAATCTGGGGGAAAACTCCTTTAGGAGCACCTTTGCTGTAGTAAGAGCTGTATTATCTTTCGTAACATATGCCTCCACCGATTTACTGAAGGCGCAAACCACTACCAAGACATACTTTAGGTTGTTACAACGCTCAAACTATATGTAATCCATTTGCAGGACCTCAAAAGGGGCATTCGGTATGGCAAACACTCCTGCTGGAGTTCGTGTTCCCTTTCCAGGATTATATTGGAGACAGATCAGACAAAACTGGACTATCTTTTTAGCTGTGCCGGCAATATCTGGATGATTCCAAACTTGCATAAGTTGCTTTGCCATTGAGGATGCTCCAACATGTGCTGGCCCATGTGCCATGTGAGTCATAGGATGTAAATAGGCTATGGGTAACTTCTATTTTGTCATTTCTTTATTCCTCCAACTGCCCTCATCATCCAATGTTCCCTCCTTAGACCATTGGTCTAATTCTTCAACAGAAGCAGATCGTTGCATATCCAGTACCTCTTGTCTGGCATCATGCCAACGCTCAGCCTGTGACTTAACTACATACAGCGGTGTAGTACTTCGCTGCATTGCAGTCTCACAAGCTGTGTGATCCGCAAAGGCATTACCTTTGCCTATTTTATCAGTCACTTTCTTGTGTGCGCTACACCTAACAATTGCCACTTTCTTAGGATAAGTCAAGGTAGTAAGGAGATTGTATACTAATTTGTGTCCCATGTGAATTAAGAAAGCCTCTTTCCTTCCAGAGTTGCCCAAAATCATGAGCCACTCCAAAAGCATTTCGGCTATCGGTGTAGATGTTAACAAGTAGATCTGTACTAAGCTCATATGCTCTTGTCAATGCTATCAACTCGGCTGCTTGAGCTGACTTCTGTGGAATGCGAGCTGTCTCAACTACTGTCTGAAGTGTTGTGATTGCATAGGCAGCGGATGTCGTGCCAACAGGCAACTTCAAGCAGCATCCATCAACCCACAGTTCCACATCAACACTAGAAAGGGGCGTATCTTGTAGGTCAACACAACCCTTTGTTTGTTTCAGTAAGGGATATACAATCATGTAACTCCTGTGACTGAGACTGAGTGGCTGGAAATGGCAATAATGTAGCAGGATTCAGAGTCAAACATCTTTTCAGTGTGATATGAGGGGCCAAAAGTGTCAATTCATAGCCTGTCAAACGGGCACTAGTCAAATGCTGTGTTTTCGTTTGATTTAAAAGAGCATCAACTGAATGGGGTACTAGCACAAGCAATCTGTGTGGCAAGAATATTCCCTCACTTTGACGTATGGACACAGCCGTCGCCGCCAACACTCGAAAACTCCCGGGCAACGCACGAGCTACTGGATCAAGGACAGCTGAGAAATATGCACAAGGGCGCTACTTATCACCGTGTGTCTATGTTAAAACTGAGAGAGCGCAACCGTCCCTCGCGTGTACATAGAGTGTGAAGGCCTTAGTATAGTCTGGAGTTCCTAATACTGATGCAGAACAAAGAGCTTGACGCAACTGTTGGAAAGCATTCTGGCATTCAGTAGTCCATAGGAGGGGCATCGGAGTGGCTTTAGTCAAAAGGGCCAACAAGGGTTTAACAGTGTGAGAAAAGCTAGGGATCCACTACCTACAGAAAGAAGTAAGGCCAATCAGTGCATGAACATCCTTCTGAGTACGAGGCACAGGTGTGTCTAAAATAGCTTGAATGCAATCTGGTGTAAGTGCACGTCCCTCCTTAGACAGGAGGTGACCTAGATAGGTGACCTGCTGTCTACAATATTGCAATTTCTTCTGAGAGACTTTGTGATGATGAGAGGCAGGAATGATAGCAATAACAGTGTTCCTTCTTCACACTGTTCAGGGGTATCAGCAGCCAACAAGATGTCATCGACATATTGAATAAGATCCACCCCTTTTGGCACAGGGAAAGAATCAAGCTGCCTTTTCAATGCCTGGCTATAAATGCTAGGACTCTCTGTATACCCTTGTGGAGCTCTACAAAATCTAAATGATTGATTATTCAAAGTGAAGCCGAACAAATAACGGCAGTCAGGATGAATAGTTATTGAGAAGAATGCATTCTTCAAATCGATCACACAGAATGTAGTTGCAGTAGGCGGAACCATAGTAAGAAGTGTTGTGATGTCAGAGACTATCGGATATTGGGGCACTACGATCTTGTTAACCTCTCGTCAATGATGAATCTATACATTTTAGAATCAGTGTATTTTTTCAAAGTAGGAAAAATAGGGCTATTACAGGTATTGTAAGGGACTTCTTCCACAACCCCCACCTTAATCAAATACTGAACATTGTGTCTCAATGCTTCTTCGCGTTCCCAAGATATTTTATATTGGGGCAGTCGAGGCAAAGAAGCAACTTCTTTCACTTGAAAATGTACTGCTTGGATAACCATTTGTCCCACATTGGTATCTGATGTAGCCCACAAGGTACTAGGTAATGATGCCAAAGCAATATCCTCTTTAATCAGACAAGACCTCTCAACCATTGTATAGGTATTGTTTAAAATAACACGCACATCCTCTGGGAAACAATATATTGTGGCACGAAAATGTTTAAGCATTTCGATACCCACAATGTTATCCGGCGTGTTAGGGGAAAGCAAAAATGGACATGCTGCAGTGAATTTATCGAGACTAAATCCAAGTGGCTGTGACAGTGGGCTAAGTGTAGGTGTCCCATCAAACCTATCGATGTTATCATTGTGCCAGACAGGGGAGCCCTAGGAACCAATTGTTTAGACAGAGCACTACAAGTAGCTCCGGTATCAACCAGAAACTGATCAGTAGAACCCAAGATGTTTGCATCGACATAGGGACCCCTCTGATCTACTGGGACCTCAACCGGTTCCTTACCCCATCCTAGGCATTCCTATGCATAATCAGAATCCTTAGAACCATCAGCCGAATAATCCCACATTTGGTATTGGTTTCGTCCATCAAAGGTATTAAAAGAATTTGGAATGTGTTCAACTGCCTCAATTCTGGTATGATTATACATGCCTCCCCTATTTCCTGTGTTCCCTGGACGGCTTCTCATACTTCCTCTACCCCACTGATACTGCTGACCTTGCAACAGGGGGCACGCAGGATGCCAATGTCCAATTTCTTTACAATAAGCACACTGATCAGAAGGCAAAGTTGCTCGAGGGAAAGGGGGTACACCAGGGCGAAACATCGCACATCCACCTCTACCACCACCTCTAAATGAGGGACCATAGACTTGAGCCAACATAACTTTCGTTTTTAGATCCTTAACCTTTTTATCCTCCTTGCTTTTTGCTTTCAATTCCTGTTGCTCATAATACTGAGCCGTCGTCAAAAGGGAGACTGGGGAAGACGTAGTCCATGAACACTCGCTGGCCTTTAGGCGACTAGCTATTTCTGGCAACATGTTAGCGACAAATTTGTCCATGAAAAGATGCTTACCCGTGTCATCTGTCAATGACTGGCCACTAAAATCATGGAATGTCTCTTCAAATCGTGTAAAGAAATCAGAAACTGACTCATCCACTTTCTGTTTACAAGATGCTAATGTAGTCCAATCTATTTTCTTAGGGGGTATAAGAGTTTTCAATTTAATCACAATAGCTTTGGGAAGATCTAATATCTCCTGTTGTGGTTTCTGCGCAGGCTCTCTAGCCGCATCTATTTGCTCTAAACGCACCCAAGTATCACCATAGGCTATATTATCATCTACCTTCTGAATTGATCTCCACATATCAGGGGGGCAAAATAAGTCCCAAAAACATGTCACTATCTGTCAGAGTCATAGTACAGGAGCTAACAGCTCCTTCCACTTCTTCATAAAAAGCGGCCGGGTTTTTCCGTGGGTCGGGCAAAGCAGCTTTAAGAGCCATAACGTCTGCTCTACTCCAAGGAGTGTAGACCCAATTATAAACAAACTATCCCTTTGGGGGAACATACAGAGGTGCTGCTTCACGCATGGGTTTCATGGTAACTTCAATATCACTAGTATCTTTATCTGTCCCCGTAGCTCCCTCTTGTCGCTCCTGTTAGACCTGGCACCTTGGCGTGAGTTTCCCTTCCACTTTTTGATGGTGTGCCTCGATTGTTTTGCTGGTGTTGTCCGCTCAGGGCACTGCGCCACGGCTAATCCGTGCCGCAGTGCAAGTGCTCCCTAGGTAAAATGTACCTGTAATTGATGTCCATGATTGGTTTATTGGATTCACTGTCAGTCCCCAGTAAAGTGCACCAGGGGTGCCAGGGCTTGTGAATACCAATGCTGCTGGTGGGCTTGCAGCGCTGGTTGCGCCACCCACGGAAGCGGCCTTGTAAAGTGTGTCTAGGGTCTGCCACCGCAGACCCTGTGCGCGGTCCGGGACCGTCGCGCTGACTGCGCCAGTGCCCCCACTTGCCAGTCCCTAAACCTTCCCTTACCTACATATTAGCCACCCCTCTGGTAGGCCCAAGGGCAGGGTGCATTGTAGGCATAAGGTAAGACATGCCCTGGTGTGTGTGGCATGTCTTAGTAGTGAATTACAGCCCTTTCCGTTCTTCACTATTGAAGGCTACCTGCTCTCCATAGGCCAGAATGGGCTGCCGGGATCACGCCAACGCTGTGACCCCAGTGGACTCAGAGAGCATGGTAGAAGTGTCAAGTTTAGTATGCCTGAACTCAGGATGATAAAATACTTCTTGTAGTCAAGTTTATTTTAATATCCTGGGTTTGTAAATACTACTTTTAGAAAGTTAGTATTTACTGACCTGACCATCTCAGTCCGCCTCTGCTGTGTGTGTGTGTGTTCTGCCCAGCAACAGTAAGGAGCAGGGTGGGGGGATCCCCAGAGACAGGTTGGCTGCCAGGTGGTGGGTAGAGAGATTACACCTGGATGGGTGGGAGGAGTACACCTTGACTCTTGAATAGACCTGTGCTCTACCACCACAAAGCCGGCGCCACCCCCTGTGGGGCGGCTGATGTCTCTGCCCTGCTGCTGAAAGGAAAGAGCAGAGTCACCATAACAAAGTGCTCCAGAACTGGACTGAGCCAGGCCTAGGCCCCCTGGCGCTAAAGAACAAAAGAATCATGGTATAAAAGTAGGAGCCTGGCTCCTAAGAAATCAGAATCCTGTTTACCACAAAGAACCTCTGCCCGACTAGAAGGAGAAGAAGACGCCGGAGGAGCTGGCCTGCTGCTTGCCTTGCTGAGAGAGGAGAGGAAGAGACTTACTGAAAAGACTTTGCTACTTTGTGCTTGAACATTCTCCAAGGGCTTGATCTGAGCTTGCCCCCTGAACTGAACCCCAGGAACAGTGGGTTCTCTGTGCTTCTTGCTCGTCCTCCAATTCGAGCCGTGTGTGCATCCCGCTGGAAAAGAGACTGCGCCCCTCATCGCCCCTCCTAGGGCCGTGACACTCAGAAGCTCGCCTGCCTCCAACCCGTGAGAGCCCCGCTCCGTCCCGAGCCGCTCTCTGTTCCCGGGCCAGGCCGCCTGCATCCCTGTCACCGCCTGCTAAGGGAGTGCGCTGAACGCGCTATCACCCCTCCTGCCGGAAGCCGTCCGACGACTGTGATCTACGCCGGGTCATCCAGCTGCACTGACTGTGCCCTGTGACCCCGCTTCGCTGTCCCCGGACATCTCAGGCCGCGCCGCCCCCGCTGTGGAGACCCTCCTGCACCGCCGTGCTAAAGGGTCGCTGACCGCGCCTGCCTACTTGCCCACACCTGCTGATTGAGGACCCAAGAACACTTCCCAAGCTGAGAGTCGCCCCGACCTGTGCCGACTCTCCACATCAGGAAAGAAGTTCCAGTGTCGGGCTCGGGGCCCGCAACGCCTTATTTCCCCGTTCGCAGGAGTCGATCTCTGTGAGTACTGGAACTACAAGTAAAGAGACTACAAAGTATCCATTTGAAACTACGAACCCAGAACATTTGCCTGCTGTATAACCTAGTGGCCTAGCGAAAACGTTATTGGTCTTGTGATAAGTCTGTTGAGATATATATACCTTATTTTTACATAAAGGATCGTATTTTTATATATATCCAAGTCTGGTGTCCGTTTCTGGGGGGATTGATGTATTTACTGTGTGTACGATTGTAAGTGCTTAACCAACAACGCCTGAGGAATCGCCTTGGCTGCTCACGCCACGCACCTAGAGGGTGAGCAAGGGTCATTCGCGAGGGGTTATCCTGCGCCCTGACGTGGAGGAGAGGGTTCCTGCTTGACACAAGGGCAACCTTGCGCCAACCAGAGATCCCCGACTCTAACATTGTTGGCAGCGGTTGGGATTTCGGATTTGCACTTGTAATTTGCATACAGTGAATTATTAATCACCAGATAGTGAGAGCAGACCAAATAACGCAGCCACAGGTTTTTCATTTTTGAACTTTGTTCAGACATCTGCCATTACTGCAACCATGCCTGGCTCACACTCCGCTGGGAGAGCACTCTCTGTGATTTCTGGAATCGATGAGGTGGATTGGGAGAGACTGGAAGGCTACACGATGGAGCAATTGAAAGGCTACAGTGTACAATTCAGAGTCCCCCATGCTGGATGCAAGAGGAAGCCCCAGTACACCAAGGCGTTGAGAGCCTGGAAGGAGTCACGAGACCTACGGAATGCGGGGGACATCGTTCCACCCGACAACCTTGAGGAGCCCAGCAGAGTCCGGTCGCCAGAGGAGCTGGCAGACAGGGCAGCAGACAGGGCGCATGCAATGGAGATGGCAAAGTTGGCAGGACAGATGGAAATGGAAAAGCAGAAGTTGGCCCTGGAGGCACAACAACGCCAAATGGATCATGATATCAGATTGAAGGAGTTGGAGCTGAAGGCAAAAAGTTTGGACACCGCTCCTTCTGGTGGCAGCACTCCACCAGCGCAGGTAGAGTCCAAGGTGTACATCCCCAAAGATGTAGTAAAGGAGTATTTTAGAAAGGATGACATAGGGCAGTGGTTTAGAGCCTACGAGGTGGCCATGTCCTCACACCGGGTCCCTGAGAAAGACTGGGGAGCGGGGTTGTGGGGAAGGTTCCTTGCGGAAGGGCGGGACACACTGTTAGATTTGCCCTTGGAAGTCCAGACCTCATAACCCCATATGAAGGAAGCTTTAATGACCAGGTATGGGTTAACTCCTGAGCTATATAGACAGAGGTTCAGGGAGACCAAGAAGATCCCTGAGAGTACGTATGTGGAATATGTGACCTTTTTCTGCAGAGCGCTGGATGGTTGGGTGAAGGGTAGCAAAGTGAATGATTATCAAGGGCTGCTTGATTTAATTGCATGGGAGCACTTGTCCAGTCAATGTTTTCCTGAGCTACGCCAGCACCTGATAGATAGCAAGCTGTCCAACCCGAGGAAGCTTGCTGAGGAGGCGGACCGCTGGCTCAGCACCAGGGTCCACAAGGGTCAAGTGGGAGACTCCGCCAAAGGTGGGCAGGGTCCCCAGCAGAAGAGTGGGGGGGACAAGGGTAAACAGAAGGGGTTCCAAAAAGGCCCCCAAAGTAATTCCCAAGGGAACCAGCAGAAGGGTTCTCAGCCTCCCCCAACCCCGCAGCAGAACGGGGCCCCGACAGGTAGACCTGTTCCAAAGGGGCCCTTCAATTGTTATAGGTGTGGTGACCCGGGTCACATTGCCTCTGATCCTAAGTGTCGCCTGTTTGGTAAGACCGCACCCACTGGTGCTCCACCCCGGCAAGTAGCTAGTGTTAACTTTGGGGAGGAGGTAGCAGTCCAGGAGGGTGGGGGTCCCGGGCAGATGACCCTAGTCTCGCTAGGAGACAGTGAGATGGTCCCTGTAACCTACCTGCCCTCTAACACTAAGAAATATGGGCAGGTGGTGACCATCAATGGAAGGAAGGTGGAGGCTCTTAGAGATACAGGAGCCAGCGTGACCTCGGTGAGGCAACACCTGGTGTCTCAAGAGCAGATTGTACCCAATGCCTACTGTAGGGTTGTCAATGCTGACAACGTAGAGAGTCGTTGTCCAATGGCTCAAGTTCCCTTTGAGTGGGGGGAGGTCTCTGGTACTCTACAAGTCGCTGTGAGAACTGACATGCCGGTAGACTGTCTGCTAGGGAACGACCTGGAGAGTTCCCCTTGGGAAAAGGTGGAGAAGACCACGCATCTGAGGATGGTGGGTCTACCCGACTGGGCGTGCGTGACCACCCGGTCCATGGCAGCCAGTAGGGGTGTTGAGAGGGTCCTGGAGCCTGAGGGAGAGGTCCAGGAACCGGCCTTAGGGAGAAGGCGCAGGAGGCGCGGGAAACCGGCCCCCGAAGTTCCCACGGCCCAGGAGGAAGTAGACCCTGAGGGGGATGCTCTGGAGCCTACCGGGGAACAGATTGCCGAACTGGGAGATCTGCCTGAGCTGACCCATTGGCAGCAAGAAGGAGGTCCCTCCAGGGAGGAATTCTGCAGGGAGCAGAAAGAATGCCCTTCTCTCGTGGGTATGCGGCAACAGGCTGCAGACCAGGCCAATGGTGTTCAGGCCAAAACACACTACGTGTACTGGGAGAGTGACCTCCTGTATTCCGAGCCTAAGGCTGCTGAACCTGGGTCAGCCCGTGTGCTGGTGGTACCCCAGAAGTTCAGAACCTTCCTACTGGGGCTGGCTCACGATGTGCCGTTAGCAGGACATTTGGGGATGGACAAGACCTATGACAGGCTTGTCACCCACTTTTACTGGCCCCAAATGCACAAGAATTCCGATTCCTACTGCAGAACCT
This sequence comes from Triturus cristatus, assembly GCF_964204655.1. Taxonomy (NCBI): domain Eukaryota; kingdom Metazoa; phylum Chordata; class Amphibia; order Caudata; family Salamandridae; genus Triturus; species Triturus cristatus. The sequence continues at coordinate 113,892,164 of NC_140592.1, forward strand.
GTCAGACTTGCCAGGCAAGTGGTAAGAGCGGAGGGAAGCACAAGGCTCCTCTGCAACCTTTCCCTGTGGTCGGTACGCCATTCCAACGAGTGGGTATTGACATTGTGGGGCCTCTGGACCCCAAGACAGCCCTGGGCAACAGGTTCATCCTGGTCTTGGTGGACCATGCCACCCGGTACCCTGAAGCCATCCCTCTGAGGACAGTGACGGCCCCCGTGGTGGGACGGGCACTGATGGGGATTTTCTCCCGAGTGGGATTCCCTCTAGAGGTGGTGAGCGACAGAGGGACCAATTTCATATCCACATATATGAAATCCCTGTGGAAGGAGTGTGGGGTAACTTACAAGTTCACCACTCCTTACCACCCCCAAGGAAATGGGTTGGTTGAGAGATTCAACCGAACCCTCAAAGGCATGATCATGGGCCTGGACGGTCCAATGAGGCGTAAGTGGGACGTCCTCTTGCCATGCCTGCTCTTCGCTTACCGAGAGGTGCCGCAGAAGTCTCTAGGGTTCAGCCCCTTTGAGCTTCTGTATGGTCACCCGGTAAGAGGACCTCTGAGTTTGGTAAAGGAAGGCTGGGAGCAATCTCCCAGGAAACCTCCCCAGAATGTATATAGTTACATGCTGGCCTTCCGAAACCAGACTCGGCGTTTCAGGCAACTTGCTGAGGCAAATCTGGAAGCCAGCCAGGAGGAGATGAAGCGGTGGTACGACCGGAATGCCACTCTGGTAGAGCTTCAACCTGGACAAAAGGTGTGGGTCTTGGCCCCAGTGGAGCCGTGTGCACTTCAGGATAAGTGGACAGGTCCATTTGAGGTTGTGGAGCGCAAAAGTCCTATCACCTACTTGGTGGACATGCAGACTCCCAGGAACCCTTTGAGGGTCCTACATGTTAACCGCCTTAAGCCCCACTTAGAGAGGACCGAAGTGGGCATGCTGCTGGCCACTGATGATGGAATGGAAGAGGAGACCGAGCCTCTTCCTGACCTCTTAGTGGCCTCTGAGAAAGATGGGTCAGTGGATGGAGTTAACCTCTCACCCACCCTGACGCCCGAACAACAGGAAGATTGCCGCCACTTGCTGGGACAATTTTCCGACCGATTCTCCCTGATTCCTGGTGTCACAGATTGGTGCGTCCATGATGTGGACACCGGAGACAGCTTACCTGTGAAGCACAAGGCTTACAGGGTAACTGACAGGGTCAGAGCTTGCATTAAGGAGGAGGTCTCCAAAATGCTTGCGCTAGGGGTGGTTGAGTCCTCCAGCAGTCCTTGGTCCAGCCCCGTGGTCTTGGTCCCAAAGGCTGCTGCGCCGGGAGCCACACCTGAACTCCGGTTCTGTGTGGACTACAGAGGACTCAATTCAGTAACGAAGACTGACGCGCACCCCATCCCCAGAGCTGATGAGCTCATTGATCGGCTGGGGGCTGCCCGGTTCCTCAGCACGTTTGATTTAACGTCTGGGTACTGGCAGATCGCCTTGACCGATGGGGCCAAAGAGAGGTCCGCATTCTCCACACCAGATGGGCACTTCCAGTTCCGAGTCATGCCATTTGGGATGAAGAATGCCCCTGCCACCTTTCAGAGGTTGGTCAACCAGGTACTGGTTGGGCTGGATGCGTTCAGTGCCGCCTACCTGGATGACATCGCAGTGTTCAGTGCCACCTGGCCCGAACACCTGCGCCACCTTTGGGAAGTGTTGATGGCTCTGCGCCGAGCAGGCCTCACGATCAAGGCAAGCAAGTGCCAGATCGGGCAGGGTTCCGTGGTGTACATGGGACACCAAGTGGGGAGTGGCAAGGTGGCACCCTTGCAACCCAAAATCGAGACCATCCTGGCTTGGGAACCCCCCAAGACGCAGACCGCAGTGAGGGCCTTCCTGGGGCTCACTGGGTACTACAGGAGGTTTGTCAAGGGCTATGGAACGATCGTTGCCCCCTTGACAGAGCTGACTTCCAAGAAGCAGCCCAGGAACGTGATTTGGACTGACACCTGTCAAAAAGCTTTCGACACCCTGAAGACTGCCATGTGCACGGCGCCCGTGCTCTTGGCCCCTGACTTCTCCAAGGAATTCCTAGTACAGACAGACGCTTCAGAGCATGGTGTAGGGGCTGTTCTCTCGCAGATGACTGAGGAGGGTTGGGACCAACCCGTAGCCTTCATCAGTAGGAGGTTACTTCCACGGGAAAGTAGGTGGAGTGCAATTGAGCGAGAAGCATTTGCTGTGGTCTGGGCGCTGAAGAAGCTAAGACCCTACTTGTTTGGGTCTCACTTCCGGGTTCAGACGGACCACAGGCCCCTCAGATGGTTGATGCAAATGAGGGGTGAAAACCCGAAGCTGTTGAGGTGGTCCATCTCCCTACAGGGTATGGACTTTACGGTGGAACACCGTCCTGGTACAGATCACGCCAACGCTGACGGTCTGTCCAGGTATTTCCGCCTTAGTGACGAGGAACCCCCTGGGCAAGGGTAGTTCTCCCCACATTTCAGCTGGAGGGGACACGTGTTAGACCTGGCACCTTGGCGTGAGTTTCCCTTCCACTTTTTGATGGTGTGCCTCGATTGTTTTGCTGGTGTTGTCCGCTCAGGGCACTGCGCCACGGCTAATCCGTGCCGCAGTGCAAGTGCTCCCTAGGTAAAATGTACCTGTAATTGATGTCCATGATTGGTTTATTGGATTCACTGTCAGTCCCCAGTAAAGTGCACCAGGGGTGCCAGGGCTTGTGAATGCCAATGCTGCTGGTGGGCTTGCAGCGCTGGTTGCGCCACCCACGGAAGCAGCCTTGTAAAGTGTGTCTAGGGTCTGCCACCGCAGACCCTGTGCGCGGTCCGGGACCGTCGCGCTGACTGCGCCAGTGCCCCCACTTGCCAGTCCCTAAACCTTCCCTTACCTACATATTAGCCACCCCTCTGGTAGGCCCAAGGGCAGGGTGCATTGTAGGCATAAGGTAAGACATGCCCTGGTGTGTGTGGCATGTCTTAGTAGTGAATTACAGCCCTTTCCGTTCTTCACTATTGAAGGCTACCTGCTCTCCATAGGCCAGAATGGGCTGCCGGGATCACGCCAACGCTGTGACCCCAGTGGACTCAGAGAGCATGGTAGAAGTGTCAAGTTTAGTATGCCTGAACTCAGGATGATAAAATACTTCTTGTAGTCAAGTTTATTTTAATATCCTGGGTTTGTAAATACTACTTTTAGAAAGTTAGTATTTACTGACCTGACCATCTCAGTCCGCCTCTGCTGTGTGTGTGTGTGTTCTACCCAGCAACAGTAAGGATCAGGGTGGGGGGATCCCCAGAGACAGGTTGGCTGCCAGGTGGTGGGTAGAGAGATTACACCTGGATGGGTGGGAGGAGTACACCTTGACTCTTGAATAGACCTGTGCTCTACCACCACAAAGCCGGCGCCACCCCCTGTGGGGCGGCTGATGTCTCTGCCCTGCTGCTGAAAGGAAAGAGCAGAGTCACCATAACAAAGTGCTCCAGAACTGGACTGAGCCAGGCCTAGGCCCCCTGGCGCTAAAGAACAAAAGAATCATGGTATAAAAGTAGGAGCCTGGCTCCTAAGAAATCAGAATCCTGTTTACCACAAAGAACCTCTGCCCGACTAGAAGGAGAAGAAGACGCCGGAGGAGCTGGCCTGCTGCTTGCCTTGCTGAGAGAGGAGAGGAAGAGACTTACTGAAAAGACTTTGCTACTTTGTGCTTGAACATTCTCCAAGGGCTTGATCTGAGCTTGCCCCCTGAACTGAACCCCAGGAACAGTGGGTTCTCTGTGCTTCTTGCTCGTCCTCCAATTCGAGCCGTGTGTGCATCCCGCTGGAAAAGAGACTGCGCCCCTCATCGCCCCTCCTAGGGCCGTGACACTCAGAAGCTCGCCTGCCTCCAACCCGTGAGAGCCCCGCTCCGTCCCGAGCCGCTCTCTGTTCCCGGGCCAGGCCGCCTGCATCCCTGTCACCGCCTGCTATGGGAGTGCGCTGAACGCGCTATCACCCCTCCTGCCGGAAGCCGTCCGACGACTGTGATCTACGCCGGGTCATCCAGCTGCACTGACTGTGCCCTGTGACCCCGCTTCGCTGTCCCCGGACATCTCAGGCCGCGCCGCCCCCGCTGTGGAGACCCTCCTGCACCGCCGTGCTAAAGGGTCGCTGACCGCGCCTGCCTACTTGCCCACACCTGCTGATTGAGGACCCAAGAACACTTCCCAAGCTGAGAGTCGCCCCGACCTGTGCCGACTCTCCACATCAGGAAAGAAGTTCCAGTGTCGGGCTCGGGGCCCGCAACGCCTTATTTCCCCGTTCGCAGGAGTCGATCTCTGTGAGTACTGGAACTACAAGTAAAGAGACTACAAAGTATCCATTTGAAACTACGAACCCAGAACATTTGCCTGCTGTATAACCTAGTGGCCTAGCGAAAACGTTATTGGTCTTGTGATAAGTCTGTTGAGATATATATACCTTATTTTTACATAAAGGATCGTATTTTTATATATATCCAAGTCTGGTGTCCGTTTCTGGGGGGATTGATGTATTTACTGTGTGTACGATTGTAAGTGCTTAACCAACAACGCCTGAGGAATCGCCTTGGCTGCTCACGCCACGCACCTAGAGGGTGAGCAAGGGTCATTCGCGAGGGGTTATCCTGCGCCCTGACGTGGAGGAGAGGGTTCCTGCTTGACACAAGGGCAACCTTGCGCCAACCAGAGATCCCCGACTCTAACAGCTCCGGGGTCTGAACTGTTTGTTCAGTTGTAGTTTTACCAGCTGCTGTTTTCTCCTCTCGCAGACGGAACGTGTCAGTGCGCAGTTTAACCACTCGCCTAATTAGATCAGGCACCTGTGAAGGAAGAAAGGTGCCATCACTTAATTGTTTATAATTAGAATTTATATCAGAGGGCTCAAAAATCATCAGAATGTTTTCTAAAACTGAGTATTACTTCCCAAGTAAACGTCTTTACAAAATATAACTGCTCTAAATCTATCCACTGTTGAACCATTGCTATGAGTTCTGGGGCGGAGGCACTCTCACGAGCGGCTTTACGAGCAGCGAATCTAAAAGTGGCCTTGCATTCAGCAGTCAAAGTAGAGCGAGTCTTCCACCCATCCTGCTTATCTTTATCTTTTTCTTCTGAAGACAAATGCTCTTCATCAGAACCTTCATTCTCAGGGGCACTAGGGAATTTATACGGGGGTGGAGGTCAATCTAACAAAATAGAATCATCTTGAGGTCTATTAAGTATGGGATAAATGGGGCGCCTAATAGGGTACTGGCCAGTTACCTCTAAAGGACACTCCCTTTCCTCTTTTTCTTTTATTGCCTTCATCTCTTTATTTTTCAATTCTAATGCTTTGTTATATATTGTTTTTCGCTGTTTTTTCTGCTATAGCTTCTTCTTTCCTCACTCTCTCATGCACTTCTTTCTCCCACATTCGTACACAAGCAAACATATCGAGCCTAGAAAGCACGGATAGGCCATTGAAGGCGTGCCCACTCTGCAAAGACACCCCCACCCTACAACTCAATCACCAAAGTAGTGCATCATGCTTCACTACTCCACCTAACAGAAATATTAGCGCCGCCCTTATCAATGCGCGTTCCCTTGTTAAACATAAATATGATATAGTAGACCTTATAACCGACTATAACCTTGATATTCTTTTCATTACGGAAACCTGGACATATCCTTCTTCAGGACCGGATCTTGTAGAGGCCACTCCTGAAGGCTACACCGCAGGATAGAGTAAATAAAAAAGGCGGTGGACTAGCTATGATCTTCCATAACAAACTCTCAGCAAAAGTCACATCTATCCCCTTACCTACCTGTGAGGCTCTACACTTTTCCATTCAGTTAACCGCATCACAAACCTTCAAGGGTATCTTACTCTATCGCCCACCAGGACCCAGAACAGAATTTCTCTGTACACTAAATACGCTGCTAGAACCTTCTGCAGCCGAATCCACCTTCACAGCCCTAGGTGATTTCAACTTTCATCTGGAGAATCATCTAGATAGTCAGACTAAAAACTTACTCAACGACATGGAAGCAACAGGTCTATTCCAGCAAGTCCAAACTGCCACGCATTAAGCCGGCCACATTTTGGATGGCCTTTTCTCTAATTCTCAGGCCATCCGCGTACAGAATATTATCCCATTAGCATGGTCTGATCACCATGCAATTCTCTTTGAAATTCTGATTAGTGCTAATCACTTACCTAAAGCCTTATCCATTAAATTGGGCCCACAGAGAGCCTGGAGGGACTTAGACCCACAGCTCTTAAAAAACCGTCTATCCTCTACTCAACCTATAGTTTCCTCTGATCCCAATATAGCGTCAGTAACTTACACTAAATGGCTTAGCGACGCGCTTGATCGGCTGGTGCCTATCAAGAACATCTTGAAAAATCGGAATGTCCCATCAGCACCATGGTTTTCGGGAGTCCTTAGAGAAGAAAAAAAAACTATGTAGGAACTACGAAAGAAAATGGCGCAGATCCTACAACCAGCAGGACAAACTAGTCTATAAAACTGAGCACACCAAATATAAACAACTAATTATTCAGGAAAAAAGTAGATACTGTACCATGCATATTGAAGCTGCACAAGACTCGAATAAACACCTATTCCAAGTAGTTGCAAAACTATCTGGGCAAACATCTGCGAACAGTGTTATCCCCACTCAGCCACTTTGTGACTCCTGAGCAAACTTTTTTGTCGATAAAGTGAACAACATCTACACCAAATTTGCACCAGCATCTAATACTAAGGCTCAATCAACTAAAAAGTACCCCCTTGATCACTCCCTTATGGAATTTGAAAACACGACCACTGATCAGATTGCTAATATAATGTCGGCAATCAAATCAGGCTCTGCCAATGATCCTTGTCCACCGGCGGTACTTATGCCGGTATTGGATCAAGTGGCCCCAGTCCTGTCTACCATCTATAACACCATGTTCACTTCAGGCATATATCCCACTATATGGAAAAAAAACTATAATAAAACCCTTATTAAAAAAAGCCAACCTCGACTCTAGTGAAACCAAGAACTATAGACCAATAGCCAGCCTGCCTTTCCCAGCAAAAATTATTGAAAAAGTTATGAATTTCCAAATTTCTAAATCCATGGAAGATCACCAACTACTAGATAGCACTCAGTTTGGATTCCGGAAAGGTCACGGGACTGAGACCGCACTCATTAAGGCAACCGAGGACATTAGAGTTAGTCTGGATCAGGGAGGCACAGCAGTTCTTGTGCTGCTGGATCTCTCAGCAGCCTTCGACACGGTCGATCATGCCATACTTATCGACCGTGTCGCAGAACTAGGCATCGGGGGTAAAGCCCAGGACTTGCTTGCCTCCTTTCTTACTAACTGTACCCAGACGGTCAACCTTGGTACCTTCCAGTCCTCTCAACTGAGTCTTCCCTGTGGTGTTCCGCAGGGCTCGTCTTTGAGCCCTACCCTTTTTAATGTGTATGTGGCAGACCTGGCTAGAATCATTAGGAGCCATGGGCTGGACCTTACATCATACGCCGACGATACGCAGTTGGTGCTGGCCATACACAATGACTGTAAAGAAGTAGCCGAAAAATTCCAACGAGGCCTACTGGCCATCAGTGACTGGATGACCACTTATTGCCTCAAATTGAATTCTGAAAAGACAGAAGTCATGATCTTTGGCAAGCTAGCTCCAGCTTGGTCCTCCACCTGGTGGCCTCTGTCTTTGGGCCTCCCACCCCCCCCAGTCACCAAGGTAAGGAACCTAGGAGTCATATTTGATGATAGACTAACTTTCCTTCCTCATGCCAATTCTGTGGTTTCAGCTGCTTTTTACAAATTACGGATGATAAAGAAAATTCTTCCATTTCTCCCCCTGACTTCAGGAAAAACTCTTGTCAGTACTCTAATTATGTCAACCATCGACTATTGCAACGGGCTTCTTTTGAATGCCCAAAATAAGGTCATTCACAAGTTGCAAACTATCCAGAATGCAGCTGCCAGGATGCTCTCAGGAACCCCTAAATATAAGTCAATATCTCAGGTGATCCGAAAATACCACTGGCTCCCTGTGAAGAACCGTATTATGTTTAAGTCCTTATGTATTGCGTACAAAACATCGCGCAACATAGGACCTCAATTTCTGATTAATAACTTGGCAGCCTATATTCCATCCCGGGCGCTGCGCTCATCTACAGCATCTCTGTTTACAGTGCCCCGCACCAAAACAGCCGCCTGGGGCGACAAACGCTTTATTGTCGCAGCTGCTAGACTTTGGAACTCGCTTCCACTACATATCAGAACCTCTCAGTCATTACTCTCGTTCAGAAGAATGACCAAAACGTGGCTATTCGCACAATAAGTCTTTTGGTATGGGTTTCATGCTGCCGTCCTTAGCGCCAAGACACCCATGGGTATTTGAGCGCTCTATAAATCTCATAAACATAAACATATCTTGTCGACTCTTTTGTTTAAACAGACACTGCTCACCATACTGAATCTTTTTAAAATCAAATGACCCATTTACTGGCCATCGTAGATCAGGATCGTTTTTCATATATTTGTTCCACAGTGTACTATACATTATGGAATAAATACCGTATTTAATGTCATATGCCTTTTAGGTGTCCCCTCTAGGGGAGCCGGCTGACTTCTTTCTAAATCCATTTTGGTACCACCAAGACAGCAACACAACCTACGAAGTGTGCTAGGAGCAGGCATGGTACCAAATTGTAGTAAAATATTACTTATCCCAGATATATCAAAGTAGAGAAAAATCCCCAGATTACCTGCTTTATTTATTGCAAGAAACAAACAAACAAAACCAGAATCTTGGCCAAGCAAATCCAAAATCTAGAGTGTCACTTCAGCGACCTTACCAAACAAAAGTCTCCAACCTCCAACTGCCAATCTCTTGGTTGACCTAATGGTCACTGCAAAACTTGTGCTAAAGGAGATCTTAGTCGGGACCGGCCACCACCTGGAGGGTCAAATCGGAAAAACCGGAAAAGCACTTCGGTCTGCAAAGACAAAAGTTCTCCTCGTGCAGGACGTCTCCTCAGTAAGATTCCATTCCTCCGTCAAGACCACTCCTTCGTACAGCCGCGTCTCCGATGAGCCCCACGAGTCGGGCGCCAAACTGTCGAAATGTGCCTTTTCAGGGGCACACCAGTGCAGGGTTCACCCTTAAGTTTGACCATGGGTCCTTAGACTAACAAAGATGAGATTGGCACTGAAGCTGGAATTCAAAATAAAAAGTTTATTAATCACTCATGAGTGGAAATACATCAATACAACACCCTCAGGCGCTGTAGGATGAAGTACATGGAATACAGAAACCATGAGCCTTTTATACACAGTTTGTTGCAGAGTAAGCATGTAGTTACAAATAGAAGCTACAGGCCTACACAGGAATAGCTATTGACTAACATGGGCAGATGGATATCACTTAGTCAGCAAAGTGGGAGGGGAAACAGAACTGCTTACATCAGTAGGATATGATAGTCAGTTACATTCTCAAACAGGTGCATTCTAGCAGCTACAGGCCTTTTTGAGCACATACATTGCTCTGGCTCAGTACAGAAGGAGTTAACTATGGTTGATGACTCAAGCAGAATAGAAAAGCAGGCAACAGTGAAGACGGCAGAATCACAAGGCTAGCAAAATGGATGCTGCAAACAAAATGGCTTCAGCTCATGCTAAAAGCAATTATTTTCGATTTCCACAACCAGCTTGCCACAGTGAAAATAACAATGTTGTCTTTTTAATTGTAAGTACAATGTTTGCCATTAAACTTTAACATGTCCTACTTTTGAATACCATGCACTCTTCTCCTTGCACAATAAGTCCTGCTTACGAGTGACTTATATATATTTAAAAGGAAGGTTTTGACCTGTCAAGAGGTGGTTTTAGTCAGATGGGTAGAATGTGCACTTTGAAACTGCCCGGCTACAAATGGTAGCTCTGCAATCATGCTTGCGCTGTCACTGCAGTGAGTGGCACATGGGGCACTGCAGTCCACTAGTGAATTTGACCTTACAAGCTCTCCGTACAATTTTACCATATACTAGAAACTTATATTTAGGTTAAATGTGCCAATTAGGGCTTTGCCAGTTTCATCATGTTGAAAGTGGGAGCAAAGCCTTTATGCACTGGTTAGCAGAGGTAATGTGCACAGAGTTCCACAGCTAGCAAAAATAGTCAAGGCAAAATTCAGGGATACAGCCCACAAATGATGATAATTTTCTACAGCTACTAAGGAGGTTTTATGCAGTGGGGGCATTATATTGAGGAAGAAGTACGCAGGATGATTATCCTCACTGATCACAAAATAATAGGATTTTTTAAAATCAATGAAATGCTCAAATGCTTGAAATGCCTGATGGACACAATTTTTTTGGTATGTTCTCTCATAAAATAGCCTACTAACCAGGAAAAAGATGTGGGAAGGCAAATTCCTTGTCTCTGTATTAGGATGGAATGTAGTGTATCATGCCTAATCCTTCAATATGGTGAAAACAATTAGGATATAAAGCGAAAGCTACTGAGTGTTTGGAAAAAATACATTTGCAGCAATCTAAGGCAAATTGAGAGTAGGTATTCTCAAATTTGTATAATTTTCTTTTGTGGAGATGATGCAAATTTCCCCAAATATTGTAAGAAATTACATTAAATGCCTTTTCTGCTATTTTTTGTGAAAAATATATCCTCACATTGCTTTTTGCTCTACAAAATAGCACAAAGTCACATGTGAGGTGAATAGTAACTGCTTACATTTTTTAGCTTATTTACAAGCCCCTTGTGCCGCCAGTGCGTCACTTTTTATGACGCTCCTGTGGCTCAGAGTACAGACCCATATCTACGAGACCACACAAAGCCACTTTGTGTGGCTTTTCATGGCCTCGCAGATATGGTGTAAGGCACTACAGACAAGTCGCTGCATTGCCTTCCTCTGTGTTCGGGGGGCATTCAATGGGCGTTATGATGGGTTTCCCCACACAATAACCATGGTTTTTTTACCCATTCCCAGTTTTACAAGGATCTGTAAACCCGGGAATGCGTCAAAACTGTGCGCCTCTTCAGTGAGGGCGTAACGCGGAAAATATCTTTATTTCTTCTCATTTCTTCCTCTTTCTATGTGTGCTGCAGAATGAAAAAGGAAAAAGCCTTCCTGCACAAAAATAATCCTGCCAACAACGCAGACACCCTTGAAGACCTGCTGTGCACCTGCTGTGCACCCCAAACCTGACAAAGAGGCATCAAGAGAGACACTTTGAAGTGCCTAATTATGCGATAACTACGGTAGCTAACAGTAAGATGCTTGCTTATGTTGACGTCATTACGACCTCACCCAAATTATGTAATGTCATCATTAGTAGTTTGGCTCTAGAGAACACGGCAATGGTGCAAGAGCAGCCGCAGCCAGCAACAGTGCAAGGGTGCCTGCATTGGTACTAGGCAACAAATTGTGCACCGGCGCAGGCTGAAAGGACAGGAACGCACCGTATCTTGTGAATATGGTGCATTCCTGCCCTTTCACATTAACCTAGGGCAGTACAGCAAAAAGACTTGCAGTGCTGCCCTACGCCGATTCGTTGTAAATTAGGCCCTTTATCATTAGGATTGGTCCTGTGCTCCCACAATAGGTTTTCACCTGAATGACATCTTAGTTATGCAACGTAGGGTAGAGGCGTACTTGGGGGAATTTCTTGTAAGAAGTCTAATGAGAAATTTCAGAAATTATAGGATATGATGCTGGCGTAATTGAAATTTCACCCAGTCCTAAGAAGAGGAGCTGGTCTAGGAACATCCTCAGAACTAAAAGGGCCTTATTCACAAAGAGCCCCTCCTCTGCACTCGTGGCGGAGACCCCACAGTCATGGCCGGGGCTTATACTCCTTGCTGGACTTTCGAACTGCGTTTTTTTTATTGAGGAGGTCCCGCCACGACTGCGGAGGCCCTTTGTGAATCAGGCCCAATGTTTCAAGATGTATTGTTTAATACTCAAGAGAAGTCTGTACATGCCGGAAAGAGATGTACAGTCAAACTTTCTTTCTCTATGCTGTCATATCACAATGTCAGGGCATCCTGGCATTAGGAAAACAAAAGAACTAGTAGATCACATGTTCTTGTGGCCATGTACCCATAAGTCAAATGAACAATATATTCTGAAATGTACTCTATGTGCATAAGCCACAGCATCTCATGAAAAGCATGATGAGTTCCCAGCAAACCATGGTCTTATATTTCCATTGTCTTTTTGGTAGGGGTGTGCTTTTGCATAATTACTCAAACATTTTGTGAAATGTACACAACATACACATTCATATGCAAAATGCTAAATGCAAAGCCAGCATTTAGCGCACTATTTTCTCCCTAAACCTCTCTATTCTTATTTTGAGTAAGTCTTGAGAAGCGGGTTCTCATAGGCCTTTTTGAACTGTATCTGGGGAGGAGATTGGGCTTGGAACTGAAGACCTGCTGTGCACCCCAAACCTGACAAAGAGGCATCAAGAGAGACACTTTGAAGTGCTGGACGCCGCTGTGTAAGAGAAGCAGAGCCACAAAAGTACAATATCTAGATTGTGCACAAGAATTCTTTATCCGAAGATGTTTTGGTAAGAAAGCAAAAAGACCATAGGTGAGCTTGAATGTTACCCACTCATATTTTTTTTCGAAAAGGCGGCCTCAGGACAGTTGTTTGTAGCATAGAAGCTTTTCTTGAAGCCAAGGACACGTCGGCAGCGGAAATGAGGAAGATATGTGCATACAGCATGTGGGTAGCAGCGCCAGCGTTCGCTGTGTCCAATTATTTACATAATGTTGAAACACTGTCGACATAAGCGACCAATTTACTAATCGCGACTATATTCTTCAAATTATTTGGAAGTGTCTCTGTTGCTATCTATTGTCTTTATACATTTTCTATATATTTTTAGGCTCATTCGTCCCTACTATTTAGAGGAATTAATGTTTTCTTTAATATGTTCCGTGTGAACTGCTGCATCATTCTGCAAAGATCATGTTCTGCACCATCTACACTGGTGTTACAGGACAATTAAATAGACCAATGGGTTGGAATATTTTCAGCAGAATCATTTAGGGTCAGAGTGCATGCACTGAGGCACTGATTAGCAGTATTAAGACTCATGATACCTTGAAAAACATGGTCAGGAAAACGACGTAAAGTCTGGGGCGACTTTACTCCCCAAAGCTTTACTTTTACCATTGACAGGGGGGCCAGTTCATTTTGCAGGTCCCTGGGGACCCCTTCCCGTTTAAGAGTGACTTACCACCAAATTGAAATTGGTGGTAACTGCGATTGTTTTGCAATAGCACTTGCGGTGGCAAAATAATCATACATCCCTCTGCAAGCCACTATTAGGAAGGGACGCCCTCTGCATGCCCCTTCCTAAAAGCAACTCACAAACCCTATTTTGTGAGTCGGTAATAGGTTACTGGCTCATAAAATAGGTTTTGTACATACTACAACCCTTTTTAGCGATCACAAGCAGCTTGATTTTCTGTTTGCGACTGTTTCTCCTACATCACGGCCAAGACCTGTAACAAGCTCCTGCTCGACATCAGACGCCCTCCCTCCCTGAACATCTTCAGAAAGACACTCAAGACCTGGCTCTTCGACTGACGGAGCTGCTTATCCCCCCACCCCCCGCCTAGCACCTAGAGACCCTCACGGGTGAGTTGTGCGCTTACAATTCCCTCTGATTGATTGATTTGCGACCACTAAAAACGGTTGTACACCTGGCCCTTAGTGCTATTGGCTAAAACCCCAGGAGTGACTGAAAGTCACCTGCATGACCTCTGGCCAGTCAAACGCTATCTCACATTTCACAGATGAAACTCTGTTTCCTCCAGTTCATTACGTGGACTTTGCGACTCTCTGTTTTCCTAATAATCGTAAGGAGTATTTGTTTACTTTCTGCATATATTAGAGCTTATCACATGCTCTTCCATGATAAATTTCAGTTGGTTTGACCGGCCGAAATTTATAAATGGAAAATTGGGGCAGATAAGCTTTACTGCAAATCTTGTCGTTTTGCTCTCTACACAAAAATGATTTTGTGCAGGGATCAGAATTGTAGCCCTTCCCCAGCACCACTCTTGAATCAGGCTATTATAGGTCATAAAAAACTAAAGGTCCCCCACTGTGCACCTGGCTCAGTGGCATCATGCAAAAAGATGTCCCTCCCCCCGCTCCTCCCAACAATCTGATGAGGGACCTCTGAGTCTCCCATATCTCACAGGTTTTATCGACCTTGGGCTCTATGGGACCCCCTTGAAGGGTTGGGGGCCTGCGTTAAGTCCCTGACCAGGCTGCATTCCCACCCCACATCATGTGGCCCTGATAGTACATCTTCCAAGTGCGGGGAGGGGAGGGGGCTAGTGAATGGCAGAGCACTGCTAGCCTTTCCTTTTGCTTTGCCCTATTTTGATAAGCAGAAAAAAATGCTTGCTCTGCATTTTGAAATGCAGCGTCCCCAGGCCCCCTCTCTCTGAAACGTGCAATATTTGTTTGAAAGCGGAGCTTGGAGAACCCTTGGAGCACAATCGCCGAGCGAAGGCAGGAAGTGGAATAGTCTTTCTTATGAAAAGCAAGCCTTGGAGGGAGCAGAAGATGCAAGCTCAGCATTTCTTCCAGAGCTGGAGGCTACCTGGAGGGTGCCGGCCCCGTCTGGTGCATCAAAGGGGGGTGGAGTACAGCAGATGCCAACGCACTAGAGAACTTAAAAGGTAAAAGGGTCGTGAATCAGTGTCATGCTTAAATCATCCTGGACAGCAGGCTCAAATAATTCAGAAGAATGGGTTTTAGGGAGGGCTGGATGGTGAATTAATTTAAAAGAATTTGCTGACCTTAAAGAGGCAGCTCAGTTGCAATAAAACAAGGAATGTTTACTACATCTTTATCAGCCCCACAGATCTACACTCAAGATTACAGAGTTTTTCTTACTTGGTGATTATTTATTTATGTATTTATTTACAATGATTTTCTATAGCGCCTCTTCACCAAATTGTGGTAGATCGCTGTACAGTAAACAGAGCTACATATTACCTGGAATGATTTGTATGCAATTTAATTTATGAAGCAGGGTTAACAATCAGTCCCTATGGAATTTCAATTCCCTGAGCTGAATTGGAGAATGTTGTTGATTCTGTGTTACTGTTGTAAGGTGGAATTTCAGCCAAACTCTAATTGCATACACCATACAGTCTGAAAGCAATCAGCTCTCCTCATTTACGCCATGTAGGAAGTAAACATTCAGCCTGCGTTATCAGCAAATGATGGAAATAAATGTTATATTTTGTTGAATTTAGTATCAGTTTATGCCAGGTACAAACTAATCCAACATAAACTTATTCAGAGAACTTATACCACACCAATGCAACTTCATTGAAAAGACTCACACAAATGTGGCACATGCCTTTACTGTCCCACACTACCGGGGACCTACAATTATGAAAATGACCCCTGATGCTAACACTATAGGGCCTCATTTATGAAAACAGCGATGCATCACTTTTCATTGCGCCCTCCTTGCGACATGCTGGATGCGTCATATTTGCAATATGACGCATCATGCCGCAATGAGTTACAGATACGTCAGTATTTCTGACCTATGTGTAGGCGCAAAAATGACGCATTGCTGGAGTGTGTCACAAATGTGACGCAATTTCAGCAATGGGTCATTTAACATGGGCAAGTACCATTTCAATGTACCTGCATCAGTCTTACGCCTGCTGAAAGGCAGGCGTAAGATATTGACGCATTTGCGTCCAAGAAGTGATGCCGTGAAATCTCATAGATTTCACTGCGTCACTTCTGCGACCCTTTCGTACGTCGGAACGCCCCCCCACATACATTATACCTGGCGCAGGTATAATATGGCTCAGGGGTTCACAAAGTGACGCATCTACCTAGATGCATCACCTTGTAAATATGACGCAATATGGTGCATTTTTTACGCCGCTGGTGCGTCACAAAAAGTGACGCACCGGCGGCACAAAAGTGACGCAAGGGCTTATAAATAAGCCCCTATGCACTACGGTGTTTTGCACATTATCTGCCTTCCCTAAGCATGCCCTGCTTTACAGATTCTATTTTTGGAATTTCCATGGAGGAGCGGATGGGGGCTGTGGGAGAGAAACTCATCAGTACCGAGACGGGTGGGAGCAGCTTCTGGAAAAGCAACAGAGGAGTGGGGAGTAAAAAATGAGGGGCTTAAAAATATAAACTTTGGGGCAGATTTACAAGCCCCTTGTGACACTTTTGCACCACCGTTGCGCCACTTTTGTGACGCAGTGGCAGCGTAAACAATGCGGCCAATTTACAACCTGACACATCTAGGGAGATGTGTCACTTTGTAAAGCCCTGCATCACATTATACCTGCGTCAGGTATAATGTATGCAGGGTGGGCGTTCCCACGCAGACATGGCTCATAAAAGTGACACAGTGAAATCTACAAGATTTCACTGCGCCACTTCTAGGACGCCACTGCGTCAAAACCTTGCGCCTGCTGGAAGCAGGCGTACGGAGTGACGCAGCCCAATAAGTATAGGCCTCCCAATGCATTGCTGGAGTTGTGTCGTGCTTGTGACACAACTCCAGCAATGCGTGACTTTTTGGCCAACCGTTGCGTCTGAATTTCTTACCCATCCATCAATCCTTGCACCATGGTGCACTGTATTGTAAATACGCACATCCATGGAGGCGCAAGTGTATTGCCAGCTGGCGCAGGGAAACTGACTCATCTCTACAGATGCGTAGGTGTCTTGTAAATCTGCCCCTAAATAACTGGATGGAGAGGGATGGATAAATAAATTAAATAGCTGAGGAAAGAGTAACACAGAGAGTGGGAGGAAGCACACGATGAAGAAAGTAAGAAAAGATGAGCTGCGTTGAGTGTTAAAGCAAAAAGTAATTTCCTGAATACAAGGACACATGACAACCAATAAGAACATAGTAAATAAGAAATGTACTTAGGTGAGACAAACAATGAATATGGAGATAAAAAACATTGAATAAGAAGGGAAATTTAATAGACAAGACAAGAAAATAATCCAATCAAAAAACAAGCTCCTGACCCAAAGCCCACTATACATATAGGTTTTAATCAATTACAGATAATAGGCCTTTGACAAAAGACAGCTAAAGCTGTAGGTGAGACTTAAAAATAACTAGCCATGCCTCCCACCGCATACACCTTTTATACAATGTCTCAAAGTTGGGAATGCTAATTGGCACATTCCATTCTTGAACAAGGAGACTCACCACTAGAAGATTTGTCAATCACTGGGCAATCAGTTGCACATTGGGCCATTCAGGATGCAGCAGACTCTGATTGTGTATTTACTGCCTTTGGCAGATGTGGTGATAAGAAGAAAGGAGCAGGCAGGTGAGGCTTGTGTTGGGCTACTGTGTTCATGGAGACGGGGTCAAGTGCACACCGAAAGCTTTTATCTTCATGGTATGTCAGAATTAAAGCCTTAACAGAGGAGACAATCTTTTTGTGTATCTCTCCTTCATCCCAGCTCCACTGCATACTGTATAATGCCACTCCAGCTGCTGGTCCACTCCTACAAAGCCCTGCACAGCAAAGAAGAACCAAGGACCAGCATACATTAACCACTGTCTGAACTTCCAACAGCACTCCAGACCTCTGTGTTCCTCCTCGCTTCACCTTGCTCACACCCTTCCCATACGTAGGAAAGGACTTAAGACCTGACTGTTCTACTGAGCCGCCGTAGCAAGAACCCCAGTGGCTGGATACCCTCCTGGATGATTAGCCACGCCATACAAATATGGTTTGATTGATTGACTGATTGATGATCAAATCTACTGTTTCCCAGTGCCCCTATTCCCGAGCCACGTATGTCGGGAAGCAACTAAAGATGGGTAGACATGGCATCTGTAGATAAAATACAGACTGTCTAATATTAAAAATCAGAGTCAGAAAGGTAATCTTCTGTCTTCCTACATTCAGTCACCCACAGTATCTCACTAGTTGAGGAAAGGAAAGAAAAGTGACATAGCCTGCCAGCTTTAGGAATGATGAAGCAAAGCAGACATCTCAGCCAGACAGGAAATGCACCAGCGGTATATATTCTGGTGCATATCTTACTAAGAAATTGATGGCAATTTTTGTTGATGACTAGTTTTCTAGCAAGGGTTTTCCATACCGTACAGTCCTTCAAATAAGGTATCTTTATGAGTTGAGGTGCATTATTTTCACTGCCTCAGGATTTCATGGGTTGCCATGGCAGCGAATCAGTGTATCATGATCATATTTTTGGCTGCCTTAGATTGATTAAGAGCAGTGTTCAATTTAGCAATTTAAAAAAGTAAGTAAGATACATATTTGAAAGCCATTCCATTTCTTTGAGTGAGAAATATAAATATTTCTCTGACTACAAGGGGAGTAATTCACTTCCATGTAATTGAATGCATTACACAATATTGAAATATATCATAATTTAAGCTCTAAGATAGGCTTGGACTAAATTTTCCGTTATAGTCATAATAATTTTTGCTCAAATATTTGTTATGCAAATTATGCGAAATGTCTGAAATTTGGTCATTGTAAAAATGTTCATAATATTTTGCCCCAGAGGACTGCTTCGAGAAGAAAGTGTCTCGTCCGACACAGATTGGACTAGAAAATGTGTTGTAAGAGATATTTTCTCCACAAACTGTTCTGTTTGCTGGTATTCTAGATGACTTTTTGCACTCTCATTCAATTTTCACTCAAAACACCCGAAAATACATTTAAAATAATTGCACATCATTTTGCATTATTTTCCAAAACATTTAGTGAGAAGTTTTTTGGGAGAAAAACTCTATATAGCACATCCTTCTGATTGTCAGTCTACCCTACAATTATATAAGGGTAAAGAAACACATTTCATTGGAAGACAAATTAATTTTAGAAGGTTGTAGGGGTATTTAGTTTACAAGCATGTGCTCAGTGTCCAGACTCATGGCCTCATTTAGAGTTTGGCATATGGGATGCATCATCACAAATGTGTCTGGCATACCATTCACCATATTACAGGTTCATTATATCCTATGTAATTTATAAAAAAGCAGACAAAATAGTTGTCATTTTTTTAACAAAGTAGCCCATCTGCCAATATATAAATTAAGCCCTTAGGGGCATCTTATCAAGACAATAATCGCTGCGTTAGCGGACGTTTTCGCCTGAAAAGCATTGATAATTCCATCGCAGTATTAACAAAGACAGGCTAACAGGCTTTAGCGTGTGTTTCCTTGTGTTAGCACCCGTTTCACCAACGCCTTGCATCTCATCGCTATTGAGATGCAAAGTAGGCGTTCCTCACATTCACTACATGGGAAAACATCGCTAACGCAGCTTCGCGCTATTTACAACGATGCCCCATACCCACGTAGCGACAATGAAAATCGTGCTAAGACCCCATTAATGCTGGATTCTAACGTCAGAAACATTTCTGACTTTGCTATATTACCCTATGGGAGGTGGACTGTCAGGCTAAGGCCACCATGGCTTATCATCAAGGAATTCCCTATCGCTGAAATTTTATCGCTGGATTACCAGTGATATTCCAGCATTTCACCGCTATCGCTGGAGTTTTTATCGCCTTGGATAGCTGTTGATAATAACGTGCTATCTCAGCGATAAAATCCAGCGATAGCCGGCGATAACTAAAATCGCGCTAAGCTCGCTTAGCGATATTTATCGCTGTCAGTTGATAATATGACTCTTAGTGTTAAGGAATTCTGAAAGAAAGGATGATATTTTGTAAAATAAAAAAAGAAAGGAATTTTTTTTATCAACAGGACAACGTTGCACAATGAATCTTTGATTTAGCCTTTCAAATAATTTCCATAATATGTGTGCAATGCTTTTGGGCAGAGGGAGTGGATCAAGCTTTGGGTTTCAGTAGGATTGAAAGTTATTACAAGTTTGGTGGTCTATAGGACCACCGGACCTGTGATGATGGTCTGACCACCGCCACACTGCGGACCACCCACAGTATTAGGACGGTGGGAGTTGAACCCCCATGAGACCACCAGCTCTGCCGGGATCAAGGATCTCGCTGGGCCAGCGGTCTGCAACCGGCTGTAATATGCTGGCTGTGCTGTTGCCGGCACCGCTGAGCATATTGCAAGTTGCTTTTCGTTTCCCTTTTTATGGTAGGGATTCCGCCATAAAAATTGTGTCAGCAAGCCAACAACGGGGGCCCTAATAGGGCCCGCTGCCGGATTTGGGCTGGGGTGCATGCAGGGGGCACACGTAGTGCTCCCCCTGTATTTGCATCCCCATTTCCTGCACCTTGTGGCAAGTATGCAACACCATGCAGGAAGGTGCAGTCAGCAGTCTGACTGCAGCTGTCTGCATTAGAGGCTTTTCTATGAGCCTTTCAGACCACTGCAACACCGCCCATCAGATCAGGGTTTGACTCCTGATCTGGTGGGCAGTCTCCCTGTGGGTTTGGCGGTCCTACAGCAGATGCATTGCGGGCGCGTGAGTTATAGTTAGCTGAACTAACTATAACAGGGGAATTTCAATGGTTTTGTACGAGTGAAAAGTCCAGCTAACTATAACGCCCCTGAAACCTATGGTTTTTTCAGTGAATTTCTAAGGTTTTTTAAATGCTAATTCCTAACTATAACGTGCCTGAAACCTATGGTTTTTTCAGTGAATTTCAAAGGTTTTTTAAATGCTAATTTCTAACTATGCCTAAAGAGATAGGACATGTGAAGAAAGAAGAAAAAACGCACAGAAAGAAAAAAAAGAAATGCAGAAAGAAGCAACAGAAGTCCTCAAAGACGAAGAAAAGTGCAGGAAGAAGGATAACGTGCAGAAAGCACAAACAGAAGAGCAGAAAGAAGCCTTGTTGCAAAATCATCCTGTACCCTCAACTTTTTCAGACGGATACTGGTGTTAACTGAGTCTGACTAACCAGTCCTAGAGCCAGTGCTATGTTAAAAGACACTTAGAATACAGTGAAAACACCTACATACACTAGGGAACACTATGCGTTGGGGTCCCCCTGTGATTAGCATGACGTCCTCTGTAAGCCCCTAGTATATAATAGGGCAGGGGGATTAAAACTACCTCTTAAAAAGCGCCACAGGGCGTGTTTTCACACGTCACCTCAGGCCCAGTCCCCTCCCTTCCCCACTGTGTAAACACACCCTGTGGCCGTTTTAAGTTGGGAGATTAAGTCCCCTTGAATCCTGAGGGTCCCTAGGGTCCAACTAGACCACTAGGTACCTCCAGTAAGCGCCACAGAGCTGCGTTGCAGAGAGGTGTAAAAAGTAGCATGGCCTGGACCACCTCTCTGCAATGCAGCTCAGTGGTGCTTACTGGAAGCACCTGGTGGGCTAGTTAGCCCCCAGGGGCCCTCAGGATTGAAGGGGACTTATATCCCCAACTTAAAACGTGCCATAGGGCGTGTTTGCACACATCACCTCAGGCCCCATCCCCTCCCTTCCCCACTGTGTAAACACGCCCTGCAGCCGTTTTAAGTTGGGAGATTAGGTCCCCTTGAATCCTGAGGGTCCCTAGGGGCAAAATAGTCCACTAGGTACGTCCAGTAAGCGCCATTGCAGAGAGGTGTAAAAAGGGGCACGGCCTGCACCACCTCTCTGCAACGCAGTGCAGTGGTGCTTACTGGAAGCACCTGGTGGGCTAGTTGGCCCCCAGGGTCCCTCAGGATTGAAAGGGAATTATTTCCGTAACATAAAATGCACCACAAGGCGTGTTTGCACACGTCACCTCAGGCCCCGTCCCCTCCCTTCACCACTGTGTAAACGCGCCCTGCGGCCGTTCTAAGTTGAGAGATTAAGTGCCCTTGAATACTAAGGGTCCCTAGGGTCAAACTAGCCCACTAGGTACCACCAGTAAGCGCCACAGAGCTGCGTTGCAGAGAGGTGCAAAAAGGGGCATGGCCTCAGAACACCTGTCTGCAATGCAGCTCCCTGGCGCATACTGGAGATACCTGTTGGGCTAATTGGTCCTCAGTGACCCTCAGTATTGAAGGGGAATTAATTCCCCAACTTACAACTCGCCAGGGGGCGCATATGCAGAGTGCTGCAAGGAGGGGGCGTGGCCTCCGGCACGATGCCGGTGTTTTATTTATTTTATTTTTTAAGAAGGGGGGCTGTGTGGCCCCCCTTCTTTTTCTAATTTATTGGCCCTGGGGACCCCATCCCCCAGGGCCTGCCTCCTAATTATTATTATTATTTTTTTTTTAATTTGGAAGGGGGCCGCGTGGCCCCCCTTCTAAGGTCTTAATCGGCCCCAGGGACCCCAAGCTCCGGGGCATGGCCTTTTTAAAAAAAAATTCTTTAGGAGGGGGGCTGCGTTGCCCCCCTCTTCAGGCCACTTATGGCCCCGGGGACCCCATCCCCCGGGGCCGGCCATTGTTTTTAATTATTATTTGTTTAAATATATTTATAGAAACACCTAGGACATTTTGGACAAACCGTACGTACCTATCACCATGACGATTTGCGTGATATTCTTTAAAAGTCGACTATGCATACAATGAATCCACGTGGAATGTATTTACACTGCTAGTGAAACTCTGACGTGTCTGACACCCTACCGTGCCTAATCCCGGCACCCCCACCGGTGGGTACTCTCCAAGGAGACACCCTTGTCGTTTATTTGTACAAACATGGGTAGCTATTGACACATTTAATACACACGCACACCAAACCATTCAAAGAGGATTCGACAAAAATTTGACCAAAACTATGCAAGAAACCCCCCTCACGGTTAATAAAACACACATCCACCGCCGGATGTGTAATACTTTTTATTTTACTCTCTGGAAAGGAGACGAACCTCACTTGAGAGTCACAGTGCACTCCTGGGTCCTGGCTGAACCCAATGCTGTGTTACACCCACCAGTACCTGCCGAGTGCCACACACCTCTGTGTTGTATTCCACCAGCTAGTGCGTATGCTATGACACTCTCTAGCCCATGTGCACTGTAACACCACCCTGTGAATATGTCATGCCACACTTGCCTTGGCACGGGTTATACTGCCCCATCTAACATGCCTTCCTCGATGCCTATGTTATAACGCACAGCGCTATGTCATACATATTACAATCTGGGATCCATATCTTTGTCACAGTGCATATGCAACGTTACACTCCCCAGCACATAGTTTATATTACAACTTTAGAGACGAGTTAGGTTACACAACACTGCCCTGTGCATATTACACTCCAAGGCGCATATTGCATAGCACGCGCTAGTGTCTGTGCTATTTCGCGCTCTCCAATGAATCTGTCATTGCGCAAAATGTATTGCATATTATATTTCACGCCCGGTTCATCTTATATCACACTTTTTGGTGCATAGTTTATACCATACACTATATCTAGTTTTAATTTTCAATCGTGCTCTCAGGACTATGTTCTGTATAACACTGCGTTCACCTACCCTTTTCACGGGCATTACATTTTGCGATGGGGGTGGAGGGTCAGGGGGTGTTTCTGCCCAGTGAGCCCGGAGTCACAGTCACAAACGTCCTCTTCTTCCTGAATAAAAGTGAGATTATGCTGAATACTTGTTCATATTTTAAGTAGTTTGCACAGACACACATTTTAAAATCAATAAAGTTCCTAACACCCACCTTCGCTGAACAGTTAGCTTGCTGCCCCATCCTCCTCCTCCCTATCCTCTGTTGTCTGAATCCATGGACTAGCCTCCTCCCTCCTGTCATGCATGGTCTGATGTGCTGCCACTGCCCTCCATGTAGCATGATGTACCAGTCCACTCCTCCTACCCTCCATTGCCCAATTCTATGCCCCATCATTGACCTCCTGCTTAGCCTCTCTGCTTAGCTTGCTGCCCCTATTCTTCTTCCCCCTGCCCTCCGATGTCTTTGTGCATGCCCCTTCTCCATCCTTTTTGCCCACCATGTTCCATGGACCTGCCACTCCTATCTGCTCTGAGTGTTCTGTTGAGCTGCCACTCCCCTCCCACCTGCCTAGCATTGTCAGATGACTGTAACATGTCCCTGCCACCTCCACCTTGCCTGTCCACATGCCATGCCCCTATCCCCTTCCTCCTGTCCTCCATGGTCCATTTTATTGCCACACCCTTCTGCCCTCCCTGGTCTGTTGTGATGCAACTGCCACTCCTGCCTGCCCGTGCGGTCTGTTGTGAGGCCCCTTCCCCTGAACTCTCTTGTCTGTGCCCAGGTCCTGACCCTCCCTTCTATCCTCCATGGTCCTTTGTGCATGCTCGTGCACCCTCCTTCTTGCCCATCATAGCTGTTGTGCTGCCACTAACCCTCCCGCTTGCCATGCATGATCTTCTGTGCTGCCACGGCCCCTACCACCTTCCCTGTATGGTCAGCTAGCTGCTCCATGGTCTGTGTGCATACCATCATAGTCTCACTGTTGCTCTCCATGGTGTGTCTTGCTTCTAGTGCCCATCCTGCCTGGCCTCCATGGTCATCTTGCTGCTCCTGCCCTGCCCCCTTGCCCCCAGCCCTCTGTTTCCATGTGCAGACCCCTATTCCCTCCCTCCTGGCTTGTCTGTTCCATTGTAATGCCCCTGATCCGTCCCTCCTGCCCTTTATGGTCTGTTATGCTGCAGCTTTCTCTCCATTATGGTCAGCTAGCTACCATTGCCTCTTTCCCCTCTGTTCTCTGTTGTCCATGTGCATGGTCCTGTCCCCTCCCTATTGCTTTCTATTGATTGTTGTGCTGCACTCCCGTCCTGCATGCCCTGTGTGGTGTATTGTGCTGCTGCAAACCCTGATGCCTGCCCTGCAGGGTCAGTTTGGTGCACCTCTCCATGTCCCTCCTGTCCTCTGTTATCCAAGTCCATATCCCTACCCCAATTCCTCCTGCCTTCCATGATCCAATGTACCATACTTGCGAACATTTTGAACTTGGTAAGGGGGAGATTTTGAAAAACAACTGGGGTATTGATTTTCCCCTTTGAGTTACATTGAAAAATAGGAGATTGTAGACAGGAGACAGATCAAATAATGCCCATTTGAGCTTAAAAACATTGGACGTTTCCTAGCTGAATCGGGTCTGTTGGCATGTATGTTTGTACTACAACTGCCTCTTCTTCTGCCCACAATGGTCTATTATATTGCCACAGCCTCTCTTGCCAGCCCTGTATTGTTGGTTTGTTGCCCCTGCCCCCCTTTCCACTGCCCTCCAATATCTGTTGTGCTGCCACGGCCCTTCCTGCCTGCCCAGTGTGGTCAAATTGTTGCCTCTGCACCCTCCTACCTGCCTTCAATTTTCAGAGTCCGTGCCCCTGGCCTCTGCCTCTCAACAGTAACCTAATGAACAACTAAATTGCTAACATTCTATATTTATTACAAAAGTGTGGAACGCCTGACGTCATCTTGATATAATCAAAACTGTTATACCTAGAGCATTTCCTTTAGAAATGTCATATATGAGAAGGTCTTATTTGCATCGAAATTATGGTTAGTGCTCTAAAAAACTAAAATGAGGACATATTTTCTGAGTTTACAAATAGCGACAAAGCACTTTTAAATTATTTGTTATCTTTATGTTTTTTTTATCCCATTGACCACTTGATTAAATGTTGCACTTAGGGGAGAGGATGTGGTGTTATTTCAAAGCTGCAGACTTTGCAACTGGGGAACCAGGTTGGAGTTTCTGCTTCAGCTCGACATTCTGTGATTCTGGTCAAATCACTTAATCTCCCCATGTCTACAACCAAAATGAATTTGTTCTTGTGTGATGTAACCAATGCTCATGTAAAGCACTCCAATACCTGACAAGTCTGCACTATATAAAACTGCAAAAACACAAAAAAATAAGTGCTTTGCACACTTCTGTCATTGGGCTATACTTGGGCTACATCTGGGTGATATCTGTGCTACATTTGGGCTCTTTTGTCTCTGGTGGCCATCTTGGGAGACTTATTTGTTATGAAGTTTCCTAATTTCCTCATTTACTACAGTCTCCTCAGTAGGAATACTTTCAGTTTTTTACTTTGATTCCATCAAGAAGGCATGCAGATGTGTCACACATTTGCCATAAATTCAGAATGTTAGCACTCTAGTTGCTCATTAGATCACTGTAGTAAAGCTACTGCTCACCATGGAAGTCTGCTGCTGGTATTGAAAGTGCATGTTTCAGTCTGCGTGTCAGACTTTTTTAATGAAATAGAAGAGGATTTGAGAAGTCACTCAAAATGTGCCCTAACTTTTCTCTCTGCAGCACTAATCATACTTTCTATGGCAAAATGAACCCCCTCATTTTGTTCCTTTGTAAATTAAATGTTTTAAGAGTTACCACTTTATTCCAATCAAGATGGCTTCAGTTGTGCCATACGTTTATCATAAGTAGGACTGTTAGCGCTCTAGTTGTTCTTTGGAACACTCTGGCAAGCTGCCGTAGAACACAAAGGAATGAACTGACAGTCTCTGCCCTTGTTGGATGTACATGTTTTACTGAGAATGTCAGACTTCATTCTCACATGACTGAGAAAGATAATGTGAATTTACAGAAAATATGCTCTCAGTTTAGCTTATAGATCACCTTCCAAACCTCTGTGGGAAAAGCATGAGAAAATAGTTTTCTCTCAAACATGATTCATGATATCACAGCAGAAGGCTTTTTCACGTGGTAAAATCATCAATTCCTAAAATGAGTATGGTACCATCAACAAATGATTTATAATATAACCAAAGTCTTAAAACCTTCTATTACCTGCAATGCTTTTTAATGAAGTGCTATCATGTCTATTGGTCCCAAGATGGCTGCCAACACTTGGTCTACCTTTCTGCCAAATTTTGTGTAATTCCGTTCAGCAGTTCGGGCTGTAGATGTGGCTAAAGGTCCTATGGGAAATTGCATGGGGAAAACATGTTTTGGGACCCCCCTTTTTTCTCAGCCCCCGCTACACGAATCATCCCGAGACTTTCAGGATAGGAGCGGACCGGAGCTGGCCAAAAGTTTTGAAAATTTCGCGAAGATTCGTCAACGGGCGCCAAAGTTATTTCAAATAGAATGTTGCGGATTTCCTATGGAAAATAGGTCCTAACTATACCTACCTACTGGCGAATATATATATATATATATATATATATATATATATATATATATATATATATATATATATATATATATATACATATATATATATATTCACTGAAAAAACCATAGGTTTCACACACGTTATAGTTAGGAATTAGCATTTAAAAAACCTTGCAAATTCACTTAAAAAACCATAGGTTTCACACATGTTATAGTTAGGTGGATATTTCACTCGTAAAAAACCAATGAAATTCCCCCGTTATAGTTAGTTGAGATAACTATAACTCGCGCGCCCGCAATCCTCTGCTCATGACGTCACATATTACATAATTCATGACATGGTCAGTGGCATCACTCATGACATCACTGATGACATCATCCTTGTGATAGAGTGGCGGTCGCGCGAGTTATAGTTATCTCAACTACTTATAACGGGGGAACTCTATACATTTTTGTAACAATAAAATGTTTGCCACAACATAAACAAAAATAAATCTATAGATGTTAAGTAACCTCAATACAGTATAATGCATAAGCATGGAACTTTTCTTCTTTATTGCTGGATCTTTTTAATAGGATGTACAAATCTGATCTTCGCCATTGAAAAAGTTTTAGGAAAATAAATTTTAAGGCAAATTTTTAGGATGATATTTATATATTTATTTGTATATGTATAATGTTTTAGGATTGATTTTAGGAATTGGTAATAGAAATTAAATTACATACCTCTGTTTTATTATGTACAATTTCTGGTTGGGTCTACCTAAAATAATGCATTGAAGTATTTATTAACTGTCATCCTGAGTTGTTTTGCACTTTGGAAATATTCTTGCGATTTGCACCTTATTCCAACCTATGATGAAAATTGACATTATGTCATAATGGGCTTGATAAGTTTTTGAGACCTCAATTGGTCACCTTCTAACATCCTGTGAAATGTTTTATGTTGGTATATGGTCATTTGCACTTTAATCACAATTTTCATTGGATTAGCACTTTTTACTTTAATATTTATTCTGGACATAATGTAACGCAAATTTATTCTGCATTTATGCAAATATTAAGAGATTGAGACATATATATATATTATAAATTTTATGGTATATGTAAAGAATGGCAAACTATGATGTTTACATTTATGTGAGTATTGCACTGATCATAGTACCTCTTCACTATACTGATTTGTTTCTTTTATGTCCATTACTTGTTGTCACTTGCACTTGCACTTTAAATAGAGTGGTCAGTAGCCTATGTGTTGTCATGTGATCAAGGGCGGGATCGCCCGAAACGCGTAATGGCGGAGAATGGCTAAAATAAATTAAGCACGAGAATTACTGGGTCTGCGCTCGGTTGTTTCTGCTAAAGGAAAAGTGAAGGCGAGTTATTGCATATATATATATATATATATATATATGCCACCAGGAATCGTTTTGTAGATTGCGCAGCTTCAAAGCGCAAAAAACGAAAAAAACGAACACGGACCCAAAATAAGTGCTGAGTTTGAATTTATTTGGACAAAAACTTTACACAGCCGCCATGACGCGTTTCGGCCTTCAGAAGGCCTTGATCACATGACGCTGATGTCAGAAGCCTGACCTTTTAAAGTGCAAGTGCAAGTCTAATCAATGGCATCATGACAATGGACATAGAAAACAGATTTAAAGTGACAGTTGTGCGAATGCATATAGCTGTGCAAAAATACGCAAAAATCTGTACAAAATGGTAATCTCTCCAATAAATGTAAAATACCTTAAATACTGGAGAAGACAAGTAACAACTGTGCAAGATACGCAAACAATTGAAGAAAAAAAGTTAATGAAAAAGTATATGTAAAATACATTGAATTTAACCGAGGACACCAATCAGGGGACACAGGCAAAAAACTGTACTACCTAAAGTATCAAAACTAATAAAAGGCCATGCACCAAGGTACCAGATATTGTAAAAACAGTTGTTAAAAGATCATATATAAATAAATATATATACACATATAAACAAATTAATACCTATATGTACACACATTTTTCTTTCAACTGAAAAGTAGGGTGAATGAATAGTCAAACACCTTCAAAATGGCGAAATATAAATACAAAAAAGGTTAAAAATACAGTTTTTCTAATATGTATACACATACGAATAAATGTGTGACCTGTGTGTCACCCCCAATTGCAAGGTGTGTTCTTGAGAAGGAACTAACTACGAATGTATATAGCCCTTCATTCATACCTACAATTTTTATCAATGAGGTATTTCCAAAGTGTCTGGGTAAATCCAGCACCCCTGTTCGTTATAATACCTCAACATGTATCAAGTCATTCTCTATGATTACCTAAACATACAAATGTCCAATGTGTTGAACTGTCATGATTCGAAAAAACTCATGTTGATAATTCATGAATAATTAATAAGTGAAGAAAGAGGCAAACTAAATTAAACGAACCAATCTATAAGAATGACCCGTAACAAGTCCGGTTACATCATAATTCAAAATTCAAAAATCAGGAGAAAAATATATGCTAAGCAAATTCATGACTAGCTAGCAAGAAATAACTGGGAGTGACCTTGCAGAGATATAATGAGGCCTAGAGCCAGGTGAAGAAATCTTCGCTAGAGTTAAGCCCATTGGGGACTTTGGAGTCCAGCTCCAAAATGTATCTGGTCTCAAGCTTTCTAAGGGAAGCTTCCCGATCTCCACCACGTCTAAGCGGAGGCACCGAATCAATGACGAAATAGCACAGATGTTCCAGACTGCTATTGTGCTTATCACTGAAGTGTCTTGCCACAGGATAAGAGACGTCATGATTGGTGATAGCCCTCATGTGCTGGATCTTTTTAATAGGATGTACAAATCTGATCTTCGCCATTGAAAAAGTTTTAGGAAAAGAAATTTGTGCACCTGCAATTTGGTACTACCAATATATTGCAGGCCACAAGTACACTCCAGCACATAAACCGCAAAGTCTGTCCTGCATGTTAATTTCTTGTTAATCTTACAGGGGGTACTTAAAAAGGGTGAAGTGTAAGTAGTTGTACTTCTATCTAACATACAGGCCTTACACGAGGAACACTTAATAAAACCCTTGCTGGCCTGTAACAAATTGGTAGTGTTTTTGCTGAGTTCAGGACTACTCTTAACAAGCATATCGCTCATGGAGCGGGCCTTGCGGAATGTAATGGCAGGTGCATTGGGTATGCCATTGCCAATTACAGGGTCCTGACGAATCAGTGACCAATTCTTTTTGAAAATCCTGCGCAAGTTGGAATGTTGACGACTAAATGTGAGAATCAGTCTAGGTGCCTCGCTCTGGGAAGCTGATACATTCGGGGTAACTGTTAGACCTGAATGGGTTGCTGCTGAAAACAAAGTCTGATCTCTAGCCAGAGATCTAGTGCAAGACATGGCCTTATCAATAATGGTCGGGGCATAACCCCTTGCCAAAAATCTACGCTTACTCAGCTCGTGAGCTTCCCAGCAGTGTGAATCCAAGCTGCAGATACGCCTTATACGCAGCATCTCCCCGTAGGGAATACTGCGTATAAGATGGCTGGGATGGTGACTGCTGGCATGCAGCACCGTGTTTCCTGCAGTCACCTTGCGGAACAATCTAGTGTGGAGCTTGCCTGCTTGGACGAATACCTCAACATCAAGGAAATTGACATTACTCTGACTAACCTCAGCTGTAAATTGTAAGTTCAACTGATTGATGTTAATGGCTTTAATGAAGTCAGAGGCTTCTGCTTTCGTACCCTTCCAGATCACAAAAAGATCGTCGATATAGCGATGCCAGGCGATGATGTTGTTCGACATGGCATCACTATAGTCCTTTCGGAGGACTTGCTCCTCCCACATGCCCATGTGTAAGCATGCATAGCTTGGGGAGAAGCAAGCCCCCATCGCCACGCCCCTCAACTGCTGGAACACAGTATTCTGAAATAGAAAGAAATTATTGCTGAGGCAAATAGTAATCATGGCTACAATCATCTTGCAGTGATCCAACATATATATAGGTTCAGATCTTAAGAAGTGTTCCACCGCTTTGATCCCATCTCAATGGTGGATACTTGTGTAAAGTGCGGCCACGTCGAGGGTAATTAACCAGTAATCATCATGCCATTCAATGTTGTCGATCTTTCTCAAAAAGTCGTTGGTATCCTGTATGTAAGAGGGTAAACCCCTCACATATTTTTGAAGGAAAAAGTCAATATACAAAGAGGTCTTCTCCAAAATACTGCCCCTAGCCGAAATAATTGGCCTCCCTGGAGGTTTTGCTAAGTTCTTATGTACTTTGGGGATGATGTAGAAGACCGGCATGATGGGGTGGTTTACTTTCAAGAACTTCAGTTCATCAGAGCTCAGGAGACCAGCACTTTTCCACGCTAATAAATTGTTATAGAAATCACCCCAAGCTGCTCTTACTACCTTCCATTCACTTCTTTTATAACACATCCGGTCATTCAAGTGAAGCAAGGCCTCCTCCACATACAGCTGCCTAGGCCATAAAACAACGTTGCCCCCTTTATCCGATTGGCGGACGATCACATTGTCATCTCCTTGGATCTTTTTCATCAAATTACCATAGCCATGGTTCCAATGTTGTTGATATCGCTGTGTCTTCTTGACAGATTTATGCAATGATTTCAATTGGCAAGTTACCATCTCGTTATAGACTTCAATGTTGTCATGTACCATGATAGGATTAAAGGTGGACTTTGGTTTAAATGACGTAGTGCCAGGTTTGTTGGTAATGGGGGCAACTTCCGCTTGCATGGAACTATCAATGCGGCCTTCTTCATGTAATAGTTGAAGATCACGAAGGAGATTAAAATCCCCCACAGTTCCTACAGGGGAGTCAAAAGCAGCAGTTGGAGGTTCTCCCTGTTTTGTAAGCGTTTTGTCTTTATTGAGTTCAAAGAACTTCCTGAGTTTTAGCTTCCGTACAAATTTGTACGCATCTATGCGTGTTTGCGCGTAGTTGAAGTCGTCCGCTGGGCAAAATGAAAGGCCCAAGGCCAAGGTTTTCTCCTCATTGGTGGTAAGATGCATGTTAGTAAGGTTGATCACTGCAAGGGATTCCGTTGATGTATTTAGCGTTTGCGAGTCCAACGCTTCTGGCCCCTTCTGCTGTTCTGTGTTCTTTGTCCGGATTCTGTAGCGTTGCCTGCGTTCCCTCCGCTTGATGTTGTTCCTTCTGTTCCTTTCGTATTGGGTACGCGGGGTCTTAATGTTTGGCGCCTGTCTTGCCGTAGGCAATCTACCTCCTGCCCCAGGGTGAGCCTTGTAAACCCCAACTCTCTGCTTGTGGAGGTTTCACCTTCTGATTCACTGCCCGGAACGGAGCTTAAATCGGAGACGGAGGATGCAGATTGGACCGCTGTTTCTTTTGTTGCTGCATTAGCGACAGACTGACATGCTTTCTGCTTAAAGGAGACAAACTTCCTTGCAAAGGTAAATATTTGCCCATTTTGGTAATCGATTTTGTCCCTTTGAAATTTGAAAGCCTTTCGTCTCTTGATAGACTCCTCCTCTTTTGCCAATCTAACATGCATTTCCTCACGATATTTTTTCTCCAGATCTGAGGGACCCAGCTTGCTGATTTGCTCATTCAAATCGTCGATGGTCATTTGTATTTTCAGCCGGTCACTTTCAGCGTATCTGACTAATATTTTCAACAGGTTAGCCGATGATTGCAGATTGCATTCCGCCCAGTCAACCAACATCTGAGGGTCAGGGTTCTCGTAGCTGGGTGCCAGCATAATACGTAACCCCCTTGGTATACGCCCTACTTCCAAGTAGCGTGACAAAGACCGATGCTCCCACCATTTAGAAGTCTCTGTGCGCATCGCTTTTTCAAGTTTTTTAAAAAGCTCCTTCAAATCCATATTTCCCACCCTGGGGATCTCCTGTGAATATGTCGATACCGGTTCTATGACGGGTGAGTCGTCAAACATAGCTGATGCCGCTTCCTCGCGGCTTCTTGCAGCGCCGGCGGCCATGGCGTTAAGTTTTTCAAATTAGTCCGTAACAATTCTCCCACTCAAGTTAAACAATGCAATAATAGCAACATTAGCACGAATGGGTAAACACACCTCTTCACCGGTTCCCAATGCTGCTTCGCCTACCTCAGCAGAATTCCCGGCTGCCTGCAATCCGAGCGGGCTGGCCTCTGGCTTTCGGTGGGTGTAGTAGTCAGCTGACCGGGGGCTCTAGCGTCTGCTCCAAGCCGGAGCTTCTCGAATTTCCGGATACCAGAAAGATACTTCCTTTCGCTCGGCCCAAGACGAAGAGGGGGTCCGTGACACTCCGTGGAAGAAATGCGGAGAAAAGGTAAATGCCACCAGGAATCGTTTTGTAGATTGCGCAACTTCAAAGCGCAAAAAACGAACACGGACCCAAAATAAGTGCTGAGTTTGAATTTATTTGGACAAAAACTTTACACAGCCGCCATGACGCGTTTCGGCCTTCAGAAGGCCTTGATCACATGACGCTGATGTCAGAAGCCTGACCTTTTAAAGTGCAAGTGCAAGTCTAATCAATGGCATCATGACAATGGACATAGAAAACAGATTTAAAGTGACAGTTGTGCGAATGCATATAGCTGTGCAAAAATACGCAAAAATCTGTACAAAATGGTAATCTCTCCAATAAATGTAAAATACCTTAAATACTGGAGAAGACAAGTAACAACTGTGCAAGATACGCAAACAATTGAAGAAAAAAAGTTAATGAAAAAGTCCTCCTTGTATATGTAAAATACATTGAATTTAACCGAGGACACCAATCAGGGGACACAGGCAAAAAACTGTACTACCTAAAGTATCAAAACTAATAAAAGGCCATGCACCAAGGTACCAGATATTGTAAAAACAGTTGTTAAAAGATCATATATAAATAAATATATATACACATATAAACAAATTAATACCTATATGTACACACATTTTTCTTTCAACTGAAAAGTAGGGTGAATGAATAGTCAAACACCTTCAAAATGGCGAAATATAAATACAAAAAAGGTTAAAAATACAGTTTTTCTAATATGTATACACATACGAATAAATGTGTGACCACTCCAACATGGCACAGGATAATCACAGATATGAATTGGTCCTTTTATTATGTTGCCATGAAAAATCGGGGAAATTAAGAATTTGTACATACTGAACTGGTAGCCCATTTCGGGCGTGATATCATTTCTTTAACAATGCTTGTCAAAAATTGTATTTGTCTAAACAAATTCGTTGTTAACAATAAGTACCTGTGACATACTAATGGTACATGATGTATAAACCATTACAATATGGCGCTAGCGATTTACGGGGATGCGTTAGTCCCTTGTTGCTGTTGTTGCACAGGAAATGTGGTAATGATACATAAATATGGCGGTTTCTGACGTGCCTGTAAACCATTGAGGAAGGCATAGCCGAAACGCGTCTGGTTTTAGCGCTGTGAGTCGCAATAAATCTTTGACTCTCCCCCGCGAGTGCTGTGTCTTTTCTGAAAGAAGAGGAGACGTGGAGCGTGGAGATATATATATATATATATATATATATATTGGGCCAAACGCATCTCTCGTGATGCTCGACACTGAGCCTCTGCCCTGTCTGCTGAGTCCAGCATCGATATTTGTGGCACGGGTTACAGACGCGACTGCCGCAGAACTAAGTGCGGCGTCAGGAAACTGACAAATTATGAGCAATTGGGAGAACGAGAGAAGAGCAGAGGCGATCTCGTTGTTTAATGAGGAGCAGGATGAGCCAGTAATTAAAGCAACAACCGGTGCAGCCCCCGTGGGAGCCGATTCGTCTCTCAAACAGAAATTACTTCTACTGGAAAAACTGAGCAAACGTGAAATTAACAAGTGGTGGGAAGTTGCCTCCCTAACGAACTACGTAGAAGTTGGCCGTGTACCCAGGGGCCTGAGAATTACAATTGTACCAACATATGATAATCCAAATCAGGATTTGCTTACGGAATGGGCCCTGTTCATGGCCAAAACATGTAAAGGCATGCTGGAAATGCTTATAAAGTATGCACAGATAGACCTTGAATCAACTAGAAAGGAACTGACAACACTTAAAGCTGACCTTGAGAAATACTCCGATGAAAGTGCCACAGTGGAGTTTATGAAAACACTCCCTAAAAGATTAAAGGAATACGAAGACGCTATAAAACAGAAGAAACAACGCAAATTTCTCAGGGATAAACGGGATTACGCGGAAGGGCGCATTCTGACATACGCGAGAAAATACGATGGGGCCCAAAGAAATCTAAAAGTCGCGACCTCTGAACGTACAACCGAACTACTATCAACAGGATCAAGTTCCGACATAAGTACTGATTCCGAAGACCGCGGCACTGTGGCCCCTTTAGTCTCACGTCCTCTCACCTTTCTTCACGAATTTCAAATATTGAAGCAGAAGAAAGAACAAAATCAGGTAAACAAACCCCAAACGAGAGGACAGACAAGAGGAAGGGGGCAAAGAAGAGGAAGAGGACGAGGGACAACAAAAGAAAAAGACTAAAAAGGAACAAACGTGGAATCCCACAAACATTATCCCCTCACGTCAGTGATCAAGCTTCAAACAAATCAGTTGTAAATCTATCTGCCAGAAATCTCAATGATGCGGAAGTCTCAGTACTACAGCTAGGCTTGTCATTTTGTCCAAACAGTAATCTAAATTATACCAATACTAGAATTGACTTATTCTTGTATATCCGAAAACTCAAATTAATGAAAATGTATGAAACACATGTGAAAACCAAGGCCAAACCATTACCATCTACATTTGGCAATCAGGAACTGTATAATTTACAAGTCCAGGATATGGAATTACTGAAAGTCATGCGTGATTTAGAAATGGGCGCTAACAACGACAAGAATGAGCATGCTTTACTACAAACACGTGGAGCACTGAATGAACATAGTGGATTGAAAAGGAAATCCAAGTTTAATCCCAATGTACCCTACGACAACATTGAAGCATACAGCTCTGCTGTCATCACCGAACTAAAACGGATGAGAAACACATTTCAAAAATCAAAATGGGACAATTTAACAACCGAACAGAGGAATGCACTTAAGGCTTTGGAATCAGACTCTGCGATTGTCATCAAGCCTTCAGACAAAGGGGGCAATGTCGTGGTAATGAATATAGAAGACTACAGATCAGAAGCCATGAGGCAACTTACAGACGAAACATGCTATGAACTTATCGACTGGAGCCGATACAAACAAACCATTACGGATTACCACAGTCTGTTAAGCAATTGGTATTTTCTAGGTCTAATTGACAGTGATGAATTCAATTTCTTAAGAACCGAAAAACCGCGTGTACCGTGCATATACTTTCTGCCGAAGATACACAAGAATGCCACCTCACCACCAGGGCGTCCAATTGTTTCATCAAATGGGGGACTTTTGGAGAACACTTCTATTTTTCTTGACTCATATCTGTCTGAATATGTACTGAATCTAATGTCGTACTGTAAAGACAGTTCCGATTTCCTGCGTAGATTATACGATGTACAATGGGAAGAAGGATATATGATGATCAGTCTGGATGTCTGCTCTCTATATACATGTATTGACCAACACAAAGGGGTAGCAGCTTGCATGTACTTTCTAAAAAGTAGAAACATTGAATTTTGGGAGCACAACAGAATGCTTGAAACCATGATCCTTTTCTGCCTCCAAAACAACATCTTCCTTTTTGAGAAATCGCTGTATCGACAGCGATCTGGCACCGCGATGGGCACATGCTTTGCCCCCAGTCTAGCTAACCTGTTCTTGGGGTGGTGGGAGGAGCAAGTGGTATGGACACAGCATCTACAGAAATATACTGATCACATACTTGTATGGATCAGGTATATAGATGACCTGTTCCTTATATGGAACGGCACCATGAATTTAGCTAAGGAATTTATTGAGCAATTGGGTAATAATGATTTAAACTTACAGTTCACACATACCATGAGCACAACCTACTGTGAATTTCTAGACATTGCAGTAGAGATAAAGGAGGAACGGATTACTACACGTCTCTTCCGCAAACAAACTGCTGGAAATACATTATTGCACGCCGTAAGCCACCACCCAACACCACTAAAGAACAGCATACCATATGGGGAGCTGTTGAGAGCCCGCCGTACATGCAGTACTGAGGATGATTTCCAGCGGGAACAACAGACTATGTTGACCCGCTTCAGATCAAGGGGATACAAGGAACAAACCCTAACAACAGCTAAGAACAAGGTCAAAGACCTGAAACAACATGACCTATTGTTTAAACCATCAAGAACCAGTACTAGAAAAAAAGAGGATGAGGAGAACAAGTCCAATGCACCTAGAATGATAACACAATACAGCAGGGGTGCATGGACATTAGAGAGAATCATGAATAGGCATTGGAATTTATTAACTGCGGATCCAATCATTGGTGATCGCATAGGAACAAGACCACAGATAACTTACAAAAAGGCTAGATCACTGCGGGACAGATTGGTCCACAGCTTTCAAAACAATGACATGAGATCACAGTGGTTGAAAATGCCCAATGGCTTTACCACGTGTGGTATGTGCAAAGCTGATCGTAATGGCAAGAACTGCAAGGAATACATTACGGGCTCGGGACAAGCACGTCCCATCAAACACATTATCAATTGCACTAGCGATTTTACTGTCTACGTCCTGGAATGCCCTTGTGGCCTCCGGTATGTAGGCAGCACAAAGCTGCCCCTTAAATTGAGAATTTTACAGCATTTACGAGCCATCACGAACTGTGATCACAACTATCCTGTGGCACGTCACTACTCAGAATTTCACAACAGTGACAATAGCAGTTTAAAATTCTTTGGCATTGAACGAATCTTGAAACAAACACGGGGGGGTGACAGGGAAAGAAGTCTAAGAGTACTCGAGTCCAAATTTATCATCGATCTAGACTGCAAGGTACCAAAGGGTCTCAATAGTGGGGAAGAACTTGCGACCCACATAGGGCTATAACCTGCCATTTTCGCCTTTCCTGTAATCTCGGAATCAGTAGTAATGTTTTTCCCAACCTACTTAGGCTGGGATTTTAAGGTTTCGATATCTTATCATTTTTATTTCTCACACATTTTATTTAGTTAGGGTATTAGGATACCGATGAATTTACAATTCACCCCTATCGGGACAACATGCTTTAATTAACCACAATTGTGGTATATGTTCTTGATGGTATGTCTTACTACCCTCTTTTGTGTCACTAGGTAATCATGTTTATCACTCCCATTTTCCCTCATCACTTCTTTCCTATTTAGCACTAAATAAAGGCCTCTTCCTGTTCTTTCCCCATAGCACACACCATTACAGAGCACTCACTCATATGAATTTTCATAAATGACCGTTGGTATGATGTAGGCGCAATTGCGCTTCTACACCGGTATTTAGTCATATACACTATTTATTGTCATTGGAGAAGCCCTCCTTTACAGATGTACTGTATTGCATTATTGATACTCCATGTCACCTAAAAGTAATGATTGGGCACCAATCCCTAGGAGTGACAGGAGCTACGAAATACAAGCACACGTACTAACGTGAAAATCGAGTTCGATTGAATTGTTCAACTTTATTTAAAAAGGATGATCAACAAATAAGATACAGCTTGCAATTGTATAAGTTGCCATTTCAGCTAAATTCTGTGATATGGACCACCGCTGTAATTCTTATCACACTATATTGTGATTATGAGGGATTCATTATGTAGTGTCTGTTTTGGGGTGCATAATTGAATTTCATCATGGTTAATCATGGCAATAATTTGTTATTGTTTAAACAATTGCGATCTATGAATTTTAAAATGGATTGCTTGTGATGCACGTAAATCAAATAACTGAATGATTTTGTATAATTGTACCGCTATGCTTAAACAATAGTAGTATTTCCTCCATGTCTATGAACTATGTCCGTGATTACAAGGGCTTTTGGAGTACGTAATTGAATTTCATCATGGTAATAAGTTGCTATCATTTAAACCATTGGGGTCCATGAATTCGGGAATAGATTACCTATGATGGACGTAAATTAATTAATAGAATGATTTTGTACAATTGTAACGCTATCCGTAAACAATGGCAGTATTTTCTCCATGTCTATTAACCATGTCCGTGTATTTCTACGGCTTGTGGATACACAGGAAGTTACTTGACAAAGGCTAAACGCCGAAACGCGTCGTCCTGAATTAAGTTAGTGCACAAATAAAAGTCTTTTTGTGCTGTTTCCTGGTGTGCTGTCCCTTTCTCCTCCGGAATTTGCTTGGGGGAACGGGATCATAATTATTTGAAGTGGTTACTGCCACCACTGACGGCACCAGCGTCGCAGGCCTGGGGGAAGCTTTGGCAGTAAGATGATGAAGAATATATATATATATATATATATATATATATATATATATATATATATATATATATATATATATATATATACATAAGGTAGGATATATATATAAGTAAGTGGATATCTTTCCAGTGTGACATTCCACAGAGAGGGAGCAGTATCAAAAGGGTGACTGGTCTGCCGTGATTGGGTACTTGAGAGGGCCAACCAAGGTATACTAGTCAGAACATTTAACTGGTGTGTAAATTAAACGCCAAGTAGAGTGGAAGTTCTAGTATGTGCCTGTAATCAGTTGTTTGCCAGCATTCACAGAGCAGTGATGTGACAGACCTACAGTTTTAGGAGTTATACACAGTTGATTTTCATATTTCATAAAAATACCTGTCCTATTTGTGGAGAATGAGGAAAATGGACAGTATTTGCCAGGTGTTTATAATCTGATTGTGGCCTCAAATATCTTTTGGTATTATAGGGGGAAGGGGCTCACCCTGAACTCCCAGAATCCATACACATGCCAACCTTGATCTTTAATGATAATTAGTGTTTATTATGTTCTAATCTCATGCAAATCATGTAAGCATTTTCATCACAATAATGCATATTGCAACAGCAACAAATATAGTCAGAGTGACTATGAGATACACCCCACGCATTTTTCAGAAAAGTTACTTTTACTTATAGTTTAGAAGCTGTAGCCTGGTACAAGGCCATTCTGCAGAACAAACTTGTAGATAAAGCCAAACTAATAATCAGCAAGAAAATTGAAGATATCCTGTTAGCTGAAGCAAGGTTGTACTGAAGAGAGTGGCAATTTTGTACAAACGCACACTCCATTAGCTTATGTAAAGTAATGCAAGATCTTTATTTTTGTGTCCTGAGTTTCAGGCCCATTGTCACTATACTAAGGAACCACACTTATTATTACATTTAGGGCCAGATGCACGACGTAAAATTGCATGCGCAAATGGGTTTGGTGACCCGCTTGCGCATGCAATTTTAGTCTGGGCCATGAATTTACACTATTTTGCGAGTCGCAAATAATTTGCGACTCGCAAAATAGTGTATTTCAACTTGCTATTAGGAAGGGGCGTTCCCTTCCTAATAGCGACCGCAGAGCCATGCATGAATATTTTACATCTTCAATTGAGGTCGCAAAACACTCGCAAATTACCACCCTCTTCAAGAGAGTGGTAATGAAGGCAATTGGGAAGGGGTCCCCAGGGGACCCCTTCCCGTTTGTAACTGGCTCCAACATGTTTTTTAAGGGCAGGCAGTGGTCCCAGGAACGAAAATGTATCATTTTTCTTTTTTACATGCATCCCGTTTTCCTTTAAGGAAAACTGTCTGCATTTGAAAAATAAGCTACTTTATTTAAAAGCAATCCCAGACATGGTGTCTGCTGAGCCCAGCAGGCCACCATCCCTGGGAGGGCCTGTCATTCCCAATGGGCTCGAAAATTGCGAGAGGCGCTATTTTGCGCATCGTACATCTGGCCTTTAACCCCATGCGTGTGGGTTTATTTCTCCCGCTGTGCGGGAGAAATAAACGGCATTCAGGAACACGACGGCTCCCGGCCGTCGTGCGCACATGCCCACCATAATGCACGACGGCCGGGAGACGTCGTGCGCACGCAAGGGGTTAATGTACAAATCTGGGTCATGCTAACCTGCAACGTGGCCTGTTAGGCATACCAAGTATTTCAAACATAAGAGTGAGTGCTCCACATATCACAATAGGGAGATCAAAGAGATTCAGAGGGGTTGCTCATGCTAAATAGGGTTAGGGAAATGAGTGAGAGGAGAGCAGAGAGCTGGAACAATAAGTTAGGGATGGATAAAGAAGCCAGACCAACAGGAAAAATAATATGGCTGACGTATGACACAAGAAGATAAAGCAAAACGGTGCGGTCAGGGCAATCAAACAAGGACCAAAGATCCTGGTGAGAAGCATTAAACAAAGAGGGCCCAATTCACAGAACTAACTTAAGACAAAATCCTAAACTTACTACTTTTGGTATTCACAGAAGTTAGGATTTTGTCTTAAGTTTGTCTTAAAACACACTTAAGACAGACTTAAGACAGACTTAAGACTTAAGACAGACTTAAGACAGACTTAAGACACATTTAAGACAGACTTAAGACAGACTTAAGTTAGGATTTTGTCTTAAGTCTGTCTTAAGTCTGTCTTAAGTTTGTCTTAAGACAAACAAGATAAAATCCTAACTTCTGTGAATACCAAAAGTAGTAAGTTTAGGATTTTGTCTTAAGTTAGTTCTGTGAATCGGCCTCAGAGTGTTTTGAATAAGAAAGATTAAAAAGAGACTAGCCTATGAGGGTGATGGGTAAAAATGTGTGCAATAGTAATAGCTAAATGCAATGTAGTCAACAGCTTGGACTATCATGGAAAATGTACCTGTGTCCGTGATCAAAGGTATCTGAAGTTCTTTGTACTGTATAAAGTCTAAAGACAATGAAGAATGTCTGCATGTTTGATTTGCCCCACCAGGGCACTATGTGTAATACGCCACTGGAAGGTGTGTCATTAGAACAGTTGTTTAAAGCAATAGCTTATAGATGAGCTTATTTTGATAGGTCCTAGTTTTAGACTGGTGCAGGACTCCTTCCAACCAGGTCTTAGAAACCTGCTAATTACTGCATGTAGAACAGGTAAGCATTGAGATTACTTAGGCCCTGATTCTGTGAACTGTATTTAGGTGTGGAAATGCTTTGTGGCTAGAATTACACTTTCTGGACAGTATTGCAAAGCCTACATCCAGCTGTCTTTATTTAATCCCCATGCAATTGAAAATAACCAAGCAGGCCTACCTTTTCCAGGTCAAATCACACACAGAATTCCCTGGTCCGTGCTGCTGAACATTCCACTTTTGGGGGAAGGTGTGAATGGGCAGCGCTGGGCGGGGAAAGAGAGGAGCACAGTGTTAGGAATCATGGGTCTTGGCAGGCTGTGGGATGATATGAGCGAGTGTCCTGTGCTGCCCCATGCAATAGGAACATTGCCCTATGCCATAGGAGTGGGTCAGGCATGGGCTTGTGGGCTGGGGGTCAAGCTACTCTTACATCCCAACCCTCATGCAATTTTACTAGCTGGCAAAATCAGGCATTTCCTAAGTCTTCCCAAACTTCGGAAATCCAGGAGTTGGAACATCAGGCCAGTTGTAATTAGGTAGAATGGTATTCCACCATTGCCGCTCCACCCTACTTGTAATTGGCCCCAAAAAGAGTCTTCATTGTGGTGCTTAAAAAGAAACACAGAGTTTAGAGTGAGACACAGTCTCAGATTTGTCAGTACAATAGTTAATGCATAGTTCACTATGGTGATATTCTCTATTATTAGTCCTCAATGTTGAGTATTGGAGTGGTAAAGCCAAGTACAATGCTTCAGCTGGTATAGATGCTCGATGCATGAAGGCGAGCAATGGACCATTATCTCCATTAACCTAACAGATGTTACCCTCAGGCTTTGAGAGAATATCAGAACAGTGAAAATGTTAGAGAAGGGCCGTAGGGAAGGGGTTGGAGAAACCAAGAGACAACCATATACGCGGTCATTAAGAAGCGAGACGTCCATGCTCCTTTAGTTGCAAATTTATCAGTGATTTCTTACTCTTTCAAACTGGTGTTGGTCTATGAGTCAAAAAGACAATGAATGCTGGGAAGTTGGGCAAAACAGATGTGAACACTGGTGGGCAAGTGGAAAGAAATAACAGCTCTGCTTCTGAAGCAAACACCAAGCTTTATTCAAATGACTCAAAAATTGATATTTAGGTAGAAATGTTACCAACACTGCACTTGTTTTGCAATTGTTGGAATTTAAGAGGGTTTCTGAATAAGTGAAAAGCAAGCATGCTAAATGTATTTTGTCAAGATGTGGGGTTTGAGTCTTTGGAGACTGGGTTTACCATTGCACTGCGAAATAGCAAAGAATGCACTCACTAGTAATTCAGGGTAAGCTGATCGTGATGTATGTCCTGGGAGAAGCAAGCAGGAATTTGTAATGTTGAAAGGTGATGGCAAAGGTTAGCTTTACAGCACAGGAGGGAAAGATTTCCGTTGGGTTTGGAAAAACTCAACAGGGCAGATTTACAGGGAACTGACACATCTGTATAGATGCGTCAGTTTCCTTGAGCCAGAGTCAAATGTCCTTGCGCCACCATGGATGTGCTGCATTTACAATACAGTGCTCCATGGCACAAGGATTAACAGATGCATCAGAAATTCTGACGCATATGTCGGCCCAAAAGTCACGCATCGCTAGAGTTGTGTCGCAAGCACGACGCAACTCCAGCAATGTATTTTGAGGCCTATAATCACTGTACTGTGTCACTTCTTACATCTACTTCAAGCAGGCATAAGGTTGGGACGCAGTGGCGTCCTAAAAATGGCGCAGTGAATTCTTGTAGATTTCACTGCGTCACTTTTATGAGGCCTTCCTGCGTAGGAACGCCCACCCTGCATGCATTATACCTGGCGCAGGTATAATGTGACGCAGAGCTTTACAACGTGACACATGTACCTAGATGCGTCACATTGTAAATAGGCAGCAAGGTTTGAGCCATCGTTGCGTCCAATGGCGGTGCAAGGAGGCGCAAGGGGCTTGTAAATCTGCCCCAACGTATTTAAAAAAATAATTGAAAAA
The DNA here is from genome assembly GCF_964204655.1 of Triturus cristatus. Classification (NCBI taxonomy): domain Eukaryota; kingdom Metazoa; phylum Chordata; class Amphibia; order Caudata; family Salamandridae; genus Triturus; species Triturus cristatus. Next base: position 113,936,250 of record NC_140592.1, read on the forward strand.
ATTAGGGAGATAGGCACTTTACACACATCCTTCAGTTTCAGTATTCTGACTCCGCTGGCAAACAAGTTTGGATTTACTGTCAGTCAATCACAAATGATCCAGAATACAAGTGAAGAAGAGGTCTTTCTGAGAGGCTGCAGAAGGACAGATGAAATAGTTGACATGGGAACAGGGCAGCTCTTCTCGATGGTACAAATTGACAACATTTTGTTTCTGTGGGCAGGTGTGACTTACAATAGAGCTAGGTGTTGTTTAGTCCTAGATTTCTGGGAACAAGTCCCAATCACTCACATAAAGCTCTGTTGAACAAGCTCAATGTTGTTGTGATTATGACCCAAATTGCAAAGACGAAACCTATTGGTAACACACCTTGGTCACAGTGATTTCACTAGAGAATCGATTAACAAAACCTGTATAGATTCAAAGAAGGGGAAGGATCAGTAACATTATGGGATTGGTGTTATTCTGACATAGAGGACCCAGTAGAATTAAAAAGAAGCATTTAGTAACAAATAGAGGCTGAAAGGATTGTGAACAGTAATGCAAGAGGGTTTTATGTATACGTAGGTGAGCAAAGCGGCCGAATGTTTAACACCCATGAGGTTCTGGACTTTTAAGAGTCCAGAAGTGTCAGGGAAACAACACCCGAAGACCCCTGAGTTCCCCCTGTCTCGGTGCACAAACAAACAGAGACACGGGCTTCTCGATGGCGGCGTCAAAGACCAAGGTTTATTTACTGCAGGGATACAGAAATCATAGGAACCACACAGAGGCAGAATCTAGGCGACTGTTCAAATTGCATTAAGTGGGTCGCTTCTTAAATACAAGAAAAATGTCTCGGGGCAACATTACACAAATATTTCTCATGCCCAACCCGGTATCCCAAACAGACAATAAATAAATATCAAACAATGATTAGTTGTAGGTTTTCGGTATTCGATCAGGTCCTCTTCGACAGTTTTTCATTCTTCGCCCGATCCTCCCCACCATAAAAATCGTAACCTCCCCATTGTAAAAGCCCAGAAGGAAAGGAGCAGTGCCAGGTGCAAAGGATTGAAATGTAGGATAAGAGGTGTTTATGGATCATAAACGGGCAGGGCAATCGTCTTCGGCCTTTCAGTCAGGACAACGGACACGAGAACCAGTATAGCAGGACTGGCCTCAGGCAAGGGAGGCAGCTTGATTCTGCCGAGTCATGCAGCGTCAGCCTTTCTCGGGCTCGAGCTTACGTGTCCTTAACAAGGTGATCTTGCCGGGGTCATCGTCCGTTCATTGATTATGTGAGGGCAAGAAGCAAGATGGATGCCGTAACTAAAATGGATGCCGTGACTTTTAGAGAAAATGCCCTAGTTTCCAGTGAATTCGTGCTAGTTGCGCAGCGAAAACACTGTCACGTATACAATGGATCATTTGCGGTTCATTGGTACCAAAATCGTGATAGTACTATGATACCGAATTCACGGGTTCGGATCGCTACAGAACCTCAGACCGTCCTTTTGCCCTTACATAGGCAATAACTCACTCTATATCAGAGTCCATTTCTATGTTCATTAGGTCACTGATATGTTGTTGTAGCATTACTTTATCTCGTGATGCATCTCCAAAAACAGGTGGTCTCCTTACACACGATGAAACACAAACGTTACATAAGGCAGGGCCACACTGAATAATGAAACAGCACGAGAATAAAAATACCAACGTAACACCAATGACCATTAGAACCTTCCACCCCCCTGCAGATAACAGATTCCAGAACCATCCCATAAGTGACCAGTCACCTTCCTCTACATGAATGGAGTCGGAGATTTTGTGTAACTTAGAGATGGCCTTGTATACTGTTGGCGCATTATCTGGGATAAAAATGCAGCAACTTGATTGGATCATTTTGCATACCCCACCTCGATCTGCAAGTAACACATCAAGAACCATACGGTTCTGTAACGTCATGAGGCGATCCGCTTGAAGCTCAGCTGTCAGGTTACTAAGGGCACCTGTAGTTTCGATAATGGTGGATTCAACTACTCGTGTTAGTTGACGCAGGTTTCTACTGTTGACCATAGGCCCCCAGAACGGGAGGAAACCTTTGAAAAAGTCTCCTGTTTCTTGGCCAGCAGTATCCTCTTTACTGAATACACCTCTCACAACTCTTGTTTTGTGATAATCCGGGGCAGCAGTGTATGTCGGAGGTAACAGTTGAGCGATATAACATGAGCCTGAGAAGTCAGCGGGCAGCCATGTATATGCTCTGTCTTGACAAACAAAATAGGTACCCTTAGCGGCTAAGAATGCAGGGGAAGATTGTGATGGGAACACGTACGTTTCAATACAGTCACTCTTCCCTAGTCGAGCTTTCGGATTCCTCCCATTTCCTTGCAAACAGACCTGACCTTGGTGGGGTACGACCCAGATCGGGGTTGAGCTCTTACGTTTGTTCTCACCCAGAGTGATGCCATATTCTGTAATGTTCCACCCCATGTAAACTCGCAACTCATCCTTGGGAATGTACGGAGTATTAGTGACATCTCTCACCATATCAGTGATTCCTTTTACCAAGGCTCTATTAGCAGAGTTATACCGGGTGGAACGCGGAGGTCGTGGAGGGTAGGTCTCTAGAGCATAGGCGAACATGGTCTGAAATGCCCAGAATGATCCATTATAACTGAAAGACAAAACCAAATAAGGGATGCCCTTGTCCATGGTATGTGGTATCAGGCCACATACCCAGCAGTTTGTTGTGTTAACCACTAGTTGATGTTGGTGCAAGAGCTGAATGAAAGTGTTATTTATAAACTCAGAGCGTCGAGCTTGCTCGTGAGCAGGAAAAGGGTGGAAAGAGTGAATAGTACCAATAGTTGGGGAAACAGAAATATGGGGAGATACTGTAGATATAACAGGTGCAAAGATCAATTGAATACCAAAAATAATTCCGCCTACTAGAGTTATAAACACAATCAGAAGTGTCAGAGCACATTGCATAAGGAAACATTTACTGTACAATATGTCATATAATTTTGTCTTGTGCACATTTATGACTTTAACCCGTCGTAATTCAGGAAGCTCCATCTTCTACAACCGTTCGCAACGGATGGTTTGTACCTGTTAGAAACTTACCTCTGTTTCACCTGGGAGTTCCCAAGACAAACAGAAGAAACCGACCTAATGTCTGATTCCCTGTAAATTAAAACAAGGCACACGTTACGACCCTACGGTAACCCAGACGGCAAGGCAAGAGGATAGCAAAAATAAAAGCAAACTTCCTGACTGTACGGGATGCAATGCGATCAAAACAGTTTTACAGTTATCAAACGGAAATGTAATAATGCAATGTCATCAGTTCATCACATGAGAACGTAGATTATATCTGTATTTTCCAGGTCTTGTTTGGTCTTGAAATAGCTGGTCCACAGGTGTAGAAATGTTCGACTCCACGGGTGACAAGTGTTCACTTTGTGCAATACTTGGTTCAGGATTCAAAGGAACGGTTTCTGCTGAGGTGTCAAAGTTCTGCGTTTCAGTTCGTGGATGGTCCGTTAGGTACTCTGCATCACTGAAACGGATGTGCCTAGGAACAGGTTCTGTCTCGGATACACCAATTCCCTGTCTAACCCAGTTGTCATAGGGAAGTGGAAGAGGGACACGCTTTGTGTGGCTGGCATGCACCCAATTTTTCCTGCCAGCCAGGCGTACTGCAGTTCTGGTTACAAGGAGGACCTGGAACGGGCCTACGAATCTTGGCTGAAGATTTCGGGTGCGTTCAAAGTTCCGCACCACTACCTGGTCACCGGGTTTCAACGTATGGCCTGGACTCTCCGGCAGTTTAGGCAAGGATTCGAATACCTGTTGATGAATAAGGCTCAGTTTAGCAGTCAGATCATGAAGGAAATCAATCAACATTGGGTATTCTATTTGTTTGAATTCCTTTGGCCTAGGGACTCCCCAAACATTAACAGGGCGGCCGAACACAATCTCATATGGGCTAAGCCCTACTCGAGAGTGTACAGTCGCTCTGGTGGACAGTAAAGCTAGAGGCAGTGCGTCTGGCCAAGAGAGACCAGTGGAAGCTTGAATTTTCGCAAGCTTCAGCTTCAGGGTGCCATTGTACCCTTCCACCAAACCTGCTGACTGTGGATGATTCGCACTGTGGAATTTTTGTACAATTCCTAGACCTGCACACACACTCTTCATAACTTTCCCTACAAACTCACTTCCGTTGTCTGACCAAACAATCCGTGGCATACCATACCTAGGGAAGAATTCTTTGAGGAGGATTTTGGCAGTGGACATGGCAGTGTTATCCTTTAATGGGTATGCCTCAATCCATCTTGAAAAGGCACATACTACCACTAGGACATACTTGAGATTGTTACACCTGTCCATGTGGATATAGTCCAATTGGATCACTTCAAAGGGACAAGAAGGGGTAGCAAAATGACCAGTTGGGGTTGGGGTTCCCTTGCCAGGATTATGCATCAGGCATACCATGCAGTTTTTCACCACTCTTTCCGCACACTTAGTAATTCCATCGTTCTTCCATACTGGAGCTAACATTTTACAGATCCCTTTCGAACTGATGTGCGCTGTTCCATGCGCCATCGTGACTACCGCAAGTACATACGCGTCAGGTAACATCCAACGTTGCTGCACAGACAGATCAATCCAACATCCACTCGAATCTATTTTACCCGTTTTCTCCTTCCATTCATTCTTCTCATTTTCAGTTGCCTCATTTTGGATTGCTTTCACACTGTCAATCGTATTCTCACACATTCCTGATTCAGCAATCCATCTTGCAGACGTTGCAACGTACATTCGGCTCATCATGTTCTTGGCCGTTTCTTTAGCGACCTCATCAGCAAACGCATTCCCTCGGCCAACATCATCCGTAATCTTTCGATGTGCACTGCACTTCACAATCGCAACTTCATTCGGTAGAGTCAGGGATTCTAATAGATCGCTGACTAGCTGTCCATGTTGGATCTTAGTTCCATGGGACGTGAGAAAACCTCTTTCTTTCCAGAGACGTCCAAAACTATGTGCAACGCCGAAGGCGTACTGGCTGTCAGTAAACACATTCACTCTCTTTCCCTCAGCTAAAACACACGCTCTTGTCAATGCAATTAATTCTGCTGCTTGGGCAGAATTCTGACTCACTCTTGCAGCCTCAACAATCGTACTCAAAGTCGTAACTGCATACGCGGCCGTCACATCACCATTCTGGAGTTTGAAGCAGGACCCATCGACATATAACGTGCCGTCTGGGTCTGATAACGGAGTATCTTTCAAATCAATTCTACCTTTTGTCTCTTCCTCAGTTCTGAAACAACAATCATGGGGCTCTGAATCACTCGACTCCTGAGCAATCGGCAACAGTGTTGCTGGATTCAATATGTTGCATCGCTTGATCTGAATGTGACTTGCCAAAAGCGTCAGCTCGTAGCCTGATAATCTAGCACTGGTGAGGTGCTGAGTCTTCGTTCGATTCATGAGTGTATCCATGTGGAACCATGACCACTAGCATGTTGTTCATGACTAGTCCAGCAGACTGTCGAATAGACACTGCGGCTGCTGCCGTGGCTCTCAAACAACTTGGCAATGCTCTGGCTACCGGATCTAACGTGGATGAAAAATATGCACAAGGCCGCTGTTTGTCGCCAAATTGTTGCGTTAATACACTCAATGCACAACCTTCTCTTTCATGGACATATAGTGTAAACGGCTTACTGTAGTCAGGAGTACCCAACACAGGAGCTGAACACAGCGCATCACGTAAGTCAGAGAAGCTCTGTTGACATTCATCAGACCATGGCAAAGGGCTCGGAACACCTTTTCCAGTCAGGGCTACCAACGGTTTTGCCATGAGAGAAAAATTTGGGATCCATTGTCTACAGTATGACGTAATACCCAAAAACGCACGCACTTCTCTTTGTGTGCTTGGTACAGTCATCTGTGAAATTGCTTTGATTCTCTCTGGGGTCAACTTTCTTCCCTCCTTTGACAAAAGATGACCTAAATAGGTCACTTCTTGGCAACAATATTGTAGTTTAGAAGGTGACACCTTGTGATGTAAGTCTGACAAATGACGCAATAAAGAAATTGTAGCTGCTTTGCAAGTTTCCTTGTCATCAGCGGCTAGTAAAAGATCGTCTACGTATTGGATCAGAGCAACACCATGAGGAAGTACAAGGGCATCTAATTGACTCTTTAATGCTTGACTGTAAATTGAAGGGCTCTCACAATAACCTTGTGGAGCGCGTTTGAATCTGAAACTGCGACCTCCTAGGGAGAAACCAAAAATGTCTCTACTTTCTTCTGCTATCGGAATGCTGAAAAATGCATTTTTCAAGTCGATCACCGTGAACCATGATGCCGATGCAGGAATCAACGTCAGTAATGCAGTGATATCTGGTACCACTGGAAACTGTGGAATCACAATTTTGTTAACCTCTCTGAGGTCAATCACAAATCTGTAGATTGGAGGTTTGGAAGGATCAGTGCGTTTCAAAATCGGCAGGACAGGACTATTGCAGACATTTCCTCTTGTTTCTTCTATCACATCCTTTTGTATCAAGTCCTTTACAATCAGTAAAAGTGCTTGTTCACCTTCATTTGAAATCCGATACTGTGGGATTCGTGGAAATTTAACATTCGCTTTTAGACTTACCACGTAAGGGGGAATTTCCAAGAGGCCTACATCGTTAGGACCAGTTGCCCAAAGAGTATCAGGGAGAGAACGCAGCTCCGGTGGGAGCTTGTCCATCGACATGTACATCGGGGAGATGACTCCTTTACCTAATGTGAGCTGTACTCCCGAAGGAGAACAGTACAACGTCGCATACAGGCGTTTCAACAGGTCTAAACCAAGCAGATTCTCATTACAACCGGTTGTTAAAATGAGGGGTGCTTCTAGCTCGCATGGCCCAACAGTGATAGATAAAGGACTAGACACAGGATTGTGAACAGGGGCGCCTGAGAAACCTACTGAAGTGTTCGTTAAGCCGGACAAAGGTGCGCCAGGGAGTTTCGCACCCATGATTGAACTTTTTGCTGCACCAGTATCCAACAGAAACGGTTCGACCACGCCTGAGGTAACTACTGTGACATAAGGTCCACTCTGATCAACTGGAACTGATACTACTCCCTCTCTCTGCCTGCGGCTGTCCTATTGTTCGTTTCTTTGAATCTCTTCATTATGATCATAGTAATCTTCAACATGATACTGTGGAGATCTACCTGGTTGCGTAGGTTGTACATTTCGCTGGTCGAAATAATTCGATTGGCGATCAGCCTGTGGTGTCATCGTACCACGCCCTCTACCTCTAGGAGCTTGCATAAATCCAACATTACCTCTCTGAGCTGGGACACCACTAGTTTGTGGGTGTAGTACTGGACACTCATTCTTATAATGACCCTCCTTTTTACAATAGGCACACTGATTCCATGCTAACTGTTGTCGGGGAAAACTATAATTAAATCTCTGGGCCGTCCCTTGCTGGAATTGTGGCTGCTGCTGAAACTGGGGTCGCTGCTGTGAGTCTGACTGATTCGAACGAGGCGGATATGCCTGTTGCAAAAGAACTTTGGTTTTTAAATCTTTCGTTTTCTTTTCTGACTTTTCCTTCTCTTCTTTCTCTCTATTCTCGTAATACTGAGCAGTTGCAAGTATCTGTGCTGTCGTCGACACTGCCCATGCACTTTCAGAATCCTTTAACTTGTTACTAAGCTCAGGTAGTAAATTAAACACAAACTTGTCAACAAACAACCTCTGACCTCCCTCGGTACTCATATCTTGCCCACTGTGATCTACGAAGGTCTCTTCAAATCTAGTGAAGAAGTCAGAGACGCTTTCGTCCTTCTTTTGCTTGCATGCTGATAGTTTATCCCAATTTACTCGTAACGCTGGCATCAGCGTTTTCATCAGGTTAATTATTCTGCCAGGTAAGTCAGCAATCAGAGGTTCGGGTTTAGCTCCGCCAACCTGCTGTGCGTCTGCCGCTACGATAGCTGGCCAATCACCTCCTAAGGCGACTGGGTGGTTCTCTTGCCGAATCTTGGCCCATATAGGCTGTGGCACTACATTACCAAACAGCATTTCAATGTCTGCCAAATTCATGATACACGCTTGGACTGTCTGCGTTAATTCTTTGTAATAACCAGCAGGATTCTTACGAGGATCTGGCAATGCTTGTTTTACCGCTAGTACTTCAGCCCGTTTCCAAGGAATGTGTATCCACACTCTCTGGAATTGTGCTGGAGCAGCTACAATATTATTAGCCCCATCAGCAGCAACTGCTTCGCGCCATATGGGCGGAACTTCCCTCATCGGATACTGACCTCGTCTTTTTCTAGTTACCGGTGTACCATCAGGGTCTCTTGCCGCCCTAAAAGGGAACTCATCCCTATAAGCTAGAATCAATTCTATCGCTCTCCCTACTTTTGAACCTATCACCATTCCTGCGGCGAATTTCTGCTGAATATTTATTAAATCAGAAGGGACGGAATCTAGGTCATCATCTTCCCATTCCTCACGCACAAGAGAACACATCACGTCAAAAACATAACGTTGAGTTGGTTCATTCCACTGCATAAATGTGTCTAATACTCTTCGTGCATCATACTTCACAGCTTTCGACATCCACCTAAGAGCTGTCGAATCTAACGTCTCTCGTTCCTCGGGACCAGGAAGCTGGCTACGTCTCTGTATAGAGTCAGAAACGGGGGTCCCAATTAAGGACCTGTAAAGAGGGGTTAATATATTAGTTACAGAGTCGGTTATTCTCCGACGAACGGAAAGCGGAGTCAGAATGACAGGGCTTGGGGACAGGGCAGCTGAAGCAGATGAAGTAGTAAGGGTAGGAGTAGTAGGTAAAGCAGTTTGCGAAACGATAGGCAAAGGCGGAATAGGCGACCCAGGAAGAGGGGATGCCGTAGGATCATTGACCACGGGAAAGATAGGAGCTGGATTCAAAGGGAGTGGAGCACCTATCCCAGGCTGACCAACAGCTGGCTGTACAACAGGTAGTAACTGTGGTACTGTAATACCCTGTGCATACGGTGGAGGTGAACTCAACAGGTAAGACAACAGGGGATCCTTTTCAGGGTCCTCTATCAGCTTAGCAGGACAAGATGGCAAGACAGGGTAGCATTTATCGATCGCCAAATTATGTTTTCTACTCGCCATCTCGATTGCTTTCTCGGTCTCGTTGACATGCAGCTGCCTAGCAGACTCCATTAAAGTCAACCCTTTCTCTTTCTGTTCTTTCTTTGTTTTCCTAATTTCTCTCTGTTTGGCTTCTTTGCGCCATACGCGAAAAGAATCAAACATCGCCGGCCGGGCTTTTCTCTTAAACAACTTCATTTCTAAATTATCTAGAATTTCCGTTTCGAAACTACCATGCGGTGGCCAACTAAGGACACCATCTTTCTTGGTATAACGGACCCATACTTCATTATACGTAATAGGACCCACACCATGTTTACAATAGAGCTCATATGTAGGAGTCCCAATCGGAGGAACCAAACACGAGTCCTCCAACCGTGAATCCCCGTTGCAACGTAACCAGGACAAAAAACAATTGTTACCCTTAGTCATGACTACAAAGACAAATTCCAACCAAAATGCGCAGAGAACTTAGGCCTACCAAAATGAACCAATACCGAATACCAAGATTATCTTAACAAGAGCAACCAATGACAATCTACAAATCCAAAACAAACGTATCCAAATAACCAGACTGAGCACAACCCAATTAATACTTAACTGAAATGTGGAAGACGTCACCAAGGAGAACCCGTCTGCGTCTCGCCGTACTAAGGTCTGCACCTCGGGTCCAAGACAGGGCGACAGTCAAGGCAGCGGTCCTCTGTAGCCGTCTGGGAACGGGAACCCTCGTGGAAGAGATCGTCGGGCCACTTTTACGACATGCAGGGATCGATGAAGCGGGGTACCTCCCTCCGGAATCTTCACACGAAACTTCTCGAACTTTTCAGGCTTTGGACCGGTACCGGATGATGTCGCCCCACGTTGGGCGCCAATTTGAGGTTCTGGACTTTTAAGAGTCCAGAAGTGTCAGGGAAACAACACCCGAAGACCCCTGAGTTCCCCCTGTCTCGGTGCACAAACAAACAGAGACACGGGCGTCTCGATGGCGGCGTCAAAGACCAAGGTTTATTTACTGCAGGGATACAGAAATCATAGGAACCACACAGAGGCAGAATCTAGGAGACTGTTCAAATTGCATTAAGTGGGTCGCTTCTTAAATACAAGAAAAATGTCTCGGGGCAACATTACACAAATATTTCTCATGCCCAACCCGGTATCCCAAACAGACAATAAATAAATATCAAACAATGATTAGTTGTAGGTTTTCGGTATTCGATCAGGTCCTCTTCGACAGTTTTTCATTCTTCGCCCGATCCTCCCCACCATAAAAATCGTAACCTCCCCATTGTAAAAGCCCAGAAGGAAAGGAGCAGTGCCAGGTGCAAAGGATTGAAATGTAGGATAAGAGGTGTTTATGGATCATAAACGGGCAGGGCAATCGTCTTCGGCCTTTCAGTCAGGACAACGGACACGAGAACCAGTATAGCAGGACTGGCCTCAGGCAAGGGAGGCAGCTTGATTCTGCCGAGTCATGCAGCGTCAGCCTTTCTCGGGCTCGAGCTTACGTGTCCTTAACAAGGTGATCTTGCCGGGGTCATCGTCCGTTCATTGATTATGTGAGGGCAAGAAACAAGATGGATGCCGTAACTAAAATGGATGCCGTGACTTTTAGAGAAAATGCCCTAGTTTCCAGTGAATTCGTGCTAGTTGCGCAGCGAAAACACTGTCACGTATACAATGGATCATTTGCGGTTCATTGGTACCAAAATCGTGATAGTACTATGATACCGAATTCACGGGTTCGGATCGCTACAGAACCTCACCCACCAATACTTAAGATCTATAAAATAAAGTGTACTTATCTTTTGCCACAATAATGAAATGGACAGATTTTGAAAGCCATGAACTTTGGTGCAAGTGCACCTTCTAGGTCTCGGGGGATTTTGGTTCTAGGACATATTTTGGTATGCAACTGTGCAAGAGAGATAGGAAAATGTGTTATGGGTTGGGCAACACTGATACTGGCCCTACTGATCTGTTAAAAAAGGAAAAATAGATCACAACTTCAGAAAGAATTGAGGGGAGCCCAGAGGCCTTATGGTGCTCAAGTAGATCATATGTTGGGATAAAGATGATCTGGTCTTCTTGAGACCAACAAAATTTCCATGAAGGTAGAGAGTGAATTATGAGGTTATAGAGGATAGATTGTTTTTGTTAGGGGATACAGTGAAGACAGAGGAAGGTTTCTACACCAGAGTGGCCGAGTGATATTTATAGAGTGTATTAATGATGATGTCTTTCTCAATACAAGCACTGTGACCATGGATCTTTCAACGTGTCTCAGGTTCAATATAGCAGTGGCCTAGTCTGTCTCGGAAGAAAAGTTTGCTGCACTAGGTGGGATGACCTATAAAACACCACATATTCTACCTCTCTTCTGTTTTGTGTTTCCCACTCCCAATCCGGCTACATTAATTTGATTCCTCAGTTACAAACCATCTCTTATTCCCACCCCATCTGTTGTTTCTTCTCACCTTCCTAATCTTCTCTCCACTACCAAGCTTGAATGTCTTGCCCTCAGGGGGTGGTATGTGCACCATGTAAGTTGTCGATGTAAATTCAAGTACAAGCTGAATTAGAGTAGAGGGGCCTTTATCATGAATTGAGGGCTAACATCAAATCATCAATAGTATATTAATGACAATAAAACACCTCAGGCTCCACAATAATTACAGAGAGGAGTAGATGTGAAAACCATGAAGGTTTATTAGCAAAGTTACAAACTCGAATCATTCAAATTAGTCATGAATCAATAATGACCATATAACAGTGTAATCCAAAGCAAATCAAAATAACAAATACAAAGGCCAGTTATTTAAAGATAGTCATATGTAAATTGAATTAGGTTTGGTTTCCTTGAAAAGAAATTCCTTAACCCTTAGCTGAGGTTTCAAGAGGGGTTGGTGAAATTAAGCAGCAGATGTCATCAAGTAAAATCTCTCAAGGCAGAAGCAAATGAAGATTTGATCAGACAAAGGAGAACAGATTTGCTCGAGAGTTAAACTCTATGAGTGGGATAAAATAAGCATGGGGTCTCAAGAGAGTAGAATGGGGCATCAGCTCTCGAAAAAGTAGATAGGAGCATCTGAAAACTAGTTTAGCAATACACAATTAAACAAATGATTCCTAAAGTGGAGTAAAACTGGTTCCCAAAATCCAACATTTTACAATAAGGTAACTTCTCTCTCCTTCCCAGGCATTGCACAGGAAGCTCACAGCTCCATGGCCTTCCTAACCTATGTCGTACAGGATGGTACATTGGAGTTAGTCTGTCTGTCCCAGGCACAGGTGCAAGAAAATCATCATCTAACGTTGCAGGAACTTATAAAACAGCTGAAACAATTCATTACTTAAACTAGGTCAGTTTAGAGCTTGGCTCCTGAAAGGAGAGAGAGAGTGAGATAACATACAACAGCCAAAATGCAATTAAAATGGTAGCACGAGTTTTTTAAATGAGGCCTGCACTAACTATTGCTAATTTAACATGCACACACTTTAACTATGATTAACAATAACCTGAGGATCTCTATGATCAAGCTTAAAATAAAAATACACTTTCTATATGAATATTTTTAATATGCATGATTGCATATTTAAGAAAACGACAGTGCCACTACCATCAAGGTTCAAATTCTCCTGCTGCCCTCTCCTTTCCCTTGTGTGAACGCTCAAGGTGAGCACGGTTATTCCAGACACATTTTCAGAGAGAGTAAAGAGCCATTTTCTGCTGCTTGGGTTTTGTTGCAGAAGTTTCCCCACTGCTCATAAGGGGGAGGAGGGCGCTGGGCCTGTGTGTGCCTGAGATCTTAATCTGTAAATTCTGATGAATGCGGCGCTGTGGAATTCCAACAGAACAGCATAATTGCATCAATTGAGGACTTGATTACATACATTCATAACCTGGCTGCTAAAATCACACGCTGCAATTTTAAAATCAATTTACTTCCTGCTTTGTCCTTGTGCAGGCAGTCCATTTTTTATGTGTTTTCAGATGATGCTCAGGGCCTCGATGTGAAATTAAAACTGAGATGAAGATTGTAAAATAACCGAAATGCATTCACGCACAGGTACGGTACACTGTACAAGGACACAAGGACTAATACAACTGGAGATCTGGGAAAAGGTACATTATCACAAAACAAGGATTAAAATGGCTAAACAAGAATACTCAGGTGGAGCAGTATCGATTAATAAATGAGCACAGGTACAAGGGATAGAAGAAACTGGTCGCTGAAGCGAAAACCTGATTTATTATCAGTTCTCTTCTGCATAGCAGAATTGTTTTAGGACAGAAAACCAGCAGACCCACACACACATTTTTGGACCACAGTATGCCATCCAGAGAGGAGCGGCATACCCGGCTATTCTGATTGACTACTGTTAGAAATGGGATTTCTGGTTGGCTAAGGCTTGCGCCAAAGCCAGGCAGAAACCACCACTCTAGTCAGGGCTGGGGAGTTACATGCCAAAGATAACCCCTGCTCACCCCCTTGGTATCTTGGCACGAGCAGTCAGGCTTATCCCGGTGGCAATGTGTAAAGCATTTGGGCAACACACACAGCAACAACATACTAGGCACACCACAAAAGGAACTCCACACAAGGTTATATCAAAAATAGCCTTCGTATTATCATAAAAACCATTAGATGGTAATCACACAATATAGCTTGTGCCAACTGGCACTGGGCAATATTTACAGGGGATTATATACACATGACAGGGCCACATGGACCACTGGCAGAATCATCACTTAGTAGAAATAGTAAAAGTAAGATTTATCATAAACGTAGAACACAACCAGTAATTGCTGGCAAACAATGTATTCTGCGCCAACCTCCTAAGCCTAAACATATTAGACCATAACCTTTTAAGGATAACTCACATTAGGAAATACTCTTACTAACATAAACCACAGTAGGGAATAACTCATACATAAACCACAGTAGAGAATAATCTCACATGCATAAACCACAGTATGCAAATAACCTCATACCTGAACCACAGTACAGGATAACTCAAACATGAACACAGTATGCAAAACCTCCTAATCATAAAAAGACATTTAGATGCATAAATCAGGGTGCATAAAACAGTACATGAATTACACTTCCTGCGCACCTACATAAATCACATTAGGGCCTGGCGCCCTATTAACCTATCAGTCCCCCTGGCCAACTGGCCGTCTCAAAAGGGGCTCAAATGCCCTATGTCCAAAGAGTCAGGGCGCACTGCCAATGCAGCAGAAGTCAGGGGTGCGCAATTGCGCTGACCTAAACATTGCAGCTGGCACTAAGTGCAGCGCAGCTGGGAAAGTCCTGGGGCAGAGGAGTGCATTTCACTCCTCACTCAACAACCATGCCCCCAATAAAAGAATGGCATAAACGTCACAGCTGCCCACTACTTGCTGGGCTGCTGTGCAGATCACATGCAGGCCTGGGCTCTCAATGTGCCCTCTAAACAAATATGCGAAACGTTGCAGCTGCCCTCTGTCAAGCGGGGCAGCTGGGGCAGGAGCACGAGCTCCGATCTGGGAGCCCCCACTCTGGAAGGAAATTGACTTACCCCAAAGACATTGCAGCTGCCCTCTAGCAAAACATGGCAGATGTAGCAAAATGGACAGAAATCCCCCCAAACAATAAGGGAGCCTCGTTGGAGAGGCCTGCTGCCAGACGGGGCCGCTCAGACTCGGTGTGTTGAACAGGCGCAACACAATGAGCCATTACTCACCAGCTCTTGGGTACCGAATTCCTCGGGTCTCCTCCCTGGCTGGGGAGGCTTCACTCGGCGACCATTCCTCACTTCACCCGGGCCCCCTCCTGGAACCCGGGACTTCTCTGGGCATTGTGCAGGGCTCCCACCGGCATACGGGAGACCTGCTGGGCAGGCTGATGCTTCCTCCTCGCGCCCCTTTCCGCTTCCGGCTGTGGCTCCGCCCAGAGTCAGGCAGCTCACCTGGCTTCCGGGTCACGTTGCTCCGGGCGACGGCTCCAGTTTTCTTCCCGGGCCGCGGCGGTGATTTTCATTAGTAAAGTGCGGGGTGGGCTCCCGCTAAGTCAACCACAATGGGGTGGGCACCCGCAGTTAAAATAAACATAGAGCGGGGTGGGCATCTGCGAATCATTAGGAGATTTCCATATGCGGGGTGGGCACCCGCGGAGTAAATAAGCGGGGTGGGCACCCGCAAGACCAATAATGGCACCAGTATGCGGGGTGGTCACCCGCAAGACCAGCATCACAGGGGAATCCCTATGCTGGGGATTCCCCCAGCAAGGGCTGCAGCTTGGCGCTGCACAGCCCCCAGACTCTCCCTCTCCTTTGGGGAAAGTTTTAAGATAAAGCGCTCACAGGGCGCAGAGGACAGCAAAAGGTCCTGGGTACTGGAAAAGAATAAGTCCCAGCAAAAATGTCCTCAAAGAGGAAAAAGGGCAATGCAGGTCACAGGGAGGCAAGCCCTCTTGGTAGCCCCTCCTGGGCCCCAGCAGCAGCACGCCCTGGCAGGAACAGCACTCCAGAACTGAACATTTTCATGGGGTCACAGTCCCTATATTTATACTACATTTCCCATTGTGTCACAGCACAGGGTTTGGGGATACCAGTCAGAACTGGTTTAGGGGGGATTTGGAGCACTGTGTTTTGCCCAGCTCCTCTCCCCTTTGTCAGATGGGGGCTCGGTGATCAGACACACCACAGGGGGAAGAGCCAGTATTGTGGAGTGAAGGCACAGCCCTATTCGGGTCGCAGGTGCAACTCCTCCCTACCATCTGCATGCAGATCTCTCTATTCATCACTGGGCTGACTCACCCTGTCCCCTGGAGCCACCCACACCTCTCAGCTTCTGCTACTCACAAGCCAGACATGCAATTCACATCAGGCAGGCAGACACATAGCACACAGAAATGCCAACTTGTAAAAGTGGCATTTCTCCACCAGTCACCATAAATCTGCGCACACCATTGCTCAGCATTTATTCTCATGAGTTCATGCATACTAAACTCGCCCCTGCACTCCTCTCATACCAGGCATTACCATGGACATACATATCCTCCATAAATTCCTATGGGAGGGCAGGCCAATCTCACCACACGCACACAGAGCGCACACGCACTTTACACTGGGCCACAGTGCTAAAGTGCCCAGAGGCCTAAAATCACTACCACCATGTCAGAGCTTAAGGCAAAAAGTTCAGGGCTGAACCTGCCAAAAAGGGCCAAGTCCAACAACTACCAACAGTGAATCAGAATAGTCAAAGCAAATCTATTCTTATTGTTTGAAAGGATGGGCAAACAGAATTGTTGAAAAAAAATGGTGTTTTAGCCATCATGACTGATCTCACTTTCAACCAATCAGAAGACGGCGGGTCAAAGGACCATTCCAGGTGGCTGCTGCTTGCCAATCAAAATAGCTGTAGCTCGAGCATTAAAGGAAGTGGTCCCCATGAGAAACAAATGAAAAAGAAGAGGTGGCAGCAGGTAGTAGAAGTGTAAAAATGTGACATTATTTAGGAGATGGTACGCTTTGATGTAAAGGAAAACAAACGTAAAGAGCGAGGAAATTCCCGAGATGAAGGGGTAGTGACAGACCAGGGTGGCGGTTTGCAATAGTTCTAGAGTGAGGTATTTGTGTATAGCTGATTTGCATTGTTCCTGTCGTAATTTTTTGTGCACCTCTTTGTACACATTTTGTGTTCTCATGGAATTTTCCAGTTATTAGTTTATTCTACTTACAGAAAATTTTTTGCAGGCCTCGTTGTATCCAGGGCACTGCAGGTGGCCAGTAGATCTCAGCTACGCTGAGTTATCACCACTGTGAAAGCCTAATATAGCAGGAGTGAGAGATGTGTCATGCAATAGCAAGGAACGTATCCAGATCCTGTATTGAAGTGCAGTGGGAGAAGCTAGAGGTGCAATGGTGATGGGTGGGGCGTAGTGCTCAACTGTTCTCTAAACTTTTAACACATTTGAGGTGATGTTACTAGCGGCGGTCCGTGCAGGTAAGCGCGGTGAGGAGGGGGTGGGGTGGGAGGGGGGAGTCAACAGACAACAGAATAGGGAAAATTAAATAAATCCTATTCTGTCGTCTGTCGCCATCCCCCCGCACCACCCTACCGCGCTTACCTGTACGGACTACTGCTGGATGTTACAGATGCAAATGAACATCTGGAGTTACATTGGTTATTTCAGGCCACACTGGGTTAAGCTGAATTCCCATTTAATCCACGTTAAATGTCCATGTTTTACCTTTGAGGGCAGAAATACTGCAAATGTGGAGCTCTGGTATTGAGCAAGCATACACATCACGGGTGCTGTTCACAATTCCAGTCATATTTACATGTTAATGTGTTAAACAGTGCACAGTCATTGATAAAATACCTATTTGGTTTCTGATGCAACTGCAAAAACCAGCTTCTCAAACATTTATCACTTTTTACCCTTTTTAATAATAATTAACTATTTTCACAATATATTACCTATTGCCTCATGTAATAAGGAATCTCAATTGTAAACACATTTTTTTCGTAGAACAATTGAAGTTCAAAATGTTTACTGAATATTTATGATGTTGATTAGTGTCCATTGATCCGTTATGTAAGAGCAAATGTACATCAATTCCAGACGTTTAAACTCTGATGTATGACCATATTTCCATAGGAAAAGCAGTTTTTGATGTGCCTATATCTTTGGCGCCATTTGGCGAATCATCATGAATTTTTCCTCCAAAAAAGTGCCTTGGTGAATCTTGTTCTGCATGCAAAGTATTGGGGTGATCCATCAAGCGGGGGCCGAGAAAAGGGGAGTGGGGGAGTGCGTTTTCCATGCTAATTCACATGGACTTGTTTAGATACACCTACAGGCCAAACCGCTGGACAGAATTACACCAAATTTGGCAGAAAGCTAGCTTTTCGTCCGCAGTTTTGTGCTGTGTTATTTCGTCTAAATCTGTTCAGTTGTTGTTGAGAAATGTAAGGAAAACCACATAAGGATATTTGTGGCCATGGCTAATTTGCGAATAATAACGAGCTTGTGCAGGGAAACGAAGATCTCTGATTGGCTGACAACCAGAAAGGGTTGGCAGCCATTTTGGGACTCGGCCCAAGATGACTGAGTCCCACGCCTCAGCTATGGACTCAGCACCCACTCACTCATCTATACAGTCACTCACACAAATACTTACTGTACAAAATAGCCACTCACACACCTACTCACAAACTAATAAACCCAGGCAAACAGCCACTCACTTACTCATACATCCACTTACACACCCAGTCAACCACCCATTCACACAGCCACTCAGTCATCCATACAGCCACTCACAAACACAATCAATCACCCATAGAGCCACTTACACAGCCACCACAGTCACCAATACAGGCACTCACACACACTCACCCACCTGTATAGCCACTCACACAGTCACTCACTCACCTATACAGCTACTCACACACCCACTTATTTATCCATACAGCCACTCATACACCCACTTACAGACTGTTGGACTTGGCCCTTTTTGGAGGGTCATCCCTGAACTTTTTGCCTTCCTCCTGCATTTTCTTTGACCTGTTTTTGTTGGTTTTATGACTCTGGGCACTTTACCACTGCTGATCAGTGCTAAAGTGCATATGCTCTCCATGTTAAATTGATGTACTGAATTAGTAACTCCATGATTGGCTTATTTGATTTACTTGTCAGACCCTAGTACAGTACACCATGGGTGCCCAGGGCATGTAAATCAAATGCTGCTAGTGGGCTTGAAGCTCGCGTTGTGCCACCCACAGAAGCAGCCTGTAAAGCGTGTCTAAGGCGTGCCATTGCAGAGCCTGTGTGCAGTCTAGTACTGCCATGCTGACTGGGTAAGTGCACCCACTTACCAGTCCCTAAACCTTCCCTTTTCTTCATATCAGACACCCCTAAGGTAGGCCCAAGGGCAGGGTGCATTGTAAGTATAAGGTAGGACATGCCCTGGAGTGTGTGGCATGTCCTAATAGTGAATTACAGCTATTTTTGTTTTTCACTATTGCAAGGCTACCAGTCCCCATAGGCCAGAATGGGCAGTTTGAATATAACATCTTAAAATCCTAACTGACCCGGGGAACATGGTAGAAATTCGAGTTTAGTATGTCTGAACTCAGAATGATAAAATACATCTTTTAGTAATGTTGGTTTTAACATTTTGTGTTTGAAAATACCACTTTTAGAAAGTAGGTATTTTCTTACCTAACCTTCCAGCCTGCCTCTGCTAGCTTGTGTATTGTGTGTCTGGTTTTGTGAGTGACAGGGGCTGGGGAATCCAGGACACAGGGTGAGTCAGCACAGAGCTGAATAGACCTATCTGCATGTAGAGTGGAGGGAGGAGTAGCACCTGGGTCTGAATAGGGCTGTGCCTGCCTTTCACAATGCTGGCTCCACCTCCTGTGGTGCGTCTGATGCCCCTGGTCCACACTGTCAAAGGAAAGAAGGAGTCCTGTAAACAAAGTGTTCCAGGACTGCACAGAACTGGTTTGGACTAGGTACAGGCCCCTCTGCCTTCAGAGGACAAAGGATTTATTAGTATAAATATGGGGACCCGGACCCCAAGACTTTAGATCACTTCTGGAACAACAAGACAAACCTCTGCCAAGGAGAAGCACCAAGGAAGCTGTAGGAGTTGGACTGGCCCCCTGCAAGTGTGCTGTGTTGCTGGGTTGGCCTAAAATGGTGTCTTCAGTGCTAAGGAGAGGAGTAGGAACTTTCAAAGGACTTTCATCATCTTGCAGAATATTACTCCAAGGGCTTGAACTTGTGCTTGCCTCCTGCTGAAGTTTCAGGGACAAAAGACTTCACCACCAGCTCCCCTCTGAATTTCCTTGCTGGGAATTCTGTCTGCAGAAGCCTGGGTGTCGCTGGGAGCTGGAAGCGTGACTCAATGAGAAGAAGCGTGTCGCTGCCGCAGAGGTTGCCGTCGCATCACCGGAGAAGCATGTCGCAGGGCCTGTCGCGTCTCCAAAGTTACAGAGTCGCTGCACGGCTGCCGGGAGTTTATGCATCGTCTTCACGTAGTCGCATCAAGGGTGCCATCTTTTCACATCGCACTGGAGTGTCGCATCGCATCGAGGAGCCATCTTGTTGCATCGCAACCGGAAAACAGTACTAGAATCTACGCATCACCTCCCCCTCCGGTAAGGACCAAGACGCATCCCCTACTCTGCGCAAGCATTGAGGCGCGACGCATCGTCTCCCCCGAAGTAAGGAACCAACGCATTTCCATCCCTGCGAACCTTTTGTTTGTTTTGCGTTGCGCAATCAGGTACTTTTGTGAGAACTTTGTCGCATTTATCATCAACTTGAACTAAGTGACTTCTACCATCTTTAAGTCTATTTTAAGTACAGTATTGTGGATTTTTGTCGTTTCTGGTCTTGTGTTAAGTCTATACAAGGAATACTTCTTTTGATAAAACCTGTGTGGTGTCCATCAGTAGTGTTTTCACTTTATTACTGTATGTGTTCACAAATGCTTAACACACTGCCTCTGAGATAAGCCTGTCTGCTCATGCAAAGCTACCAAGGGGGTGAGCAGTGGTTATCCAGTAGTGTAATCCCATTTCCCTGACTTAGAAGCAAGGGTCCCTATTTGGTCAAAGGTACCTACCTCTGTCAACTAGAGACCCCCAGTTCTAACACAGACCCATAGAGCCACTCACACACCCACTCATGTACCTATACAACCACTCACACATCCACTACCATAGGTTACAGGTTACAGTTAGGAAATACAAATGTTTAAAAAACATTGAAATTCACTGGAAAAAAACAAAAGTTACAGAGACGTTACAGTTAGGAAATAGAATTTAAATAAGTTAGGAATTTACTGAAAAAAAAGGTTACAAAGGCATTATAGTTAGGTTCAGATTTCACTCATAGAAAACCATTGAAATTATGAAGTAATTGTTACCTAAGCTAATTATAACTCACTCCCCCCTCAATGCACTGCTTGTGACCTTACATATTACATCACTCATGACATGGGCAGTGACATCACTCATGATGTCATTTAGCATATCTCAAATGACATCACTGATGACATCATCCACAGAATCACTCACACACCCACACAACCACTCACGGACTCATTCACAGACTCATACAACTATTGACACATACACTCACTCATACAGCCACTCACACAACCACTCACTCGCCCATACAGCCACTCACACAGCCACTCACAGACCCATGCAGCTACTCAAACACCCACAAAACCACTCACACATCCATTCAAAGATCCATACAGCCACTCACACACCCATACAACCACTCAGATAGCAATTTGCACACCCTCACAGCCACTCACACAACCACTCACTCACCCATAGAGCCACTGAACCCACCACTCCCTCACCCATACAGCTACTAACAGAGTTGCTAACTCACCCATACAGCCATTCTCACATTCATTCACTCATCTACAAACCCACTTATATACCTATTCACACATCAATCCAATCACTAATGCATCCAATCACTCATCTATACAGTCACTTAAACAAATACTGTGCAAAATAGCCACTCAAACACCCACTCACATACCAATACACCCAGTCAAACAGCCACTCACGTACCCATACATCCACTTACACACTGAGTCACTCACCCATTCACACAGCCACTCAGCCATCCATTCAGCCACTCACAAATACAATCAATCACCCATAGAGCCACTTCCAGCCACCACAGTCACCAATACAGCCACTCACACACTCTCACCCACCTGTATAGCCATTCACACAGTCACTCACTTACCCATACAGCTAATCACACACCAACTTGTTTAGCCATACTGCCACTCACACATCCATTTGCACACCCATACAGCCACTGAGACACCCACTCCCACACTAATACAGACAGTCACAGTGCCACTGAGATGACATATATTAGAAACAGTATCACTCATTAATAGTACAAAAAGAATAGTTATTTAACCTATGCTGTACCTTGGTATATATCTTTAACTCTCAGAAACATTTACGTTACACTTACAATCAATGCATGATGTATTCAATAATGTCATCAGTGATGTCATTAGAGATGTCATTAATGATGTCATGAGTGGTGTCACTGTGAGGTCATAAGCAGTGGATTGCGGAAGCAGAAGTTATAGGTAACTTAGGTAACTATAACTACTGAATCTCAATTGTTTGTGTGAGTGAAATGTGGTCCTAAGAATAATGTCCCTGTAACCTTTGTTTTTTTTCAGTGAATAATATATCTATCTATCTATCTATCTATCTATCTATCTATCTATCTATCTATCTATCTATCTATCTATCTATCTATCTATCTATCTATCTATCTATCTATCTATCTATCTATCTATCTATCTATCTATCTATCTATCTATCTATCTATCTATCTGTCTGTCTGTCTGTCTGTCTGTCTGTCTGTCTGTCTGTCTGTCTGTCTGTCTGTCTGTCTGTCTGTCTGTCTGTCTGTCTGTCTGTCTATCTATCTATCTATCTATCTATCTATCTATCTATCTATCTATCTATCTAGATAGATAGATAGATAGATAGATAGATAGATAGATAGATAGATCTCCTCCCTAAACTCCTTCTATTTAGTCATAAATACTCCCCATTTACCAACCACTCTCTCCTTCTCTCCCACATTTACTACTAAAACATATACCTATGTCTGTGTAGATCTCTGCACATAAATGATTGGAAAGCAGAGGTGGCGACTGCTGCATATCGTTTAGTGAATTGCATTTTGCACTATGTGAGTAGCACTATTGTAGTACTACAAAACGTACTACAAAGTGCAGTTTGTGAATAGGCCTGTAAATGTTAAGTCCATGTGGGTACTGCTGGAGAGGCGTTTAATATCTGACCGAGACAACGGAGGGATGGGTGTGAGCCCTAGATGCAGCTGGATGCAGCTGGAGGCTGATTGCTACCGATGATACTTTGAACTTTGATCCCCTGTGCTCTGACCAATTTCTCATTTACATCTAACCTTACACTGCTGTCACCGTCTCTTCTAATATAGGTTAAATCTTTTCAGAGTGACATCTCTTATGTACTAAAATAAGTTTTTAAAAAATGTCCAAGTCCCTATCAATCTCCATACTTACTAACACATTTCAGTTACTTTGGTTACTTTTAATGCTAGCCGGTATGTCTGTGGTATTTCCATGGGTGGGTAAGGCCTTCTGTTTGGCTTGTCGGACAGACTGTCCTCTAGGTAGAATGTATTGTATTATAAACCTCATGAGCAGTATTCCTCAGAAGAGTCTTCTTGTTGAGAGATGGTGAAAGTTTGGGATTGGAAGAAGCCATCTGCTATGAAACTAAAATTCCCAATTAGAAACTGAGGGCCATATTATCAAGGATGGAGTTGAAATGATCGCCGCTTTAGCGGCAGGAAACTGCCCCTAAAGCGGCGATAATGGGCTTGATAAAAAGCCCTTGTGAACTCCCATAGAAGCCCATGTTCCGGTGTGAACCTGGGCATCTATGGGAATTCACAAAGGCATATTATTAAGCCCATTATCACCGCTTTAGCGGCAGTTTCCTGCCGCTAAAGCAGCGATAATGTTATCGCCGTTCCTTGATAATATGGCCCTTTGTTCCAACGAAAGCGAAGGAACAGCTCAGCCACATAGCGGCAACTTATGTAAGTTTGGACTAGTCACAGGAAATGAAGTTAGAACAAATAATGAGTAGAAATTAAAATATGACTTGTCTCATCAATTTGCCTTACAAATAAACCTGCAATCATGGGACAACAGCACAACCGCAAAAAAATCTACAAGTACATTTTGGCGTAATGTAGAGATCTATGTGTAAAGGCTAGTGAAGGTTTCATACATATTAAAAAAAAAAAAAAGGCGCCAAAACACTGCTTATTGAAAGGAACTTGTGCTGCAATGAAAAACTGTTCTATATTGAAGGAACATTCAATTCCAGTCCTCTAGGGATCTACCTGGAAGGATCAGTCGATCCACTTCTGAACAGGTAATGATTCACTGGTCTGAGACATCTGCAGCGAAGGATCTTTAACAGCAGATGCTTCCACTGCTTGACATAAACATGAGGATTCTAGGGAGGATGAGTTCATACCGGAGGCACAGAATTTAATTGAATTTAGATTTAATAAATTTCTACAGCATCTAATAGCATTGAACGGCTCTCCTGGCTCCCTGTGCAAATAAAACAAGGAAAATTAAAACAGCAAATAACAATTATCCAGCACAGAGAATAAACATGTCAGCTGACGACTTTCAAACAGCTGCAATTGCTTGCTGTGCCAGAAAGCTAGAAGAATTTAAAGTAAAACATTGATGTGCAAAAACTTCATAAATATAACGAGCTTGGACCCATCCCATCTGCCTACCTTTCTACAAATGTCACCGCACCTATGAAGCTAAGCTAAATCCATCCTTAAAGTAAGTGTGATTGACACCAAACGAGGTGCCATTCATTTTCCCTCTGTACTATTCAGGCAAATATTGAAACTTTATCCATAACCCATTGTGCGCCACTGCCCCATGGACCAGTGGTTCCCAAACTGTGTGCCGTGACTCCCTGGGGAGCTGTCAAACCTAGCCAGAGGAGCCGCGCACCAAGCACTTTAATGCATTTGATATTGAAGGGTCTGTTGGCTTCAGTAATCTAATTAGACTTATACGCATGATGTTGATGATTTGTTAGTGACATGATTAAAGCTGTAAATGTAGTGCTTAATTGATGGCATGATGTTGATGATTTGTTAGTGACATGCTTAGAGCTGTAAATGTAGTGCTTAATTGATGGCATGATGTTGATGATTTGTTAGTGACATGCTTAAAGCTGTAAATGTAGTGCTTAATTGATGGCATGATGTTGATGATTTGTTAGTGACATGCTTAAAGCTGTAAATGTAGTGCTTAATTGATGGCATGATGTTGATGATTTGTTAGTGACATGCTTAAAGCTGTAAATGTAGTGCTTAATTGATGGCATGATGTTGATGATTTGTTAGTGACATGCTTAAAGCTGTAAATGTAGTGCTTAATTGATGGCATGTCGAGGGAGATGACCTCCATATTTCACTGGATCCCCACGTTCCAACACTCCCAAAGTAAGCGGAAGTTTCGCTTTTTTCTAAATGCATTTTACACCAATGCAAGTTATCAAGAAAGTACAGTTATGTCCAGTATTTGTAAAGTGTGAACAATTACCCGAAGGTGTCAAGGTGCTGGGGGCCGTTGGGAAGATTAGGCAAGCTATTGCCCAGGGTCACATGGTGCTGGGCTGATCTGCCGCGGGCGCCGGGGATCGACCCGTGAGCCCCCGGGTTCCAGAGTCAGTCGCCCTGGCCGCTGCGCCACACCTCTGTCCTGTCTATTAAACACATTAGGTATTATCAAGTATTGACACTTGTACTTGCACAATAGGCACTTCCAGTACACATTTATTTCAGTAAACACACATTCCCAGTTAGGCCTGCTCTCTCCTTGAGCGCAGGGAAGTAAAATACCATATTCCAACATTTGGAAGCAAGAAAGAGGGAAGTTGAAAAAAAAATCGGAGGAATTTCTTTGGTTTGCATAGATTTAGATGCAATTATAGGGAGGAGACAGCAAAAATAAAGCTGTTGTGGTTTAAAAAATTGTGAGTCACCCTGCTGAGACAGACGTGTTGGCATGAATTACATGGGTAGAACTGGAAGTGCATGCAAATATTCTTCAAGCACAGGAACACTTTGGCAATGGGGCCTACTTGCATAAAGGTGCTAGCTAGCACAGTAAGTGGGATACAAAAAGTTTGAGAGGGTACTCTAAAAAGGCATGGGCAAAGAAGTGTAACTAGGAATATTTTCTTAGAGGGGCCACCTTAGCAATAGGAAACAACCTGCGTATATGATTCTAAAACCTTCATCAGCTTTATCTCAATTATTTTCAGGGAGAAAAATGCAAGTACTCCCAAGGCCGGGCTTACATCCCCACACCCTCCCAAAAAAGTAACAGTGGGGAGCCATGGGTAATGGCCAATGGGTCAAGGGAGCCGCCCTATGAAATAGTTTGGGAACCACTGCCATAGACCATCAGGCCCTCTTCAGAATCATCAGAATACTGCGATTAACTAAGAGGAGACACCACCAATTTCTATGAGCCCCACAAAAGGACATCTGCAACACCCTATTAAAGATTGTTAGGTCAGAAAAACTGAAAAAGTAATTGCCAACAGAGTTCAGTTCTCATATTTATTTGTGTTTTGTAACTAATTCATTAGTGAGCATTTTAGAAGTAAATTTCTACAGAGCATATATATAAGGTGACTCTTTAGACAAAGTGTACCTGGAAGCTGATCTTACCATCCTGGAGCCACTAACACTTTCTGAAACGTGGCACTTTAAGACTGAGAGTACCTCAAATTGATGGAAGGAGGGTTCCATCGACCACTAACACTACAAAAGCGCAATGGTAGGCGGATCGGGGGATGAAATATGCCAATAAAGGATGAGGGTACTTATGTGAGCAAACCGAACAAGTGTGTAGCCAATGGGAAGTCGTAGGTAGGACCACATTTCTATAGGAAAAGGATTTCTTGGTGTATATATGTATATATATTCACTGAAAAATCACAGGCTAAAGTGACATTATAGTTAGGTGAAAATGTATCAAAAAACATAAAAATTCACTAGTTATAGCTAGCAAAGCTAACTATAACTTGCACCCCTACCATGCATTGCTTATGACCTCATATTTCAGATTACTCATGACATGTTTTATTGTTGGAAAGTGGATTATTAGTATGGATAAGTAGGGACTTACAACTAGTTATAAGGACACAATAAAAGTTTGAGTTATTGTCTTAATAAATGATATCCTTGCTCAACCCTTGGTAGCTGGCAATGAGCAGACAGGCTTAACTTAGTGACACATTTGTGAAGAGCTTTTAAAAACACCAATACATTAAACAAGTATGATACAACACACAATAAAAATCCATCTCCGATCTATAAAAATATGTTATATATTTATGAACAAATAGACACAAAAACAACAAAAATCCAATGCAGGAAACCGGAGAAATTAATTTTTTTAAGAATAAGCACTTTTTAGTGCTTAAAAACCTATCGTGCCGCTTTGGGACATCTGGTCACGCTTGACCGGGACAAAGTAAAAGTTCGAGGCCAACCGCGATGCACTAAGCGGGAGGCCTCAGTCAAAATTTTACCTTCAGATTTAGAAACTTTTCTGGAGGATTTTTCTCTCGACGTCGAGCTGTTCCCTCCAGCAGGCCAATTTCGATGCAACATCATCAGATTGATTCTTCGCAAGGCCTCGTCAAATCCTGGAAATCTGGAGCTCTGGAGCTTTCAGCGGGACAAACCTGAAATCCAGGCCTAAACACAAATCAAAGGGTCTGGAATCTCCTAGATGGCTCTTGGGATATCTGGACTACAATTCCTACAATGCACCTGGCCAAATCCTTAAAAGTCCACTGGGCGCACTCCAGGACTGAAAGTCTTGTTGGAGACAGTGGCGTAGGAAGAGGGGTGTGGTGGGTGCGGGCTGCCCCGGGTGTCAACACTGAGGGGGATGACATAATGGCAAAAATATGTGTTTTAAATACATGTTTTTTCCATTTTATCAAGCCGGGTATGACAAGAAATCACTGAGGGGGGTGACAAAATGGAAAAAATATGTGTTTTAAACCGGCGGTGTCAAAAAACTTTCCGCACCGGGTACCACCTGACCTTGGACGCCACTGGTTGGGGATGATGCAGGTGGGCTCTGTTAACCTGTAGTTTGTAGGGAGTCCACTGCTTAATCCTTCATACAGCAAGTCAAAGTCCTTAATGCAGTAGTACCAGATTGTGCAGTCGGTGTAGTCCTTCAGAGTGCAGTCCTTGGGGTGCAGAACCAAATTTCAGCGGGACAGTTCTTCTTCTCCTTGTAGTTTCAGGCAGCAGATTTGAGGAGCTATGCAGCTCTCCCATATTTATTCACAGTTTCTGGGCATCAAGCAGGGGGGCACCACTGACCAATGGGATGCAGGGTGCCGCCCAGGTGTATGTCTATTTCCTTCAAAGTGTGGCTTATTTTTACCCAAAAAAGCACCACTCTCTCAAAATTCAACATGTAGAAAGTCTCTCCTTTGGGGTTAGATCTTGCTAAGCCAACCCACTGGTGTGGATAAGTTTCACTAACAGTCCCCTTCCAACCTCCTAACTAATCCTAATAGTGAGGCTCCTCTGTGGCAGCGGCTGCTGGGTATGGGGGTCAGCCTGTGCTGGTCCGAAACTGCCATTCTCCCTTTGAAGACCAGTTTTGTCCCCCCCCCCCTTCTTGCCTTTTGACTTCTGCAGCTAAAGTTCTCCACCCACAGGAAATCTTTTGTCTACTCTAACAGGGCACTTTACACCTCATCAAGCAGCTCTGGGTCAGCCTCGGAGAGGCTGGCCAATTAGGAGAGGGCAGGTGGAAAGCTGGACTTTGGCTCACAGAAAAAAAAGCATAATAACTTTTTTTCTGTAATAGTTATTATAATTCTAACAGTGGCAAGTTGTTGGATTATCTAACTATTAATTAGCTACCTTGAAGTATATTTTCAGGTGGCTCCTGTTAAAATGTATACATAAACAAAATATCTCAATGTTTAGCCTATGGAGCTTTTCACTACAATAGGGAAAAAACAGGAATTGGTATTTTTGCCCTCACCAAAGCTTATACATCATCTTTTATAATGTCCCTGCTTATAGTTGCCAGGCACCTTACCCCTGTGGCACCTAGTGGAGACCTTAAGGGTGATGTGTATATAAACATAGGGTAGATTACTACTTTGGAAGTACCTTTCATTCCAAGTCGAATTTGCATATAATTTACAATTTAAAAGCAGGCTGCAAGGCAGAGCTGGGTTTTAAAATGTCTGCAGGCAGCACATCAGTGCACAGTGTAGTGCAGGAAATCTACTGGACATCTAAACTTCCCTGCCCTATTATATACTAGCGACTTATAGGACGTTTGAATTCCTCTTGCCTTATTATATGCTAGGGACTTACAGGGGTCTGTCATTGCCAATTATAATTATACCTAAACATGTATTTTTGATCAGACCACAGGCCCAGCGTCTGGTTAGCAGATCCCAGGGCACAATCAGAGTCAGAAAACCAACACCTAGTAGTCAAAATGATGGCAAAAAGTGGGGGGACACTACAAACAGGTCCTGATTTCTCACATCTATGACATTGATTGTGACCTTACTGATGAAATCACCGATGGCATCATCCAGTAAGTGAACAAGTTACAGTTAGCTCTGCTAATAATAACTGGTGAATTTCTGTGTTTTTTTTAGTTCAAGACATAACATTGCCGCAGAAATGTTCCCCTAACTATAACGTCACTTTGACCCATTCTTTTCAGTGAATTTCTTTGGTCTTATAAAAGTAAAATCAGTTCTCATTATAACACATATAAGGTCACTTTAACCTTTGTTTTTTTTAATGAGTTTGTAAGTTTTCTTTAATGTAAATTAAGATATGATTACAATCCGTAACTTTGACATCACTTTAACCATTGTTTTTTTTCCAGTGAATTTATAGTTTTTTTCAAACAAAAGCCATATTATTTTACCATTAGTAAAGTCAATCAGACCCTGCTGCCAACCTCTCACAGGAAAGGAAGTCCATGCCGTGCTCAGTCAAAGGTGTGCAATTTACCACAGGGCCTGGCCCGCAGTCAGGTCCTGCAAAAGAAACCCCACAGGCAGTCAAACCCAGCCATGCATGCAGCCAGATCCCTGTCGTGGGAGGGAGTCCCAAGCCCCCCCCCCCACTCCCAATCCACTATTTGCCACAGGGAACCCCATTCCCCAGGGCCACAAATATTTATGTTAGGGTAAGGGGGCATACTGCCACACCCACCCTGAGCCCAAATGGGCCAGAGGGCCCCTATCCCCCTTAAGGGGCACTGGAGACCCTATATCCCGGGGCCAAACATCTTTATATTAGGAGAGGAGGGCACATAGCTCGCAAATGGGCCTCAGGGATCCCAACATTGGGGCCAAAAATACTTCTTTAAGGGGAGGAGGGTGCATGGCTCCCATCCCCGAGATCAAAAGTCATTTCAGATGTCATCAGTGATGACACTGACCATGTCATGAGTGATTTAATATGTGAGGGCATAAGCAGTGCATTGCCAGGGTGTAAGATATAGTTAGTTCAGATAACTATAACTGCAGAATTTCACTGGCTTTGTACAAATGAAATGTGAGCCTAAGTATAACGTCTCTCTAACCTTTGGTTTTTTCAGTGAATTTCTAATGTTTGTTTAATTATATTTCCTAACTATAATATCCCTGTAACCTTTGTTTTTTTAAGTGAATTTCTAAGTTTTTTAAAATTCAATTTCCTAACTGTAACGTCACTGTAACCTTTGGTTATTTTCAACACCTGGCTGTGAAATTGAGCTCCGCTTGTGGAGTTTGCAGAATTCACCACCAATAAACTATGCACTCAGCAACGGAGCAGTTTTCTTTCCTGTTGGCGCGCTAGCCATATCATGTCATGTGAACGGGGAACATGACGAAACTTGGTAGGTGCTTGCCAGAAGCCGGGCAAACCTCAGCAGCTAAGGGGAGCTTATCCCACAACCAGTAGTGGGCCAGGAAGCTCCTTTGCAGAGTGGTTGACAAATGGGGCTGGGCCTCCAACAACATCTCTGCAGTCCTGTTGCGGAGGACTTGCTTATCACAACAATAGGGATTCTTGACCACTAACGGCCCTCAGCAGCCAAGGGGAGTTCATCCCCCAACCAGTAATGTGCCAGGAGGCCCCTATGCTGAGTGGTTGAGAAAGGGGGTGGGACCTCCAACGACATCACAGCAATCCAGCTGTGGGGGACTTACTTCTCACAAAATAAGGGTTCCTGGCCCCCAAAGACCCTCAGTAGCCAAGGGGAGTTCATTCCCCAACCAGTAGTACGCCTGAAGGCACATGTGTAGAGTGGTTGGGAAAGGGGGCAGGGTCTCTGATGAGGTCTCAGCAATCCGGCTGCGGGGGACCTACTTGTCACAACAATATGGGTTCTTGGCCCCCAATGACCCTCTGCAGCCAAGGGGAGTTCATCCCTCAACCAGTAGTACGCCAGGAGGCCCCTGTGTAGAGTGGTTGAGAAAGGGGGGTGGGCCTCTGAGAATGCCGCTACAGTATGGCTATATGGGACTATCTTATGGCAATAATAGTAGTTTTTTGGCCCTCAACGACCCTCAACAGCCAACGGGACTTAATTCTCCAACCAGTAGTATGCCAGGAGGCCAGTTTGCAGTGTAGTTGACAAAACGGGGTGGAGCCCCCTACGGCTTCTCAGATATCCATCCCCCAGGGCCCGGCCATTACCAAATGGGGGAAAGGCCGCATGGCCCTCCTCCCTGGGCTGATTTTAGCCCTGGGAACTCCATCCCCTGGGGCCTGACCTTTTTTTTTATTAATACAGAGTGGGGCGGCACAGCACCCTGCAAAGGCCGATTTTAGCCTCGGGATCCCATTGTCTGGGGCCCAGCCTTTTTGAGGGAAAAAATGAATACAAGACCACATCCCTGGGGCCCGGCCATTACCAAATGGGGGAGAGGGCCTGCACAACTTCTCTGGCTGATTTTATCCCATGTGGTGGGAGAAGTTAAAGCTCCTGCCAAGCAACAGCAAACAGCAATGTTCCAGGGGTGGGCACACTGGGACATAACAGGATCCAGCCCTGGGGGGTGGCGGTCCCCAGGGCCATCTATGGCTCCAAGAGAGGGGCATGTGCCCCCCCTCATTTGATGTAGTAGGGTCTGCCCCAGGGAGGAAGTGGTCCCCGGAGCCAGAACAGTCCGGGCAGGGGGCATGCGGCCCCCCCTCACATTTTAAAAATAGAATTTGTCCATGGGGAGGTTGTGGTCCCTGGGGTCCGGGAAGGACCGTGAGGCCCCCCCATTACACAGAAAGTAGCCTTGTGGAGGTGGTGGTCCCCAGGGAATGGGGGTCCCTTATGCACCATGATTGTTTTTGTGATAGCCCCAGGGAGGTGGCAGTCTCTGTGGTACAAGGAGGGGGGCCCTGCCCGCCCCCCTCCTATATCAATTCATTCAGCTTGCATGCCCCCGGGACTGGCCCAACGGGGCTAAAAAATTGAGAAGCGTGGGAGTTGCACTTCTTTTTTTGTTTATGTTTTGGCAGGAGCAGTGGCTTCAGTGTGGCTCCCGAAGAGCGTTTTTTGTCTTTTTAATGACTTTTTTTGCCCTGATGGGGTCCCTCTGGGACCCCCTAGAGGTCTAGGGAGTCAGGGTATTCCTACCCTGCCCCCTCTTTAAAAAAAAATATTTTTAGTGGGACTCAGCTGAAGCCGAGTCTCAAGATGGCTGCCAACACTGCCTGGTTTGAAGTGTTGCCAGCCAATCAGATTTGAGTACGGGGACTGTCAAATATAGAAATTTGATATTTTTTTAAGTAACTTTGCAACTACTGTATGGATTTAAACCAAATAAGAAAAGGGAACTTCTCTGGACCAATATCTAAATTTCTGCAAAATTTGGTGTAGATCCATTCAGCGGTTCGGGCTGTAGCTGTGTCTAAAGACCCTATGGGAATTAACATGCGGAAAACACTTTTTGGGATCCCCCTTTTTCTTGGCCCCCATTCAACAGATCACTATGACACTTTTAAGACCACAGCTCAAGTGAGCATCAAACTAGTTTTTAAAAGTTCGTGAAGATTCATCAAATGGTGCCAAAGTTATTGGCAAAAGAAAAGAAAAAATTCTATGGAAACTATGTCCTAACTATACCTACTGGTGACTGCCAGTAGAAGAACTGGACCAACACAGCTAGGAATCCCATGGCACTTATCAATTCACACAAACAGTTTGTCAAGTGTTTCGGCCGCGAGACCGGCCTTTTTCAAACTTGGCGGGCACCATTCAAAACACACCATTTATACACTGAGGCAAATGCACATCATACATGGGTATGAAACAAATACTGTCAGTTTCACTGCCCTCCACACAAAGTGCAAAAATAGCTTCAAAACTCCATTGTTACTATATTTCAAGCACACCATCTTGCAAGTGTAATGAAACCTATTACTTGCATTTCGACATTGAAAGTAGCGAGGACCTCCGGTAAAATACTTAAGACCAGTGTCGGATCCTCGCTGCTGAATCCCAACTATTGCAGCAACTGGATACCATCCATGCATAATGTTAAATTGCAAACAAACATAACCGGAGTGCAGCGTACTTTAAGGCATTTTGTAACTAAAGGAAGACATCATATCTTTTAGCAGTGCTGAAAGGTACAGTCATTAAAATAACATTTACATTCTTCCTTTGGCGCTCTGAGTCACTGCGCAGCAATCAGAAGGAAAAAGAATATATGTACATAAAGTGTCAATGTTCGCCGCAATGGATTTACAACTTTAATTTTAATTTTAAGTGTGTGTACCCATTTTTTAATTGGGGACCTTCAAGATGTCAGTCCCTGCATGCAGTCTCAGCTGTGCTCACATGATGTCACTAGGCACATCAGCTCCTTACCAAGTCAATCACTTGACTCCACAGGCACACTTTCCTCCGGTATAGTGATCGTTCATAATTTGCTGTGCTGAGGCCATTGCGGAAGGTGAAACACCATTCAGTAATTAACTGCGACATATATATATTCACAACACCTTCCAAAAGGAAAAACTACAGTCCTGTGTGGTTGCAGCAGATGATGTGCCCTATGTACTGTTGCTGGTGCTTGGGTGGCACAAGAGTGGCTGGAGGGATCTCTAAACTCCATGGATGAGTCAAAAATATAATAATTTGCAACCAGAGAGCTGAGAACTATGCAGTTATTTAAGTGCCTAAACTTTGCGGAATACATAAAAGCTCTGCGAGATTCCAAGGAGTTTCACCAACAGGTGAAAAATACGCACTTTGCTGTGCTCGTGCTGCAATTTAGCACCAGTAGCGCATGGAGGGCAGAAAAACAACACCATATAGTGTGCCGCCATTCGAGCTGAAAATCTACTCAGGTGGCAGCAAATCTACTCAAGAAGCAGCCCTCTGACTGCGACCACTCACAATCGCCCATGTTAGAAAATTGGTGATTAAAGGGGACTCCAAATCTCGCTGGAAACATAATTCCACCACACATCAACGGGCGGAATTTGGCTGGAACTCCGCGTTACTATTGAGTTGCCAAAATTCCTCCACTTCCCGCCCACCCCTATCTTAAAGCACGGCCTAGAGAAATGTGGGATCACTGTGGAGACTACGGGTCTGATTATGATGGCAGTGGGACCGCCACGGACAGGCGATCAGTGGTGGTTCCACTGACATCCAGCCCATCGTTCTGACCGCTGCATTAGGATGCAGGCAGTTGGAGCTTGGCTGTTGGGGGGAAAGACAGCCGCTTCTGACAGGATCAAGGATCCTGTCTGGAGTGGCATTCGGACTCCTATCCCTACAATGAGGGCTGTGCAGGCACTGCCGTAGGGATTAGGATGTCCTTTTCCGACAACCTGTTCATGGCGGTCCGACTGTGGACCCCTTGATACCCTGCTAAAAGCAGTGATCTCCACACTGACAGATATGTTTAATTGTTCACTCAGTTCAGGAACAGTGCCAGAAAAATGAAAACACAACCTTGTAAGGCCTCTATTAAAAAACAATCGGTTGATCCCAAAAAATGTGAGAACTATCAACAAATATCTCTCCTGCTGGGACCTAGTAAAGTCCTCGAGAAATATGTTAATAAAAGCCTTTTTTATACCTTGAAACCAACAACATCATGCATCAGTCACAGATCGGTTTCCAGGCACACAGCAGACTAAAACGGCCTCTTGTAGCCACAGAAGGGCTGCAAGCCATACTAGATCAGGGTGGGACTGCTGCCTTGATCCTGTTGGATCTCAGTGCGGCCTTTGATACCATTTCACACCAGGTATTAATGACAAAGCTAAACTAAATCAGAATCTCTGGTTCTGCACTTAGGCGGCTAATTTTGTTTCTGGACATGCATCTTTTAGTAAAGATGAGTTTTACAATCTGTGGTGAAAATACCACTTTTAGAAAGTAAGTATTATCAGCCATCTTATGTGCCTCAGCTGGTTTGTGTATTGACTGTCTGGTTTTGGAGTGACTGGGGCTGGGGCTGTGCATTCACTGTAGACAGCCACTGGGGGGTTGAGGTGTGTCCTGCCTTTCCTGGATGAGTCAGGGAATGCCTGAATAGACTTGAGCTGCATTTAGAGTAGGGGGAGGAGATTTCCTTTCACCTGAATGGGCCTGGTCTGCCTTACACAATGCTGTCTCCATCTCCTGCCACGAAGCTGTAACAGAGAGGATAGAACTGGTTTTGACTGAGCACAGAACCTCCCGGACACCAGAGAACAAAGAGAAATGCTGAATAAATATTGGGGTCCAGACCCCAAAACTTTCGATTACTTCTGGAATTCAAGAGGAACCTTTGCCAAGGAGAAGAGCTGGAGAAACTGAAGGAGAAGTACAGCCCCGTTGCTGCGTGCTCTCTGGGGTTGGCCTGCAATGGCTGTTTCTGCCAAGGAAAGGACAAGGCTGTGTGCTGTGTCCCCTGCTTGAGGAATATCTCCATGGGCTTGAAGTAGAGCTTGCCTTCTGTCTCGAAGTCTCAGAAACACAAAGACTTCACCCCCAGCTCCCCTGAACTTCTTGCTGGGAGTTCTGACTGGCCAAGAGGTGCCTGTTGTTGTTCTGGGCCACTGGAGGTTGTTCCTGCTGCTGGGAGCTCGAAAAGAGACGCAACTAAGAGAAGCACGGCACATTCACACCTGTTTCCGATGCATTGTGGCTGTGCGTGTAGAATTTCCATGCATCATGCCACTGAAGAAACCAACTCATTCCCTGTCCGCGGCTGGAGAAATCGCAGCATGGCGCATCAAGTGCACCAATCTACAGAGTCCGAGATCACCGTACCGAGGCCCTGCTGTGCGGCTGTAAGAACCCACGCATCGTGTAACCAAGGCTGGAAAGACAAGCGCAGCGCCGCAGCCGCTGCACCGAGAACCATCGCATTCCCATTCCCCATGCATTGTACCGGGGTGCCAAGTCTACAGGGACACCGTGGCTGCAGTAAGAAACTGACTCATCACCTTTCCGCACAGTGAGAAACCGACGTATCACCTCCCCTTCAATAAGGAACCAACGCATCACGTCACCTGTGTGGCAGTAAAGAACCGACACATCACCTCCCCTGGCGTAAGGAACCAACGCATCAACTTCCCTGTGCGCAAGGAACTGATGCATCACCTTCCCTACGGCTGTTTTTGTTTATGATTTTGATGCATCCAAGGATTTTTGTGTTGAAAGTGTCGCATCTATAGTTTAATATGGACTGAACTGTTTTTACCTTCTAAGAAGTTCATTTTGATTACTGTATTGTGGATTTTTGTCATGTTTGTTCTTGTTTGGTTAAATAAAGATTACGTATTTTTCTAAACTGGCGTGGTGTCCATTTGTAGTGTTTTCACTGTACAACTGTATGTGCGTACCAATGCTTTACACACTGCCTCTGAGATAAGCCTATCTGCTCGTGCCAAGCTACCAAGGGGGTGAGCAGGGGTTATTTTAGAAGTGTATCCCCCTTACCCTGACTAGGAAGAAGGGTCCCGACTCTCTACATGGAGAACAGTGCAAACCATTGCCAAGTAGAGACCCCCATTTCTAACAATAACCAACTATGGTTTCACCACTGTATTATATGCAGACGACACGCAGATTGTCATTGCTCTCGCCCACCAAACAACAAATAGCTCGACCACTCTTAATGCCTCCTTAAACATTTCGTGGAGTGGATGGCAGGAAGACGCATTACACTTAACAGGGGGAAAAACTGAGGTGCTGGTGATAGGAAATAACCCCTTTATATGGATGGAAATAAACTGGCCTGATCCCCTTGATAACCATGCAACTCCAAAATCAGAAGTCAAAAGTCTTGACTTTTGGATTCATGAAAAAAATGACAATGGTGACTCGAGACAAAATATTTGCACCCACTTGCTTTGGCATATTAAGAGCCCTTAAGAAAATTGCTTAGATGGCTACCAGAGACTTCATGTAGATTAGTAATACAAGGTTTAGTCATCTCCAGACTTGACTATGGGAATTCCTAGTATCTGGATAGCCCGGAGTCGGCTATAAAATGACTTCAAGTTATTCAAAATACTGCTGCCTGGAGTCCATTGAAAATTCCCAAGCACCACTCTGTCACCACTGCCCTGCAAGCCTTCATTGGCTGCCCATGCTCAAAAGAATACATTCTATGTATGGCTCATAAAGTGATACATAACAGAGGCCCCAAATTGATCCAAAGTCTACTTACCCTATATAATCCTACAAGAATGCTGCGTTCCAGAACTCAACACCTACTCAGAGTACCTAAGATAATGAGGAACAGGAGTGGCGGTAGATCTTTTGCCTTCTTCCTACCTAAACTCTGGAATGGACTTCCGCGGAATCTAAGACAAACTGATTCTGAACCAGCTTTCAGGAAAATGTTAAAAACCATCCTGTTTTAGTCGCTCACTCAGCTGTAGATTACCTGGTCGTTCTAGCACAGGGAAGCCTTCAAGGGTAGCCGTGCACTTTAGAAATCTTTATGACTAGAATAGAATTGTCTTAATGTTTACTCAGAAAAGTTGCTGGGAAATACGGTTTTGTGATTAATATGCTTTTGGTGCAACTTATTGAATGAGTGCACTGTTTATCAATGTAACCTTAACAGAGGCAACAATGTTTTGAGGATGCTTGTCAACTTATATCAATATTTTATTTAATATTTATATTTTATGTTTCATCACTTCTTGAAAGGAAAAGTCAATAAAAAAGACTTTCAAATTAAATTAAGACTGCAAGTACCAACAATTACAGCATTTCAGAAATGGTCAAGCTTGTCAGGAGCTACTGTACATGTCTGGAACTCTTTCATGCCACATTAGCACACTGTGACTGGCTGCGTTGTCATACAAGGTGACCCCTGTGTACCACAGTTCCTCTACCCACATTCACAGGAGCGTTCAGGAAAAGCAAATAGGTGGGGGATGTGCCGTTGTTTTGACTCTGTTGTGCCTGCTGCTGGAGTGCTTGGCAGCCTCTTACTATTATTTATTTACTGGGGACACGTACCCGGGCCAACGTGGAAAATTTGCCGGCACCTAAGGGGATGGTCACCATGGAATGCAGCAGCTGGGGACTCAAGATCCCAGAATCCCCTTCTGACACCACATCTGCATCTAATCAGCTCTACTTAAAGCGCCTCACAATCCCACAGCACGGGACATGTGTGGGCTGAGCCCGGGTCAAGGGCGGACCTGTCCTTGCCCGCCATTGCCATGTATTTTATACATGAAAGTCCTTTATCGGCCAGAGAGTGACCAAATGCCTTTCATTGTTCTCCAAATATTTCCCTGGTGAGTCCAAAGAGCACTCCCACCACTTGAATATTAGATCTGGTGCACTCGAATGATGGGAGGAGAATAAAATGGTCCATAGTAACATTACAGTCAGGGAAAAGGGACCTTATGAAGAAGGAGCTGATGATAGCTATACATGATCTTGAAAGTTTGACCACTAGGAACAGCACATTACAGGCCATGTCTGAGATACATCATAAGTTGCTGAAAAAAGTATGAAAGTGTTTTATGGTTAGATCAAATCCCTGAGATACTGCCCCCAAACCACCCTGTACATGGCTCAACAAAGAGTGTGACAGGGAAAACTAGAGTTACGAAACGCTCTTATGAAAGGGGTAGCCCCACTATTAGAGTTTGTAGGGCTAATTATGAACTCATTCCACATAAAGCCCAGATGGAATGGTAGTGTAGGCTTTGAGAGGATCTATATGAGGCCTCGGACAAAGAATTCCAAGAGTTTTTGACAGTTGATATCTAACAAAGTGCAGAAGTCTTGTACTAATTATAGCGTTTGCATAAAATCTTAAACTTGGCCTTCTTATTTCATAGATTTTTATGGCCTCTCCACCACTGAGAGTAATGGAGAGAGGAATCCACAGGACAGTATGGAATAT
Organism: Triturus cristatus; assembly: GCF_964204655.1. NCBI lineage: Eukaryota > Metazoa > Chordata > Amphibia > Caudata > Salamandridae > Triturus > Triturus cristatus. The sequence goes on from NC_140592.1 coordinate 113,975,453, forward strand.
TCCCGGAGTTCACCGTCCGTGATAATCTCTACAGGCTTGGCCGACTATATGAGGGCAATTAAATCTAAAGCTGTTGGAAAGGGTGAAGGCCCAGACGGGGTCCATAGTGACCTGTTCCTTGCCGTCATTAAGTCCTGGGCCAAATATATGAATATTCTAACCAATGCAAAATTGGCTGGAATGGACGTACCGTCCAGTTGGAAGGGAGTAGAAATCATCCCAGTTGACAAGAAGGGCCAAAGGGATTCCAGATGTTCTGTAAAAAGACTTTAGTAGAGAGATCCTCTACCAAGTGGAAGTGTGGTTAGAGAAAAAATCAGTATTGTCACATCTGCAGGCAGGGTTAAGAAGGCAAACAAGTACTATAGACCAGGTATTTAGGTTGGTAGCAACATAATGGAAAACAGTTATACTGGAAAAGGCCCTCCGATACCTGGTATTTATTGATCTGAACAATGTGTTTGACCTGGTTCCCCGACCAAAAATGTGGGAGGTGCTGAGTGATATGGGGATACCCCTTGACCTAGTAGAAGTCATCAGGCGCCTGCACCAAGAAACATATGCACAGGTACGCTGAGGACTTAAGGGTCAACTCACAGACAAAATAGCCATCCATCAGGGTATCCGACAAGAGTGAGTTTTGGCATCTACCCTGTTCACTTTGTACTTGAACGGGGTGGTAGCACATTTGGAAGATGCACCCAGGTTGGCGGGCTGGAGAATTCCCCTTCTTCTGTTTGCAGGCGACACTCTTCTACTCTCATAGACCCTTGGGGGCTAAAGACTCTGGTAGACAGATTTGTGGACTTCCGTAAACAAAGCGGTCTGGTGATAAACTTCAATAAAACAACGTCTATGGCCATAAATCCACATAGATGATTCACTGGCTCTATTCTCTTAGAAGGTGCACCCTCGGCAAGAGTGTCTGAGTTTAAATACTTGGGCATCACATTGAAAAAAATATGTCATGTGTACAACAGATGAGGAAAAGTGCGCTGAGCTTGACCCACCATGCACTGGCCATCCTTAGACATTTTAGATACACAAAAATCAAATGGATCTCACCTGTTTTTAAAAAACATAGGGCTAAGGCGGAGGCCAGTGCAATTTATGGGACGGAGATCTGGGGTTGATCCAGTGTACCCGATCTTGGCAGACCAGAAAATAAAATTTTTAACATATTGTTAAATTTGCCCAAAAGCACTCCTCTTGTCCCATTATTTCACGATCTAGGGTTGCAGCCAAGGGCGAAAAAAGCTATATTTTGGCCCCTTATGCTTTGGTGGAGGCTCAAACTTACACCTGCCCTTCTCAAGTACTATCTGGAAATAGCCACCCTAGACAAGGCTTGTGCTTATGAAATGGGTGACTACTGTCAAGGATACGCTGACGGAACTCGGCCTGGGAGTGTATTGGGCTGATCATTCTCCACCACTGCCTAAAGTGAAGTTGAAAGATTCATATTGGAAATGGGCTACTTAGATGAAACATCAAAGGCATAATTGTGGCTCTTTGACGGATGCTTTGTTGCTCACTAAGGGGCATATCAGCAACAACCGGCGATAATTATCGCTAAGCGCACTTAGCGCTAGGATAATTATCGCCGGCTGGCGTGGATTTTCATTGCTGAGGTAGCGTGCTATTAGCAACGCTTATCTCAAAAGCTATAAAAATCATAGCGCTAACTGCCAAACGTGAGATTATCGCTGGAAACCCAGCGATAATCCCACGAAGTTTGGCGATAGCTTACTGATAGGACCTCACATACTTAGCCATGATACCCACCTTACATAGGATATCATGGCGAAGTCAGTTTCAAAGCAGGCGTAAGGAAAGTAGCAATAACAGAGGTTATCGCTACTTTTCTTGTCGCAATGCTGCTTTGCGCGAGGCTTGATAATAGGAGAAATGTCGCTTAGCATAAGTTATCCTGGGGAGGAACGCCCACTTTGCATCTCATTAGAGATGCAAAGATGGGCGTTAGGAATTCAGGCGCTAAGGCAAGGTTTCACGCGATAGCCGAAAACGGCCGCAAAAGCGGCGATAATTTTATATTGCCGCCTTGTAGATATGCCCCTAAGCCGCTTTGTGCTTTTGATCTCTTCCTCGAATTTCTGCTGACTCTAGGGAACAGATCTTTGGGGCATATTTTGAAGAAACGGCATTAAAATTATCGCCACTTTAGCGGCAGAAAACTACTGCTAAAGCGGCGATAATGGGCTTGATAATAGGCCCTTGAGAATTCCCATAGAAGCCCATGTTCTGGTGTCAACATGGGCTTCTATTGGAATTCTCTGCGGCATATTATCAAGCCCATTTTTGCCGCTTTAGCGGCAGTTTTCTGCCGCTAAAGCGGCGATAATTTTAAAACGGTGCTTGATAATATGCCCCAAAATTTATTTTCTTAAATTACGATATGGCACTTTGCACATTATGTTCTTCACTGCAGAATGGCACCCCTTGTCTGGAGATAGGGTTTCTTGCCCAGTTTATTGTAGCGCTGAGGAGTCCCTAGCCCCTTTTCTCTTTTTTGTCCAGGCTATACCTGGCCAAAGAAAAAAAATGGATCCTGCCTGCATGTAGGCAGATGGGATGCAGGCAGTACCGCATCTCACTCAGCCTACTGTGCACATCAACCAGAGAAGCCATAGTTTGTGCAGTCGCAAAATATCTGCCATGGTGCTGGGCTATTAGAGCAATAGCTCTGGGAATATGAGGACCGCAAATTGGTAGCGTTAACTGTTAGGTAATGCGGAGAAACCAGCATAATGGCTCTAATACCAACCCTGCTTTGCTGGCGATGGCAAACTTTTATCTCTGTTAGGAAATATATTTTTAATTTAAATCCTGTTTCTGGATTGCATTTAGCGCCTTATTTATGGTTGTGTATTTTATATATTTGTATAATTTTTATGATTCCGACTAATAAAGGATTGCCAATTTTATTGTTCTAACAATGTGTTATATATTTTAATGATTGTATGTATAAATTGATGGTTTGCACGGAACCGAATACATTAAATTGAATTGAAATCTTTATGAATAGAATGGAATTGTCTTCATGTTTACTCAGAAAAATTTCTGGGAGATGGGGTTTTGTGATGAGTATACTGTTTCGGCAACTAATTGAATGAGTGTACCGTTTATCAATGTAACTTTAACAGAGGCGACAATGTTTTGAGGACGCTTGTCAACCTATTGCAATTTATTATGTAATATTTATGTTTTTGTTTAATAATTTCTTGACAGGAAAGTTCAATAAAAAAGATGTTCAAATTAAATTAAGACTCCAAGTACCAACATTTACAGCATTTCAGAAATCGTCATGTCAGGAGCAACTGTAAATGTTTGGTACTCTCTCAGGCCACATTAGCCCACTGTGGCCTGTTGCGTTGCCATACAAGGTGACCCCTTTGTACCACCGTTTCTCTACCCACATTCACAGGAGTGCTCAGAGAAAGCAAAGAGGTGGGGCTTCCACTCCTGGCCGTAGGCTTCAGACAGATGATGTTCTTACTTGTGCCCCATCAGGTTGGAGATCAACCATGGACCAGCAGGTTGATGGTCTCTTTGGATTAGTGTCTGGTTTTGCAAGAATGTTGCTGGTGTTCGTAAGTCTGTGCTTGACTTTACATTTTATAAATGTTACAATTTAGAAAAATACTATACCCATTTCTTCCAAGTAGTATTGAAAGGCAGTTTTTACTGTTCATAAATTGCTCAATTCGGCATAAAGTTTTGCATATTCTATATCTTAAAACATAACCCTAACCCTGTACTTCCGAAAAATAAAGAGACATAAAGCCGCTTCAAAGTACACTTGTTATTCAAATGTTAGTGATGGCCAAGCTCAAGACCAAACACCGACAGAGGTGCTGGGGGGTGCAGATTTCAACAAACCCAGTGTGATAGTGGTAAATGGCCAAGTACTTAAGGTTCAACCATGATTTCCATGGTGAAAATATAAAAAATCTGAATGCAAGTAGACCATGTTTACAAAATTGGAAAGAGCATTTATTGAAATGAAATGTAGTCCAACTGAAATAAGATTCTTAACTATTGACTTATAGCTCGATTTGTATCTTGGCGAGGAGGGGACCCTGTTCCAATGGCAACGGAGTTACCTCTCTGCCAAGACTATGGTCTGCCCACCCGATTTAAATGCAGGAAAGTCATAGTTTGACAACAGCAAAGACTACTATCCACAGTCATCAAACGTCTCCAACAGCCTGATGGAGCAAAGGTGGTTGAAATTTCAGCTGTATATCCACCCACCTTATTTACATGATAGTTTTTCAAAGTCAATCACCGCCAGGAGAAACCTGGTGATAAGGAGCACTGAAAAACGCTCAATGCCCCCTCGCCATTGGAGTTAACTCACATAGTGAGGGTGGCATTGATTTTTATTTTTAAAAAGACTTGGGGGCATATTATCAAGGAGGGTGTTAAAATTATCGCCGGTTTAGCGGCAGAAAACTGCAGATAAAGCGGCGATAATGGGCTTGATAATATGGCGCAGAGAATTCCAATAGAAGCCCATATTCACACCAGAATATGGACTTCTATTGGAATTCTCAAGGACATATTATCAAGCCCATTATCGACGCTAAACCGGCGATAATTTTTAATGCCGTCCTTGATAATATGCCCCTTCGTAAGTTTGCCATACGGCTTCATCATATTGAGAGTTTCCTCATTTTCCATTTTGTTTTTTCCACTATGATCCGCTTTCAATCCTCCAAATGAGGACATGTTACTATCTACATTTCCTTTTCAATTTCAGGTTGGATGAAATGAAAAACACCCTGTAGATGCAGTGCATTTTCCACTTTAAAAATTAATATTCACCTCACCTTACCAACCTTTGTACATATGTCCTTTCTTGAGAGGATTTCTCCTGTGACCATCGAACCCTATAAATGTTGGAAATTGAAAATTAACTAAACTAATGAGAAAACATTCGCATATGTATTGATTTAGCAGTTTCCCCAATCACTCCTAAACCTAGAAGCATTAGCACACTTCACATAGAACAACAGAAAAGGTTGCATTTGAATCATGTGAGTACTAGGGAGATTACATTTACAAATAACAAACTTCAGAATCAAGATGGTAGAATGTATTTTCAGCTATTTTCCGAAATAGAGGAAGTTCAATTGTGTTTTCTTTGTTGGAGAGAAGTAGTTCCTCAGCAGGTAACCATTAAGGATTGCTTCAGTGATAAACGCATTTTGAATCTCTGAGTTTCCAGCTGAAAAGTGTGTTTATCCTCCAGGTATAGTTAGCCTTTTGGAAAAGTAAAGTGTGTTTTCCAAATAGAGAATCTTGTATTCAAGACAATATATTTTAATTCTAATTCTGGGCCTGATTGGAAGCCACCATAAGTCCCTCAAACCTAGGGACAGGTGGTCAGATTTGATATTGACCTAGACAAGTCAAGCAGTGTAAGAGAAATGGTCTTGATTTAAGTGAGTGATAACGGAGCAGCACCAACCAAAATGGTGTTCAAAGTTGTGTCAGGATATGCTTGGAGTATTTGCAGGTGGTTTTCAAATAATAATGGTCAATAGTACTTGATTTTCTTAAGAAAGTGCAAGGAAAAGCTAGCAGATCACTGATATGAGTTAACAATGATAAAGTGCTATCTGTGCTAAAGCTCTAAGGGGCATATTATCAAGCACCACATTAAAATTATCGCCGCTTTAGCGGCAGAAAACTGACGCTAAAGCGGCGATAATGGGCTTGATAATATGCTGCAGAGAATTCCAATATTGGAATTCTCCAGGCCATATTATCAAGCCCATTATCGCCGCTTTAGCTGCAGTTTTCTGCCGCTAAAGCGGCGATAATTTTAATGACGTTTCTTGATTATATGCTCCTAAGATTTGAATGTAGTGGCGCGAAGAGAGCAGAATGCAGTTTGACTTTGTCAAGTAGAACAAGATCAAATTTGTTCCTGAGCTTGAGTGTGATGAGTATAGACTCTATTTTAGGGTAAGGAAGATTTATCTTGAGAAATTCGACTTTCATCCACTGCTAGATATTTTTCGTCCACAGCTGAACATATGGGTTTATGAACTTATTTTTTATGGTTGTACTGTATAGCATTAAATATGTCATTATACATCTTCTTTAGAAGCCTTTGTTATCTTATGTTAGTGAAGCTTTTAAAGCGCACTCATACCCTAGGGTGTCCTGGCGCTGAGCACTGCCTAACTGGTCTCCATAAAAAAGATGAGGGGTTATTAACAAGCGACAGGCCGGCAGCGATAATTATCGCTGGCCGCACCTAGCGCGAGTTTCCCTATTGCCGGTTATTGCTGGAATTCATCACCAAGCTAGCGCTGTATTTACAACGCTTAGCGCATTGGCAATGAAAATTCCAGCGATAGCAGGAAAATGTCCCAACATCGCTGGAAAACCAGCGAAGTTCCGTGCAAAACAGCGATAACCTTGCTGATACGACCCTGTGGTCGTAACCCCACATTCCACCTCCCATGCAAAGTATGCCTAACACTGGATTTTAGCAGACGTTAAAATCCATGTTAATGGCCGGTTAGCACGATTTTGTTTATCGCTACGCCGACCGGGGCATTGTTGTAAATATCGTGAAGCTGCATTTGTGATATTTTCCCATGTAGTCTATTGAGGCACGCCTACTTTGCATCTCTTTAACGATGCTATGCAAAGCGGGTGCTAAATCATGGAAACACACGCTAGCGTGTCCTTGCTAATATTGCGATAAAATTATCACCGCTTTTTGGCTGAAAACGGACGCTAAAGTGGCGATAATTTTATCTCCCCCTCTTGTTAATACGCCCCATGGTAATTCAGAAAACAGCCATGTTTTCAGCCCCTTCCTGAAAGAAAGGAGCTCAGTGGTGTTCCTAAGATGCACTGGTAGGTTGTTCCAAGCTTTTGCTGCACAAACGATGAAACAACTGCCGCCCCACTTTGCTTTTTTCACTCTGGGGATGGTCATATGCTTTGCTTCCGAGGAACACAAAGTTCTTCCCGGGACATACCATCAAAGGCGTTTTTTCAGGTATAATCAGGGCCACTGCCCCTCAAGGGCTTAAAGACCGTGCAAAGCGCTTTGAACTCTGCACTTTGTTTTACTGGGAGCCAGTGAAGATGTCGAAGTCCCTTTCTAACTGAGACAAACCTAGGTGTGCCCGTTATCAGTCTGGCTGCCGCGTTTTGCACCAGCTGGAGTCTGTTCAGATGTTTCTTGTGAATGTTCAAGTACAGACTGTTACAATAGTCCAGCCGTGACAAAATAAGTGCTGTGACCTCTGTCCTTAAGCTATCCACTGGTAACAAGAATTTTATTTTCCTCAAAATTCTGAGGAGGAAGAAGCTCGTCGAGACAAACCCACTGACCTGATCGCCAAAGGTACGTTTATTATCCATAATCACCCCCAGATTCTTAGCTTTCATAGTAGGGGCTGGGGACAATCCCATTTCTTCAGGCCACCAGTCCGGTGTCCAGAGGTTAGGATTATTGCCAAATATGATGACCTCCATTTTACCTGCATTGAGTTTCAGGCAGTTCGAGGACATCCAGCCGGAGATGGCTTTCATGCAATCACGGCATCTTGAGCCCGTTTCCACTTCTTTGCCTCACTGTAGGGACAGCACAATTTGTGTGTTGTCCACGTAGGATGTTAATTGGAGCCTGAAAGATCTTATCAGGGCAGCCAGCGGGCACACATATATATTAAAAAGCGTGGGGCTAAGGGATGACCCCTGTGGGACCCCACATTGAAGGGAAAATGGCTTAGACCTGTCTCTACCCAAATCCACCGTTTGAGTTCTGTCGGCCAGAAAAGATTTCAAAAGCTTCCAGGCCTTACCCTGAACCCCTGCAGTCGATAAGCGGTCCATCAAAACTTTGTGATGGACCATATCAAAGGCTGCTGACAGATCCAGCATAATCAGGATTGCCGCGCCTCCCTAGTCCACAGTTTCTCTAACCTCCTCTGTGACATTGATCAGGGCTAGCTCTGTGCTGTGTTCAGCATGAAAGCCGTATTGCGTATGATCTAGCAAACTGTTGGTCTGAACGAACGTGCTAATTTGCACATTCATAGCCCTCTCGATCATTTTTGCTGGCAATGGGAGGCGTGAGATAGGTCTATAGTTGTTTGGGTCACCTGGATCCAGATTTGGCTTTTTTATCAATGGGAGTATTGATGCAGATTTCCAAGTTTTGGGAAACTGGTCTGACTTGAAGATGATGTTAAACAAAAGGGTTAGGATGGAGGCAATGACCTCAGGGATGCCTTTGATCACCGACGCTGGACAAGGGTCTAGGGGAGATCCGGATCGGGTCACGTTCAGAAGGTTGATTATATCCTGAGTCTCTAATGGTGTAAAACCCTCTAATATAGGTAGTGATTTGCTGGCAACGGGCAGAGGCCTGTCTAAGACCTCCACCACCTCTCTTTCCTGATGGATCAAGGAGGGGAAAATAACTTCCACCTTATTCCTAAAGAAGGAGGCTAAAGCCTCGCAGAGCAAAGGGCTGGTATGTGATTTGAGTCTGGCAGGGTTCGTCAGATTAGTTATAGTTTTAAATAGCTCTCTGGAGGAGGATTTTGCCTCATTAATCTGCTCCGCAAAATAGGCTTTTTTGGTTTTGAAGAGTAATTTTTATAGTTTGCTAGGCTTGCTTTATAAGCCTCTTTGTTAATGATGTTATTCCCTTTTCTCCAGACCCGTTCCAGCCTTTTACAGTCCGTTTTGTGTTTTTGTAGGTTGTTGGTGAACCAAGGGGCTGATCGGAGGGCTCGCTTGGGTGTATACAGTTTAACCAGGGCTAGTTTACTGCATGCGGCCTCAATCCATCCCAAATATGCAGCCGTGGCCTCCTCCACTCCGACTGGGAGACTCGGGCTGTTGCTTTGAGAAAATTCCCTAGGTCTAGGCTATCCAGATTTTTCCAGGCCCATATAGCTATCATCTCCCTGGGCTCTGGTTTATGTTGGTGATGTGGGGTCCGTGATAGAGTAAAAATAACGGTGACACGATCTGTCCAGGGGAGTGGCAATAGCTCAGTGAGGGAAAGGCTGGAATTATTAGAAAAAAGTCCATCCAGGGTGTGTCCTGCCACATGTGTAGGTCCTGCTACCTGCTGCTCAAGGTCCCCTCCATTCATGATTTACTTCAACCTCACATTCTCCAGGTCCAAAGGATCCTCCAAATGAAAGTTGAAATCCCTCATTATTGTAAAGGAGTTGGCACACAACCCCTCTTCCAAGAGAGTACCAATGGAATCAAGAAACGCACCTCTGGGGCCAGGGGGGGCGATATATGAGAATAGCTTTGAATGTGTCCTGGGGGGAAATCCGTACACTTAGTGACAGCGCTTCACAGTCTGAGTTGGAGGCTGTCGTGAATGTGAGTTCTAGGCTTTTATGATAAATAGCTGCCAGCCCTCCGTCCCTCCTTAGTGGTCTGTCAAGCGTGTAGCACAGGAAATCAGGGGGAGGTGCTGTGACAATGTCCATTCCTGAGGCGTTATCAGTCCAGGACTCAGTTATAAATGCCATCTTGATATTGTGTTCTTCAAGAAAGAGAGCACATTCAATGCTCTGTTTAATCAACGACCTGGCATTCAGAAGAATACATTTAATAGGTAAGAGCAGACATGTTTGATGTAGTCCACTTTGTGGTGTAGGTGGTGTAAATCTGTGAGAGATGGTTTAATGTCCATGAATTTTGTCTTTTGAATCTTCCGCTGAGCGGGGAGGATTGCTTTGAAGAGTGGTTCTGAGGGTCCTACTTTTATGTCTGGTGCCAGCCTTTGTGTGGGGAATTCCCTGGCTCGACCCCAAAACTGGTTCTGGTCAGTTCTTCCACTGGTCCAGACTCCAAACCTTCCCGGGGATAAAGGTAATGGCAGGCATTGTGTCAGATTCCTTTGTGTGTGCTGTAGGCAAGGCACTTTGAAATGAAATTACGGTGGTCCATTGTAATGTAATGAGGGCAGGCTACAGCTGTTCCCCAGACATCTTGCAAAAAAGACCCCATCCCAGCTACACCCAGTACCCATTATTCACTGTCTGGGCGCAATACACTTTCTGGGTGATGACCCATTAAGACGTCTATTCAGCTGGCAACTCCTAGAAAGGGCTCAGAAACTTTGTGCAGGAAAATGCAAACTCTCTAAAAGAAACACAAATACATATGCCAATGCTAACGATCCTTTTACAAGATCAATGCTCCATTCACAAGATCAATGCTTTGCTTCGTGGTCAAGCAAGTAAATTACTGCGATCATCATTTATTTTCATTTATGTCAAAAAATATTCAATTATTTTTTCGCAAATGATCATAGACAGTGGATCCACAAACATGCATAACAAAACAATTTGTCAACTTTTATTCTTTGATGTTATTCACCGACATACAATATAACAAAGCATATCAATAGTGCATGAGGTTCACAGAAAAAAACAATAAATTGTATATCAACACAATCGACAAGTGTACCCCAGTTCTGAATTTGAACGCCCAGCTGGAGCTTTGATGACTTTCACCAATACTGCCAGCTCCTGCCTATTGGGCCAAAACCAGACGGTGCAGACACAATTTCTAGGAAGACTAGCTGTTAACAGTGATATGTCTACTCCGCCATTCAGTCAACATATTCCCTTTATACCAGTAATGTCTCTTAAAAGCACTCTGGTTGTAAACACTGCCAATGCGTTTCGAACCCTGCACCAATTTGGGGGTTCTCCTCAGGACTCAGAACTGCTGGACACTACAAGAAAATTTGGGACATCTTTAGTGTTTATGACTATTGTTTTAGTGGGTGTTGACTTTATCCATGTCCTTCACCGATTACCTTAATATGCATTCCAGAATGGATCTCCGGATACCTCAATTGTCAATTATGTGTGTGAGTTCTGGATGAATTTACAATAACAAAATGTGCAGGCTAATTGTGCCATGTCGTGTAAATGGGGGCATTACAACTAGACAGTCTTAAATAATCTTGGTTGAACTTGCTTGATCATATAGCGGCGGGCGCATTGTATTGTGCGTGGGAACAGTTTTATGTCTTTACATGCGGTAGTTGCTTTCTGCAAACATTAAGTGGAACACTTATGTGAGACTGAGCCTCCTACTCGTTTTAACAGCTGCAAAGCGCACATTTATAGTTCATCAGCGGAGAGAGATGGCTACAGTTTCAACCTTGCAAATAACGGCATCAGTTTATGAAGTACTGGATTTTTAAAACCCAGCGGTGCAGGGGAACACACCCTAAGACTTCGAGTTCTTCCTGTTTCAGACCCACAGAAACACAGAGTCTTCTAGGTGAAGTCGAAGATCTTGTTTATTGGCTGCATACCAATTACAGGTGTCCGAGAAGTACAACACAATGTATGTTCTCAGGAGACTGCTTAAACTTACAGAAACGGCCTTCTCCTTATATACAAAATATCATGCTTCAGGCACACATTCCTTGTTTTACGATATGGTCATTCAAATGTATTCATTACAAACGAAAAGGCAGAGTCATGATGACCATCCCACATTCCAGTTAAGCCAGCCCACAATTATTTACCCAGCGAGGCTCAGATCCCACATCAGATATCAACAGACCCCAATAAACACGGGCATCTCCTGTTTGTAGAACAAGCCATAAAGCAGGAAGAGTCAGGTGTGAAAGAGATTAGCCGGAGGCTTGTGTGGGATGAAAAGGCTTTATGGTGTGTCAAACCCTGATGCTAATCACAGGTGGCCGTAGGACGGGGAGCTCGTGGGACCGGACTGACCTGGGGCGGTGGAGCCAAATCGCATAGGTCACAGAGAAGTCAACAGAAGGCACATGTGTTCTAAAGGCCTGTGCTTGTTCGTAATCTGTAGCCTATGTGAGGGCAACCATAAGATGGCCACTGCTCCAAGATGGAACCCACGAAGTCAATGTGTAATATCGTATACAAAGTGCGTTTATCGATGAAACGTTATACAAAGCACTTGTACATACCGCATTGGCCATTAGCGGTTCGCTAATACCGGAATAGGCAGGGTAGGGCCCTGCCTCCTACGGGGTCCCAAATTTCAAAGTTCCACATTTATTCCAAATTTTTCCGTCTTCCACTGGTTTACGCATGGGCTCGCAGCTCTGGAACCACTGACAGATACAATCGCTCGAAGGCTTAGCAACATAGGGGTATATTCTCAGGCCCCTATCACCACAAGAACGTCATTTTTTTGACGTTCCCGTGGCGATAGGGCCAGTGCCCTATTCTCAAAGCAGCGTTAACCCACTTAACATGGCTTAAAGGCACGCTAAGTGGCTTAACGCTGCGTTGAGAATGGGGCCCCTTTCACGCTAAACTTAGCGTGAAAGGGGGCATGTAGTGGGTGTTGCAATGGGCGTACCACCGCAACACCCATTGATTTCAATGCTGCCACCTATTATCAAGGGCGGCGATAATAGGTGGCAGCGCCAAACTTTAAGACCAGAAAAATCCTGGTCTTAAGGTGGCAAAACAAGGAGAAATGCTTAATTTTTGCTATTTCCATGTGTGCTGCCTTGTGCAGCACACATGGTAAAATCAAAATGCCATGGTTTGTTTATGTGCAGGAAGGTGTCCCTTCCTGTACATAAACAAACCTTTTAAAAAATGACGTTTTGTAACCTACATGTGTGCTGCATGAAACAGCACACATGTACGTTACTAAACAGCATTTAAGGTTTGTTTATGTGCAGGAAGGTGTCCCTTCCTGTACATAAACAAACCTTTTAAAAAATGACGTTTTGTAACCTACATGTGTGCTGCATGAAACAGCACACATGTACGTTACTAAACAGCATTTTAGGTTTGTTTATGTGCAGGAAGGTGTCCCTTCCTGTACATAAACAAACCTTTTAAAAAATGACGTTTTGTAACCTACATGCGGGCGGGTGCGGAATAGTGGATTACACTGGCCCGCAGCTGCGTGCTTTAAGAACTGACCTGCACAGCAACTGTGGGGTATGTAACCTTGATACAGGGGAGAATCTGAGCTGTCCAGGGTGCGGGTGGTCCTTGGGATGGGACTGGGTGAAGCCTATGGCTCCCAAGCTTAGTCGGCAGTTAACCACTACGACGACTCATAACTCGGACGATCGGTCTTTCAGTTGTGCTCTCTTAAACACTCGTTCGGCTTGCAAGCATGCTCAAGATCTGTTCAGTCTCCTGACCGATTTCAAGCCAGCCTGTCTTTTTCTTACTGAAACATGGCTTGATGATACGTCAGGCCCAGATATTGCTAATGCCTTGCCCCCCAACTATTACATACTTAGAAAAGACAGGATGAACAGAAAGGGCGGGGGTGTAGCATTGCTGATAGATAGACAGTATGAATGCTCCATTATCCCCACGAATGAAATCCACGGGGTTGAAGCATTGGGTTTTTGCCTTTCGTTTTCGCCGGCTCAATCCTGTGCCGGTCTGCTGATATATCGACCTCCAGGCCCCTTGGGATCTTTTAGCGAAGAGCTTGACACTATAATATCAACTCTGAGCATTCAATTTAAACATTTTATCCTATTGGGCGATTTTAACATACATTTTGATACTCTGGCTGCCACTGACACTATCCATATACTTGATAGCACTGCTCCTTTGGGCCTTCTACCCTACGTGATATCGCCGACCCACGATAAAGGCCACACGTTGGACCAGATCTTCTCCACCTCTCCCATCTCTGTTGCACCTCCTCTTCCCGTCTTATGGTCGAACCATTCGTTACTAACTTTTAAGATTCAGTCCCTGTTCGCGGTGACGGGTAGGCCTGTCGGATGTCAGTCCCGCCTGTCACGCCCCTTTCATCTAGTCACACCTGAGATGATTGAGCAATATAGGCTATCTCACCCCTGTTCTCTCACCGGTGACTTAGAACTGGACCTCCCTCGCTTTCAAACATGGCTAGCACAGTGCTTGGAGGACTTAGCCCCGCCTAAGCGTTCCCTTAAGAAATCCTCACGTGCCTCTGGCCCCTGGTTCACACACGCTCTCAATACCAGTAGAAGGCTTTGTAAGAAGGCCGAGAGAGCTTGGCGTGCCAACTATTTAGATTCACTAAAGGAGGCCTATAGGTCCTGTATTAAGGCCTATCATAAAGAAATTTATGTAGCCAAAAAAACATACTTCACCCAAAGGATTGAAGAAGCCGCGAACACTAGCAAGGAAATCTTTGCTATTGTTAAAGAATTTACCTCTCCTGCTGCCAGCTCCCTCAAATGTTCCTTTTCTGAGACGTGGGTTTCTCAATTAGCCAGCTTCTTCTCCAATAAAATCAGGAGTATTCAGGCTACTTTTTCCTCTCTCGACTTGGGAGGACTGTCCTGGCCCATTACCCCGTCTGAGGTGCCTAAGCAGGGGCAACCCAGCCTGATGAGTTTCCCTCCTCTCCAACCTCTTGACTCTCTGGAATTACTCTTAAAAATAAGATCGGGCTCTCCGTTGGACCCCTGCCCTGCCAAGCTGTTGGCTAAAGTGGCCCATGTACTAAACCCGATGGTGAACCCCATTATAAACCGCTCCTTAGAAACAGGCACAGTTCCGTCCATCTGGAAGCAAGCGATGGTCGTACCACTGCTGAAGAAGCCGTCCTTAGACCCCACTATTCATGCCAACTATCGACCTATCTCCTTGCTCCCAGCCTTGGCAAAAGTTGCGGAAAAGCACGTGCAGTCTGTCCTCTCGCTCTTCGTTGAGTCCCATGGTATTCTGCACCACACTCAGTCCGGTTTCCGTGCCAACATGAGCACGGAGACGGCCCTGTTGGAGGTGACTGAGGCCATTAAGGAAGTTCTGGACTCTGGGGGGAAGGCAATGCTGATTTTGCTTGATCTCTCGGCGGCATTCGACACCGTCCCCCATGGCCGCCTTCTAGCGCGCCTTGAGGAGATCGGTATTGGGGGTACGGTACTCAACTGGTTTTCGTCTTTTCTGTCCAACCGCCAACAAACAGTCTGGGCACCCCCACACTCCGCTGAAGTGCCACCCATGGAGGTGGGTGTCCCTCAGGGATCAATCCTGAGTCCTACTCTTTTTAATATCTATATCTCCCCTCTGGCGGCACTTGCGGAGTCTTTCGGTGCCCAGATTGTCTCTTATGCTGATGATACTCAGCTCCTTTTTTCATGCGAGAAAGATATGGACTTCGATGGTGCTCTCATCAAAGGCTGTCTGGAGGCAGTCTTTAATTGGCTTCAAATGAATCAACTCAAATGCAACTCGGATAAATCCGAGGTTCTCTTTTTTGGCTGTCCCCCTGATACGTCTTGGAAATCCTGGTGGCCGCTGGACATGTCCCCCCCCTCTAATGCAACACCGGTGGCAAAAAATCTTGGGGTTAAGCTGGACACCTCCCTCTCCCTGAAACCACAAATTATGAGTCTGGTTGGCCAGTGTTTTGGGGTCTTGAAAGCACTTAGAAAATTCCTTCCCCTCCTCCCCATTGCCCACAGGAAGACGACAGTGCAGGCCCTAATAGGATCCAGGCTTGATTATGCCAATGTCCTTTATCTGGGCCTCCCGAAGTCTCTCCTCTCGCGCCTGCAGATTGTGCAAAATTCGGCCGCTCGGGCGATTTTCGGTCTTGGTCATCGCGCCCATGCGTCTGGCCTGTTGCAAACCCTTCATTGGCTGCCTATCCAGAGGCGCATTGAGTTTAAAACGCTCACCCTTGCTTTTAAAACCCTTCATGGCATGGGCCCTAGTTATCTCAGAAAGAGGTATATCCTCTATAAACCAGCCAGAGCCTTGCGCTCAGCGTCTCTATCGCTCTCCAAGGTCCCAGCAATTAGGCGTGCCCGCATTGGTGGACGCTCCTTCAAGTACCTTGCGCCCCGGGCTTGGAATGCCCTCCCACTCTCTTTACGGATGAGTGAGAGCTTGCTGTCCTTCAGAAAAGAGCTCAAGACTTGGCTCTTTAGCCAATAAGCCCCCCCCCCCCCTGTTCAGAGCTCTGTGGCTTTGGGTCTGACAGCGCCGGGACACTCTGCTTGAGTAGCTGAGCGCTTAACAAAACCCCGTTTAACATAACATAACATAACATGTGTGCTGCATGAAACAGCACACATGTACGTTACTAAACAGCATTTTAGGTTTGTTTATGTGCAGGAAGGGACACCTTCCTGTACATAAACAAACCTCCCTGCTTGCAGACATCCTTGCACTCTGGTGCAAGGGTGCGTGCATTGGCGTTAGGTCGTGAGACTTGGCGCAGGGGGAAACGCCACGCTGCACCACATTCTTGAGAATAGGGGGCAGCCTGGCGTTTCTTAAGTGGCGGTGAGAGGCGTTAAGCCAATGAGGCTTCCTCGTGAATATGCCCCATAGTAACTCAGTATTGTTTTGCTGTTAGCGGCAGGATAAAAAACAATACTGAGATACTATGAGGCATATTCTCAAGCCCCTATCGCCACGGGAATATCACTTTTTTCGAGGTTCCCGTGGCAATAAGGCCAGCTTCCTATTCTCAAGGCATCGTTAACCCACTTAACGTGGCTTAAAGTCACGTTAAGTGGCTTAACGCTGCCTTGAGAATGGGGCCCCTTTCACGCTAAACTTAGCATGAAAGGGGGCGTTCAATGGGTGTTGCGGTGGGGGGCAGCACACATGGAAAAATCAAAATGCATGAAGCAGCACACATGTAAGTTACTTAACGCCATTTTAGGTTGCGGATTCACCGTGCTGGAAGTAGGAAGTTTTCTGACATTCTCGCCTAGAATGATATGTAAATTGCTGTGGTGGACATGAGCACCTAGGAAGTCAATATAATTCTGGTGATGTGGAACTAATTACATTGAAATAGATTCTGTACGTTGGATGTATGGGAAGGCGTTATACATATGAAGATACTTACAATTACGATTGGTGATACAACGATCTCTATTTAGATATTTAATAAAGATACCGATATTAAGCCCTGATGATGTCCCAGATGGGCACGAAATGTGTCGGCTGTTTTCTGTAATGACTGGTCAAGTTTTCTGAAATGATGAAATAACCGATGAAATAATCGAATAAAAGACAAAGAATCACATCCTATTCTACTGGAAGAGTTTTCTTTTGGACATTATTTATGAATATTTAATATTTTCTAGAGTGTAATTGTTGTATTATCTATACGCTCCTTCTTGTAGAAACGTGTGTTTATAGATTAGTGGTTGGTTGACGATGGACCACTAGAAGTAGAGCGTAACACAATGAATATTGAGCAGGTGTTTATTTGGTTTGAATAGCCTGCCAGTGCACTTAACATCGTCTTGTTCAGATTATTTTGGCATTTTAGGTTTGTTTATGTGCAGCAATGGACACCTTCCTGTACATAAACAAACCTCCTTGCTCGCAGACACCCTTGCACTCTGGTGCAAGGGTGCCTGCGTTGGCGTTAAGTCATGAGACTTAGCACCATCGCAGGGGGAAACGCAGGCTGCACCACATTCTTGAGAATAGGGTGAAGCCTGGTGTTTCCTTTTTTTTTTTTTAAATATCGTTATTCAGAGTTTTAACAACAACCTTGGTTTTTCACCCTTCCCCCCAACCCTTCCCCCTCCCGGACAGACAGGAATACATACAATTGTAGAACATAGAGCACCATAATTAGTACACAAAAAATACATATATTAATGTACCCACCTCTGATTACACGTCAAACCTACAATTCATTCCGTAAAGCCTAAGGTCTGGCGCCATACAATTAACGGGAACCAAATTTTTAAACCTCTTTTTCGTTGCCTATTGCCCATGCATTTATAGATAGCAATTTCGATGTTTGCGATGGCAAGAAATCTGGCCAACCATTGTTGGAAGGTGGGGGCAGTAATATCTCGCCACGCTGATGCAATACATAGCCTGAAAACAGCCATTGCAATAAAGATAAGTTCATGGCCTGCACTGGTGTTTCTGGGGTCTGCTGCCCCCAGTAAAATAACCCCACTGGATAGAGCAGTAGTGTTATGCAAGATTGTGGATAAAAGTTTCCCTATCTCAGATTTTAGTCCTTCACAGGTAGAGACAATATGTATACAGTAAGCATTATAAAGCATAAATCTAGGGCAACAGGAGCTCATACCACTGCCTCACTTTGCTATTCTATCCGGTGTATAGTATACAAAGAAACAGGTTTTAAAAAATTGTGCTTGCAGTTTGGTTGACATTAAAATTGTTTGTGACATTCCATAGGCGTAATTAAACTCTTCATTGATGAGTTCAGCCTTCTCTAGCCATTTCTGTGCAACTTTCTCCATATCATCGGGAAACATAGCATTGATGTGAGAATAAGTACCCCAATCGTGTTTCTAGTGCCAGATAACAATCTGTCTACTAGATTAACTTTTACAACCCCCCCCCGTCCTGCTTACTTTCTGTGACAAGAAGTCTCTAATTTGAAGGTACTTAAAAAAGTCCCACCAGTCTAATCCAAAGTTATTTTTTAGTTCTTCAAAAGAATGGATCCCGGCAGAGGAGAAGAGGCAACCTATGTGGCTGATTCCTGTATTGTGCCATGCATATACTTATCATCAAAAATTTCGGGCAGATCTGGATTATTCTTTATGGGTGTATAGAAAGATAATCTTCCTATCCCGAGCAATTTCCTGACGGTCTTCCAAACCTTGAATCCACTAAGTAATGTTTTAAACTTAACCTTTTTGTGGTAACTGTCGTGTAAATGTCTCCACCAGTACCCTCTGCTCTCACTACCCAGAAGTAGTTGAAAAGTAGAAGGCGTATTGTCATCCCCCTCCACACCTTCCGAGTTATTATGCAGTAGTTCCTTACTATATAATAACATGGTTGCCCAGTAATACGCCTGTAAGTTTGGGAGAGCTAGTCCGCCACGGTCCTTCTGGACAGTAAGAAGCTTAAAGGCCCGCCGTGGTTGTGAGTATGCCCAAATAAAATTAGAGAACATCCGTTCTATCGACTTAAGCCAAGGTTTAGAAAATACTAAGCAGATTGCTCTAAGCAAATATAGAATTTTGGGGAAGAATACCATTTTAATCGCGTTTACTCTGCCAATGATGGAGAGATGTAGATTGTCCAAACGTTGAATATCTTTCTTGATTGCAGCTGTTATTGGTTTCAAGTTTATATTAACCAAGTTATCCAGATAGGATGTAATGCAGACACTTAGATAAGTAGCTTGTTCCACCACCCGCGCATCCCTCATTTCGCATTTTTTATTTAACACAATCTGGGTTTCCCCCTGATTGAGTGCATATCCCGACACATTTCCAAATTGTTTTGCCTCATTCTCTATTGCGGATATGGCCGAATTTGGATCGATGGTCACAATAGCGATGTCATCAGCATAGGCCAGAGCTTTAGTGGAATAGCCTTTTGATATTATAGGTTTAATTACTCTGTCCTCCTCTAATCGCCTGATAAAAGAGTCTATATAAATTGTGAAGAGCAATGGTGAGCAGGGGCAGCCCTGCCGTGCTCCGTGCAAAATTATCAGCTCTTCTGTTAAACTACCATTTACCATCACTACGGCCCTTGGATTAATGTATAGTTTTTGAACTGCTTGAATATACCCTCCCTCAATCCCAATTCTGGAAATTGCAGCCCAGAGGAAGTGCCAGGAGACCCTATCAAAAGCTTTTTCCACATCAAGCAAAACCAGAGCCATAGGGTCTCCTGACACTTCCATGCCATCAAACAAGGTGATTACTCAGTGGATGTGATTAGTGGTAGATCTACCAGGAATGAAGCCATGTTGGCTCAGAGCGATCACCTTGTGGATTAAGGGGGCTATTCTATTGGCCAGAACTTTCGCATAGATTTTAGAGTCTGTGTTAATGAGAGTGATGGGGTGATACGACCCGAGCTCTTCCGGAGGTTTGTTCTTTTTAGGAAAAATGATTATTTTAGCCCGAGACCAGGACTTCAGGGGGTGACCTCCTTTAAAGATGTGCGTGATGAGATTAACCAGAGTGTTTTTAATTTGATTTAGGAAAAGGGCATAAAATTCCGATGGAATACAGTCTAGCCCAGTAGCTTTCACTGATGGTAAGTCTTTAACTATGCCAATGATTTCATTTTCTGTGGGGGACTCCTCTAATATATTTGCATCTTCAGCTTCAAATTTAGCAAGACTGGACTTATTTAGGTAATCCTCAATACTCGCCTGATTGCCTCCCCCGTTTCGGAGTATAAATCTTGGTAGTATCGCCAGAAAGCATCTCTTATAAGTTTAGGGTCCTCTAAGCGGGTTCCATGGGAATCCTGAATTTCCCGGATTAAGTTTGAGGTGGCCTGTTGTCTCATACGAACGGCTAACTGCTGTCCGATTTGTTCATTTACTTCATATACCCTTTCTTTTTGGGCGAGTGCTTTTTTAATTGCTTTTTCCGAAAAGATATTCGTAATTTGAGCTTTCACAACCGCCACTTGATTTTCACTTGTTCGACTACTTCCTTCCTAGCTGAACTATTGCCCATAGTGGCAATTAATAAACCTTCCTCAGTCTTCCTCAGGTTATCTTGTAGCCCCTGCATAACTTCCTTAGCTTGTTTGTTAGTTTTTAAAGAATATTGCATAGTCTCCCCACGGATCCCCACTTTTAGCGTGTCCCAGATTACTTCAACTGATGCACTCCCCTCATTGTCAGATAAAAAGTTTGGAATCCACTACCTTATATGACTTCAATAGTTCTCATCTAAGAGCAGAGATTTCTCGAAGGTCCGTGAATTAGGAGTGCTATTTCTATTGTCCATTTCTAGAGAACAAATGAGAGGATTATGATCCGATAGGATCCGTGGAAGTTTCATTATTTGACACTTGGATTTAATTGAGTTAGAAATTAAAAAATAATCCAATCTAGCATGGGTGAGATGAGGGTTAGAAAAATATGTAAACCCTGGATCAACAGGATTTGAGGTATGTCAGCCATCCACTAAGCCATGAATACCACACATTTGTCTCAGTGCTTTAAAAACTTTGGGTTTGCGACCAGTGTACTGCCAGCTCTTCTTTAAGGACCAATTGTTGGGGAGATTGATGTTGAGATCCCCGAAAACCATTAAAGGCAAGGACCAATGCATCAATTCATTTGAAATCTCTTCTAAAACTGAAGGGTCATCATGATTACTACCATATATGGCACATAGAGTCATCCTTTGCCCGCCCCATACTGAAATTCTGTGATTACCCAGCGACCGAATTTATCAGCTTTAGAGTGACTAAAGATAAGCCCACTTCCCTTGGATAAAATAGCTACCCCTCTTACCCTGGTCCCTTGTGATGTAGCGCATATCAATCGATATCCTAGTGTTTTTAGAATATGCATTTCTGACCCCTCAATATGTGTTTCTTGTAAACAAACAATATTTGTGCCCCAGGCTTGAAGACCCACCACCACCATCTGCCTTTTCTTGATATCATTCAGGCCGCAGACATTCATCGATAGTATTCTTAGCAGACCCATCTTGTTGCACTAAAGTGCTCCGTATATATAATCACCATTTTTTTTTAAAACCCTTTTTGCAACTTGTCCTGTCTGCCTCATCCCTCCCCCCCTCCCCAACCCGCCCCCCCCACCCTCCACCACTTTTGGAGGTTAGCTGGCTAAGCCAGGAGTGTGGCATCCGACGTGCAGAACCCCGCAAGCCTGCCGGGTCCCCCCCATCACCACATATACCCACATATAACCATAATCCAGAGAAAGGGAAAAGCAGAAAAAGATTCATATCTTCAGGCAGCAATTACCCCAAACAGAGAGAGAGAAAAAAGGAAAAGAAGAAGAAGAGAAAAGACATAGCGGGAGAGCACCCCCCCCATTCTTCTTCTTCTTCAAAAAAAGGCAATACAGAACCCTGAAACAAAAGAGAGAGAGAAAATAGGTTCACCCTAACTGAACAACAAAGTGCATTATACCAAAGAGAGATCCACTAAGCCTTACAACTCACTTCTAGTTACAGTAAGCTATTGTAGCTATAATTAACACATTATTAACTAGGGATATTAAGCAAAGCGTCCGCCAGTGTAGTCAAAGAGTTCATATGTTATATTAATTGTGTCTCGAGAGTTCTTCAAGATATTTTTGCGCCTGGATTTCAGAAACAAAACTGCGGATGACCCCCTTGAAAATGATTTTCAACCTAATGATTCTAATGATACTAATGATACTACCGGCAGTGCCACTCTTCTTCCACCCGTACCACACGACTATCGTACACTTACAGATTGGAGTCAAAAAACACCCGAAAATCAGGATAAGTTTTACTCGCTAACAGAGGAATCCGAAATATCAGATATTAGCATTTCACTACCAAGTGGGGAAGAAGGCAAGAAGTGGTATAGTAGTCCTAATACTGATACCCAGAGAACTAAAGTAGGCGCTAAAAAACTACTCAAAAGGAGAGGCAGAGACGGGCGCAAAGAGACGATGACTTGTCAGACAACGAGAGTGTTAGAGAGTTGAAGTGGGACTACAACAACACCCCTCTCACTTCAGCCCCGGCTGCCGCAGCTCCGGGGGGCACTCCAACAAGCAACATCTCAACAAGCATTGGCAACGTCAGTAATAAAGCGGCAGATAATGGTGACTCAAGAAGCGAACCTGCCTTGACAGTTATCTTGCAGTCCATTACAAGCTTCCAGGAAGAAGTTAAGTCAGACAGTCGAAGGTCCCGCATGGCAGCTAAAAAACCACAACGGGCAGTCAGAAAGGTTGGTAAAACCTGTGCCGATATAGCAGATCGAATGGCTATGGTGGAGGGAATGACTGAACAGCTTGAAAAAGATGTGACTACACTTCAGAAGCAGCAAGAGGAACATGAGGGGGTGGTAAAAGACTTGATGTGGAAAATTGAGGAACAAGAAAATCGACAGAGACGCAACAACCTTTGCTTTTTGGGAATTCCAGAAGGGGCAGAGAAGGATGACCCCAGGAAGTTCATGATTAACTTGCTGAAAGGGGCATTTCCAGAGCTACAATCGTGGGATCTGGATAGGGAAGTTCAAAGAGCCCATAGATTCCCCCTGTTTCCTGGCAAACATGCATCAACATCACAACACCCTCGTGCCATGCTCTTATTCTTCAGAAACTTTCTCCTTCGCCAAACCCTTTTTGATCTGGCCCGACCAACAAAGAAGCGAACATTCGAGGGAATAACTTTCTTCACCAGACCCGATTTCGCTCATGCCACAGTAGAGCGCAGGTGGAGGCTTCGGCAGCTCTTTGATCCATTTAAAAAATTGGGGGCCGTAGTATATCTGCAGAAGCCTGGTGTTTACAAAGTGGCGGTGAGAGGCTTTAAGCCAAGGAGGCTAACGCCTCTCACCGCGACTTCCTCGTGAATATGCCCCTTTGTTGTTAAGCCTTCAAGCGATTGTATCTGCTCCTCCAGAGCCAGGAGCCTATGCAACTCTGGAGGTGAAACATGTACATGCACTGTGTTCCAATTGCTACCTCCAGCACAACAATGCTTCCTGCGAAAGCTGTTTCTGTCCAAGTCTAAGTGGAAACTCACACTGAACATGTGTAAGAGAAGTAGCAGTATCTCTCTGTACTCGATGCATTGGGTGAAATTAGACACACAATCATTGGCCCCTAAATAGGGAACAACTAGACTGCCAATCAAAGGTGGCATCTTAGAACGGGTTACCACATGGGTAGTCAGCACCTTTCCGAAACATCATGGGGAAGACTGCTCAGGAAACCATGGTGGCCATCTTACAAGGGAAAATAACCTTGCCTCCCTTCTGGCTCTCAGTTGCCTCTCACACTCATGCGGAAGGCTTAGGGGCTGATTACAAGTTTGACTGTGCAGCGGAGGGTCCTCCTTGCTGCCGCACCGCCAGACCTGCATGAGAACCACCCGCTGTGTAATGAATTTTGTAGTCATTGACGGGCGTTTCCTTTGCCGTTCCTATGGTGGTGCCTATAAAATAGGCACCGCAATGGGAACGTCAAAAGAAGTTCCTGCATGGTACAAATTTTGACGGCATGCCATGCTGGAACTGCGGGTGCATGCATACAGTGGGCACATGTTGTGCCCACCTGGGTGTATCCTCAAGGGGGCTTTGTAGAGCCCCATTTCTTTACTCCTCACCACTGTTTTCATGGAGGAACGACCTCCATGAAATCAGTGGTGGTGATGAAAGTTGTAATATGCTTGGCAGGACCACAGTGGTCCCACCAAACATATTTATGCCTCTTGACTGCTGTGCCACTGCCAGCAAACAGCAGTTCCCTGGCGGAGTCAGCGGTCCCAGGGAGGCACAACCACTAGGGTCGTAATGTGGCTGTTGCAAGACCACCACCGCCACCCCATCACAAGTCTGCCGGTATGAGGACCATCAGACTTGTAATCAGACCCTTACTGTCAGCCACAAGGAATATCAGGGACTTGTTAGTGCAATAGTACACTAAACTATGCCTAATTAATGTGTTGTGTTTATGATCTTGTGCCAGACTCTAAACCTCAGAAGTGATTACTATAATCATAGATGGCCAGAAAACTAGATCAGGTGAACAGTGCACAGAAAAATCATTTACATTCTCTGATACATCGGAGAGTTTGGATGACCAAGGGGAACTGAGCACCATTAGATCTGGGCAAACACACTCCTTTCTCCCACCACAACATTGTTTAAGCCTAGATAGCCCACAGAGAACACAGGCTGGTTAGCGCAACCAGGAATCTCCCTGCTCTGCATCATTTGATACGCCTTGGAATGGTTTCACCATTGGATTCACTCATGCTGTGGTGCCACTTAAAAAGGAACATTATGGTGTATCACACAGATTGTATGTGTCCTAGTATGCCCTGTTGGATTTTGAAACGGGTTCACTCCCTTCTTGCTGACTTGTGCACATTTATGTTGGTTGGTGGATACACTAGTGCCTCTTTATTTAGCTGACACACTGGTATATGAAACTAGGTGTTACACGTGTGTTGATAATATTGGAGGGAAGAAATTGGATACCTTGGTATGAGATCTATTTTAAAGGCAATACACAAACGACTGTGAGGTATATGGTTTTCTCTTTTGGACTATTAGGTAGTAAAGACTGAATAATAGTCCCATGGGGTTAACAGACCTTCTTATATTTTTAATTTCTGGTCCTGAGGAGATCCACTAAATTTAGCACAGCGGGTCAAAATGTCAATAATTATGTGGGGATCATTTGTAGCAAGTCTTGATAACAGGAGCAACATTGAGTGCTGGACTGATATGTTGAATTTGGAGATACCCACACTGTATATATGTATCATATGTTAATCATTGTCCTGCTGCACCTATGAACACTGCACCTTTTGACATATTGATTGGCATCAGTGCTGAAAGTATATCAAAGATATGTGTCTTCATATATATGATTTATTGCATTGACATGTATATGTACCTCATGTGATGACTGTAGCGAGTCCCACAGAATCATTTGTTTTATATTTCCCAAATCAAATGTTATCACTTACTAATTGACATAAGGTATCCCAGTGTTACTCTATGAGAGAGAAATCTCTACATCAGTAAAATATGACTCTAGGGGTTTTTCACTGTCAGGACATGTAAAACTCAAACATGCCTTACTGTTTAAATACCAAGCACCTAAATCTGTGAACCTGTAGGCCCTACCTCAAGAGTGGCTTATAAGTATTAAAGACAAGTGTTTATGTATGGCAAAAGAATATTTTGCCAAGCCAAAATGACAGTTTAAAGCTATACTACAGGCTGCTGTGCCAGGCCGGAGGCATGTTTTACAGTGTCACTTTAGTGTGTGGCACACTGAATGCGACTTCCCACTAGTAGCATTTAATTTACAGACCCTGAGTACTGGTAATACTATTGACCAGGGACTTAGAATTAATTTAAATGTACCAATCAGGTGTAGGCCAATTTTACCATGCTTTATGGAAAGAGCACAATCACTTGGCCTACCGCCAAAACTGATTCTGGTCAGTTTTTCACTTCTCCAAACTGACTAAGTTGACCAAAGCAAGATCATTCCTGATATCAGGTTCCTTTGTGTGCACTGTGGGCAATGTCTTGTGAAATGCAATCAGTATGGGAACATCTCCCCTACCAGCCATACAGAAGACCCTCTCCCAGATACACCTAGGTCCCATTGGTTGCTGTATGGATCCCATACACATGCTTGATGGGTGGAACCATTAACACGTCCAGGCAGCTGGAGACTCCTGGAAAAGCCTCATGTTAGCACTTTTTCATTGAAATAAGGTAAAACAGTGTTAGTCTATGGGACTTACAGCAGTGAGAATGACTTTAGGAGTTTTTCACAGTCAGGACGAGTGAAACTTAAACACACATGTTCTACTTTTTAAATACCATGCAGCCTGCCCTAAGAGCCTCTAGGGCTACTTTAGGATCAGTTTATAAGTATTGAAAAGGACGGTTTATACCTGGCATAAGGTTTATTTTGCAAGTTTGAAAGGAAAGTTCAAAACTGCACTACAGACTGTATTGCAAGGCCTGACACATGTTTTACAGAGCTACCTTAGTTGGTGGCACAATTAGTACAGCATTTTATTTACAGACCCTGGGTACAGGTAGTACCACTGTACTAGGGACTTATAAGCCAATTAAATATGCCAGTTGGGGGGTAAGTCAATGTTACCAAGGACTGCTCACAAGCACGTGTTAAGCTAAGGAAGGAAAAGAAAGGCACTGGACTGACTGTGCAGAAGGACCAGGTCTAACATGGCCACCCATCCAGCCTATTGCTAGGGTAAAGTAATCAATACCTTGATGGGCCTAGGTGATGGTACACGGACAATAGCCCTCTTCTGCGCAGGTATTTGTTAGTACTATACCCTTCTGAAACTGGTTGGATCCCTTTGTTAACACTCTCTTGAGCCACTTGGCTAACCAGGGTAGCCCTACTCCTCACCAGCAGACCCCATCTATGAGACTTCTAACCCTAGTTTACTCACAGATGCATTCCAGTAGGCAGACAGTACCACCTTGGCCAACAAAGTGATGTGGCTCATTCTGATCGTGGCATCAGACTTTTGTCTCCAACCCAAACAAAACTCTGCTCATAAGGACAACAACCAACATTGTCCACTGACAGCTGTCCATGTCCGGAGCCAGGCCGGCGCCATAAACTGCCACGTGGAGGCTCCAGACAAGGGCCTTGGGCTGGCTTTACTTCAATTCTATGAGCTGGTAAGGAGTTCCCTACTGTCTCCCAAAGCTTCTCTGACCTCTGAGGTTTCTCAAAGTTGGGGACAACTGCCCTGAGTGTTAGGCACCCTACCTCCACTCTCCTTAACACTAGTCCATGGATTGTACCATAAGACACAGCCTCTCAGCCCAGGTTCTGTATCCTAAGGCTGAACAGGTGCCTGGTAAGCCATGACTTCCAAAAGGGAACCACCACCCCCTTCAAGGGTGACACACTCTTTTTGTGTCATTTATGGTTCTGCCTGGTGCAGGGCTCATGTCATCTGTCTCTGTGACAGCACACGCAACACCTCCAGGTCAGAGGTGGCCTCTCCTGGGTCAGTCTGTGGTGCTCTTCTGTCTGAGTTGGCAACCCCTGATCCACTGGTCACCGCACTGTGGATTGTCTCCACCTCCTGCCCCTCCACCTGGACCTTCGTACTCTACTTTTGGGAGTAGTATCCCAGAAACCTGAGTTTTCAGGAATCCCTGGGTGGCTGGCCCTGCCAGCTCTTTCAACAGCGGTGGTAACTTATTTTCCAGAATGCAGTCAGTTAGCATCTGGAGACTCACTAGAACCCTTCTCTGGGTCACTACCCCACCCGATTCCAGGGACACCAGAGTCATAGGAAGGACAAAGTTTGGGCTTCTTAGGACAGTCCGTTGGGTGTGTCCTAACTGAGAACAATCAAAGCACCAGGTTTGGAAATGGGGTGCTCTTGGCCACCGCCCAGCAGACATTAAAATCCCCATTGGGACTCAGAATAATCAAGAAAGAGGCAGCAATAACAATCATCAGAGAACTTCTCAGGACGAGGAAAGGAATTCCCCATGCTATGCATGCTGTGCCCCAAAAAATACAGGCATATTGCATGAAATTGGAAGAAAGAGGGGATTGCATAAGATATACTAAGGCAACCTGAACCCTAATTCTCACTGTGGTCTTTGTTTATGTGTACATCCATTACTAAAATAGCATACAGGATAGTGTGACACAAATGTTCAAGTTGAGAACATTGCACATTGCAGGGACAGAACTGTACACTGCAAGTTCTGAGATGAGCGCACATCAGCTACAAGAATGGGCTCACGGCAAGCAGGGAGCAGAGTGCACGACAGACACAAAGCTAAGTGCAAGCTTGCATGCTCCCTATATAGAGAGCTAAACACACTACATGCACACTGTAATTCACTTCAGGCACATAAATGAGCACACTGCAAGGATGGATCTGTACCTTTAAGGCATAGAGATGAGCACACTGCAAGGGTGGATCTGTACCTGCAAGGCATACAAATGAGCACACTGCAGGGATGGCTGTTTACCTTTAAGGCATAGAGATGAGCACACTGCAAGGATGGATCCAAGATGGCCGACAGGTGAGGAGCTCCGTCCGGGAGCTCCCTGGCTACGGTTTGCCTTTTTGGCTTCTACCCCTGGATTCTATTCCCCTGTGACCCTCTTCACCCCTGGGGATCTATGGATGGTAGTCCTCTGAATCTCCTATTCACTCAATCTAACTTGAATGCCGACTTCAACAGTTTCTAATGGAACTGTGATAATCTTTCGACTGGGGACGGAGCCCTAGCAACATGGCTGATACCCGGTGGAGCTAATGAAGTAGCTATAGAGGAGATTGGTTGTGGATCACCCCCTCAGCAGTCACCTACCCTCTGGACATGGACACTGTTTCTCGCCTCCTCGCCTCGTCTCCTTCTTCCCTCGCCTTCAGATGAATCAACGAAAATCTGCTGATTGCGGATCCATTCCAAAATGGCCGATGCCCGGTTGAGCTGCCTTGGTAGTAGCTGAGGAGATGGGCTGGGGATCACCCCTCCGTCCATCATCTGCCTTCCGGATTTGACCACAGTTGCCTGGTTTCCCACTACGCCTCCAGGATGGCGGCTGGGACACACTAAGTCTTGCTCCCCCAACAATAGCAGCAATGAGAATGCTGCAACGCTGCTGCCCTGTGCCATTGAGTTTGTTTTTGTTTTTCTTTCTGAGTGAGCACACAGTCCTGACCCCGCAGCTGCCTTCCTCTTCCTGTGCTGCTGCCGGGGTGCCCGAGCTGACTTCCCCTGGCAATTTCAGCCCGTTTAATTGAGCCACTACTGCCTATGTAACCCCGATTGTTTGTTTGTGTCTACCCGAGAGAGATCGGCGATCACCAGCCTTTCTCCTGCTGGATCCAGTGGCAGCCTCCCATTCCAGCCCTGCTTCATGGGTTGGTTTCCTTGAGGCCCTATGAATGTTTTTTTGTACATTTGTAACCCCGCCATTCTGTTAATCTTTGTTATTGGGGGCCATGACCTGGTCCTCTTTCCTGGAGGCTATAACAGATCGCTGCGTGCCGCTTGGTCTGCTCCATATCGACCATTGCCCTAAGTCGACCCTAACTTGGGACACACACCCCTTTCATCTTATTATGGTCATTGTGAGGCACCCTTTTCACCCCCTCTTTCGGACCCATTCCATTTCCAAGATGACCTGACGCAGTGAGTAGTCCCGCACTGGGTGTTTATGATTACTGAACCCCAACCGGTTTGTTGACTTGTTTACTCTGACTTTGTGATGTTTCCTTGAAGTACTATCTCCCTGGCCGGTCTGCCTGATCCGATCAACATTCCAACCCCTTACTATTCCCCCACTACCTTCTATGCTCTATTGAACTTGTTTCTATGTTTAATTGTGCTCTATTAACTGATGGAACTACGTAACACTGTTTTTTTGTCTTTTGTATGCTATGCTCTAGTAAGTGATGTAATGAAGTAACACTGTTTTTCTCTAACGCTAATCCTCATGTACAGTGCTCTGATACCGCCGGGTCTAGCCAGCGCTATATAAAACTCTTAAAATAAAATAAAATAAAATAAAATGATCTGTACCTTTAAGGCATAGAGATTAGCACACTGCAAGGATGGAGCTGTACCTTTAAGTCATAGCAATGAGCACACTGCAAGGATGGATCTGTACCTTTAAAGCATAGAGATGAGTACACTGCAAGGATGGACCTGTACCTTTGAGGCATAGAGATGAGCAGACTGCAAGGATGGGTCTGTACCTTTAAGGAACAGAGATGAGCAGACTGCAAGGATGGAGCTGTACCTTTATGGCATAGCAATGAGCACACTGCACGGATGGATCTGTACCTTTAAAGCATAGAGATGAGCACACTGCAAGGATGGACCTGTACCTTTGAGGCATAGAGATGAGCACACTGCAAGGATGGACCTGTACCTTTGAGGCATAGAAATGAGCAGACTGCAAGGATGGGTCTGTACCTTTAAGGAACAGAGATGAGCAGACTGCAAGGATGGATCATGGTGTACTTCAGGCACACGTTGAGCACACTGCTAGGAAGGCTCATCATACCCTTCAACCACAAAGATGAAAACAGTTCAAGCATGGATCGTCATACACTTCAAGCACAGAACTAAGCACTCTGCAACGATGGATCCTAGCACCCTTCAGACACAGAAATGAGCACACTGCATGGAAGGATTGTTGAACCCTTTAGGCACCCAGATGAACAGAATGAGCACACTGCTAGGTTGGATTGTAGTACCCTTCAGGCACAGGACTGAGCAAACAGCCAGGATGGATCGATCAATCAATCAATCAGGAGTTTATAAAGTGCTCTACTCACCCGTGAGGGTCTCAAGGCGCTCATGGATCATGTTACCCTTTAGGCACAGAGCTGAGGACACTGCAAGCATGGATCATTGTAACCTTCAGGCACAGAGATGAGCACACTGCAAGCATGGATCATCATGCCGTTCAGGCAGAGAGATAAGCCCTCTGCAAGGATGGATCATCATACGCTTTAGTCACACAGATGAGAAAAGAGATGAGCACACAGTGAGGATAAATTGCTGTCTCCTTCAGGCACAGACCCGAGCACACTGCTTGAATGCATTGCTGAACCCTTCAGGCACAGAGATGAGCAGACTGCAAGAATGCATCATCATGCATTTCTGCTCTGAACTGAACACGTGCACGTGCAGAGCTAAGGCACTACAGGCACTGAGGTATGTGCAAAGTTCACGCTCTCTGGACAAAGATCTACATGCTGAGACTAAACACAGTTCATTTTGGACTGACATCCATATTGTGGTTTTCGTCCCCCTCTGCAACATTTTGCTGAATTCATTTTTGTTGCCTTGGGATTCTGCACCCATTTGACATATCTAACCAGTGCTAAAGTGCTTGTGCTCTTTCCCTAAAGCATGATAATATTAGAATGCATCCTATTGGCTCATTTAATTTACTTGTAAGTCCCTAGTAAAGTGCCACTGCATGTACCCAAGGCCTATCAGTTAATTGGTAGTAGTGGGCCTGCAGCCCTTATTGTGTCACCCACTTATTAAAACATGTCTCATGCCTGCCATTGCAGCCTTTGTGTGCAGTTTGAAGCTGCCATTTCGACCCGGCAAAATAAACCTTGCCAGGCCTAAAGGTTTCTTTTTAGTACATAAAAGCTCCCACGACTCAGTACAGGTCCTACACAGCCTCCAGGACAGGGTGAAGTGTATTTAAAAAGTTGGACATGTACTATTAACTTTTACATGTCCTGGTAGTGAAAATCTCTTGAATTTGTTTTTCACTACAACAAGGCCTACCTCTTCCATAAGATAACATTAGGTTACTGTATCACTTTTAATAATTGATATATTTCAATTGGGAGCAGGTGAGAAATTATGGTCTCTAAAGAATTGTATTTCAAATCCCTCTTCAATGGTAATGTCGGATTCTAAGTCACAATTCTGAAAATGGCACTTTTAGAAAGTTAACACAAGGAGATGATGGACGGAGCGCTGAAACTCAAACACTCACCCCCGTCACATACCTGGGTTTAAACCATCATCATTCTTTTGCCCACTTTGCCACCCCAGTTCAGACCCAGCCATATGCAAATTAGACTTGACCCTGTGCCTCATGGGAACAGTGCAGCCCGAACTGCCAAGCCAGGTCTTCCCTGGACCGCAAACAAGCATCCTGGGACCAGTTTTGGGAAACGTCCCACATCAGCCCAGCTAGCTTGAATCCAGTGGCAAAGTGAGCAAGGGACCCACAACTTACTTGATATGTCAGATAATACTGAATGATACTGTTCATCATAGTCATGTATTATGGTCATTTCTGAGATCCTCATTGTTTGAAATACATATTCCTGGGGATAGTGTCATTTTTGCAAATTATGCAAAATAATTAAATCATGGGTGTTAAATCTGTCAGCCATAGGGTGGTCTTCTCCCAAACCTTTTGCCTTACTCTGTGCACTCTGCCATTGCTAAC
This sequence comes from Triturus cristatus, assembly GCF_964204655.1. NCBI lineage: Eukaryota > Metazoa > Chordata > Amphibia > Caudata > Salamandridae > Triturus > Triturus cristatus. The sequence continues at coordinate 114,007,901 of NC_140592.1, forward strand.
CAGTGCTAAAGTGCATGTGCTCTCTCATTTAAACAAAGTGAAATTGGCTTACACCAAATTGGCACATGTAATTTGCTTGTAAGTTCCCAGTAAAGTGGTACTCCTTGTACCCAGGGCCTGTAATTTTAATGCTTCTACTGGGCCTGCAGCACGCATTGTGCCACCCACATAAGTAACCCTTTAAACATGTCTCAGGCCTGCCATTGCAGCATGTGTGCAGTTTACACTGCCATTTCAACATGGAAAAATAAACCTTTAACTGGCCTAAACCCTCCTGTTTAATGCAAATAAGTTACCCCTAGGGCATGGTGCAGCATTTTTAAAAAGTTGAATATGTACTTTTACCTTTTGCATGTCCTGATAGGGAAAAAACTCTTACATTTATTTTTCACTACTGCAAGGCCTGCCTCTCCCATAAGATAACAATGGGTTAACTTAGTACATTTCATAAGTAATAACTTTTATTTGGGAGCAGGTGTCTAAAGAATTGTAATTTAAAAGCTTCTTTAATGGTAAAGTTGCATTTTAGGTGACACTTTTAGAAAGTTGCAATTTTTTGTCCCAACCGTTTGCTGCCTACAGCATGTACCCTGGATCACATGACTAGGTGTAGCTGGCAGTTGGTATTTGTGTATTACTCCTGGGTAGAGAGACAAAGGGGGAATACGGGTTGGCAGGTTGGGGCATCTCTGACTTGATAGGTGGAGGAGCTGTCCCTACCACACTGGTACATCACACTCACAAAGGGGTTCACACCGGTTTGTTGTGCACCAAGGCAAGCTCGAGGCAAGGCAGGAAGGGTGGAAATTCCAAGCACCTCTTGGGTGAAAGACACTGTCTCCTACTTCAAAGCTGACACCAGGCATAAATATTGGACCCTCAGACCCAACTCTTCAGTACACTCCTGGACCTGCGGGTACTACAGAAGAAGGATGTCCTGCTTCACTGCTGCTTGTAGCCTGCCCTGCTTGCTGAGAAGGAGGACTGGACCTGTACTCTTTATCCCAGGCTTAAGTGACCTCAAGGGTCAGCTGACTGACCCCCTGTTCTGAGCTGACCGGAGTTTGTGGATTTTGCAACTCCGCTTTCTCTTTGGAGCGCGGTGCTCAGCAAAAAAATTAGATTCTGCACGTAGCAGAGTTTGCCCCCACCATTACTGCCTGCCAGAAATTTACACCTGAAGGGATGTAGCGACACGATGGGCATACATATATGGAGGTTGAGCTGCGAAACTCAGTCAAACGAAAGAGGGAAAGAATCACGAAGAGAGATTTACTCAGTGCCTGACGCTGTCATGATCATTCTCACTCCTCTACAGTGCTGCGCTTTCCTGGCATTCATCCTTGTCAGAAACTGCCTTTCCTTCATGAACGATTCCACAGAGATCCTGTACTCTCTGTTGAATCCTGCTCCGGCGAGCCTCCGCAACAGCACGCTGGACCAAGCGAGGCATGACACCCCAGAATCCACGGTGCAGACTGGCACAGTGCGTGTTTTAGGACACTGTCTGTGGGAGCCTTCAGTGACTTGGGCATGCTACTCAGTTTCTTAGCTGAAATGCATTGTGCTGTTCAAGCCTCGTTTTCAGTCCGTAAGGGCCAAAAGAAAGTGCAGCTCAGCATCTAGCTCCTTGACCCCTTGACACGAACGATCGTCCATGTCAAGCAGCAAGACGCTAAACTGCACTTTCTCTTGGCACTGACGGACTGAAAATGAGGCTTGAACGGCAAAATGCATTCCAGCTAATGCTGAGTAGCATGCCCAATTTGCTGAAGGCTCCGGGGACAATGTCCCTGCAATAAATTGGAGTGTAGGAGATATTCCAGCCTCTGATCGGCTGTGAGGTGAGGTCAGGCCAGTGTGGAGCCGCTTGCTGTTGTATCATGATTTGTGACCTCAACTTGAGAGATATCGAAGGCCCCAATTTAATTGGCTACCAGGTGCCTCCAGACCGAGACTGACGCATGCACTTGCAGCCAGTGAGTTTTCCCCTGCAACAGGCAGCTGGGACTTACCCTCAATTAATGTCTTGGCCCCGGGATGGTAGAAGGGCAGAGCGCTAAGGCCTCTGATGGACTGGGTCTTAAATTCTGTGGTGACTGCTTCCTTTGGCTAATCTTCCCTTCCTAGGGGTGGGTGAGAGGAGCAACTCCGCACACTCATGGAACAGAGTTTTTATGCACCTCTGTCAAATTCCGCGTAGTGCAACTCAGCGAGCTCCACCCACCCCTTATCCCCAGGTTGTCGACCCTTGGTGGGACATTAGTGGAGCTCATCTTGAACAAAAGTAGAAATCTTGACATTTTGGGCTCTTCATGACCATGAACGGGCCTGTTCGCAACAAGATCTTGCCGACCACCAATGTAAAGCTCAGGCAAACCAGACTGTTTGCGCTAAATAGACCACCAGCAATAACTGGCAATGTGAGATATGCAATTAGGGCTACAACATCGACAGCACTTGGTGACCACCAACACAAATCTACTGCAAGGACCGTCCGCGATGCTCAACAGGCTGTTTGCGCTAAAGCTATGACCATCTGCAGTGCTCTCCCTTGAGACCCCCCCTCCACCTTGAACTGGACTATTCACGCTAGACTTTAGAAGGGAATTATTTCAGTTGGCCTAACCTGGTCCCTGTATACTGTCTGCGCTTCATCGCAGTCAGCGTGTCACAATTAGTCACAAGTGGCGCTTTGTGCTTTTAGTTCTACAGATTAGATTTTTGAAACTTTGGTGTCAAATAGATTAATAAAACATACTCTGTTTCTCTAAATTGGTGAGGGATTTTTCTGGTGTTGGATTTTCACTTTATTACTCTTTGAAGTGCTGCATAAATACTTTACAAATTGCCTCTAAGTTAAGCCTGACTGCTTTTGTGCCAAGCTACCAGAGAGTTTTGCATAGGTTATTTTGGGGATGCTTGTGTTTCACTCTGACAAGAATTGTGATCACTGCTTGAGTAGGTCTTCAACCCCCGAAACCAGTAAACCAATTTCCTAGAGTTTATATATAGCTAACCACAACTCACTCAAGATAAATCGAGAAAAAAGTGACCACACTGCAAGGATGGAACCGTGTACCCTTCAGGCACAGATGGAATGTAGTGCTCTTTTTGCACAGATATGGGAACACTGTAAGGATGGATCTTGGTATCCTTCAGGCACAGAGATGAGCACACTGCAAGGATTGAATGTAGTACACTTCAGGCACAGAGATATCACACTGCAAGGATGGATCATAGTACCCTTCAGGCACAGAGCTGAGCACACTGCAAGGATTGAATGTAGTACACTTCAGGCACAGAGATATCACACTGCAAGGATGGATCATAGTACCCTTCAGGCACAGAGCTGAGCACACTGCAAGGATTGAATGTAGTACACTTCAGGCACAGAGATATCACACTGCAAGGATGGAATGTAGTACGCTTCAGGCACTGAGCTGAGTCCACTGCAAGGATGGAATGCAGTCATCTTTTTGCACAGAGATGAGTGCATCACAAGGAACAAATGTAGTACCCTTCAGGCACAGAGATGAGCACACTGCAAGGATGGAATGTAGTATCCTTCAGGCACAGAGCTGAGCACACTGCAAGGGTCCAATGTAATACCCTTCAGGCACAGAGATGAGCACACTGCAAGCATTGAATGTAGTACCCTACAGGCACAGAGCTGAGCACACTGCAAGGGTCGAATGTAATACCCTTCAGGCACAGAGATGAGCACACTGCAAGGATTGAATATAGTACCCTTCAGGCACAGAGATATCAGACTGCAAAGATGGGTCCTAGCACCCTTCAGGCACAGAGATATCTCACTGCAAGGATGGATCCTAGCACCCTTCAGGCACAGAGATGAGCACACTGCAAGGATCATAGTACCCTTCATGCAGACAGCTGATCACACTGCAAGGATTGAATGTAGTACCCTTCAGGCACAGCGATATCACACTGCAAGGATGGATCGTAGTACCCTTCAGGCACTGAGCTGAGTGCACTGCAAGGGTCGAATGTAATACCCTTCAGGCACAGAGATGAGCACACTGCAAGGATGGAATGTAGTACCCTTCAGGCACAGAGATATCACACTGCAAGGATGGATCGTAGTACCCTTCAGGCACTGAGCTGAGTGCACTGCAAGGGTCGAATGTAATACCCTTCAGGCACAGAGATGAGCACACTGCAAGGATGGAATGTAGTACCCTTCAGGCACAGAGCTGAGCACACTGCAAGTGTCAAATGTAATACTCTTCAGGCACAGAGATGAACACACCGCATGGATGGAATGTAGTGCTATTTTTGCACAGATATGGAGACACTGTAAGGATGGATCTTGATATCCTTCAGGTACAGAGATGAGCACACTGCAAGGATTGAATATAGTACCCTTCAGGCACAGAGATATCACACTGCAAGGATGGATCCTAGCACCCTTTAGGCACAGAGATATCACACTGCAAGGATGGATCCTAGCACCCTTCAGGCACAGAGAGGAGCACACTGCAAGGATCATAGTACCCTTCAGGCAGAGAGCTGATCACACTGCAAGGATTGAATGTAGTACCTTTCAGGCACAGTGATATCACACTGCAAGGATGGATCGTAGTATCCTTCAGGCACTGAGCTGAGTGCACTGCAAGGGTCGAATGTAATACCCTTCAGGCACAGAGATGAGCACACTGCAAGGATGGAATTTAGTACCCTTCAGGCACAGAGCTGAGCACACTGCAAGGGTCGAATGGAATACACTTCATGCACAGAGATGAGCACACTGCAAGAATTGAATGTAGTACCCTTCAGGCACAGAGCTGAGCACACTGCAAGGGACGAATGTAATACCCTTCAGGCACAGAGATGAACACACCGCATGGATGGAATGTAGTGCTATTTTTGCACAGATATGGGGACACTGTAAGGATGGATCTTGGTATCCTTCAGGTACAGAGATGAGCACACTGTGAGGATTGAATATAGTACCCTTCAGGCACAGATATATAACACTGCAAGGATGGATCCCAGCACCCTTCAGGCACAGAGAGGAGCACACTGCAAGGATCATAGTTCCCTTCAGGCAGAGAGCTGATCACACTGCAAGGATTGCATGTAGTACCCTTCAGGCACAGAGATATCACACTGCAAGGATGGAACGTAGTACCCTTCAGGAACTGAGCTGAGTGCACTGCAAGGGTCGAATGTAATACACTTCAGGCACAGAGATGAGTGCACTGCAAGGATGGAATGTAGTACCCTTCAGGCACAGAGCTGAGTGCACTGCAAGGGTCGAATGTAATACCCTTCAGGCACAGAGATGAGCACACTGCAAGGATGGAATTTAGTACCCTTCAGGCACAGAGCTGAGCACACTGCAAGGGTCGAATGGAATACCCTTCATGCACAGAGATGAGCACACTGCAAGGATTGAATGTAGTACACTTCAGGCACAGAGATATCACACTGCAAGGATGGAATGTAGTACCCTTCAGGCACAGAGCTGAGCACACTGCAGGGGTCGAATGTAATACCCTTCAGGCACAGAGATGAACACACCGCATGGATGGAATGTAGTGCTATTTTTGCACAGATATGGGAACACTGTAAGGATGGATCTTGATATCCTTCAGGTACAGAGATGAGCACACTGCAAGGATTGAATATAGTACCCTTCAGGCACAGAGATATCACACTGCAAGGATGGATCTAGCATACTTCAGGCACAGAGATATCTCACTGCAAGGATGGATCCTAGCACCCTTCAGGCACAGGGATGGGCACACTGCAAGGATCATAGTACCCTTCAGTCAGAGAGCTGATCACATTGCAAGGATTGAATGTAGTACCCTTCAGGCACAGAGACATCACACTGCAAGGATGGATCGTAGTACCCTTCAGGCACTGAGCTGAGTGCACTGCAAGGGTCGAATGTAATACCCTTCAGGCACAGAGCTGAGCACACTGCATGGGTCGAATGTAATACCCTTCAGGCACAGAGATGAAGACACCGCATGGATGGAATGTAGTGCTATTTTTGCACAGATCTGGGAACACTGTAAGGATGGATCTTGGTATCCGTCAGGCACAGAGATGAGCACACTGCAAGGATTGAATGTAGTACCCTTCAGGCACAGAGATATCACACTGCAAGGATGGATCCTAGCACCCTTTAGGCACAGAGATATCACACTGCAAGTATGGATCCTAACACCCTTCAGGCACAGAGAGGAGAACACTGCAAGGATCATAGTACCCTTCAGGCAGAGAGCTGATCATACTGCAAGGATTGAATGTAGTACCCTTCAGGCACAGAGACATCACACTGCAAGGATGGATCGTAGTATCCTTCAGGCACTGAGCTGAGTGCACTGCAAGGGTCGAATGTAATACCCTTCAGGCACAGAGATGAGCACACTGCAAGGATGGAATTTAGTACCCTTCAGGCACAGAGCTGAGCACACTGCAAGGGTCGAATGGAATACCCTTCATGCACAGAGCTGAGCACACTGCAAGGGTCGAATGTAATACCCTTCAGGCACAGAGATGAACACACCGCATGGATGGAATGTAGTGCTATTTTTGCACAGATATGGGAACACTGTAAGGATGGATCTTGATATCCTTCAGGTACAGAGATGAGCACACTGTGAGGATTGAATATAGTACCCTTCAGGCACAGAGATATCACACTGCAAGGATGAATCCCAGCACCCTTCGGGCACAGAGATATCACACTGCAAGGATGGATCCTAGCACCCTTCAGCCACAGAGAGGAGCACACTGCAAGGATCATAGTACCCTTCAGGCAGAGAGCTGATCACACTGCAAGGATTGCATGTAGTACCCTTCAGGCACAGAGATTTCACACTGCAAGGATGGAACGTAGTACCCTTCAGGCACTGAGCTGAGTGCACTGCAAGGGTCGAATGTAATACCCTTCAGGCACAGAGATGAACACACCGCATGGATGGAATGTAGTGCTATTTTTGCACAGATATGGGAACACTGTAAGGATGGATCTTGGTATCCTTCAGGCACAGAGATGAGCACACTGCAAGGATTGAATGTAGTACCCTTCGGGCACAGAGATATCACACTGCAAGGATGGATCGTAGTACCCTTCAGGCACAGAGCTGAGCACACTGCAAGGACGGATCCTAGCACCCTTCAGGCACAGAGATGAGCACACCGAACAGATTGAATGTAGTACTCTTTTTGTACAGAGAAAAGAAAACTGCATGGATGTATCGTAGTACACTTCAGCAACAGAGCTGAGCACACTGCAAGAATTGAATGTAGTACCCTTCAGGCACAGAGATATCACACTGCAAGGATTGAATATAGTACCCTTCAGGCACTGAGCTGAGTGTAATGCAAAGATCGAATCCAGTCATCTTTTTGCACAGAAATGAGCACACTGCAAGAATACTATTTTGCACAGAGCTGAGTGTACTACAGGGACCAAATGCAGAGATGAGCACACTGCAAGGATGGATCGTAGTACCCTTCAGGCACCGAGCTGAGTGCACTGCAAGGATCGAATGCAGTCATTTTTTTGCACAGAAATGAGTGCACCACAAGGAGCAAATGCAGTACCCTTCAGACACAGAGATGAGCACACTGCAAGGATGGATTTTTGTACCTTTGAGGCACAGAGATAAGAACAGAGATGTGCACAGCAGAGTGTGGGCACAAAACTGAGGACACTGTTCAGCAGAGTGCGGACACAGCTGAGGACTGTTCAGCACAGTGCGGACACAGTGGAGGACACTGTTTAGCAGAGTGCAGACAAAGAGGTAAAGACACTATTCAGCAGAGTGCGGACACAACTGAGGACACTGTTCAGCAGACTGTGGGCACAGAACTGAGGACACTGTTCAGCAGAGTGCGGGCACCGAACTGAGGACACTGTTCAGCAGAGTGTGGACACAGCGGAGGGCACTGTTAAGCAGACTGCAGACACAGCTGAGGACACTGTTAAGCAGACTGCGGACACAGCTGAGGACACTGTTCAGCAGAGTGTGGACACAGCGGAGGACACTGTTCAGCAGAGTGTGGACACAGCGGAGGACACTGTTAGCAAGACTGCAGACACAGCTGAGGACACTGTTAAGCAGACTGCGGACACAGCTGAGGACACTGTTCAGCAGAGTGTGGACACAGCTGAGGACACTGTTCAGCAGAGTGTGGACACAGCTGAGGACACTGTTCAGCAGAGTGTGGACAAAGCTGAGGACACTGTTCAGCAGAGTGTCAACACAGCGGAGGACAATGTTCAGCAGAGTGTGGGCACAGCTGAGGACACTGTTCAGCAGAGTGCGAACACAGCAGAGGGCACTGTTCAGCAGAGTGCAGACAAAGAGCTAAAGACACTGTTCAGCAGAGTGCGGACACAACTGAGGACACTGTTCAGCAGACTGTGGGCACAGAACTGAGGACACTGTTCAGCAGAGTGCGGGCACCAAACTGAGGACACTGTTCAGCAGAGTGTGGACACAGCGGAGGGCACTGTTAAGCAGACTGCGGACACAGCTGAGGACACTGTTCAGCAGAGTGTGGACACAGCTGAGGACACTGTTCAGCAGAGTGTGGGCACCGAACTGAGGACACTGTTCAGCAGACTGTGGGCACAGAACTGAGGACACTGTTCAGCAGAGTGCGGGCACCGAACTGAGGACACTGTTCAGCAGAGTGTGGGCACAGAACTGAGGACACTGTTCAGCAGAGTGCGGACACCGAACTGAGGACACTGTTCAGCAGAGTGCGAACACAGCTGAGGACACTGTTCAGCAGAGTGCGAACACAGCAGAGGGCACTGTTCAGCAGAGTGCAGACAAAGAGCTAAAGACACTATTCAGCAGAGTGCGGACACAACTGAGGACACTGTTCAGCAGAGTGTGGGCACAGAACTGAGGACACTGTTCAGCAGAGTGCGGGCAACGAACTGAGGACACTGTTCAGCAGAGTGTGGGCACAGAACTGAGGACACTGTTCAGCAGAGTGCGGACACAGCTGAGGACTCTGTTCTGTACAGTGCGGACACAGAGTCGAGCACACTGTTCAGTAGAGTGCTGGCACAGAGTTGAGCACACTGTTCAAGCACAGAGTTGAGCACACTGTTTAGCCGAATGCAGGCACAGAGCAGGCACACTGTGCAGCTGGGTGCGGGCACAGAGTGGGCACACTGTTCAGCAGACTGCAGGCACAGAGCTGTACACAATGCAGGCACAGGATCAAGCAAGCTGCAAAAACTTCCTCTAAACCCTGCAGATGTGCCAGAGTAGGCTCTCAGCTAGCAGCTCTCTCCTTGATGGAATGACTGCTGCGGCCAAGGGGTTCCCCTTTGCCTCTTTTCACCTTCCTGCTTCCCAGCAGAGCCATACTTGTGGGCAGGACGCCCAGACGCTGCAGGGGGAGGGCTGCCCTCTGAATTCCCTCAGAAGGGTATTTAGGCTGGGTCTTCCGCCAGCATCTGTGCGCAGAGCAGGCAGGCAGGCACTCGAGGGTGCTGTAATATTTAGAGAGCTCGTTAAAGGGCAGCCTGATTAAGAGGGAGTGGATGTGCGCTGAGACGGGGCTGCTATTCTTAGCCTACCAAGGAGATCTCTGTGCGAGGATGATTCTCGGCGAGGCAGCCTCTCTGCATCCCCAGCCTCTTCCACACAATGACATTTCAATCAATACTAATGATCTTTTGATGTGATAACAGCCGCATTTGTTCTTGGTGATATCAAATAAGAATCTAATAATTGAGAAACTACAGAGTTCTGAAGCCTCCATATCTGCTGAGGCTCAACTTCAATTACAACCTGATTAAAAATAATCCCGAGGAAATCCTGTGCACTCCACCTCGTTATTGATCAGATTGCAGTCTATGGATATTCTTGATCCAAGATCACACAGCGCGTGCCCAACTCATTCATGGATACCCTGCACGCACATAACTCAGCGGATGGCTAATGCATGGAAGATCCGAAAAAGCGAACTCGGCTGAGGTCATAATGCATAAGCTTATAAAAGCTATCACTATATTGCGCAAGCATAATACAACACACATTTAGTGCATGCTTATACCTTTGCTATGGGCATATTTCACAGGTATATTAACAATGGCAATACTGCTCAAAAGAGCAACTCGACTGCTTACAGATGATCCAGAGGAACTCATGCCTCCCCATTGTTAAAACATCTACACTGGTTACCGGTTAAATATAGAATTCAATGTAAGGTGCTATGCATAGTACTGAAGGCCTCACATGGCCCAGCACCAACTATTATCACTAAATGGTTCAGCAGATACATAACAACACATAGGCTGCTCTCTGCATCATTACATTTTATCGTTGTTCCAGGTTTGAAAAAACTCAATGGCAGGGACCTACATTGTGAGAATCTCTTCCATTTTCACTGAGATCAGAATCTGAACTCCTTCCTTTTAGACGTTTCTTAAAAACCTGGTTGTTCAAGCACAGATTTTCATGCTAGATTTTCACAGGTAGGTTGAACAGCGCCAATAAACCATCGGTGCATGTTCACTATATCAAGTATCTGTAACATAACATGCATTACTCAGTATGTCCATGCTGAAGATGCATAATAGAGGTTTGGCCAGACCGCATGCACATGCCAGGTTTGGACATGATGCACACGCAGCTCAGCCAATATGTGCTAATATACACATACAGCTCATCTCCACAGGCAACTCAACATGGCCAGCTCACATTATGCATAGATGATGCCTGTGCATTTCTCATCCAAGTCTATGCTGCACAAGAAAAAATCAGTCATGGCCATACAACACTGACAGATCTTCGTTTCAGCAATATGTAATCCTCCTATTCGAGTGATATCCATAGTCCATCCACATTACTCAGATATGCCCATGTGATACACACACATACCTTAGTCACTCAAGCGTAACTCATCCAAGACCACACTGCATGCGCATATTTAAGACAAGACCCTATACTCTACTATACTCTGTACTGGATTCACATAGATCACAAACGTGCATATTTCACAGGCTACTCTGCCAATAGCATTGTGCATGTACATGTACATGACACATTTATGGCCATTCTGCCCATGTGTAATTCAGCAATGAAAATAACTTGGCATGGTCATATGGCATGCACACACCTTAGCCAACATGATCATGCACAGGCATGAATCAACCATGACCATACTGCTTGTGTGTAACACAGACATGATCATGCGGTACTTGAATAACTCAGCCAAGACATAGCGGTACTACCTGAACTCAGCCATAACATATCCTGCAGGACACTAATTCTCTAAAAAACATCTATTATACTCCACAAGGAGGAATCATTGTTGATCAAGCTGTTTGCACACAACTCTGCCATCACATCTCTGCCAAATGCGCGAAGCGCTCCCATGAACAGCACACCAGTGACTACACTGCATGGGAACATCTCAGCCATGAGCATATGACACCCACAAAAATCCGCTGTGACTGTCAGCACATTCATTACTCAATCAAAAGCATACTGCATGGGAACAAATCAAACCTCATTAAAATACCTATTCCAATAGTGACCTGGATGAGAATAGGAAGCATCATCCCGCACCAACAATTATTGGACAAGACCAAACAACAACATGAAACTCAGTCAAGACATTACTGTGTGAACATAACTCAGCCAAGCCATACTGTGCGCTCATAAATCAGCCACAAATATCATTGACTTACATAACACGGCAAGTTATTAATGTGCAAACATACTCCTGCAGGATCCTACTGCCCATGCATGTCTCAAGCAACCGCAGTGTCCACTGCCATTGATTACCCATTATTATCTTGTACGCGCATAAATCACCCAAAGCACACTGTACAATCAAACCATAGTTAGGACCATACTGTAGGCAGAGAAATATGTCATAATAAGAACACGCCTATTTGTTGAAACATGAAAAAATAATGCAGGAGCATTACTCAGTCAAGAAAAAAATTACTCGAGCATAACCTAACTGAGAGTTTACTGCAGAACACTATCAGATTGTAAATGAACGTGCATAACTGCAAAAATCAAACAATAAAAAAATAACGCAACTTAAGCCATAACTAATACTGATAACTTAACCAAGACCATACTTCATGAGTGTTAGAACTGGGTTTCTGGTTGGCAGAGGTGTGCACCCACCGTGCTTAATTTATAAAATAATTAGTGCCAGGGCCCTGACCAGGTGGCCACTGCAGCTTGCACCACACATTGCCCAATCATTGCTGCCAATGACGGTACCAAAACAGACAATAACCATCTCTCTCGCCTGCGAGTGCGACAGTTCAGATTCTTCCAGGTCCCCAAAGCTAAACAAAGGAATGGCTAGGGAGGCAGGTGTTACAATTTTTTATTGTATATTGTATTCATAAACAACTGTTGTTCTGCTTATCTCTAAATTATATGAGCAGTGCCACCACATGGCAGAGTGTCATAAGTGTGGTGATGACAATTAAGTGCTGGTGCCGGCCCCGGAAACCATTAAGTGCCAGTGCTGAGCACCAGAAACCGCTGGCTCAAATTAAGCATGGGTGCACCCTGTGTAAGCAGTAACCACAATCCTAGTCAGGGTAAGTGTAGTACACACTAAAAGTTTACCTGTGCTCACTCTTTGGTAGCTTGGCACAGAGCAGTCCGGCTGAACTTAAGAGGCAATATGTAAAGTATTTGTACGCACACACACACACACACACACACACACAGTAACACAGTGAAAACACCACATAAGTACTCCACACCAATTTAGAAAAAAAGCCAATATTTATCTGAGTAGACAAGATCAAAATGACAAAAACCAAACATACACAAACCAATATATGAATGTTGGAAGATTAAATCAAATTGCAGTGCTTAGAAGTCAATATCTCCAACTGATGGGCTTGACCGGGACAAATACAAAAGTTCAGTCCAACCGCAATGGAGCGCAGACCTGATGCAGGAGTCACCCAGATCCCCTAACAGTACCTTGCATGCATTGGAGATCGAAGATGATGCAGATGAGGGAAGGGACTATACGTTGCGCAGAGGAGATGATGCGTTGGTTGCTGGTGCAAGATCTTGGTTCATGAAGGTGACTCAGTGTCAGCAGGATGTAGAGATTAAAGTCCAGTCTTCTCACTCCCAGGCAAGAAGCAGTAGGCAGCAGCCCAACACAGCAAAGCACAGAGTCCCTCCTGGCAGCACAACAGCTTTTCTTCCTGGCAGAATGTGCTCAGTCCAGAAGTGTTCCGAGTATATGGTGTCAGAGGTCCAGTACTCATACCTATTTCCGCCTTTTAAGTGGGGAGACTTCAAAGAAAGTCCTTTGTTGTGCACAAGACCCTGCCCTTTCTGGCCCTGACTTCAGACACACTGCAGGGGGGTGGGCAGCTCTTTGCGTGGGGAAAGGCACAGCCCTATTCAGGTGCAAGTGTCAGCTCCTCCCTTCACTTTAGCTCAGGAAGAACCATAAACCTGGTGATGGGCACACCTCAGCTCTCTTTGTGTGTATATGTCTAGAGTGAATTCACAAAGCCCAGCTGTCACCCTGACCCAGACGTGTTTTCTAGGGAGAGGCAGAGGCACAGAATGGTAAAAAAAAATGAAAACTTTCTAAAAGTAGCATTTTATGACCTGCAATTAAAAAAACAACTTCACTAAAAGATGCGTTCTTAAATTGTGAGTCCAGAGATATCAAACTTCAATTTTCTATCTGCTCCCAATTGGAAGTTACACTTGTAAAATGTTACAAGGTAGCTCCAAAGTTAACCTATGGGAGAGATGGGCCTTGCTCTAGTGAAAAACAAATTTTGTAGTTTTTCACTATAAGGACATGTATAACCTAAAAGCACATGCCCTACTTTTTTAATAGACTTCACCCTGCCTATGGGGCTACCTAGGGCCAACCTTAGGGCTGCCTTACATGTAAATAAATGGAAGGTTTGGGCCTGGCAAGTAGGTGAACTTGGCAGGTCCACATGTCAGTTTAAAACTGAACACACAGGCTCCGCAGTAACAGGCCTGAGACAGGTTTAAAGGGCTACTCATCTGGTTGGCACAATCTGCTGCAGATCCACTAGTAGCATTTGATTTACACGCCCTTTGAACATGTAGTGCACTGTAATAGGTACCTATCAGTAAATCTAATATGGTAATCATGGAGAAACCAATCTTACCATGTTTTAGAAGGGAGAGCACATGAACGTTCGCACTGATTTGCAGTGGTAAAGTGCCCAGAGTCCTAAAGCCAACAAAAAGAAGGTCAGAAAAATAGCAGAGGAAGGCAAACAGTTTGGGGATTGCCCTGCAAAAAGGACCAGGTTCAACAATGAGAATAGCTCAACCACAGCCATAATGCATGCTCTTGACTCAGACTAAACCACATTGTATGGGCATAACTGAGCCACATTCATATTGCAAACTTAGGTCAGGATTCTCAAACTGCACTTTGTAGTATGTTTTGTAGTATTGCAAAATGCACTATAAAGCCTTCCACAAAATGTATATTTTGCCTATACTTATGTGTGCAGAATTATCCACATTCATTGTGGAGTGTCCGCACATGTAAATATAAATTTTAGTAGTAAATGTTGGACTGATACTGGGGAGTTGATGGGAAAAGGGGCAGCCTTACTACTAAAGGAGATGGGTATTAGGGAGGAATAAGTGGGGTTTAGGAAGGGTCAGGTAGGGATGTCACCCTCCCACACAAGAGTAAACCTATTGCATTACTCTTGGTATGAGACACGAAACTTAAACTTTTGTTGTAAGTTTGCTCTATAAACTACTTACTACAAAGAGTAAAATTATTCAAAAGTGTAAAGAAGCTCTGTGAATTAGGCAATGTGTTCAGCAAAGTCCATACTGCAAGAATATGTTAACCTCCTCATGAGGAAGCTGCACTGGCTCCCTATCTCACAGCGCTGTGCCTTCAAGGTTTGCTGCCTTATCTTCAAGACCCTCAACAGAAGGAGCCCCAAATTTATGGACAGCCTTATCCAAAAGCACATACCCATGTGTAACCAGCGCTCGGCTCACATACACCTTCTGTCCACTTCCTCTTTAAACTGAAGCGTCTAGACGGCGCCATGTTTGCCGTCCTATCTCCAAGATACTGGAATTCTCCCCCTGTCGAAATACGCTCCTGCACTGATCTCCTGAGCTTTAGGAAGCTCCTTAAAACCTGGCTGTTCAGACACGCCTACAAGTAAATCCCCTGGGTATTGGCTTCTCTCCATGTAGCGCCATGAAACCAATCTGGTGCACGTGCGCTTTATAATTTTTTTTAACATAACAAGAATGTAACTCTGCTGACAGGACCTTCCCCGCCCGGACCATTTTTCATCGACAACAACCAACCCATGTTTCCCACCAAAGTGAATTTCAGTGTGTTGGACAGCTCTTCGTACACATGCCAACCTCATTGCCAAGGCAAAGTTCTAACCGAGGCCTGGCACTTTAGCAACCTGCTCTCAACAAGTTCCTTTCCGGATCCAGCCTGGAGCTGGACACCCGACAACCTAGTCCACCTGTGCTTCTCGTGTGAAACTGAAATAGTCTAGAAGGGCAACTTTTCAAAGGTATGTACCTGGTTTCTCTATCTGACCTGCACTCCATTACGGTCGGCCTCAACTTTTGACTTTGACTTGGTCCAGCATGACCAGAGACCCGTGATTGGCACTTTGTGTTTATTGGCTCTATTTGTACTGAAAACATTAAAAATTCATATTTCCAGTTCTACTTGTTGGGTGTTTGTTTTTGTGTCATTATATATTTTATTTAATTTACTCTATTTTTCTGAATTATATATATTTTTTCTTGTGCTGTGTTTTCACTTTGTTCTTGTTTGAGTGCTGCATAAATACTTTACACATTGCCTCTAAGTTAAGCATGAATGCTTTTGTGCCAACATACTAGAGGGTTAAGCGTAGGTTGATTTAGTGTTTTTTGTGGCTCACCTTGACAAGGATTGTGTTTATTGCTTGAGAGGGCCTCTCACCCATTTCAACTAATAACCCAATTTCATACACTTATAGGCAGTGGATTTTAACATAAAAGCCTTAAAATAATGTTTATTTTAGGTGGCCATGAAAAAACCTATACATCATTAAGGGTCGCCTTTAAAATCTGGTACTAGATAGCTGCTTTGGCTGAGTATTCTTCCCCACAGCTTCAGCTGGCCTGCCAAATCTAGAGTCCTCCGGTGTGTCAGAGAATATTTTTGCAATAAAGCAGCACCCACCTCTCTGGTGCTTACTATGCTGTTCCCACCAGCACTGGGTCCACTGGAAGGGTTTTTCCCAAGTCAGAATGGCGAAATCTGTGTTCTCCAAAACCTCTAAATGAGTCAGAGTGTCTGAAAGGAGACCAAAAGGAACCTCCACCATTTGTTTTGGTAGAATTACAGTTTCTACCCTCCTCAATTAACCCCAAAATATGTTACGGAGCCATTAGTGCAGCACAGCCTTTGGTCTGAACAGATATGATTGGGGACCTAAATGGGTAGAAGAAGAACTTAAGTCAGCAGGAAAAAAGTTGCAAAGTGACCAGGAGTTGGATTTAGAGTTTGGTAGACAGGATACTCCATTGCAAACGTGATGGAGTACCCTGCCCGCCAAACCCTCAAGCTGCTCGCCTCATCTAGAGACAGGCTGTTGGAACTGGTGCTTTCTGGTTGCTGAGGCGGTGCCCAAACCAGGCAGAAATTATCACTCCTGTCAAGGTTAGGTGCTTACACTCACAATATAACCTGATCTCACCCTTGGTAGCTTGGCACTGAGCAGTCAGGCTTATCACAGATGCAGTTTACAAAGCATTGGTGCAGCACTCTCAAACAATAAATAGTGAGTGTCACAAAAGAGACACACACAGTAATTAACACAACATGAACATAAATCAACTTTGGAAATATTGCTAGCAGTACTAGGCCTAACAGTCTTAAAATCACATCAGTAATATGCACATCTGGGAAAAATCATATTTTACCCCAACATCCGTTTGCGATGCAATACATTGTAAGAACTGAGCCCACCATGGCAAATAACATAATTCAGATCCACACATTACTAGGGTGCACCCCAGGTCACAACAATATCAGGAATGTGTACACACAGGAATGTATAACACTTTTCAGCAGCATCGTGGGCCAAGGGCAAAACAGAGTATTCAGTAATGAATCAAACAAATAAACAACACTGCTGCATATGTAACTATTAGAGGGCTATTCTCATGCAGCACACTCTCCCACACTCACACGGCACTGTAATACGGTGTAAAGGATATCGGCAAGCCGGTATGAAGCACACTTGCACACACACGCACACACACACACACACACACACACTCTGCATCATAACGCAGTGCAAATGATAGCCATCAGGCCAGTTGATAATATGAATGCGGACCCTGAGTCACAGTCCCTCCCATGCCACTCAGCTACCCCCCACTTTTAGGGTAAAAAAAACACCCCTTACTATACCGGTTTAAGGCCGGAGTCACATTTAGTCAGGGGCCCAGGGGAGAAGGATGGAGTAACTATCAGGGTAACCAGGCAACCGTCGACAAATGGGGGTTGGCAACAACTCTGGAAGTTCATCCACTTTATGCAGAGCAGAAACGGGCCAGGGGCTGTCCCAGTTCAATCAAGATTTTCCTCAATTCATGTTCTGGCACCAGCCCAGTTCTGCGCAGTACATGGGGTCATGCAGTCTATCGACCTGCTACTGATCGCTCTCGGAATTGTTCCTCTGCCCAGTCACTTACTCTCACCACCCAGGCCTGATCCGGGCAATGCTACCAGTCAACACAAAGTCGCTGGGCCGGGTGAGGAGAGGGCAGTTGATTTGTCACACTGAGGGCAAGATGGAGCACTCGGTGAATAGGGGTGCCGCTGTCCTCGCACCCCATGGGAAGTGATACACAATGTCTTAGATCCATGCTTACACCGAGCTGCAGTCAGGATCCATCAGACTATATAGGTGCTTGAGAGGGCACTGCTCTCCAGATGAAACAGGTAGATGGTGTAGGTCTCTAACCAGAGGTCTTTGATGTCCCTGAGACGTTCACAAAGCACAGGGGGCAAGCCAACAAGCACTTGCAGAGCAAACATTAGGGTGTCACACAGCAGCAAGTAGCCTGCCCAGGCCAGTCACTATTCAGGCATGGTGCATGATTCCTTTCAATGGCAGTCTCCTCCTTGTGCACAACAGATTGCTCTGACAGTGTGCACCATGCAGTTCACTATGTCTGGTCACCGTACCCGCAAATATACCTCTGCGCTGCTGAAGTATGGCACCAGTAGTTATACTGTAGTGTGCCTTTGAAGCTGGGGGTGGTTCAGAGGGTTCCCCTTTGAACCACAGATGTCTCCCTAAATTTCAGTCCTGTCTGCCACGAGGCCTTGTAATGCAGATCTTAATATTTAGTGGGACCATGATCTAGCTTCCCAGGGGCCTCTCCCTCAATCTATCCAGCCAAGTCCTCAAATGGCAGAGGTCTGTCCTTCCAGTTGCATGCCCCATGTTTATGGCGGCCATTTCTAAGCTTTCATGACAAATCCACCTTTGCCACGATGGAGCATTTGGTATTGGAAATTCAATGATAGTAAACACCATAAGGCTGCTCCACTGTAAGCCAACCCTGCAGGATAAAGTATTCTCAGCCATTCCCCGTTTTTAACCTATGGGTAGAGCAAACTTCGTAGTTAGTGAAACCACACATTGGGGTTCTTATTACCTGGACTGGGAACACACATGTGCACCTGCCCTGCCTTTCACCTACCACTTACTCCACCCCACCCGAGGGCTCAACCTGGAAGTGCTCTAGTGTTAGGGAAAGGTTTCCTCATCATTGGCCAATGATTTAGAAAAGCCAGGTATAAGTGCAAATTCACACACCCAGGCCGGCAATGACAGGCTTGAGTCATGTTTGAAAAATTATTCTTGTGATTGGCACAATCAGTGCTGCGGTGCACTAGCAGCCAGTGCAGTACCTGTCATGGGTATGTGATATACCTCTTTACAGGGTACTCACAGGTACAGCACCTAAACTAATCAGGTAAGCACAAATCCTAGCATGTCCAGGAAGGGCACACATGCTTTCATACTGCATCATATTGGGAAAGCGTCCAGAGTCCTAAGGCCACGAAAAGAGAAACAGCCAAAACCACCATGAGGCTCCTCCCTGCTGTAAGTTAAAACTGTAGTTTTAAAAGTAATTCAGCAATTCCCCTGTGTTGACCCATGGGAAGAGTAGAGCTCCTAAGTAGCAAAAACCCACATGGGGATTATTCACTGCCTGATCAGGTTACACACGTGTGTACCATCACAGCCCACTCAGCATTGGACGAGGGATTAGAAATGGTGGCTTGAGCTTAAGTCTATCTGTGCACACACATGTCTGAAATAAATCAATCTGATAAGCACCACTTTCTAGCATATGTGGGAGGAAGGGTGCACACACTTTCACACAGCAGGGCAGTAGGAAAGTGTCTAGAGTCCTAAGGCCATGAAAAGAGAATCAGTAAAAAACAGAAAGAAAAAAAAACAAAGGTTTTAGGGAATTCCCCTAATAAGGGCCATGTCCAACAAAGGTGGATAGTAAGCATTTAGTCGACGAAGCCCCCGTTGACTCCATCAACAGAATACTTCCTCACATGGCTGGACAGAGTGGGGTAGTTGGTGTAAGGACACTATACCATGACATTCTTACCATGCCCAGCTGTACACCCCACATTTTACAACACTCATGACATGTTCTGTGACATGATTGATAACCTTAGTGATGGCATCATTGAAAATACTGTGCATGACAGGGCACTGGTAATAGGTATTTGACATAAGTATAATTGTTGAATTCCAGTGGATGTTTTCCTTTAAAATGTCCAGTTTAAACTGACATTTTCAACTAACTGTAGCAACAGTTTAATGTTTAGGTTTTTTTTCCAGAGGATTTCTAAGTTTTTTTTAATGCAGAGTAAAATATTAATACCATATCTAACTATAGCATCACCTTTACCTTTGTTTTTTTCAGTGAATCCATCTGTCTATCTATCTGTCTATCTATCTATCTATCTATCTATCTATCTATCTATCTATCTATCTATCTATCTATCTATCTATCTATCTATCTATCTATCTATCTATCTATCTATCTATCTATCTATCTATCTATCTATCTATCTATCCATCCATCCATCCATCCATCCATCCATCCATCCATCCATCCATCCATCCATCCATCCATCCATCCATCCATCCATCCATCTATCTATCTATCTATCTATCTATCTATCTATCTATCTATCTATCTATCTATCTATCTATCTATCTATCTATCTATCTATCTATCTATCTATCTATCTATCTATCTATCTATCTATCTATCTATCTATCTAGCTGTCTGTCTGTCTGTCTGTCTGTCTGTCTGTCTGTCTATCTATCATTCTCTCCATCCATCTTCACATATGTACTCTTTTTCTCAATAGAAGTCAATTAAGCTTAATCATATGATAGAAACTTGTTACTTTTCAGTAATAACATATCAAATGAGCAGATGACAGGATCATCTCCTTGAGAAAGTGAAGAACTTTCTTGGGAAGAAGATATCATTCATTAATTCAAAATTAGACTCATTATTTTCCTAAATTCCTGTTTCCACTTGCTGGGTTCAAAAGCAAAGCTGTGCTTCTGATAAATGTGCAAATATATAACCTTTATTAACATAACATGTCTTCCAACCCTACTTGAACCATGAAAATCTGAAAGCCTATCCAAAAACTACTACAAGTGTAGTATACTGTGAAATGTTATCCATATTTGATAATAGACTTTTGCGAGGGTCGTCGCAGAACCAGTTGAGAGCCGCACCCCTGCCGGTGCGTGAAAGTATCCAGTCGCTGCGTGTGTCGACGCAGAGTCCCGTCCCGTGACGCATCGAGGGTTGCGGCGCCAGAAGTCAACGCCGCGCACTGCGACGCATCGAGGGTTGCAGTGCCAGAAGTCAGCGCTGCGGCGCGCATCGCGCCGCACCGAAGATCGTCGCATCGTACCTGTGCGTGAAGCTTCCCCCTAAGAAACCTACGCAACGAAAGCCAAAGTCATCGCATCCTCCCCCTACAGATCGGAGCCGGCGCATCCACCTCTGCTGTGTGAAGCACGGCTGCTGCAAAGCCTCCCCAAGATCTCAGGAGTATTGCATCGCCTTTGCCATCTTCCTTGTTATAGCTTTTGGGGACCTTAACGCAACTACAGGTACTGTTGGGCACGAGAGTGTCGCATTTTGTGCATTGAGAGTCGCATTGTGCAGGACACTGACTTTTACATCCTGGAGTACTTTCTGCAAACTCTTGAACTATCTTTAAAGTAACCTTTTTAATTGTATGTTGGTTTTTCTGTAGTATTTGGTCTTGTGAAGTTTTTAGTAAAGATACCTTATTTTTCTAAAACTGGTGTGGAGTAAATCTGTGGTGTTTTCACTGTGTTACTGTGAGTGTTGGTACAAATACTTTACACATTGCCTTTGATAGTCTAGACTGCTCAGGCCAAGCTACCTAGAGGGTGAGCAGGGGTTATCTTAACAGTGTATCCCCCTTTCCCTGACTAGAAGCAAGGGTCCCTACTTGGACAGTGGTACCTACCCTGCCAACTAGAGACCCCCAGATCTAACAATTGGCTTATCCCCAATTGGTATATTTCATTTACTTATAAGTCCCTGGTAAAGTGGTACAAAATGTAACAATGGGCCATAAATTGAATGCCACTAGTGGGCCTGCAGCACTTAATGTGCTACACACTTAAGTAGCCTTTTAAACATGTCTCAGGTCTGCCATTGTAGCTTCTGTGTACAGTTTAAACTGCTATTTCGACCTGGCAAAACCCATCTTTTGCCAGGCCTTAACCTTCCTTTTTAATCCATATAAGTCATTCTTAGGTTAGACCCTAAACAGCCCCTAGGGCAAGGTGCAGTGTATTTAAAAATTTGGACATGTCATTTTAAGTTTTACATGCGCAGCTAGTGAAAAACGTTTACATTCGTCTTCAGGCCTGTCTCTCTCCTAGGATACCATTGGGTTAACTTATTACATTTAATAAGTGTGAACTCTCAATTGGGAGCTGGTAGGAATGTTGAGTTTTGGTGTCTAAAGAATTGTAATTCAATGCCCTCTTTAATGGTAACGCCAGGTTTTAAGTCACAATTTAAAATTTTAAAAATTGGCATTTCTTGTTCTAATTATTTGGTGTCTGCTGCCTGTATCCTGGGTCTCATGACAAGGTGTAGCTGAAAGTTGGTCTTTGTGTATTGCTTTCACACAGTGAGACAAAGGTTTGATAGGTGATGGCAGGATGGGCTGCTTGTGGAACTCTCAACCCTATTGGTGATGAGGCTCTCACAGCCCTGCCCAAATCCCCCGCACCTTCACAGGAGTACAACTGAAGTGCTCATTGCCACCATTCATTTTAGTATCATTAGAGCTGTAAGTTTGCAATCACAGCAAACCACACTGCACTTTTAGAGCAACTAAGGAAAGTGGACGTCACAGTGCCTGGAAGACCTACTGTCAGTGGGCATCACATTGATGGCCCTTTGAGGTTGAACCTTACGTGTGACCACACAGGAACCACTGTGTCAAGTAAACTTTGAAACTTTATCAGAACCTGGTGAGCTGCACTGCAGCTGCATCAACCTTAGTCATCATACCAAAAGAGTGAACGCTTGTGGCCAACTGACTCCGACCTCCTTAGTCAAAAGGGACCTTCATGAAGACACATACTACACTCTGCTCCTACCCAGTGAAGAATAACATCAGAGATGCTTGGATACTGCGATTGGTGATAGTGAGCAT
The DNA here is from genome assembly GCF_964204655.1 of Triturus cristatus. Lineage (NCBI taxonomy): Eukaryota > Metazoa > Chordata > Amphibia > Caudata > Salamandridae > Triturus > Triturus cristatus. Next base: position 114,030,734 of record NC_140592.1, read on the forward strand.
TATGAGAGTGTCTACCGGAATGCAGGCCAACAACAAAAAGCACACTGCAGGCGAATATGCCACATCAAGCTGCACAACAGAGGGGCAATGCTGTAAAGAAACCACCCACATTTCACAAAGTGGCTGTGACAAGTGGCGCCCGTATTTCACCTTTCAATGAGCATGTCAAGCCTGCTATGGCAGCACCACGGTCTGGATAGTGAAGATAAACAACTATAGCAAAGCAACCACAGATTCAGACAACAGAAGGAAGAGAGGCCTACTTGCACTATATACGTAGAGATATTTAGGTCATCCTATAGTATGCTTAACACAGGTGGGAACGAAAACTATCACAGGGTGATTATTCACCTTGAGGCACTCTTTAACCATCAACTGAACTGTGATTTTGAAAGATTCAAGCTGTGGCAGGCCATACAGCAAGAGGGAGAATTAATCAATGGCTTCTGTACCTGCCTTTGTGATTTCATCATTAAGTGCACAGAATATGACCCAATTAAACAAGTGAGGAAAAAAATAATGCAGGGTTGCAGGGACTAGACATGTTAATTCTGAGACAGGCTGGCATGACACTAGATGCAAAACTCCTTGCAGACATTCTCTTGGGTCTGAGTCAAGTGAAATGAGTAAGAGAGAGAGGAGGGGGAGAGGAGTTGGCCTAACGGCTAGGGCGCTCGACCTCGGACCTGGGGACCTGGGTTCGAGTCTCGGTAACGACGCTGAACATCCTGTGATTCTGGGCAAATCACTTAATCTCCCCGTGCCTAACAAAAAATGAATGTGTGTCCTCATGTAATGTAACTAGTGCTATGTAAGGCGCTCTGATACCTGATTGGATCCGGGTCAAGTTTGCGCTATATAAAACTCTGCAAAAAAAAAGGTCTAGCTAAAAGGTCTGGCAAATAGGAACTGGATGAAATGCCCATCTTCATGATGGAAACAGTTGAAGCCACAAGAGGTAGGCAAAGCACCATAGGTAGATCTTGCCCCTGCATTTACAATTAAACTGATCTCTACCCCTGTATATAACAGTGGTGGCAAACAACATGCAGTAGCCCAATGTTCTATCCAATTTAAGACCTGGTACAGATGTGCCCAGCAAAACAATTTTTCCTAGGTTCTTCTGAAGCAACCTCAGAGAGAGAAGCTCCAAGAGACCACCACCTACATCAAGTTTAGCACTCACTGTATCACTTGAACTCAGAGTGGAGAAAATACCCATTATGGCAAATGACTACTGTGAGGAAGATGAAGAAATATTCATCATTTCATTTACTGACTAACCACACAAGGAAAGATCTCTAAATCAAAAATGCCAAGTACAAATACGACACCTCGATATTTGTAAATGTGATGGACTCTAGACAATTTAAGCCACTGAAGCTCCAACCAAACTTGTCACTATCAAAGACTCATACCTATGCATTATGGCAGCAAAACATCTATCTTGCTGAATGGCAAGTTCATGGAAGATGTGTAACATAGATGAGCTCCCACCAGAGTCAAATTCTTTGTACCACTACAGATAAATGATTACTTATTAATTAACAAGGGGTTTGACATTATTGTATTCACTCGGTATTCAACAGAAGAGAAGCCACAGTAAGGTCTGACCCCAACCTGTGTTTCATAGCCATTACTTATACATATTTATTACCTCATTGTAGTTTGAAATTGAGTTAATATTTCTGTGCACTAATAATGACATTTAATATGCTATTTTTAGCATGATCCTATATATATATACATGTATATATATATATATATATATATATATATATATATATATTCACTGAAAAACCATAGGTTTCAGGGACGTTATAGCTAGTTGCACACATCACTCATGACATGGTCAGTGACATCACTGATGACATCATCATGTGAATGTGTGTTTTTGTAAACTTTAAATATATTTTTTATATTTTAATGCCAAGGTGTATTGAAGAATGAATTGGTGTATAAGTGTCTGGATGGAGGATTTTATAGGTGTGTGATTGACTGTATAAGTTAGTGATTACATGTCTCTTACTGAATGCATGGGTTAGTGACTAAACTGTGTGAATGTCTGTATCAGTCTCTCAGTTGTTGTATAAGCTGCTGCATGGGTTGATGATTAGGTACATGACTGTCTATATGGTTTACTTATTGGTAGCATAAGTATTAGTATGGTCGGGTCAGTTTTTGTGTGTGTAGGTGGGTGGGCGGTGTGTAATTTTCTGCCAACATGTATGAGTGGCTAATTTACTAGGTGTATGGGTTCAATAGTGCATGTGAAAATAGCTGTTTTGGTGAGTGTGTGTGTGTATCACTGTGTTGGAGAGTGAATGTATATCTCACTGGTATATGTGTGAGTAACTACAAATGTGAAAGGCAGTATATGTGAGTGTTGGAGTATATAAATGACTCTATGTGATAGTTAGTAATTGTGAGAGTGGCTGTATAAATGAGTGTGTGCTTGTGTCAGTGATTGTATAAGAGAGTCAGTATATGTTACTATTTGTATGAATAGGTTAGATACTGAATGTATAACTGTATAGGTGAGTAAACGACAGTGTTATAGATTCTTTACGCATGTCAATAACTCTATGGATGAGTGACGGTGCATGAGTGTTTGTATAGGTGTATGAGTACATATAATAGTGCTATATTGATGAGTGACTGCATGTATGAGTTACTGTATGGGTGAATGAATGAATGTGTGTATAACTAGGAAGTAGCCAGTGGGTATATAGTAACTGCTATTGATTTGTCTATGGTTTAGAAAATGGTAGTCAGTATTTTAGAGTGGGTGTATCAAAGGTTATATCAGGGTGTGAAGAGGTGCATCAAATTATCACGTGGATGATGTCATCAGTGATGTCATTTGAGATGTCATCAGTGATGTCATCATTGATGTCACTGACCATGTCATGAGTGATGTTAAATGTGACGTCATCAGCTGTGCATTGCGGGGGCGCGAGTGAAATGTTCAACTAACTATAACGTCCCTGAAACCTATTGTTTTTTTAGTGAACTTCAAAGGTTTTTTAAATGCTAATTTGTACCTATTACGTCCCTGAAAGCTATGGTTTTTTTCAGTGAATTTCAAAGGTTTTTAAAGTGATAATTTGTAACTATAACGTCCCTGAAACCTATGTTTTTAGGTGAATTTCAAAGGTTTTTGAAATGCTAATTTCTAATTATAATGTTCATTAAACCTATGATTTTTTTGTGATTTTAAAATATCATTCAAATTTCAACCTGGTGAAAACAGGCAATATCGCCAGTTTTCCAGCAATAGCTTCCGCAATTTTTTTTTGCCACAAATGAGAGGAACAACTAACGCAAATAATATGCAGAGTAGGGATTCCTGTACAAAAATAACACAAAAACACCACTTCCCTATATTTTCAAAGAGCAGCCAAATCTGCGGTGCGATCAAAAAACAGGCGATAAGCTGCGTTAGCAGTAGGAATGTACCATCTGCCTTTTACTGGTGTAAAGTAGGACGACTACCTACAGTGTGAAAGGGAGCCCAGCCCAGAATCCCATCTGAAGACCAACACATGTCATAGAGCTACTGATCATGCACCTCTGACACCCAAGAATGCCACAAAACCCACTGACACCACCATCAGGACCTCCCCTCGGAACCCCCCCTACTACCACTGAGGCAGCACACAACAGGACAGTGGACCTTCCAAAAACGCCATGGCCCCTCAGCCACACAATAGCTGAATGTTGCGAGATGTGGCAACCAGACATGTGTGAAGGACGCAAGTCACCCACCGATAATAATGCCCACAATACCAAGTGTAGCGGTGATGTGCTGGACAGACCTCACTATGCAAAGCACAAACCTCTCCATTTGTACATATACTGCTGGTGCTTGTAGTGTTGTTTACAGTGTACGCAAGCATGTTACCTTAGGCAGTGGGGAAGATCTCGGTCATGTACCTGTATCGTCGTCCCCTGTAAGCTGAAGCGCAGTGGGCTGGTCCAATATACTCCACTCGAGTGTAGAAGTGTGAATAAATAGGCCGGGACTCTGGGCGTCATTCACTTGTGTGAAAGCCAACGTGTCTGCCAGAGCAGCGGCCCTCACCCTGCCACGTAGCTGCCGCCATATCTGCCAGCCTCCTCGACACACGCCCCCTGCAAACACAGCGGCACAGCACAGTAGACTTATGTCTGTCCAGACTACTGCCTTCAAACCAGACTGCGGACAGCAGGGCTCACAATTCAGATGGAGTGGCGATTGCAGATGACGCAGTCCAGTAGGCAAGACACATTCCTCCCAGTGCGGCCCGCCCGGACCACGCATCAGCGCAGGCTGTGTACACGCTGAGCGCCAGAGGTACCATTAACTCAGTGTACCATAAGTCAATGCCACGTGGCCTTATTAAGGCAGAATTCATTATACAAAAGACATTGCTACCAGTGCGGCCTGCCCAGACCACGCATCATCGCAGGGTGCGCACACTCTGAGTGCTTCAGGTGCCACTAACTCAGTGCACCACAAGTCACCGCCACGTTGCCTTACTAAGGCAGAATTAATTAGACAAAAGACACTGCCATTAGTGCAGCCTGCCCAGACCACGCATCATCGCAGGGTGCGCACACGCTGAGTGCTTCAGGTGCCACTAACTCACTGCACCACAAGTCATCTCCACGTAGCCTTACTAAAGCAGAATTCATTAGACAAAAGACATTGCTACCAGTGCGGCCCGCAAGGACCACGCATCATCGCAGGGTGCGCACACGCTGAGTGCTTCAGGTGCCACTAACTCAGTGCACCACAAGTCACCTCCACGTGGGCTTACTGAGGCAGAATTCATTAGACAAAAGACATTTCTACCAGTGCGGCCCGCCTGGACCACGCATCATCGCAGGGTAGGCACACGCTGAGTGCTTCAGGTGCTACTAACTCACTGCACCACAAGTCATCGCCACGTAGCCTTATTAAGGCAGAATTCATTAGACAAAAGACATTGCTACCAGTGCGGCCTGCTTGGACCACACATCACCGCAGGGTGCGCACACACTGAATGCTTCTAATGTCACTAACTCAGTGCACCACAAGTCACCGCCACGTGGCCTTACTGAGGCAGAATTCATTAGACAAAAGATATTGCTACCAGTGCGGCCCGCCCGGACCACCCATCTTCGCAGGGTGCGCACACGCTGAGTGCTTCAGGTGCCACTAACTCACTGCACCACAAGTCATCACCACGTGGACTTATTAAGGCAGAATTCAGTAGGCAAAAGACATTCCTCCCAGTGCAGCCTGCTCGGACGACGCATCATCGCAGAGAGCGCACACACTGGTTGCTTCAGGTGTCACTAACTCAGTGCATCGCTAGCTGCACACACGCTGAATTGCCAATAACTGTGCAGCTCTACTGAACGCCACGTTGCTGTGAGCCCTTGCTGACCGCTGCCTCTGGCCTACACTGTGGTCAGCACGGCTCACAATTAAAATTGAGTGTTTATTCATTAATTACAGAGTCCAGTAGGCAACTAACTACAACGTCTTTGAAACCTACATAATATCCTTTTAGTATCCTTGCTTCAAGAACGTTTTTGATATCAGTTATAGGTTTAGGACAATCACGAAATTCATCTTGCAAGTCCAAAGGAACACTGAATGGCAGTCTACACTGCGGCCAGCAGAGCTCACAGTTCGAATTCAGTCTTTATTCATGAATTTCAGAGTCCAGTAGGCAACTAACTATAATGTCCTCGAAACCTACACATTTCGACAATGTATTCCATACATATTTCATCTTTTGTTACCCACACTGCAGTCAGCAGAAATCACAATTTACATTGAGACATGATTTATTAATTGTACTCTTTGTCCTCGGATTTTGTCAAGAGGAAGTTACAAAAAGCATTCCTCGATGTCTGTGCTGACTACTGCCTTCCATCTACATTGCGGATAGCAGGGCTCACAATTCATATCAAGTCGCAATTGCAGATGACACAGTCCAGTAGGCAAGAGACATTGCTCCCAGTGCAGCCCTACCGGACCACGCATCATCGCTGGCTGCGCACACGCTGAATGCTTCTAATGCCCCTATCTCAGTGCAGCACAACTCATGGACCCTTTATGATACAATATTTTGTGTATAATTTCACATCTGGTGCCCCTACCTCAGTGTACCACATGTCATGGACACTTTACAATAAAATATTTTGTGTATTATTTCACATCTGGTGCCCCTACCTTAGTGCAGCACAAATCATTGACCCTTTATGATTGAATCTCTGTGTCTGATTCAATGATTACTGTTCTACTTGTTGCCAGCACCAACCATTCCCGGAGGGCTGGCTTACACTCACCTCACACGCATCCAGCACAGATGTCACTGGACATGTGACCTTGGTAATAAAAAGGAGTCGAGCACACGTGCCCGTACCCAGTTCCACTAGCTATCTGTGTCCGTGTGCTCATTATGTATGCAACATGCTGCCCCTGGGCCCTACCACATTACATTGTGCTCTGGACAGCGTATGCAACCAACTTACCTTTGACAGTGGGAGAAAACTTTGGTTATGTAACTTTGTCTCGGTCATTGTACAAGTACGTACTTAGAGACTGGATGATTAGAGTACTGCAAGGAGAGTGTATAGTGAATTTATAAGTGTGTGGGTATTGGCGGAGTGATTGTATAAGTACTTATGTTGGCGCAGCCTAACTCCGACAACAAACTTGTCTCTAATTGGCAGCCCTCCATGTCCCAAAAACTGAATTTTGGACTTTGCATGGCCCAGTATTGCTACAGCTGCAATACTCCACTGAATGTGCAATAAACATTCACATCCACACAGATGTGTCATGTCCACCATCTTTCTTGTGTGGAACTATGGATGAATGTAGGGTCAGTGATTTCCCGTACCTTCCATGTTGGCCATATTGTGGGACTTGGCTCACAGAGTGACCCATTGACGCTTGCGACCCGGGTGACGGCAGCAGTACAACAAGAACACCGGCGCATCAGTTGATTCCTCATACAGCTCACGATGGAGCCACGCCCATAGCTCCGGAGTCATTCTTCACAGCCTTACGCAGGACTGGCATATGCCAGACCAGCCCACTCTGCTTACGCTTACAGGGAAGGACAACAACGCTACATGGCCCAGATTTTCATTGTAGTGATCTGCTGGTCACAGGTCTAGTTGTCAGTATGCCACAGCTACTCCCTCACGGCTGGTATACACCCAAACCACACCCATCCAGCACAGGCATCACAGGACATGTGACCCTGCCAATAAAAAGGACCGGGCACACGTGCTCTCCGCCATTTTAGAGTTGCTCCTACCGCATGCACTGTGATGGCACGTCCCGGTGGTCCGGACACCTCATGTAGGCCTGAGCCACCGAACAGGGAGGCCTACCACTTGGCACTGCAAGGACTGACCGGGTGTGCAACCTGCGATGATGATAGGTGCACTAGTATATCTTCTGCCATGGCAAAATCAAGACGCTGCACCAAATGTGAGACCTGTTGGCCTGTGGAGCGGCACTGCATGATGTGGAGGGTGCCCTGTCTGTGAAAAGGTGAGCAGTGAGGCCGGGTGTGCAGCGGTGGGCAAATATGTCTGGGCCGCGGGAGTGGATACACAAAGGCGGCACAGCGATTTACGCATCCACAGTCGTATATACTCTCCCATTACTAATTCTGTACTATGTTTCAGAAATGGGAGCTTTAGGGCTTTACTAGGTCCCAGCACGTGGTTGAAGACACAGCGGTGGCATAAAGGTGAGCAGTGAGAATTTTGTCAACAGTATGGGCACTCACTGTCCCTCTTCATCTCTTCCTTTCTCTCCTTCACACTCTGTATCTCTCTTCTTCTCACACTGTTTCTCTCTTTCTCTCTCTCTCTTCCAGTTTCTCACACTCTTTCTCTCTCTCCCTTCCTCTCCCTCACTGTTTCTCTCTCTCTTTGTCTCTCTCACTCTTTCCCTTTGTTTTCCTCTCACTCTTTCTTTCTTTTTCTCTTTCTCTTCCTCTCACTCTCACTGTTTCTCTCTTTCTCTCTGTATTCCTCTCACTCTTTCTTTCATTTTCTCTCTCTTCCTCTCACACTTTCTTTCTCTCTCTATCTCACTTTCTCTCTCTTTTGATGGACGCATGAAGCACAATCTTATCTTGCTTTTTGTCTTGCAGGTCTGCGATGATGCGTGGCCATCCTGCAATCAACACTCAACCTGAATTGTGAGCTCTGCTTCGCCACGTGTACACAACGGGTGAGGAGGTTTCTTAGGTACGTGGTGGACCCTCTTCGACACCTGCCGGTGGTGTAAGGTGAGTAGAGAGGCTTGTTTGTGCAGCGGCAGGCAGTCACCTCAGGGCAATGGGAGTCGAAGGGGTGCAGCAGCCTGGGTGCGCAGCAGCACGCAGTCACCTCCGGGAAGTGGGAGTGCAAGGGGTGCTGCAGCCTGGGTGCGCAGCGGCTGTCATACACCTCTGGGCAGTGGGAGTGGATGGGGTGCAGCAGCCTCGGTGTTCAGCAGCAAATAGACACCTCTAGGAAGTGGAAGTGGAAGTGGATGGGGTACATTAGCCTGGATACACAAAGGCGGGACAGCGATTTAGGCATGCACAGTTGTATGTACTCATCCATTACTGATTCCATACTATGTTTCAGATGACTAAGCTTGAGGGCTGCCCTATATCCCGGCATGTGATTGGAGACACACCAGTGGCAGAAAGGTGAGCTGTGAGGATTTTCTCCACAGTGTCAACACTCACTCTCCCTCTCCATCTCTTCCTTTCTGTCGCTCACACTCTTTCTCTCTCTATCTCTTCCTTTCTCTCTCTCACTCTCTATCTCTCTTTCTCTGTCTCTTCCTCTCTCTCTCTCATTCTTTCTTTCTCTCTCTTCCTCTCTCTCACTCTGTTTCTCTATTTTTCTCTTCCTTGTATCTCACTCTTTCTCTCTCACACTCTTTCTTTCTTTCTCTCTCTTCCTCTCTCTTACTCTTTCTCTCTCTCTCTCCTTTGCTAGACACATTACACATCATATTATCTTTCTTTTTGTCTTGCAGGCTGTGATTCATAAACTGTGCACTTGTATGTACTCATCTATTACTGATTCCATGCTATGTTTCAGATGACTAAGCTTGAGGACTGCCCTATATCCCAGCACATGGTTGGTGACACACCGGTGGCAGAAAGGTGAGCTGTGAGGATTTTCTCCACAGTGTCAATACTCACTCTCCCTCTCCATCTCTTCCTTTCTGTCACTCACACTCTTTCTCTCTCTCTCACTCTCTATCTCTTCCTTTCTCTATCACACACTCTTTCTCTGTCTCTTCCTCTCTTTCTCATTCTTTCTTTCTCTCTCTTCCTCTCTCTCACACTTTCTCTCTCTCTCTTCCTCTCTCTTACACTGTTTTTCTCTTTCTCTCTTCCTTGTATCTCACTCTTTCTCTCTTTCTCTGTCTTCCTCTCTCTCACTCTCACTCTTTCTCTCTCTCTCTCTTCCTCACTCTCACTCTTTCTCTCTCTCTCTTCCTTTCTCTCACTCTTTCTCTCTCTTCCTCTCTCTCACTCTTTCTCTCTCTCTCTTTCTCTCTCTCACTCTTTCTCTCTCTCTGTCTCTCTCACTCTTTGTCTCTGTCTTCCTCTCACTCTTTCTTTCTTTTTCTCTCTTTCTTCCTATCACTCCCACTGTTTCTCTCTTTCTCTCTGTCTTCTTCTCACTCCTTCTTTCTTTTTCTCTCTGTCTTCCTCTCTCTCTCTCTCTCTTTCTCTCTCCTTTGATGGACGCATGATGCACAATCTTATCTTGCTTTTTGTCTTGTAGGCCTGCGATGATGCGTGGCCATTCTGCAATCAACACTCAACCTAAATTGTGAGCTCTGCTTCGCCGCGTTTCGTCGGCAAGTGGTGGGCTCTCTTTGGCACACACCGGTGGTGTAAGGTGAGCAGAGAGGCTTGTTTGCGCAGCGGCGGGCAGTCACCTCCGGGCAGTGGGAGTGGATGGGATGCAGCAGCCTGGGTGCGCAGCGGCTGTCATACAGCTCTGGGCAGTGGGAGTGGATGGGGTGCAGCAGCCTGGGTATCCAGCAGCGAGTAGACACTTCTGGGCAGTGGAAGTGGATGGGGTACACTTGCCTGGATACACAAAGGCGGGACAGCGATTTAGGATTTAGTCCTGAGAGGACACCATACAATGTGCTTGGTTCAGGACAGGTGCTGGCTTTGGGAGAAAAAACGACAGCGATGAGGAGCAGAGTGTCGAAGCAAACCCACTTGGGGAATATGATTTGAATAGCGGATTGACTAGCGCTCACTGGAGAAACACTGCACTACTGATACCAGGAGGCTGTGCGGCGGCCACGCCCATCTGGGCGGGTATTGAACATTACCAGGTGCTTAAAATAGGCAATGACTTTCCGCATGATGTTTAGCCTATGACAAAGTGCAGGAGCCCGAAACACGTCGGCTGGAAGTATTGAATGTGGATGTTATTCTGCCTGCATACGCTGAGCTTCCAAATAAATCATTGCAGATCCTTACATGTTTGTGGGCTCTTCTGTTGAAGGCAATTTCTTTGTGGTATATATATATATATATATATATATATATATATATATATATATATATATATATATATATATATATATATATATATATATATATATATATATATATATATATATATATATATATATATATATATATATATATATATATATTACCTACTGGCGGTCGCCAGTAGGTAGTTATAGTTAGGACCACGTTTCCATAGGAAATCCGCAACATTCTATTTTGAATAACTTTGGCGCCGGTCGACGAATCCTCGCGAATTTTTCACAATAGGTGGGGCGCTACGCTCCGCTCCTACCCTGAAAGTCTCGGGGGGATTCGTCAAGCGGGGGCTGAGATAAAAGGGGGGTCACAAAACGCGTTTTTCCCATGCATTTTTCCATAGGACCTTTAGACAGGGCTACAGCCCGAACGGCTGAACAGAATTTAATGAAATTTGGCTGAGAGGTAGTCCCCAGGTCAAGGAAGTGCCTTTTGTAGGTTTGGTGTAAATCTGTTCAGTAGATTCTGAGAAAATAGCCTTTAAATCAATATATATATCTGAGCCAGCTTACGGTGCGCTTACGGTACGTTTACCGTACGCGTACGGTGGCGTGCGCGAGCGCGATTCTGATTGGCTCTTAGATCTTAGTAAACATTCGAATCGGCCGAAACCAGGAAGCGGCGGCCGCCATTTTCTCTCTCGCACTGAGAGTGTGGATTAAAACACAAAGCCCAAAAACATGTAAAGGGGCTGTTTTGGATGCTCCAAAACACCTAGCCATGTTGAGGGAGTCCCCAAAGATCCCCCAAGGCCAAAAACGGAATTTTTATTTTTTCGCCAATTTCGCCGATTACGCTTACCGTACGCGTACGGTAAAAAAATAGTAAAAAAAAAAAATTATCCACACTCTCCCCACCCCGTGTGCAAATGGTGCCCGAAGGGCCCCATTTGTGCATGGCTTATTAAAGATATGAAAAATGTAAAATATTACCTATCAAAACGAAGTGCATCATATGTCCTCCATGTGCGCACGGTGCGCGAAGCGCATCGTGCGTAAATGGCCCATCTAGCGTAACGTGGGCACGCGGTGCGCGTAGCGCACCGCGTGCCCACCGTGCGTGCATGGCACTAACTGCGTAAAGTGGGCGCGCGGTGCGCGAAGCGCACCGCGTGCTCACTGTGCGCGTACGGTGCGCGAAGCGCACGGTGCGCGCACGGAACGAACTGCGTTAAGTGGGCGCGCACGCCACGAATGGCGTAAAGTAACTTAGCATTTAAAAAACCGTACAAATTCACTGAAAAAACCATAGGTTTCACACACGTTATAGTTAGGAATTAGCATTTAAAAAACCTTGCAAATTCACTGAAAAAACCATAGGTTTCACACATGTTATAGTTAGCGGAAATTTTACTGATAAAAAACCAATGAAATTCCCCCGTTATAGTTAGTGCAGGCAACTATAACTCACGCGACCGCAATCTTCTGCTGATGACATATGTGTCTTTATGAAAAAAAAATATTTGTAATATATGTATAGCTAAAAATCTACATCCTGCTTCTTTCTCATTGGTGAATATATATATATATATATATATATATATATATATCAAAACCACGCCAGTTCCCAGAAGGAAAAGCACGACACACTCCGGAAACAATTGAGGGCTTTATTTTAAGTGCTAGCAGTCCATGAGTTTCAGGCAATTTTCAGTGCTGGCAGTCCATGTGAACAAGTGGCATACGCGTTTCAGCGGTAAGTCGCCTTCATCAGTGCCGGTTACACAGGGTCCATCAGGGGTCAGCAAACAGTACAGCTGCTCTTCAAACCGTTCCTGTTTAAATGATCTTTGTGCCCCTCCTCCAAATCATGTGCCCCTGCATCGCGCTGACACTCCCACAGGCAGTTGCATTCTGGTACCTGCAGTCCGGTTGGGCGGCTGAAGAGTTTCAGGAACGCTCCAAAACATCCAGTGATGCTCCCAATTTGATGAGCACGGGCCACACACCAGCTCAAGTGCCCGCGGGGGTGAGAAAGCAAAGTCCTCCTTGATTCCTTAATCAGGCATACCGTGATGCCTCCTCTCTCCCCAATGCAGTCCATACAACCAAATGGCGATACACCTGCTGGGGGGGCGCCTTGTTTTGCCACCAAAGCAAGAATCCACAATGCTGGTTTTCCAAGGTGCTCCAGAACGAGGGGGTGTGTCGTTTTGTCAGCAACCAGCTTGCTGACTCTACATCAAAACCACGCCAGTTCCCAGAAGGAAAAGCACGACACACTCCGGAAACAATTGAGGGCTTTATTTTAAGTGCTAGCAGTCCATGAGTTTCAGGCAATTTTCAGTGCTGGCAGTCCATGTGAACAAGTGGCATACGCGTTTCAGCGGTAAGTCACCTTCATCAGTGCCGGTTACACAGGGTCCATCAGGGGTCAGCAAACAGTACAGCTGCTCTTCAAACCGTTCCTGTTTAAATGATCTTTGTGCCCCTCCTCCAAATCATGTGCCCCTGCATCGCGCTGACACTCCCACAGGCAGTTGCATTCTGGTACCTGCAGTCCGGTTGAGCGGCTGAAGAGTTTCAGGAACGCTCCAAAACATCCAGTGATGCTCCCAATTTGATGAGCACGGGCCACACACCAGCTCAAGTGCCCGCGGGGGTGAGAAAGCAAAGTCCTCCTTGATTCCTTAATCAGGCATACCGTGATGCCTCCTCTCTCCCCAATGCAGTCCATACAACCAAATGGCGATACACCTGCTGGGGGGGCGCCTTGTTTTGCCACCAAAGCAAGAATCCACAATGCTGGTTTTCCAAGGTGCTCCAGAACGAGGGGGTGTGTCGTTTTGTCAGCAACCAGCTTGCTGACTCTACATCAAAACCACGCCAGTTCCCAGAAGGAAAAGCACGACACACTCCGGAAACAATTGAGGGCTTTATTTTAAGTGCTAGCAGTCCATGAGTTTCAGGCAATTTTCAGTGCTGGCAGTCCATGTGAACAAGTGGCATACGCGTTTCAGCGGTAAGTCGCCTTCATCAGTGCCGGTTACACAGGGTCCATCAGGGGTCAGCAAACAGTACAGCTGCTCTTCAAACCGTTCCTGTTTAAATGATCTTTGTGCCCCTCCTCCAAATCATGTGCCCCTGCATCGCGCTGACACTCCCACAGGCAGTTGCATTCTGGTACCTGCAGTCCGGTTGAGCGGCTGAAGAGTTTCAGGAACGCTCCAAAACATCCAGTGATGCTCCCAATTTGATGAGCACGGGCCACACACCAGCTCAAGTGCCCGCGGGGGTGAGAAAGCAAAGTCCTCCTTGATTCCTTAATCAGGCATACCGTGATGCCTCCTCTCTCCCCAATGCAGTCCATACAACCAAATGGCGATACACCTGCTGGGGGGGCGCCTTGTTTTGCCACCAAAGCAAGAATCCACAATGCTGGTTTTCCAAGGTGCTCCAGAACGAGGGGGTGTGTCGTTTTGTCAGCAACCAGCTTGCTGACTCTACATCAAAACCACGCCAGTTCCCAGAAGGAAAAGCACGACACACTCCGGAAACAATTGAGGGCTTTATTTTAAGTGCTAGCAGTCCATGAGTTTCAGGCAATTTTCAGTGCTGGCAGTCCATGTGAACAAGTGGCATACGCGTTTCAGCGGTAAGTCGCCTTCATCAGTGCCGGTTACACAGGGTCCATCAGGGGTCAGCAAACAGTACAGCTGCTCTTCAAACCGTTCCTGTTTAAATGATCTTTGTGCCCCTCCTCCAAATCATGTGCCCCTGCATCGCGCTGACACTCCCACAGGCAGTTGCATTCTGGTACCTGCAGTCCGGTTGAGCGGCTGAAGAGTTTCAGGAACGCTCCAAAACATCCAGTGATGCTCCCAATTTGATGAGCACGGGCCACACACCAGCTCAAGTGCCCGCGGGGGTGAGAAAGCAAAGTCCTCCTTGATTCCTTAATCAGGCATACCGTGATGCCTCCTCTCTCCCCAATGCAGTCCATACAACCAAATGGCGATACACCTGCTGGGGGGGCGCCTTGTTTTGCCACCAAAGCAAGAATCCACAATGCTGGTTTTCCAAGGTGCTCCAGAACGAGGGGGTGTGTCGTTTTGTCAGCAACCAGCTTGCTGACTCTACATCAAAACCACGCCAGTTCCCAGAAGGAAAAGCACGACACACTCCGGAAACAATTGAGGGCTTTATTTTAAGTGCTAGCAGTCCATGAGTTTCAGGCAATTTTCAGTGCTGGCAGTCCATGTGAACAAGTGGCATACGCGTTTCAGCGGTAAGTCGCCTTCATCAGTGCCGGTTACACAGGGTCCATCAGGGGTCAGCAAACAGTACAGCTGCTCTTCAAACCGTTCCTGTTTAAATGATCTTTGTGCCCCTCCTCCAAATCATGTGCCCCTGCATCGCGCTGACACTCCCACAGGCAGTTGCATTCTGGTACCTGCAGTCCGGTTGAGCGGCTGAAGAGTTTCAGGAACGCTCCAAAACATCCAGTGATGCTCCCAATTTGATGAGCATGGGCCACACACCAGCTCAAGTGCCCGCGGGGGTGAGAAAGCAAAGTCCTCCTTGATTCCTTAATCAGGCATACCGTGATGCCTCCTCTCTCCCCAATGCAGTCCATACAACCAAATGGCGATACACCTGCTGGGGGGGCGCCTTGTTTTGCCACCAAAGCAAGAATCCACAATGCTGGTTTTCCAAGGTGCTCCAGAACGAGGGGGTGTGTCGTTTTGTCAGCAACCAGCTTGCTGACTCTACATCAAAACCACGCCAGTTCCCAGAAGGAAAAGCACGACACACTCCGGAAACAATTGAGGGCTTTATTTTAAGTGCTAGCAGTCCATGAGTTTCAGGCAATTTTCAGTGCTGGCAGTCCATGTGAACAAGTGGCATACGCGTTTCAGCGGTAAGTCGCCTTCATCAGTGCCGGTTACACAGGGTCCATCAGGGGTCAGCAAACAGTACAGCTGCTCTTCAAACCGTTCCTGTTTAAATGATCTTTGTGCCCCTCCTCCAAATCATGTGCCCCTGCATCGCGCTGACACTCCCACAGGCAGTTGCATTCTGGTACCTGCAGTCCGGTTGAGCGGCTGAAGAGTTTCAGGAACGCTCCAAAACATCCAGTGATGTATATATATATATACATATATATAAATAAATTTGGTGCAACTACATTAATTCCTTTATATATATATATATATTGGGAATTAATGTAGTTGCAGTTTACATTTTATGTGATGTATGGAAGAGAAGTTAATAAAGTATTTTGGTTAGACTACGTCTCTCTAAATCTCCATTTTAGACAAGATGGGTGCCATCACTTTCACTCCCTCCTGTTTCCCCAACCCCTGCCTCTCACAACACATCTTATCTCCACAGACTCCACGAAGCACAGTCAAGCTGACATGAGGTAGTTTAATTCCACTGTTATGATTACATTGCTTTCGATGAACTTGTCCCTGGTCTTTCTGACTTGTAACATTTGTCAAGGTCTCTTCCATTGTAATCACAAGTCTATTCATTCACTGAAAGTGTTTATAGTATAATGTGACATATTTGTTTGAGCATCTCTTGATAACATTAGCATAAAGGGTATTGAATATGTTTTTTAGAAATGGGATGGTGCTTATTTATTAAGGTAATGGTGCGTAAGATTTGCTAAAGAAATTAGACTTTTGCTTGCACCATGATGAGTTTGCAGTTTATCTAATTTCCTGTGCAAGAATTGTGTATAAGAATCCCTTGATTTTGGGAGCATGCCTCAAACTTTTCTTGAGTTTTCCTATGCTGCTAGGGATGCTGTCTGGTTTTTCTATAATGTGTCTACACATTGAGACTTAGGATATTTCCAGATTTTTACATACTCTGTATAACTCTGCATCTGAGAGCATTCCTCTCATTGACTCTGTACCCCTTATTTGAATTTTTGTAATAAAACCATTTAACTTGCCATTAATTTGGAATGCAAATAATTCAGTGGAATGTTTTTGCTCTGATAATTGATATTTTCAGAGGTGCCTCGGTGAGGGCACACATTGACTCACAAAATTACGGTTTGTCACTGTTTTTTAACCGGTTGAGAACCGCATGAGCAAATTTTGTGGTGTCTAAATTTTGGGGTATGGTTTTGCTCCCACAGTAGTACAGAAAAAGTAATTATGTGCCATTTATGTTCCCACTCTTAAAAAAAACAATCCTGACCCGGGTATCTGACCTAAATGCTACACTCCAGGCAGAGTGGGTCACATTTAATATGTTACATGCTTGTCTTCAAACAACAGTATGAAGAGAGCTGTGGCAAAACACAAACTTCACCTCCAAAGTTGAGTGAAGGTCATTGTAATTTCCCCACTTCGTGCAGTGCTTTAAATGGAAACATGGAAGTGCAGCTACTCACTATTTAGAATACCTGACTCTACACTACTGTATTCAACCAGCATCATGGCCCAGAAAGAACTGGAAGATTGATCCGAGAGCACAGCATGTATGTAGTAACTAGAAATGGCCAGGAGGGTTTCTTCTGCTCTGTGTACCAGGGGAGGTAGGGCAACAAAGAGATCCTCCTGGGATCTCAGTGAGTAGGTGAGAAGCCATTGGCCGAGGCAGTCTCGTCTTTGGAGAAGGCTAGGATGTCGCAGCAAAGGGAAGTATGCTGCAGCTAATATGAAAGATCTGCTCTCTGGTTGCCAAAACCAGTAATACCCTCTCCCCACTCTATTAACTGAACAAAGATTTCAAGCAATGCCTCCCCAGCTGCTGACTCATGCAGAGGGGATACATCATAGAGTGTTGTGATAAGGGCTACACAAACTTCAGAGTTCAGATCCAGAAACTATCTAAAGGAAGATTCCACTGTAGCAGAAGTGGATCAAAGCTATGTGGCTACTCCTTATGCCAGATAACATAGAGTTTAAAACACTTTTTATAGGCTTCTGGAACACAAGATACAGTGATGTACGGAAAGGGTGTGTTCACTAGTCCTTTGACTTTCTATATAGGGTAGAAGGGTTCTGACTGGGGATGTGCAAAATTTACTTAATTTGCTTTAACGTCATGTGAAAGTGGATTATTAGTTGAGGTGGATGGGTTTATATTCTTGATAGATCCAGTAAATGTTTCAGTAATTTAAACCTGAGCTCACACCAGTAGCTAAGGAATAGAGCAGACAGGCTTAACTGAAGAAAATGTGTAAAATAATATAAGTACCAAAACAGTTCAAAAGTCAATAAAACAATACAATAAAACCCCGACTCCAATTTATAAAAAACAGAGAGAAGTAATTTATGTAAACAAAATAACAACTAAATGACAAAAATTACTATAAGGGTAAAAAGATATGAACTTTTAAAGTTTTAAATGAAAACAGTGCCAAAAAGCATTCAACCTCAATCCCAGTCATCTGGTTACTCGTGACTGGGACAAAGGTAAGGTTTAGGCTGACTGTGATGGAGGCAGGTTGGATAATGAAATGAAAATAGGATTTCTAAAGGGCACTAATACCTGCGGGTGTCTAGGCTAGGATACAAGGGTTGGGGTTGCTCCAGTCAGAAAGTTACCATCACACTTAGAAAATTTTCAAGAAGATAGAGTCCTCAGCAAGGGCAAGACTGCAGGCTGGATCCAAAGACAGGTTCATCGACGATCAATGACGGGTTGATGAAGGACAAGGTCTCAGTGAAGCTGTTGATGATGCAAGAAAAACTCCCAGCTTTAAAAGTAAGTAGTATGCATCCAGCATGTTGTTGATGTTGATTAGATGCTGCCCGGCGTTGGGCCCTTATGAAGATTTCTAGCTTTGGACTCTGACTCTTTTCTGGAACTCAGATTTCCTCAGCGGGGCAAGGCTCTAGACTATAGCAGAAGAGGATTCAATGTCATTTGATGCTGGTCAGCAATGAGCCAACAAAATCGGTTTTTGCTGCTGCAAGGAGAACGTAGCGAGAGCTGTGGTGAAGTCAGGCCATCTCTGGGGCGCAGCTTGGTCAGTAAGATTGGGGGGTGGGCTTTGGATTTTCCTACAATCAGGCTACCATGTAATATTTATACAACAAGCAGAGTGCATGAGAGGGGTCTAAGGGGCAGTGGAAATGTAGAGGAATGCAGATTGGTAGGAGTACTAAGAGACAAAACACAATATTTTGTACAATAACCAATATTTTTGAGGACTTTTTCAAAACGGAGAGTGAGGCGGAATCCAGTTAGTTTTAGGATGCTTTCATCTTGTAAAACGTTAGATCTGGCATCCTTAGCAAAGGTTTCCCTCTTATGTTTTGCTTTCACGCCTCCTGTTTGTGCTGACTTTATTGTTTCTGGCCTTAGGACACTGCGCATTTTAGCACTGCTAACCAGTGCTACTGTGTTTGTGCTCTCTCTTTAAAACATTTTAGATTGGCTTATACCCAACGGACACATTTAATTTACTTATAGGTTCCTGGCAAATTGGCACTAGCTGTGCCCAGGGCCGCCTGTAATTTAAATACTACCACTAGGTCCACAGCATTGATTGTGTCACCTATTCAAGTAGCACTTTAAACATGCCCAGACCTGCCATTGCAGTTTTTGTGTGTGTGTGTGCAGTTTGCCAGGACAAAACCTTCATTTTTAATACACATAAGTCATGCCTAGGGTAGGCACTAGCCAGCCCAGAGGGCAGGGTACAGTGTATATAAATATGTTGACATGTACTTTTAAGTTTTACATGTCCTGGTAGTGAAAACCTTTTAAATTTGCTTTTCACTACTGCAAGACCTACCTCCCCCATAGGATAACATTGGAGTTAGTCTAGTAAATTTTAGACGTGTAAATTCCAAATGGAAACAGGTACCCAGCAACCCTGGGCGGAGCTAGCGGAACGGGACTCCACGGAGGTCCACGGAGATGGGGACAAACTTCGTGGAATTCTGCTCTGCCGCCCGCCTCCACCCCCCTATTAAGAATTGATTAAAAATACATTTAAAGGTAAAAGAAAAAAGACTTACCTTGACTGTGGCATCCCCGGGCTGCCGTCCTCCTCTTCCTCGCGTCTCAGGGTGAGCTGCGCATGCGCGCGCTCCGGTGCATGCGCATTCCTTGCGAGAAATGCACATGCGCGGGCATGCGCACATCACCCTGAGACGCGAGGAAGAGGAGGACGGCAGCCCGGGGACTCCGCAGTCAAGATAAGTCTTGTTTTTTTTACCTTTTAAATGTATTTTTAATTAATTCTCAATAGGGGGATGTAGGCGGGGGCTGGTCAACTCCGCTCTGCTGCGTAGTGAGCGGAAATTTGCCTACTCGGCATTCTCTGTGGAACGCGGAGTAGACAAATCTCCGCACACTACACGGGCGGAGCAGAGTTCTCCGCCCACGCCTAGTACCCAGTTCATATTTGGTGTCCCTGAAATAGTAATGATAAATCCTTACTTATGTTGAAGTTTCATTTTAAATTACACTTTTTGTCTGCAGTCAGTATCTGTGTCACATGACTGGGTGCAGTTGACAGTTGAGCTTTGTGTATTCCCTCTGGACATCCACACATAATTGGGAGCTTAGGTGTGACTGGATGGGCGTTCACTGGCAGGATGGGAGGGAGGATCTGGATCCAGCCCCACTTACACTTAAATGGGCTGTGTCCTGCTGCCAAGCCTCAAGCGTCCTGTCAATAGTTTGGAACAGAATTTGAATGTTTTGGTGCAAATCTTGAGTGATTATATTGACCAGATCCCTTATTGCATAATTGTTAAATAAAATACAATGTTGTATGTTTTTCTTTAGAAAACAACATTTAATCTCACTCCCTTAAACCAAGGTTAAAAGTCATGCCTCACGAACAAGCCCTTGCTTGGCTTACTGTTCCTGGATCGTGACCACGCCCCTTCGGATCAGCTGTTCCTGCGAAAACCTTGTTCTAGGTGAAGACAGCATCTGAAGCTGGCAATTGCTGTTTCCCTATTCCTCCTACAGCCATAGGCTGTGCTTCTCCCCCCGCTTGTTCCTGGTGGAGCTGTGTTTTCTTCGCATATAGCCTGCTGCCCAAACGGCCTGGGATGGTTGTTTACTAGTCGACTCTGGATTGGCTTTAGGAGGCTTCCCCGCTGCCTGCTCTCCGCCGCGAGAGAACTCTGGATTCCCTCTGTATGCTCACAGCTGTTAAAATGTTCTTTATAATTTGCGAGTTGGTGCATGACCCCTTTCTTTTCTACATACTGGAGTCACTCGTAAGCAGGAGCTTATGTGACGAGATATAAACTTTCATCAGACAATTCCTTAATCAATTATTATTACGTTCCTTTTGTTATTATAATTTTGGACTTCCAGAGCCTTCCAACTATTTCCCAACCCGTGAGAATTATTATTATCACTGAATATAGCAGTTCAACCTGGAGTGATGATAACTCCTACCTTCAACACTACAAGGAAGGATGAGAGACGTGTGAATTGGGTAAGTGGATCGTCTCTCATACATGAATTGCACTAGACTTCAATATTAGTAGCCATAATAGGGGTATTAGAATGTACTAATAGGTTGTCTGGTTCTCTCCCATACAGTTACAAAATACTTATGCTTCTGTGGCTATGTGGAAGCGGTGTGGTCTTTCCCTGGATCTTTCCCCTCCCTCCCCTGTCTCTCAGGGGAGAGTGGTCTACATTGGAGTAGCGTTCTTTTTCTCATTGTGGCACTATCTTCTGGGAGCGAGGAGGACTCCTCTTCTTTCCTGTGGATTCTGGCAAACCCCAGGTTAGTGGGTATTCTGGGAGTGACACCTGCCTAAACATAAGGGGCTGTATATTCCCTGTAGCTATTCTGGAGGCAGGGCCAGGAAGGCAGGGCACCTGTGCACTTCAAATGCATGCCTATAGAAGCTTCTCCTCACTTCAAAGACATACCTAGACATAAACAATGGACCTCAGATACCAGCTCTTCAATACGCTTCAGCTGTGTGAGGCATCTTCGACATGGATCCACACAAAGCTCCACAAACCAGGATTTAAGGTCATTTTGTTGAGCAGGCCGAACTGGGCCGCTGTAGCCAGCTCGGGCTCCATGATGGTTGGCCCAAACTTGTGACTATGTTCTTGTCCGTCACAACCAGATATCCACAGTTGGTGCCTTGTGCTTTTTGGCACAATATTTTATTAAATTCTTTAGAATCGAGCGTCTTCGGGTCCACTGCTTTAATGTTTGTAGTTTTGTTTTTATTTTATTTGTTAAGGAAAGTTCAATTTTTCTAGCTTGATGTGGGATCCTTTTTGTGTTGTGTTTTCACTCTATTACTGTTTGAAGTGTTTAACAAATACTTTACACATTGCCTCAAAGTTAAATCTGACTGTTGCATGCCAGGCTACCAGAAGGTTGAGTACAGGTTAATTTAGGGTTTTCTTGTGCCTCACCCTAACATGGATTGTGGTTGTTGCGGACCCGGTTTCACACTCCAGTCAATCAACAACCCAATTTCTTACATAAAACCAATAATTTGTGAGTATTACAACCTCAAATTACAGTGTGGAAAGAAAACACATGTAAGATGAAATGAGCCACCCAATTCTGTATTTTCTCCTGGTGCAAGATTTCTCTGTGGTCCCCGTTCCCTGGGGAACACAACGTGAGCATGCCATTCTAATCTAGCCTCCTTCCTTCCTTCCTTTCTCCCTCCCTCCCTCCCTCCCTGCCTGGCTGCCTTTCTTTCTTTCCATATAACATGGGGGAGGGAGGCAGATCTTACTGAGATTGTGAACCAGTAGCATCATAACACATTTGATGCTGATGATGATTTTTAGGTTTCTTTTATGTTGATTTTCAGACTCATACTAATAACAAGCATTGTAATGCAATAGGTCTCCATTACTTAAAGTTTGAGCTATTGGCGTTGCAAATGACAATGTTTGTTAGGTTTATTTTTGTTAAAAATATCTCAGCAGTAGCATAAACAATGAAATAAAATCCACGAAGCATGAAAAGGGTGCGGAGATGTAAAGGGACCTCTATTAGTCACATAAGTTAATGCACCCGTACTTGTGCTACTGCTGGGATATTTAAAAAAATAAGAATCTAACAAGCATTATTATTTGTAATGCCAATAGCTCAGACTTTCAGTAATGCGAGAC
This sequence comes from Triturus cristatus, assembly GCF_964204655.1. Taxonomy (NCBI): domain Eukaryota; kingdom Metazoa; phylum Chordata; class Amphibia; order Caudata; family Salamandridae; genus Triturus; species Triturus cristatus. Next base: position 114,053,355 of record NC_140592.1, read on the forward strand.
GTTATTGCGTTGCAAATACTCTTTTATAATTTCTGATGAGTTCTGAGGTGTACTGGCTAGGACCAGTTCCTTTATGCTACTTAACACATGTGTAGCCTTTCAGCCTTAGTTAACCTGGTATGACATGACATAGGTCACAAGACCGGTTCTCTGGGGGTGTCAAATATGATTAAACAGAATACAATCTACAAGTTTACTGTCATGCACAAGTACATCGGTGTTATGTGTCATGTGAACAAAGGAATATGGTGATTGAGCCAGACCATCTTCCCCTTATCAATACATACGTTTGTGTGCCACTGATAAGCTCGTTTCTGCAGCTGTCACTGTCCTGGATTGCAGAGTGTCCGCAAATCAGAATGCAGCAGCTGGCGTTAGCTGCACAGTTGGGGGCATATCAACAACAACCGGCGATAATTATCGCTAAGCGCTATTAGCAACGCTTATCTCAATAGCGATAAAAATCCTCATGCTAAGTGGCTAACGTGAGATTATCGCTGGAAACCCAGCGATAATCTCACGTTAGCTTGTTGATAGGGACAGACAAACTTAGCCATGATATCCTCCTTCCATAGGATATCATGGCTAAGTCAGAAAAATACCAGACGTAAAAAAGCAGCGTTAACCACGGTTAGCGCTGCTTTTTTTGTCTCTAACAGGGTTAGCGATATTCTTGATAATAGGAGAAATGCCGCTTAGCGACATTTCTCCTATTATTTTACTCTGGAACGCCCCCTTTGCATCTCATTAGAGATGCAAGGGGAAGCGTAGAGTAAATGGGTGCTAACATGCAAATTAGCAGCGATAAAGCCCTTGTTGATATGCCCCTTGATATTTGAGAGATGCATGGAATTTGGCGAAACTCCCAAATGTGAAATCAAATGTTTACTATCTCTTTTGGCTACAAAGTTATGAGACGTTTAAGATACAATGTATCCAGCCCAATGCTCTCAAGATTGTAATCTGGATCTGCCAGGGCTTTAAGTGGGAAAAAATTGGGGTGTGGTCGATGTAATTAAGGGCGTGGCTTAAAACGCGTAAGCTAAAAATCTGTGTTTAGCACAGTGTGCCGCTCGACTTGAATTTTGCTGTTCCTGTCATTGCTTCCAGATTTATGATACAACAAGTCACATCATACCTACAATTCAGGACTATTGGCTTTGTCAATGGTTGCTAGTTGCATAAGATAGATAAGTAGCAACTATGCCTTGTATATAATATTGAAAATACTTCCACTTAAAGCCTTGGTGACACCAAGACAATGTTGCTGCTCCTGAGATTCAAAAAGAGAAGGGAAATCCAGAGAGAAAATGACTCTCCTTAAAGGATTGCCCTTCCTCTACAATGCTCACCACACGCACATCGATGTGCCTGCTGTCACTGCAGTCCGGAAAAAAAAACGGACCGCCTGTGCCAGGGCACAAAACAGAGCCCGATAGAGACCCGTTTCGAGGCCCCCTTAAAAAAAACTGCCGGTGCTCAGACCCGCTGAGACCCGGCCCACTTAAAGCCCTGGCATCTGCACTTAAGATACAGAGACCGGCCTTCCAAGGTCATATTCATGAAGGGTTTCTGTACAATAAAAGGAGCTGAGAAGGAGAGCGTTTCATGTCATAGCTTATGCGCAGACAAAGGCATGATTTCTGCTCACACGTCCCATGTGTTTAATGAAGGCCCTTCTGGAGCTTCTAGTTTCATATTCTCTAATTTTAGGAGGCTCTTGCTATAGAGAACGGGGCAAGGCGCGTGAAGAGCACCGACAGATTTGTTTGTTTTCCTATCAATGACATGCTGGCCTGGCTTCTTTAAAATGCCACACTGGACACACTGCTACCCTGTTGAAGCCTGGTAGGAAAATTAACTAATTTAAAAACTGAAGCACTGGGGTGGGGCGAGGCACACATTTTGTAAATAAAGGCATGCGGCTGCCAATGGTTGCTACTCCGACGAAAAGAAAGGCGCGTGGCTGCTATTGTTAAAGCCTGTGTGCTGACAAAAACCAAATGCTTTATAGATTAAAAGGTGCATGTATCCCACAAGGCCGCCATTGTTAATAAAAATATACAAATGGGCGCTGTGCTGAAACCTAAAGCACAGTGCCCGGAAGTGGGATGGTGATGAGGAGCAGACAGTCAGCAGACAGTAAAAAAGGCGGGCGCCGTTGCAGGAAAGCATGTTGTGCATGAAATAGGAGAAAATCATTTAAGAAAATAGTCCTCACAGACTGTAAATAAAACATACAGAGTAACAACATGTATATGAGGGCCAGTCATCATGGGAGGTTACAAAAGGAGGAAATGCAGTCCTAAGGAGGGACTACTATTCACAAATCAAGTAATCACTAAGAAAGGACAGTAACAAGAGTAGGCCTGGGCCAAAATTCCGTTCCGTTCGCCGAAATTGCGATAATTTGGCATTTTCGCAATCCGCGGTAAGCGCGAACATGTCAAAATTTTTGCATTCCACAGTTTAGCGATAATTTGTTTCTTGCTCGCGCTGTAAAAAAATACATTCTCGCGTGCGTGCGATCGCCTTACCTGAATCCCCGCGTTCGCTGACAAGTTTTCCCAACCTGGTCGCGTTCTCCACGAGATATTGGATTGTTGGTAGTCATTTTGCGCTGTCTCGCAACAGTTTGCGCTCGCATTGTCGCGCGATCACGTCATTTGTCGCGCGATCATGTCATTCTTCTCGCGATCATGCACCGCGCGAGTATGAGAAGATTGAGATCTCGAACACATCATTCTACACCGCGAGCGAGAGCGTGAGGACGAGGGCACGTCTAATCGAACGCGAAAAGGAAAAAGAGACCACGAACACGTCATATCCAACGCGACAGGGAGCGAGAGAACGCGATCATGTCATTTTCGACACGCCATCGACATCCGGCGGAAGTAATGTGAAGCTCAAGAACTCGAACATGTAAAATTTTCAATTTGGAGAAGAATATCAGCTCTAGCAGCATGAAACCTTCTGCAAATGATGATTTTGGATGAAAACAACTCCTCAGATTGACATTTGGCTGTCCTTTTTTGTGCAAGGAGTCCTTTTTTAAAAGGGTGGGGAGAGGGAGGAAGTGACACAGAATCTCCAACTTCCTGTTTCTGTCCAGCAGGCTCCTCCCAGTGCTTTGTCCATCTCCTGCTCATTCTGCCTTTGGATTTTGAGCTGGAAAAATCACTCTTTTTGTCTGCTGCATCATTGCAATTGGATTTGAGGATTTTTTGAATAGGATATTTTATAAGAAAGTGGTTGTTGTGTCTGTTTGATTGTGGGCATTGCAGTTGTTGTAACTACAATTTATTTTTGGTAGCTATCATCATTCCTTTTTTTTTTTAAATGTTGTGGGTAATAGTAGTCAATAGTAGGCCTGAGCTATTCATGGCCTCATGGGTGTGTGCATGATGAAGCAACTGTTCCTTTGGTGTTTTTTTAATGCATTTCATTTTCAAGCATCATTTAGGGCCTGGATGGCATTGGATTTAGTTGGGAAATGTGTTTTTTTGGGGTGGGCTTTCTGTTGTTGGGCCTGGCCATGTGGCTGGTGGCCATTTTGAAGCCTAGGACTGCAAGCTTGCCTGGCCTTGTCCGCCAACAGGCCTGCTTTCATCCAGTTGGATCAGAGCAGGTAGCCACAGCTTTATTAATCAAGTGTTTTCTGTGTGGTCTGTTGAATTTAGACATCATTTAGGGCATGGATGGCATTGGACTGAGTTGGGGAAGCGTGTTTTTTTGGGGTGGGCTTTCTGATGTTGTTGGGCCTGGCCATGTGGCTGGCGGCCATTTTGAAGCCTAGGCCTGCAAGCTTTCCTGGCCTTGTCTGCCAACAGGCCTGCTTCCATCCAGTAGGATCAGAGCAGGTAGCCACAGCTTTATTAATCAAGAGTTTTCTGTGTGGTCTGTTGAATTTAGACATCATTTAGGGCGTGGATGGCATTAGATTGAGTTGGGGAAGTGTGTTTTTTTGGGGTGGGCTTTCTGATGTTGTTGGGCCTGGCCATGTGGCTGGTGGCCATTTTGAAGCCTAGGCCTGCAAGCTTGTCTGGCCTTGTCTGCCAACAGGCCTGCTTTCATCCAGTAGGATCAGAGCAGGTAGCCACAGCTTTATCAATCAAGTGTTTTCTGTGTGGTCTGTTGAATTTAGACATCATTTAGGGCATGGATGGCATTGGATTGGGTTGGGGAAGTGTTTTTTTGGGGGTGGGCTTTCTGATGTTGGGCCTGGCCATGTGGCTGGTGGCCATTTTGAAGCCTAGGCCTGCAAGCTTGCCTGGCCTTGTCTGCCAACAGGCCTGCTTTCATCCAGTAGGATCAGAGCAGGTAGCCACAGCTTTATTAATCAAGTGTTTTCTGTGTGGTCTGTTGAATTTAGACATCATTTAGGGTATGGATGGCATTGGATTGAGTTGGGGAAGTGGTTTTTTTGGGGTGGGCTTTCTGATGTTGGTTGTCTTAAAGACATGCTTTTGTTGTGTGTGTCTGGTGTGTGTTGGTGTGCAATGCATGCACCCTGCAGCAAGAGACCTTTTTGGGGCCTGTGAATGTTCGTATTTGCATTTTGTTGCATTAAAAAGGACGAGCAGTGTGCTTTAGCATGCATCCTTTACCTGGCTTTTATAGGCCTTTTGGCAGCTCCTGGTGTTTCCCAGGCCCCCTGCTTGTTTGTGATTTGTGAGTGTCCATGTGGCTGGTGGCCTTTTTTGTGTTGGGAGTTATTACTCTCCTGCTTTTGCCATATAGGCCTGCATGGTTTTTCTATTGGCTTACTGCTTCCATCCATCCACCCCCTTTGCCAACAGCAGCTCCATGGATGCTGAGATGCCCAAATAATGTAATGGCAATTAGGGTCCACCCCACTTCCATTACATTTTTATTTTGGTGGTTCTTATTAACTTACCTATCCCTCCTGAGAGTGTAGTGTGTGACTGTACACAGTAGTATAACATAGCCCTTGTCGGAAAAAAGTCCTAAATGGCTAGACTATCTTTTGTTTGCACTAGTACAGTACTAAGCAACTGAACCACAACAACAAATGCAGCATTTCACTGATGTTCTTCTCCTGGCTTATTTGATTGATTGATTGATTGATTGATTGATTGATGTACTTATAGAGCGCAGCTATCACCCTACGGGCATCTTGGCGCTTGCATTGGGAACCCGTCCTGGTTTTTCCCTGTAAGATAACCCGTACTGGGCATCCCCAAGGTGAAAGCCAGGCATCCCGCCGCGGGGGGCCATTGTGGAGATTAAGCAGGCTTGTTGCCCAGAGCTGCATAGTGTGAACTCGTGCTTAGAGTGGGCACCGAAGCGAGAATTATCGAGTCCGTGGACGATTGGGCTCTGGACCCTGCCGCGTCGGGAATCGAACCCAGGTCCCGGGTCTGATCTCTGCTTCAGGGTATGCCTCCTCTAACCAGTGAGCTACACTTCTCCTGCACCAAAAAGCCAGAGGAGGAGGTGTCATCAGCCTCACCCGGCTACCCGTTGTACTGCCAGCCAGACAGAAGTCCTGCTGTGCATCACGTCCACGTGTGACCAGAACTTGTTGTGCATCTGCATCCTGCCTGACATCTGAAGAAGATGGCCCCAAAGAAAGGTACCAGGTCCAGTACCAAGAAAGTTGCCGGTGAGAAGAAGGAACAGAAAAAGGAAGTGCCATTAACCACGAGTGGTGGTGTGCCGGCCAATGTTTTTTTTGGCACCAAAAAAGTTAAGCCTGCAGCAACGTTGTCCGGGAACCAAGCTGGGAGCAGCACCTCAGCACCAGCGGTCCAACACCACCAACCTAGGTCCAAGGGCTTTAGTGTCTCAGAGGCAGCCAGTCTACTAACGAGCAGCGATGTTGAAATGTCATTATCGCAAAGTAGTACACAATCAACGCAGGCGCAAACTCAGCAGATAAGTGTGCAGCCGCCACAAAAACAGCAGCAGCCGCAACAAGAACAGCAGCAGCCGCAACAAGAACAGCAGCGGCCGATACAAGAACAGCAGCAGCCGCAACAGCCCACCATAGTAGTTGTTGCGCCTGACGTAGAGGCATTTCAGGAAATCGTGCTTCCTGCAGACAAAGTGGAGCAAAGTCAAACCACTGTTTCAGAAGATCTATTGTCTTCTAGACCACCAGCAAGGAAAAGGAGGCTTAGTCCATCATCTTCTTCTTCAAGCCCCACTTCTGATGATCGTGATGCCACTTGGAACCCACCAGCTCAATCTGAGAGTGATATACGCCACAAGACAATGCTTCTGAAAAGGAAGGTCCCAGAAAAACTTAGGGGCAGATTTACAAGCCCCTTGCGAGACATTTACGCCGCCGTTGCGTCACTTCTGTGACGCAGCAGCGGCGTAAACCATGCACCATGTGGCGCATTATTTACAATGTGACGCATCTAGGGAGATGCGTCACGTTGTAAAGCCCTGCGCTACATTAAACCTGCGTCAGGTTTAATGTATGCAGGGTGGGCGTTCCGTCGGAAAAAGCATCGGAAAAGTGACGCAGTGAAATCTACAAGATTTCACTGAGTCACTTTTCCAACGCTGCTGCGTCAAAACCCTGCGCCTGCTTGAAGCAGGCGTAAGGCATGACACAGCATGTTCCGTATGGGCAGCCCCTGAGCATTGCTGGAGTTGCGTCGTGCTTGCGACACGACTCCAGCAATGCGCCGCCCTTATGCAATCAGATGCGTCATGCATCTGTTTATCCTTGCACCATGATGCGCTGCATTGTAAATGCAGCGCATCTGTGGTGGCGCAAGGGTAAACTTGCGTGACACATCTTTCCTGGCGCATCCCTGCTGATTTGCAGGGATACACCAGGAAACATAAATCTGCCCCTTAGAGTTATGGAGGAGATGTAGAAGAGGGGGGTGATGTTGATGAAGACAAGCCAGTCATCACGCACATTACTCCCGCCCCAAAGGGATTGGAGACCAACATTCTCACCCTATCCAGAAAGGCTGCTACTGAGCGGGATGTACCCCATGTACAAACATGCATTTTAAACGCATTTGTTAAAAATTGTGCATGACATTGTACCTTTAAGAAAGCTTGCCCTTGTATTTCGTACTGGCTATAAGCTTCATTCTTCAGCCTGATGTATGTTTCTTGTGTTTGACTGTCTGTACTTTTTGTTCAGTTTGTAAGGACACAGGACTGTGTCCCACTCTACATTCTATTTGTATGTCAGAAATAAATTCTATTGATCATTAAAACTTCAATGTCCGGCTGGGCATTGTACAAGTGATATAGAGCCGATTCTGGTCTATATTTATCGCATGTTGCATTGTTTTTGAAGGACCTCTTGTTTTTCAAAATAGTAAGCACCCTGGGTCCTTCCTACCTTACGGGTTTCCCCTTGTCAAGCTTTAATACTGAGCGGGATGTAGCATGGATATCACCAACACAGGTTACACCACCACTATCTCCAGCTGCCATATTTTCCAAGGCCCGGCAGGGACCTACATCCAGCTCAACCATCTCAGTAGGTAGTGGTAGTAAAAGTCACAGTCTAGGTGCACAGGGTCACATTTCAAGCACACCCTCCAGTTCATCTGGTATTGAAAGTGGCACATCCAGCAGTGCCAGAAAGTTCTCCTCCCCAGTTTGGGACGTTTTTTTCTGTTAGCACCAAGTAGGAGAACGTTGCAATATGCTCAATTTGTCGGCAAGGTGTTCGGCGTGGTAAGCTTGGTACAAACTATGGTACCGGAGGACAAGCAAGTCATCTCAGAATACACCACACTATCGTGTGGGAGAATCACCTACTTCAGTTAAAAGAAAGTAGAAAAACTCAACCCATTGAAGTTGGTCAGGAAGAATCAGGGAGCGATATTATTGCGGTGGAAGGTGAAGAAGAGGGAGGCATTTCTAGCCCTGCCCCAGTAGTGCAGTGACACCGCCCACATCCTCCTCAGTAACATCAGAGGTGCACCGCAGTAAGAGCCATACTCTGAGTCAGGTGAGACACCAAGGCGACCGAGTACCGCAATGAGACAATCTGTGTCGTTGAGCCTTAGTGGGTTAGCACCACAAAGGAAAGTAATTCAGCCTACCATTGAGAGCATGTTTAGGTTGGAGGGGCAGTTCCAACGCAACCACCCAACGACACGGTTGTACAATGCGAAGCTGGCTAAAATGTTAGCCCTGGACCTTCTTCCATTTTCATTTGTGGAAGGGGTAGGTTTCCTTGAATTGGTGTCTGCCATCTGCCCTAAATGGAAGGTTCACAGACGGTCCTATTTCGCAAGAATTGCTGTTCTGGCACTACATCATGATGTGCTGGAATTGGTTGGACAAGCTTTGCAGCAGAGTGCTGTTCATAATATCCACCTGACAACAGACATGTGGACCAGTTGCCAAGCCACAGATTACATGTGCATCACTGCACACTGGGTTTCTTTTGTGGGGGTTAGAGATAAGCTATCTGCACGAGGTGCTGTTGACACAGCTGCGATTTGTAAAGGTACTCGGAAACATGCAACTGTAGCCATGTTCGCCATAGAGAAATCTCATACAGCTGTAAACATTTTGCAAGAGTGTCACAGCAAGGTTTTTGAATGGCTGCGCCCAAGAGGGCTTAGTATTGGGTTTTTTGCCACAGACAATGGCAGTAATGTACTTAAGGCCATGGATCTTGGTTCCTATTTCATGGTTCCGTGTTTGGCGCACTGCATAAACATTATAGTTCAAGACTTTCTGAAAAAAGGACCCATAGTCAGCAACTTACAGGCCATCTGCCAAAGAATATGCACTCATTTCAGCCATTCGTTTAAAGCTCTGAAGCAGCTGAGGATCATCCAACGTGAAAATAGGATGCCAGTCAAGGCACTCATCCAGGAGGTGGCAACACGTTGGAACTCAATGTATTACATGCTTGATCGTCTGTATGAGCAGTACAGGTCACTCCATGAATATGTCTGGAAAAGAGGGGATGCTACTGTTAAAGGCATTAACCTTGAGATGGAGCAATGGAGCCCAATTAAATGCCTGACTGAGATGCTTCGTCCTTTTGAGGTCTTCACACGTGAAGTCAGCAAGGAGGACTGTACAATGGGCCAAGCTATCCCATTATTGCAAATGCTAGAGCATCAGCTGAAGAAGGTTTCTGAATCATACAAAGTGTGTAGAGGACAAAAGGGAAGTCTATGACTTGGTGGAGAGCTTAGCCCGTCGCTTAGCTGAAAATACAAGGATAGAAAATAAAATTTTGTCACAAGAACATTACATTTGTGCCACAATTCTGGATCCACGTGCAAAATTTGGACTGAAGACATTCTTTGCTTTTTCAGAGATTGATGTTGCCCGCTACAAAACTTGTATAGCTGAGGCAGCCAGAAAGTTGGAAAACGAACGGCTGCTAATTAAAAGCCCGCAAGATCAACCCACAAGAAGTACTGCAGCAGGGCATGCAGGATCAAGTGCAACTTCGTCGGCTGAGGGCAGTGTGTTTAGATCACAACACTCACCATCACTACCGACAACAGCAACAATAACTGGATCATTAGGCCCAGTAGAATCGTTAGACGATTGGTATGTGCAGTTAGGCATTAATAAGCACAGTGCTGATGTACAGAGAAAACAGCCAGAAAAATTACCAGCAGCACTCCTGAACATTGAGCGGATGGTCCAGGCCTATCTGGACGACCCAACAGAGGTGTATATTGATCAAAACCCATTGCAGTATTGGTATAGTAAAAGGTCTGAATGGCCACTGCTCAGCAGGCTGGCAATACGCTATCTGGCTTGCCCTGTCGCAAGTGTCTCTTCCAAACGTGTTTTCAGTGATGCTGGTTCCATTGTAACATTGAGAAGGACCAGTCCCTCGCCCAAAAACGTGGAGCGGTTAACAATGATCAAAATGAATCAGCACTTCATACCACCGAATTACACAATACATGAATCAATGGAGGAAGATGAGGACAGCGGCTCAGGTGACGGAAGTAGTGTGCCACATGATTACGTACTACTGGCTGACCCCCCAGAGTTTGAGGACGAGCTATACTTCCCTGACAATTAGGCTTGCACTTACTGTCTTCTTCCCTTTCCCCCCCCCTTTATTTGTGTGTCTGTCGTTCCGGTTACAAACTTGTGAATCACAACAAATCCATTAACACCGTCTTCTACTCTTATTATTTAATATACAGGTTTCAGGTGTCTGCAATTTGACAGTACAGTCCTCCGAATCCAGCTCCTCCGCTCCATCATGCTGAATCTCCCACCCAAATCCATTGCCCTCATGAATGATGATTGGATGATCGTAAATAGAAGAAAAAATTAAAACTATCCTAGTCCCGCCAAAAGAAGTGGAGCATGAAACAGATGACTACTAGCTATCCTCCTTACAGATCCGAGAGAGACTGCCCATTAACTGAAAATAAGATGGAACAGGTAATGATTGATGCCATGCATTGGACGCAGAGTCGCAGACTGAGTGATTTTGTTGTGTTTGTTGTGCATGAAGTTATTTAATTGTGCACTAATCATCTTTCTACAGTACACACTAAACTTAACTCAAGGTGAATTTTCCCCTTCTTGCAAATAAGAAATTTGTACTTCTCCTGCAGCTTGGTGATACGTTGCTTTTAATTCAATACAGGATGGGGACTCACACTGCGCAATGAGTATGATTGACACAACAGCACCGTCCATGATGATGATGGCAAAATAGACGGCCCGGGAACTTAAGATGAGCAGGAACAGGTAATGACAATTAATGGCATGCATTGGACACCTGACTCTGAGCGATTGGTGTTTGTGTTTTCGTTGTTTGTTTGTTGTGCACAAAGTGATGTCAAAGTGTACTAGTAATCTATCTTTCTGTACACACTACAGACTGACTCAAGTCAATAATATTTCTACTCTTGTTGTGTAATAACAATTTTACTTCTACTGCAGGCCGATCTTCACAGTCAGTCAGTACAAGTATCGGAGATGATGATTGATGGAATAATAAAAAGTCAAGAGGACGTTTCATGAGTGGCATAAAACTTAAAAGCCTAAAGGTAAACACATCAACAACAACCACAGCAGACCCAAATGTTTGTGCAGAAGTGGAGTCGAGTGTAGCGGTGGGATGACTGCGGTGCATTGATTTACTAACTTAAACTGTAAAATGCTATGTTTGGAATAGATAATGTGCTTTGCCTTTGTCCAACTCTTTAAAAAAAAAAAAAAAAAAGTACTCTAAAGTCTAAACGTAGGATGTGCTACTGCTAAGCAACGTGCCGTCAGGCCTGTCACTGTGGGCCTGCTCTCTCCTGTTATTGTTGAAGGTCAATGCTGGAAACAGACTAGATTAGAGATGATGCATACATGCCACCTCGGAAGTGTTCTTGTTGCACTACACCATAACTTGTGCATTTGTTTCAACTTTGTTTCTCAATATCCCCTTTGTTTTTCCATCTACAATTACAGGCCGGGCCTTGCCCTATACTTGGGAAAACATTACAATGCACACTTACCTTACCAATAAATCAAAAAAAATGTCCAGCCGGGCAGTGGCGAGTGGCGAGCGACACACCCAAGATTGATGGACGAGAGGACCAAGAGGAATGCCGAGATGCAAAACCAGTCCACATTTTTACCAGGATAACACAGTAACAGTATCAACTTTTATTTTCTTTTAAATAATTTGAATCATTTTTTTGTCTACAATCTTTACAACAGCGTGTTCTTGTTGTTGTTATTATCATCATTAGGTTTGCTCTCTGTTTACGATTCTTCCCTACCAATATTTAAAATTTCTATTTGCTATCTGTAAAAGTAAGAAGGCCGGAACAACAGAACAAGAAGTGTACGTAATCCGGGTATCTCATCATCATGCATGCATTTCCTTTTTCTCCCTTAACATATGGATATGGTAGTCTTCAAAGATTGTCGTTTGTTTGTCCATGCATACTATTTTTCAATGTCAAGCCTTTCCCAAAACCCCCTTCCCATCCATTCAACAAACCCTAACCCTCTTCCCCCGGGCTGTGTGACTTATTGTCGAGGTGTGACTTAAATTAAATGTACACCAATACTTAATCACATGCTTGCTGGGGCGGATGTAAATGTAAATGTGTAAATGTATGTGTCTTGTAAAGCGCACTGCTGCCCTGAGGCGTCCTGGCGCTGTAGAGCGCTGGGGAACCCGTCCTGGCTATCTCTGTGAGATGGTCCCTCCAGGGAATCTCCAAGGTGAAACCAGGAATCCCCAGCGAATGTGGGGGGCCGTTGTGGAGATGAGGCAAGCTAATGCCCAGAGTCACCGAGTGTGATCCCTGGTTAGAGTAGGCACCGAAGCGAGAATTATCGAGTCCGCTGGCCCTGGTCCACGACCCTGCCGCGTCAGGGATTGAACCCTGGTCCCGGGCCGTCCTCTGCTTCTGCGTCTGCTTCCTCTAACCAGTGAGCCACACCTCTCCACCATGTGGCGAAAGCAACAGTACTTCAATTTCAAGGCAGAGCGATGATCTTCTTCTGCTTGCCCACCCATGAGTAGGATATTTTTGAGGTTATTTTATTTAACAAAGGAACATATACCTCAGCATTAATTGCCGGCATTGATTGGATTTGTTTGTTGTAATTCCTCATACACAGCACTAACTGTTAGGCTGTAGGCCTAGTCAAGTGACTCGACACAACTATAGTTTTTAACTCTATCTAGTAGGCTATCCCAACCACCATTATGTTTTGTTGTAAGATATTTTAGCATATTATTGTTGCTCGGTAAGTTGTGTACTGTACTTCATTCTACTACTCCTCTAACAGTCTCTCAAAGGCGATTGACTGTCTCCTTTTCTTTTTTTGCAAATGCTGCTGCCCTGCCAGTGTCTACTACTACTACTATACTACTACCTCCACCACCCCAATCATGGCATGTTAGAAAAAGGAAACCATCTTCACCATGCAGCCATTGTTGTGCCTAAGTTAAACATCAAGCACAGGTAAGAGAGAAGTTTGGGGGAGGCAGAATTAATAACTGGACATGTTTTCAATGAATTCAATTTCACACACCCCTTTGAGTCCAGATAAAGAATGCATAGACTAGAAGAGAGACTGAAAGTACTAGTAGGACAAGTCAATCAGTAAGGGGTGTCGCATCTATCTGTTTGTGTCTTACACAGTCAGCCAATTATTTAAATCAAACACTGGCTATGGGCGACCCTGCACCAGCAAGGAAACAGTGTGATGTAAAACAGTAACCCCACCTACAAAACATTAACAACATTGCATGTAACATAGAAAAATATATTTAATTTACCCTAACAAAAATAAACTAAAAACCCACAGAAGATGACCCACCCCCCTCCCTAACCCCAACCAATGTCCGTAGGAAAGTCCAGGAGAAAATAGTAGTCTAAAAAGCAAAAACCCAACGCCCAAACCAGTTCCCACCCACCCAAACAAGAATTAAAAAAGGGGCAGAAGACAGGGACTAAGGTGTGGGGCGGGATTGAAGGAGGACACGCATCTGCTCCTCTAAACGGGCGACGCGGCGTCTAAGGGCGCGGCAGTTGCAGCCACAGTGGGGGGGGGGCACCAGAGATGGCATTGCAGTGGTGGCGGGCAGCCGCCAGATGGTGGCGCCGTACCGCTGGAGGGCGGTGGCTGGGGCCCGGGGCACTGGAGGAGGCTTCAAGTGCTGCTGCAGTCTCCTCCTCCTCCTCTGCCAAGACCACCAGCCGCCGGTATTCTTGCTGGATTGCCTCCAGCTTCAGGCACCGGCCAACTCCTTACGATTGACTTTAGGAGTAGCTGTGTATCAAAAAGAAAAAAACAAGACAATTGTAGAATATACTCTTAGAAAAACAGTAAGACAAGTTAATTATTTATACACATAGTGGCATGGTAGAGTAGCACTATAAAGCACAATAGTACATAACATTTTAAATCTCGCCCGTCCTTCTCCCTTCCACCCGTCTTTCACTTTTTAGTTGAACAGTGCACCAGGTGCTCTTCTCCATAAAACTTTCAAAGCGGAGTTGAAATCAGATAGATGAGGCCATTGGTTACTCAATACTCCCGCTCCTATGCCAATTAAAGGGATTCTAGTCTTCTAGTTCACTCTTCAAACGTTCACAACAACTCATACTTACTTAGGACATCGGATGGTGGGCGGACTTTGTCTGGCCTCCATCCTCACGCTAAAAAGGGTGGGGGTCCCGTGGGGACAATTAGGAGGATGCGCCCGGCACAGTGGCGGCCGCATCCTGTTTTGTTTACATTCTGGTTGGCGGTGCTGAAAGCAATGCTAAAAATACATGTTGTGCTGCTTTTCCAAGCACAACATGACAGGCCCTGCGCCTGTCACGTTTTGCTTTGAAAGGCAGGGGGGGGGACCATAGCATAGGTACCCTCCATGGGGGCACCCAAGCATACTCTGCAATGTCTGCATGCCTTTCCGTGGCGGACGGCAATGCCGCCACGCAAAGGCATTCCAAAATGCAGATTATATGGCTGGCGGTGTGTTCAGAGAGACACCACCACCATATTGAACCCTTTTCCGCCTGGTCGACATGTGGGGGGTCTGACTCTTTTCTACAGGGATGGCGGGAGGTTTGCCCCTGCGGTATCGGCGATGAATACCGCCGGCACGGCGGGGGCAATACGCCCACCATCCTAATGGGGCCCTAAGTCTCAACAGTACAGTATACATACAGTACACCCTTGCAGTGAGTGTACTGTCAACAATAGTTAAGGATTATGAATCAAACTTACCACCGCCCGCCACTGGTGATGCCACTCCCCCTACCGCTCCATCGTCAGTATCTGCAGCAACTGTCGCATCCTCTCTGAAGTAACTCGATATGACACACTTTAGGTTCCAGCGTTTATTCAAGGCAGAGAAGACAGCTTACACATCCACAACAGTCCGTTCCCGGCAGCACATCTCCCAACCGCCCCAACATTACGCACCCTATGTCTCACAGGGATAGCCGAATCTTTAAGGATGATTTTATGTGTGAAGTCCACATATTTCCCTAGCTCATCATTAAATACGCTAGGAAACATGTTTTTTATATTTGTTACCAACTCTTCACCATCTGTAAAAACACTGTAAACGGGTGGAGAAGCGTTAGGATCCAATTTAATACCCAACTCTTGTTGGTGTGGCCAACCAAGTATGGATATACCCTTAGTGGCTATGTACAATTTCCCTTTGATTTTTTTCCCCTTGAAGGTCAAATCAGCCCATATAAATCCTTCCAAATCAATTTTATGTCCAGAATAACTACCAGGCCTAATGTCAGGGGGTAACAATTTCCTATTCTCCCACAATTTAGTGAATACATCTTTGCCGATGATAGAATACCATGCGCAAGAATCTATCATCATAGTGACTTCCTTGCCATCTATCACTATGGACCCGGATGGGAAACCTTTGCAATTATTCTCACATACACAAGAAATACAATTAAATTCTGTGGAAATGTCCTCCTCTTCACCAGTGACACAATTAACTTTTTGTGAGGATCTGCACATCTTTCCAAAGTGGCCCGTCTTTTTACATTTCACACAAATTTTGTTCCATGCTGGACAACCCTTATAATTTCCAACATGTTCAAAACTTCCACATCTATAGCAAATTATGGGATTTCTGCGGTTACCAAATTTATTCTCTTTGAGAACTGAATCTTTCTTGCTAAAGAAAGGTGTTTTCCTGGGTGTAAACTGAGGTGTGAACTGAGGTTTTACAAGCGACACCTCTGCTACGGGATCTTGAACTTTCACGTTAATAGTTTGGGATTGAACCCCTAATCTCGCTCACAAACTTTTCAGATTGTTCAATTCCTTTCGCGATGTTCACTACTGCGCTCAATGATGATTCAGTGCCTAACCATAACCTCTCTTGTATCTTTTTACTTTTAGTTTCCATCATTATTTGATCTCTGAGCACTTGTTCGTAATTAATAGTATCAAATGCGCATGACCCCGCTAGTGAGCGTAAAGCCGATACATAGTTCTCAATGGATTCATCCTCTCTTTGAGCACGAGAATAGAACTTGAATCTCTCCATTACTATATTTATTTTTTTTCCAAATCTGACACTCATTTTTTTGACAGCCACTTCAAACACATTCACTCCCTCTGTGCTTTCAAGAGGAGGCAGATTGTCAAATTCTTTAATTCCTTGGCCACCTAAACAATGCCTTAGAAGATCTAATTTCCTTTTAGGAGAACATCCATCTTCTTCTAAAACTTCGACATAGGCTAAAAACATGGGATACCATAAATCCCACTCCATCTTAGGTTCCCCTGCAGAAGGTAAAAAATGTGGGGGTGCTGAAATATTTGACATATTTTCCACTTATTTTCTTTTCCTTGATGAACCAATTGACAAAGAAAAGAGAAAAAAAAAAATATAGTTTAACAGATTTAAAAAAAAAAAAAAAAATTACATAAACAAAAATAATTATTAAAACTAATAATATTTTAGTAAGATTCCTCACTGTAACAAATTGTACATATTCCGTTTTGTTTTAGAAATATGGAATGCACAATCAGAGGTCTCTACACCTGTAGGATAAAAAAAAAACGATCTCCAAAACTGTCCCAATCTAAGATGTCCGCACCACGCGTGACATCATCACACTCCCAGCATGCCTTGCGATTGTCACACTCCCAGCATGCCTAGCGATCAGCAGGAAATGGTGCGATGAGGCTTCGGCAGCGGAACGTCGAATCTATGCGGAAATGGCACTCCGAGAACGTTAGTAAGTGTATTTTTTGAAATTTCACTCGACTTCACTGCAACTTAAAGCAATGACTCAGAGATCTCCCGCAGCCGCAATCAAAGCGCATTCCATCT
This sequence comes from Triturus cristatus, assembly GCF_964204655.1. Lineage (NCBI taxonomy): Eukaryota > Metazoa > Chordata > Amphibia > Caudata > Salamandridae > Triturus > Triturus cristatus. Next base: position 114,070,144 of record NC_140592.1, read on the forward strand.
CAGAGGTATTCCCCCAGACAGCTGCCGCTGGCGCAATCACAGCGCGACACCATTCTTCATTATGCCAATCAAAATGAACAAGCTCCAATTACTTTTATGCTCCTTCACACGCCCAATGAGCCAACGTGCTTTTGAGCAATTTCGCAGTCGCGTTCAAGTCGCGTTACAGCCGCAGGTGCAATCACAAGCACATTAGTTAAAAACAGCCGCAGGTGCATTCGCACACAATAAGTACCTTGAAATCTCTTCCACACGTGAGCACTGTCTTCTTTAAAATCCCGGTCGTCGCCAAAATGTGAAGTAACTCGATATGACACACTTTAGGTTCCAGCGTTTATTCAAGGCAGAGAAGACAGCTTACACATCCACAACAGTCCGTTCCCGGCAGCACATCTCCCAACCGCCCCACCATAGAACATAGAACCCAGCATGAGCAATAACATTCCCAACTACCGCGTGAGCATTCACAGTATGAACACTACACTCTCCCTCCGCGTCGCCTTCGCTGGCCCCGGCAATGGTGGTCGGTAGTGCGCCTAGAAAACATTACACATTTATTAGGCGTCATATACACCTCCCCCTATTGATCAGTAGCAAGATTGAAAAATGAGTTAAAACTAACATACATCACTAGTACAAATCAGGTAGTAGTTCAGTAGACACTAATAGTTATATATGGTCCCCCCCTATGGTCATTCTAGCCTTTGCTTAGTTAGTCCGAGCCATGCAACCATTTTACCTTTGTGTCTTTTATTTTTGCACATGTGACGTTACCTTGCAGCTTTTTGTACAAGACACCTTTGAGCCCACATGACCTGCCTCACACTGCTACTGTCTACGCTGCGTACAAGCGGTCAACAAAAACATTAACAAGCCACTTTTTTATTAAGTACTGGTGTACTGTTAGTCCATATTGCTTATCCATAAATGCTACACTTTTTGGCATGGCTGAGAAATGCTTGCAAGTTGCAATATACTAACGCGCACCATTTCATTTTTCGCATTACAGACGGAAGATTCCCTTCTACGAACCAGAGCTTTGCAGAGCTTATGAATGATGCAACAACTACCAGTACTAGGTTCTTCTAAGGTGAGGGTCCCTTCACTCAGAGATCTTCATTTATAAATTTATATAAACTAAATTCCTAGAGGATGGTTGTGCTGCCTTCCACCACTGTTCAGTTATCATGATTTAATTCCCAACAGTAAGTAAGTGTAACAATGTTTATTGTTTTAATGTTATTGATTTTCCGGTTGGTGCTGCATTATATAATAGAACAATGTACAGAGCTTCTCAATTCAAAATAAACATTTTGAACTTACATGGAGTTGGTGGTATTTGGTTTGGACTAACTTACACGAGGGAGCAAATTAAAGGAAGGGTGTGCATGTGCATGCTTCCACGGCTGAGAGGTTGGGTGTGTTATGTCCTGGGTTGTCTACTTGTTGGGTATCTTGGGGGGAGGGTTCGGAGACCTAATAGTTATGACAAGACAGTACAATAGTCGAGCTGGGGATTGTGGTGGGTTCTGAATTTCTGATTGAGGTGTGTGAGGAAGGTCCAACCTACCATCACCAACATCCTATTTTCTTGTGCAAAGATCTGTATGTGCAAGATCCCTACACCAGTAGTAGTATGTCCTATAGGCTATCATATCAAAATAGTAATAAATCTGGTTGGGCATTTGTATTTGAATTGAATTGTCAAAGCCTCAAGATTAACAAAGACTCAAGATCAATAAGACTAGAAGTAGTACAGGAGGACTCAATGGCTAGAGCTACTGGTGAATCTGAGTTTTATTACAACCTTTCAAATAAAGAGTGGCACTGGCCAACTGGGCAAGCTTAGCTACTACAGTACAGACAGACTGATAGTATTAGTAGTACTGAGAGTCATCATAGCAGATGCATGGATAACAAGATTTTTGAAACCGTACAGATCGAAGGATAATTGTTGGTAAAAAATAGCATTGGGAAACTGAAACAATAGTTCGTGAAAAATATGGTGCAGTAAAAGTTATGGAATAAGAAATATTATTAAAAACAAGAAGACTTACTGGGGCCAGCAGAGGAGCCCTCGTTGGTGTCCTCCTGGTGGTGGTGTTCTGACTGTTGTCCCGCCAATTGCCCACTCCCTGTCTGTCTGCCCCTGGGTGCTGATGAACAGGAAAGATATAAGAAAGAGACAAACATTGATGGATGGTGTCAAACAAATACAATACTTTTAAAGAACGGTCAAAAAACACTTATGTAAACAACAATTGCAATAACTAAATTGACCGATCTCATCTGGTCAACAAGTACTATCGGGGGATTCGCAGATCGACTACTTAAGTTACTATTTATCAACAGTAATCCAGTCTTCCATTCTGATTCGAGAATACTAAGTTACAACTAAGCCTAAGTACGATGTACCACCCGACCTAGCCCACCTATTCCAGGCATGCCAATTGTACATTAAGTATGCATTTCCACTTCTTTTATTCCTCAACAATGCATATGGTCAAATGGAGGACACATGACTACATTTTTTGTATACACCAAATTTTGGGTTGATTGATTGATGCTGATGTTCTGCTAGTGCTAAGCCAATTACCACCACTCATTGAACAAACTAGAAAAGGTTCTAATAAAGACTGGTGTACTAGCAGCACGTCACGTAACAGAGGGGGCATCACACATACCACTAACAAATTAGAAACTCATACAAAGTACCTAAATCTAAGTATCAATCCGCCCCTATCTCTTAGTGACAGGACAAAGTAAGGAGTGGACTAGAGTCACTGTAGCATTACGTAACTTAATTTCTCTAAAATAAACTCTTACAGAATCACGCTAAGCGAGCGCAAACGCAAAGTTGCAAACAAGTAAAATTATTAGTAGCACAGAGGAGCACCTGTGTCATAATCACATTAGACTTTTAAACGTAATTAACCTGGAATGTAAGCAGCAACATTCTAGCTGGTTGGAAGAAAAAAAAGATATTCGCAATATATAACACAGAGCAGAAGAACAGACACAAAGTAGTAATAATTAAATAGTTACTCACCAAGACGCGGGACCTCCACTCCTAGCAGGTCCAGCAGGTCATGCTCACGGTCCAGGATGTCGGACCACCGGTGCGTCAACTGCGCCTGGGTGAGCCGGACCCCAGAGCAGCGCAACACTGCCTGGCGCACCTTCCCCCACCGCTGCCGATGCTCCCGGAGGCCGTACCCGGACCCAGGCCTGCCACCTGCTGCCAGGGTTGAGGGGAGGTGGCGCTGCACAAAGAAAATGAGTGCAGCCAACTCCACCTCCCCAAATAAGGCCCGTGCTTGCACCCCTTGTGGGCTCCGCCTTCCGCAAGGAAGGCGGTCGCGGCTCTGGCTGCGACGACGAGCCCTACCCTTTGACCTGGTTCTGGGACGGGGCGGGAAAAAAAAGGTATTAAATTAAAGATGTAAAGGAAATAAATAGCAGGCAATAGAAGGGGTGAAAAAGTAGCTAAAAAACAAAAAAAGTAGACATAAACCAAAAATATAGAAGCAGGAAAATAGTTAGAGAAATAATAAATAAGAAAGATCAAAAAAAGTGGCTTAAAACAAAGGATTGAAAAGATGCAGGGAGGATTCAAAATCAGGCCCCAGAACCATGCAATAGAGTGAAAAACAAGATGGCCGCGCCCATTGTGACCACGTGCGCAAGTTCGTGCGATATTTTCTCCCCGAGCAAAGCAAAAAGCAACGCGATCATGTAAAAGCGGTCGCGAACAGGAAATATCTACTGCGAACGGGCACGAACATGCATTGCGCGACCCGGAACAGGAAGTAAGCATCGCGAGAGGGCGGGACAAGTGAAAACAAGATGGCCGCGCCCGTGAGCAACCGCATGGGTAAGTTGGCGAGCCGCGATCACGCAAAAAATACCGCGAACAGGCAGGAAAAAAACTTCCGTGTCTTCGCGATATTTCCGGCGTGTTTGCGGAGATTTTCAAAATGTTTGCGATAGTTTGCAAAAGTGAATTTCGCAAATTCCGCCCACCCCTAGTCACAGCAGCAGTAAACTGCGCGCGCAGGCCCTGCTTTCGCAGAGGCCTGAGACAGGTTTGAAAGGCTACTTTGGTGGGTGGTGCAAGCAGCACAGCAAGCCCACCAGTTGCATTAAATTTACTGGCCCTAGGTATATGAGATACCACTGTACAAGTGTCTGATAGGTAAATTAAATATGCCAAACAGGTGTAGACCAATCTCACCCAGTTTATCATAGAGAGCACATGCACTTTAGCACTGAACAGCAGTGATAAAGTGCCCAGAGTCCTAAAACCACGAACAACAGGTCAGAAAAAATACCGAAGGAAGGCAAAAAGTTCTGTGATGACCCGGCAAAAATAGCCAAGTCTAACACCCCCGCAATTTATAGCTCCGGTCTCTCTCCTTTAATCTGCACCAACTGCCCACATCTAACTTAACGGTTCCCTATCTGACCCCTTCCCCAGCACACGAGGCACTAGACAAGGGTGCCCCCTCTCACCGCTCCTATTAATTAATGCAATGGACCCACAGGTCCGCCACCTACAGGAAAAACCCTTGCATCAGGGACTTCATTTTAAGCCAGGCCGTCTACTCATTTCAATATACGCGGATGACATCCTAATGTTTGTTAAAAAACCTTCAGATAATCTTGCTTCTCTCTTATGTGAAATAATCTGCTTTGGTGCTCTCTCTGGTATACATATAAATTTGAAGAAGTCAGAGCTATTTCCTCTCACCGATGCTACTGCAAACCCTCTCTGCAGCTACCCACTAGCTTGGTGCATTGACACAACCAAATATTTAGGCATAAACTTGCATAGGGACAACGAACAGGTCATTTGTCTCTATTACGGCACGGTCGTTAGCAAATTACTGGACCAGATTGAACGCTGGATTTGTCTCCCCCTGTCCATGGCGGGCAGGTTTGCCATTATAAAAATGGCTGTCCTCTCCTGTTTCCTCTATTTGTTTCAAAACATTCATATACCCCTCCTCACCTCTCCCATTACAACCCTACCTGGGTTATTGATTTGCCTAATATGGGCCAGACGTAGACCCGGAGTGGCTTGGGATACTCTCATACTCCCCTATCTATGAACATGGAGGATTTGCTGTTCCAGATTTTTACACCTACTTACTTGTTGCCCACCACTGGTACCATCATGACGCCCGACTACCATATGCTAAACCCAAATGCGACCTTGTGGATTTTGTACCACTGGCGGCCCTGCTCCCTCAGAGTCTCAAATTCGACCCCACAGATATACAGGCCCTGTTGACCTCTAGCTGGGCCCTTTGGAGACTCAGCGGAACACTGGGCTGCGGCCTCTTATATTCACCACCACTACCACTTTCTCCTAGCCCCTGGTTGCCACTCACCTCTGAAAAAGTAGTGCGCCATACTCTCACCTCCCATGATCTCCACACATTCGTAGATCTATTTCCGAGTGGTCATGTCCTCTGCCCAACAGCTGACCCCAATTTTTCCCACGCCACACTCATGGACCAATTTGTTTTTCTGATGGCTACTCAGCACGGTCCGTTCTCATTTTCCTACTTATCCATTGGTACCCAAAGACTTTGTATCTCTCATCACAATTTTAATTTTAATTAAGGACCCCAATGAAAAGCACCTAGTCTCAAGACTTTACCGTGCCAGCATGGCCCTCAAACATACTCTTGATAGTAAAGTCAGGCAGTTATGGGAGCGTGACCTCCGCCACTCTCTCACTGGCCAGGACTGGACGTATTGCTGCACACAAATCAAACTGGTATCCCCAACCATCAAAATAAACTGCTCCCCTTCCAGTGTCTACATAGAACCTACACTACCCCGACCAGCCTGACCAAGATTGATCCCTCCAGATCCTTGCAATGCCCTAAATGTGAAACACATAACCCTGACTTCACACACATGACTTGGATTTGCCTTGTTCTTACTACATACTGGACAGCCATTTTCGAGTCTCTATCGCACATTATTTAACTCACACTCATTCACCCCTTTTCTGCCACTCCTGGGCAGTGTTGCCTCTATCCCTAAAAATCTGTGCTGCTTTTACGCTATTGCTTTGTTACTGGCTAAGAGGGAAATTGCTCTTTGGTGGGGCAATGCGCACCGGCCAACAGAGGCCTCTTGGCTAAAGAGCATGACATACTGTGACCTCACTAGCGATGTATATGCCACATTGCAACCCTCAGGCTCCCGACCCAAAGATATTTGGCAACTCTTCTGTATTTATTTATCAATCCTTACCCCAGACTACCCCAATGCCTCACCCATCGCACCCACCGGCGCTGCTTCCCTGGACACAGCCAGTCGAGTAACAGTGAACTGAGGACTCTCCCCATCCCCCTCTCTATCGTTGCTCCCTTTCCTGTTCCGAATTTCCACCTTGATTAATGGTGCTTATCAATAATGATTATGATGTCCTTACCATACTTCTATGTGCTTGCCTCAGAAGCTACTCATTATTTATGGAGTTCTGGGTCCTGAGGTAATATCGATTTTACATTACAGAAGTATGTAACATATGGCCTACCTTGATCTTCTTTGAACTTGCTGAAATCAATGTTACATTTTTTTACAAAAAAAAAAAGATTCTGCTACCTTTAGGAGTTGGTACAAAGGAGTTTGAGAGCGGTGTCCTAAAAGACACATAAATTAAAATCTTTTTTATTTTTTTTTATTTCATATTTTACTTTATTGGTCAAAGTCACAAAAAAGAAAATGCATATCGTTTTATCTTCCAAAAACAACAAAAAAACAGATCAAAAGAAATTTTCAGTTACATTGAATACAGTTACAGTAAATAAATACAGATGGATATAAGCACTAAACACATATACATATCAAGTTTCAACAGAAATACTTTTTTTTTTTTTTATACTTTTTTTTGTTGTCCTCATATGAAGATAACATGCTCCAAGAAAAAGAACCAAGAAAAGATAGTCTCTAACCCAAGTTGAAGTCTGAAGGAATACTCCTGTAATTACTGGTTTAAGGACACCCCTCAGAAGCGAGCAGAATGCAATGTAGCCACCAAAAACCAAACCTTCAACTCCTTATAAGGGTTTTCATCCTTGTCTTGAGTCTGCATTGGCCCACGTTGCACGTTGCCCATATTAAAAGGCCTTCTCAGTCCATACACCTGGGCTTAACCTTGGGCATGTTAAATAATCATTGGACCCAAAAAGGAGAGAAAAAAGGAAAAAGAAAAAAAAAAAAAAAAAAAGAAGAGACCAACAAGATAAACATTTTGGATTTGGTTGTCTTTCATATCGCCTCTCCCCCTTCCCTTTTCGCTTAAATAAAACTAGTACCTAACTCTGCCCAATTATCCCATATTTCCCATAATCTAGCTTTTTTCTTATGAGTCCCTATTTGGTCTAGCACAGCTATCCTTTTAGTGGAATGTACCCATTCTACTTCTGTGGGGAAAGATGGCAATATCCACTTAATACATATTTCCCTCCGGGCTAACAAAATCAAGACAAAGAATAGCGCTTTATGGTTCCTAGTTAAACTTCGATCATTAATTTCACTAGGGAGTAGCCCGAAAAGAACCGAGACTGTTGTAAGCTTTATTTCTAGACCAAAAATATTAGAAAGCGTCTTACCAATTTTGTCCCAGAAGGAAGTTAGGACCGGGCAACTCCAGAACATATGTACCTCGTTAGCCAACTCATCTCCACATTTGGGGCACTTCTTAATGACTCGACTTCCCATCTTTGAAATTTTCTGGGGAGTCCAGTATGCCTTGTGCACTGTAAAGATGTGATTCTTTTTTAAAGAAGTAGCATTTACATAGGACCAAAGATAGAACATAGATACTTGCCCGATATTTTCAAGGTCTTCGTCCGGAAGGTCTTTTTTCCAAATTTCCATAAACGCAGGTTGGTCCTCCTCACCACCTTGGGCAAGTAACCAATACCAAGCAGCCACTTCTTTTTCTTTGCCACTACGAGTGCATATCTTGTGCGCCAGGTTTGAGTTCCCATTCATATCACTCCCGGCGGATCTTATCCAGCTTGTCAGCTGATAATATTTAAACTTTGAGATCGAACTTCCAGTTAGGGATGATAAATGAGGCCAGGAGATTATTTCGCCTTCCTGTAGAATTTGCCCCCAAGTGTTAATCCCAGCTCTTCTTAACGGGGCTGACAAGCTGTCCAGTAAACATTCCGGAGTGCCCGGAGAATCCCAAATTGGCGCAGCTACATCGTAATATGGGATTTTTAGCAAACGTCTTACTTGTGTCCAAATTTTTATTGCTGCACTTAGTATCTTGAGTTTTACTTTTTTGAAAAATTTGGGGTTCCCGAATTTGAAAAGAAACTTCCCAGCTTTTTTAGAGAAATCTTTTGTAAGGGCTTTAAAGAGAGGAGAAAACATACAATCTTCTAACATAAGTTGACGAAATTTTTTTAATTGGAATGCACACATGTACAAATAGAGGTCGGGACTGGCAATTCCTCCATACTCCTTTTTTTTCCTGAGTTTATTTCGTGCAATCCTCGGACATTTGTTAGCCCATATAAACCTTGAGAGAAGCCCTTGAACTTTCCCAAACCACCTTTTTGGGAACTCTAGAGGGATAGCGTTGAATAAGAAAGTGAATTTTGGAATAATGGACATTTTAATAATATTAGATTTACCCAAAAAAGAGAGAGAAAGCATTCCCCATGATTGTAACTGGGAGGTTATTTCTTTAGTTGTTTTATCAAAATTAACTTTTGATATTTTATTGATATCATGCACGATCTGAATTCCTAAATATCTTATCTCCTTTTTTTCGTAGGGGCTCTCAAAATCCATATGCCACTTCATGAGTTCTGTTTTTTGATGATTGAGAAGATAGCCCGAAACCTTTCCAAAGTTCTCTAATTCCTGCCATATCCCCCCATATGATTTTTCCAAATTACCAGAGAATATAATTAAGTCGTCTGCATACAGGCCTATTCTTTTTTCCCACCCATTGCAATTAAAGGAAATGATGTTCTGAGACGATCTTAGATTGTATGCTAATGGTTCAATGTACATATTAAAGAGTATCGGTGACAGGGGACAACCCTGTCTCGTTCCTCTCCCAATACGTATTGCTCTAGTTAAGTTCCCATTAATCAATATTTTAGCTGAAGGGTTCTTATATAAAGCCTTTATTGCTGATATACATCTATCCCCGAGATCGAAGCGTTGTAGAGTTTTAAATAGGAATGACCAATCGACCCGGTCAAATGCCTTGGCGGCATCGAATGTCATAACCGCCAAGGGAACTTTATATGTTTGTGCCAGGTCGATTGCCCCAATAAGATCGTAAGTTAATTGGCTCAACTGCCTCCCTTTCATGAAGCCCTTTTGGTCCTGATGAATAAGTGGATCTAACACTTTATTTAATCTTTTTGTGATAATCTGCGAATAGATTTTGTGGTCCGAGTTTAAAAGTGATATTGGGCGATATGATTCGCACTCACGTGGATTTTTGTTCGGTTTTAGGAGGACTATGATAGTTGCTTCATCCCATGAAGAGGGAGTATTGTCTCCATTTAAAAAAGATGCATTAAATAACTGGAGGAGAACTGGGGCCAATTCATCTTTAAGTGTGTTATAGATCTCGTTGGGAATAGAATCGGGGCCGGCAGCTTTACCTTTTTTTAGCGAATTTATTGCTTGAGTTATCTCAACTAGTTCTACTGGCGCATTGAGAAAGTCTTTATCTTCTTGTTGGAGTGATGGGAGGTCTAGGCCCCTCAAATATTCATCCATGCTTCCCATGTCCAGGTTACCTTCCCCACCGTATAGATTTTCGAAAAAATGGACAAAGGAATCCTCAATTTCCGATTCTTCTGTGGCTATGAGTCCGTTTTTATGGGAACGTATATCTTTTATCATATTTCTCGTCTGGTCTGTTTTTGTTTTCCAAGCGAGAAGCTTGCCACAGCCCTCCCCATATTCATGATGAGCTAATTTGCTGGCCTCCCATTTCTTTTTTAATATAGCTTCTAGATGGTTATTCAAATTTCATACAGTTTATGTAGCTCCATTTCTAGCTTTCCTGTTACCTCTTTTTGTTTCTTAGCTTGGTTACAATTAATGCTTAGTAAGATCCCCCTCAAAAAGGCTTTATATGCATCCCACACTGATTGAATTGCTGCTGAATCTAAATTACTTTCAAAGAATTCATTAGTATCTATTTTTAATTTTTGAATAATGGATTGTTCCAACAATAATGTTCTATTTATGGTGCACCTTCGGGATGATTGAGTCTTATATAAAGCTGCTTTGATCGTGACTGCAGAATGATCTGACATGTGTTGGGGGGCGTGAGATACAAGGAGCGTGTTATGAAAAAAAGTTGTATTTACTAAAAAAAAATCAATCCTTGATCTGTGACCACATTTTTTGTTGTGGAAAGTGAACTTACTACCTTTCGTTTTAGATTTAGCCAGCATCTTGCTCCATATGTCTATTAGATTTGTATCCACCATTAGTTGTCTTACGGCTCTTCTCATTTTAACTGTGGTGGATACAGCTCTAGAAGAGGTCGAGTCTCTACCTGGATTTAAGACTAAGTTAAAATCCCCTCCTAAAATTATGTCATCATCAACTTCTAGTAGATGAGGTATCAATGTGTAAAGAGGGTTCGGATCGTCCCAGTTAGGGCCATAGTAACTTGCGAGCGACATGCCATGGCCGTTTATTTTTATTTTTGCGACCGCCCATCTGCCTGCAGGATCCACTACACTTTCTTTCAGCACTGCTGATGCTGATTTTTTAATTAGGATTGCGGAGCCTTTGGAGGTGTAGGGTTGGTTTGTGCATATGCAGTGTTCGATCCATCTATGCTGCTTTGTGATTAACTCCCACTCTTCCCTCAGTAGGTGGGATTCTTGAATAAGAAAAACCTTACAATCAGATAATCTTAAATATTCCAATATCTTGTTTCTCCTTTTGGGTACCCTTAAACCATTTACATTCCATGTCATTATTTCTAGATCATAGTTCTCATCCTTAGCTATATTCTAAATTACATTTTTCAGAATTTTGAGTAGGATAGAGATAGTCCGAATATTTTTTGGAGATTGCTACTTCGTCTGAGGACATTTTTTTTGTTTTTTTTCCCCATATGCTCCCCACCCAGTGCAAAATAAACCTGGACAGTGTTTCCAAATTGTAAGTGGGCTCCCTCCCCCCACCCATTAGGGGAACCTCCCTTTCAACTACTAGAGGAATTCCTCTAATTTCAGGCTCAGTCCCGGTTCAAGGCATTTAAATAATTTTTTTATATTATTTTGCTGAGGAGGTCTTAATTCGATTTATAAGAGCGTTTGCTTCATCGGGATCTTTGAAAATGATTACCCCCCCATCCACCACGGCTGACAAGAAAGAAAAGAAAAATCAAGGTAAAGTTAAAGCTAATAGAGTCACCCCCTCACTAAGATCATTTTTCAAAGCCCAGACTGCGCAACTCACTGTCGGAGATAAGACAGATCAACCAGAATTCGATATAGCCTTAAAAAAGGGTGAAGCCAAACTGCCTACAGCCGAAGGTTTCACCATACAGAACTCCCTTAAGGAAAGAATGGAGCCATTGGTTCTTGAAAATAGATTTGAGCTTTTAGAGCTGGAGAACTGCGCCATGCCACCTTCCAAGCCGCCCGATCCGAATTACCCTACCCCTGGGGGGGAGGAGAGCGTCCCCCCAATCGAATCAAGCTCTACAAATGGCACAGATGCTCCCAGTATAGGAGCAGTGTCCTCCCTTACAGAAGGATTATTAACAACTTTACTTACGGAAATCAGAGAAAAATTTGCAGTCTCAGAAAATAACCAATTAAAAATACAAGCAGTCTGCGAAAATCTTGAAACTAAATTGAACGCAATCTCTGAAAGGGTGGGAATTGTGGAGGGAGCAGTGGAAAATTTAACAAAACAAGTCGAGAAAAACACTCACGATATACAAACATTAAGAGGAGAAGACAGAGCTCTAAAAGAAAAACTAGAAGTCTTAGAAAATGCCGCAAGAAGGAACAACATCCGCCTCTTAAATATCCCGGAGGACGTAGAAGGTAGCGACATAAAATCATTTGTTATCAACCTCCTATGCGACATTCATTCCGGTTTAGATAAAACCGTTTTGGAGGGAGACATACAAAGAGTTCATACAGACCCTTACTTTAAAAAATTTGGAAAGAAAAACCCCAGAAAGATCCTGGTTAACTTCAAATCATATACTTTAAAGGAAAAGATCTTAACAGAGGGTCTGAAAGCAGGAGAATACAAGAGGTCTGATTGGTCCCTTCGAATCAGATCGGATATATCCCACTTTACTCTGGAAAAACAATGGGAGTTGGGGAAATCACTGCAGGAATTGAAAATCTTGGGCGTTACAGCATCTCTACGCTTCCCAGCATCGCTGAAGGTAATGTGGGATAACAAGATGTACATTTTCAACAGAAATACTTTTAATCCCACTGAAGACTGGACCAAATCCTTCCAAATTTAACCATAGATCTCAATCCCCTTGCTTTTGCCAGTGCCAGTTCCATTTCGTAGACCCCCCTCAATAACAACCAAAATTCTGTAATAGTAGGACTAGCTTTTTCTATCCATACCCTGGCAATAGTCAAATGGACACATGCCATAAAGATTGAAACTAAAGAGTTTGAAACATTCCCGGTATCGAGTAATAGCCCTAATAAAATGTCCTTCTCTGATAAAACCGTAGTTTTACCGGTTAGCTTACTCAACTCCTGAGCCACCCTAAACCAGAAATCAGCAAGTTTGGGGCATGTAACAAACATATGACGTAAATCTGCAGTGAATTAATTGCACTTGGGGCAATAAGATTTAATAGAATTGCTTGTGGCAGCCCATTTAGAAATCACTTTTGGAGTATGGTACAGCATAAATAAAATACGATGCTGTTGTAGTTTTAAATTAATTGACGTGACAGAAGAGCCAATTCTGACGAGTGAATCTGAAACCTCCTGGGGAGTCACCTCTATACCAAACATAGTATTCAATTTAGCTGTAGCCTGTAACATATCATCATCGAGTAGCTCTATAAAACAAGAATAAGCTCTCCCTATGAGGCCGCGGCTGCCATTCTTGTAGATTACCCGAAGAATTTCTGTTGCTCGGGAGAGAGCAAACAATCCTTTCCCTTGCATGAAATAATTCCTAATTTGTAAATATTAAAAAAATGAATTATAAGTAAGTTAATAATGACTGAAAAGACTTAAAGCCATGTCTATCATAGAGCTGCCCCAACATTATGATTCCCTGTTTTTGCCAGGTTTGAGTGACTGAGTCCGAAAAAATATCGGGAAGCTTCGGATTACCCCAAAGATAGATGAATTCATGCCAATCTGGAAGTTTAAACCTTTTACAAATATCTTGCCAAATTTGATAAATATGTCGAATAGTCTTAAATCGGACTCTTTTGTAATAGTTTGGATCTGACATAGAATGTAGTAAGAAACCGGTATTTAAGCCATGTGTCAGCTGGTACGAGAGCCAGGGTTTCCTTACCTCAGATCCCATAATTAAGGACTGAATTCAGCTGACAAAAGCAGCCCAGAAATAAATTCTGAAATCTGGTAGTTTGAAGCCTCCTTGCTTAAAAGACAACTTAATGTATCTGAGCGCCCTTCTTGCTCTCTGAAAGCTCCAAATAAAGCTTCCGACGACACTATCTAGACGCTTAAAAAAGGACACTGGAATTCTTAAGGGAATGGCGCGAAAAAAATAAAGAAATTTGGGCAGTATATTCATTTTAACTATATTACACCTCCCGATAATAGTCAACGGAAGCCTATGCCACCTACGCAAATCAATAGTGACCTTTTTCAAAAGTGGTATATAGTTTAAGTCAAATATATCATCAATACACGCGCTAAGGCGTACCCCCAGATACATAGCCGAGGCTATTATACCTAATAAAGGTGGGGCTAAAATTAAGAATAGACTGTGTCTTATTCAGATTGAGTTTGTATCCGGAAAAGGACCCAAACCGCTGCGCTTCTTGAGTTAGTACTACGATGGTTTCTACTGGCCTTGTGGAAAAGACAGCAATATCATCCGCATATACGGTGACTTTCAAAGAGATACCATTAAAGAAGACTGGTGATATAGACATATTGTGGAGTAAGTGTTTGATAAAAGGCTCAATATACAGTGCAAATAATAAAGGAGAGAGCGGACATCCTTGCCGTGTACCGCGAGATATACTGAAAACAGACGAAACAAAGCCACTATACTTGATCGTAGCGGTGGGTTTACAGTAAAGTTTCTGTACAGCCGAGACAAACCTCCGACCGAGGCCGAAAGAGCCCATCGTGCACCACAAGGAGCCCCAGGCCAGCCAGTCGAAGGCCTTCTCGGCGTCCAACATAATCATCCCAATCTGCTGATCCAGCTGATTTGCAACATCAAATGTGGCTATAGCAGTATTGATATGTGCCGCAGTATCCCTACCAGGAATAAAACCATGTTGTTCCTCAGACACTAAATGATGCATCAGAGGAGCTAAGCGGGATGCCAAAAGTTTAGAAAAAATCTTGGCATCTGAATTAATTAAAGATATCGGTCTATATGAACCGAGATTGTCAGGTGGCTTATCTTTTTTGGGAAAAACAACAATATTAGTTTTATTCCAAGAGGGAGGAGAGTCACCACCCATAAGTATCTCATTGGTCAATTCTAGCAGAATTGGAGCTAAAAGATCCCTAAATGTTTTATAAAATTCAAGTGGTAAAAGTATCTTCTCCAACTGCTTTACCTGTAGGTAGCGCCCCAATTGCAGACTTAAGCTCTGCTAGATCAGCATTTCTATCCAGACTTGAGATCTGGGACGAGTCCAATAGAGGCATATCACTCTCTTGTATATAAGTAGTAGCTAACTGTATATTAAAACCACTTGCTTCTCTATACAGATTAGTATAGAATAACCGAAACTGCTCCACAATCTCCTGCGGTTTTGAGAAATCATTACCATTTACCCCAATAACTTTTTTTATATAAACCTTAGCTTTTTGGTCTGCTAACTGATGAGCCAACACTCGTCCAATCCGTTCGCCATACTCATACTGCCGAGTTTTATACCTAACGAAATTAGTAGCCACTTTGTCTTTAAGCCGTCTGCCAAGTGTTGCTCTTATATCAATAACCTGTAGATATATTCGATGTTCCTCGGCATCTTTTAAAACAATGGATTGGGCATGTTGCTGTTCTAGCTCCATATATTTCCTGTGCTCGCTATCCAATTGATTGAAATAAGACCGATTTTGTTTAACTATATATTGAAGTGTGACCCCCCTTACATATGCCTTCAAGCAGTCCCACACCAATGCCAAAGATGTAGAATATAGATTGTTAGTTAAATATTCCTTAAGGACTTCTTGCATAAATGCAATATAATCTGAATTATTTAGAAGGTGCTTTGGAAATGAAAAATCTCTAGTTTGAATACCCTCGTCGCTATCAATAGCTAACGTAAGCATTACGGGATTATGATCCGAGGTGATCTTAGGGCATACCACCATGTTAGAATTCTCCAATAAATTGTATTTTACAAAAATCATATCAAACCGCGAATAGTGTTTATGCGGATAAGAAAAATAAGTAAAACATGGCTGTGCAGGATATAGCACTCTCCAGGCATCCTCCAATTGATGTACATAGAGAAAATCCTGAATTTCTGCCCTCACCCGAGTCATTCTACTTCTAACTTTAACATTTGTAGTATCGATTTTCTTATCCAATATACAATTTAAATTAGGCCTGGGCGGCAAATTCCGTTCCGTTCGTGGAATTTGCGGAATTTGGGTAATTTCGCGTTCTGCGGAGAACGCAAAATTGCCCAAACTTCCACTTTCCGCGACTTCGAGAAATTTTTGCTTGTTCGCGTTCTCAAAATGCGTGTTCGCGAGATATTTCTCCCCGAGCACGCAAACAGCGATTGTGAACAGGAAAAAAGCGTCGCGAACAAGCAATTCCGCGTGTTCGCGGAGATTTTTTACCGTTTCGCGGAGATTTGCGTAACGCGATTACGCAAATTCCGCCCACCCCTAATTTAAATCGCCCATCACTATAAGGTCCCCAGACCAACCTAACAATTCCGAGTTGAGATAATTAAAAATATCGGGGGAATCATTATTCAGGCCATAAATTGTGCAAATTGTCATATTACGATTAAGCACAGAGATCTGAGCTATCACCCATCTCCCCTTAGAATCAGCCATAGTACGTAAGATTTTAACCACAGAGCGCTTAGCTTTAAACAGTGCTACCCCCCGAATAGACACTACCTGTGATGTACAGATAATTAAATCATAGCCTAGCTGTTTCAAATAACTCCTATCTTTAAAAGCCACATGAGTTTCCATAAGGCCAATTATATCTGGTTTAAAAACCTTCAACTCTTCCGCGACAAGTCGTCTTTTATTAGCTTGGTTCAGTCCACAGACATTCCAACTCATAATTTTGAATTTACTACTTGACATAGAATGAATTCATCTTGATTCTGCGATTACTAATCCATCTGTATATAAACTGACATAGAAAATTTGCAACAACATTTTTATTACTTTACCCAGTGTGCCGTGACCCTTTAACCCCCACTTCAACCCCCAAAACCACTGACTCTTCCCACCCCTCCCAATGTTAACCTCCATTCAGTATCCATGGAAGGGAATCAACCCCTTACTTAGCTGTCCTAAATGACAGCAAAAAAGAGAACACCTCTCCCCCACCCCCCTGGGGACAATCACTCCCACTGACCCACACTGACCCCCCGCCAAATGCAAAGTATTTACCCACAGAAGAGCTCTCAGACCATTAACTATAATAATGACATAATACGATAATCAGAAATCAAAAAATCAGAAATCATAAGATCAGAGAGAAATCAAAGAAAATAAAAGGAGAAGAAAAATAAAAGGAAGGGGAAGAAAGAAGGGGAACTTGCCAGAAGCCAAGGCACTTCGTCAAAGAAGGGCAATAACACCAACAGACGTGAATCAGTCCTTTGCTGCGGGTTGCCATTTATGAAGAGCTTTTTTTGCATCCTGCTCGTTAAAAAAAAAATGAGTATGACCATCTTTGACAACTTTCAAACGGGCAGGTTCCTGTAGAATAACCTGAGAGCATACAGTTTTGAAAGAGTCCATAAGTTGCCGTAATAGCCACCGCCTTTCCATAGAGGGTTTTGAAAGATCAGAACCCACAAATATAGAAAACGAACCCACTTTTACAGGAGCTGTAGGACGTGCCTTGAAGAAGATGGCCTGTCTTAACAAAAAGTTACCCAAAAAGACCAATATAGGCCTAGCGAAATTTCTTTTAGATTGAGTGTCTCGAGGAAGAGAGAGTGGCAGCCTATGTGCTCTTTGGACTTGAGTGTCCATGTCCCAATCCTCCAGGTCTGGAAACGCTTTTTGTAGAATGCCAACAATAAACGCCCGAGGATCAGCTCCTTCGCTGCCTTCCGGGATCCCAAAAATCCTCAGGTTTGTATGCCTCTGACGATTTTCAAGATCTTCTAACTTTAATTGGACGCTGGCTAACTGTGACTCATGTATGCTAACCTGTTTCATGGTGAGAGAATTGTCCTCCTCTACTACAGCCGCCCTATCTTGAAGATCAGAGACCTCTGCAATGAGATGGGATACTTTAGTGGTAACCTCAGCCAATGATTTTTTAATTTCAAGATTATCAACCCTAACTTGTTGATAATGTTGCTGGGCCTCTGATCTCTGAGTCTTAAGTGCCTGCATGATCCCGGACAAAGATGGCTCATCATCCTGAGTTTTGTCCTGAGGACAGCCTTCGGGACAGCTCTCCACCCCTGTGGCCTCTGCAGCCCCTAAGTCTAATAGATCTTTGGGTAGACAAAAAGAATCAGGGATCATAATCTGGCCAGTAGCTGCTGTTACTGCGGTTTCAGCTTCAAATCCCAGTTCCTGAGATAGAGTCTGGGATCCATCCTGAGGACTATCCGCTGCTGCTGCACCATCAGAGGGTGGACCGTCTAAATCCGTAATCTGCAAACGCTTAGATATATCAGTAGATAGGCCACCTGGAGCAGAGTCTAATTGATCATATGGAGTCGGAGCAGTTGTAGCAGATGTGGAAATGAGGGGAGTAGGTATTCCTGAATTAGATAGCCTGGGAACAATTGATCTAACCTCTCCCTTTGTAGAGACCCATTTCCGAAGAGGACTCAGCTCCAGGCTTGATTTAGTAGTATTTGCTACCCCTTTCAGCCGATCCAATGCCTCCGATAAATGAGTCTTAGTACTGCCCCCACTTGTACCCCCTCGTCCTCTGCCGCCTTTCCCAGTTCTGCCTTGTTTATGAGTTTTCCCCTTCTGGATCTTCCAGCTCTCCGGGGTACGATTGTTAGTATCATGGCCTGGCTCCTGAATATCTAGATGTTGATTAAGGCTCGGGGGAGCCAGAGTAGCACTATGAGACGTCGGTCCCGTCTCCCTAGAAGAGCACTTACTGGCCTTCTCCTTTCCACAGGCGGCATTTTCACTTATATTAACCCCGATAGGTGGGGTCCCAGGGCTCTCGACCATAGAACAAGACTGCTGCTGGGTGGAGTCAGCCCTAACCGATGCCGATAGAATAGGCAAGTTTCCACAATTTGTATTAGAAAGAGGTAGCACTGTGTATTCTTGATTATGTTCCTCATTATGTTCCTCATTGTGTACCTCATTAGGTGGAATTTGCAAAACCGTATCAGCCAATGTGGAAATTTCTTTATTAGGAATGGGATTATCACTGCCATTAGTGTTCTCCTCAGAGGGGGTGTTAAGTGTTTTAGTCAGTTCCTCTAATCCACCCCAGCCCTCATTCACTGCAGCGCTTAACACATCTGCCATTTGATCAGTAGGGGCTACTGGATCCGAGCCACAGGAGCGTAACAATGCCGATACTTTGCCAGAGCGCAGCAACTTTAGCATTGGCTTCCCCAACTGGGGGTTAGAAGTTATAGCATCCCTCTGTGCGCAATTATTAACAAAAGCCGCTTCAGGCGTACCACCACAGTTCACGTAATCTAACCTGACCGCGTCTGCTCCTCCTGCTGGGCCGGGTGGATCCACTGCTGTCTTCACTGGGGGCGCCACTGCTGAAAGGTGCCGGTGCCCACCTCCTCGACTGCCAGCCAGGCTTCTATAACAGCTACAACACTCCTCACGATTATGCCCACATCTGTTAAGAACACCAGAGAGCCGTCGATGAAAAGATATCGGCGGGGTTACTCGTAATGCTCCAAACACAAACCAGCTCGCTGCGCGGACCCCAAGCACGGCGCAGCTGATCTCCGTTACCCGGCACATCAACGATGGAGGCCAATGACTGAAGCTGGGGGCGGCAGAAAAAGCAGTACTAACAGAACAGAGAGCCCATTCTCTTTTTTCAGCCCCTTTCCATACGTCTTTTCCTTAATTTCTGTAGCGTTCCTCTGTGGCGTTCTTCAGCCGGTCAACAGCGGAGGTGAGCGGGAGCCGTTGGTGTCGGCCATCAGTCGAGAGTGGGAGGAGGCAGTCTCAGAGGCGGAAACATTCTGCCATCTTCCCTTCCCTCGCCCTCCTCCCTCGTCAGTCGCACAATTCTCACAGAATTAGAATCTTATGAGTAGTTAAACACTAATAGGACCACATTCTAATCAGTCTCAAGTAAATTCAAAAGATTGTTTTGAGTCACTGGCTAGTACATTGGAGTTTCTTCTACTTAGCACTGAAGGTAGCAATCTAAGAGATGGCTACCTTTTTGGTTGAGACAACTGAAAAAAGGCAATAATTTGATCGCTGGAAAGAGATGTAGGGAAAAGAAGCAGCATTTTCCATAAACAATTGTCTGGGAAACACAACCGAATACCAGCAAAACAACAGACACACTCAAAAACAGATCCCTGGAGTCTGACAGAGCTAATTTCAATATTTTCGTTTTCATATACAAAAGCAATTATTTTCCAGCTGAGGCCCTCATTCTATCTCAGGTGTTGAGCAAGGTGCAAATTGCACACACCATGTAATTTTGCCCAACTGATTTCAGTCGGATGAACCTGCTGTACATCATCCAGGAAAATAGTCGACAACACAAGTTTTCGTAGCTCGGAAAAGATGATAACAGGTTCCATTACTGCGCTATCCTCCATTTTAAGGAGCATCGTTTGTTGCCGGATATATAGTTTGCATATGGGATATTGCACTGCATTCGGTGTGAATCCCTACATCTGTATGGCACCAAAGTGCTTTGGTTTATTCTTACAAGATTTACTTGTGTCTTGTCCCTGCTCTAACCCCAAGCCCCGCCCCTTCCAGGCAGAATGATAGTTTGGAATTGTGCATCTGTAATAAGAAAGGGGGAGGAATGAGTTTGTCACCGAGGCACCAGTGATGTAGATGGGAGGGGAGAAGCATGCCTATGAGTGTACCTGTAGTCAGCCCATGTCCTGAGTGTGAGTGCACACGCTTTCAGTATTCAATCTGCAGATGAAGCAGGCCGGCAGCAGGCTGGAAGGACATGACTCAAGTAATGTTGGCCACTGATGAAGTGGAATCCTATGGAATGCATTGATATTCACCACAAAGCAGGGTACCAGCCGGGCATCTTCGAGTCCTGGATCTGTGTGATCGCAAGCAAGTGCTCAGTACTCGAGTCCATTGGCTGTCTACTGGCTTATTGAGCTTTTACTGGCTGTCTACTGGTTTATTGAGCTTTTACTGGCTGTCTACTGGCTTATTGAGCTTTTACTGGCTGTCTACTGGTTTATTGAGCTTTTACTGGCTGTCTACTGGCTTATTGAGCTTTTACCGACCTGAAAAAATATCGTGCCCAGAATATTGACTTCCACGATATCATCAAGGTAAGTTTACATATCAAAGCATATATGTACTGTTCTTAACTCATCATCTACGTACCTTAATGTAAAATGTTACATCAAGGGATGTAGATTCAAATTTGACAACTTTCCTTCCTATACCTCTGTGGTAATTGAGCTTTCATTAAATATTGATAGTGCAGGGAGTAGTATTGGTGGTCAATTTGTACCAATCACAAATTTCACACATTGAAATTGGAATAATAAGTAATCTTTCTGAAGATATAATGCATATTCATTGAATGGGCATGATAAAACGCTTTTTTTATGGACCTCCAATAAAATTGTGCCCAGAATATCAACTATCGCTATGTAATCATGCTAAGTATATTAAGGCAATTATGGATTTAATATTTAAATGTAGATACCTTTACGACATATCATCATCAAGGTATGTATATATGGATAGTCAGCTCACGTAAATGCAGTAAACTATATACTTGACTCTATGTTCCTACCATGATGATATATTTGTAGTCGATATTCTGGATAGGCCTGGGGGGAGTTCCGCTACGTGCTGAAAAAACTCAGATACACAGAGTTCCACGAGTGGCGGAGTCGGGCACGTCGTGCTGTTTGTGCTGAGTTTAGGTGCCAGGAGTTTCTGACGCGCTGTAAAATCAGTGTGAACAGCATCCTGCGGACCGCCAGAGGGCGCTGCTTCTTTCTGCCACTTGAGTAGATTTTCTACCTGAACAGCAGCTTCCTCAACGCAAGCGGCAGCTTTCTCAAAGTGAGCGGTAGCGACCTGCTGCGACCGCCTGTGGTCAGAAATCTCTCCAATGGTGGTCTAGCACGCAATTTCTTTTTCTTACTAGCTGAATGTTTGCGAGCCGCGTGAGAGAAAAAGCTCCACTCGGCATCCCTTTGTGGAGTTTTTCGGACCTCTGCACGGCATGGGAAAACTCGGCCAACTCCCCCTAATTCTGGACACACTTTTTGTGGGTTGATAAAAAATATTTTGAAATGCAGCCAGATCATTGTATATGGGCTTTGCCTTTAAAAAGACCAGCTGGGCGATGTCAGCACCCTTATGTTGCTATAATGGAAAAATGGAAGGGCTTGTGAATATGAACATACTTAAAATACAATGCGTATCTCTCCTTCAGATATCATTGCTCATTATAGTGCACAGTTTAAAGGAAACTTTGTGCAACAGGGAGACAATGGTTTTGCATTGCCTGAGGCTAATACGAGAAACCTTTCTTCATGAAACTATCCTCTAGAAGACCAGCTCAGGAGTGCATTCATTCCCACCCTATTAGTAATCACAGAGTTTACTTATGATCAACCGCAGTAAAAAACTAATGTAAGAGTTTTTCAATAACAGGACATATAAAAGTTAAAAGAACATGTCCAACTTTTTAAACGCATTGAACCTGTCCTATCGGCTATTTAGGGCCTACCCTAGGGGTGACTTATATGTATTAAGAAAAGAATTAGGCTGCGGGAAAAGTTTATTTTGCTCGATCGAAAATACAGTTTGAAAATGCACATACATGAGACATGTTTAATGGGCTACCTACTTGGGTGGCACAATAACTACTACAGGCCCACTAGTAGCATTTGATTTACAGGCCCGGGTACATGTAGTGCCACTTTACTAGGGGCTTACAAATAAATTAAATGTGCTAATTGGGTATGAGTCAATTTTACCTTGTTTAGAAGTGGGAGAACATGAACTTTAGCACTAATTAGCAGTGGTAAAATGCACTTAAGGCCAACAAAAACAAGATCAGCCAAAATGGAGTCAGGCAAAAGGTTGGGGGGAAGACCACCCTATGACTGACAGGTCTGACAGTGCAAGATGTGAAACACTCAAAGACTGCTTTCCATGGAATATTGCGTCTATTCGTCACTCCTGCTGACTCAGAGGATTGAAGTATGTGTGGGAGGGGTCATCTGCAGACCTGACTATACGAATGGAATGTATAGAGGCCTGACTGCAAAGATAATCGACTACTGGCCAAGAGTGGGAAGCCCCATATTGGCCTGAAGAACACCAGTCACATCTGATCGGCAATGAGGTTGCTTCAACTTCTGCTGGCCAAGCACACATCCAAGATTGTATGCCAAGCATAATGCCCTCACCAGCTGAGCTCACCCTTGCACTTCCAATCTGTTCCATAGTGATGAGGATGGTGATCTCTTGCAATGTGGAGCCATGGCAGGAATGTTTTGTGGTGGTCCAAGGGTTCTCTTTGCTGGAGTTCTGTTGTTAATTTTTATTTTATTTATTTTTGCATTTTTATAAATCACAGTCAACCATAAGGTATCAGCATTCTGCATATTTCAACAAGCAACAATGCATGAACGATGGACAAATTGATAAAACGTGTTACCAACAACTGAGTACAGTTAAGTTGTAGTCTGTACTATGTCAAGCAACCCTCAAATGCGGGAGGAAGGGAAAGGGAGATATGGTATGTCCAGGATGAGACATAAAGGAAAACAAGGAAGATGGGGGGAAACTGGAATGTAAGACGAAGAGAAAACAATACATGGAAAACAGATGTGGAGGAAGTGCAAAACTGGGTAATTGAGAAGAATGCTGTGCTGCAAGTGAGGTTCACACTTTTCCGATTTTACTGAATAATACAGATAAATAAAGATCCTTGTTTATTTAAAAAAAATGGAAACATACAGAAAAGTAGACCTTCGTTTGTGGGACGTTTCAGGCAGTCATTCGTGACTTCTACATTATTATTTCGATAGTTTCACAGCATGGGAAATTATAAACAGGAGATTTTCTTACATAGCTGCTGATATGTTAGTTTTTCCATGTGCTTTTCAGATCAGAGTGTTGTTGTATTATATATTGCTGCTTATAGCGGTAAATATATGGGATAAACAAATGTGTAAATATACTTTCATTTCATTTCAAATCTTTATTTTCGATCATTTAGATCATCAAAGATATAAATACATAACAATTTTTAAAATTATAAAGTTTTCGATGTTTTAAGCATTTACATGTAAACAATGACTTTCGAAAATTTCATAATACAAACGTTAAAAACATGAAAAAATATATTCTAAAATCTTTTGGCGTTATATAGCCCCCTCCTCTTTTAAAAGACGGGCTCGAACATGCCACATGGCCATTAAGTACTTTGCCACTGCAAAAACAATCGGAGGTGACAGATCAGTTTTTAGGATTCTGAACGCAGGCAAATATTTCCTAAAACCCATGTTTTTAAGAATGGGTACAAGCCAGTACTTCCTCGCTCTTTGGTAGGCTTTACAAAAAAGGGCCACATGTAAATCGCTTTCCTGTGGATATGCACAGGCTGGGCATTGCTCAATTATTGGGGGCTGGGACCAAGAGCTGGTAAAGGCCCTCAGAGGTAGAGAACCATATCTCCACTGTAAGTAGAGCTTTCTTGCCATCACAGGAGCCATGTCATCCAAAACACTTTCCATTAGGTAAGAGTCTTTCAATTGTATGAATGTATTAGTCAATGAACCCACCCGTGTACTGTCTAAAGCGGTAGTCAGCTTTGATTGGTAATAGAGTTCTGAGAGTACCTTTCGAGGGGTCCTCCTGCTTGAGTTTACAGGGTCGGTCCACAAATCCGCTAGACCTAGACTCTCACATGATCTTTTTATGTATCTTAACCATGGGATGTTACTGATGTTCGGTAAAGTTAGGAACTCTTGCAACTCGCTTCTGTAATCACTAAGTTCCTGGCTACTCCATAGTCGTTGCCAAAAGGTTAAAGGTTTTAAACCGAGTTCCTCGGAGATTGGCCTGAGACCTAGGTCCAATCTCAGGGGAAGCAGTGGCGTACTCGGGGGGAGGGCCACCAACTGCCTGAGAAATTTGTTCTCTGTGCTTGTTAGGTTTTTGACAGGAGTATGACCCCATAGTTCGCTCCCATATATAACTGAGCCCCGAGCTTGAGATTTATAAATCTGTATCATGGGGCCCAGTGGGCGATATGTAGATTTGCCCACCATTCTAGTGATACCACCCACTTTCTGTGATAGTTTCATATTTGCCTTAATCATATGTGTCCCCCATGTCATTTTCTCATTCAGGGTTACCCCCAAATATTCAAATGTGGAAACCCTCTCCAATCGCTCTGTACCTAACAGAGTAAATATACTAGTTTGCACCATAGTTTCTTGGTGTAATATAAATTATAAATGGATAAATCCCGATAAATCTAGTCTAAAAAAATATGGATAAATAGAGATGGAAATGTAATAATGCCTTGTTACTTGCCTGTAATCCTCAATACTCTTAGTCCTGCTCGTCCTCTACACAGTCATAAACAACATGAGGTAATTTCCAGTCATGGACAGGGAACAAAACAGGAAACGCGTGCTAATCCTACCGCCCTCTGGCTAAGGGCTATAAATACACGTGCATTACCTTAGCACTTCCTGAGATGCCAAGTAACACAAATGCCTGATACAGGAGCGTGGGTGAGAAGTATGACTAGGATGACGGCGAGTAGGACTAAAAGTAATGAGGATTACCGATAAGTAATCAGTGCATTACCTCTACGTCGCTCATCCTCGACCTAGTCATAAACAACACCATGAGGTATACGAAAGCATACAACTAAAAAACTGAAGGCCTTTTTAGTACCGATACCTGAAATAAAATATGACCCAGGATATAACGCATACCCAGGTCAATTTAATTCCATATCCAAACAATCAAACAGGAACAGCAATCTCAAGTGCCTGTAATGCACCACTCCCAAAATTCATAGGATTGGTTGGTGCTCATTCGGATAATAATGTCAAATGAATGTGTGCGCAGAAGTTCAAGTTCCAGCCCATTGATCTCATCCAAGGAGAGTCCTTCAAAGGCAACCCAAGAAGACGACACGCCCCGAGTGGATCTTGTTCAAACATTAGTAAGACCAGGCAACTTCGATTCCTGATATGCCAAAGAAATGGTGTCTTAAATTCAATAACTCAGAGTCATTTGTAGGCTGCCATCCCCCTCCTGCAGACCAAAAGTCATAAAGAGACTGTCAGAAGTGAAAAATGTAGCAGATCTGTCAATTTACACAGACAATGCACGTTTCACATTCAAAGTGTGCAACGCTTGCTCCTCAGGAGGAGAAGGATAGAGACAGGGTACACCAGCCCCTGGGAGGAATGAAACTTAGAAGTTACTTTTGCAATAAATCCAGAATCCAATCTCATCACCATTGCATCCTCCATGAACCTTATACATCAGAGAACACCTCAAAGCCGAAAGTTCCCCCAAGTGCCTTGCTGACGTAATGGCCACAAGAAAGGCCACTTTAAGGGTAAGGAATTTCAAATCCACAGTAGAAAATTTTCTAAAGGAAGGGATTGAAGAGTATGAAGAACCGGAGAAGGGTCCCACAAAGGCACACAAGATCTGACAGTGGGAGAAGACAGAGAAAACTACTAAATAATCTGGGTACCAAAGGCCCAATATTTGAGGAAAAAGACACAGAATCCCTAAATTCCCCGATAGCTGCTCATTGATACTTCAAGGTAGATAGTGCATAACATTTATCAAACCCATCCAGTAAAAATTTCAGGATAGAAGAAATCAAACAAGATGTAGGCAAACGATCACGAAGAGAACACCAAGTGTTAAAATGTGGCCAGTGTTTAGAGTAAGAAGACAGTGTAGAATTCCTACAAGAGCCCTGAACCATCAATCAATCAATCAATCAGGGAATTTTAAGCGTGCTACTCACCCGTAAGGATCTCAAGGCGCTGGGGGGGGGGGGGGGGGGAGGGGGAGTACGCCGTTCCGCTCAGCCGAAGAGCAAGGTCTTGAGGGTCTTCCTGAGTGTGTTCCACCAAAATAATGTGAGCGGGCAAATCTTGCCTCTCTAAAGTCTGCTGTTCAACCTCCAGACCGCTGAAGTTAGAGGGGCCAGCAGTTGCAAAATGACAGACGGCAGAGGAGATGGGACCCAATGCTAGATCCATGGAAGAACCACATCCATGCATTTCAACAATGGGAGCCATGATCTCCTCAGCCAGAAAAGAAGTACCGCCACCACCTTTGACCTCTCCCGCTAGGTCTTCAGCAGAAAATACTAAATGAGGGGAAAGGGAGGAAAGGCATATAGCAACATTGGAGGCCATAGAATTGATAAGGCATCCGCTCCTCAGGTCCCCACTTCTGGAGTCCTGGAGCAGAAGGTTAGCAGAAGTGTATTGGTGAACAAATCTACTGCTGGACATTCAATCTTCCAGCAGATCAGGCGGACTCCCTGGTGTAAAGTCGCAGATCCTGAGAGGATGGAAAACTGTGACTCAAGGCATGTGCCACCACATTGTCCAAGCCGACGATGTGTTGAGCAGATATTGGTTTAAGGAGAAGTTCTGCCCAATTTGTCACAGGACACGCCACTTGACTCAGCTACTAGCTGTGAGTGTTGCCCTGATGGTTGACATATGCCACTGTCACTGTGTTGTCTGATTGAATCAGGACATTGCAATTGGAAAGATGGGGCTCAAAATATCAGAGTTGCCTCTCCACTGCTGACAGCTCCTTTCAATTGGATGACTGCATGGCCTCCATTCTGTCCCATTGAGCTTGAACGGACCACGGTCCCATCCCTGCACCCCAACCCAGGGCATTAGCATCCATCATCACCACCGATGGACTTGAAGGATGCATCCCCTTCCCCTTGATGAGGTTGACAGAGTTCAACCAACATTGCAGGCTGCAAACAATGTCTGCAGGTACAGGAATGGGAAATGTCACAAATCTGTGCAGGTGCTACAGTATCGCACATAAGTGTAACCTGGCCCCAGGCAATGTGAAGACAAAGGCTGCCATGTGACCTTGCACCGTCATCCACTGAAATAAGCTGGCCGTTTTCTTTGATAACAGAATTGTCAGCAGAGTTTGTAGATGCAGAATTTTGGACTGAGGAACAAACACCTTGTACAAGGTTGAGCCTAACTCTGCACCTAGGAATGTTCTCCGTGTCGAGATCTGAAGATTGCAATTTGAAACATTCAATAGAAAACCACGGCTCTATAGCGTAAATATTAGGCCTGGGCGAAAATTTCGTTCCGTTCGCGGAAATTGGGATAATTTGACATTTTTGGGTTCCGCGGAGAGCGCGAAAATGTCAAAATTTCCGGTTTCCGCAGCTTGGCGATAATTTGTTTCTTGCTCGCGCTGTAAAATAATACATTCTCGTGCGCGCGCAATCGCCTTACCTGAATCCCTGCGTTCGCCGACAAGTTTTCTTGATCCGGTCGCGTTCTCCATGAGATGTTGTATTGTTTTTAGCCATTTGCGCTGTCTCGCGACAGTTCGCGCCCGCAGTGACGTCATGCGTCGCGCGATCACGTCTTTCTTCTCGCGATCATGCACCGCGAGACAACTCAAAACAAGATGGCCGCGCCCGCAAGCAACCACATGGGTAAGTTGGCGACCCGCAACCATGCAGAAAATCTCGCGAACATGCGGGAAAAAAACTTCCGCATCTTCGCGATATTTCCGCTTGTTTGCGATATTTTTAAACATTTTCGCGATAATTTGCGAAAGTTAATTTCGCAAATTCCGCCCACCCCTAGTAAATATGGTCAAATCCAGTTGTTGCTGCATCATCTGAACAGATGGGGCTCGGAGCAGCCAATCATCCAGGTAAAGAAATACTGAAATTCCTTGAAGATAAAGGTGAGCCACCAACGGTGCCACCACATTTGTAATTACTCCGGGTGCTGACCTTAGGAAAAAGGGTAGATCACCATACTGCCAATGATGCCCTTATCAGAGGGAATCATAGATACTGCTGCAATCTCGATGCCACGGGAACATGGAGATATGCATCTAGGACAGACTGTTCGCCGTGCATACTGCACATCCATGAGATCCAACGTAATCATCACTGATCCTGCTTGAATGAAGGGAATTTCTGTTGTAATGTTTCCTTCTTGAACTGAAGCTTTTTCACATATTTGTTCAGTGCTTTGAGGTTCATTATAAACCTGAATCCTCCCATCACCTTCATGACCAAGACCCCAATTGAATAAATGCCTTGCCCCCTCTGCCTTCTTGGGACTGAAACAATAGCTTTCTTCAGGAGAACGGAATGAATCTGGTACTTCCCTAATCGGAACCAACTCAGCGGCATAGTCAGGAACACTGGCTAGGATATCCTGTTGGGTTTTCCTTTGGAACTTCCCCAGGAAACCTTTCTCATGGAAATCCGTTGCCTCCAAGAGTAGAAGAATGTCTGTTTCTTCTGATGTTGCTTCCAAAACGAAAAGGAATGCTTCCTTTCCTTGAAGACTATAAAGCATTTCTTCCAGGTCCTTTCCAGAGAGGCAGGGTCCCGTAAATGGTGACCTCAAATCCATAGAACTTTGAGCAGAATCAGTGTTCTAACCCTTCAGAAATAGGTTGCGCCTGCCCGTGATGGATGTGCCACAGGACAAAGCAGATGCCCTGATGGAATCAAATGCAATATTGAAAAGAAACTCAGTTTGTCTTTCCATTGCTACGAACAACTCTGGACATTGTCCACCCTCCTGCATTATTATGAATAAACTGGCACATGCATCAACGTAGGCTTTTGCGATTCCTTAATTGCGATTATTAAGGAATCGCAATTAAGGAATTGCAAAAGCCTATGCATGTAGGAATGGCAAAAAAAATAGCGATTCCAACACATTCCTTAATTGCGACTCGCAAATTGCGAGTCGCAATTAAGGAATGCCGTCCCATTCATTCCTATGGGCCTCCAGGCCCATAGGAATGATTAGGAGATTGCATGAGCAATTTGCGAGTACCATGCAAACGCCACCTTCCTGGGACTCCCAATTGGACTCATCAAACGATTACAACTAGTTCAAAATCAAGCGGCAAGACTAATTTACCAACAACCCAGAAGGCAACACGCCTCTCTTCTCCTCAGGAAACTCCACTGGTTACCAATTCCCCAGCGTTGCGCCTTTAAAATTGGCTGCCTGGTGTACAAATCCCTAAACAGTCGCAGTCCCAAATTTATCACCGACCGCATTCTCCGTTAGACCCCCTTGCGCAACCTCTGCTTAGCCCATCTTCACCTCCTCGCAGTACCCACTTTTAAACTGAAGCGGCAAGGGGGATGCAGGTTCGCGACCCTTGCCCCACGACTATGGAACTCCATCCCACTGGAAATCATATCAAGCACAAACCTGATCAATTTCAGAAAGTCTCTTAAAACATGGCTTTTCTTATGCGCCTATAATTAATCTTTTCGGACTGGCGACCCCTCTGCCTCATTAGCGCCAAGAAACCAATCGGTGAACGAGCGCTCTACAAAACCCTTCTAACATAACGTAACAATAACATAATTATAGCCCTTAGCCTGAGGGTTAGCAAGCATTTCCTGTTTTTTCCCTGTCTGTGAAAGGATACTACATCATGTTGTCTATGACTGGGTCGAGGACGAGGGACGTAGAGGTAAGGGGGAGTAAGGGAAACTTAAAAGTGTTCAGAGGCTATCAGTGGTTACTCCATATTGATCTTAGAAAGGTGAGCCTTCAGCTTTTTTATGAAAGTGGAGTCAAAATTCAGAGGACCTCAGTTTACTGGTAGTGAATCCCAAAGTTCATGGGCAATGCTGGAGCACACTTGCTGCAGCATTTTGTGGTCTACAGTCCTTGTTTTCGAAAGTTCCATTTTGCGAGTTGGCAGGTTCCTGTTTCCCTGATAACTTTAGAGGCATGGAGATATTTGGGTGGTGCATAAGAAGGGCTTTGTTAACTATGCAGACTAATGTTAATTTAGTATTAGCCTCAAGAGGAAGCCAGTGAAGTTCTCAGATACCATGAGAAACGTGGCCATATTTTATTGTATCAGAAACAAGTCTTGCTCCTTAGTGGATCACAGCCTTTGGTGCCAGGAAACTGGCACCAAATAGCATCAAATAGCACCTAAACTGCAGGGCAGAAACTATTAGGAGGAAGATAAAGGTTAAAATTGTTGATGGCAAGCTACATTCTCAAATTGTGTTGTCATAGATACATGAACGACCAACCATCAGCCCCGGATTTGACACCAGTATTTAAGGTGGAAGTCAATGCATGCTGTGCGACTCTGTAAGTGAATCTGTCTTGAGCTTCCTGCCTTGGGTGGTGAACATGGATTATGAATTAGATTTTTATCCAAATTAAGCCTTAAAACGGTTTGACCTGGTCTCAGTGTATAAAAGCTGACTATCCCCTGATCCTTCTAGGGCTAGCGAGAGGGCTTGCGAGAGGGATAGCGGTAAACCATTTTGCAAATGGTGAATCAGGACGGTGCAGGCCCTCCAATTCTGATGATGACCAGCAACATTGCATCCTTGCAACCCATGGGTTGTGTTTTTTATATTGCTCATTCTGGCCTTCTGGGCTCCAATAATTCTGTGCTTCTGGGATAACCTCATACTTCCAAGATATTCCTACATAGATATTCCAGATAATAGGCCTTGTGTATCAGTCTTTCTAAGTTTAGAAAGCCTTCTTTCCATGACAGGCATAGTCCAGGTGCTCATGAAGACATACTGTCCTTTTCCCTACATATAAATGAAGCAAGGCATGCTCCACGGGCTTCCTGACTTAGACTCAGTCAGGAAGAAGAGTGGAACCCCAGCAGAGGCTTCACTCCTCTATCAAATGCCTTTGTTCAACCATGGTGTTCACACCACTGGCGTAACGAAAGCTGAGGGGGCCCCCTGCAAAGTACACAGAGGGGCCCCCATTCCAGATTTAATCTGGAGCTCTAAGGCCCGAGTACTGGGCGGAGGGGGCCCCCTGCAGCTCAGGGACCCCCCACACTGCGGGGAATGCGGGGGCCTGTGTTACGCCCCTGGTTCACACCTTTTTGCTCATGGGGGCAGAAACAACAAGAGGTTGTAATTTCAGAGCTCTCCTCCAATCCTAAAGCAGTGCATTTTGCTGTTGCTGCTCTCAATTAGTAGGCTTCTGAGGCACCATTCCTAGTCAAGCCAGTAAGGACAGGTCTCAGCTGATTTGTGGATTGAGCTCAGATATAGCCAACATCTTCTAATCAAAGTAAACAAGTAACAAGTGGGTTTCACTCAGGGTAGGGAAGACGAATATAGACAAAGGAATGAGCTGTTGACTGTGCTCAATTTACTGGTACAACAGGTTTCAAGGAAGAGAACTAGGAAAGCAATTTGGGTAGACTGCTTTATTCCAATGGCCAACCAGACTTCATAAATGATACCACTATCTTGAACAGCAGATATATGGGTCCAAAAAGACCCACCACCAATGAACTCACAAACATCACAGATATTCATCTCTAACATATGTACCACACAAGAAGTTAAGAAGCCCATGTTATAGGGTCAAAATGGATATTTTACTAGTGAAAGCCAGAAGAGAGTCTCCCCACCCGGGTACAGGTAAAAAGGTCTTTTTCTCGGTGTTGTCAGTTCACAGTGATAAAGCAGATATACTGCTGAATTCCGTTAGCTGACAAATAAACCAGATTATGACACATTTGTGAGAAAAATTACAAACATGCACCAATGGTGCTAGCTACAAGTTGAAGAATCATGAGAAACAAATCAAGGAGAAGGTTTAGTGCATTGGAAAAGAACGTAGATAAAGTGTAAGGTGGATGGAACCATTCCATTAAATAATATGGGTTCATAGTAACTCATTTCAGTTGCTAATTCAATGTATAATAACGAAAGGGTAAATGTGATGTATGAAGGTGTCTGCAGTTTTTTAGCAATTCTTATCAAAATTAATGATGTATGTGAAGAATTGAATGAAGCTTAAAATGATTTAGAGATATTTAAGTGTGATATTGAAAGGTATTATTATTAAATTACACATTTGCATATGTAAAATTGTGCACAAAGTGAGAAAGAAGAAAAGGGTGCTACACATTTGTACTAATGCCAATGGCTCTGAAACGTTTAGGGAATAATTTTCGTATGTACAGTAACATGAACCACCAGAAAAGGTATTAATAATTTATGTTTTGAAATTATTTAATACATTGTTACTTTGAGAATGTAAGTAATATTTCATAGTTACATGTGCCATTTGCAATGAAATTAAAATGATTTTTGAGTGCAAATCAGTTGA
Organism: Triturus cristatus; assembly: GCF_964204655.1. Lineage (NCBI taxonomy): Eukaryota > Metazoa > Chordata > Amphibia > Caudata > Salamandridae > Triturus > Triturus cristatus. Next base: position 114,103,115 of record NC_140592.1, read on the forward strand.
AAAGAAAGAGATGAGGTCTCAAAAGATTCTAAATGAAATGTATATCTCCCTTATTTTATATTCTACATTTCACAAACCAAATTCAAATTTGGCCTACATTTTCATACTTTGCTTGATTCTGTTCTCAAAGAAGGCTCTGTAACTTGCAATGTGAAGAAAAACTATGTCTCACTGAAAGAGTTTCCATTCGCCTATTAGGACTGTTCGAACATTTTTGTTACTTTGGAAACATCTGCCATGAGAACCTGTTCTTTTGAGCTCACTCTGGTGCTTTTACAAAAAAAACTATTGTCTGAAATTTGCATATGTTGAATGAATCGACAGCTTACATGATGATCACCCCCTTTTCTCTGTAATATGTCTCCTTTATACTGCATAATAGTCCCCCTATTTGAACTGACCAATGGACTGTGTGGTCTGACCAGATGAGGTTACCCAAGAGGGTTTATAAAGAAAATGGGCCCAGTGACGCTACAGCAACAGCCTCCACAGTAGTCATAAAATTGTCTAGTTTGGGGTGGCAGTAGGCACCCTTACAAAGAATGGAGATAGTCTTAAAAGCTCAATTGTGATGATAGACACAACAGAAATGGCACAAAGCACCTACCGCAGACTTAAATGACAATCTAAATCAATGGAAGGAAAAGAGTTGCCCCAAACATTACAGTGGAGGATAGCTCAGGTTCTCTAAGACATGCTCAGGACTTTTGTCCATACAGTAGTCCAACACGTCCACATAATTCACGTTGCACTTCCTACCAATGACTTTAAAAAAGTGTTAATATGGATATTGATGTGTTTGTCGACAAAAATTAACTATTGTCCTTATTAATAGATTCACCCGTTCTGAACTCCACATCTGCCTCGACACGCAAGCATGTGGTAAGAAGGCCCTGCATCCTAGGCCCGGAATTACTGATTGATGGGTCACAGGTGGGAGGGTGAGTAGCAGGCAGGCAAACACTTGGGCAGGAAACTCTTGATCAATTCCACAGGTAGGCGCAGCAACTTTACAATGGTCAGGGGACATTGCCCCAATAAAGCACACATGGCCTGTTGGGGTATACACACCTAAAAACAGCATAAAGTCAGTAGCCACATGAATTAGGAACACTTAGCCAATCAGGGCCTAGTACACGTAGTGAATATACGCTCCCCATGTCAGTAGGTCAAGATATACCAATACTAACCATTCACCATTCATTTCTGACCCTAAAGACAACAACCAACATTCCTCATCATCTTTGGTATTCCAGAAACCTTTATGGCTGTTGTAATATTATATTTAAAAAAGCTTCAAACTTGATATAAATTGAGACAGACCTAGTACCTGTAACTATTCTTCCCAGACAAACTGTTTAATTAAACAATCTGTTCCTGTTTTGCCCAACACCTTTTGTCTTCTACTTTTTAAGGAGATCCAATTTGAGCAACAAATGTTAAAATGAATATCTTTTCCAATGGAAGAGTCATGACCCAGACTAATAATAAAAACATTCCACAGTCTCAAGGAGATTAAACAAAGTGCAGCAGTATCCATTGTTCGATCAATGCACTGACCATCAGCAGTCCAAGGGTACATGTAGTAAGGAGCAGAGGCTCAGGCAACTCCAACCTGCTTCTGATGCTTCTGTTTTGCTAATTTTTTCTGGTGGAACCATTGAAGAGTAGCTACCCAGCAGGCCTCAAATAAGCAATACATTGCACAGTCCGTTGCTGCCAAGACAGTCAAACCAAATAATATGCAGCGCCTCAAGGCCAGAATTAATCAGATGTTCCACTTCAACACAGCCCTTTAGTTGATCCAAGCCCTTACAAAACAATAGACACCATCAAAATCCATTCAGCAAAATGACATTTTGGTGATCTCAGCAATTCATGGTTTAGAGATAACTCAACCACCATTTTTGATGAGCAGAAAAGGCAAAACAGAGGGCAGAATATTTTACAGAAAAGGCAAAACAGAGCAGGAAACGAGCAGAGGAGGCACAAACAGAGGGCGGCAGGTAGACAGGCAGCAGAGGGTAGTGGACTGCAGGCAAGCTGGATAGGAGAACTGTTGCAGGGGGAGATTGCACGAGGATCAGCTCAATGTGGTCACGCTGGAGCCTCCATTTAGTAGGTCCTGCGCGGAGGGTGGGAAGAGGAAAGAAACAAGCAGAAAAGGCAAAACAGAGGGCAAAGTTTGAACAGGAAAGGCAAAACAAAACAGAAGAGGGCAAAAAAAGGTCATAAAAACAAGTAGAATAGGCAAAACAGAGGGAATAAAAACAAGCAGAAAGGCAAAACAGAGAACAGAAAAACGAGCCAAAAAGGCAAAACAGAGGGCAGAAAAATGAGCAGAAAAGGCAAACCAGATGGCAGAAAAATGAGGAGAAAAGGCCTAAAAGAGGAAGAAGCGAGCAGAGGACGCACAAACGGAGGGCAGCAGGCATACAGGCAGCAGAGGGTAGCAGAATGGAGGCAAACTAGACATGAGAACTGTCACGGGGGAGCTGGCACGAGGACCATCTCAATGGGGTCACGCTGTGGCCTCCATTTAGTAGGTTTCGGGGGTGGGGCGGGGCACTGGTTGGCAGGAGGAGGGAAATGGCAGGCAGAGGCAAGAAACAAGCAGAAAAGGCAAAACAGAGGGCAGAAAAATGAGCAGAATAGGCAAAACAGAGGGTAAAAAACAAGCAGAAATGACAAAACAGAGGACTGAAAAATTTAGCAGAAAAGGCAAAACAGCAAGAAACAAGCAGAGGAGGAACAAACAGTGGGCAAGAGGTATACAGAGAGCAGAGGGTAGCATACTGTGGGCAAGCTGGACAGGAGAACTGTATCATGGTGAGCTGGCACAAGGAGCTGCTCAATGGGGTTGCGCTGCGGCCTCCATTAAGAAGGTCCTAGGGGCAGGCTGGAGCACTGGGTGGAGGGAGGAGGGAAATGGCAGGAAGAGGAAAGAGATGAGCAGAAAAAGGCAAGACAGAGGGTAGAAAAACAAGCAGAAAAGGCAAAACAGCAGAAGAGGGCAAAACAGAGGGCAGAAAAACAAGCAGAAAAGGCAAAATAGCGAGCAGAAAGGTAAAGTGAAGGACAAAAAAACTAACAGAAAAAGGCAAAACATAGGGCAGTAAAACGAGCAGGAAATGCAGAACAGAGGGCAGAAAAAAGGTATATAGCATGCTACAACGCAAGCTATTACATTGCGTGCTTTTACAATGCGGTTGTTACAACGACAATGTTGTTAGTATGTAATACCTTTACATCGCAAGTCATTAGAACGATTTGCTGTAGGGGGCGCGCTGGACTTAGGAATAGTATACTATTCCTACTCCAGTTTGCGCAACAGCAGGGAAGGGTAGCGCCCCCTACAGCAAGTCGTTCTAATGATTTGCGATGTAAAGTATCGTGTACTAACAACAACCACGTTGTAAAAGCACTGCGATGTTATGACAGCGTTGTAAACGCTGTTTCCTAGAAAAAAGAGCTGGAAAGGCAAAACAGAGCAGAAGCGGGCAAAGCAGAGGGCAGAGAAAAAAGCAGAAAAGGCAACAAAAATGCAGAAGAGGGCAAATCAGATGGCTGAAAAAGGTATAACAGAGGGCAGAAAAATTTGCATAACGGCAAAAACAGAACAAGAAATGAGCAGAGAAGGCACAAACAGAGGGCATAAAGTAGACAGGCTGCAGAGGGTGTTGGACTGCAGGTAAACTGGACAGAAGAACTGTTGTGGGGGAGCTGGCACAAGGATCTAATACATTTCTGCTAGCTCAGACTCAACCATGTGTTCACTCATCTCTCCTGCTTAGCTGCAATACACATTCAAAATCTTCAATCTCCCTGACAGGATTCTTCTGGCATTAAATGGGACTGTTACAACCTTTGGGGCCCATTCACAAACTGCACATGTACTACAAAAAGCTATTCACAAATCTACATGTGAAGTTTGCACCTCTGCCTTGCTCATCTTTATTTTGGACTGATATCTCTACCCTGACTCTGGAGTGCCTCAACATACAAGTATATGTTTTAGTAGTAAATGTGGGAGGGACAGAAGTGAGTGGCTAGAAAATGGAGAATACATACTAATGAATGGAAGGGGAATAGGGATAAGTAAGGAGGAATTAAGGGAAGGCCAGGGAGAGCATTAGGGAAAGACGTGGAGCCACCTACAAAAGAGCAAGCCCATTGCTATTCACAAACTGCACTTCTCAAGTTACTACAGCCAAAAAGGAACCTAAAACAGTAGTAAGTTATTCCAGCTGAGAGCTGAAGTAAATCTAGTACCACATAAGGCCAACCAATGGTACTGCATCAGCCCCCCATAGAAATCAATGGAGTTAGGGACTTAAAATAAAACCTCATAGGAAATAATGTTACATTTAAAAAATGTAAATAGTTACAAATACAAATAATTAACATTTAATGGTTATATTTATTGGTTCATTTTACATATTTTTAATAATCTTTTTAAATAAAAAAATAATGATAATAAAGGCATTTTATGAAACATGTTTACATTACTTTTAAGTAATTCTAGACTTCACCTTTAACAATTATTAATGCAAAATAATGTAAAATCTTTACTTTTTGTTTGAATTTAGTTTTTTCATTTAAATGTGCTAAAATTTATTTTAATATAATTTAATATATTTCCATTAATTTAAGATGTAGTTATTAATAACTGTAATGGTATTGTAACATTTCTTTTTTGTAGTTCTACATTTAAAATAAATATAGAAAAATAATTTTCTCTGATATTCATCATAAAAACATTGTTCCTGACTCTTTTCAAGTGTAATAAATATATTTTGTATTCCTTATATTTTACCATAGTGAGACTCCGGAGTCAGGGCAGAGAGGGCCATATAGTCAAGTGTAGAGATAAGTTCACCATACTTTAGCATAAGGAGATCTGCGCATTCAGGGCTGAGATCTCTGCATGGCACAATATTGTGAAATGTAAATAAATATAAATAATTTAATTTAAATTAAACTTAATTGTCATGGGATTTAGATTTAAGTTCCTGCTTCCTTTATTGTCTCCTGGAGAGTGTTACAGTATCAGTGTTTGGTCATGTGTTGTGCTAGACGTACTTATTTTTTGGTAGTTACTTATTCTCATAAATTGTACCCCACCCCCTTTTTCAGGGGTTAGAGGCGAGTAAGTGTACCCTTTTGAGTAACTTTACATTTGGATTTTGTGAATTGCCAAAAGTAGTAAAGTTCATGGCATCATCACATGTCAGCTTAAGAACTTTCAGAGGACCAGTAAATCATGGAAACTGGGATACCTCGAAAACTTTTAAGAAATATTCAAAATGAACCACCTGCATGATGATCATAAGTAGAGGCCAGAGAGGGGCATGAACCCCACTGACTAACCTCATAGAATACCTTCTCCTCTCCATGGATGAAGAAAAGAATGCAACTCTGATATTCCTCAACATCTTAGCAGCCTATGACAGTATAGATCAAAACACACTTCTGGAATAATCAACTAGTTCCAATGGGCCAATAAAGACTTCCACTAATGAGTACTATACAGACTGCCACAGCATCATCACCATCATGTCTATCAGTCAACATATCTGCAGATTGTCTGGCACAGCTTCAAATGCAGTGCAAGCGTTACAGGCTACAGGGGAGGAGCAGGCACTAACATATATTAGGAAAGAATAGGTGCAAACATGGTGGTGAAACAGTAGCAAGTGAGAGACAGCAAAACAATGTTATTGTGTACAAGCTGGGAAAGGAATAAATAAATGGGCAAACACAATGAGCTCCCAAATGGGTTGCAAACAGGAAACACCCAGAACTTCCCTTAGCATTAGGGAAACTCAGCATCTCAGTGTAGATTAATAATACAGACAGTCATAATGTAAAGCTCATAGGATGTTGACTTGTATACACAGGAGAAGCTGCAATGGGTCCATTTGGTAATCTCCACTGGAGAGTCCTAAGAAAATAGCAATATTGCACTGATACTTAAGACTACATGTAACACAAGATAAAAGGGTGGGGTGTTGCAGGCTATGGCCAGAATATGGGCTAACATCAGAAGGCTGTCGGGACTTAATTACTTTTCCAGTCTTGCCCCTCTCTGGGACCCCAAACTGCTTAAAGGACAAACTAGAGCAGCCACTAAGGGAGGCTGGACTTAGTGTATGGGGGACTTAGCTCAGGAGGGCACACTTATACCCTGGTCCACGCTATATGCTCTGCTGAAGGGGAGCATTTCCAAATTCATATATGTTCAACTCTAAAGCTGGGCTCAAAACCAGAAATCTCTTATTGGTGCAGGAAATCTACTGGAGGAATATTTGGTGGGAAAACCAGCGGGAAAAAAGCAATCTGCTTTTGGTACTGGAAAATCGAAGAGGCAATAGATGGAGAGTTCAAACTTGTGGAAGATCTGTGGGGTGTTTGTTTACCAGGAGAGCCAGTGCAACAACTTTGGCAACAATCACTGGGCACCCTCTTCCTCACAGTTACATCAGCATGGTTAAGGAGGAATCACTTCTTTTCAATCCACAGAGCCTATCTGACTCCGCAAAGATTATCAAAGAAGACAAAAGGACCTCCTGTAAGATGCAAGGTATGTTGTTTGGAGAGAGCATCCGATATACATATGTTTCAGGAATGTCCGGCTATACTTGATTTTTGAGGTAAGGTTGGTGAAACCATTTTTATTATTCTGAGTTTCAAAGTCAAGGTAAGACTTTCTACGATAATCTTTGGAATTTCTGATGATATCACAGGACCATCTAGTGCATTTCTTTTCTATGCCAGGTGGGAAATCTGTCGGAGATGGGTGGAATGTTTGCCTCCTCAACATTCTGACTGGTTATCTTCTGTTATTTCGACATCTAAGTTAGATCTGAGAAGGTCACAATCAAAAATGAAGAAAGCTCTCTTGAATTTTTTACTAAAATGGCAAAATACAGAGGTGGGTGGAAACAGTTAGAGGCTCTGGCACTCAATAAACATTTTGCCCTATGATTATACCTCTCTGGATCTCTCTGGACTGCGATGGGCCCTTCCCACTGCCATATGGCCATCTTAGCAGTCGCCAGTAAATACCGGATCACATAAGAGAGTTGACCTTACCCATTGGGGTCGGTACCATTCCACTGCATAGCTGTACCTGCAGGGAGGAAGAAACCCCTCACCTGCTTACCAAATACATTGAGCACAGGCAGTTGGTCTGGTTACTGTGGTCAATGAGGACGAAAAAAAAATACAAAGGATGGGGGAGCAATTGCCTCCTGGAATACAGGAGTCAAACCATGCATAAAAGGAATATAGTTATACACCGGTGAGAACAAAATAGTAGGACCAGCCAAAAGCTCTGTCACAGCGGCGTAATCTCTTAAAATTTTGGTAATTTGACGTTATGGTTGTTACTTCAAATTCCCCAAATCACCCTAACATGATGTATCATATAATTACATATCATTTGCGGCAAACATTTAGTGCACAGAAAGACGGGGAATGACCAGAACACGGGAGGCTGCTGTTTTTAGAGCTTCTGTTTTTGCATTCTTTATTATTCTCCAGTGAAATGTGTTCTCAAATCCAAAATTGACGGACGGACGAATTTCAGGCTGACATAACCAAAACCTTTACATAATTATACAAAATCAAATTATACACATTTCGCTCACCCATACAAAATATGACATTCACCAAAATACTAAAAGACAAGAGACAAGAGAAGTAAAAGTCAAGAAACAGATCAAAAACTGCTCTAAAGACAATACGCATACAATATACATAAGGGGCTGGACTGCAAGCGTGGGATTGGCAAAACAAATAAAAAAGCCTGAAACAAAATTGAGAAGTACAAGAGTAAAGAACCAATACACTGCAGAAAGTACATAAAAACAAGGTAACAAGGAAAGATATAAAACAAACTGAGCAACATAAGAAAAGGAGTCTTGGCGGCATACTATCAAGAAACGGCGTTAACATTATCGCCACTTTAGCGGCAGAAAATAGCCGCTAAAGTGGCGATAATGGGCTTGATAATATGCCCTTGAGAATTCCCATAGAAGCCCATGTTCTGGTGTCAACATGGGCTTCTACGGGAATTCTCTGCGGCATATTATCAAGCCCATTATCGCCGCTTTAGCTGGAGTTTTCTGCCGCTAAAGCAGCGATAATAATAACGCCGTGCTTCATAATATGCCCCTTAGATCTTTAACAGGGAAGACATGGAAAACCTGGAGAAAGAACATCTAGGTTATCACAGAGCAGTATGTAGTTGATCTGTATGCACCAGAGGCAAAAAGATGGAATGGTGACAACAACTTGATTTCAAGATATTCTGATGACATCCACATCCATTTCCATCTGCTCTTCTATTGATCATATGTTCTACTGGATGAATACTCTTCCAGTACATCTAAGGAGCCACAACTGGTGCCTTTGAGTAAACAGCTTGCTCCCTGTCTTTACACTGGTCACAAAACCTGTGAATACCTCCATTTACCTCTGAGACTATTAGGAACATGAGAGTTCCTATTGACTATAATCTAATATTTCATCTAGAAATCAATGTTGCTTTAGGAGCATCACTGTGCATCTCTTCATACAGAAGAACTCCTACCGATGCTTTAAACTTTCTACTGAGTAGGGCTCCAAAGGTACTGGTGATTTATTACTGAAATATCAATTAAATCAGTTTCCCAAAGAAACTCTTTCACAGGTGGCGAAGATTCCACAATAGGTCAGTTAAAACTGTCTGAAATGTCAAAGCATGATCATTTTTAGATAGTCCTTAAAGAGCTCTATGAGCGCAGAGTATAAGCTCCGATAAATTTAAAGTGCCATGAACTACGTAGAAATGCCAACTAGGGGACATATACCTGCAGAAACTGAGACTTCACTGGGTGTGTAACAGGAAGAAGCACTCAGTGGTTGCATGCCGGATCACACAACTCACTATCATGGGGTTGAAACACATGGGGTAACCACTGAGAGTTTAAGACTAAAGACTATAATATACTCTATGCACTTGCATTAGCAGTGAACGAGAAACCGTGCTGAAGGAGGTTCTGTGTTCAGCACCAGACCTACTGGACACTGAGTACAATATGTAGTTTATTTTCCAGACAGATGCTTCAGAGCAAGGGATTGGGGCAGTACTGGAACAATTAAATGAAGAGGTATAATATCAACAATGTGCCTTCATTAGCAGGTGACTACACCCCAGAGAGCAAAGATGGAGTGACATAGAGAGGGAAGCCTTAGCTGTGTTCTGGTCCCTGATGAGGCTGGCACCATACCAGTGTGATACTCACTTCTACATTCAGACGGACTACAGACCTCTCAGATGGCACATGCAGATGAGGTGTGGGGGGGTTGGCCCACAATTGCTGAGGTAGCCCATGTCCATTCAGGGTATGGACTACACAGTGAGACACAGACCTAGAATTGGATATGCCAATGGCGATGGACGTTCCATATTTTTCCACTCAGATAATGAGGACAACCAGGGTGTAGGTTAGTTACCTTTTGTCTGGAGGGAGGCTGTGTTGGAAAGGCATCCTTTTTGCTCTGATCACCCCCATTATTTCACTGATGCTGGTGGTTACTGACTCTGAAAGTACCCTGGGCTCTGCCAACCAGGCTAGTGGCCAGTGCTCTGTCCTCTAAATGTATATGATGATTGGTATAATTTTAATTGGCATCGACAACCTACCTGTAAGTCCCTAGTATATGGTATGGCTTGTAAATTTAGAGACCCCAGTGGACTTGATGAACATAAATGTGCACTGCTGTGGTGTCTGCTGTCATTTTAAAGCAAGCCCAGACTTTTGGAATTAAAATTACTTCCGAAGTCCAAAACAACCTTGTTTTATAACTTATAAGTCACCCTGAGGTCTGTGTTAGGTGCCCCAAGAGTAGGGTACATTGTTATGAAAAGCAGGGACAACACACAATATATTTTATATGCCCTGGAAAGGAAAAACAGCCAGAGTCGTTTTTCCCTATTATGGTGCTGTTAGCTGCATAGGCTGACATGTGGAAGGCTTTATTATATTTAATAAACATCTATTTTTGCATTGGAGCTATCTAGTGTTACTTGAGTTTGAAATCCCTTAAAAAACAGAAGACAAAAGGCATTTGGCAAAAAAGGAACTGTTTGTTTAATTAAACATTACAGCCGGGATAACTGCTGTAGGAACATGGTCTTAGGACTGTCTCAATTTACAATCATCATTTATCCTGCTTTTATGCAAAACATGATGGGTTATAAAAGTTTCTGATGTACCATATATGATAAGGAATGTTGGTTTCAGTCTTTGGAGCCATAACTTAATTGTTTAATGATTACCGCAGTCTCACAACTTGGCCAATGGGCAACGTGTCCAATTTCCGGCATAGGGAACGTATGATCACTGCGTGTGCTAGGTCCAGATTGGTCATTTGTGCCTAACTCATGTGGCAGCTGATTTTTTATTGTGTTTTAAGAGTACGTGTACCCCCTCCGGCCATATGTGCTTTACTGGGGCAATCTTCCTTGACCATTGTAATGTTGCTGCACTTATAAGTGCAATTGATCAAGAGTTTCCTACCTGAGCATTTGCCTGCCATACACTCACCCTCCCAACTGTGACCTATCAATCAGGAATCCCTGGGCCTTGGTCTCAGGGCCTGCTGGACTACATATTTGAGAGTCTAGGTTGGCGTGGAGTTCACAACAGGTGTATTTGTTAATCAGGACGAGATTTCATTTTCATCGATGAATGCATTGATTTTAATATTAACACTAGCAATGCCATTCGAAGTATCAAATTATTTGTCACATTAAATCCAACAACTTGCCAAAGTTGGATTTAATGTAACTATTACAGGAAAGTAGTTTTAGAACGTAATATCCTGAAGTTACCCAAAACAGCCTTGCAGCAACCTCTTCTGATTGGTCAGCATTTGAGAGCCTGAGACAAGCTGTTCCCTGAGTAGGTGTGAAGAGGACTGGGACAACAAGAATACAGCCATTTGGTGGGAGGAGATTTGCTTCCTGGAGAAGCCAGGGAGAGGACAGGGACTGGGGAGATTAGCTGGGCCTCAAAGACAGAAGGGTGAATGCCAGCCTCCACTTCCTTGTTCCCCAGCCAGCTAGATATGAGTCACCCTAATGAGATTAGGAGAGGACCTGGAAGGGGAGAGTAGTCAGTTGTTAGCCACACCGTTGGGTTGAGTTACACAGACACACACACCAAGGAGAGATTTTTTGTCATTTAGATTTTTGGAAGAACAGTGCATTCTGGGTCATGCCACACTTCGCAGCAAGTGCTCATAGCAGAGGGTGGTAGCTTTACCTCTATTGTTAGGCTGTTCTCCCTTTTCCCAGCCCAGAATGGAGGGTAAATATAGAAGAACTGCTTGAGCTCCTAAGAACGCTGCCTGGAACAATAAAAGAAGAAGGGGTGCCCTGCTGTACCCCTGGACTGCACCACAGAAGGCTTGCACTCAGAAAGACTGCAACTGCTACACTCATTAGGCTCCAGCAAGAACTGACTGTGCCTGAATCAAAGGAAAATGAGTGGACTCCAGGACCAACAACAGGTACAACAGTGCTGGAAGAAGTCACCTGTAAAGTCAAAGAGAGGATTACCCCAGCTAACCAGTTGCAACTGGATTTTCCTGTACTGCTCAGGTGACTTGTGGGAAATTGAATACTAGCCCTCAAGAAGCAATACAGAGTCTCTAAACCCTTGAATGGTTTTACTAGACCCTTATTTTCCCCAAAGGAACCAAAAAGAACAGAGGGCCAGATGTACGACCATTCACGAGTCGCAAATTGCATTAAATTGTGACTCGCAATTTGCGACTCAAAAACTGAATGTACAACAGTGTCTCAGACTCTGTTTGCGATTCCCAATGGGAATGGGCTGCATTTAAAAAAGAAAAATGAAACTTTTCAGTTTAATTTTTTAAGGGCAGGCAGTGGTCTCTGGGACCACTGGCTGGTCTTAAAAAATATTTTCGCAAACACTCACAAAAGGGAAGGGGTTCTCTTGTGACTCCTTCCGTCTGCGAGTGGTTTACCGCATACTTGATAAACTTCGAGTGTTTTGCAGCCACATATGCGGTTCCATAACAATAGTACCTTGCATTGAGACTCGCTATTAGGAAGGGACACACCTTCCTAATAGCGAGAGTCACAAACACTATTTTGCGAGTCAGTGACTCACAAAATAGGGTTTGTACATGCCAGGACCCTTTTTTGTGGTTCCAAATGGGCCGATTCCCCGTTTGCGACCCAAGACCCCAAAGTTTGGAAAACTTCCTCCAAAGTTTTACACAAAGGCTCTAGGAGTAGACCAGCTCGATTTTGAGAGTCAAGCCACTGTCGTCGACTCACAAATTGGCCTGACCGTGCTGGTTTGTCCCGCTGAAAACTCCAGAGCTTCTTGCTGCTGGCACCCAGGACAAAGGCTTCCAGAGGCTCACTGAGGCATTGCGGTGCAGGAGGCTCCCGTTGTCAAATCGATCTTCTGATCAAAAGAACCAGAGGACCTGTAGTTGAAATAAAAGTTCCAAGAAAAAGACTAAGGATCTGATTTTGATTTTGGAGGAGAGGTTACTCCATCACAATGGTGAGGGATATCCCATCAGCTGATATATAAATCCATCCTATGGGGTTTACATTTTGGCAGACGGGATATCTGTCACTGTTGTTACGGAGTAACTTGTCTGCCAAAATCTAAATAAGGCCCATAGTCCGAAGGTAGACTTTTGACCAGGACCTAGCTGTCAGTCTATCTGACCCGTGGTCCATCACAGTAGGCCTAAAACTTTGTCCAAGTCCTGATGACCAGATAGCCATGAATGGTGCTTTAAGCTTTTGGGCGCTAGAATGCACAATTTTTAATTTAATCTTTAAAAAGTCTTTCAAAAACATCATATCTCCAGTGCCCTGCATTGGATTATTGTCATTTCGGTGTTGTTTGAAGGAGAAAACGATTTCCTATTTTTATAAATTGGTGTTGGATTTTTATTGAATAGTGTCTTTTACTTAGTTACTGTTCTGGTGGTAATACATGTTTTACACACATCTGTCTCCTAAATTAAGCCTGGCTGCTTAACAAGGATTGAGCAAGGATACATTTACTGAGACTTTACTGGATCTGTAGTGATTGTGGTATTATTACTAGCGGAGGGATAATACCCCCACTTACTAATAACCCAGTTTCCTCCAGTTAGGAAGTTAGGATAGCACCAGAGTCAGAAATGTATGCTTAACTGATATTTTGTTGGTGGCTGTTAAAAAAAAAACTTTCATGCACAGCACTTTTACCATTTTACTTTTTAAGTAAAATATAGCCGTTTATTTGCTATTTGCGCATACCACTGTAAAATATCAAAGAAACCATTTGAAAGGTCCCAACATATGTGAAACATTAGGCAGGTTTGACAGCCATATCAGCTACTGGCATTGAGACAGCAGCTCCTGGCTTCCACACCACACCTTTTTAGCACCTGCATCTCATCTGCTAATATCCCCATTCGTCTCAACATTGCATTTAATCTCCCAATGCTCAGTGGACACCATCTCAGGCTGGCTTTGGGGCATTCTGCATGAAAGGACACCACCAAGAAGATGTCATACATATATAGACAAAGAGGGAACCCGCTTTGGAAAATGTGACTCAGCTCAGCAAATAAAGCAACTGTCACTTTAAATACTGTTTAATGTGAAGGATCTTGAAACACTGTAGAGTGCACCAGCATCACTACTGCAAACAGGGACTCCTTTGCAGACACATCAGTTGTCTCCATCGTGCTAAATGCATACCAAAATTAAGTTTGTGGCCATGCTAGATCTGTGAAAGCAGCACAAGTGCATCAAAGAGTAAGGATATAGTATGGACGATGAGTGGCCTCAATTGAATTTAGAGAAGCTTCAACCTTTCCATTGAAATGAATGATATATTGGTTTGTAAAGGAAAAAATAATATTTCATCATTTCTGTATTTGTTTGATGGATGTTGGGGACTCCGTCTCCCGGGACTAACTCAATGGGGGTCTTCAGATTCCAGTGATGATTATTTGGGGGCGGGGGGGACACAAAAGGCAATAAAATCAGGAATCACTGGCCTACAACATTATATGTAGCTGTAGCTCTACTTTTAAGAAAATCTACAGCAGCTCCTATTCCAAACACACCTGTGTCCCTCTAGTGTATTCAAAAACACAAGCGACCAGAGAATGGTGTCATCCAGAATTTGGACTGGGGGGGGGGGGGAGTTATGAGTGGGTGGCCCCTGGAGAGGATGTGGCGCAGGGACAGAGCTTCAGACTCTGGAGCTGCGGTTCCAGGGTCAAGTCTGGGGCGTCGGATCCACAACCTGTGATTCTGGGCAAATCACTATGGGGCATATCAACAAGGGCTTTATCTCTGCTTTTTTGGCTTTAAAAGCCAAAAAAGCAGAGATAAAACTAGCGCCCTATCAACAACAGGGTGCTAACACGCAAATTTGCATGTTAGCACCCTTTTACTCTACGCTTCCCCTTGCATCTCTAATGAGATGCAAAGGGGGCGTTCCAGAGTAAAATAATAGGAGAAATGTCGCTAAGCGACATTTCTCCTATTATCAAGAATGTCGCTAACCCTGTTAGAGACAAAAAAAGCAGCGCTAACTGCGGTTAACGCTGCTTTTTTACGTCTGCTAATTTTCAGACTTAGCCATGATATCCTATGGAAGGAGGATATCATGGCTAAATTTGCCTGTCCCTATCAACAAGGTAACATGTGATTATCGCTGGGTTTCCAGCGATAATCTCACGTTAGCCTGTTAGCGTGTAGATTTTTATCGCTATTGAGATAAGCGTTGCTAATAGCACGCTATCTCAGCGATAACAATTCACGCTAGCCGGCGATAATTATCCTCACGCTAAGAGCGCTGAGCGATAATTATCGCCGGTTGTTGTTGATATGCCCCTTAATCTCCCCCGTACATTGACAGCGCCTAGATAGGCCACGCATGATAAGCCGTGCTATGTAAATCTACTAATTTAATTTAATTTTGCTGAGATAAAGCACTTATACTTTAGTTTACGTCTTTTTGCAGACGCCTATTAGCAGGGGTGGTGACACTGCCTTTAAATGCATTCAGGAAGACATTGAGTCAGCCATAAAACACATTGTGGTTCTCTTTATCTCATCTCATACATATGGATTCTGACTTTTATAAAGAGTCCGAGCATCGTGCTCCATACTTTTATAGTTTCCGAGAAAACACATTACACCCCATAAACGTGCGGCACAATTCTCAGATGTGCTGAAGGGAAATAGGTTCTCTAATTTTCCGATTTTTGTTTGAAAGAAAGGAATATGCTTAGAGCAGGTTCCTCTATTACCTCTGCTGTGTCTGACAGCACCACTAAACTATTTGTGTCTGTCTGTGATAAGATCATGGCAGACAAGTCGTAGATGAGGTAGCCCATTTCTACAGACACTGCTTTTTTAAATGCAGAGGCATACCATGAGCACTCGGCCCTTCCTCGGTCTCATCAATTCATGATATATTGTGTTATGTTAATAGGATTTCTAAAGCACAGTTCTGCCACAAGAGGCCTGTTGCCACTGGACACAGTTTGGCTGGTATCTGAGACAAAACACTTAAGGCCATATTTATTAATGGGTTGCATCACTTTTGCACCATGCAACGGGGTGCATGCCCGGCGCAAACCTAAAGTCCGATTTATCAAGCCATGCAAGACAACCTGACATGGCCCTGAGTGGCTTGATAATTCTAGAGTAACGCAACGCAGTGCAAATCGATGTGTTGCCTTGCGTTACTCAGCCCCAGGGAGGCGTTCCATGAGTGGTTCGTGGGGGTTCCAATGCAACGCCCATGGATTTTGACTCATTCTCAGATTCACCATAAGTGGAAGACCTGGGAATGTTTCAAAACTGCTATGCTTCCCCAGATGAGAAATAAAGATGAGAAATGTGTTTATTTCTCCTGGCTCTTTCCTCTTTCTGCAGCACAAATAGAACAAGCATTTGCAATGCAATAGGTCTCGCATTTTTTTAGAGTTAGAGTTATTGGCGTTGTAATGGAAATGTATTTTACTTATGTGAGAGCAAGTGCGAAAATGATAGAAAGGGAGAGCGAGTTGCTACATAGAGATAGTTCGAGTTATCTGCGTATACAAGTGTGAGGTAGAGTGAAGAGAGAGAGAAAGAGAATGAGATAGAGATTGAAAAGAGAGTTAGAGAAAGGTAGAGTTACATGCTGGAGGCCGGGGATACTTGTAAAAAGCATAGTTAGGGTGAAGCTGCTCCCAAAGCTACTGATATATATTTTGGTGTCACGTTGTGTTGTCATACTTTATATATTTATTATTGCAATGCAAAAACAATCTATGGACGCATCATGGTGGTCCATGTAGGTTATGTATTTGTTGTTCAGGTTTAGAAGACTCATGTAGGCTTCATGTTATTAAATGCGTTAATGCACTTAACTTTCACAGATCAGTAAGCATAATGGTGTTGCTCATTAAAAATTCTGACGGGGACCAGGTATTGCTTGGATATGCAGGTTCCCAAGTCCATTTGAGTTGCTGCGGTATATGTGTGCGTCCCTGCGGCATCAGACTTTTGTGATGTGGATATAAGAGCGGCAGAAACAGCGGGACAATGTAAGAGGCGCGGGGGTCAAAGAGGACAGATGGATGTAAAAGGGACAGACCAGCAAAAATAAGTGGCGGCCCAGTGTGATGACGTATGCACGTGTATGCCTTGCCTTTTTTTTTTATTATTTACGATTTCAAGATGTCGAATGTCACCTTTAGCAGTCAATTTATTTTTGAAAAAGACAGGTAATTTCTGATGTATATGTTTCCCTCGTCTTCATTTTGCTTGCAACAAAGTGTCACCCATAATCGCTGAATGCCACTCAGAATTAAAGTGAAGTTATGAAAATGTCATACACAAGCAATATGAAACCTTGGCATCTATGCGTCTCCGCTGATGCGGTCTGAAGGTGGCGTGGGGGGGGGGGGCTGTTGCGGCCTCTCTGCTGATGCTGTCTAAAGGCGGGGTGGGGGACAGAACACAGCTGGGCTGCGAGGCCTCTCTGCTGATGCTGTCCGAAGGTGGTGGTTGAGGGGGCAGAAGAGGGCTGTGCTGCGTGGCCTCTCTGCTGATACTGTCCGAAGCCAGCATGGGAGGGGGGCAGGGGGAAGCAGAAGGCTGAGCTACAGAGTCCTCTCAGCCGATGCCATCTGGGAGGGGGAGGCTGACTCGGGACTGTTGTGGCCTTTCTGCTCACGCTGTTCAAGGGGAGGTTGGAAACAACAGCGGGCTGTGTGACAGGCGAAAGTGAAAGACGAGTGCTTTCAGGCTGCCAAATGGTGCGCGCGCCCGGCACACATGCACAGTAGTTGGCGGCCTGAAAGCACTCGTTTGCACTTCCAAAAGTGCTTACTATAAGTCTCGCCAGAACAGCGCTAAAGCGCTGTCTCAGGCGAGACCTAAAAAGGAAAATGCCCCTGGGGATTGTTTATCTACAAGGGTGCCTGCATTGGCGCTAGGCAACACATTGTGCACTAGTGCTGGGAATGGCAGGAATGCACCATATTATGGTAAATATGGCACATTCCTCCCCTTTCCCTTTCATGTAGCACAGTGCATCAAGGTGGCTTGCTGCACTGTGTGAAATAATTATAAATATGCCCCCTGTGTCCTTGTAGCCCTGTATCGGGCATAAACTCCTGGCACAGCTTTTCTACACATTTTGCGTTTTTTCCTGTCAGTTTTCACCGGGTAAAACTGGGCGACACTCTTTATGGGTACACTGCAGCTTTCAGAGCTTTGCAGCTTGAAAGGGGGTGCAGTATACATTTCCAACCTGCAGGATGTGTAATGGAAAGGTAATGAAAATAAGAGAGTGGATCAAACGAGTACTGCGGTCTGTGGTACTGGTATTTACCTGTTGCGGGATTACCGTACTAACTAAGGAGACTTGTAGAGTAAAAAAGCTTCAGTCCTTCAGACCTCAATCCTGTACAGGCTCAGGTTTATCCAAAATTAATATTAACCAGAAGAATGTACATGCTGTGGATTTGATTGCATTTGCCCATTTATAGTTTGCGAAAAAAAGCCCTCGCCGTTCGAGCCCCAAGGACCATTGTTGACTCATAGAGAATGAAACATTTGCGGTTGCTCACAGAATGTCTCCCAGGCTTCTGGGGAGGGGGAAGTATTTTCAAGGCCCCTTCTGTAGCATCAAATACAAAGCGACTTTTGCTGCACTTTCAAAATTAATGAAGCTTTAATTTCAATGGGGTCTGCACACATGTAAATGAGCAAAACTCCTTTACTTGCTTGGATGCATCCATGTGAAAAGGGTGGTCAACGGGGGAAACACTATGGGGCAGATTTACAAGCCCCTTGAGTGACTTTTGCACCGTCGTTGCTTCACTTTTGTGACGCAGCGGCAGCGTAAAAGTTGCGGCCCATTTACAACATGACGCATCTAGGGAGATGCGCCACGTTGTGAAGCCCTGCGCCACATTAAACCTGCGTCAGGTTTAATGTATACAGGGTGGGCGTTCCGTCGCAGGAAGCCCCATAAAAAGTGACGCAGTGAAATCTACAATATTTTACTGAGTCACTTTTACGTCCATGCTGCGTCAAAACCATGTGCCTGCTTGAAGTAGGCGTAAGGAGTGACGCAGCATGTTAGGCATAGGGCCCCCCTGTGCAGTGCTGGAGTTGCGTCGTGCTTGCGACACGACACCAGCAATGCATGACTTTTCCGCCAACAGAAGCACCAAAATTTCTGACGCATCTGTCAATCCTTGCGCCATGGTGCGCCGTGTTGTAAATACGGCGCATCCATGGTGACGCAAGGGTTTTGCATGTTGGCGCAGGGAAAGTGACGAATCTCTACAGATGCATCACTTTCTTGTAAATCTGCCCCCATATGTTTACTATCTAAGAGGTGGTCCTTTGCGAGGAAGGTGGAGTGTAAACATATACGGCCATACTCCCCTCTTTTAGGGTCACAAGCAATGCTGAACTGGGGGAAGCAAGTGCCTATCGATGTATGCACATGTGTACATAAATTTAGTGCACCCATGACTGTTGCTTGGTTTTGCTCATTGTTAGACCTGCTCCTTTTTGCAGGTTTATCCCCAAACCTTTTGCCTTTTGCCTCCTTTTTGTCTGACCCTGATTTTGTTGGCTATAGGACTCTGGGCACTTTACCATTGCTGATCAGTGCTAAAGTGCATATGCTCTCTGTGGAAATTATGATTATGATTGGTTATCCCTGATTGACATATTTGATTTACTGGAAACTCCCTGGTACAGTGCACTGAGTGTGCCAGGGTCTCTAAATCAAATGCTACTAGTGCAGCACTGGTTGTGCCACCCACATGAGTAGCCGTCTAAATATGTCTCAGACCTACCACTACAGTGTCTATGTGCGCAGTTTTTTTTCTTACATTTAAGGCACCCCTTGGGTAGGCCCAAGGTACCCTCATGGGCAGGGTATAGGGTATGTGAAACTAGGTAGGACACGTGCTGGTGTGTTTTACATGTCCTGATAGTGAAATACTGGGTATTTAGTTTTTCACTATTGAAAGGTTCTCTGTCCCATAGGTTAATATGGGAGCTGCCTTGAAGCATCTAACAAGTCTAACATTCCATTGGGACAAGATAGAGAAATGGAGCTTAGGTTCTCTGAAGTCAGAATTTAACACACCTTTTAGTGAAGGTGGTTTTTAAATTTCGTGTTGAAAAATGCCACTTCTAGAAAATGGGCATTTTCTTTCTTTACCATTCAGTGCGCCTCTGCTTGTTTGTGTATTCACCGTCCAGTTTTCCAGTGACAGGAGCTGGGGATGTGCATTCACTCTAGACAGTCACAACAGGGGTTAAGGTCTGTCCTTCCTCTCCTGGGTGACTCATAGCCAGGCTGAAAAGATTTTTCTGCATTTAGAGTGGTGGGAGGAGTTTTCACTAGCACCTGAATAGCCTGTGTCTCCTCTACACAATGCTGTCTCCACCCCCTGGGGTCAAGCCGGAACTGGTTTATACTGAGCTGAGAGACTCTGAAACAAAGATTACAATGAGGAAATGGAACAAAAGTAGGAGATTTTGAACCCCAGAACTTTCAATCACTTCTGGAAACAAGAGGACTCTGCCAAGAAGAAGAGCTGTTTGACGTGGCTACCCTATGCACTATGGTGTGAGGGGTGGGTTGGCCAGCAGTTGCTGCTTCTATCTCTGGGCAGAGAAAAAGGACTGACTCTTTTTACCCTGCTGTGGTATCCTGCTTGAGAAGGTCTCCAAGGGCTTTTGTGTGCTTGGCTCCTGTTGGAAGTCTCAGGGAAATCAAAGACTTCATGAAAGATCCTTGCTGGATCCCAAAGTAACCTGCCTGGAAGGAGACCTGAAGAGCTGCGTGAGGAGCACTACCCTTTCTATGATGTGAGGGATGGGTTGGCCTGCAGTTGCCACTCCTGTCTGGATCAGGAGAAGGACTGGACTGTCCTTCTCCTTTGACCCAGTATGCGCATGTTGAGCACTTTAATTGTGCCACAAACATGTGGAGAGTGCTTCCCCCTTCAAGAAGGAGCACTGTAATATAGAGTGTGGTGAGCGATGTTTGTTGTCCCCACCCCCCTTTGTTCTGCAACCACTGGTGGAGGTTCCCTGCTTGGGACCGTCAACTGGCACTGAGCAACGAGTGACTGTCTGGCCATGGTCGTCCTGTTTCAGTGTGGTTTTTTTTCCCCCTCCCTCGTTGCCGTGGCAACCAGGTTCTACACGATGTGCTGGGTGCAAATGCATCAGTTGCTAAGGTGCTGGCCCCGCCTCTACAGTGAGGGAAAGCCAGCAGCAGCAAGTGAAGACCCCAGTCGGAGTGGGAGAAACTGACCAAGTCCATAGCCGTGAGCGGCGCCTCCCTCTAGAGCAGAGGTCTTCAAACTTTTTTGCTCTGAGCCCTCCTAAGCAAAATGTTTTGAGGTCAGGCCCCCCTCCAAAACTTTAGAAAGGACTGGGGGAGCGGGAGGGACATGGCTGCATGCAGGGGGCAGGTCTTATTAGATGATTTCAGGAGTATTTTTCTATAGCTTATAAACTGCACTAAATATGAGACTTATAAAAGAGCAAGTGCATCAAACAAAAACATGCATTACCCAAAACATACATATCCCCAAAATTGGGGTGGTATGAGCCTCTCACACTCTTGGACCCCAATGCAACTGCACCTGCTGCGCTATTGAAAACTTTAGTCCTGAGTTGAAGGCTATACATCTGCATCTTTTAGCTCTTCGCCATCATGACAGACCATCACCTCGGTCCCAATGCTAGTCCTGCTGCATCTGCGTCCTTAATAATAGCCAGCAGTGACCACTTACACACCTGGCAGCAGTGCCAGCTTCACTAATGAATGAACCTTTTAAAAAAGATTTTCAATAAACACCTATATTGTCCCCTTCTTTCGGGTATCTCTCTGAAAAAGCTGACTATGGCCAAAATGAGTTCCCATACAGTTCTCTCTATTCTGGGCCTTCTCTTTGACAATATCTATGAATCTCACTCCTTTCCTCTGTCTCTTAGACCATTACTGTGAGGCCCCAGGGTTCAAGAGGATTAGGGCTCTGCATCTAAATGCAATCCTGCTGGCCTTCTACCTGCCACCCCATGGACTCAGCTTTCACAAACAAAACTGCCCCTGAATGGTTAATGCTGACTTTGAGGTGCCCTGGCCTGAAAGCGAAGGGCGTGGAGGTAGTGCAGAAAGTTAAAAAGAAACCAGCCTTCCTACCAGCCATTAATTGATTGAGTCACTGAAAGCCAGGGCAACTGGAATTATGAATTTCTGCAGCGCTGCCTTTTCCACATAATTATTAGTTTACTGTATTTGCTTCATAATCCATAATCTGCAGTTTTCCAACAAAAGAAACTTGATTCTAGCTCACACGGAACTAAATTTACTTAAAACGTGGCAAAGTGTTCCAGAGCAGTGGCATGCCCTTTGCAAAGATTGACTGGTAATCGTGTAGTTGCTTACTGCTGTATTTGGGTGTTTTATAGATTTGACACATAATCCATCATCTGCAGCATCATCTGCTGATATTAACCACAACAACAAAATGGTTCGAGCTCTAACGGTTACAAAGTTAATAAGAATGCAATGACACATGGTGCAAAGCTGGCCTGGTCTTCTTTCTGTTGCTTATAGTTATATTTCGGTATTAAACTGGTACTAATTCGGTGCAATCAATGCCAAGTGTTGCCAATTTTTTCAATGGAAAAATAATGAAGCAATACCATTAAAAAAAGTGCAGCATAATTGGCCTATTCTTGCCGCATCATTTACTCACCCCGTTCTCATAATTTGTCCCTCTTCTGCTGCATAATTCCAGTGGCCTTGCTTATACCCTGGACCTCAAGATAAGCATTCTAGGTCCGTGTGGGTTACAGGAGCTACCAAAGTCTAGAACCAGGCCTGGTAGCTCCCAGGCACCTATGACATTCCTACCATATGCTAGAACTACCCAATCTTTGATGTGCGAATTTTAAATGTTAATAAAGTTTTTGAAACAAGAAATTATTGACTCTTCATCCCATAATATAATATGACAACCGTGAACCGAGACAGGTGACAGCAGCAATCCCTCCTCGTGCTCAAAACCAAAACACTAACCAGCAAGACACATCCTCATGAAACACAACCAAAAGCATCAAAAAATAAACAAGGTAAAACTCAAAGTACAAAAATTGCATTTATTACTGCACAGCTAAAACGCACATTCAAACGAACTCTCAAACAAATATAGTTTTCATCAGGACAAACACAACACAAAGTGATTTCACATTAAGTATTTGTGCAGCCTTTCCTTATTGAAACATAGAGAAAATACATGTTTCAGGCAAAATAGGTCTGTTCATTCATAATTACACACATTGCAAACACCGCAAAATTGGTTCCTCTGTTTTTGTTGAGGGTCATATCATTGACCAGAGCTTCTTAGATAATATGTCTATAACTCATTCAAAATGATTTATTCTGGGGTCAATACACATGCTCATGCGGTTTCAGACCAATTTCTTTATTTCACTCTGGTGCAAAAACCATTATGTAACATGGACTTATCAATGTCTCTTCATCTATGCAGCATCAGGCAAGCAGAAAGAATGAACAATGGTGACGGTGGATTTGACATGTTTCTGCACCAGTGAAAATGTTCTGTGTCCCAGCTCCTGTTGGGTTTCACTTGTGTTGTGCTTAATACAAAGCTCTTCCAATTTTGGACATTCATGTGTGCCCCCATGGAGACTTGCATTCAGGGGCATACTTTTGGGGGATTGAGCCCGTGGAATTACTCGGAGCTGTGCTGCACGATCGTGGGCAGTTGCATTATCACATACCATTGGGTATTGTTAGCCCCACGAGCCAGGCAGGAAGGAATTCTCAACGGAGGTACTGTTCGGCCGTTCCCTGATCTAGGATTTCCATAAACCTTGTTTGTTCACCGTATTAAGGACAGTGTGCAACGTATGGGTGTGTGTGTTGCACAAACACTTTTCACATTGCCTCTGGGATAAGCCTGACTGCTCTGACAAGCTACTAAGGGGTGAGCAGGAGGTATCTTGGGTGTGTAACTCCCTTACCCTGACTAGAGTGGTGGGTTCTGCCTGGCTTAGGTGCATATCCTAGCCAATCAGGAACCCCAATTCTAACACTCATGCCCTCCAGTTTCACAGTACTCCCCCCATAAAAGTCAGGAAGCTCAGGGGCAATGTTAAGTGTTTATGCTTTTACCAAAGTATCAAAGTCTCCTTTCCAGATCACAGTTGGTTCTTGCCCCTAGAGTGGGACCACACTTGGAGCTTTGCAGAATATTGAGAGGAAGGGGGATTTGAGATATAACTGGTGGGAGATCAACATACAGCTTCAAGAAGAAAGGACACATTTATAATCTTCTACTTTTCTATATATGCAATAGAGAAATCCAAACATAAAAGTGAAGCTCACCTGACATGAGAAAAAACACTCAAGCTTAATTGCTGCCTTCTACAAGACTTTAGAGGTTCATGTATTGCTGGACAGGGCACACACTAAGAAATGGCAGATTTCTCAGACAGCCATCTCACTGAACTACCAATTCTTCTAGAAGATAACAGTTTTTGACATTCCTGATGGTGGAACTGGCACTAGATTTTCCACTATGAATGCCCTTCCAGCTTTCCCAGTTCCTCAGGAATGGCATCAGAGAGGCCACGCAATTCATTGTGGCCCATCAAATGTCATTACCATGCTTTCTGTTTGGGACTGTCACTACCACCATGGAAATCCCAGACAGGTAATCTCTCCAATTACCCCTTTGCACAACAAAAATCTCCCTGTCCGATGCAGGGGATATTTTCTCTATGACTCTTGGAAATTGACCTCTGCACCCACTTCAGCAGTCTGTATCCTGGAATCATAAGTGACAAAGGTTCTGCCATGCCAGTATGGACTGGAGAAGTAATCACCACATTTTTCCCTAGGAGTGATTTCCCTCATACAGGCAAGAGCCATTTCTAGGAAATGATTGCCCTTGCTTTATGATGCAAAGCACCCTTGCTGCACCACCATCTGAGTGCGCGCATGGAAGCCATATAATTGCACTAGGTGCTTGATTAGCTGCTCATGGGGTGGGACACATGCGTGTAGGCCCTGGAGCAGCTAACTTAGTATCTCCTCCAGGAAGGAGATATAATGCAAGAGGAGGTGATGTAAGAGTTTCTGCATATTATTAACAGTTTCTGTCAGCGGATTGGTTAACTTTGTATGCAATGGAGTATATCAGAGTGCGAATGTTTCCAGTGGGTGATCCTAGCCTTAAGAAAGGACCAGATTCCAGGGTACCCAAGGAGTGCATAGCCAGCCATTAGGATTTAATGATCCACCCACCAGCAAGTGGCAGGGCGGGACTGGGAACAGCAACCTGTCCTGGCAGATTGTTGCTCGACCGGCCCTGTGAGCGGAGGTGGAGGGTCCTGGCAAGAAGCACCGCTCCTGCTTTTGTTACAGGGGGCTGATACTAAAGCACTGCTGCAAAACTAGCCTGCAGTAACAAAACCAGCCCCCGTTGGCACAAAACTGTCCCTCATCCCTCCGGCCCACCAGGGATATGCCCGGTGCCCGCTACAGCCCGTCTGGCCCTGGCAGGCGGATTCCCTGTGAAAAGCAAAACAACTGCATAGATCAGGGAGGAGATTCTGCACTTGCCATTTACTAGTGTATGAAATAAGCTGCTCTAGGCCTTTAAACCCTTGAAGCGAGATATTAGGGAGGAGACTTACATTGTCATGAGGAGGTTTTCTGAACAGAGGGCTAGAGCCAACCACACACATTTAGAGCTCCTGGTCCAAACTTTCACCTATACCACCGATCAGAGATGGACTTGGCCACTTCACATGGTTGTGGAAAACGGCTCGATGTCCGGGGAATCCGGAGTTAGTTTGCTTAAGAGCACTGAGCATTTGTAATCATTTCTTCCGGTCTGTATCGTCTATTGGCTGGAATTTCCCGCCTTTTAACAGCTGACTAGAATGTGAGCACTTTGCTCGCTTTCTGTGAAGTTGCTTTTTCACCAAAATACATAACTTCTCCCTGCTTGTTCCAATAATGGCCAAGTCTTCTGAACTGCAATGCGTTGTCGTCCTGAAGATTTTCACCACCTGCTTTCATAATTTAGTCACAGTGGGCCCGATTCACACAAGTAATCCGAGACATTATCCCAACTTTACGACTTTTGCTATTCACAAAAGGTATTTAGCAGTAGTTAAGTTAAGAATCCTAACTTTACTACTATTAAATGCTTTTTGTGAATACCAAAAGTCGTAAAGTTAGGCTTTTGTCTCAGAGTACTTTTGTGAATCAGGCCCTTTGACAGTAAATTAGTTGGGCTATTCATATCAACCTGCCTTTGTATTACCTCCTCCACTGTCATTGATTTCAGCAGCTTCGTTCCATCAGCTCAGATGGTGGCAGAGAAATTCTCTTTTACATACCTCATCAATTGTTGTGCATCTCCTTATGCAACTTACTATACCATCAAAATGTCAGAGGGAGGTGGTCCTCCTCTGAAGAATGGTTCTTTCACCAATGCTACCTCAGTTTCATTGCAAGGAGAATCCTGTTGTTGGAGACAATATATTTAAGAGAGACCCCACTTCTCCAAAGAAATCTACCCTCCAATTATTATGGAAGATTTATTGATGAACAAAAATGTTGGGACCCTTCATGATGGATACCAATACTTCTCTCCAACAGCTAGAAGACAAATGGTATTTTCCCGAGTATAGGGTTTTGGATATAGAGATTAATATCGCAGAGACGCGGGATGTAACTTTAAAAGTTGACACTATGGCCAAGGAGATTAATGCCCAAATACGTGGAAGATTTAGAGAAACAAAACAGGTGCATCAATCTCCGTGTTTATGGTATACCAGATAGACACAAAGTGGGTGATATGATAGCCTTTCTATACACAAATTTACCCAAAATTGTGGGTCTCACCAGTTGTACCCGCCTTAATATCCAAAGAGCCCATCATCTTGGACCCAAAATTTCCACTTCAAACGTCTCTACCAAACCCAGAGGAATTATCATCCTTTTCCTCCAGTATACAGATTTAGCGCATGTTTTCTCCACCTCCAGGCAAAGGAGACAGATGAATTGGTTTGGACATAGGATCTTCCTTCCACAGGATGTTTTCCTGGTTACAGTCGCTTGACATAAGGAATGTTTGGATCTACGCCCCTTGTAGCATTACATGAATGCAAGATATGGTCTTATCCACCCATGTATTTTCAAGAACACCTACAAGGATAAGAGTTCTTCCTTTGGCTCACCAGCTCAACTTACAGACTTCATTCATCTTCACAAGAGAGAGACTCTGGACACAGGCAGCACATGAATCTTTATCTATATTATGTTACTCTGAATTCATGTTAATTATTTTTAACTGGACTGATATTATTGTATTGCTGCTTTTGCTTTTTCATTACCGTCCTCTCTCCCTCTCTCCCTCAGGTCCTTTGTCTGTTGCTATTGATGTACCTATTTTTGTTCATTGTCCAGATGTTGTTTATTTTCCTTTCACTCAAATGTCCATTCCAAGCCTCCCTTCTTGAATGGGTAAGACGTCTTTTTATTTTTTAGGTATGTTCTCTATTGTTGTATTCAGTTCCTGTTCTTAGCTCCTTTTTCTTATTGGTAACTTTTCCTCTCTTATATCTGGTCACTCACTTTCAGACCGGGTGTTCTGGTCAGTTCATCCTTCATGGTGCTCCTCTATGCTTCTCCTCAAATTAATCCTCTCTCAAATTTCTTCTTTATGGTCCAATTCTTTATGACTCTTTACCACACTCCTCTTTTTTACACCTTTCGGATCGTCTTTATACTACTTCCCTGCTCCTTTCTTCCTTCGTTTTCCTGTCCCCATCCTCACTGGTTCACTAAATATTTTTTTCAAGCTTCGTAAAGCTAAATTCGCCTGTATACGGTTACTTTGTAAGGTAATTTCCATGTGTCAAGAGGTTGTGGTTCTATCCACTGTTTACCAATATTTTCATGAGTAGATTTAGAATGGGAAACAGTTGGAACATTGTGATCTTAACCATGGTGTGTTCTGACTATGCAAGCTCAACCACGCTTGCTTTAACCACGCATTTGTCTTAACCACACAAATATGTGGTTAAGGCAGTGCGCGGCCTAGCTACTGGCTGTTGCTGCTGTGGTGAAGGCGGAAGCAGGAAGATGCCAGGAAGAGATGCAGTGAGGTAAGTGGAGCTCGGGAGGTAGTTTGTATGCCTAGAGGGGTCGGGGTAGGTTTCAGGGCAGGACAGAGCGTGGGGTGGGTTTGGGTCAAGGTAGTGTATGTAAAGGGGCGGGGTTTTAGGCCTTAGGGCAGGGGAGGGTAGTGGAATGGGTAGTCGGGGTAGTTTTTAGGGCTTGGGGGTCGGAGTAGGTCTCAGGACAGTGGGAGGGGAATGGGTAGTCAGTGTAGTTTTTAGGGCTGTGGTTCAGGGTAGGTTATAGGGCAGTGGAAGGAGTTGGAGTAGTTTTAGGGACAGCACGGAGGTGGGAGGTCGGGCAGTGTATGTAAAGGGGCAGGGATTTAGGCCTTAGGCCAGGGGAAGGGATATGGGTAGTCAGGGTAGTTTGTAGGCCTGGGGGGTAGTGGGGACCTTAGCCACACATTCATGCCTATACCACGAAATTACGTTTATACTTGTTTTTTGGAATGTCAAAGGTCTTCAGAGCCCTATGAAATGACAAAGTGTACTTACACACCTCTATAAACTCTCTTGTCCTGTCACATTGCTACAAGAAAGTCATATTTCTGTTGACTGGTCTCCCGCTGTTCAACACAAAAATTGTCTGATTATGTTGTTTCATAAAAGTTTATCTGTTAATATTTTAAAACAAGAAACTGATGTTGATGGTAGGTGGCTTCATTTAGATACAATGATTAATGGGTACCCTTACTCCTTTTTAACTGTATATGGCTCTAATGCGGTTGACACACACTTTTGGGATTCACATTTAATTCAAATAATATGGGTTATGAATGCTAATCTTGTTCTGGGTGGAGACTGTAACCAATTGCTTGACCCCTTTTCAGACAGAAAATCTTCTAAATACATTCCCAACAACATGCAAACAGCCTTTCACAGAACATTCTCCAACTGACTTTCAGATGACGCTTGGCACATTTACAATCCCAATCTTTTAGAATTGTCCTTTAACCCTCCACCCACCATTCCGCCTCTAGAATAGATTTTATTAAATTCTCTTGCAAAATTTGATCCACACTAATTTAGCCCCATCCTCATCTCTGATCATGTCCAAGTGATAATCGACCTGGAGCCTACCCACTACCCTACCCACACCTGTAGCTTGCGCTTCAATAATTGGTTGTTACAGGATCAGCAATTTGTCACAGTATATGAACAATTTACCACCAAGTTTTCTGATAATAATAGCAGTCCTGAATTCATGTTTCACCATGCCGGGGACTCTTTTGAAGCAACCGCACAAGGCTGTATTATTGATATTGTTTCTCCCCCAAAAAAAGGCTGCTGACAAATAGTCTTCTTCTCTCCTACAACATACTAAGAATCTAGAAAATGAATACTACTCCTCATCTGATAAAGATGTTCTGGAATGACTCCTCAAGTCCAAACTTAGATTTAATAGAATATGCATCAACAGTGCTAGTAGTGCTCTTTTAAAAACCAATGATAAATACTATGGTGGTTCCAATAAGGCTGGTATGTTGTTAGCTAACTCTCTAAAAATAAAACAACAAAAGTCAAAAATAGAGGCCATACAAGATGCCTCTGGTAATCAATTATTCAAAGATCAGGAGATTATGACTAATTTTGCCGACTTTTACTCCAAATTATATACAGAAGATAAACCCTTCAATCAAGCCTCTGTAAATTCTTTTTTTCATACAATTCGAAAATTACAAGCTCCACAGATTGACTTTTCCCCTTTGGAGGCAGATATCGCTGGTGCTGACATCCGTACAGCAAGTTCCAAACTCCCAAAGGATAAGTCACCAGGTCCAGATGGCTTTAAGTCTACTCTAAATTTTCTAATATTCTGGTACCTAAAATCTGATTACTTATTCCACATCTTCTGGTTTCTTATTCTATGGTGGGTTCCTTTTCATAGGCTATGATATATCTAATTGAAAAAATAAACAAGGATCAAGCTAAGTGCAAGAACTACAGACCAATCTCTGTTATCAATACTGACTGCAAAATGTTTCAAAGATTATGGCGATCCGTGCCAATGAGTTAATTCCTTCCCTACAAATTAAACAGTTTGGGTTTGTCAAAGGCTGTAACATTTCCGATAATACCGGCACCATTTAAATATTCACGGAGCCTCCAAAAGCATGTCCGCTAAATTGGCGGTCAATTTGGACGCTGAAAAAGTTTTCAACTGTGTAAACTTGGAGTTCATTTTCAAAGCCCTTAAATGCCATGGTTTCGACCCTAAATTTCTGAAGTATGTCAAAATTCCCTATACCTCCCCATTGGTATTCGCTAACGACGTTCAGTCTTACTATTTCTCCCTCACAAAAGGCACCAGCTAAGGACGCCACATCATCTTTACAGTTCATTCCGGCTTTGGAAGATTTCTGGAAATTCTATGAAGAGCTCAGACTTTAATTGGTTCTAATCATAGACACTAAATATCACATTCACTGCATATGATCTTTTTCTATATTTCCGACCTTCATACCTACATCCCTGAGTTTCTTTGATTGTTACCTCACTACTCTGATTTCTGGATATCGCTTGAATATAGATAAATCCAAAGTAATGCCTCTCAACAAATTCTGTCTTAAGAATATGCTCAAGAATATAGGTTTTGTTGTGGAATTCCTCTAAGATCAAATGTCTAGGTATTATGTAGTCCCCTTCCATTAAGGAAACCATCAAAGCTAACATTGATGCTCTAAAACATAAGATCTCCACTCGATTTGCTCAGTGATCCCATTTATATCTGTCATTATGGGGCAGTTTAGATACAATTAAAATGATGTTCTTGCCCACTATTAATTTCTGTTACAGATGCTTCCACTCCAGTTACCTCAAAACTTTTCAGATCCACTAACTGCTTATTATCGAAGTTCTTATGGAATAAGCGAGCAGCTCAGATTTCCCTATCCAAACTTAAGAAGTCAAACAAAAAGAACTGATGGTGTCAACTTTTCCAACTTTACACAATGTCATTCTGCTTTTACCCTCAACCAGATATGGTCCTCTTTAGAAATATCAGCCTCTGCTTCCCCCCTCCCTGGCATTCCATTGAGCTTTCTTGAATCCGCCTTTTCATTTCTTCATTTTTCCCATATCACTCAGAAACCAAGGTCCAGTTCTTCTCCTCTATTGTATATTGCTAAAAAGTTTATTTCTGAAGTCTATACACCTTCTCTGCTACTTTTGCTGTACTCTATTTGGTATACCACTAGCATCACTATAGCTAGCAAAGTTCTTAAGCGGTCTCCCTGGTTGGCTGATGGTATTACATTAATTACCCAGCTCCTCTCTAATAATCAGTTCATTACCTTTGAGGAATAATGCAATAATTTCCATATTCCATCCTCATATTGGCCCAAAAATGACTTCCTTTTTGACATTCTCAAACAAATTGTCATAGACTCTTCCTCTACTCCTCAGTATCTCTGCGATACTATAACATCTCATGATTTCTCCACCAAAGTCATACCTTCTGTTTTATACAAACATCATTCTTCTTCAGACTCAGATAGGGCTAAATCTGAAGAATCTTGATGATTCTTGGGAACAGTACCTAGGGACTCATTACGATGGCGAAGGGCCTGCCACCGCCAGCCACCATTGTACAGCTGGTTATCCCCCCGCATATCGTGGCAGTCGTAAAGACCACCCGCCATGGTTCCGACAGGCGGTCCTTTTCTGTCCGCCTGTCGGAATGAAAACATTGGCTGACATTGTGGCAGTGCCTTGTAGGCACCGCCGTAGCGATTATGATATCCCTTTCCTCCGTTCATTTTGCGGTGGACAACCTGCCGCAAAACGAATGGCAGAAACGGATTTGAGGGCCTATAGCAGACCCCCCTCAATCCCAGGTGCACGTAAATGTACCCGAGGGGGCACCTATGGTACCCCCTTACATAGCTCTGCCCCATGTGGCAGGCACCACAGGGATGTGTCTGCACTCTCTATTTTGCATTGTCGCGGTGGTTCTATCGGCATTCCCTTCCCAATGCAAAGTATAGGTGATGCGACCGCAGTGGTGACGGTCGTGTCGTTATTAGGTCCCAAATCTGTATCGATGGCGGACGGACTAAAGTCCGTCCGCCATCATAATGGGTCCCTTAGAGTCCACTTTCTCCATTTCATTATGGAACAAATTATCACTTAAAATAAACATATTTCGTGCTCTGCCATCACCACTCAAACTATGTTTTTCTTTTACAATGGGTCATTTCTAATTTCTTGTTTTTATAGAAAATGAAAATTTTTAATAATAATTGCTGGACCTGCAATGCCCCTAACGGGGATTTCATTTGTATGTTTTTTCATTGTTCATAGGTCTCTTTCTTTTGGAAGGAGGTATGTCACAAGATTTCTGAACTTTTTTCTATTTCCACCCCGTACAACATTGTCCATATCTTTCTTGGAGGGTGTTCAGATCTCTGTTCCAGAGGTAAGATTAAGGGCATGTTGGTGGATATGCTTCTGGCGGTGGTCTTCCAAGTTATTACCTCTAATTCGAAAAATATTAACAACATTTCTTTTCTCATATGGTGGAACTTGATCTGTCACAATCATAGATTTGACACTGCACATTCACCCACACTACAGGTACCCATTAAAAGATATTTGCTATGGTTGCCCTTTAGGTTTTACCTACCTCACTTTGATACCATAAACATTAGAAATGTTGAAGTTTCCAAACCTCTTGGAATATTTTAGATTAAGCCTCATATCCCTCCTTCAATCTCTTTATACTACGCACAGTATACCCTTTGGTTATTTATCATCACAATATTTTTGCCATCCTCTTTTATTTTAATTTTATTTTTAGTAACATATTTGTTACAGGCAGTTTTCCCTATCACCCAAAAGGCAATTTTGTGTTTGTTCACCATTAGTTTTTGAGATATGTCCTATTTTACATCTGCAAAATAATTGATCAATTTGTTTCTCTCTTTGAAGGATAACTCAGTTATTACTGTGACATGTTTCATCTTTGTGTACTTTTCAATTTTTTCCTCTATCTCGTAATGGATATGCCTTAATAAAGCATTTTCTTTTAAAAAGAGCGTCTCCTAGGGAAAGTATAGAAATGATGCTGGGACAAAATATCAAGTTGAAAATATCGACATACACAGATAACGAGTTGGAAATATCGTGATTCAGAAATATCGACCGCAAGAATATCGTGGTCACAAATATCGAATTTAAGGTAATAAATATGGTTTTTAAAAATATAGAAGTCATTAATATTGTTTGCAAAAATACAGATGTTTAAAATATCAATTTTTTAATTAGTGTTATGTATTTTAGCTTATATTTAAATGTATGTGATTTATTTTTTTATATATTTGGTATATGTTTTTTATTATATGTGTTACATTTTTAGTAGTGAATTTTGTTTATTTAAATTTTGAATTTTTTAGTTACGTTGCTGTTTGTGGATTTATAGGGAATAGGGTGGGAAGTAATTTTATTTTATAACATATTAATATTTATTTTTTATTTACTTAATTTAGATTTTAAAACATTAATTGTGGAAAGTAATTTATTTGTAATAAATTATTAATTGGTTGATAATTAATATTAATGAATTAACTGATAATTAATTATGGTAATTGTGTAAAATGTTTTAGATGCGGGTTGTGGGGTTTATAGTGGTAAAGGGTGGGAAGTAATTTATTTTTGGTTAATTAATAATTAGTTGTTAATTTATATGAACATTTTCCCTACTGTTGCACTTACTGGAGTGGGAATAGTAATTTTTACCCCTCCGCTATCCAACACTTTCCCTACTGGTGCTCTGACTGGAGCGGGAGTAGTAATTTATAACCCTCTGCTATACAACACTTTCCCTACTTTTGCACTCACTGGAGTTGGAATCGTAAGATTTTTTTTTAAATTCTTTTTATTAACTCAAGAAACAAGCTTCAGATATAAGCAATTGACAGTACAATTACATTAAGCATTTCCCAGACTTGACCATACTCAAACAATATCGCACATCAGCTTACAGGACGTGAATCCCCCCACCCCCCTCACTATACGTCTATAAACCCACCCAGGAAGCCTGTCAATGTATTCTGTGAAACCCCTCACAGACCCCTATACAATGTCCATGGCCCCCATATTTTCTCCCACTTGCGAGGGCATCCCCAGCTTTGATATACCACCCACTCTGCACCAGTCCATGTCGCATAGCCATGCAGCCACTGTCGGAGGTTCCGTCGCTCCCTATGCACACGCAATATTCCTCTTAGCCAACCCCCTTGCCAATGCTAGCCATAATATGGACCACTTCGGCCACGTGAGCTCACCAGTAATGCCAAGGATGTGCCACCAGGGTTCTAGCGGGACCTGTGCACCCACTACCGCCTCGATCACACGGGTGATGCCCTTCCAGTATTTCTGAAGCTTGGGGCAAGCCCACAGGCTATGGAAGAATGACCATCTCTCGGCACACCCCCAGGCACATTTCTCAGGACCTCCACACCTAATATGGACCTTCACCATTCTCGAGGCATATGATCTGTGAAGGATGCGAAGATGGACCAGTCGAAAGCATGCTCTGATGGCAATTTCCCTAGGGCACTGGAGGGCCTCCGCCCAATCATCATCTTTCAGTAGGCCCACATCTGTTTCCCAGGCCTCTCGCTGCAAATGACCGAGACAGTCAGAAATATTGTTTGCAAGTTTTTGGTACGTTAGGGACACTGCCTTTTGAATCATGGGGTCTAAAAGAAGTCTATCTTCCAATAGGGGAATATTCTGGGAGCACCGACCCTTCTTTCACATGGCAGTGAAGTGCCGAGCGCAGTTGTTGGTAACAAAGGAATTCCCCTTCACCCATCTGGAGGCCCTCATGCAGACTCTCAAAAGTTACAATGTTTCCGCCTTTCCAGACGTCCCCAAACACATCAATATCTATGAGGCTCCAATTACGGAAACCCGGCAGTCTGTGCACTTCCTTCAGGAAGTCCCCCTTCCATAATGGGGTCTGTTCAGTGAGCTTCCGCTCCCACCCCATCATGCTAGTTGCTATATACCAAATGTCAACCACCGTTTTAGTATGTGGTGGCAAATGTGCAGAGCCCCTGCCCCTGCGATATAATTCCCTCAAGTGACTGTCTGGACCCAATGCCAACCTGTCCACTCCGTAGGCTGGTTCTTCAAGTGGGGAGAAGATCCAGCCGTTAACATTAATAAGATGGCAGCCCAGTAGTATTTCCTAAGATCTGGGGGGCCGATTCACAGAACTAAGTTAGGACAAAATCCTAAACTTACTACTTTTGGTATTCACAGAAGTTAGGATTTTGCCTTAAGTTTGTCTTAAGACAAACTTAAGACAGATTTAAGACATACTTAAGACAGACTTAAGACAAACTTAAGACAGACTTAAGACAGACTTAAGACAGACTTAAGAAAAACTTCAACTTATTATCAATCAAGGGGTCTAATCTTGGCAGAAGAGACCAATCACAAACTGGTCCGTGGAGTTGAGTGATCAGAGAAACCCCGCGACTTGTGGCAACCACCCTGAAAGAGCCCCGCAGCAGTATTGTGTGTGAAAATATAATCCAGTCGAGCCCCGCTGCCACGGGCTGCCAAAATATGAGTATAATGTCTAGATCTGGGATTTTGACATTTCCAAAGATCCACCAGTCCCATAGCCCATGCAAAAGAAGACAGTGGACGGGGTCCCTTTACCCCGCAGGTGATATTTTCCCTATCCATTTTAGGTAGAAGGGTATCAGTCATGTCTCCCCCCAAGAACAATAACCCAGACGGGAAGTCCAGTAAAAGCTGGCCCGAGAGCAGGGAACGTGATGTTGTGAAGTCACGGGGGAATGTACACTGAACATATGTTTATCACCTGCCCCTCCGAAGTTCCTGACATGGCCCGCATAGCGACCCAAGTGGTCGCATCATGTGCATTGTATCACAAAACGGATCACATTTTTGATGAGTATCGCCAGCCAGCGTGGGCCTGTAGTGTATAACGATATCTATTGTGAGCCAAGTACTTATGTCCCCGAAGGTGCGTCTCCTGGATTAGGACAATATCGGGGGAGTGCCTGCGCAAATACTGAAGAACCGTTGTGTGTTTAATTTTGTCCCCCAGGCCATTAATGTTCCAGGAGAGGATAGTCAGTGTCTTGTTAGGTCGTGTAGCCATGTGCTCAGGTAGAGCCCACCCTCTCCACCACCCAGGCAGCAGGAACCCCCCCCTTTACGCGCAGCAGGGCCTACCCCTTAGAGGATTGTCATCCGACACAGATATTGCAGCATTACATCTGAAGCAGAAATCGAACAGTGAACCATGCAC
Source organism: Triturus cristatus (assembly GCF_964204655.1). Classification (NCBI taxonomy): domain Eukaryota; kingdom Metazoa; phylum Chordata; class Amphibia; order Caudata; family Salamandridae; genus Triturus; species Triturus cristatus. Next base: position 114,139,225 of record NC_140592.1, read on the forward strand.
TAAATAAAAAAAACCCTAACAACGTCCCCCCACCCTGCAACCCTGCCCTGTAGGTCTGAAACTACCCACATCCTCAATAGCAGAGCACCTGTCACCCCAATAACCAGAAATTAAAGTAGGGCTGTTTGACACAACCACCAAACAATGCCCCCTCCCGAACCTCCCGCCCCACCCACCCACCCACACTTCATATCGCCAGAACATATAATGCAGTGTCCCATCTGGACGTGCCTCGGTCTACAGCCCCCCAGGAGCGTAAAGTCGATTAGCAGGCATGAATGACAAGCACCCGAGGTCCTTAAAGTATACAGCTACAATCAACAATGAGTCCAGACTCTTACTTCCCCGGAGATCGAGCGTCGTTCACAGGGCTTCCAGACTGGGAGCTCCTGGATCTGGATGCAGACCTTTCTCCTTCTCTGCACCTGGGTGGAGATTCAAGAGTGCGGAATTGACTACCGGGCCAGTCCCCTTCAGTGCGACGACTGGACGATCGATGGGAGCCCCCATCCAGCCATTGTTGGACCTCCGCAGGTGCTGTGAAAAACAACGATTTATCATTGTCAATGACTTTAAGCTTGGCCGGGAAATCCATCATATAGTTTATCCCTTTCTCTCCAAGGGCTTGTTTCACCCCGTCGAAAGTACGCCGCTCCTGCTGCACTCTCAGCGTGAAGTCCGGGAAAAACCTCACTGTCGAGTTCTCAAAGGGTAGGTCTCCATGCACTCTAGCCGCCTGCAGAATGGCATCCCGGTCTCTAAAATTGAGGATGCGCACAATGATCGTCCGAGGAAGAGCCTCGGGTTTTGGCATCGTGATCGAGCCCTGTGCGCTCTCTCCACAGTGAAGAGGGTAGACAGTCTCTTAGGCTTAAGGTGGTTCAGAATAAGATCCTCAATAAAAGATCCATTGATGGGCCCTCCGCCACCTCCAGCACTCCCACCACCCTGATGTTATTGCGGCGGGCCCTCTCTTTTTGGTCATCCAGCCTCAGAGCCATCAGCTTGTGTTGATGCACCAGTTTCTGTACGCGTTCCTACAGTTTACGTGTTGCAGTTCGGAGCTCCCCTACATTTTCTCCGTCCCCATGACTCTCTCTGAGGTTTTCCGCATTTCCACCCTCATTAAGTTCATTTTCAATGGTGACTTTATCAATTTTGGTGTCTTAGGTCGCCCCCAATGACTGGATTGCCGACATAATGGAACTAAGGGTTTGGCTCCTCCCCAGCCCGATGCACCTTCCTCATGCGCTAGCTGGCGTGGGACAGCATATTTGTTCAACCTATTCATCTGCACAGCAACTGGGGTCCTCTTCGGCTTGGTCATGATCAACTGTGCGCTATCAGGGAACAAGGACCCCCTTCACCTCCACACCAGTCAGTTGCATGCCATCCCCGGAGCGTCTTAGGCCCGTCTGTCAGATGCAATCACTCCGTGTCTCTGGCTTTGATACTCCCCACACAACAGGCCTGCGGAACTGGTGGGGTCCACAGTATGCTCGAGCTGGAATTTGCAGAGGGGACACTCGGGTGGAAGAGCCGCACCCCACGCCCGGTAGATCGTCGCCTCTCAGGACCCGTCCCCTTCCACACACTGTAGCCCAGATAAAATCACTATTTCTCCAAAGCGTTGAACACTCGTCATCACCTGCGATGTACAAGGCCAGCAAGGACTCTTGGGCAGTCCGTGTTTCCCGCTAGCTAGGCCTCACCTCAATGCTGTGTCATGACGTAGACATATGAGCACACACCAGCACTCCGCAGCGGCACGACGTGGGGCCTCCAACACTAGTAGTGTCCTTTCCAGGGAGCTGCGCCCCAGATGTATCGGTGACCTACTGTCCCAATTGGCAGGCCGCTATCGTGAAGGCCAGGATTTTACCCCCTGAATGCCGATTCTCTTGTGCCCATCGTTGTCAGTAGATACAACCGGGGGGACCTGCAGACGTCACCGGGGTGTCACGCGGGGTGGGCCCCCTCGCCGGTCACCTACGCTGTTTCCCAAATGCGGGCTGCACCAGCGTAGTGTAGGAGTCTCCAGCGAGCTCACCCAGGCAGATGCCAGACCCTGGGGAGCTTAACGCTGGTAGCCCACAAGAAGCGCAGACTGCAGGATGCTCCGTCGCGGTGTGCTGCTCGGCAGTAGTGGAGTCCGAAGGATTGAGGACAGCCACACCAACTGGAGTCAAGATTTGTCCAGGTACTGCACTCTGATGGGCAGGGAGTTGGGCGTTGTACTGGTTGCAGGCCCCAGGCAGTGGATCTCGCGTGGCAGAGATCCCTGGCCGAGCGCTCTACATGCAGTTAGCACTACAGCGCGCCTCCGCCCCCACACCGTCCAGAGCCTCTCCGCTGGAAAGGCCTCGCAACGCCACTCATGACCCACTGCACCGTCCGGGGTCGGAGATGCCTCCTCCAACGCAGGATAAATACCGGAACACAATGCCGGTCGTCTCCTCAGTCCGGCAGCCGGATGAATGTCGGATATTGCGGGCGAAAACGAGGACCGGGACAGAGCGAAAAGATTATGCCGCCATTTTGGCTGACGCCAGACCATGCCCCCCCTGGAATCGTAATATTTATACCTCCGCTATCCAACACTTTCTCTACTGTTGCACTCATTGGAGTGGGTATAGTACTTTCTACCCCTCCACTATCCAGTACTTTGCCTATTGTTGACCTCACTTGAGTGGAAAGAGCAATTTTTACCCCCTGCTATCCAACACTTTTCCCTACTGTTGCACTCACTGGAGTGGGAAATTTAAGTTTGAAGATTTTTAAATAGTTTAATGTTTTAATTTATAATAGAATTTTTTTTGATAAATTTTATGTTATTGGTACACACACACATATATATATTTGTATATATATATATATATATATATATATATATATATATATATATATATATAAATGTATCATTGCGTATGCACCTTCAAACCAGCGCACTCAGTAGACGGGTGCTTTGAAACGCGAAGGTGCACTCGCGTTTTAAAATGCGCGCTCACTCCCAGTCACTTTCAGGAACTTAGGAAAGCACTCAACGGGACACTCCTGCAATTATTTAATCATTTATTGCATTTGCGAGCATGAGAAAACATGACGCGTTTCGGCGATGCCTTAATCAAATGTTTTACAAAATTCGCGCCAGAAAACGGCATATTTAAAGAGGCAAAACAAGAGTCACATGGTATTCTTTCTCATGGTCATCAAAATGGGACAACAAAATGAGGCAATCGTCTTTAGAAATCAGCCGCCATATTGGGAGAAACAATTGTTAAAATGTATGAATACAAATTACAAATTGATAAACATTATACCATGAATAGGTCCCCAATGTTAGTCTTCGTTTTTAAAAAACAATTGCTTGCATAAATATGTGCATTTACTAGGGGTGGGCGGAATTTGCGTAATCGTGTTACGCAAATCTCCGCGAAACGGTAAAAAATCTCCGCGAACACGCATAAATTCCGCGAACACGCGGAATTGCTTGTTCGCGATACTTTTTTCCTGTTCGCGATCGCTGTTTGCGTGCTCGGGGTGAAATATCTCGCGAACACGCATATTGAGAACGCGAACAAGCAAAAAATTTCGCGAAGTCGCGGAACGCAGATTTTTGGGCAATTTCGCGTTCTCCGCGGAACGCGAAATTACCCAAATTCCGCAAATTCCGCGAACGGAACGGAATTTACCGCCCAGGCCTAGCATTTACTCTACAGTTATTACGCCGTGTGTCAGCACGTGAAGTCCCACAAACTTGACCATAATTGGGCCGTATATCGGCTACCGTCATATACTTGGATAGCATCAGAAGATACCATGACATGATTAAGATATGGCTTGACAAGTCTATGCTCAGTATGGAAGAGTACCTGTTCCTCCGCTGCTTGAATCCGGTGGCTCCTACATTTTACCATATCCCCAAAGTCCACAAGGACATTCAACACCCCCCGGGTAGACCTATTGTTTCTTCCCAAGGGGGATTAACTGAACATTTATCTATTTGTGACTGGGAGTGAGCGCGCATATATATAAATGTATATATACATTTTAATATAATTTTAAAAATATAAAATAAATTAAAATGAATAGTTTATTAATTGTTTTAAAGGAAACATATATGAATTATTATGTATGCGTGTTTAACTTTTTTTAATAAAGTTTCTTTATTATATTTTTTTACATTTATATTTAATCTACTTTATTTTTTATATTAATTTTATCATTTAACATATTTAATTTTTATTATTTTCGTATATATATATATATATATATATATATATATATATATGAAAACTGACGAAGGAGTATTACCGAAACGCGTCTTTTACGAGAATAAAGTCACCGCTGTGATGATTTTTAAAAAAAACGTGAGTGCTGGTATCCTTCCCGTAGTGGAAAGGGTTTTTTTGAGCGTGTATATATATATATATATATATATATGTATATATATATAAAATGCGATATTTTTTACATGGATATTTTTTTCTAGATATTTTTTACTGCATTCTACATTTTTATATCGATATTTTTCACAAATATATTTTTTACTTGATATTTTGTCAGTGAACCCCACACCACAGTTGCATATTTAGAAACTATCTCATGCAGTTTACTTACAAACTGTTAAAAGAAAATTCCTTATTCCGATAGCCAACACTACACAGATTGAGATCTTGAATCCCCACTCCCACGATGCATATTCAGAAAGTGATAATTTCAGTACAGACTGGTGAAGCATGCACTTGACAGTCAGTTTTATGTCTGTGCTTCACGGAGAATTCCTCATTCTTACCACTTTCGGAGTATTCACTCTGTAAGAACAGTAAGCAGTGCTTCATGACTCTCAACACACGCCCAGAATAGGAAACAACTCCCTGGCATGTATGTCCACCATGACTGAAACTCCAATTGCCCAAGATGACAACCAGCTAGGTGATCTTAGAATTGTACTTCCTCTATTTGCAATTCAAAATCAGTTATGCAGAGTGTATGCAAAATAACTCCATTGTTATTAGGCCTAGAAATTGATAGTAGCCATAAAACATTCCAGGCCTTATACCTATCCTAGAAAATCTCGGTTTACTCGCTACCACTGTGCCAGTCTTTGTTGTTACCACACCACCTCGAGACATTGTATGACCAACAAGCACAAACACAAAATCTTTACTGATCTGATTCAGCATTTTATTTTGTAATAAATGAACAAAGGGTGATGCCGGTGAACATACAAGCCTTTGCAAGCAGTAGCGTAGAGTACAGTAATACAGAGTAGAATAGAGTGGCGCAGAGGGCAGTGACGAAGATTGCAATGGTCTAGAGTGGCATTGCTCACAGTAGCATATAATACAGTGGAGTAGCGTGTTGCAGAGTATAGCGGTGTAGAGTGCAGTGGTGTAGAGTAGAGTGGCACTACATAGAATGGAGTGGTAGAGTGTAGTGGTGTAGGGTGTAGTGGTGTAGAGTGGAGTAGAGTGGCGTAAAGTGCAGTGGCATAGACTGCAGTGGTGAAGAGTAGATTGTTTTAGAGTGAAGGGGCATACAGGGGAGTGGTGCAGGGTAGAGTTTAGTGGTGGAGGGTATAGTGGAGTGGCATAAAGTAGTGGTTTAGACCAAAGTGGCATTAAGTAGAGTAGTGCAGAGTAGAGTGGCGTAGAGTGCAGTGGTGTAGAGTGGAGTGGTGCAGCGTGCAGTAGAGTTGCAGAGAGTGCAGTGGCACAGAGTAGATTGTTTCAGAGTAGAGTGAAATGGTGTAGAGTAGAGTTGTGCCAGGTTGAGTGGAGTGTTACAGGGTACAGTGTAATGGCAGAGTAGTGGCGTAGACTGCATTGGTGTTGAGTGGAGTGGCATAGAGTGCAGTGTTGCAGAGTAGAGTGGCATAAAGTGGAGTGGGGTACAGTGGAGTGGTGTAAACTAAAGTGACGTGGCTTAAACTGGTGGGGTGTAGAATACAGTGGCAACCAGTGCAGTGGTGCATAATAGAGACCGGTAGAATACACTGGCATAGAATGGAGTGGTATAGAGTAGAATAGAGACGCGCAGTGAAGTGGAAGTCAAGTGTCATAGAGTGCAGTGGAGCACAGTTGATTAGAGTGGGGCAGAGTATAGTGGCATAGAGTGCATTGGAGTAGACTGCATTTATGTAGAATGCAGTAGAGTGGCGTAGAGTGGTGCAAAGCAGCGTGGGGTAGAGTACAGTGGTGGAGTGTGCAGTGTTGCAGAGTAGAGTTTTGTAAAGCGCAGTGGTGTAGAGTAGAGTGGCATGGAGTGCATTTGTAAAGAGTTCAGCGGCATAGAGTGGTGAAGAATAAAGTGATGTAGACTGCAATGGTGTAAAGTAGAGTGACATAGAGTGCAGTGGCACAGAGTAGAGTGTTGCAGAATAAAGTATAGTGGCATACAGTGCAATGGTGCAGAGTAGATAGCCATAGAGTGCAGTGTTGCATAGTGGTATGTAGTAATACTACACTTTTTGGTTTTTCCTGTTACGCATTATCTCCAAGTGGACATTTACAAGTTGTTGTAAAACTGAAAATCTCTCCCTCTCTCCAAATGATGGGTTGGATATTTGTACAACTGACTTTACAAGATGTAACTTCACACCTATTTGTGGAGATCCCACATTTTAGGGCAGAGATCTCCATGAAAGAAATGAAAGGAACATTTACAAAGGTAATTACTTAAAAACAATAGTTTAATGTAAAAGGTTCAATATTTTTAAACAAATAATAGATAAGACTCTTTAAGGAAAATTGCACAATACACTATTTAGCATGTATTATGTTATACGTGAATTTAAATATAGTTATTAATTGTTAAATTATTTTTTAACAATACTTCAGATTTAAAATCACTCACATTCACAATTTATTTAATTTAATTTGTAACAAATTTGGTTATGTTATATTTTCTGCATTTTTCGACTTTTTAAACTAAGTAACAAATGCAGTTAACAGTTATTACCTTTGAATGTATTACTAAAGACAAAAACAATATATAATTTAGCATTAATTATACTTTTAAATGCAATATATATATATATATATATCTATGTATCCTTTCTCCCTCTCTCTCGCCTCGCTAATATGAATCTTACAAAGCATCACTTAATACCAATTAATTATGCTAGTGTTGAAATAAAATTCCATTTAATTTGATTGTCTTAAAAATAGAATTTGCCACCTCCGTCTTTGTTCTTACACCATATTCTCACTTAATTAGACTGGGGACAAAAAGTGCTACTTATTTTATTTTAATATTTATTTTAGCAGTTTTATTTAGTGAAAACTTGGCCCTAAAGGCATTCGAGTGCTTTACATAAGAACCAGACATTTTAGATAAGAGGCAGAAGTAAGGCCTTTTTTTAGGCATGGAGAAGTAAAGTGATTTGCTTAGAATCACAGAAGTTGAGCTGAGGCTATTATTGTCTTAGAGCAGCAAGCCCTGTGAAAAGAAACACGCAAAGGGTCTGAGTCACAGATGTTATTTTACAGCACACAGTACATAAAGTAGAACTTTATGTACTACAATATGCAATCCACAAACCTAGGGCCGGAGGCCTCCACCTCTGCTTCTGCTGTCTTTTCTGTGCAAGACCTCTTCACCAAAGTGACAGACATCTCCACACACATAGGCATATGTTTTTGTAGGGAAACAACCGTTACAACGCATGCATTACAACGCATGCTTTTAACTAGGGGTGGGCGGAATTTGCATAACCGCGTTACGCAAATCTCCGCGAAACGGTAAAAAATCTCCGTGAACACGCAGAAATTCCGCGAACACGCGGAATTGCTTGTTCGCGATGCTTTTTTCCTGTTCACAATCGCTGTTTGCGTGCTCGGGGAGAAATATCTCACGAACACGCATTTTGAGAACGCGAACAAGCAAAACATTTCGCGATGTCGCGGAAAGCAGAATTTTGGGCAATTTCGCGTTCTCCACGGAACGCGAAATTACCCAAATTCCGCAAATTCCGCGAGCGGAACGGAATTTACCGCCCAGGCCTACTTTTAACCCGCATGTCATTACAACTAAAATGGCGTGCTGTAGTGGGTATAAAGTGTTGGATGTACCTCCAACACCTTCCCTACCTTTGCACAGACTGGAGTTGGAATAGTAAATTATACTAATCCAAACTCCAGCGCACCCTGACTGCAAGTCACGGTAACAAATTGCGTTGTAACGGCATGCGAGGGAAAGCATGCGTTGTAATGTCATACAACCTTTTTTGCAGTAAGTGGGGGAGGGACAACTGGAAGGGGCTAGAAAATGGGAAATACATACTTCTAAAAGACAGAAGACTATGGAAATATTAGTAGGGGGTTAGGTAGGGGCATGCTAAGACAAATGCTCATCCACAAAATGTAAGACTATTGTTTCTCTGCACTTTTAAAATTGTCACAACTCTAAAGTTGTCAAAAGAGGTGTACATGTACTCCATCCCAGCCGTGGAGTAGGTCAAGCACCATGGCAATGCACTAAATACTGCAATGTAAGCCCATAGAAAAGAATAAATAATTAAAGTAGTTTGACATTAAAATTGTATATGACCATGGCGATGTCGTGAGTGATGTGATATGTGAGGTAATATGTGAGGTCATAAGCTTAATTTCTATGGTTTTGTATGAGCAAAATCAGAGCCTATCTATAACGTCCCTGTAACCTTTGGGTTTTTCATTGAATTTCTGAGGTTTATTTATTTCATTTTTCTAAGAAATAATAATCCATGTAACCTTTGTTTTTTCAGTGAATTTCCAAGGTTTTTAAATGTATTTTCCGAATGAAAGGTGTAATGTTTCAAAGTGGGTTTGTTAGTTGCTATATAGGTTGGTGAGAGGGTGTGTAAGTGGCTGTATGGGTCTATGAGTGGTTTTGTGAGTATGTGAGGGTCTGTAACTGCATTTATACATCACAGTGTTTGATTTGCTATATAGGTCTTTCGGGTATATGGTAGTGGCTATATGGGTGTGTTATTGGGTGTATGAATGGTTTTGTGTTTGTGACTGGGTGTGTTAGTTTTTGTATGGGTGTATGAGTTATTTTGTGAGCAGCAAAGCTTTACCTTAAACACTCTGTAGCGATCCTTAGTAATATATCTGTCAGTGGGGAGCATCACTCAGCCAAGTAAAATCATTCATGTGAGAACACTGTACACAGAAACATGATGCTGAACTTAGTTTTGCATGATAATTTGTGACTTGTGTGCTATATGGGGCAATATAAAATGACTTTATGTGTTAGTGAGTGTGTGGTTAAGTGGTTGTATGAGTGGGTGCACGAATGTCTGTATAGGTGAGCAACTTCATGTGATTGTGACTGGGTACATATATTGGTGATAGGTGTGAGTGGGTGTGTTAGTGGCTCTATGGATGGGTACGTCAGCGCATGAGTGCAATATGGCTGAGTGAGTGGGTGCATGAGTGATGTATGGGTGAGTTAGTGAATGCATGAGTGGTGTATGGGTGAGTGAGTGAATTCATTAGGGCCTGTATGGGTGAGTGAATCAGTGCACAAGTGGTGTATTGATGAGTGAGTGGCTCTATGGGTGACTGAGTCGGGGTGTGACTAGCTGTATGAGTGAGTGCATGTGTTAGTAGCTGTATGGGTGAGTGAGTGGGTATGTCACTTACTGTGTGGGTGTGTGAGTAGGTGTGTGAATTACTTCATGGGTGAGTGAGTGCATATGTTAGTAAAGGTATGGATGAGTAAGTGGGTGTGTCAGTGACTCTATGGGTAAACAAATGGGTGTGTAAGTGGCTGTATAGGTGAGTTAGTGTGCATGCTACTAGCTGTGTGAGTGAATGAATGGGTCTGTGTAATGCCTGTATGGGTGAGTGAGTGAATATGTCAGTGACTTTATGAGAGACTGAGTATGTGTATCACTAGCTGTATTAGTGACTGACTGGCTATGTCAGTAGATTTAGAGTTGACTAACTGGGTTTATGAGTGACTGTTTGAATGAGTGAAATGAGTGAGTGGATATGTTTGTAACTGTATGTGTGAGTGATTAGGTGTGTCAGTGTTTACATGGGAGAGTGACTGGGTGTGTTAGTGATGGTATGTGTGACTGGATTTATGAGTGACTGTATGGGTGAGTGAGTGAGTGTATGTGTGTAGTTATGGGTAAGATAGTAGATGTGTGAGTTGCATATGGTTGGGTGATTAAGTATCTATATGGGTGACTGAAAGGGTGAATGAGTGGTGTATGGGAGGTAGAGGGCTTGCATCAGTGCTGTATGGGTGTGTGAGTGGGTGCATGAGAGCCTGTATGGGTGAGTGAATGTGTGTGGGAGTAGTGTATTGATGAGAGCACGGTCATTAGAGTTGTTGTATGGGTTGTATGATAGAAGCATGAATCGTTTTAGCCCAACCATGAATGCATCTTAACCACGCATTCCTTCACCATGAAATTTCATGGTTTCATGTAATAGGCATGAATAGTAAAGGCATAAGTGTGGCTGGGGTTGCCTCTACCCTGCTTCACCTCTGACCACACCCACCCCTGCCCCCACACTATCCCTTAGACTACCCCAACCTCTTCCAGTGCCATAAAACCTACCCCAACACTAAAAACTACCCCAACTACCCATTCCCCTCCTACTGCCCTACGGCCTAAAACCATACACTACCCGAACCCCCTGCCATCGCCATCCTGTAAACTACTCCAACCCATTCCACTTCCCTAACCCCCTACCCTAATATTTAACCCAACTATCCACTCCCCACCCACCACCCTAAGGCCTAAAACCCTTCACCCTAACTTACACTACCCTGCCCCCCTGCGCTGTCCCTTAAACTAACCCAACCCATTCCACTGCCTTAAAACCTACCATGACCTCCAGCCTTAAAAACTACCCCAACTACCCATTCCCCTCCCACTGCCCTAAGGCCTAAAATCCTACACTACCTCACCCCGTGCCATCCCTTAAACTACCTCAACCCCTTCCACTGCCCTAAACCTACCCCGACCCCACCGCTCTAAAAACTACCCCAACTACCCATTCACCACCCACTGCCCTAAGGCCTAAAACCCTGCACCCTAACTTACACTACCCTGATGCTTCTACCCACTGCACTATCCCTTAAAAAACCCCAACCACTTCCAATGCCCTAAATCCTACTCTGACCCCCTCCCAGCCCTAAAAACTACCCCAACTACCCATTCCCCTCCTACTGCCCTAAGGCCTAAAGCCCTACAGTACCCTTCCCCCACCCCGTGCTGTCCATAAACTTCCGCAACCCCTTCCACTGCCCTAAAACCTACCCCAACCCCCACCCTAAACACAAACTCAACTACCTATTCCCCTCCCACTGCCTCAAGGCTTAAAACCCTTAACCCTAACTTACACTACACCTGCTCCTCACCCCCAGCACTGTCCCTTAAACTAGCCCAAACCCTTCCACTGCCCCAAAACCTACCCCGACCCTGTCTCAGCCCCGAAAATAAAACCAGCCCCACTTACCTCACTGCAGCGTTCTCCTGCTTCCGTATTCCAGCAGACTGCGCACTGCCTCAACAACACATATGCCTGGTTAAAGCACATGCGAAGTTAAGGAAAGCATGGTAGAATTTGCATAATCGGAACACGCGTGATTCAGAACAGACTGGTGCCTGTTGTATGGAAGAATGAGAGAGTCGGTGCTGGATAAGTGAATAAGTAAGTGTGTAATTAGCTGTATGGGTAAGTGAGTGACTGAATGAGTGCTGTATGGGTGTGTGAGTGTGTGTGAGTTCATGTAAGAGTGAGTCACTGGGTGTGTGTGTATCTCTATGAGTTTGTGTCTGAATATATCAGTGACTCTATGAGACTCTACCATGGTGTATGTTGGTTATGTAAGTTTGTTGAACTAAATAGAATGAAGTAATTAGGAAATTACTTTACTCCAATGGATGGTGTCATTCATCTATTTTAAAACATAAAGAAGATAAATATGTTGTATTCATTGTGGCACAATTCTGTGTTCAACTTTTAGGGGCTCATTACCAAAGAAACTAACTCATCGATGCGCTAAAGCAGAGATGTCTCAGTTTATTTGCGCCTGTGGCAAAATAGCTTACAATGCCATGGATGTGCTGTATTTATGACACATCGCTTCATGGTGCAAGGAAACTGCCGCAACAGCAGCAATGCGTCAAAAAAGAGAGGTTGCGTCAGTTTAATCTGACACAGGTAGCCTACTTTATGGAGACCAATGTATTAGAGCATGAAAAGATGACAAAGACACCTAACAGTCTAACATATTGGTTCTATATGTGACGCATACATGTAGTCATAGTGCCCACTTGTACATGTGACATCAGCACGTAATGTCACTAAATGTGACATTGTGTGCACATACCTACCTTCCGTGGCCGACTTACCTCGAGACTTGATTATCGAATATTTATTAAGTTTGGAGCACTCTTGAAGTGTAGGCCTTAAACACACTATGGATTTCTCTTCCTAAATATAATTGAACATTAGCTGTGTTGATGTGTATTTAGAAAAGAATGGTTTTTTGCTAAGTCGATTTTTTAAGGTACATTTCCCCTCCTTTGTCAGGACTCCAACTCTAATATCTTTTAGAATATTTCCATATTCCGCGGTCAGATGCTTCACACATTATTTTCAGTAGTTCCTTGTATTGGAAGTTTAGCCAAATATGTACATTGCCAATACTTCCCAAAGAGTTTTGAGTTTCATCATGGAGAAGAGTCTTAAAAACAGGCTGTCCTTTGACGTGGGTAAGTTCCAGTAGGTCACCAAAGATAATTAAGGGCTTACCTCCAAACAGGACATCATACTCTGTTTTTAAAATCTGTTGCTACAAAGTCAAGCATTAAGTTTGAGACCATGCTCACCTCATTGATGATTAAAAGCTTTAGTTTCTTAAGCACTCTTGACACCTCATGACAAGCTTCACCTGATAACTTTTGGTATTCCAGTTTATTGTCATGTTCAAGAGGTTGCATTAGTAATCGATTTAGAGTAATTCCTTTACTGTTGTGTGCAGCTAATCAAGTGGGTGCTGTTACTACCCCTGATAAATTTGATTATGTCATCCTCTGTAGGTAAGCGATGAAAACTTTAGTTAAATAACTTTTACCGGTGCCTGGTTGACCACTGATGTGTAATAGTATTGGCTTAAATGAAGAGCATTTGCATTCTTTCTTCTCATGGAGAAATCTGTGCTCTATTTTCTGTTTTACCTCTATATAAATTTCCTTCTGTTTGTCGTTTGTCAGTGTTGGACATGGCCCTTCTTATGGGATTTCCCAAAAACGTTTTGCTTTTTCTCCTCCTGGTTTTAGCTGATTCTCTTTCTGTGGCCTTAGGACTCTGGGCGCTTTCTCACTGTAATACAATGTGAAAGTGCGTGCACCCTTCCTATACAAGTTAGGAAGTGGTGCTTACTTGCAGCGGCGGCCACCACAGGTAAGTGCGGTGTGGCGGGGTGGGGGCGGAACAGGGTGGTAAGGGGAAAGTCAACAGACAACGGAATAGGTCAAATTAAATAAATAAATAAACATATTCCGTCATCTGTCGACTTCTACCCTGTCCCACCCCGCTCCACCGTCCATCCGCGCTTAACTGCACAGGCCGCAACTGCTTACTTGATTGGTTTAGGTGTTGTACCATGAGTGCCCTGTGAAAAGGCAAATCAAATGCCCAGAGCAGGTACTGCACCTGCTTATAATGGGATACAGCACTGTTTGTGCCTCCCACCAAAATCACCATTCAAACATGTATCAAGCCTGCCATTGCATACCTGTGGGTGCCCAGTCCCGCCTATGCTCAAGTTGGCATTTTTAACTCATTAGACAACCCTGAGTTTGCCTTCCACTACCACTAGAGCACCCTAGGGTTAGCCCTGATGCATAGATTAAGTTGTAGGCGAAAGACAGGGAAGGTACACATGACTGTTCCATGCCCAGATAGTGAAGAACCCCTTGTGGGTTTTCCCTACAAAGGAGGTCAGCTCTTCCCATGGGACAACATATGGGGTTGGCTGGTTCTGTCTTTGTGGCCTTAGGGCCATGGGCACTTTCCCACCGTAAATACAAAGTGAAAGTGCACGCGCCCTTCCTACACGCATTAAGAAGTGCTGCTTACCTGATGTTTTTAAACATGTTTCAAGTCTGCCATGGCAGGCCTCTGTGTGTGCAATTGCACTTATTCTCAGGTTGGCCTTTCTAAACCACTGGCCAATCCTGAAGGGACCACTCAGTACCATACTACCACTACCACTAGGGCACCCCTGGGGTATGTCCAAAGGGGTGAAGCAAGTGGTAGGTGAAAGACAGGGTAGGTACACATGTGTGTTCCCTGCCCGCGTATCGAAGAATACTCATGTGTTTTTTCACTACCTATAAGGTTTGTCCTTCTCGTAGGTTAACATGGGGAAATGCCTGAGATTACTTTTTTGTGTTTATTTATTTATTGCATTTCAAAACATTGCACAACATACATTGATTATACCATTGCAGCTGATATAAATAATAGTACGTGCTTATTAACAGTCAAACAACAACCCCTGCCCTCCCACCCGCCCAACAAGGCAAGACATCCCCTTATCATTGCTGAGGTAGTTGTGGCAAGTTACATCATGAAAGAGCTGAAAATATTTCACAATTGCACGTGGATGCACGTCCCACAAATAATATAGGAAGAGTCGGTAATAAGCAAAATGTACAGCAGTCTAGCAACAACTAGTTGAACTGCAGCTTGATGTAATAATTTCAATGCTTTTGCATTTGACTCGCGAGGGTCACCTAGTAACGACTAGTTAAACTGCAGCTCTTTGTAGAATTATTTTGATATTGGATACTATAATATTCACTGCCCACTGCTAATCTCATCCCATAATGCTTTGCAGGGCCTTTGGTTGGGATTGTAATTTTGCCCATAAGTGTGCTTGGGGTGGTCCGAAGAGGATGGGACCACCACTGAATCGTTCAGCATGATATGCACTTTGTGTTCAAGGCATCTGCTTGGTCCTCCCCCTAGGTTAGGGGGGGACCCCAAAATCATCAACTCTCTCATTGCCTGATATTTTTCATTTTCAAAGTTCACTTTTGTGAATTGGTTATATGCTTTTTAGCATGTAAAGTTGCTTTATCAAAGCATTTGTGGGTGCAGTTTAGTAGCTGACTCGAACTGAGTTTTTGCCTGAATTACATGTTTTAAATGGAATGCGTAGTTAACAAATGTCTGCAAACTCCTGCAGCGGAGCGGAGTTCATTGCCCAGGGTTATAAAGCATCCTTCATGAAGGCCCACTCTACAGAGTCGAAAGCCTTCACGGCATCTAAAAATACTGCTGCTCCTTTGACCCCCAATATGGCACGTAAATTAGAAGTAAGGCTGCACCCTGGGACAAACCCCGACTGTTCTGGATGAACCACCAATGGCAGCAGTTGGGCCAATCGATTAGCTAAAATGTTGGCGTATATCTTGACATTGACATTTATAAGAGACAATGGTCTGTACGAGGAGAAGGCCTTTGAAGGCTTTCCCAGTTTCAGCAGTATGATGATCAGTGCTGGCTTGTGCCATATGTTCATGAAAGGTCATAAGGTGTGGGACCAACACATTTTGGAAAGTCTTATATAGAAGGAGACAGTAAGCTCATCCATACCGGGGGAACTGCTAATTCGCATGGTATTGTTGGCTATCTTGACCTCCCCTGGGGAAAGGGGGGAAATGAGGTACTCTCTATGCATGTTCGATAACCAGGTCATCTGAATGTGTTCCACATAATCACATATAGCATCAATATCTGGGGGAGCCTGGGAGCTGTACCATTGCGAGTAGTATCTATGAAATCGGTGTGCTATGTCTTGACTGAAGAGGAATGGCTGACCTCCCTCCTCGAATATTTCGAAGATAGTGTCCACCTCACGCTTGGGGTGCACCAGTGCTGCTATTGTGGCCCGTGGGAAGTCTTCCTCTATGTAAACCCTGGTCGTGGCATACTTGCCCAGGTGTTTATCCTCCCTGTCTGCTGTGTCCTGGTACTACTCTAGAGCGGCCTTAATGTCACCCAATATATTGATGTCCTGTGTCCCCTGAAACTTTTGTTCTAATGTTAAAATGTCCTGTTCTAGTTTGGTCAGACGGTTCCTCAGTGATCTGCGCACTACAGAATGTTTAGCCATACCCCGTATATACACTTTAAAAGCCTCCCAGATGGTGGCGAAGCTATCAACTGACCCCATATTTGCCTCAAAGTATGTCTCTATGTCTGTGGAGATTTCTGTCACAAACACTGGATCGAGACGAGAGTAAGGTGGAAACCTCCAAAGGAAAGCTGGCACCTGCCAAGCTGGGCTATGCAAATCTGGTTGCAGAGGGGAATGGTCGGAGAGAGTGCACTGGTGGAGAAAGCATTTTGTGATGTGGCCAATAAAGCCTTTGGACGCAAGCCAGTAGTCAGTTCTCATGTAGGTGTCATGCAGTGCAGAGTAGTGAGTGAAACCAGTGATGTCGGGGAAAAGGAGCCTCCAAATGTCTTTCGATTCTAAGCCCTCCATGAGGTCTAGGATCGCACCGGCTGCCGCCTAACGTCAACGTGGTGGACTTTTTGAGCAGTCCTTCTGCGGATCCAAGATACAATTGAAGTCCCCGCCTCTTACTATTGAGGAGTCCCTGCCTATTATAGAATTGCGGGTCGTTATAAATAGGCACATATATGTTTACAACCGTGATATTGAGACCCTCTTTCTGGCACCTCACAATAACATACCTGCCTTTGGGGTCAATTTCAAGTGCCTGCACCGTAATCCCCGACGCCGGGTTCACCCAAGTCAGGACTCCCCTAACATGTGATGTGAAACCCGCTGCAGAAACCCTTCCCTGGAGCATCTTGTGCCCTAACATGCTGCTATGTGGGGAGAAGTGAGACTCCTGTAGCAGCGCAACATCTATTTGATGCCACTTCATGTATGTAACAACCTTCCTGATCTTCCTATGGTCATTGAGCCCACTGATGTTCCATGTTAGGAGATGAACCGTGCAACCCATGATCGGTGGAAGCGGAAGCGATGCTGTGTGTCATAGCTCTTCCTGCAATGCATTCAATATTATTAGCCACAACAAACTCATATGTGTCTTTTAGTCCTCTGCAATTCCAATGTATGTATCACCCCCCTATTATGCCCCCGCCCACACTATGCGGATCCCAACTGTGCATAAACAAAACCCCCTCCCGTGCCCTCCCTAACTTAACCTGTTGAACCAATTAAAACCCAGACCAATTAAACCTTATTAGTCTAAAGTAAACACTTCCCTCTGTGGGTCACACTTCAGGGCAGATGTCGCCTGGCTTCAAACCAAAAATTGTGCCAACCAACAATGTTATTAAATTCTTATCATTCAATCTATGTGGTGTGTCCTCATCAATAAAATCCAGCAGTTTGTGCTCACCCAGCCCGTGCACAGAGGAATCTTTAGGACAGAAGGAGAGAGTAGAGCCCCCACCCAGGTGGGAACCAATGGCATGCAGTTCGTCCCTCCAGAAATCAGTAAACCCGGCCACCGCCGTCTCACTGTTTGGATCCTAAACTGGGCTAGTGTCAGTGGGCCCGATTCAGAGAACTAACTTAAGACAAAATCCTAAACTTACTACCATTTTGGTATTCACAGAAGGCACTTACTCATTTCGGTATACACAGAAGTTAGGAGTCCTAACCTTAGGACTCCTAAATGCCTTCCGTGAATATTGAAAGTCTTAAAGTTAGGATTTTTCTCAGTTTAGGAGTAGTAAAGTTAGGACTCCTAACTTTAGGACTCCTAAATGCATTCTGTGAATACCGAAAATATTAAAGTTAGGATTTTTCTCAGTTTAGGAGTAGTAAAGTTAGGACTCCTAACTTTACTACTCCTAAATTGAGAAAACTCCTGATGTCACTGTAGGACTTGCCAGAACCTCATTCGCACCTTGCTCAATTCCCAGGGTGTATACAGGTCCAGTCTCAGGGTTGGGTTATGGAAGTGCCTCCTGGGCTCGCCGCAGCCGCAAGCTATGGAGCACCGTGGAGTAGTATGAGCCGCCGCATCAGAGATCCCTAATTATTTAAAAGTAAACATTGGTCCTCAAATGATTTAAGGAATAATGGTGAATAAATATAGTACAGAATCGAAACTGTATTAAGGGAGTCCAGCCGGACAACCAATTTAATTCTTCAATGAAGTGCAAACAATATTCAACAGCAAAACATATGTGGGACACAGTCCTGCATCCATTGGGAAAGAAAGACATTTACATGACAAACAGACATTTCAGGCAAGGCAAAGGAGCTTATTTACAAAATCCGATGTTATGAGCTTATTCCGAGCAAACAGTGCACTTTTTTACACATGGGTTAATGTGCACGCTGTTTAGACTAGAGTCGACGACGTTTCGATCCTATTTCGAGGATACAAGGATCATCATCAGGACGTTAATATGTATGAGCCTGGTAAAGATAAGAAATTGCCTGTAGGGAAATGGGAGATGAAGTGAGAATAGAGAAAAGGGAGAAAGAGGAAAAAATTAGATCTCGAGTAAGGCAGCTACGGTAATTTCGCCATAAAAGTGCACAGTACACATGCCGATGTGAGTGCATGCGTATTACAAAATGGCAGTGGTTTGAACCACAACGGGTGAAACGGGCGAGCAGCGTGTTTGAAACCGGGGGGGGGGTTTGGTTCACGGGACGTTTAGGGTGAAGGAGGCAAGCATTAGAATTGCGCCGAAGGAGGGGTGCTGTGAACGGCGAAGTGGACACTGATGAGCCAATTACGTTGTGGACGGAGTAATGCAAGCAATTAATTGGTGACTATCGGACAATACATGGATGAGGCAACGGGATGTAGAGGCCTGCTTACCGTAGTCAACCGAACAGAAGGAGAACGTGTTAGATGCCTGAATAGCCGAACACACGTCTTGCAGCGTAAAACACAGGGATCAGGATGTGCGAGTGGTAACCGGAGGAGTTGCTGAGGGAGGAAGAAGGCACGTGAGGCAGTGTAACATGAGAAGTGAACGAGAAGGGGTGCCGTGGGAGAGGATAGGTACCTGGTATAGGAAGGAACTGGGTGTTCCAGATAAGTAGCTCCGAGGGATAATCCGTCCGAAGAGAGGCCCGGGATTGCGGGTTTTGGCGTAGGAGATGCTGGGAGAGGAGAACAATTAGGGTGAGAAAAGGATATGTGGAGGGGTGAGCGTGAAGAGGTGCCACGGAGGAAGAGAATTACCTTAATTTACGAGGGAACGGGCAAATCGAATAAGTTGCTCCGGTAGGGGATCCGTGACAATACACTGGAATTGGAAAGAGCGGGTTAGTGACTCGGTCAGTAAAGGAGAACTGCGACGGGCAAAGGTGCCGATAGCAGAGTGACGTGGAAAAGCGGAAGCATGCTCGTTTACATGCAGAGTGAGTGTGTGGGAAACTAGACCGTATGGACGCGCCGCCATGATTGGAGAGAAAATTAAAGATTGAGAAAGGACTAGATAGTAGAGGAATCACCGCATTTGCGGCAATTACGGGGGAGAGTACATCAATGAAAATAGCACATTACATTCGGAACAATAATGAAAAAATTGTCTTAAGAGCAATAATTACAAAAGAGGAGTGAGATGTACCATATACGACAATAAATTACGAAAGTCACGAAAATTAGTGCAACAATGAGAAGAGCACATTGCATATTAGAAAATAGTGAGCAGATCTTGACAAGAAATTATATTATGAACAGTTCAGTCATCAAATTTGCAACAAGTGTGAGGAAAATTACATAAATGAGAAAGGCAAAATGCATTGTAGACTTTAAAAAGCAGATTATGGAAAGAAAATAGGTTATGAGCTACAGTGTGGACTATATGACAGAATACTTCATAACAATGAAAATATGGTGGACAATTAGGAAGAGAAAACTTATTCAGACAATGGTGAGTAAAAACAAGGTATGGTTTCATATTGGGGACAAGATCCAAAGGACTGTAAGGAAAAAGGTCAATTCAGGAAAAAGGGGGGACATAACCATTCAGAGAATTTTAAAGGAGATTGGTCCAATCCTCGTTTCGGTTCAAACCGTCCCTGATGCTGTTGGTACGGATGATCATTTTTAGTTCTTCTTTATTAATTTTTGCAATGTCACCACCTCTTGGGGGTTGCTTGATAGTTTTGATAATTGTCCACTTGATATCATCCAGCACAGTTGCCGAAATAGTCCGCATGTCCGGGACCAGGGCCCAAGCCCAGGCCGCAGCACTCCCTCCAGACATACCACGATGCCCAAGAGGGCCCGCAATGGGCGCAGCCGAAGCCCGTCTCACCCCAGGGGCCGCTGCGCCAATCAGGGCAGCACAGCCAGCCACCTAAATTCCAGCCACGCCAGAGCCTCAATTGCTGGCAAAACAGAGCTGCCACGCCGGTCCAGGGTGCTCACTCTGTCCACCCCATGGTGGGCCCACCCTGCACCAGAAAGGCGGCAAGCAGTGAGGTCCACAGAGTCCCACTATGGCGACCCAGGCAGGCAGGTCCCGATACAGGGCCCCGCATTTCAGATCTTCAACTGCGGCTCCAAACACCGACCCGCGAGGAGGTAGGCCAGCCAGGTCATGCCCGGGCCCCTAAACAACCCCGGAGCGTAAGTCTGCGCTCCAGGGCCCCAGGGAGCTGTCTGCTGCTTCAGTCAAATCTACTTTGGTTCGGGGCTGAGGATTGCAAATTTGTCAATGAGGGCACCCATTATTGTTGAGAATATTGGAGGATAGTGAGCCGGTTACCGCAGAGCGGCACTAAAACGTGCCCATCTTGGAGCCCGGCAAGCTGCGCCCCCCAATGCCTGAGATTACTGTAAGCTGCAATAGTGGCTTACAGTGAAGCAACCGCATAATGTTTCCTATCAGTGGATTCACACTGACAAACCCTCCCCTGTGAGCTCATCAATAGCTTAGAAATGCCACTTCTGGAGAGTGGGCTTTTCTCTGCTCGAAAATTCTTTGTGTGCCTTTTAGTTTGACTCCAGTCCACACTGGAGGATGGGGGAGCACATCTGTGCATTCCCAAGAGACAGCCATAAACATTTGGAATGCAACTGGAATGAAAGACCTCTGCCATTTGAGGGCCTGGCTGGATAGGTTGGAGGAAGAGGTTTTGACAATTGGCCTCTGGGAGCCAGATCATGACCCCACTAAAGATTAAGGGGCATATCAGCAAGGGCCAGCGATAATTATCGCTCAGCACTCTTAGCGTGAGGATAATTATCGCTGGCCAACTCTGAATTTTATCGCGGAGATAGCGTGATATCAGCAACGCTTATCTCCAAAGGGATAAAATTCAGAGTGCATGCTGCCAATTGTGAGATTATCGCTGGAAATACAGCGATAATCCCACAAGGTTTGGCAATAGCTTGCTGATAGGGATAGACATACTTAGCCATGATATCCATCTTACATAGGATATCATGGCTAAGTCAGAAAAATACCAGACGTAAAAAAGCAGCGTTAACCGCGGTGCGCGCTGCTTTTTTTTATCGCTAACAGGGTTAGCGATATCCTTGATAATAGGAGAAATGCCGCTAAACGACGTTTCTCCTATTATTTTACTCTGGAACGCTCCCTTTGCAACTCATTAGAGATGCAAGGGGAAGCGTAGAGTAAAAGGGTGCTAACATGCAAATTTGCGTGTTAGCACCCTGTTGCTGATAGGGCACTAGTTTTATCTCTGCTTTTTTGGCTTTTAAAGCCAAAAAAGCAGAGATAAAGCCCTTGTTGATATGCCCCTAAAATCTGCATTCCGCGGCCCCATGGCACACAGGACTGAAATTTAGAGGCATCTGTCGTTCAAAGGGAAACCATATAAACTATCCCCAGCTTCAAAGGCACACTACAATATCACTACTGGTTTCATACTTCAGCAGGGCACAAAGATACACTTGTAGGGACGTGGGATCGGGGCACCTGAAGCAACTGCATTTCTTAGGGGCATATCAACAAGGGCTTTATCTCTGCTTTTTTGGCTTTAAAAGCCAAAAAAGGAGAGATAAAACTAGCGCCCTATCAACAACAGGGTGCTAACATGCAAATTTGCATGTTAGCACCCTTTTACTCTACGCTTCCCCTTGCATCTCTAATGAGATGCAAAGGGGGCGTTCCAGAGTAAAATAATAGGAGAAATGTCGCTAAGCGACATTTCTCCTAATATCAAGAATGTCGCTAACCCTGTTAGAGACAATAAAAGCAGCGCTAACCGCGGTTAATGCTGCTTTTTTACGTCTGGTATTTTTCTGACTTAGCCATGATATCCTATGGAAGGAGGATATCATGGCTAAGTTTGCCTGTCCCTATCAACAAGGTAATGTGAAATTATCTCTGGGTTTCCAGCGATAATCTCATGTTAGCCTGTTAGTGTGAGGATTTTTATCGCTATTGAGATAAGCGTTGCTAATAGCACGCTATCTCAGCGATAAAAATTCACGCTAGCCGGCGATAATTATCCTAGCGCTAAGTGCGCTTAGAGATAATTATCGCCGGTTGTTGTTGATATGCCCCTTAGTAAGTTAAATTAGGGTGGCCAAATAGATTTATCATGCCTCAATAGATCCTCTGGGATTTTGTCTGGACCCTGAGCTCTACCTAGTCTTATAGTATCAATGGCCAATGTTGTCTCCTCTAGGGTAAAATGGGGTTTATATATTATACCACTATTTGATTGGCATTTAGATGGGTTTTGTAATGTTAAAGAAGAAAGATGCTTGTCCTCTCTGTCCTGGGAATAAAGGTTGGAAAAGTGTTGTACCCAAGTTCCAGGGTCTAAGAAATAATCAACTTGGGTTTGTGAGTCCTTTGTATGGTGGGAAATTATTTTTCAAAATAGTGTGTTGTCTCTACTTTTGGCTGCATTAATCAAGTAATTCCAGTTGGCATCATTCCATCTCCTTTTTGATAAAGATAATGTTTTTTTATATTAAAGCCTAGCCCCTTGAACAGCTAGAATACATTTAGATTTTAAGGCCTTTATTAATTACTTTTCAGTTGTACTGCAATCCTTCATGTAGTAAAGATTACACAAAGGTTCCTTGATTGTTCCTCGTTCTACACCTTGATGAGGATTTGTGGTTAGATATGGCCTTAGAATCTCAACTAAAGAGCATGGATGTTATAGGAATGTCTGAAGGCAAGCGATCAGCAAATGGAGATAAGATGTCAGAAAAGACATTATAAATCTTAGCCATAATATCTAGGGTAGCAGCTGTGATGGCCACTTGATTGACTTACCGATATTACCAATAAACAGTAGTATGGATGAGAGAGCCGTGGGTAAGGTCGATGCCTCAACGAGAAGCCCTGACATTACTAGATACAAAGGGGAGTGGTTGCGGCTTCCTCTTTCTTCTATCTTGAAGTCCTGCATTCTGTCCCATATAGCTACACTAATCAAAGTGTAATAAATGTTTTTTGAATGTAAATTAATTAACTAAGGGCTGTTGGATTTGGAACTGACATTACAGGCTCGCAGCCCGTGTTCTAAAGTTAGATGGACTAATTGCATGGCCGCCACTGTGCATGGAGCTAGGGTACCGCTACCAAGGTGGGGTATACCAATAACATGTCCTCCACCTCTGGACCTGAGTCCATGCAAATTATTGGCTCAAAAATACAATTAAAATACCCACCTAGGATAATCATGCTCTTTGAGATTAGAGTGTTCAAAAAACTATCCAATAATTCTATTGATGGGGACTCCTTGTCAGTCTGCCTTGGTTTAGCATAGATGTTTAGGAGGTATAGGTGAGAACGATTTTGTGTTTTTATCCTTGGCCTTAAAATGCCAGGTGAGTTGTTACTCAACTTGTCAATAGAGACATTAAGTGAGATTCAAGGAGGCCACAGGCATTAATGCGAAATGGTTTGTACCCTGGCTTGAATGGAGGTTCTAGTAGTCAGGTTTCCTGGAACAAGCTGAGATGGAACTGCTCAATGTACTCTTATCAATCTGAGTCAATCAGCTTATATCTTAAAACCGCTATGTTCCATGACACCAAATGTATAGACTGTTTTTGTTCACTTCTCCTACAGAAAAACGATCTAGTGCTTCTTTTATGTCAGAACCTAGTGAATGTATTCAGTCCTCATGTCCCTGTGGTGCTAAACATTGGTCCACTCTGCTATATTTAATTGGTGAATTTCTGTCGTTTGTTTTAGTTCAAAATGTTAATGTTGTCACTGAGATATTCATCTAACTATAACATCACTTTAACCTTTGCTTGTTTAGTGAACACATATACATATATATATACACGCACATATATATACATATTATATATATATATATATATTACCTACTGGCGGTCGCCAGTAGGTAGTTATAGTTAGGACCACGTTTCCATAGGAAATCCGCAACATTCTATTTTGAATAACTTTGGCGCCGGTCGACGAATCCTCGCGAATTTTTCAAAATAGGTGGGGCGCTACGCTCCGCTCCTACCCTGAAAGTCTCGGGGGGATTCGTCAAGCGGGGGCTGAGATAAAAGGGGGGTCCCAAAACGCGTTTTTCCCATGCATTTTTCCATAGGACCTTTAGACAGGGCTACAGCCCGAACGGCTGAACAGAATTACTAGAAATTTGGCAGAGAGGTAGTCCTCAGGTCAAGGAAGTGCCTTTTGTAGGTTTGGTGTAAATATGTTCAGTAGATTCTGAGAAAATAGCCTTTAAATCAATATATATATCTGAGCCAGCTTACGGTGCGCTTACGGTACGCTTACCGTACGCGTACGGTGGCGTGCGCGAGCGCGATTCTGATTGGCTCTTAGATCTTAGTAAACATTCGAATCGGCCGAAACCAGGAAGCGGCGGCCGCCATTTTCTCTCTCGCACTGAGAGTGATGTTTAAAATATAAAGCACAAAAACATGTAAAGGGGCTGTTTAGACAGCTCCCACACACACAGCCATGTTGAGGGAGTCCCCAAAGATCCCCCAAGGCCAAAAACGGAATTTTTATTTTTTCGGTAATTTCGCCGATTACGCTTACCGTACGCGTACGGTAAAAAATTATTAAAAAAAAAAAATTATCCACACTCTCCCCACCCCGTGTGCAATTGGTGCCCGAAGGGCACCAATTGTGCATGGCATATTAGAGATGAGATAAACTAAAAATGTTTTAAAAAAAATAATAACAAACAAAATTATCCACACTCTCTCCACCCCGTGTGCAAATGGTGCCCGAAGGGCACCATTTGTGCATGGCTTATAACATGCGTGCACGGAACGAACTGCGTTAAGTGGGCGCGCACGCCACGAATGGCGTAAAGTAACTTAGCATTTAAAAAACCGTACAAATTCACTGAAAAAACCATAGGTTTCACACACGTTATAGTTAGGAATTAGCATTTAAAAAACCTTGCAAATTCACTGAAAAAACCATAGGTTTCACACATGTTATAGTTAGCGGAAATTTTACTGATAAAAAACCAATGAAATTCCCCCGTTATAGTTAGTGCAGGCAACTATAACTCACGCGACCGCAATCTTCTGCTGATGACATATGTGTCTTTATGAAAAAAAAAATATTTGTAATATATGTATAGCTAAAAATGTATGGAAGAAGACATGGGCAAATAAGTGTCTAAATACAGTATTAGCATCAGCAGAGAATTGCGGTCGCGTGAGTTATAGTTGCCTGCACTAACTATAACGGGGGAATTTCATTGGTTTTTTATCAGTAAAATTTCCGCTAACTATAACATGTGTGAAACCTATGGTTTTTTCAGTGAATATATATATATATATATATATATATATATATATATATATATATTCACTGAAAAAACCATAGGTTTCAGGGGCGTTATAGTTAGCTGGACTTTTCACTCGTACAAAACCATTGAAATACCCCCATTATAGTTAGTTCAGCTAACTATAACTTGCGCGCCCGCAATGCACTGCTGATGACATCACATATTACATCACTCATGACATGGTCAGTGACATCACTTATGACATCACTGATGACATCTCAAATGACATCACTGATGACATCATCCAGTGAATGTGTGTTTTTCTGAAAACTACATATGTTTTATATAT
Organism: Triturus cristatus; assembly: GCF_964204655.1. Classification (NCBI taxonomy): domain Eukaryota; kingdom Metazoa; phylum Chordata; class Amphibia; order Caudata; family Salamandridae; genus Triturus; species Triturus cristatus. Next base: position 114,165,281 of record NC_140592.1, read on the forward strand.
GTATATCTCAAGGTCGATGGAAGAATAAATGGGTATAGGTATATAAGTGTCTAAATGGATGATTTGTTTTTGAAAAATTGATTGTATAACTGACTGATTAAGTGTATCTTAGTGAATACATGGCTTAGTGAGTAATGTTTAAATATGTAAATATCTGTATCAGTCTCTCACTTTGTGTATAAGTGGCTGCATGGGTTGGTGAGTAGCTACATGAGTGTCTATATAGGTAATTAGTTGTTTTTTTGAGTATCAGTATGAGTGTCTGAGTGTCTGTATGGTTCGGTAGGGGGTATTACGTAGTGCATAGGTGCATAAATGAGTGACTCACTGTTTGTATGTGTTGAAGACAGCATGTATGCAGGACTGTATGGGTGGATGAGTGTGTGCATGGGTGTGTTATTGAGTGAATGACTGTCTCAATAGTGTCTTTATGAGTAACTACATATGTTTTAAACTAGTATGTGTGACTATTGGTGTATATAAGTGACTATGTGTGAGAGTGAGAGATTGAAAGAGCTCCTGTATGAATAAGTATGTGTTTCTATAAGTGATTGTTTAAAAGACTAAGTATGTGTAAGTTTCTGTAGAAGTAAGTGTGGTGGTGTGTGTATAGCTGTATATGCAAGTAAATGGATGTTTGATTCTTTATTAGAATGAGTGACTATGCGTGTGAGTAACTCTATGGATGAGTGGCGTTGTGTAACAGGATGTATAGGTGTATGAGTACATATGATGAGTGAGTACATGTATGAGTGACTGTATAGGAGTATTGGTGAATGAGTGGATGTGTACGTGGATCTTAGAATTACTGAATAGGTTGTTGTAACAGGTATTGGTATGTCCATTGTTTTGAAAATTTTAGTTTCTATTTTTGAATGTGTGTATCAAAGGTTATATTAGTGGGAGAGACGGTCTGCCACTCTATCAAAAGCATGATGTCATCAGTGATGTCATTTGAGATGTCATGAGTGATGTCACTGACCATGTCATGAGTGATGTAATATGTGATGTCATCAGCAGTGCATTGCGTTGCGCGCGAGTTATAGTTAGCTGAACTAACTATAACGGGGGAATTAAAATGGTTTTGTACGAGTGAAAAGTCCAGCTAACTATAACGCCCCTGAAATCTATGGGTTTATCTGTGAATTTCTAAGGTTTTTTAAATGCTAATTCCTAACTATAACATGCCTGAAACCTATGGTTTTTTCAGTGAATTTCAAAGTTTTTAAATGCTAATTTCTAACTATGCCTACAGAGATAAGACATGTGAAGAAAGAAGAAAAAACGCACAGAAAGAAAAAAAAGAAATGCAGAAAGAAGCAACAGAAGTCCTCAAAGATGAAGAAAAGTGCAGGAAGAAGGATAACGTGCAGAAAACAAACAGAAGAGCAGAAAGAAGCCTTGTTGCAAAATCATCCTGTACCCTCAACTTTTTCAGACAGATACTGGTGGTAACTCAGTCTGACTAACCAGCCCTAGAAACAGTGCTATGTTAAAAGACACTCAGAATACAGTGAAAACACCTACATAAACTAGGGAACCCTATGCGTTGGGGTCCCCCTGTGATTAGCATGACCTCCTCTCTAAGCCCCTAGTATATAATAAGGCAGGGGATTAAAACTACCTCTTAAAACGTGCCACAGGGTGTGTTTGCACACGTCACCTCAGGCCCCATTCCCTCCCTTCCCCACTGTTTAAACACACCCTGTGGCCGTTTTAAATTGGTTGATTAAGTCCCCTTGAATCCTGAGGGTCCCTAGGGTCCAACTAGACCACTAGGTACCTCCAGTAAGCGCCACAGAGCTGCGCTGCAGAGAGATGTAAAAAAAGGGCACGGCCTAGACCACCTCTCTGCAACGCAGCACAGTGGGGCTTACTGGAAGCACCTGGTGGGCTAGTTGGCCCCCAGGGTCCCTCAGGATTGAAGGGAAATTACTTCCCCAACTTAAAACGTGCCACAGGGCGTGTTTGCACACGTTAACTCAGGCCCCGTCCCCTCCCTTCACCACTGTGTAAACACGCCGTGTGGCCGTTTTTAGTTGGGAGATTAAGTTCATTTGAATCCTGAGGGTCCCTAGGGTCCAACTATCCCACTTAATACCTCCAGTAAGCGCCACAGAGCTGCGTTGCAGAGAGGTGTAAAAAGTGGCATGGCCTGGACCACCTCTCTGCAACGCAGCTCAGTGGCGCTTACTGGAAGCACCTGGTAGGCTAGTTAGCCCCCTGGGGCCCTCAGGATTGAAAGGGAATTATTTCCCCAACTTAAAACGCGCCATAGGGCGTGTTTGCACACGTCACCTCAGGCCCCGTCCCCTCCCTTCCACACTGTGTAAACACGCCCTGTGGCTGTTTTTAAAGTTGGGAGATTAAGTCCCCTTGAATCCTGAGGGTCCCTAGGGGCAAAATAGCCCACTAGGTACGTCCAGTAAGCTCCATTGCAGAGAGGTGTCAAATGGGGCACGGCCTGCACCACCTCTCTGCAACGCAGAGCAGTGGCGCTTACTGGAAGCACCTGGTGGACTAGTTGGCCCCCAGGGTCCCTCAGGATTGATAGGGAATTATTTCCCCAACTTAAAACGCGCCACAGGGCGTGTTTGCACATGTCACCTCAGGCCCCGTCCCCTCCCTTCACCACTGTGTAAATGCGCAGTGTGGCCGTTCTAAGTTGAAAGATTAAGTCCCCTTGAATCCCAAGGGTCCCTAGGGTCAAAGTAGCCCACTAGGTACCTTCAGTAAGTGCCACAGAGCTGCATTGCATAGAGGTGTAAAAAGGGGCATGGCCTCAGAACACCTGTCTGCAACTTAGCTCCCTGGCGCATACTGGAGATACCTATTGGGCTAGTTGGCCCTCAGGGACTCTCAGTATTGAAGGGGAATTAATTCCCCAACATACAACTGGCCAGGGGGTGCGTTTGCAGAGTGCTGCAAGGAGGGGGCGTGGCCTCCGGCGCAATGCCGGTCTTTTATTTATTTTATTTTTTTAATAAGGAGGGCTGTGTGGCCCCAGTTCTTTTTCTAATTTATTAGCCCTGGGGACCCCACCCCCTAGGGCTTGCACCCTAATTTTATTTGTTGAAAAAAATTAATTTGGCCCTCCCAAGGCCTTAATCGGCCCCAGGGACCCCAACCCCCGGGTCATGGCCTTTTTTTTTTTTTATTCTTTAGGAGAGGGGTTGTGTTGCCCCTCTCCTCAGGCCACTTATGGCCCTGGGGACCCCATCCCCCGGGGCCGGCCTTTTTTTTTGTATTATTTTAAAAAATATATATATTTATAGAAACACCTAGGACATGCTGGACAAACCGTATGTACCTATCACCATGACGATTTGCGTGATATTCATTAAAAGGCAACTATGCATACAATGAATCCACGTGGAATGTATTTACACCGCTAGTGAAGCTCTGACGTGTCTGACGCCCTACCGTGCCTAATCCCGGCGCCCCTGCCGGTGGGTACTCTCCAAGTAGACACCCTTGTTGTTTATTTATACAAACATGGGTAGCTATTGACGGGCACATTTAATACACACGCACACCAAGCCATTCAAAGGGGATTCGACCAAAATTCGACCAAACTATGCAAGAAACCCCTATCATGGTTAATAAAACACACATCCACCGCCGGATGTGTAATACTTTTTATTTTACTCTCTGGAAAGGAGACGAACCTCACTTGAGAGTCACAGCGTGCTCCTGGCTGAGCCCAATGCTGTGTTACACCCACCAGTGCCCGCCGAGTGCCACACACCTCTGTGTTGTATTCCCCCAGCTAGTGCGTATGCTATGACACTCTCTAGCCCATGTGCACTGTAACACCACCCCGTGAATATGTCATGCCACACTTGCCTTCGCACAGGTTATATTGCCCCATCTAACGTGCCTTCCTCGATGCCTATGTTATAACGCACAGCGCTATGCCATACATATTACAATCTGGGATCCATATCTTTGTCACAGTGCATATGCAACATTACACTCCCCAGCACATATTTTATATTACAACTTTAGAGACTAGTTAGGTTACACAACACTGCCCTGTGCATATTACACTCCAAGGCGCATATCGCATAGCACGCGCTAGTGCCTGTGCTATCTCGCGCTCTACAATGAATCTGTCATTGCGCACAATGTATTGCATATTATATTTCACGCCCCGGTTCATCTTATTTCACACTTTTTGGTGCATAGTTTATACCATATACTATATCTAGTTTTCATTTTCAATCGTGCTCTCAGGACTATGTTCTATATAACACTGCGCCCACCTACCCTTTTCACGGGCATTACATTTTGCGATGGGGGTGGAGGGTCAGGGGGTGTTTCTGCCAAGTGAGCCCGGAGTCACAGTTACAAACGTCCTCTTCTTCCTGAATAAAAGTGACATTATGCTGCATACTTGTTCATATTTTAAGTAGTTCGCACAGACACACATTTTAAAAACAATAAAGTCCCTAATACCCACCTTCTCTGAACAGTTAGCTTGCTGCCCCATCCACCTCCTCCATATCCTCTGTTGTCTGAATGCATGGACTAGCCTCCTCCCTCCTGCCATGCATGGTCTGATGTGCTGCCACTGCCCTCCATTTAGCATGATGTACCAGTCCACTCCTCCTGCCCTCCATTTCCCAATTCTATGGCCCATCATTGACCTCCTGCTTAGCCTCTGTGCTTAGCTTGCTGCCCCTATTCTCCTTCCCCCTGCCCTCCGATGTCTTTGTGCATGCCCCTGCTCCATCCTTTTTGCCCATTATGTTCCAAGGACCGGCCACTCCTATGTACTCTGAGTGTTCTGGTGAGCTGCCACTCACCTTCCACCTGCCTAGCATTGTCTGATGACTATAACCTGTCCCTGCCACCTCCACCCTGCCTGTCCACATGCCATGACCCTAACCCCTTCCTCCTGTCCTCCATGGTCCATTTTACTGCCACACCCTTCTGCCCTCCCTGGTCTGTTGTGCTGCAACTGCTCCTCCTGCCTGCCCCGCGCGGTCTGTTGTGAGGCCCCTTCCCCTGAACTCTCTTGTCTGTGCCCAGGTCCTGACCCTCCCTTCTATCCTCCATGGTCCTTTGTGCATGCCCCTGCACCCTCCTTCTTGCCCATCATAGCCATTGTGCTGCCTCTAACCCTCCCGCTTGCCATGCATGGTTTTCTGTGCTGCCATGGCCCCTCCCACCTTCCCTGTGTGGTCAGCTAGCTGCCCCTGACCCCCTCCCACCTTCCCTCCATGGCCTGTGTGTATGCCATCATAGTCTCACTGTTGCTCTCCATGGTGTGTGTGGTTTCTAGTGCCCATCCTGCCTGACCTCCATGGTCATCTTGCTGCTCCTGCCCTGCCCCTTGCCCCCAACCCTCTGTTTCCATGTGCAGACCCCTATTCCCTCCCTCCTTGCTTGTCTGTTCCATTGTAATGCACCTGATCCGTCCCTCCTGCCCTTTACTGTCTGTTATGCTGCAGCTTTCTCTCCTGTCTGTCCATTATGGTCAGCTAGCTACCATTGCCTCTTTCCCCTCTGTTCTCTGTTGTCCATGTGCATGGTCCTGTCCCCTCCCTATTGCTTTCTATGGATTGTTGTGCTACACTCCCGTCCCGCATGCCGTGTGTGGTGTATTGTGCTGCTGCAAACCCTGATACCTGCCCTGTAGGGTCAGTTTGGTGCACCTCTCCATGTCCCTCCTGTCCTCTGTTATCCGAGTCCATGTCCCTACCCCAATTCCTCCTGCCTACCATGATCCAATGTACCATACTTGCGAACATTTTGAACTTGGTAAGAGGGAGATTTTGAAAAAAAACTGGGGTATTGATTTTCCCCTTTGAGTTACATTGAAAAAGAGGAGATTGTAGACAGGAGACAGATCAAATAAAGCCCATTTGAGCTTAAAAACATTGGATGTTTCCTGGCTGAAACAGGTCTGTTGGCATGTATGGTTGTACTACCACTGCCTCTTCCTTCTGCCCACAATGGTCTATTATATTGCCACAGCCTCTCTTGCCAGTCCTGTATTTTTGGTTTGTTGCCCCTGCCCCCCTTTCCACTGCCCTCCATAGTCTGTTGTGCTACCACTGCTCTTCCTGCCTGACCAGTGTGGTCAAATTGTTGCCTCTGCACTCTCCTACCTGCCTTCAATTTTCAGAGTCCGTGCCCCTGGCCCCTGCCTCTCAACAGTATCCTAATGAACAATTAGATTGCTAACATTCTATATTTATTACAAAAGTGTGGAATGCCTGACGTCATCTTGATGTAATCAAAACTGTAATACCTAGAGCATTTCCTTTCAAAATTACATATATGAGAGGGTCTTATTTGCATCAAAATTATGCTTAGTGCTCTAAAAAATTTAAATGAGGACATATTTTCTGAGTTTTCAAATAGCGACAAAGAACTTTTAAATTATTTGTAATCTCTATGTTTTTTTATCTAGTTGACCACTTGATTAAATGTTGCACCTAGGGAAGAGGATGTGGTGTTACTTCCAGAGCTGCAGACTTTGCAACTGGGGAACCAGGTTGGAGTTTCTGCTTCAGCTCAACATTCTGTGATTCTGGTCAAATCACTTAATCTCCCCATGTCTACAACCAAAATGAATTTGATCTTGTGTGATGTAACCAATGCTCATGTAAAGCACTCCAATACCTGACAAGTCTGCACTATATAAAACTGCAAATACACAAAAAATAAGTGTTTTGCACACTTCTGTCATTGGGCTACATGTGGGCTACATGTGGGTGATATTTGTGCTGCATTTGGGCTCTTTTGTCTCTGGTGGCCATCTTGGGAGATTTATTTGTCATGAAGTTTCCTAATTTCCTCATTTACTGCAGCCTCCTCAGTAGGAAATGCTTTCAGTTTTTTACTTTGATTCCATCAAGAAGGTATTCAGATATGTCACACATTTGCCATAAATTCTGAATGTTAGCACTTTAGTTGTTCATTTAATCACTGTAGTAAAGCTACTGCTCACCACGGAAGTCTGCTGCTGGTATTAAAAGTGCATGTTTCTGTCTGCATATCAGAATGTTTTAATGAAATAGAAGAGGATTTGAGAAGTCACTCAAAAGGTGCCCTAATTTTTCTTTCTTCAGCACTAATCATAATTTCTATGGCAAAATGAACCCCCTCATTGTGTTTCTTTTTAAATTAAATGTTTGAAGTGTTACCAGTTTATTCCAATCAAGATGGCTTCAGGTGTGCCGTACTTTTGTCATAAGTAAGACAGTAAGCGCTCTAGTTGTTCTTAAGAACACATCTGGGACATCCTGTCATTGGGCTATACTTGGGCTACATCTGGGTGATATTTGGGCTACATTTGGGCTCTTTTGTCTCTGGTGGCCATTTTAGGAGATTTATTTGTTATGAAGTTTCCTAATTTCCTCATTTACTGCAGTCTCCTCAGTAGGAAATGCTTTCAGTTTTTTACTTTGATTCCATCAAGAAGGCATTCAGATGTGTCACACATTTGCCATCAATTCTGAATGTTAGCACTCTAGTTGCTCATTAGATCACTGTAGTAAAGCTACTGCTCAGCAGGGATGTCTGCTGCCGGTATTCAAAGTGCATGTTTCAGTCTGCATGTCAGAATTTATTTTTGAAATTGAAGAGGATTTGAGAAGTCAAAATGTGCCCTAATTGTTCTTTCTGCAGCACTAATCATAATTTCTATGGCAAAATGAACCCCCTCATTTTGTTTCTTTGTAAATTAAATGTTTTAAGTGTTACCACTTTATTCCAATCAAGATGGCTTCAGGTGTGCCATACTTTTGTCATAAGTAAGACTGTTAGCGCTCTAGTTGTTTGTTAGAACACTCTGGGACATTCTGTCATTGGGCTATACTTGGGCTACATCTGGGTGATATTTGGGCTACATTTGGGCTCTTTTGTCTCTGGTGGCCATTTTAGGAGATTTATTTGTTATGAAGTTTCCTAATTTCCTCATTTACTGCAGTCTCCTCAGTAGGAAATGCTTTTAGTTTTTTACTTTGATTCCATCAAGAAGGCATTCAGATGTGTCACACATTTGCCATAAATTCTGAATGTTAGCACTCTAGTTGCTCATTAGATCACTGTAGTAAAGCTACTGCTCAGCAGGGATGTCTGCTGCCGGTATTCAAAGTGCATGTTTCAGTCTGCATGTCAGAATTTATTTTTGAAATTGAAGAGGATTTGAGAAGTCAAAATGTGCCCTAATTTTTCTTTCTACAGCACTAATCATAATTTCTATGGCAAAATGAACCCCCTCATTTTGTTCCTTTGTAAATTAAACGTTTTAAATGTTACCACTTTATTCCAATCAAGATGGCTTCAGGTGTGCCACACTTTTGTCATAAATAAGACTGTTAGCGCTCTAGTTGTTCGTTAGAACACTCTGGCACATTCTGTCATTGGGCTATACTTGGGCAACATCTGGGTGATATTTGTGCTACATTTGGGCTCTTTTGTCTCTGGTGGCTATTTTGGGAGACTTATTTGTTATGAATTTTCCTAATTTCCTCATTTACTACAGTCTCCTCAGTAGGAAATACTTTCAGTTTTTTACTTTGATTCCATCAAGAAGTCATTAAGATGTGTCACACATTTACCATAAATTCAGAATGGTAGCACTCTAGTTGCTTATTAGATCACTGTAGTAAAGCTACTGCTCACCAGGAAAGTCTGCTGCTGGTATTGAAAGTGCATGTTTCAGTCTGCATGTCAGAAGTTTTTAATGAAATAGAAGAGGATTTGAGAAGTCACTCAAAATGTGCCCTAATTTTTCAACAGGTCCTATGGGAAAATGCATGGGAAAAACGCGTTTTAGGACCCCCCTTTTTTCTCGGCCCCCGCTTGACGAATCACCGTGAAATTTTCAGGATAGGATCGGACCTGAGCTGGTCAAAAGTTTGGCAAATTTCGCAAAGATTCGTCAATCGACGCCAACGTTATTCCAAATAGAATGTTGCGGATTTCCTATGGAAAAAAGGTCCTAACTATAACTACCTACTGGCGACTGCCAGTAGGTAATATATATATATATGTATATATATATATATATATATATATATATATATATATATATATATATATATATATATACATACATACACACATGTACATATATATCTCACCGTGGTGATCGCCACTGTGTGCCTATATTTAGGTTTCTGATTCCATAGGAAGAGTGCTGCCCCGAAACGCGTTTGTCCATCTCATTTTGCACATGAGGATGGAGCCGCTTCTGTTTGCTAACCTGCCGAATAAAGGAGTTAAAGCTCTCTTGTATGTGGCATTTCTACAGGGGTAACTGTGTTCGATAGATATATATATATACATATGTACATAAATAGCTCACAGTGGCAATCGCCACAGTGTGCTTATATTTAGGTGACTGCTTCCATAGGAAAAGTGTTTTTTGTTTCACTAATAACAAAAAATTTATCAATTTGATAAATTTGCACAAAACTGTCCAAAAAATGTAGGCCCTTATTTACAATATTTTGGCATAGGGCAGTGCTGCAAGCCAATCAATCAAATAAACTTTATTCGTTTTTTGTTTGTAAAACCATAAAAGTTACACAAATACAGATGTTTAAAACAGTTAAAAAGGAATTGACACATAGTTTAAAAAAAAATTCTGTACCGCTAGTGAATCAGCTGGAATAAAACATGCCTAATTGTACCAACATTATACATCCATGCAAGTCCTGGATTTCAGAGAAGCTTTTAAAAACCCTACTATTAAAAAAATGCAGTCTTCTTTCAAAAGTTGGAGATACAGAAGGGCCAGGCGAGCAAGCCTTCCTACTGCACTGCCCTACAATGAAAGAAAAGGGCAGGAATGTACTATCTTTGACATACAGCGCATTCCTGTCCTCTTTCACAGCGCTGGCACACAAATGGCTGTCATGTGCCAATGCAGAACCCCCTTGTACCATAGTTCAATGGTGTCTGCTCTGAAATCAGGTTGTTTATGTGGGGGAAGGGATACCTTGCTTCATAAAAATAACCCTTACGCTACCACTGGGGAGGTGTAGGCTTCTAATGCATTTCCAGGTTTACAGCATGTTGTAAATCTGGGAATATGTCAAATGCCATGGGTGTAACATAGGAACACCCACCATAACTCCAATGGGACACCTCCCCATTGCAGTGTGAGGCAACGCAGCGACTTGTGCTGCGTTACCTCACACCATAGTTACGAGGCCATGAAAAGCCACAGAGAGTGGCTTTACATGGCCTCGTAGATATGGGTAAGCTCAATGCGGAACGTCACAAAAAGGGCCTTTCCAGCAGTGCACTGGGCTTGTAAATAAGCCCCATTGTTCATCCACCTTAGCTCCTTCATGGAAAGTTTTGCATTGGTTCATCAAACCCAGGGGTGAAAAAGAGGGGTCTTAAAATTGTGATTTTCCATGTCATAGGAAAACTTGCTCTCTGATGCAGAAATAGTTTCTGAACGGAATTACATAAAAAAGGCAGGAAGTTAGAACTATACTCAGAAGGTATGCTTTTTGTGATTAGAGTTAATCTGCTAAACCATTTTCAAGAAATTAACATTCAAAGAGGTGCTCGGGTTGGGCTTGAAGCGTTACATAGTTTGGTATATCTGGATGGTTTGTCCCACAGCTGTCCAGCAGTCCATAAAGTTAAAGCCTGATTGGCTGAGGAAGCTTTTTTCTCCAGTCAGCTATTTTTGTGCTCCGGCACCCGTCTCCGTACCACAGGCGCGAGCAACCTATATCACTGGCCATAACCCAGGAGAAAATGTGGCTGCCCTCATTATAGAAACTTGGGTACTTGGTCCCTGTATCCTGAAAACGTAAAAAAAAGGCTTACGGTGGCCCGGGAGGAACACCGTGAACCCTAAGTCTTCTGGGAGGACTCAGAGAGACCATCTTCTCCCCTGAGGCCAAAATGAAAAAAAAGTCTGCAGGTTACCAGTACCTTGGTGATCCCGCACTACCCAGCATGTCTCTCCCATGAGGTTTAGCAGTGCCCCCAAAAAGTTTTTTAGGAAAGAGAAGGGAATGCAGGTTGGGCACCTATAGGGGATCTGCTGTTGGCCCTTTGCCCCCCCCCCTTGCTGGACATAGCCAAAGGCCCGATGCACCCCCCCCCCCCTTTGTGATGCTTTATTATCTCAAATTGATATGTTTTCGTTTTAGGTCTAGCCCAAGATGGTATCAAACCATAAATGGCCAGCGTTGGTGCACACATACATTCACAAAGAGGTCAGATGCATTGTGTGCGTTCCTCTGTGCGTTCCTCTGTGCATGCTGAAGTTGGGGGAAATTAAAAGTGCACATGTAGTCATGTATGTATAATGCTTCACGTAACATAGTGTCATACGTACAACTACAAAGGTTTAACAATGATAATGATAATAATAGCCTTTTATATGCTGCTTTATAGGGCACTTCTTTTGTGTCCAGACGGTGTACATATCAGCTGTTACTATCACCCAATGTAATGTGAGTGAAGCCCAAACTCGTCACTGACAGGGCTCCTCCTGTGTCCCCTCATGTGGCAAGAACAACATTTGCAACTGTGGGTCTTTTGTTGCATTTTTGCAAATTACTTCTAAACAAGTCTAGAAGTAATTGTGTTTGCAATAATGCACAGGTGTTGATTTAAATCTAGTATAATTTCAAAGGAGATTAATCACAGTCCTGCTCAAGGTCTGTTCAGGATCTGTGCCTCCTGTGCCACAAGAGCATAGCCCACCGGACTCCATGTCCTTTCTTTATTGTTCGCGTAAGATGTCTTCTAGCCAACAGAGCAGAGCTTCTCCATGGTGTGGAACACGCTCAAGGTTGGAGGAAGGAGTATTCCTGAACATGACGTACAAGAGCGAATTGGAGAATGTTAAAGCATGACACAACCTTGTGTCTTGAGGGATGTTTCCTTGATGTGTCCTTGCTACGCCAAACCCCTGGGAATAGTGCACACAGTGAAGAAAGATGTGAGTTGTTGACCCAGGAGATGTTTCCGCATCATGAGCTCCATCACGAGTTAACATCTCGATTTCGCGAATGTGTCCACCCTAGAGGGTTCAGGATGAAGGCACTTTTTAAACAGTCATTTTTAGGAAACATTAGCTTTGGGAAAATTACTTTAAGTAGCACAGAACATAGATGGCGTTTTGATGGGCCAATGAAAGTTGTATGCACAAGTTGTATGCACAAGCCAGTTTGGTAAACTCTGTCACTGAGTCACTGTGCTTGACATTATCACTTTGAGGCACTGTATGAAGGCAAAATCTAGTCTATGGGGACTTGAAGATACCACAGGCACTGCCCAACATTCAGCACATTAACTTTATAGTTCAGACAAGCTAAATACTATGCAACTGATCATGAAGGACTAAAAGCGTTAAATACAAAAGAAATCACCACAACAGGTTAAAGCTTAACCAGAGCACACAGCAACCGGCTAGCAAAGACCAGGATGTAAGACTTTTGGACTGGAAAGCTATGTATCACAGACCTAACCCTACACTGTGTGCCGGACCATCTACCCACTAGGGGCCTTATTTACAAGAAATTATGCCAAGGCAGTGATGCATTAACATTTCTTGAGCCTGCGTGAAAAATCCTTGCGAACGCCATGGATGCACTGTATTTACAATATGGGGTCCACGGTGCAAGGTCCCAAGAATGCGTCTGAAATTCTGACGTATCTGTGCGAAGGATGCTGCAAGGCATCCAGCCCAAAAGTGGCCCATTGCTGTAGTTGGTCATGAAACCAACGCAACTACAGCAATGCGCCAAAAAAAGGCGATGAGTCCGTTTTGACTGACACAAGTAGTCTACTGTATGGGGACCAGGGTCAAAAGGTGAGAAACTCAACCTGTTGAGGGGATGTGACTTGATCGTAGTTTACACTGTTTCAAGTCACTTCAGCTGGTCAAGTTCCTCCACAACAGCCAAAGTGTCATTCCTACACCTTGGTTTTAGAAGCGTAGGAATTTCTACGCATCACAAGCGTAGCGGCCCGCTTCCCCCCGATATGTGACTTTTGGAAAACATAAATAGCTGTGTCAGTTTCATGGGGGATTTTACGAAGGAACACCTACCTTGCATATATTAATTCTAAAGTGACGCAGCCGATTCTCACAAACGAAAAAAATGACGTATCGCAACGAAAAGAAGTGACGCATCGGTCTAGATCCGTCACCTTGTAAATATGGAGCAAAGAAAGCGCAGCTGCTGCATTAAAGAAAAATTACTAAGTGGTGGCGCAAGCTTCTTGTAAGTATGCTCCTAGACATCTAGCATCAGTAATGAGCACAGGACAGCTAGACACTACGGGCCACTTTTGGGCCGCTGTTGCGTCACTTTTGTGATGCAGCGGCGGCGCAAAGCTAGCGCCATGCTGTGACAGATTTACAACGTGACGCATCTAGGGAGATGCGTCACGTTGTAAAGCCCTGCGCCTCATTAAACCCGCGTCAGGTTTAATGCATGCAGGGTGGGCGTTACATCGGAAAAAGCCTCAGAAAAGTGACGCAGTGAAATCTACAAGATTTCACGCAGTCACTTTTCCAACGCTGGTGCGTTAAATCCTTACGCCTGCTTCAAGCAGGCGTAAGGCGTGACGCACCATGTTAGGGATGGGCCAGGTTGGAACAGTGCTGGAGTTGCGTCGCGCTTGCGACACAACTTCAGCACTGCGCCAACCTTACGCCGGCAGATGCGTCACGCATCTGCTTGTCCTTGCGCCACGATGCACCGCATTGTAAATGCGGCGCATCTGCAGTGGGGCAAGGGCAAACGTGCGTGACTCATCTTCCCTGGCGCATCCCAGCTGATTTGCAGGGATGCGTCAGGGAACGTAAATCTGCCCCTACGGGCTCAGAGCCTACAAAGAGAAAAGGAAAACTCACCATCAAAGTCTTAGCCTCCACTCGGGACAAGCAGCTCATCGTCTAGAGTCCAATCTGATTTATGAGCCCCTTAGACATCCCTTCTGTAATACATAAAAGGACAAGAAACTGTTGCTCTCCTGAAAATCGGCCACGTTTCCTCTTCTGGAAGTTTGCTTTCCACAATCGTTTTAACCCCGCTGCTAAAGGGGTGCGATATCTGATGCTGGAGGATAAATTGAAAACCTTACGCAGAGGTAAAACAGATGTTCCCACTTCCCAGGTCCAAGTCATTTTTACCATATATTCTAATCCATGTGCATCCTTTGTTTCTGGGACAAGTGGATTAAATAATTCCACTGACCACTCCCCCAGTACTTAACATAAATACACCTGCGACTATAGTCTGCTATCTTACACTACAACCAAAAGAGGCCCCAAGAGAGCTCCTTATTGCAATAAATGGCACCAAAAATAGATGTGTTAAAAGGGTAGGATGAGTAAAATGTAAAATGTAATTGTGCTGGGGGCTCAGGATATCTATGCAATGTAGCTGAAAATACACTGTATATTGCACTTATTAGCAGCTTAGCTCTCAATAGTGCAGCTGGTGCGGTGACACCGAAGCCCAGGGGATGGCGGCTCCATTTCCTTGCTTGCATTAGGGCCCAATGCATCCTTGCTACGCCACTGACACGCCGCTGATAAACAGGAAACTATAGCCTGGCCCCCTTATGCAGTGAGTGAAGGCAGCATTCATTGTGCATCAACCGATGTCAAACCCATGGTAAGTTTTTTGATGCACTAATAAATGATAGAAACAACTAGAACTTTGACAATAATCCACACTGATGAAAAGATTTTCAAACATATATGTAGAAAACACACCCTTTTTAGTGTTCACCATTTTTAGAGTTCTATTGTTGGATGGTTGTATAATTATTTTACCGGTTATTAAAACTGCTTATAGATTATAGAACATTCTCTACCACAAGGCATTCTGTACAGCGTTGTTTTATGAGATTTTTGCTGGAAATCTGAAAATGGTTCAAATGCCCGAATGTAATACTGGACATGAAGGGGCAAACTCTCATCCATCTGGGTCAAATGCGGGCCCCTGCTGCGCGGGAGGGGGGCAACTCTTCAGGGGGGTCCTAATCCTTCAAAGGGGGCTCCATTCAACCCAAAGCCGTGAGATAGGAGAGACGTGGGGGCCCTCTTCATATTCTGCAGGGTGACCCCACAATTTTGTGTTATACAACTGTCATCCACATACCTTTTTCAAAGTGGTATGAGCCTGTTCTTTATCATCACATACAGCGCCTGGATCCCCTTTCCCATAGCAGCAAAGAGGGCTAGTGGAGCTCGAAAGTAAGTGAATTTATCCCATGTATGGCCCAGCCCTTGGCATTGATCAAGAGGTCTGCTTGTGCCCTCCACAATGCCTATGATCTTCAGTGGCAGCTGGTGAACTTTGAAAGTGGTACATGAAAAATTCTCACTAGGAATCCAACTGTGTGGGTGACTGAAGCAAAGAAGCCCAAATTGCTCGAGGGGTTCTCCCCCAAAACTGTTTTAAACAAAACTGGGTCAAATTAGCATTTTACAGCACAGTTTTCATATACACTGACTACATATGCATATGTTCTGAGTGTGGCACAAGTTAAATATTCCAGTTCTCACATATTATGCCTGGTGAGCTGTTGTATTTAATCACATCTCATGGTAGCACTTTTATTGTTCGCGCTTTCCTTCCTTTTGTATTTGTGTGTTGGAGTTCTCTTCCCACCTGCCTTCCTTCCATTCCTCGCCGTTCTCTTCCTCTGTCTCGTGTCACCCTGCCATTTCCCTTATTGTAGAATATTAGTGTTTAGACCTGGCCCAGTACAAGGCAGAGTCGCTTCTGTGGATGAGTGATGAAGTGCTCTGAAGTACCAAGGCTGTCAAAAAGACCCAAAACCAGACTCAATTTTGAGCATGTTAATCTAGCCCTTCTGCCTTTGGACCATATGTTGCATGCCATTATGTTTCGCTGAGCTCGGGAAAGTGTCAAATCATCCAAATGACTTTGATACACTTAAGGCTTTAGGTCGCAAACGGGAAATCTGCCCCTGTGCGACCGCACTTTAGGGCATGGCCATGTACAAACCTCCTTTTGCGAATTTGTAGATTTTACCGATTCGCAAAATGAGGTCTGCGACTCGCTGTTTGGAAGGGTCGTGCCAAGCACGTCTTAAAGTAATAGCGATTCGCATTTGCATGTATGAATGTTTTGCGACCGCACTCGCAATTTACCACCTACTTCAAGTAGGTGGTAAACCATTTGTAAACGGGAAGGGGTCCCCAGGGGACCCCTTTCCCTTAGTAAATGGGTCATAACATTTTTTTAAGGACCACTGCTTGCCCTTAAAAAATTAAACTGAAAAGTTTCATTTTTCTTTTTTTTTTAAATGCATCCTGTTTTCCTTTAAGGAAAACGGGCAGCATTAAAAAAAAAACTGCTTTATTTAAAAGCAGTCACAGACATGGTGGTCTGCTTACCCCAGCAGGCCACCATCCCTGGGAGTGGTAGCCATTCCTAATGGGGTCACAAATTGCGCCTGCCTCATTAATATTAATGAGGCATGCAATTTGCAACCCCATTAGGAATCGCAAACAGACATTGTTGTACATCCCAATTTGTGAGTCGCAAATGTGACGCAATTTGCGAGTCACAAATTGGTGGGTCGTACATCTGGCCCTAAATCCCTAAACTACATCTTTCAAGAAAGAAGTTAAAGTATTACTCATGAACAGATTTATGCCTTAGATTCTAGGATCTCCTCTCCCGGTATCCCTCTTGACTCCTCAATTATTCCCTTATTACTGCTGGCTGTTGTTTTGATTTTTGTCTTACCTTTGGCTTTTGTTTTTGTACTTCTGTATCCATTTGTTTCTATATTTTGTGGTCATATGTCTCTGCTCTCTGAACATGTGTAAAGCGCTCTGATACCCGCTTGGGTCATATTTGCGCTGCATAAACCTTTTTAATTAAATCAGTTATATGCTATGACTGAAACACTAATGGGAAGGGTCAGAGAAGACACAAAAGTGGCTCAGGCCATAAACACAGAGCTAATCGACATTTACAGGCTCTTGCACCAGTGGCGGCATTAAAGTTACAGAACCCTTATAGCATCAGAGAGCAGATAAGTTACACAAAACCTGCATGCTCAGGTTTCAGACAGCATTTTTGAAGATATTAGAAAAAGCTTCAATATAAATCAGTAATTAAATTCCTGCACAGACATTCAGATATAACATCCAGAGCAGTAAGTTCCCTTGGATACCAAGGAAACAGGAACAGCACAAAACTTCAAAAACCTGATCATAAATTGTCGTCCAAATATTAGTTATAATTATATATTGAAAAATCTATCATTTTTCGCCAAGCTTCAGATTGCCTGTTTCTCAAAGCAATGCACATACATTTGCAATCACATATAACATTTCACTTAGGATAAATAAGCTACATTTCACAAACAAAGGTAGATCATTTCCGTACATGGATTTTGTGTGTGCAAACGTTAGTGTGTCGTTTTCTTGAAGTAGCTGCATGCGCTACTGCCACAAGTGGGTGGATGCTGTATGTTGTGCACATTTATCATCCCCAACAAATACTAGGGGGCAGATTTACAATAACTGGCGCATCCCTGCAGATCGGCAGGGATGCGCCAGTTATTTTGCGTGACGTTAGGAACCCCTTGCGTCACCATGGATGTGCCACATTTACAATGCAGGGCACCATGGCACAAGGAGAGGCAGACGCGTATAGGTGACGCAGTGCTGGAGTCGTGACGCAGTGAAATCTACAAGTCGATCTAATGACTTGCGATGTAAAGATATTGCGTTCTAACAACACGGTCGTTGTAACAATAGCGTTGTAAAAGGAACACGATGTAATGGCAGCATTGTAAACGCTGTTTCCCTTCGGAACTGAAGCATTTTCAATATTCTATACAACAAAGCCATAGTTGTTGCTTATTTATCTTACACCACCAACAACCATTGGCAAAGCCAATGGCCCTGACTTGCTGTAGGTGTAACGTTACTGGTTGTATTATATACCTGCATGTAATGACAGCAGCAGCAAAATACCGGTCGGGCAGCACACTATGCTAAGCACAGATTTTTAGCTTGTGTATTTTTAAGCTGCGCCTTTAATTACATCAGCCACGCCCCTTTGAGAGACCCTCTAGTTTTTAACTCCACTTAAAGCCTTGCCCACGATGCGGAGCTTCACAGAGCTATATCTGCTCCCCTCTGTTTGAGCCGTGCCCAACTTGTGCGAGTATGTTGCTCTGCTGCCTTTTCTCACTGCTATTGTATCATAGCCACAGCTGTGGAATGGAAGGGCATTCTGCTCAAGGGAGGAGGTGGGGTTGATGACTGAGAGCACCTGCAGCCTAGTTTTGTGAGTATCACTGTGTGTGTGCTGGCCCTCCATACTCCAACTCCATATGCACGCCTCTTGATTTGTATTGGCAATATCCGTCCTGATCGTCTCTTTGACAGTTTCTGTGTCCCTTTAATTCTCTCCATCTGTGTTGCTTGGGCCTTCGCCACTGCTTCCATGCGTGCCATGTTAATCACTCCATCCAGTGGCCCTGGTCCTGTAGCTTGCCTCCACCGAACGAAGCAGATGTGGCGCTTGCAAACACCTGTGATTTGATTGTGACTTTCAATGAAGTGCTTTTGCAACCCACAGCCAGAGGCCAGTTGGCAACACTGCATAGTACACGCATCCATTATTTCCTGCCTCAATCTTGCTGTGAAATGAAACACGTGCCCTTAATAGCAGGCATGAATTTTGAACAAACTATGCAATCAATTGTTTTTGTCATTTTGTTTTTCCTGTAATTGTGGCTGCTATAGAAGAAGGTCTCGGATTGAGCTTCCTCGTTCATTAAGCCCAATTGTTAGTTCCAATTTTCTGTGGCTATTTTGTCCGTCGTTGTGCCGAAGTAAAACACCAATCCTAGACTGGGAGCCATCATCCCCTCTCTGCATGTTTTCCATGGACTTTCATGCATATTTGGAGTATGTTGTTTCTAATTCAGGCCCTCTGATGTGGGTGTGGGGGGGGGTTACTATTTTATAATGATAACCTTACACCCTCAAGGGTCGTTCCATTAACATGGGACTGGCCTGCCATGGTTGGCAATATATGGTAACACAAACTTATAAGTGAAACATTGTTAGGTAGTCCCTGAAAGACAGGTAGCATGGATACTAAGTTATAGGTTTTACTGTGGGCATGTGAGACAAGCTGCATCTTCCACAAAAATGGCCACATCACACAGTTTCTGTACTGCTAGATGTTGGGATGGTCCCATGCATGTCTCTAGAGAGCAGGCACCCCAGTTTGAAGGGTAATTGTGACCCTAGTTATCATTTGGTACTTCTGAACCATTCATGAGTGGTATTACGTGATGTTTGATTTACAATAAAGTACCTCTTCTAAGTACTAGCCTGACACTCTTTTAAAACATCATGTTAGTTATTTGTTGAGTTCTGAGTCTCAAACACCTCACCACCTCCCTGATTACATTTTGAACAGCTCCCCTTATCACCTTGAAGGTCAAATGCTAAAGGAATGCACTTGGTGCACAGTTTTGGAACCAGTGGTAAATAGGTCTGGTTGATGCAACCAGAGTCTAGTAACCTAATTGGGATGTTATGTAGCACAGAAGAAAGCAGTTAGGTTATAGAGGAATGCACTGCCTAGACAAGTCACTCTATAGTAATGAGGGTATTGCCCACCTCAGATGGCCAGCTGCCAAAAAGACCATAGGATAAGTTCACATTCACAAGGGTATGAGAGGCAATACGTTATTTGTTTCACTGTGTTTATACAGTAGTACAATTAATTGGAGAGTCCACGCAAAAGCTTGAATTCTTAGTTGTTCCTTAATCTTTAGATGTTTAGAGTTCGATACAATCACAGCCAACGCGTGTCGCCCAAGCATGGGCTTCTTCAGGGCTGTTTAAAAGCATACAAAGTAGTTGTAAAATTTGTGATCTATACAAATTTGTTAAGAGTTTTAAGAATTAAAAAAGTGAGTAGAGGAAAGGCATTGGTATGTGGAATCTCAGTGGAATCGTGAGAACCTAATTGGGATACCTGAGTAAGTTCTCACACCAGGCCATAGTCATTTCTCCTAAAAATAGAATGGGGGATATTCTCAAGAACGTGTGATAACCATCGCAAAATTAGCTTAAAGCAACTTTGCACATCGCAGTCTATCGTGGGAAAATAACACCGTGGTAACGTGGCATTCTCAAGCCAGCGGTACCATGCGATAGGCTCACGATAACGCGTCTAATGTCCGCGATAAAGGCATCGCGACGCCTCAAAAATGCAAAACCCGAACGCAAAAAAAGCTGCAATGAGGCCAACAACGATACAAAAACCAGCGACAGGCCTGCAATTCCCACGCGTCGTGCGGGAAAATGCACCATAAAAATAGAGTACAAAAATGGGGAGATTACAATGTACGAGCACATATCCGTGATGTAGAACAAATGACCATTGTCCCGCATTACAAAGGCATCTTCACACAGACACAAGTACATTTACATGCAGTCTGCATGTAAACTGTGCCACTACAGACACATGCATGGAACACACAGTGAAACCGCAACTCTCCTACACATTGCAGAGGGACAAGCAAGCCCTCCCACACACAGACGTGTCATGCCCATGATCAATAAATTATGACAGCATGGACGAATGTAGGGGCAGTGACTCCCGCCTACGTACATGTTGCCATGTTGTGGGACTTGAGTCACAGGGGGCTTCCCTGCATCATGGTGGTACATAACTGACCCAAAAAGGAGCCCTGTTGTCACCTGTAGGTCACAAATGGCATACAAAATGGAATGATTTTGGACACATGTGAATCACTGAAGAGTGGGATACCCTACTAACTGTGACACACAGAACTGGCAGTCCGAATACGTGACACCCCAAACAGCCTCTCTGCACAGAGGTGACACACCCACCATCCATGAAAACATCATAAAACCGTTATGAACACATGTCACACTCATACTTGTCTGAGTGATGTGCCTGTACAGATGAGTGACATGCACTTAGGGAATGTCATTTTGGATTCCATTTATTTGCACATGCTGTGCCTGTGGTTATACTGTACTGTCCCATGATTACCAAGGACTGTCACAATGTGATGTGCTCATCTGAAGAAATTTGCAATGATGGTGTCCCTGCGGGCTATTCCTGCTGCGGCTGCAGTGGGGTGTGGTCCACCTGCCTCATCTTCATCATCATCGTCCGATGCCTCTGGAACTGGTATCCATGGTGCCTTGATGCGTACACATATGTTGTGCAACGCACAACATGCAAAGATCATCTTGCACACGATGGCTGAGCTGTACAGGAGCCTTCCACCTGTGACGTCCAGGGACCTGAAACGTGACTTCAACACGCCAAATGTGCGTTCCACGATGTCCCTGGTGCATTTGTGGGCCGCATTGTACTGCCTTTGGGGCTGTGTGTTTGGGGCTCGAAGGGGTGTCATCATCCAAGCGCAGAGTGCCTATCCTTGGTCACCTGTGACAGCGCAGAGAGACATGAGTCAATAGTTGGTTCTGTATGATGTGTTGGCAGGCTCACTGGTTCATTGGTGTGTGATATGTGTGACTTTGTGATTCCTGTATGACATGTACTGCTTGTTGCAAATGAGCACCATCAATGTGTATTATGTAGCCTCACTGCTGCTCCTCCCTACCCTCGAGCCTATTCACTAGTGTGCACAGCGCGGTTGCATCACTTGCACACCTATGGCACATCATTGTCATGCCTGTCTGCGCATGTCCACAAGCCTGACAACGACACAGTGATGTTGTCTGCTGAAGGTGTGCGGCCACATTTGTGTAGGCCTATGGTAAGGACGGGGTGGACGCAGATGTACAGTACATGCCTGGCTGAACTCGCCCTGCAGTTGAGGGTAGACCTTTGGCTTATGCTGCGGAAATCGCGACACACAACAGTTGGCATGTATGATCCTGGAACCTGGGCGGGCTTGCTCACCCTCATGTACCCCTCAGCCATGGCCGAATCCCTTGGTCATGCTACATAGCAACATTGCACATTGTGTGACAGGTGGTGCAGACACTACACCAGAGACACACGCATCAGTTACCTCTTTGTCAAGGCCTAAACTCAGACACACCCAGAGCCATGTGTCGAATGACTACACCCCTACGCCGTACTGCCATACTCCAGTCCACACACTTACGCTCACAGGGGGGTCCAACACAGCCACATGTCCCAGGTCTACCCCACTGCCTGAGGTGACTAGGTTGCGCACACTGTATGGTATTTCCCGGGGCCCTCATGCATACATATGACCACAAGGACACACTGAGATAATTTGTGGAACTGGCTACTGGCACATGCGCCCGGCACCGTTTATTGCCTGGGTCACACGTTCAGTGACGCCTGTGCTGGATGGGTGTTGGTTATTGTAAGCACCCCTCAGGGATTGGTTAGTGCTGGCAACAACTACAACATTGATCAGACAATCAGAAGTTCAATGTACAAACAGCAAGGGTCCATGACTTGAGCTGCACAGAGTTATTGGCACCGGATGCACTACGGCCAGCACAGGCACACCCGCAAGGTACGGTGACTTGTGGTGTACTGAGATAGGGCCACGTGAGCTGAGCGGGTCCTCGTTGATGTCCAAGGAGAATGTCGCGGAGTGTTACGGGGGACAGTGGAAGGTGTCCATCCAGGGCATGATGCAGAGGGCAGAAGCAAGCAGAAACAGGCATTATGGAGGAGGTGAATGCCCACTGTCACCTTTTTCCCACCATGTCAGTATCAGCTACATGATGAAGACAACCCCCAGGCCATAGACTCAGACGCAAATAGTTCAACAGGAGAGCGCCCATGACTCCCGTGGCACAGAGTCAGTGGCACCAGAACTGAAGGGGGATGCAGTCTGCGATGAAGCCTGTAGAATGATATAAACTCTGCAATAAAAAAAATCAAGACTCAGTTCCAATTGTGTGTCCTACTCGACTGCAGTGTGTGCCGGAGGCTGCGGTCAGCGTGAGGCACCCACTGTGCAGCCATCTCCTTCTGGATCTTTAACACACAGCATTGAAATGACATGTGGAGAAGATTCCTGGTTGACGGAGGTGAAGGCACCAGAGCTGAGTGGGTGTGCACCCTGCGACGATGCCGTGTCCTGCCTGGGACGGACTGGATTGGATTTTTCTGAGGCCTGCTGGACCGGTGTTTAGGCCTAAGGCAGAAGTCCACAAGTGTGGTCGGAATACTATGCACAGAGCTGGTGTCACCACATCGAAGGGAGTATAGGGATTTAACCGATGCCATGAATATGTACTCTGCCATCGTGTAATCAAGACTAGGGGTGGGCGGAATTTGCGAAATTAACTTTCGCAAATTATCGCGAAAATGTTTAAAAGTATCCCAAACAAGCGGAAATATCGCGAAGATGCGGAAGTTTTTTTCCCGCATGTTCACGAGATTTTCTGCATGGTTGCGGGTCGCCAACTTACCCATGTGGTTGCTTGCGAGCGCGGCCATCTTGTTTTGAGTTGTCTCGCGGTGCATGATCGCGAGAAGAAAGACGTGATCGCGCGACGCATGACGTCACTGCGGGCGCGAACTGTCGCGAGACAGCGCAAATGGCTAAAAACAATACAACATCTCATGGAGAACGCGACCGGATCAAGAAAACTTGTCGGCGAACGCAGGGATTCAGGTAAGGCGATCGCGCGCTCAAGAATGTATTATTTTACAGCGCGAGCAAGAAACAAATTATCGCCAAGCTGCGGAAACCGGAAATTTTGACATTTTCGCGCTCTTCGCGGAACGCGAGAATGTCAAATTATCGCAATTTCCGTGAACGGAACGAAATTTTCGCCCAGGCATAATCAAGACTCAGTTCCAAATGTGTAACCTGCTTGTCCGTTGTGTATGCTGGTGGAGTGCGTCAACGGGAAAGGAGGACTGCGGGCCTTGCTCGCTGAGGCCGCGAAGGTCAGAGGAGGCTGACAGGGTCGCGGGCCTCTGGCTTGGAGCTAGCACAGGCATGTGATGGGCACTCTTGGAGACACGCCGGTGTCGGCAGATGAGCAGTGAGGCCTGGATAAGCAGGGGCAGGCGACACTGGTTTGGGGAGCAGCGACCCGGGCTGTGGCAGGTGCACAGGATGTCAGGCACTGCCGCACACGGCCTCAGCCTCGTGGCGGGGTGAGAGGAGCCACCCTGGCAGACACGTAGGCCATTCCGGAAGAGAACCACACCCAGGGCTACTTGCTTTTTATTCACACCCCTACGCTAGCCTGGCGTACGCCGGGTAAGCCTAATCCACACACGCTTACAGGGGGGACATAACAAGCTACATTTCCGTGATCTCCCCACTGACTAGGGTGACATGGTTGCATCTACTGGCCACAATGCTACCGACACCAGCATTATATGTTGACATGGATATGTCTGTGGTCTGCATACTGCAGTCTGTCCAGCACATCCACACCACAATGTGTGCATTCTCAGTCATGGGTGACTTGCCTCCTTCGCACATGCCTGGTTGCCACCTACCTCCACATTACGCTGGAGTGTGGCTGATGTGTCTTGAGGTAGGTGGCTCATGTACATGGCTAGCCCAGGTTGCCACAGTAAGTTATGCTGTCAGGTCTGGTGGGTGGGCATGTTGTTTGGCATGTTGTATGTGGGTTTGTAACGTGAATTGCCAGAGTTGTGAGTTGCATGATTGTGGAGTTGCGGTGTGTGGTGTGTTCATTTGGTACTTACCAACGAGCACTGCATTTCCATAGGTGCCATCCTGGAAGCGCCGGTTGATGATGGACTGTCGGAAGGTGTATGAGTCATGCACACTGCCTGGGTAGCTGGCGACGACATTGGTGAAAAGTCCCTGGTGGTCCACTATTGCCTGCACATTGATGGAATGCCTGTGCTTTCTGTTGCTGTAATTGTGTGCAGTGTCTGCACGGGGCACAAGTAGGAAATATGTGCAGTCAATTGCCCCCAACATGTGCAGGAAGTCAGCTATGGCACAGAAGCCTTGCTTGGTCTCCAGCTGTTCCTGCGCAGTGTGTGGGAAGTATAGATACTGGGGTAACAAACTGATGATGGCATCCAGGACAGGTTTGAGGAATTTGGATAGGGCTGGCTGTGACACTCCTTCGACTCTGGCATTAGTTGGTTGGAATGTCCCAGAGGCCAACAGGTGCAGCACAGCCAGCAGCTTTGTCTGCGGAGGTATGATGGTTGTCCGCTGTGTTGGTACCGTCAGCCTGTGGACAATGATGTTCAGGATGTGGAGGATGGTACTCCTTTTGATCCTGTAGTGGGCAATGACATGCTCTGGTGTTAAGTATGTAAGGCTGGTGCATTTCCTGAAGGTCTGCTGTCTTTGTCTGCACTGCTTCTGTGGTGGTCCGCGGGGGGGGGCAGGGGGACTCGGGGGGTGGTGGTCCTGGGAGTGGTGGCAGTGGGTGTTGTGGCCCTGTTAGGGCTCCGAGCTGCATGATGAGTAGCTCCATGGCATCTGTTGTTCTTTAGGTGTGACTGTGGGCTGGGCTCCCTTTATGCTGCAGGTTGTCATCTGCACCAGGTCAGAGCAGGTGTTAATTTCCTGCTGCTAACGCACCTTGTCGCATGTTTTGTGTGCTTATCGCGAATGTATGACGTTACAACGCATACATTTACATCGCGGTACATTACATCGCGGTTTTGACAACGCAAGTCATTACAACGACTTGCGTTGGAGGGCGCTGGACTTAGGAGTAGTATAATTTACTATTCCAACTCCAGTCTACGTACAGTAGGGAAGGTGTTGGATAGTAAATTATGCTATTCCTTGTCCTAGAGCGCCATCTAGCGCAAGTCGTTGTAACGACTTGCGTTGTAAAAACCGCAATGTAATGGCATCGCGATGTAGTCCCTGCGTTGTAAACGATGTTTCCCGCTTATCGCTGATCAGACTGGTTGTTGTGAATGTTGTGGAGTGGTGTTGTCGCGACTTTTTGCTCGGGAACGCCTACACTGCATCTCATTAGCGTTAGTTGCCGGGGTCATCCGTGGGGATGTCGTTTGCGGTTGCTATCGCAGGTAAACTGGTGTTATTGGCTGTTAGCGCTAGCTTGTGAATGGGGCAAAAAATGTATCGCGACTTTGGCTGAGATAAAGTGCCGATAACTCGCCGATAGATCCTTGAGAATATGCCCCAATGTTTCTTTAAATGCACAGTATTGCAGGATTCCAGTTCCAAGTTTTGCTGATAGATGTTAATTAGTCAAGTTCCTTCACACATAACCTTTTTCTTAATTAGAGCAGATAGGAAATGTGAAGAATCAAGCCTGAGAAACCTGTCACTACATGAGCTGAAGGACATGTTTTGGACTAGGGGTTGGATGGCTTCAAGATGCAAGGGAAGGGAGATTATTTTAGATTTCATGATGGACCAATGGAGAAAGAGGCTGAAGAACCAGAACCTTTTGGGCCTGGCGGCGCAGGGTACGCCCAAGTCTCCAGAGTTCTCCTGCTTAGCTACACAGAGACACGGGACACTCTGTCGGCGTTAGAAGATCAGATTTATTTAGCTGCAGCTAGTACAGTTATCCTAGAAGTACACAAAGTAGGTTCTCAGGAGACTGCCACTTCACCGTGTGGCGCACAGGGTTTTATACTGTATAGGGTTTGTATACATTAACCAAAAGCACTCCCAAAACACACAGAAAAGAGCCAATAAGAAAAGTTAGAAAACAGGATGGAACCAATAGGAGAAGTTGGAAAACAAAAGTGTCAGATGACCCGAAGAGACCTCTCCTCCAATTATGTTTGTCACCCCTCCCTCAAGCTAGTTTATTAACGGATTTGTAACTAACTTGCAGGTGGCGAGATACGTTTGTGTGTGTTGGAGGACAGTTGTGAAATGAGAGAATGCTAGCAGAAGACAGTGAAGGCCAGACGATAAGATAAGGTCAGGAAAGAATAGTGTGAATCAACAGATAGTTGAGACGGGGATTAGGAAAGCCAGACAGGGATTAGTGTACTCGGCTAGTTCTAACACCAGCTTTGCAAATAGAGGCAGAAAGCGTATTTCGACACCAGGCTGCAGAAAAAGCAGAATAGACTTTGTTCGCCGTGCTGCCTGAGTGATGGCAACATAAAATGGCGGCGGAGCACAAAATGGCGGGTCGATTCGATCGTGATCAAAAATCGAAGTTCCTCACCTCAAGGCCTAACAGAAAAGGAGAAGGTATCAGGAAATTTGAAGGAGAATTCAGTAGAAGACACCTGGAGAAGAGTTGTGTGGGCACAGACTTGCTGAGTCTTTATGTGCAGGCTTCCGCTAGACTGTCACCCACAGTGTTCCCTAAATGGGTTTCTAGAGTTTCCCCTAGATAGTACGCTCCACCCATCCAGAGGTCACCAACGTCTCCAGTCCTAGAGCTCGGAACCTTAAGTAGCTTTGATTTTGCTGAGGCCCTGATGCTTCAACTAGCCTTACAGAAAGCTGAGGATAAACATGAGGATAAAGTTACAGATTTTGAGACAGAGATACTGTGGTTAGTCGACCAAGAAGAAGAGTAGAGGTGAAGAAATAAACAGGGTGAGTGGTCCCAAGAAGAAAGGAAGAGGGTACAGGAAAGGCAGGAAAATGAAAGTGATAGGGAATGGGGGAAAAAGTGGTTAACCATAAAAAATGAAGTGCTGAGTAGTAGAAAAAGATGTTAGCTCAGGAGATGGTGATTTCACCTCCAAATCATGGTAATCCACCATTAAGATACCAGCAGAGATGACACGCATGTATTTCTAGGGTGATTTCATAGTTATGGATTGCATGTAAGGTGCAAAGTGTAAATGATAAGTTCAAATCAGCGGCTCACCTAAGACATCTTCCTTTTGGATGCCTGTAAATGATTACCTGTACTATGAATGCATGAAGGATGCTCATATTAAAATGTATATGCCAGCCCAATTTTTTCAGTGGTTCTGTGAAAGCAAGAAGGTTGATGAAGTTGGAAGGTGGATTGCACCTAGCAATAAAGCCACCAACGAAGTATACGGTCCAGACGAGGTCTCAATTAATTATTCCCTTGCTCAACCCATTGTAGCTGGAGATGAGCAGGCAGGCTTAACTTAGGAGACAGGTGTGCATAGCATGTGAAAACAACAATACATTAAATAAGGAAGACAAAACACACAATAAAAATCCACAACCAATTTATAAAATAGGAAATATTTTTATAATGAAACTAACACAAAAATGACAAAAATCCAATATTGCAAACGGATAAATAATTTTTAAATAATAAACACTTTCTAGTACTAAAAAAACTAAGGGCGGGCAGAGAACTCTGCTCCGCCAGCAGAGTGTGTGGAGTTTTGCCTACTCCGCAGAGAATGTGGAGTTTAGGCAAAACTCCACCTCCGCAGCAGAGCGGAGTTAGCCAGTCCCCCCAACAAAAAAAGGCCTTTACCCCCCCAATAAAGAATATTAAAACAACAATTTTAAAAGAAAAAAGGCACTTACCTGTACTGTGGTGTCTCTGGGATGCCCTCCTCCTCCTCACCGTGTTTTCTCTCCCGCAAACACCTACATCCGACGTACGTCTTGCAAGAACTGCACATGCACAGAGTATCCGCTTGCATGGGATGAGGAAGACGTCAATGGCAAGACAGCCATTGTTGACATAGGAGGGCCAAGAAAAACAGGACGGTGTATTCCTGTTGATTAATGACTACACCATCGTTAGTTCCTGGGAACAAGACCTATATAGTCTGGACAACAATAGTTGTGTTGACCAGAGGAAAGGCAGAATATCAGCCTCAGAAAGAGACTAGGATCACTCTTGGAGAGTAAGGTTCAGGGGAGAGTATAGTGCCCATCAACCCTGTTCCTGATGGAGAGGTGGTTTTGACCCCTAAGGTGGGCCATGTGCTAGAGTGTGGGTCATACAGAACTACAGAAGTTTCTAGCTTCTGGTGGATTATCCCAGGAGGAGGTTTGCCAGGCAAATGGAAGGAAGTCCTACTCTCATGGGCTAAAGCAAGGTGGGCTATGAACAGGAGTCATTGAAAAAGGCAGTGTGGATGGGTTGCTGTATAGTGAACTCTTGGATCCTGATCCCGGAGTCAGAAAGAGGCTTATGGTTCACATGTTCACATGAACTCCCTGTTGTTTCTGGCCCATGAGATACCCAAAACCTGGCTCCGAGACATTAAGAAGGCCAAGGACAGGTTGGAAATGTTGTTCTACTGGCCAGGTCATGGCTTAGATACAATGAGGGTCTGCAGAACTTAACAGATTTGTGAAGTGAGTGGCAAATGTATGAGCAGGCTAAAGCAAGGGACTGTTGGTGTGCCCTTGGAGTGGTTTGGCATAGACATATCTTATTTATTTGATTACACCTCTTCTTCAGGCAATACATATATTTACATTGTTATGGATCCTGCCTTCAGTTTTCAAAAAGCAGTACCCCTTTGGAGCACAACTGCTAATGAAGTTGAGAGTGCCCCCTTGCAATCTTCTCAAGGGGGCAATCCCCAAGACTGTAATGTATGAGAGATATATACATTTCTTCTCCTCATACATGATGCTGATGAAGAACCAAGCTGATGAGTTCTACCATTTCCCAATGGCATATCACTCACAAACTAATGGATTGGTAGAACAGCTTCACAAGACCCATGAAGAACATGATTGGGGCTGAGTTTTCAGTTCTTTAAAAATGATATATATACATTAATATTAAATGATTACTATATTAATTATCTACTAGTTAAATTGGAAATTAAATTAAATAACTGTGTGCATAATTAATATCTATATTTTAAAAACAATGTTTGCATATTTTTAAAGAAATTTTAAGATTTTTGTTATGTTCAATTTTTAAGCAATTTAAAATATAGTCACTGTTCCTGTAATTTGTTAGACTGGAGTTAACAACAAATCCGACCTCTCACAATGTCTGCACATTCTCCAGGATTTGTTACAGTGGAGTTAAAATTGTAAATTACACCCCTTCCCAAGATATTAACTTTCACATTTGTTGGATTAGAGCTATAATATAAAATCTGAACGACCAATTCCCCCACCTCTCCTCAAACTTCCACTTTCTGCTGGACTGGAGTTTGAATAGTAAGCTGGACCACCACCAATGTATTAACTTTACCCAAAGTTTGCTGGACTTGAGTTAGATACTAAATCAGATCACCTCCTTTCACTGTATGTACTTTAAGATAAGCCTTGTCTGCTCGCGCCAAGCTACCTAGAGGGTGAGCAGGGGTTATTTTAGGAGTGTAACCCCTTACCCCGACTAGAGGAAAGGTTCCCTGCTTATCACAAGTACCTACCTGCGCCAATCAGAGAACCCAGATTCTATCATTGGTGGTCAGCGGTGAGGATTCTGGACTTGCATTTGTGACTCATGTACAGTAATTGGTGAACACTACTTAGTGAGTGCAGACCTTAATCGGCAACCAATACTTGTTGGTAGATTTCTTTTGGGACTGTCTATTTTTTAGCACTGCCAAGCTTAACCATGGTGGAGAAAGCAGCATCCATAGTCTCTGTTAATACTGAATTTGAATGGGAAGAAGAGAAATTGGAAAGCTACACTGCAAAACAGCTAAAATTCTTCTGCAAGAAATTTAATGTTTCTACAACTGGATGTAAAAACAAGCCAGAGTTCTACAAGGCGCTGAGGGCTTGGGTAGAGGCAAGGAATGCCACTGATGATGAGGAGGCAGATGAGCAGCTGGATGGGCCAGTGGGTCCAAGAGGAAGGAGAACCCCTTCCCCTGCAGGTAGCAGTGTTTCTAGTAAAAGTTTATCTCCAGAGGAGTTGGCAGACAGGAAGGAAACCAGAGCTCATGAAATAGAGATGGCCAAACTAAATGGAGAACTGGCAATGGAACAAAAAAAGGCTGGAAATGGAAGAGAAAAAAATCCAAATGGAGCATGAAATGAAAATGAGGGAGCTGGAGTTGAAAGCCCAGGGCTTGGGAAGCACTCCCTCTGGTGGCAGCACACCCCCAGTGCAGGTAGAGTCCAGAGTGTACATACCCAAAGATGTAGTGAAATAATTTTTTTTAAATGATGACATAGGGCAGTGGTTCAAAGCCTACGAAGTAGCCATGTCCTCCCACCGGGTCCCTGAGAAGGATTGGGGAGCGGGGTTGTGGGGACAGTTCTTGAGTGAAGGGCGGGACACACTGCTAGATTTGCCCTCAGAAGTGTATAACTCTTACCCCCATATGAAGGAAGCTTTAATGGCTAGGTATGGGTTAACCCCTGAAATGTATAGACAGAGGTTCAGGGGTTGCACGAAGATTCCCAATAGTACGTATGTGGAGTATGTGACTTTTTTTGCAGAGCACTGGATGGTTGGGTGAAGGGTAGCAAGGTTGATAATTTTCAAGGGCTTCTTGATTTAATGGCATGGGAGCACTTGTCCAGTAATTGTTTTCCTGAGCTGCGCCAGCACCTGATTGATAGTAGGCTGACTAACCCTAGGAAGCTTGCTGAGGAGGCTGACCGCTGGGTCAGTACCAGGGTCCACAGGGTCCCCAGCAGAAGAGCAGAGGGGACAAGGGTAAACAGAGGGAGTTTCAGAGGAGGCCCCAAAGTAATCCCCAAGGGAACCAAGGGAAAGGTTCTCAGCCTCCCCCACCCCAGAAACCGACTGGGGCCCCGACAGGTAGCCCTGTTCAAAGAGGGCCACCAACCTGTTACAGATGTGGTGAGCTGGGTCATTTTGACAATGATCCCAAGTGTCGCCAGTTTGGTAAACCAGCACTCCCTGCTGCAACCCCCCGGTAGATGGCTAGTGTAGCCCTGGGTGGAGAGATGGGTGTCCAAGGTGGGTGGGGTTCAGTAGAAATGTCCCTGGTCTCATTAGGAGACCATGAAGTGGTCCCCAAAACCCAGCTGCCTGAGAACACTAAAAAATGCAGGCAGTGGGTGACCATAAATGGCCAAAGGGTGGAAGCTCTCAGATACACAGGAGCCAGTGTGACGGCTGTCAAGCGCCACCTGGTGTCTCAGGAGCAGGTTGACCCAGGAGCATTCTATCCGGTTGTTGCCGCCGACAACACCGAGAGTAACTGCCCGGTGGCTCAGGTTCCCTTTGAGTCTCTGGTACTCTTCAGGTAGCTGTGAGGCCCGCCATGCCTGTAGACTGTCTGTTAGGGAACGATCTGGAGAGCTCACCCTGGGCTAAGGTGGAGCGGAGTGCTCACCTGGAGATGTTGGGTATGCCAGATTGGGCGTGTGTCAACACACAGTCCATGATAGCGAGTAGAGGTGCCCAAGAGGACCTGGAGACTGAGAGGGAGGCCCAGGAACCGGCCTTAGGGAGAAGAGGCAGGGGGCACGTGAAACCCGCCCATGAAGTTCCCACGGTCCAGGAGGAAGCCGACCTTGAGGGGGATGCCCTGGAACCTACAGGGGAACAGATAGCTGAACTGGGGGACCTGCCTGAACTGACCCATTGGCAGCAAGAAGGAGGACCCCCCAGGGAGGAATTCTGCAGGGAGCAGAAAGAGTGCCCTTCTCTCGTGGGTATGCGGCAGCAGGTTGCAGACCAGGCCAACGGTGATCAGTCTGGAACACATTTCATTTACTGGGAGAACGACCTCCTGTATTCTGAGCCTAAGGTTGCTGAGCCTGGGTCAGCCCGTGTGCTGGTGCTACCCCAGCGCTTCAGAGCCTTCCTACTGGGGCTGGCTCAAGATGTGCCATTGGCAGGACATTTGGGGCAGGACAAGACCTTTGAAAGGCTTGTCACCCACTTCTTTTGGCCCCAAATGCGCTGTAGTTCAGACACTCACTGCAGGACCTGCCAGACTTGCCAGGCAAGTAGGAAGAGTGGAAGGAAGCAGAAGGCTCCACTCCAGCCATTCCCTGTGGTCGGTACCCCATTCCAGCGAGTGGGGATTGACATTGTAGGGCCACTGAACCCCAGGACAGCAATCGGCAATAGGTTCATCCTGATCCTGGTGGACCATGCCACCCGCTACCCGGAAGCCATCCCTCTGAGGACAGTGACGGCCCCCGTGGTGGGACGTGCGCTGATGGGAATTTTCTCCCGAGTGGGATTCCCTCTAGAGATGGTGTCTGACCGAGGTACCAATTTCATATCTAAATATATGAAATCCCTTTGGCAAGAGTGTGGTGTAAGCTACAAGTTCACCACACCTTACCACCCCCATGGAAACGGGTTGGTTGAGAGATTCAACCGAACCCTAAAGGGCATGATAATGGGTCTTGAGGAACCCATGAGGTGTAAGTGGGACGTCCTCTTACCATGCCTTCTCTTTGCTTACAGAGAGGTGCCACAGAAGTCTCTAGGGTCCAGCCCCTTTGAACTTATGTACGGACACCCAGTGAGAGGACCTCTAAGTCTGGTCAAGGAAGGCTGGGAGCAATCCCCCAGGAAACCTCCTCAGAATGTATATAGCTACATGCTGGCCTTCAGAAAGCAGACTAGGCGTTTCAGGGAACTTGCTGAGGCAAACCTGGAAGCCAGCCAGGAGGAGATGAAGCGGTGGTACGACCAGAATTCCACTCTGGTAGAACTTCAGCCTGGACAGAAGGTATGGGTCTTAGCCCCAGTGGAGCCCTGTGCGCTCCAGGATAAGTGGACCGGTCCCTTTGAGGTTGTGGAGCGCAAGAGCCCTGTCACCTATTTGGTGAACTTGTGGTCTCCAAGGAACCCCTTGAGGGTCCTTCATGTCAACCACCTCAAGCCCCACTTGGAGAGGTCCCAAGTGGGCATGCTCTTAGCGACATATGCTGGGATGGAGGAGAAGACCGAGCCTCTTCCTGACCTCCTGCCAGCCAAGGAGCAAGATGGGTCAGTGGATGGTGTCATCCTCTCTTCCACCCTGACCCCTGAGCAACAGAACGATTGTCGCCAGTTACTGGGAAAATTCTCTGACCTGTTTTACCTGATTCCTGGTGTCACTGATTGGTGTGTCCATGATGTGGACACTGGGGATAGTACATCTGTGCGGCACAAGGCCTACAGGGTGACTGACAGGGTAAGGGCCTGCATCAAGGAGGAGGTCTCCAAGATGTTTGCCCTTGGGGTAATTAAGTCCTCAAGCAGTTCTTGGGCCAGCCCAGTGGTCTTGGTCCCAAAGGCTGCAGCGCCGGGAGCCACACCTGAACTCCGGTTCTGTGTAGACTACAGAGGACTCAATTTGGTCACCTGGGCTGACGCACACCCCATCCCCAGAGCTGATGAGCTCATAGATCGGCTAGGGGCTGCCAACTACCTCAGCACATTTGATTTGATGTCTGGGTATTGGCAGATCGCCTTGACCGATGGGGCCAAAGAGAGGTCAGCATTTTCCACCCCTGATGGGCATTACCAGTTCCGGGTTATGCCCTTTGGGATGAAGAATGCCCCTGCCACCTTCCAGAGGTTGGTCAACCAGGTGTTAGTTGGGCTGGATTCGTTCAGTGCAGCCTACCTGGATCACATCGCAGTGTTCAGCTCCACGTGGGAGGAACACCTGCGCCACCTCTGGGAAGTTTTGATGGCGCTGCGGAGGGCAGGCCTCACGATCAAGGCGAGTAAGTGCCAGATCGGGCAGGGTTCAGTGGTGTACTTGGGGCACCAAGTTGGGAGTGGCCAGGTGGCACCCCTTCAACCCAAGATAGAAACCATCCTGAATTGGGAGTCGCCCAAAACCCAGACAGAGGTGAGAGCCTTCCTAGGTCTCACCGGGTACTACAGGAGGTTTGTCAAGGGGTATGGCAACATTGTTGCCCCCTTGACAGCGCTGACTTCAAGGAAGCAGCCCAGGTAGGTGATTTTGACTGACACCTGTCAGAAATCTTTTGAAGCCCTGAAAGCTGCTATGTGCACTGCGCCCGTGCTTTCGGCTCCCAACTTCTCCAAAGAGTTTATCATTCAGACAGACGCTTCAGAGCATGGTGTGGGGGCTGTTCTTTCACAGATCAATGAAGAGGGCCTAGATCAACCTGTAGCCTTTATTAGCAGGAGGTTACTACCACGGGAACAGAGATGGAGTGCTATTCAGCGTGAAGCATTTGCTGTGGTCTGGGCGCTGAAGAAGCTAAGACCCTACCTGTTTGGGTCTCACTTCCGGGTTCAGACAGACCACAGGCCCCTCAGATGGTTGATGCATATGAGCGGTGAGAATCCAAAGCTGTTGAGGTGGTCCATTTCCCTACAGGGTATGGATTTCACGGTGGAACATCGCCCTGGTACAGATCACGCTAATGCTGACGGTCTGTCCAGATTTTTCCGCCTTAGTGATGAGGAACTGCCTGGGGTACGGTAGTTCTCCCCACTTTTTAGCTGGAGGGGACACATGTTAGACTTGGCACCTTGGCCTGAGTCTCCCTTCCACTTTTTGTCGCTGTGCCTCATGTGTTTTGCTGATGTTGGCTGCTCAGAGCACTGTGCCACTGCCAACCAGTGCCACAGTGCAAGTGCTCCCTATTTAAAATGTATATGTTGGTTGGATTCCATGATTGGCTTATTTGGTTTACTGTCAGACCCCAGTAAAGTGCACCAGGAGTGCCCAGGGCTTGTAAATACAAATGCTGCTGGTGAGTTTGCAGCACTCGTTTTGCCACCCACAGAAGTGGCCTAGTAAAATGTGTCTAAGGTCTGCCATTGCAGAACCTGCATGCAGTCTGGTACTGTCATGCTGACTGGGCAAGTGCACCCACTTCCCAGTCCCTAAACCTTCCCTTAACTTCATATTAGTCACCCCTATGGTAGGCCCAAGGGCAGGGTGCATTGTAAGCATAAGGTAGGACAAGCCCTGATGTGTGTGGCATGTCCTAATAGTGAATTACAGCCATTTTCGTTTTTCACTATTGCAAGGCTACCTGTTCCCATAGGCCAGAATGGGCTGTTAGAATTGTTACATCCTATGATCCTAACAGACCCAGGGAACATGGTAGAAAATCGAGTTTAGTATGCCTGAACTCAGAATAATAAAATACATATTTTAGTAAAGTTTATTTTAATATTCTGTGTTTGCAAATACCAATTTTAGAAAGTTGGTATTTGCTTGCCTATCCATTTCAGCCCGCCTCTGCTATGATGTGTATCTGCCTGTCTGGTTTGTGTGAGTGACAGGGCTGGGGAAACCCAGAGGGGCAGGGCTAGGTAGCCTGGTGGTGAATAGAGAGATTGACATCCAGATGGGTGGGAGGAGTGCACCTGGACTCTGAATAGGGCTGTGCTCTGCCACCACAATGCTGGCTCCACCTCCTGTGGCGCGGCTGATGTCTCTGCCCTGCAACCTGAATAGAAAGGCAGAGTCATGTCAACAAAGTGCTCAAGAACTGGTTTGGACTGGGCAAAGGCCCCTCTACCCCAGAGGAACAAAGGAATTAGGGGTATAAGTATTGGGACCCTGCTCCCAAGAAATTAGATCCTGCTTGACAAGAAGAACCTCTGCCTGAGGAGAAGGAACTGGGAAAGCTGTAAGGAGGAGTACTGTCCCTGACCTGGGGGATTGGCCTGCAGTGGTTGCCTTGCTGCTGAAAGGAGAGGAGAAAAGACTACAAAGACTTTAATTCAACTTGTGCTTAAAAGATCTCCAAGGGCTTGTGCTGAGCTTGCCCCCTGAACGAAGTCCCAGGACCAGTGGACTTCACCCCCCAGCTCCCCAGAGTCTTTGGAAGTGCCTGCTGCTGTTGTTGGGCCTTCTGAGGGACTGCGTGTCGCAAGGAGCTGGAAGCGCGACTCAGGAAGGAGAAGCGTGCCGCCGGAGCTGTTGTCGTCGCATCTCGCAAAGGGTGTCGCTGCTGCAACATCGCATCGAGCGGAAGTGTCTCGCATCATTCTGGAAGTATCTTGCAACGCCGAAGAAGCGTGTCGCCATGGCAGCCATCGTAGCTGACGCATTGCACCGCATCAAGAGAAGAGTCTCGCATCGAGGAAGAAGCGTGTCGCCATCGCAGCCATCGTAGTTGTCGCATTGCACCGCATCAAGAAAAGCGCCTCGCATTCACGGAGAAGCGTGCCGCCGTCGGAGCTGCTGTCGTCGCATCGCGTAAAGGGGTGACGCTGCTGCAGCATCGCATCGAGCGGAAGCGTCTCGCAAACATCGGAGAAGAGGGCCGCTGCCAAGGATGCTGTCGTCGCATCGCGTAAAGGGGTGACGCCGCTGCAGCCGACGCATCAAGTCGAGTCTTCTCGCAACATCGGAGAAGCGTAACGCATCTGGAAGATCTTCACGTCTTTATTTCTTTGCACCAAAGACTTCATCGCATCAGCATCGTTGCAACACTTTCGTTGCCCTGCATGTCGCATCTAAGGTACATTGACTTCAAGTGTCGCATTTAAGAACTTAAGAGAACTAAGCAAACTTCTACCATCTAAAGTAACAGTATTGTGTATTTTTGTCGTTCATGGTCTTGTGGTAACTCTATTTAAAGAATCCTTATTTTTAATATAAAAACGTGTGTGGTGTCCATTTGTAGTGTTGTCACTTGGTTACTGTATGTGTTCACAAATGCTTAACCTATAATGCTCTGAGATAAGCCTTGTCTGCTCGCGCCAAGCTACCTAGAGGGTGAGCAGGTGTTATTTTAGGAGTGTAACCCCTTACCCTGACTAGAGGAAAGGTTCCCTGCTTGTCACAAGTACCTACCTGTGCCAACCAGAGAACCCGGATTCTAACAGCGGGGCCCGCTAGAGCCGGGAGCCCTTGTTCTTCCAGTATCTGAAAAAGACAGCCAGGGCTACCAGCAGCCATTTGAAACAGCACAAAGCAGCCTAGCAGCACGTACATATGTAAGATGAGCACAAAGGTCTTGCCGAATTGGATCACACTAGGCCCACAACGTCTAAGTTGAGCAGAAACTTCTCGGTTCACCCTGCGGATAAAGGGGAATCCTGGCTCTAGGTGGGGGGGAGTGGTGTTGTTTAAACCTGCATGCCCAATTCCAATCCTAAGGCAGTTTTCAGCCTTGGGCAGTACTTGTGTTTGGGCTCAGCAGTCTCCTTCCACTGGCTGGGTGCTGCTAAGTCTGCCTGTCCCTATCTGCATATGCTTTGAATCTGTGCCTGCTACTGCATGAGAGGAAGGGATTCTGAAGCAGGTCAACCCATCTCAGGTTCTGCCATCCACCAGCTTCTGAAGGAGGACACCCCAGAGCAGTCTGCCCAGCTTTGTTGCAGTTACTTCCCCTTACTCCCCACTGCTGCTTCCCTGTCGCAGCTTGGAGCTAAGCCGATTGATCGCCTCTGGGTTGAGGGTTCAGCCTGCATGACAGGAGACTGTGTCAGACAAGAATAGGTCATGGATGAGGAGTTTTACAGGAGCAGCGCCCTCTGCTGGGATTACGACTTCTGGCAATATTGGAGCAAAGACTGGGCTGCTGCGCGGAGACTGCTTCGGATAAGAAAAGCTTCAACATATATGAGAGCTAGAAGGCGCCGCCTGGCGCCAAGCTGGTGAACTCCGCTCAGCAGAGACCAGCAGAGTTTTACTGAAGTTTGCACTTTGAATGGAGCGTGGAGTTACAAAACTCTGCAAACTCCGCCGGTGGAGTGAAGTTTGTCGCCCAGCCCTACTGAATAGGCTGCGTCCTGTCCCCGCACATAGGACTGCCTATCACCTGTAGTTAGTCTGGAGCCATGGCTGACAGGGCAGGGCATCTGTGCACATCAAAGGCTTGTCTTTGAAGTGTCCCTCACTTCAAAGGCACTACTGGGTATTAGTGCTGGACCTTATACACCACCACTTCAGTACACTTCTGGACCTGTAGACCAGGAAAGAAGGACTGCTGTGCAGCTAAAAGGCCTGCCACTCTGGTGGACTGGTATTCTGCTGGACTCCTGCTTTGCTGTGCTGACAGGCTACCTGCTGCCCTCTTGCGTGGATGAAAAGGACTGAACCTGCGTCTTTTTATCCCAGAACCTAGAGTGACACAAGGGATAGTTGACAGGTCTCCTGATCTGAAGATTCAGAGACATAACAGGCTCCCAACAACCTTGCATCGCATTGGGACTCGGTGAGTCTACCTTGCCAATGGGGGCCACCCCAGTCCTGGACCATAGGAATTTGGCCTAAGTTGCTTACCAGCAGAATCGACGTATTTTAATTTCTGAGCAGCGCATTCTCTAGCGGAACCGACGAATCTCCTTGGTTGAGTGGCGCATCCTCGAGTGGAACCAACACATTGCTGCTACTGTGTGGATTTGGCCGGTCTCCGCTTAGCAGCCTCACAGCTCCTCAGAACCATCACATCTTCAACTACGTGCTGCATCCGCGATGCCTGGACTTCACATCACAAGCACCGTCGATGGAATTCTGGATGACGACGCAAAAGGACCTTACCACTGCAGCCTCGCCACATCTCAGAAATGATGCATCACTTTGACGGTATGACACTTCTGCGCATCCAACCCACACAATGGTCCACAACCAGGATTTACGGTACCTTGTTCACCGGTCCTAACCTGGTCCCTGTATCTTGCCCATGCTCCATTGTGGTCTGCCTGAACATGTGACTTTTTTGCGGTCCGGCGCGATCAGATATCCCTTGTTGACGCTTTATGCTTCTTGGCATTATTATATCCTGAAACTTCAAAATTCAATATCTCTGGATTCCCTGATTGGATGCTTGTTGTTTTTGGTCGTGAAATATTTATAAAAATATGTTCTATTTTTCTAAACCTTGGGTGGGATTTTTGGTGTAGTGTTTTCACAGCTTTTACTGTTGAAAGTGTTGCACAAATACTTTACACATTGTCTTCAGGTTATGCCTGGCAGCTATGTGACAAGCTGCCAGAGGGGTTTGCATGTGCATTACCCTAACTAGGATTGTGGTTTCTGCTTAACCAGGGCTCACACCCTAGTCAACCAACAACCCAATTTTTAACAGTCATATTCCGGAAAGGAAGAAGTATGGTGTAAATCCCTGACATTTGTACACTGTGCACATATGGTGAGAGTATGGAAGTATGAATGAGATGCCTGGACACTTGCGCACTGAGGCAGAGCGTGGAAGTATACAAAGAAGTAGAGAGCCTAGAAGATGTACAGGTGCCTGTGCGTGCGGATACGTTGTCAGTATGCACCACAATTTAAAGCCTAGATGTATATCACAACATAAGGATCCAGAAATGTGCACGGGGTACAGGACCTGGTTAAGGGTTAGAGATTGATTCAGTTAGATGTGTGCAGACAAGATCACAATCTAAAATTTTAAAGCTGGAGCTAGAGTTTGCACGTTTACACAAAGGATCAGAACCTTAATGTGCATCTAAACAGACAGACCCTGTAATAGTAGTAAGAGTAGGGTCACATAGATCATATGTGCACAAATGTTAGAAAGGTTAGGAATATAGCCAGAGGCTGGCGGTGTGTGCAGTGGGACAAGGATTTGATCCTTGCACACAGGGAATGTGGATACGTGGAGTGGAGCCTGTGTGCATATACGCATTAGGTACAGTTGTGGGTGCAAAGGGTAGGAAAGAGTTCAAACAGTACATGTGCTGGATGTTTGCATATAGTTTTAGTGTCTGACACAGTTACGGTGACTAGAAATATGTACAACGTCCCTGAGCCTAGATTTGTGCACAACTATAAGAAAATTAATGTGTGCGCAACACGAAGGGATATTGTTCACTGCACACAGCGAGGCACCTATTTAGTGCACATAAGGACAGAGCATTCATGTATGACTACAAGCAGAGTTTAGATGAGTAGATAATGCTTACAACACAAGCATTACCAATCAGTTGGTATGCAACAGTCATTTCCACTTAGGTAAGTACCATGCAGGCTATTTTTG
Source organism: Triturus cristatus (assembly GCF_964204655.1). Lineage (NCBI taxonomy): Eukaryota > Metazoa > Chordata > Amphibia > Caudata > Salamandridae > Triturus > Triturus cristatus. The sequence goes on from NC_140592.1 coordinate 114,205,985, forward strand.
GGCTTGGGCGGATTTCATGGAGTTCCGCTGCGTGGAACTCTGCAAAGTGACCAAAAAACTCTGCTGTGCTACGTGGAGTTCTGTAAGCGGTGGAGTGCGTTAGGCTGCGCCGTTCACACTGATTTTTAGTGCCGGGTGTTTGTCCTACATTTGAAAATTAGTGCAAACAGCACAATCCGCAGCGCAAGAGGGTGCTGCTTCTTTCTGTTGCTCGAGTAGATGTTCTTCTCAAGCGGCAGCTTCCTCAACGCGAACGGATGGTTTTTCAACAGGAGCAGTAGTGGCCATCCACGACCGCCCACATTGAGATATCTCACCGGGAGGTGGTCTGGATTAAGATTATCCTCGCCAACACTCACCAACTAAACATTGACGAACGAGGAAATAATTCCACCCTGAGTTTTTCTGAACTCCGTGTGCTGCGTTGACTGAGAAAAACTCCACAAATTCGATGTGTGCACCGAAAGACTGGACTACAATAACAGATTGCAATGAAGTGAAGTCACAGGCTCATAGAGCCCATAGTGTGAAAACATAAATATGTGCATTTAGGGTGAGTAGCAGTAAGTGAGCACTGAGACACAAAGCATGAAAGTGTGCACGAAAGGTGATAGTCTGGAATGCATACAGAAGATCAGAGACAGGATCTGGCAACCTTGGGTTACAGTCCTTGGTATGCCAACAGAATTGCACTGGGCGCTGACCTGGAAGGGGGAGCACTAAACACAAAAGGGGCGCTGTGTTTAGCAATAACTTATGATTTAAAAGCACCTGCTGCAGATTTCAGACAGCAAAAAAAAAAAAAGGCAAGAAAACTCTTGTGATTAATGTTCCTGCTAGAGAGAGGGAGATGGAGTGTTGCCTAGTGGCAGTTTTGACTCACCATAAAGTAGCGCAGAGGGCTAATATGCCTGCTGCAAAGAACAGACCTGTATTTTGTGTGGATCTCTAATTGGATTAGTCAAGCTAGCCTTTACCATCTTGCATGTTTCTTTTCTGAGAAAATTGAGAAAATCATCAGGGACATAAACACCAACAAGACCGTATCACCCCCTTTTATCGACTTGGAACATGCCTCCTTCGGTGAAAATACCTTGGAGCCTGGCCCCTCATTACAATAGATATAATGAAAACCATACTTAAAAACACTAAGTCCGGTTCTCCCAGGGATCCCATCCCGATTAAAATCATTAAACAACTTGATGACCAGTCCTTGGGAGTCATTGTTGATACGCTTAACGCTTCATTTGAACTCTCCTCAGTCCCGACTCTCTGGAAACACGCTATGGTTACGCCATTGTTAAAAAAGCCTACAGCTAATCCGGATTGTTTGGCAAATTATAGACCCATATCCTTGCTCCTTGCCTTTTCCAAGTGCTTGGAGAGACATGTCCACACGGCTTTATCCACCTTTGTCGAAAATAACTCACTTTTGCACCCCTCACAATCTGGTTTCCGAGTTGGTTTCTCGACTGAAACCACTCTTCTTGGAGTCACGGAACACATCCGAAATCTGCTTGATAAAAGTCAGACGGTCGCGCTCGTGCTCCTAGACCTGAGCGCGGCCTTTGACACCATATCCCATGAAATTCTCATTAAGGCTCTGTATAGGAATGGTGTCCGGGGTAAAGCACTTGATTGGATTCGTTCTTTTCTGGGAGACCGGACTTTCCAAATAACATCTTCTATGGCCTGCTCTGACTTTTTCAATACCCCCCACGGCGTGCCTCAGGGATCTATACTGAGTCCACTATTTTTTAAATATCTACCTCAGACCCCTAGCTGATTTAGCTGAAGAATCCGGACTCTCCCTTATGACTTACGCCGATGACTCCCAAATTATTTTCTCCCTATTCGAACCAGGTCCGTCTTCTTCATCTCCCCTCAAACTCGGGCTTCAAAACATCCTTAATTGGATGACTAGAAACCAATTAAAACTCAATGGAGACAAGACAGAGGTTCTTCTCTTAGGAAAACGGCAAGAACTTTGGAATCCCTCTCACTGGCCTGACCAGTTGGCCACTTTTCCTACCCCAGTGACGCAAGTTCGCAACCTGGGTTTCATCTTGGACAGTGCCCTTTCCATGAGTAAACAGGCCAATAAAGTCGTTGGTCTATGCCTCACCATCATCAAATGGTTGAGGAAAATTATCTGGATGCTGCCCCCTTCTACTCAGAAGACTGTAGTCAATGCCCTCATAACATTCCGGCATGACTATGGTAACATTCTGTATCTCGGGTCAAATAAAGCGGTAGTCAGTCGACTGCAACTTGTTCAGAACGCCGCAGTCCGATTACTTTGCAAAATCCCTAAAAACTCCGGGGTCTCAAGCTATCGCCGGGAACTCCACTGGCTCAGGGTTGAAAGCAGAATCCGCTTTAAAGCCCTGACCTATATGTTCAGAATCAAGGTTGGTACGGCGCCTAAATACCTTCTAGCTTTGGCCCATCCTTACATCCCCAAGCGTAGTCTTCGTTCACAATCACATTCCAACTTTTGTGTTCCGAGATTTAAATTGGCAAGAATGGGAGGCAGATCGTTTGCCTACCTTGGTCCGTCCCTCTGGAACGCTCTCCCTCCTTTCATTCGAAAAGAGGAAAACTATGTCAGGTTTCGAAGAAATGTTAAGACCTGGTTATTCGAACAATAACTAGAATAGCTAGTAATCGCCCCTGACATTCTTTTGCTGTATCTCGGCGCCGGGAAACCCTTTTTGGGTAGCTGTTGCGCCTTTCAAGTTAAAAAAAAAAAAAAAAAATACCAGCTCTTTAAATCAAATCAAATGTATGTGAGAGAGGGGTTATGGAGAGATGAGGGGCACTTTTGCTGGGTGGTAGTGAGGGAATCCGAGAAAGAGGCCATGGGGGTCACCAAAAAGATTGTTGCACCGGCACCAACAGCGCAAAATCTGATATATATGCACAGAAGAAAAGAGCTTAGATCTTTGCATTCAAAAACAGAATATGGCATGAGTAAAGGAAAGAAAACATGGGGCAGATTTACGTACCCTGGCGCATCCCTGCAAATCAGCAGGGATGCGACAGGGAAGATGCGTCACGCAAGTTTGCCCTTGCGCCATGGCAGATGCGCCGCATTTAAAATGCGGTGCATCGTGGCGCAAGGACATGCAGATGCGTGACGCATCTGCCAGTGTAAGATTGGCGCAGTGCTGAAGTTGTGTCGCAAGCGCGATGCAACTCCAGCACTGTTCCAACCTGCCCTATCCCTAACATGGTGCGTCATGCCTTACGCCTGCTTGAAGCAGGCGTAAGGATTTGACGCACCAGCCTAGGAAAAGTGACTGCGTGAAATCTTGTAGATTTCACTGCGTCACTTTTCCGAGGCTTTTTCCTGACACAGGTTTAATGTGGCGCAGGGCTTTACAACGTGACGCATCTCCCTAGATGCGTCACGTTGTAAATCTGTCACAGCATGGCGCTAGCTTTGTGCCGCCGCTGCGTCACAAAAGTGACGCAACGGCGGCGCAAAAGTGGCGCACGGGGCTTGTAAATCTGCCCCAAGGTGTTTAAATGCACCCAACCTCTAACCCTCCACGTATAGCTAGCACGCAGCCGTGTGCACATGTGGACAAAACTTGCATAAAAGCCAAGGCCAGGCTGAAACCGAATCTGAGGGGCATATTTATAATAACTGACGCATCCCTGCATATCAGCAGGGATGCGCCAGTTATTTTGCGCCCCAGCTCCGCCATCATGGGGCAAAAACGGCACAGATGCGTCACGCATCTGTGCCGTAAAAGTGGCGCATTGCTGGAGTTGCGTCGCAAGCGCGACGCAGCTCCAGCAATGCTCTGGGGGGCCCTATCTGCACAATGCTGCGTCAATCCTTACGCCTGCTTCAAGCAGGCGCAGGGTTTTGACGCAGCATGGGCTCAAAAGTGACTGAGTGAAATCTTGTAGATTTCACTCAGCCACTTTTAGGAGGTGTTCCTGCGCCGGAACGCCCCCACCTGCCCTGGAACGCCTACATGTGGCGCAGGGCTTTACAACGTGACGCATCTCCCAGATGCGTCACGTTGTAAATACCCCGCACCATGGCACAGGATTTGCGCCGCTGCTGCGTCACAAAAGTGACGCAACGGCGGCGTAAATGAGGCGCAAGTCAAACATAAATCTGCCCCAGAATATGTACAGCGTCTGGATGTGTGCACACAGAGGCTGGAAGGGTTCACAAGGTTCGCCGGTGGATTGTATGCACACAGCCATGGATGTGTGTGCACTGAACATGCTGACACAGCTGTGGAGCTTGCAAAGCGGTGGAACCCTGTCCCCGGCTCCAATTAGCCTCTTCCAACATCACCCCCTTCTTGCTGCAGGCCCTGCTACATTAACTTGAGGACGGCAGCCGGCCTCACGCTGTCAAGAGACGGTGAAAGAAGAATTAATGTCAGGGTTTAAAAATAAAGGCTTCCTCGTCTTTATCAAAGGCCCTTCGGAGGTTTATTAAGCTCATTAAACCGGTAACAGAAACTCCGACTGAACTTTCCCTCTGATTATTTGAAGATGTGAAATAGGGGTGAGGCTCCAGCTGTCTCAAGCGTCATCCGTGGGGTGCCTGTGCAAGTTTGAGGGGAAGAGACGAACGAGGGGTGGGGAAGATGAGAGGATGTGCAAACCTGAGGCAATAATCAACACTAATTTCAGACAGAAATAAGTCAGGCAGTAATCAGACTGGTCAATTAATAAGCACAATTCACAGTTTGAATCTGCTTTATAATGAGGCTAGGTCGCGATATTTTATACAAAAAAATAAAAAGAGTGAACAGTGTGAATACGCCGTGCCACAAGAATGAAGGGTAGGGGCGGAGAGGGCGTGGAGGTGTAGACAATAGAGAATATTTAGGGGCATATTTACAAGCCCCTATCACCATCACAATGTCAATTTTAGTGACGTTATAATGGAGATAGGAACTTTGCCTTATTTACGAGGCAGCTTTAAGCCACTTAATGTGGCTTAGCGCTGCCCTGTAAATAAGGCCCTCTTTCATGCTGTGTTAGATTTGGGGGTCTCTAGTTGGCATAGGTAGGTACCTATGACAAATAGGGACCCTTGCGTCTAGTCAGGGTAAAGGGGTACACTCCTAAAATAACCCCTGCTCACCCCCTTTGTAGCTTGGCACGAGCAGACAGGCTTATCTCAGAGGCAGTGTGTAAAGCATTTGTGAACACATACAGTAATCAAGTGATAACACTACAGATGGACACCACACAAGTTTTATATAAAAAAGAAGTATTCTTTATATAGATTTAACACAAGACCATAAACGACAAAAATCCAGAATACTGTTACTTTAAAATGGTAGAATCTAGCTTAGTGCTCTTAAGATGGTAAATGCGACACTCAGAGTTCAATGTACCTTAGATGCGACACGCAGGGCAACGAAAGTGTTGCAAGGACGGTGATGCGTTGAAGATCCGGTGCAAATAAACAAAGATGGTGCTTTCTTCTTGATGCAACACGCTTCCCGGTGATGCAGTGGCGCATGATGCGACATCGATACTCTTCTCCGGTGATGCGAGATGTTTCTTCACGATGCGAGCCGTGACAGGCCTTGCGACATGCTTCCCAGTGATGCGGCGGCATCTGCGACGACTTCGATCCACTCCCCTGGTGATGCGAGTTGCTTCCACAACGATGCGAGCTGCGACAGGCCCTGCGACACTCTTCCCGGTGATGTGGCGGCATCTGCGGAGACGTTGATCCTCTTCTCCGGTGATGAGCTGCGACAGGCCCTGCGACACACTTCCCAGGGATGTGGCGGCGTCTGCGATGACGTCGATCCTCTCTCCTGGCGATGCGAGGCGATTCGGTAGACCTGCGTTGACTCAACGATTCTTCTGTGACCCACTTCCCAGAGATGCGCCGGCATCTGCAGCGACGTCGATCCTCTTCTCCGGCGATGCGAGGCGCTTCGTGTTGTGAAGCTGCAGCGGCAGTTCAGCGACATGCTTCGGGTTCTTGAGTCGCGCTTCCAGCCCCTTGTGACACGCAAGTCCTCAAAAAGTCCAGCACAACTGCAGGCACTTCAAGAGAACTCTTGGGGAACTGGTGGGCGAAGTCTGTAGTCCCTGACACTTCAGCAGGAGGCAAGCTCTTTTCCAAGCCCTTGGAGATCCTTCACAAGTTGAATGAAAATGCACACAAAGTCCTTTCTCCTTTCTTTTGGCAGTCAGGCAAACACTGCAGGCCAATCCCCCAAGCAGCACTTCAGCTTAGGGATAGTCTCGCCTCAGTTTCTTCTGGTTCCACTCTTTAGCAAAGGTTTCTTCTTGTTCCCAAAGTGATCTAAAGTTCTTGGGTTTGGGTCCCAATATTTATACCCAGTTTCTCTTTGTTCTCTGAAGGCAGAGAGGCCTTTGCCTAGTCCAAACCAGTTCTGGTCAGTCCTGGAGCACTTTGTTTACATGACTCCTTCTTTCCTTTCAGAGTGCAGGGCAGAGACATCGATCAGACACACCAGGGGAGGTGGAGCCAGCATTATGGAGGAAAGGCACAGCCCTATTCAGATCCCTGGTGCAACTCCTCCCACCCATCTAGATGCAGATCTCTCCATTCAACCCTGTGCTGACTCACCCTGTCTCCTGGAATCCCCCAGCCCTTGTCACTCAAACTTCAGACAAGAAATACACAGCCTAGCAGAGGCAGGTTTGGATGGTTAGACAAGAAAATACCTACTTTCTAAAAGTGGTATTTTCAAACACAGATTATTAAAACTAACTTCACTAAAATATGTATTTTATCATTCTGAGTTTAGGCATACTAAATTCGAATGTCCACCATGTTCCCTGAGTCAGTTAGGATTGTAAAATGTAATAATCAAACTGCCCATTCTGGCCTATGGAGAACAGGTAGCCTTGCAATAGTGAAAAACGAAAATGGCTGTAATTCACTATTAGAACATGCTACACACACCAGGGCATGTTCTACCTTACACTTACAATGTACCCTGCCCTTGGGCCTACCATAGGGGTGTCTGGTATGAAGAAAAGGGAAGGTTTAGGGACTGGCAAGTGGGTGCACTTGCCCAGTCAGCATGACGATACCAAACTGCACACAAGCTCTGAAATGGCAGGCCTCAGACACACTTTTACATGCTGCTTCTGTGGGTGGCACAACCAGTGCTGCAAGCCCACCACCAGTATTTGGATTACCAGCCCTGGGCACTCCTGGTGCACTGTACCAGGGTCTGACAAGTAAACCAAACCAACCAATCATGGAATCACTAATTCATACATCAATTTACAATAGGGAGCACTTGCACTGTGGCACTGGACAGCAGTGGCACAGTGCCCAAAGCATCTAACACCAGCAAAAACACATGAGGCAACAGCGAAAAATGGAAGGGAGACCCACGCCAAGGTGCCAGGTCTAACACGCTGTATTTAGCATGAAAGGGGCAGGCAATGGATGTTGTGGTGGGCGTTCCACCACAACGCCCATTGATTTTGATGCTGGCTCCTGTTTACAAGGGCAGCGTAAATAGGAGGCAGCGCCAAAATTAAGACCAGGGAAAACATGGTCTTAAACAGGCGAAATGAGGAGAAATGCTTTATTTCTCCTCGTTTTTTGCAATTTCCAAGTGTGCTACCTTGTGCAGCACACATGGAAACAGCAAATTGCCAATGATTGTGTATGTGCAGGAAGGTCTTCCTTCCTGCACATAAACAATCATTTTTTTAAAATGCTGTTTTGCAACTTCTATGTGTGCTGCGTTAAGCAGCATACATAGAAGTTACAAAACAGCATTTCAATATTGTTTATGTGCAGGAAGAGGGTCCTTCATGCACATAAATAATCTTCCCCTCAACACAGGTATCCTTGCACTATGGTGCAAGGATGCAAGGGTGCCTGCATTGACACTAGGCAGATGAAGTTATCGTCAGCGCAGGGGAAAATGCAGGGCTGCACCATATTCTTGTGAATATGGTGTAGGCCTGTGTGTCGTTAGCCTTCTAGGCTTAACGACACGCTCCACCACTTTCTTTGTTAATATGCCCCTTAGTGTACATCAGCAACAAAAGCGATCTCTGCAATGCCCAATCAGTGAAGGGAGCTGTCCAGGTGCTAATGTGACTCGCATCGGATATTTGTGCGGTGCTCCATCAGTGCAAGCAGCTGTCCTGGTGCTAATGTGGTTTGTATCAGTCATTTGTGCTTCCTAAATGCTCGGTGTTATTTAGGGGCATGTGAAATTCATGCAATTTGCTTTAGTGTAATTACGTGAAATTCCACAAATGGGTTTGTGAAATTCGAAACTGGCATCTAGCGCCACATTTTTAAATGAAATAAGTCCAAAGTTGCATTTCATGAGAAAACATAGTGATGCAATACACTGTTGTTTGCATTCTGATCCTTCGTGTTTTTCACACACAACTTTTTTTTTCACGTGGTGTTTTGGCATAATTTCAGGAATTTCGTGTGGCAAGCAGAATGTATAATTTGCAAAACTATGTGAGACAACTCTGGCATAAATGAAAATTCTCCAATGCTTAGAGTTTTTATTACAGTCAAGTAGTTTCATAAGGATTACTGAAAGACTAAGGGCCACATGCAAAGTTTGAATTCCAGCCGACCCTTCAATTTCCGGAGTGGGAATACCATATTGGTATTCTTGCCGACCTTGTAATGCTGGCGTAGGAATAATGGATGGTTAAATGAATGAATGAACAAATGGATATACTTTTGTGGTGTATGGTGTATTGTAGGAGTATTTGTATAATGTCTCACACTCCAACAAAGCCCGAAAGCACTTTATGGTGAACACCTAGGGGCATATTTCCAATGTCTGGCGCATCTCTGCAAATTAGTAGGGATGCGCCAGAACAGATGCGATACGCAATTCTCCCCTTGCCCCACCACGGATGCATTGCATTTACAATGCGACGCACCATGGTGCAAGGATGAGCAGATGCGTGTCGCATCTTGTGACGTAAGGGCAGCGCATTGTTGGAGTCGCGTTGCAAGCGTGGCACAACTCCAGCAATGCACAGGGGCCGCCCATACATAACGTGGTGTGTGTTTGACGCAGCGGCGTCATAAAACTGACTCAGTGAAATCTTGTAGATTTCACTGCATCAGTTTTACAAGGCTTTCCTGCAACAGAACGCCCACCCTGCTATGGAATGCCTGCATGAAACCTGACGCAGGTTTCATGTGGCACAGTGCTTTACAACGTGATGCATCTGCCTAGATGCGTCATGTTGTAAATAAGTCGCAACGTGGCGCATGGTTTACGCCGCCACTGCATCACAGAAATGACGCAACGGCGTCTCAAATGTGTCGCAAGGGGTTTGTAAATCTGCACCCTTGTAGGCGGCTCAATTTGTCATGATTGAATTGTTAGTGAAGGATTGTTGTGTGGCCAAAAGGGAAGAATTTTTGTATAGTGTGTTAGAAATCAAGAGGTATTGCACTCATGGTGAACCAAACTTGTAGCTGCATTCGAGTGTGGCTTAAAGCAAAATGGAGAAAGAGATACAGTGGAGTGTTCAGATGCATATTAGGGGCATATTTATAAGGAATAATTATTTTGCTGCACTGCCCTATGCCAATTAGAAAGGACAGGAATGCACCGTATTTACAAGATATAAACAAAAGCTTCAGCGGCGGACTGTGAATTTTTCACCTCAATCCAAATTCATCAAGGTAAGTGTCCTGTGCACAGTTTTTCCGGTACCTGCCGCCATTGAGTTTCACTGACCATCAGATCCAGAACTTTTTCAACAAAAGGAAGGTGCACCAGAAAAGAAATCCACATCCAGTTTAATTATTCCAACATCTTCATTTATTTAGAATATATATAAGTTAAAATCCAGCCAACGTGTTTCATTCCATGTTACAAAGGAACTTCATCAGTGTTTGCAAAAGCAGACCGCACTACATACCCCTTGCTAGACCTGGCACCATTGGGGTGGGTCTCCCTTCCATTTTTTGCTATTTTCTCCTGTGTTTTTGCTATGTTTTTTCTGGTCTAGATGCTTTGGGCACTTTGCCACTGTTGTTCAGTGCCAAAGTGCAAGTGCTCCCTATTGTAAATTGTTGTAATGGATTAGTGACTCCACGATTGGCTATTTGATTTGCTTGTCAGACCCTAGTACAGTGCACCATGTGTGCCCAGGGCCTGTAAATCAAATGCTGCTGGTGGGCTTGCAGCACTGGTTGTGCCACCCACAGAAGCAGCTTGTAAAATATGTCTCAGTCCTGCCATTGCAGAGCCTGTGTGCAGACTGGGACTGCCATGTCGACTTGGCAAGTGCTCACACTTGCCAATCCCTAAACCTTCCCTTTTCTACATGTTAGTCACCCATATGGTAGGCCTAAGGTACCCCCATGGGCAGGGTGCATTGTATGTAAAGGGTAGGACATGCCCTGAGGTGTGTGGCATTCCTCATAGTGAATTACAGCCAATTTTGTTTTTCACTATTGCAAGGCTACCTGTTCCCATAGGCCAGAATGTGCAGTGTGATTATAACATCTTATAATCCTAACTGATCCAGGGAACAAGGTAGAAATTCGAGTTTAGTATGCCTGAACTCAGAATGTTAAAATACATCCTTTAGTGAGGGTCATTTTTACATTCTGTGTTTGAAAATACCACTTTTAGAAAGTAGGTATTTTCTTGCCTAACCATCCAGTATGCCTCTGCTAGGTTTGTGTATTCCATGTCGGGTTTGTGAGTGACAGGGGGCTGGAGAGGGCCTTGGCTCCTGATGGGTCAGGGCCGGGTTGAATAGGAGCCCTCATAGAATAGAGAGTAGGGGGTGGAGATTTCCTTTCACTGACCTGAGCCCTCATAGAATAGAAAGTGGGAAGTAGATTTCCTTTCAGCTAACTGGGCCAGGTCTTCTCTCAAACAATGCTGTCTCCACCTCCTGCCAGGTAGCTGCACCAAGGAGGACAGAACTGGTTTTGACTAAGTACAGACACTCTCTGCCTTCAGAGAACAAAGGATTTTGCAGTATAAATATTGGGGCCCAGACCCCAGAACTTTAGATCACTTCTGGGAATCAAGACAAACCTTTGCCAAAGAGAGAAACCAAGGAAGCTGAAGGAGGAGACTGCTCCTGTGGTGTGTGCTGTTTTGGGTTGGCCTGCAGTGGTTACTTATTGCCTAGGAAAGTAGAAAAGGAACTCTGTGTGTACTTTGCCATCTTGAGGAAGATCTCCAAGGGCTTGAAGCTGAGCTTGCCTCCTGTTCTGAAGTCTCAAGGACACAAAGACTTCACCACCAGCTCCCCTGAATTTCTTTGCGGTGCCTGCTGTTGTTTTAGGACCTCTAGAGCCAGTGTGTCGCTGGGAGCTGGAAGTGCGACACAACGAGGAAGAAGCGTGTCACCGCCGCAGCTGCTGCCTTTGCATCGCCAAAGAAGCGTGCCGCCGCCACAGCTGTTTGCTGATGCATCACCGAAAAAACGTGTCGCATCACTGAAGAAGCATGTCACATCACTGGAGAAGCAGTTCACCGCTGCAGAGGTCGCCGTCGCATCACCGGAGAAGTGTGTCACAGGGCCTGTCGTGGCTCCAAGTTCTCCACACGGCCATCGGGCGTGCACACATTGCATCTAAGTTTACGAATCGCATCGAAGACGCCATTTTGTCACATCGCACCGGATCGTCGCATTGCATCGAGGCGCCATCTTGTTGCATCGTAACCGGAACGCAGTAAGAAACTGACGCATCACCTCCTCTCCGGTAAGGAACCGACGCATCACCTCCCCTGCACTGCAGTTAGGAAACGACGCATCACCTCCCCCGAAGCAAGGAACCGACGCATCACCTTCCCTGCGACCCTTTTGTTTGTTTTGCGTGACTCATCCAAGGTACTTTGAGAGTAAAGTGTTGCATTTACCATCTACATTGAACTAAGCTATTTCTACCATTTTAAAGTCATATTCTTGATATTGTACTGTGGATTTTTGTCATATGGTCTTATGTTCAGTCTAGTAAAGGTTACTTTTTTTTCTAAACTGGTGTGGTGTCCATTTGTAGTGTTTTCACTGTGTTATTGTATGTGTTCACAAATGCTTTACACACTGCCTCTGAGATAAGCCTGTCTGCTCATGCCAAGCTACCAAGAGGGTGAGCAGGGGTTATTTTATGAGTGTACCCCCTTTCCCTGACTAGAAACAAGGGTCCCTATTTGGACAAAGGTGCAAGCCATTGCCAACTAGGGACCCCATTCCTAACACCCCTCGACATCCAGACTCGCGTATCTCATTTGGGACACAATAGGGTCCCTGAATACCACTTGTGACCTGGAAATTATGTTGATTATAAGGAGGAGAATATTACCCAATATGTGATGATGATACTGTACCATAGATAGCATATATGATTCCTTCACAACATTATTCTTGAGCTCTGATGAAGTTCCTTTGTAACATGGAACAAAACTCGGCCTGGGCCAAAATTCCGTTCCGTTCTCGGAAATTGCGATAATTTGGCATTTTCGCGTTCCGCGGAAAGCGTGAAAATGTCAAAATTTCCGCATTCCGCAGCTTAGCGATAATTTGTTTCTTGCTCGCGCTGTAAAAAAATACATTCTCGCGTGCGCGCGATCGCCTTACCTGAATCCCCGCATTCGCTGACAAGTTTTCCCGACCCGGGCGCGTTCTCCATGAGATATTGGATTGTTGGTATCCATTTTGCGCTGTCTCGCAACAGTTCGCGCTCGCATTGTCGCGCGATCACGTCATTTGTCGCGCGATCACGTCATTCTTCTTGCGATCATGCACCGTGCGAGTATGAGAAGATTGAGATCTCGAACACGTCATTCTACAACGCGAGCGAGAGCGTGAGGACGCGGGCACATCTAATCGAACGCGAAAAGGGGAAAGAGACCCCGAACATGTCATATCCAACGTGACAGGGAGCGAGAGAACGCGATCATGTAATTTTCGACATGCCATCGACATCCGGCGGAAGTAATGTGAAGCTCGAGAACTCGAACATGTAAAATTTTCAATTTGGAGAAGAATATCAGCTCTAGCAGCATGAAACCTTCTGCAAATTATGATTTTTGATGAAAACAACTCCTCAGATTGACATTTGGCTGTCCTTTTTTGTGCAAGGAGTCCTTTTTTAAAAAGGTGGGGAGAGGGAGGAACTGACACAGAATCTCCAACTTCCTGTTCCTGTCCAGCAGGCTCCTCCCAGTGCTTTGTCCATCTCCTGCTCATTCTGCCTTTGGATTTTGAGCTAGAAAGATCACTCTTTTTGTCTGCTGCATCATTGCAATTGGATTTGAGGATTTTTTTAAAAGGATATTTTACAAGTAAGTAGTTGTTGTGTCTGTTTGATTGTGGGCATTGCAGTTGTTGTAACTACAATTTATATTTGGTAACTATCATCATTCCTTTTTTTAAAAAAATGTTGTGGGTAGTAGAAGTCAGTAGTAGGCCCGAGCTAGTCATGGGCATGGCCTCATGGGTGTGTGCATGATGAAGCAACTGTTCCTTTCGTGTTTTTTGAATGTATTTCATTATCAAGCATCATTTAGGGTATGGATGGCATTGGATTGAGTTGGAGAAGTGTGTTTTTTTGGAGTGGCCTTTCTGATGTTGTTGGGCCTGGCCATGTGGCTGGTGGCCATTCAGAAGCCTAGGCCTGCAAGCTTGCCTGGCCTTGTCCGCCAACAGGCCTGCTTTCATCCACTAGGATCAGAGCAGGTAGCCACAGCTTTATTAATCAAGTGTTTTCTGTGTGGTCTGTTGAATTTAGACATCATTTAGGGCATGGATGGTATTAGATTGAGTTGGGGAAGTGTGTTTTTTTTGGGGTGGGCTTTCTGATGTTGTTTGGCCTGACCATGTGGCTGGTGGCCTAGGCCTGCAAGCTTGCCTGGCCTTATCTGCCAACAGGCCTGCTTTCATCCACTAGGATCAGAGCAGGTAGCGACAGCTTTATTAATCAAGTGTTTTCTGTGTGGTCTGTTGAATTTAGACATCATTTAGTGCATGGATGGCATTGGATTGAGTTGGGGAAGTGTGTTTTTTTGGGGTGGCCTTTCTGATGTCGTTGGGCCTGGCCATGTGGCTGGTGGCCATTTTGAAGCCTAGGCCTGCAAGCTTGCCTGGCCTTGTCTGCCAACAGGCCTGCTTTTTCATCCACTAGGATCAGAGCAGATAGCCACAGCTTTATTAATCAAGTGTTTTCTGTGTGGTCTGTTGAATTTTTAGACATCATTTAGGGCATGGATGGCATTGGATTGAGTTGGGGAAGTGTGTTTTTTTGGGATGGCCTTTCTGATGTTGTTGGGCCTGGCCATGTGGCTGGTGGCCATTTTGAAGCCTAGGCCTGCAAGCTTGCCTGGCCTTGTCTGCCAACAGGCCTGCTTTTTCATCCACTAGGATCAGAGCAGGTAGCCACAGCGTTATTAATCAAGTGTTTTCTGTGTGGTCTGTTGAATTTAGACATCATTTAGGGCATGGATGGCATTGGATTGAGTTGGGGAAGTGTGTTTTTTTGGGGTGGCCTTTCTGATGTTGTTGGGCCTGGCCATGTGGCTGGTGGCCATTTTGAAGCCTAGGCCTGCAAGCTTGCCTGGCCTTGTCTGCCAACAGACCTGCTTTTTCATCCACTAGGATCAGAGCAGGTAGCCACAGCTTTATTAATCAAGTGTTTTCTGTGTGGTCTGTTGAATTTTTAGACATCATTTAGGGCATAGATGGCATTGGATTGAGTTGGGGAAGTGTGTTTTTTTGGGGTGGCCTTTCTGATGTTGGTTGTCTTAAAGACATGCTTTTGTTGTATGTGTCTGGTGTGTTGGTGTGCAATGCATGCACCCTGCAGACCTTTTTGGGGCCTGTGAATGTTTGCATTTCCATTTTGTTTCATTAAAAAGGCAGAGCAGTGTGCTTTAGCATGCATCCTTTACTTGGCTTTTATAGGCCTTTTGTCAGCTCCTGGTGTTTCCCAGGCCCCCGGCTTGTTTGTGATTTGTGAGTGTCCATGTGGGTGGTGGCCTTTTTTTGTGTTTGGACTGGGAGTTATTACTGTCCTGCTTTTGCCATAGGCCTGCATGGTTTTCCTATTGGCTATTTGGCTAACTTCTTCCATCCATCCACCCCCTTTGCCAGCAGTAGCTCCATGGATGCTGAGATGCTCAAATAATTTAATGGCAAATAGGGTCCACCCCAATTCCATTACATTTTTATTTTGGTGGTTATTATTAACTTTCCTATCCTTCCTGAGAGTGTAGTGTGTGACTGTACACTGTAGTATAACATAGCCCTAGTTAAAAAAACAAGGCATAAATGACTAGACTATCTTTTGTTTGCACTAGTACAGTACTAAGTAACTGAACCACAACAACAAATGCAACATTTCACTGATGTTCTTCTCCTGGCTTATTTGCTTTTAGGTGCACAAAAGACAGAGGAGGAGGTGTCATCAGCATCACCCGGCTACCCGTTGTACTGCCAGCCAGACAGAAGTCCTGCTGCGCATCACATCCACGTGTGACCAGAACTTGTTGTGCATCTGCATCCTGCCTGACATCTGAAGAAGATGGCCCCAAAGAAAGGTACCAGGTCCAGTACCAAGAAAGTTGCCAGTGAGAAGAAGGAACAGAAAAAGGAAGTGCCATTAACCACGACTGGTGGTGTGCCGGCCAATGTTTTTTTTGGCACCAAAAAAGTTACGCCTGCAGCAGCGTTGTCCGGGAACCAAGCTGGGAGCACCACAGCGGTCCAACCCCACCAACCTAGGCCCAAGGGCTTTAGTGTCGCAGAGGTAACCAGTCTACTAACG
Source organism: Triturus cristatus (assembly GCF_964204655.1). Lineage (NCBI taxonomy): Eukaryota > Metazoa > Chordata > Amphibia > Caudata > Salamandridae > Triturus > Triturus cristatus. Next base: position 114,221,757 of record NC_140592.1, read on the forward strand.
AGCAGCGATGTTGAAGAAATGTCATTACTGCAAAGTAGTACACAATCAAGTTCAACGCAGGCGCAAACTCAGCAGATCAGTGCGCAGCCGCAACAAGAACAGCAGCAGCCGCAGCAAGAACAGCAGCAGCCGCAACAAGAACAGCAGCAGCCGCAACAAGAACAGCAGCGGCTGCAACAAGAACAGCAGCAGCCGCAACAAGAACAGCAGCAGCCGCAACAAGAACAGCAGCGGCCGCATCAGCCCACTATAGTAGTTGTTGCTCCTGACGTAGGGGCATTTCAGGAAATCAAGCTTCCTGCAGACAAAGTGGAGCAAAGTCAAACCACTGTTTCAGAAGATCTATTGTCTTCCAGACCACCAGCAAGGAAAACGGAGGCTTAGTCCATCATCTTCTTCTTCAAGCCCCGCTTCTGATGATCGTGATGCCACTTGGCTCCCACAAGCTCAGTCTGAGAGTGATATACGCCACAAGACAATACTTCTGAAAAGGAAGGTCCCAGAAAAACTTAGAGTTATGGAGGTAGATGTAGAAGAGGGGGGTGATGATGATGTTGATGAAGACGAGCCAGTCATCACGCACATTACTCCTGCCCCAAAGGGATTGGAGACCAACATTCTCACCCTATCCAGAAAGGATGCTACTGAGCGGGATGTAGAACGGATATCACCAAAACAGGTTACACCACCACTACCTCCAGCTGCCATATTTCCCAAGGCCCGGCAGGGACCTACATCCAGCTTAACCATCTCAGTAGGTAGTGGTAGTAAAAGTCACAGTCTAGGTGCACAGGGTCACATTTCAAGCACACTCTCCAGTTCATCTGGTATTGAAAGTGGCACATCCAGCAGTGCCAGAAAGTTCTCCTCCCCAGTTTGGGACTTCTTTTCTGTTAGCGTCAAGGAGGAGAACGTTGCTATATGCTCAATTTGTCGGCAAGGTGTTCGGCGTGGTAAGCTTGGTACAAACTATGGTACCGGAGGACAAGCAAGTCATCTCAGAATACACCACACTATCGTGTGGGAGGATGACCTACTTAAGTTAAAAGAAAGTAGAAAAACTCAACACATTGAAGTTGGTCAGGATGAATCAGGGAGCGATAATATTGCGGTGGCAGGTGAAGAAGAGGGAGGCATTTCTAGCCCTGTCCCTAGTAGTGCAGTGGGAACTCCCACATCCTCCTCAGTAACATCAGAGTGGCACCGCAGTAAGAGCCATACTCTGAGTCAGGCTGAGAGTGAGACACCAAGGCGACCGAGTACCGCAATGAGACAATCTGTGTCATTGAGCCTTAGTGGATTAATGAAAACAGCACCACAAAGGAAAGTAATCCAGCCTACCATTGAGAGCATTTAGGTTGAAGGGGCAGTTCCAACGCAACACCCAACGGCACGATTGTACAATGCGAAGCTGGCTAAAATGTTAGCGCTGGACCTTCTTCCTTTTTCATTTGTGGAAGGGGTGGGTTTCCTTGAATTTGTGTCTGCCATCTGCCCTAAATGGAAGGTTCCCAGCCGGTCCTATTTCGCAAGAATTGCTGTTCCGGCACTACATCATGATGTGCTGGAATTTATTGGACAAGCTTTGCAGCAGAGTGCTGTGCACAATATCCACCTGACAACAGACATGTGGACCAGTTGCCAAGCCACAGATTACATGTGCATCACTGCACACTGGATCTCTTTTGTGGGGGTTAGAGATAAGCTATCTGCACGAGGTGCTGTTGACACAGCTGCGATTTTTGAAGTTACTCGGAAACATGCAACTGTAGCCATGTTCGCCATGGAGAAATCTCATACGGCTGAAAACATTTTACACAAGTTTCGCAGCAAGGTTTTGGAATGGCTGCGGCCAAGAGGGCTTGGTATTGGTTTTGTTGCCACAGACAATGGCAGTAATGTACTTAAGGCCATGGAACTTGGTTCCTATTTCAGGGTTCCGTGTTTGGCGCACTGCATAAACATTATAGTTCAAGACTTTCTGAAAAAAGAACCCATAGTCAGCAATTTACTGGCCATCTGCCGAAGAATATGCACTCATTTCAGCCATTCTTTTAAAGCTCGGAAGCAGCTGAGGATCATCCAACGTGAACAAAGGATGCCAGTCAAGGCACTCATCCAGGAGGTGGCAACACGTTGGAACTCAACGTATTACATGCTTGATCGTCTGTACGAACAGTACAGGTCACTCCATGAATATGTCTGGAACAGAAGCGGGGATGCTACTGTTAAAGGCATGAACCTTGAGATGGATCAATGGAGCCTAATTAAATGCCTGACTGAGATGCTGTGTCCTTTTGAGGTCTTCACACGTTAAGTCAGCAAGGAGGACTGTACAATGGGCCAAGCTATCCCATTATTGCAAATGCTAGAGCATCAGCTGAATAATGTGTCTGAATCATTCAAAGTTGTAGAGGACAAAAGGCAAGCCCCTGACTTGTTGGAGAGCTTATCCCGGCGCTTAGCTGAAAAGGTAAGGATACAAAATAAAATTTTGTCACAAGAACATTACATTTGTGCCACAATTCTGGATCCACGTGCAAAACTTGGACTGAAGACATTCTTTGCTTTTTTCGAGATTGATGTTGCCCGCTACAAGCAGCCAGTAAGTTGGAAAACAAACGGCTGCTAATTAAAAGCCCGCAAGATCAACCCACAAGAAGTACTGAAGCAGGCCATGCAGGATCAAGTGCAACTTCGTCGGCTGAGGGCAGTGCGTTTGGATCACAACACTCACCATCACTATCGACCACAGAAACAATAACTGGATCATTAGGCCGAGTACAATCATTACACGATTGGTATGTAAAGTTAGGCATTAATAAGCACAGTGCTGATGCACAGAAAAAACAGCACAAAAGCTTACCAGCAGCAACCCTGAACATTGAGCGGATGGTCCAGGCCTATCTGGACGACCCAACAGAGGTGTACATTGATCAAAACCCATTGCAGTATTGGTATAGGAAAAGGTCTGAATGGCCACAGCTCAGCAGGCTGGCGATAAGCTATCTGGCTTGCCCTGTGACAAGTGTCTCTTCCGAACGTGTTTTCAGTGCTGCTGGTTCCATTGTAACATTGAGAAGGACCAGTCTCTCGCCCAAAAACGTGGAGAAGTTAACAATGATCAAAATGAATCAGCACTTCATACCACCGAATTACACAATACATGAAGCAATGGAGGAAGATGAGGACAGTGGCTCAGGTGACGGAAGCAGTGTGTCACACGATGATTACCGACTACTGGCTGAACCCCCAGAGTTTCAGGACGAGCTATACTTCCCTGACAATTAGGCTTGCACTTACTGTCTTCCTCCCTTTTTTCCCACCGTTGTTTGTGTGTCTGTCGTTCCGGTTACAAACTTGTGAATCACAACAAATCCATTACCACCGTCTTCTACTCTTCTTATTTAATATGAAATTTTCAGGTGTCTGCAATTTGACAGTACAGTCCTCCGAATCCAGCTCCTCCGCTCCATCATACTGAATCTCCCACCCAAATCCATTGCCCTCACGAATGATGATTGGATGATGGTAAAATAGTACTACACGAAAAAAATCAAACTTTCCTAGTCCTGCCAAAAGAAGTGGAGCATGAATCAGATGACTACTATAGCTATCCTCCTTTTAAGGGCCGAGAGAGACTGGCCATTAACTGAAAATAAGATGGAACAGGTAATGATTGATGCCATGCATTGGACGCAGAGTCGCAGACTGAATGATTTTGTTGTGTTTGTTGTGCATGAATTTATGTAATTGTGCACTGCCACTAATCAACTTTCTACAGAACACACTAAACTTAACTCAAGGTGAATTCAATTTTGCCCTTCTTGCAAATAAGAAATTGCTTTTAATTCAATACAGGAAGGGGACTCACTATATCTGCGCAATGAGTATGATGACACAACAGCACCGCCCATCATGATGATGGCGAAATAGACGGCCCGTTAACTTAAAATGAGAAGGAACAGGTAATGACAATGGCATGCATTGGACACCTGACTCTGAGCGATTGGTCTTTGTGTTTTCGTTGTTTGTTTGTTGTGCACAAAGTGAAGTCAAAGTGTACTAGTAATCTATCTTTCTATACACACTAAAGACTGACTCAAGTCAATAATATTTATACTCTTGCTGTGTAATAACAATTTTACTTCTACTGCAGGCCGATCTTCACAGTCAGTCAGTAAAAGTATCGGAGATGATGATGAAGTCAGGAGGACGTTTCATGAGTGGCATAAACTTAAAAGCCTAAAGGTAAACACATCAACAACAACCACAGCAGACCCAAATGTCTGTAGAAGTGGAATAGAGGGTAGGGGTGGGATGACTGCGGTGCATTGATTTACTAACTTAAACTGTAAAATGCTTGTTTGGAATGGATAATGTGCTTTGCCCTTGTCCAACTCTTTAAAAAAAAAAAATTTTTAAAAAGTACTCTAAAGTCTTAACGTAGGATGTGCTACTGCTAAGCACTGTGGGCCTGCTCTCTCCTGTTATTGTTGAAGGTCAATGCTGGAAACAGACTAGAGTAGAGATGATGCATACATGCCACCTCTGAAAGTGTTCTTGTTGCACTACACCATAACTTGTGCATTTGTTTCAACTTTGTTTCTCAATATCCCCTTTGGTTTTCAATCTACAATTACAGGCCGGGCCTTGCCCTATACTTTGGAAAACATTACAATGCACACTTACCTTACCAATAAATCGACATTTTTGTTTCCAGCCGGGCAGTGGTGAGTGGCGAGGCGACACACCCAAGATTGATGGACGAGAGGAGGACCAAGAGGAATGCTGAGATGCAAATCCAGTCCACATTTTTTACCAGGATAACACAGTAACAGTATCCACTTTTATCTTCTTTGAAATAATTTGATTAATATTTTGTATACAATCTTTACAAAAGTGTGTTCTTGAAGTTGGTATTATCATCATTAGGTTTGCTCTCTGTCTACGATTCTTCCCTACCAATATTTAACATTTCTATTTGCTATCTGTAAAGGTATTAAGGCCGGAACAACAGAACAAGTACTAGAAGTGTATGTAATCCGGGTCTCTCATCATCATGCATGCATTTCCTTTTTCTCCCTTAACATATGGATATGGTAGTCTTCAGTGATTGTTGTTTGTTTGTCCATGCATACTGTTTTTCTATGTCAAACCTTTCCCAAAAATCCCCTTCCCATCCATTCAAAAAACCCTAACCCTCTTCCCCCGGGCTGTGTGACTTATTGTCGAGGTGTGACTAAATTAAATGTACACCAATACTTAATCGCACACTTGCTGGGGCGGATGTGGCAAAAGCAACAGTACTTCAATTTCAAGGCAGAGCGATGATCTTCTTCTGCTTGCCTACCCATGAGTAGGATATTTTAGGTTATTTTATTTAACAAAGGAACATATACCTCCGCATGAATTGCCGGCATTGATTGGATTTGTTTGCTGTCATTCCTCATATACAGCACTAACTTTTAGGCTGTAGGCCTAGTCAAGTGACCCGACACAACTATAGTTTGGAACTCTGTCTAGTAGGCTATCCCAACCACTATTATGTTTTGTTGTCTAATATTTTAGCATATTATTGTTGCTCGGTAAGTTCTGTACTGTACTTCATTCTACTACTCCTCTAACAGTCTCTCAAAGGCGATTGACTGTCTCATTTTCTTTTTTTGCAAATGCTGCCGCCCTGCCAGTGTATACTACTACTACTACTATACTACCACCACTACCACCCCAATCATGGCATGTTAGAAAAGGGAAACCATCTTCACCATGCAGCCATTGCTGTGCCACAGTTGGACATAAACATCAAGCACCGGTAAGAGAGAAGTTTGGGGGAGGCAGAATTAATAATGGACATGTTGTCAATGATTTCATTTTCACACACCAGTCCAGATAAAGAATGCATAGACTAGAGAACAGACTGAAAGTACTAGAAGGACAAGTCAGTGAGGTGTGTTGCATCTATCTGTTTGTGTCTTACACAGTCAGCCAATTATTTAAATCAAACACAGGCTATGGGCGGCCATGCACCAGCAAGGAAACAGTGTGATGTAAAACAGTTACCCCACCTACAAAACATTAACAACATTGCATGTAACATAGAAAAATATATTTAATTTTCCCTAACAAAAATAAACTAAACCCACAAAAGCTGACCCACCCCCCTCCCTAACCCCAACCAATGTCCAATTGTCCATAGGAGAAAAAGTCAGTAAAGAAAAAATCCCAAACCCAACGCCCAAACAAGTTCCCACCCACACAAACAAGAATTAAAAAAGGGGCAGAACTTAATGACAGGGACTAAGGTGTGGGGCAGGACTCAAGGAGGACACGCATTTGGTGCTCTAGACGGGCGACGCGGCGTCTTAGGGCACGGCAGTTGCAGCCACAGTGGGGGGCACTGGAGATGGCACTGCGGTGGCGGCGGCCGCCAGACGGTGGCGCCGTACCGCTGGAGGGCGGTGTCTGGGGCCTGGGGCACTGGAGGAGGCTTGAATTGCTGCTGCAGTCTCCTCCTCCTCCTCGGCTAAGACCACCAGGCGCCAGTATTCCCGCTGGATTGCCTCCAGCTTCCGGCGCCATGCCTTGGTGGCCAACTCCTTGCGGTTTAGTTTAGGAGTAGCTGTGTATCAAAAAGAAAAAAACAAAACAATTGTAAAATATACTCTTAGAAAAACAGTAAGACAAGTTAATTATTTATACACATAGTGGCATGGTAGAGTAGCACTATAAAGCACAGTAGTAGATAACATTTTAAATCTCGCCCGTCCTTTTTACTTCCACCCGTCTTTCACTTTTTAGTTGAACAGTGCACCAGGTGCTCTTCTCCAAAAAATTTTCAAAGCGGAGTTCAAATCAGATAGATGAGGCCATTGGTTACTCAATACTCCCGCTCCTATGCAAATTAAAGGGATTGTAGTCTTCTAGTTCACTCTTCAAATGTCCCCAACAACTCATACTTACTTACGACTTCGGATGGCGGCCGGACTTTGTCCGCCCACCATGCTAAAAGGGGTGTGGGACCCATGGGGACAATTAATTAGGATGATGCGCCCGGCACAGTGGCGGGCGCATCCTGTTTTTTTTACAATCTGGTTGGCTGTGCCGAAAGCAATGCTAAAAATACATGTTGTGCTGCTTTTCCAAGCACAACATGATGGGCTCCGCACAGAGCCTGTCACGTTTTGCTTTGAAAGGCAGGGGGGGTACCATAGCATAGGTAGATACCCTCCATGGGGGCCCCCAAGCATACTCTGCATGTCTGTATGCCTTTCCGTGGTGGACGGCAATGCTGCCACGCAAAGGCATTCCAAAATGCAGATTATATGGCTGGCGGTGTGTTCAGAGAGACACCACCGCCATATTGAACCCTTTTCCGCCTGGTCGACATATGGGGGGGTTTGACTCTTTTCTACATGGATGGCGGTAGGTTTGCCCCTGTGGTGTCGGCGGTGAATACCGCCGGCCCGGCGGGGGCAATACGCCCGCCATCCTAATGGGGCCCTAATTCTCAACAGTACAGTATACATATACATACAGTACACCCTTGCAGTGAGTGTACTGTCAAGTTCAACAATAGTTAAGGATTATGAATCTAACTTACCACCGCCCGCCACTGGTGCTGCCACTCCACCTACCGCTCCGTTGCTATCTGCAGCAACTGCCGCATCCTCGCCCTCCGCGTCGCCTTCGCTTGCCCCGGCAATGGTGGTCGGTAGTGCGCCTAGAAAACATTACACATTGATTAGGCGTCATATACACCTCCCCCCTATTGATCAGTAGCAAGGTCGAAAAATGAGTTAATACTAACATACATCACTAGTACAAATCAGGTAGTAGTAGAGTAGACACTAATAGTTATATATGGTCATTATTGTAGCCTTTGCTTAATTAGTCCGAGCCATGCTACCATTTTACCTTTGTGTCTTTTATTTTTGCACATGTGACGTTACCTTGCAGCTTCTTGTATAAGACACATTTGGGCCCACATGACCTGCCTCACACTGCTACTGTCTAGTCTACGCGCTGCGTACAAGCGGTCAACAAGAACATTAACAAGCCACTTTTTTAGGAAGTACTGGTGTACTGTTAGTTACTAGTCCATATTGCTTATCCATAAATGCTACACTTTTTGGCACGGCTGAGAAATGCTTGCAAGTTGCAATATACTAACGCACACCATTTCATTTTTCGCATTACAGACGGAAGATTCCCTTCTACGAACCAGAGCTTTGCAGAGCTTCTGAATGATGCAACAACTACCAGTACTAGGTTCTCCTAAGGTGAGGGGTCCCTTCACTCACATCTTCATTTATAAATTTATATAAACTACATTCCTAGGGGATGCTGGTGCTGCCTTCCACCACTGTTCAGTTATCATGATTTAATTCCCAACTGTATAAGTGTAACAATGTTTATTGTTTTAATGTTATTGATTTTCCGGTTGGTGCTGAATTTTATAATAAAACAATGTACAGAGCTTCTCAATTCAAAATAAACATTTTGAACTTACATAGACGTGGTGGTATTTGGTGTGGACTAACTTACACGAGTGAGCAAATTAAAGTAAGGGTGTGCATGTGCATTGCTTCCACGACTGAGAGGTTGGGTGTGTTATGTTCTGGGTTGTCTACTTGTTGGGTATCTTGGGGGGAGGGTTCGGAGACCTAATAGTTATGACAAGACAGTACAATAGTCGAGCAGGGGATTGTGGTGGGTTCTGAATTTCTGATTGAGGTGTGTGAGGAAGGTCCAACCTACCATCACCAACATCCTATTTTCTTGTGCAAAGGTCTGTGTATGTGCAAGATCCCTTCAACAGTAGTAGTATGTCCTATAGGCTATCATATCAAAATAGTAATAAATCGGGTTGGGCTTTTGTTGCTGTGAATTTTCAAAGCCTCAAGATTAACAAAGACTCAAGATCAATAAGACTAGAAGTAGTACAAAACGACGACCCAAAGGATTGGACTCAATGGCTAGAGCTACTGGTGAATATGAGTTTTATATTACAACCTTTCACATAAAGAGTGGCACTGGCCAACTGGGCAAGACTAGCTACTACAGTACAGACAGACTGATAGTATTAGCAGTAGTAGTACTGTCTGAGAGTCATCATAGCAGAGGCAGGGATAAGATTTTTGAAACCGTACGGATCGAAGGATAATTGTTGGTAAAAAAACAGCATTTTGAATCTGAAACAATTGTTCATGAAAAATATGGTGCAGTAAAAGTTATGGAATAAGAAATATTATTAAAAACAAGAAGACTTACTGGGGCCAGCAGAGGAGCCCTCATTGGTGTCCTCCTGGTGCTGTTCGGACTGTTGTCCCGCCGAACCCCCACTCTCTGTCTGTCTGGCCCTGGGTGCTGATGAACAGGAAAGATATAAGAAAGAGACAAACATTGATGGATGGTGTCAAACAAATACAATATTTTTCAACAACGGTCAAAAAACACTTATGTAAACAACAATTGCAATAACTAAATTGACCAATCTCATCTGGTCAACAAGTAGTATTGGGGGATTCGCGGATCGACTACTTAAGTTACTATTTATCAACAGTAATCCTGTCTTCCATTCTGATTCCAGAATACTGAGTTACAACTATGCCTAAGTATGACGTACCACCCAACCTAGCCCACCTATTCCAGGCATGCCAATTGTACATTAAGTATGCATTTCCACTTCTTTTATTTCTCAACAATGCATATAGTCAAATGGAGGACACATGACTACATTGTTTGTATACACCAAATTTTGGGTTGATTGATTGATGCTGATGTTCTGCTGGTGCTAAGCCAATTACCACCACTCATTGAACAAACTAGAAAAGGTTCTAATAAAGACTGCCGTAGTCGTACTAGCAGCACGTCACGTAACTGAGGGGGCATCACGCATACCACTAACAAATTAGAAACTCATACAAAGTACCTAAACCTAAGTATCAATCCGCCCCTATCTATTAGTGACAGGACAAAGTAAGGAGTGGACTAGAGTCACTGTAGCATTAAGTAACTTAATTTCTCTCAAATAAACTCGTACAGAATCACGCTAAGCGAGCGCAAACGCAAAGTTGCAAACAAGTAAGATGGAATGTAAGCAGCAACATTCTAGCTGGTTGGAAGAAAAAAAAGATATTCGCAATATATAACACAGAGCAGAAGAACAGACACAAAGTAGTAATAATTAAATAGGTACTCACCAAGCCCCAGGACCTCTTCTCCTAGCAGGTCCAGCAGGTCCTGCTCACGGTCCAGGATGTCGGACCACCGGTGCGTCAGCTGCACCTGGGTGCGCCGGACCCCAGAGAAGCGCGACACTGCCCGGCGCACCTTCCCCCACCGCTGCCGACGCTCCCGGAGGCCGTATCCAGACCCAGGCCTGCCACCTGCTGCCAGGGTTGAGGGGAGGTGGAGCTGCACAAAGAAAATTAGTGCAGCCAACTCCACCTCCCCAAAGAAGGCCCGTGCCTGCACCCCTTGTGGGCGCCGCCTTCCGCAAGGAAGGCGGTCGCGGCTCTGGCTGCGACGGCGACCAGCCCTACCCTTAGATATTGTTCTGGGGTAAGAAAAGGTAATAAAAATAAAGAAGTAAAGGAAATAAATAATAGCAGGCAATAGACAGAGAAAAAGTAGCTAAAAAACAAAAAAAGGAGACAAAAACCAAAAATATAGAAGCTGGAAATTAGTAAGAGATTAATAAATAAGAAAGATAAAAAAAAAGTGGGTTGAAACAAAGGATTGAAAAGATTTGGGGAGGATTGAAAATCAGGCCCCAAAACCATGCAATAGAGTGAACAACAAGATGGCCGTGCCCATTGCGACCACGTGCGATATTTTCTCCCCGAGCAAGCAAAAAGCAACGCGATCAAAAGCGGTCGCGAACAGGAAATATCTACGCCGAACGGGCGCGAACATGCATTGCGCGACCCGGAACAGGAAGTAAGCATCGCGAGAGGGCGGGACAAGTGAAAACAAGATGGCCGCGCCCATGAGCAACCGCATGGGTAAGTTGGAGACCCGCGACCACACAAAAAATACCGCGAACAGGCGGGAAAAAAACGTACGCGTCTTCACGATATTTCCGGCGTGTTTGCGGAGATTTTTAGCATTTTCGCGATAATTTGCGAAAGTTAATTTCGGAAATTCAGCCCACCCCTAAACAAAATGCATTAGCTGGATTTTAATAAGAGAAGATGTTGGAATAATTAAATTGGATGTGGACTTCTTTTCTGGTGCACCTTCATTTGGTTGAAAACGTATTTACAAGGTATGGTGCATTCCTGTCCTTTCAGCCAATGCCGGCACACATTTTACAGTCACCCCCAATGTAGGCCCCTGGTGCAAGAGTGTAAGTGTTGTTGGCACAAATGTTTTTGCGCATGAAGGGGCACCTTCCTGCAAAACAAAAATCATGAGAGGTGTTTTACTCTTTCTATGTGTGCTGATACCGGCTGTTGTAAATCTGGGGCAGCATCAAATCCCATAGGTGTTGAGCGGAAACACCCACAGCAACATCCATGGAATGCCTCTTTCATGCAGAGTAAGACAAGGCAGCGACTTTGGCTGCCTCGCCTTACACCATATCTACAAGGCCATTAAAAGCAACGCATGGTGGCTTTATGTGGCCTTGTAGATATGGCTAAGCCCTGTCCGCCACTGGAATGACACAAAAAGTGACGCTCCAGCAGAGCACAGGGCTTGCAATTATGCCCCTATTGGTAATGGTGAATAATGATTTGATCATGGTGGTAGTCAGGTTCTGACACTGGTGCAGCAGTGCTTATTTAAAAGAGGCAGCATTGCTTTGTGAGCTAAGTAGGTTTAGGTTCAAGGTGTTTTCAGCTAGGGAGAAGCAAGTGCTGTGAGGATTCCGAGTAATTGATTGTTTAAATTCTAAAGGCAGGACACCTTTCAATCAATTTTTAATTCAGGAGAGGAAAACATCTTGCTCTATTCGACCATCAGCTTCATTGGGGGATCTTGACTAGGATTTTGCATGATTTTTGGAAGTATTGGGTGTGTGAGATATAGTGCAGTCTTTCTGAGTGCAGTTCTCGAAGACTATTATAGCACAGACTAGAAGTCTTTCGATGTAATACAGTCATTTCAGGTCAAGGCGATGAAGTCCCATGGCTGTGTCATAGTGTTAATGTGTGTGCGAGTCACTGTAGGGTGCTGGTACCAGAGTAAAATGTACATGCCTGTTAGAAATGGGGGTCTCTAGTTGGCAGAGGTAGGTACCTTTGTCCAAATAGGGGCCCTTGCTTCTAGTCAGGGCAAGGGAGTTACACGCTGAAGATAAGCCCTGCTCACCCCCTTGGTAGCTTGTCACGAGCAGTCAGGCTTATCCCAGAGGCAATGTGTAAAGCATTTGCGCAACACACACACTGCAGCAACACACTAGGCACACCACAAAAGAAACTCCACACAAGGTTATATAAAAAATAGCCTTTGAATTACTCATAAACACATTAGATCATAATCACAAATATGCACTGTGCCAGCTGGCACTAGTTAGTATTTTACAGGGGATTATATACATGACAGGGCCAATTGGGCCACTGTCAGAACCTTTAGAACACATAAGTAGAAAAACACCACCAGTAACTACTGGTACATCACAGGTAGCATGAACGCATTATGCATAAATCTTTTAGACAAAACATCCTAGTATAACATGTTACGCAGAACATAATATTACATCATGGCCCCTATTGATTAGGGGCGACCATCAGGCTGACTGGCCTCAACCTCGGGAGCCCGTTCTGGGCATCCCCGCAATGCTCTTGTCCCCAAAGTGAGGGCTCGCCCCACTGCGTGTGTCCCTTCTGAAAGAAGGCCTCCAAACTGCCCCCCTGGCTGCCGATACAGCCGAAACAAAGCCTGTAATACACAGGGGCGGGGCAGCACTGCTACCAACAGGTAGCGCAATAACCTTGGGGCGGAAAAACCTCACTTGGTCTTTTCCATGAAGGTAATTCCCCCCATGCCCAGACTCACCCTCACTCTGACGAGTCCAGCTGTCATGGGGCCTCTCGATGGCCATTGCCGCCGCACCGTGGCTTCTTTGTTTGTTTAGGGACTGGAAGGGGGGGCTGCTTCCCTCCAAGCACAGAACCTTCTCGAGGCTCCCGACGCGATCCATCTTGTGGGTCTCCACCTACGACCAGGCGTCCTTTGCCTGTCTTCTGGTTTATTCGCAGGCTTTCTCTGATCAAAGCAAACTGCCCACGGTCAGGCATGACACTACCTGAGGGTTTTCGTGGTCTCGACTCCCTTCGGTGGTGCCTAGCAAATGGTACGGTGGCGATGAAGAGAGGCCACGAACAGCCCAAGCTCCTTCCACGTTCTCCCTCCACGATACTGGGGAGCAATGACAGCGTTTTTCCGGGCTCCTCCCTCAGTAAGTCACACTCACAGTCCGACTTGGCTCCTGCCTGGCTTCCGCCCCCAGGCACCTGGATACAGAGTGAAGTCTCCGGGAGGAATTTACTGGTGCCCCCACGCACCTCCGGCCACAGTGCTCATACTGAGCACAGTTGGAGCCCTCTTCTCGGGCTCTAGGAACCAGCTAAAAAGCGTCCATCACACACAGTGCGGAGCGGGGGTGCATACACGCACACAGGCTGCTCCACCTCCTCCAAGAGCTATACGGCAGCACCCTTACTCGAGCTGGTTAGAGAGCAGAGCCCAAAAGTGCTCCTTCCAAGTTCCTGTAGACTCTGCTTAGAGTCAGAAAGTGCCCACCTGGCGGTAGATCCCACTAATCACCCAGGGCAGAGCTGGGCCTAGGCAGGCCAGCAAGCAGGGCCTCACAGCAGAGGACAGCCCCTCCAGCCCTCCTCAGTCAGCAGCTGGGCCCCGTGGCGGTTCATCCTGGCATCCAGCAGTCCTTCCTTCAGGTCCAAGTAAGCACACCTTTCATGGGGTCACAGCCCCAGTACTTCAACCACATTTGCCTTTGTTCTGCCCTGGCACAGAGTTTGGGGATCCAGTAAAAAAGAGTTCTGGGGGTTCTGAAGCATTTTCTATACAGTGCTCACACCCTCCTTTGTGAGGTTAAGCTCTGGCCTCAGACACATCACAGGGGGGCAGAGCCAGCATTGAACAAGGCAGGCACAGACCTATTCAGGGAGAGGGGCTACTCCTCCCACCACTCCAAATGCAGATCTGCCTATTCAGCCTACACTGACTCCCCCAGCCCCTCTGGAGCCACACACCTCACCAGGCCCTGTCACTCCAGAGCCAGACATGCAATACACATCAGGCAGGCATGAAGACACATAGCACACAGAAATGCCAACTTTTAAAAGTGCCATTTCTACAATAGTGATAATAAATCTGCGCACACCATTACGCAGCATTTATTATTACTATTCCAAACATACTAAACTTGACCACCACTGCTCCTCTCATATCAGGAATTACCAGTGACACACATATCAGTGAATCCCCAATGCATTCCTATGAGAGGGCAGCCTCAAAGCAGTGAGAAACCAAAATGGCTGTTTGTCACTACCAGGACATGTCACACAGTTAAGGCTCATGTCCTAACTTTTACCTACAATGCACCCTGCCCATAGGGCTAGCTAGGGCCTACCTTAGGGGTGACTGATATGTAGTACAAGGGGGGTCACAGACGTGGCACACACTTAATGTGTCACGTCATAGCAGAAGTAAACTGTGCGCACAGACCCTGCAATGGCAGAGGCCTGAGATAGGTTTGAAAGCCTACTTTGGTGGGTGGCGCAAGCAGCGCTGCAAGCCCACCATTAGCATTTAATTTACTGGCCCAGAGTATCTGGGACTGACAGGTAAATTAAATATGCCATACAGGTGTAGACCAATTTTACCATGTTTACCACAGAGAGCACATGCACTTTACACTGGAGAGCAGTGCTAAACTGCCCATAGTCCTAAAACCACCAACATCAGGTCAGAAAACAAGGATGGGAGGAAGGCAAAAGGTTCAGGGATGACACTGCAAAAAGGGCCAAGTCCAACAACACCAATCTGCTACTCCAGGCTCTGATATGTCTGGCATGAGTGATCTGACCGATGCACCATCACTGCAGGGAGCTGTCCTTGTGTTGATATCATTAATCTATAAAAATTCAGTGCAGAGAGTTGTCCGAGTGCAGCTGAGAGTTACATCGATAATCAGTGTGATACCGCACCAGTGGAGGAAGCTGTCCAGGTGCTGACGTGACTTGCATCGTGGGAGGGAGCTGTCCAGGGGCTGATGTGATTTGCACAGAGGGAGGGAGCTGTCCAGGAGCAGATGTAACGTGCATTGGTAGCGGGAGCTGTCCAAGTGCTGATGTGACTCGCATTGGTGATTTGTGCGACCTCCCAGCAGTGGAGGATGCTGTCAAGGTTGCGATGCTACTCGCATCGGTGATATGTGTGATGCTCCATCATTGCACGGAGCTATCCTGGTGCTGATGTGGCACGCCTAGGTGTAGGGAGCCGTCCTGCTGCTGATGTGACCCGCATGAGCGATCTGTGGCAGCGCCCCATCAGGGAACGGAGCTGTCCTGGTGCTGATGTGACCTGCATTGGTGGAAGAAACTGTCCAGCTACTAATAGGACTCGCATGAGTGAAGGGAGCTGCCCTGGTGCTGATGTGACTCGCATCAGCGACCTTTGCAATGCCCCATCAGCGAAGGGAGCTGTCCAGGTGCTGATGTGACTCGCATCGGATATTTGTGAGGTGCTCCATCGGTGCAAGCATCTCACCTGGTGCTAATGTTGTTTGTATCTGTCATCGGTGCAATGCTCCATCATTGCAGGAAAATGTCCAGGAGCAGATATTGATGTTCTGTGCACGCCCACTCCAGTGCAGGGAGCTGTGCAGGTGCTAATATGTCTTGAATATGTGACCTGTGCGAAGCCACATCAACTGAAGGACCTGTTCAGGTTCTGACGTGACCTGCATCGAAGATGTGCTTGACGCCTCATCAATTGATGGCGCTGTCCAGGCGCTGATATGACTTGCACTGGTGATCTGTGGAGTGCCCTGTCAATTGAAGGAGCTGTCCAGGAGCTGACATGATTTACCTTCGAGATGTGTGCAAGTTCACGCTAGTGAAGAAAGATGTCCGTGTGAGGTATGAACTACAGCTTTACCATGAGCCATGCCTCACCAGTGCACAGAGGTAACCAGATGCTGATATGATTTGTGCTGGTGATCCGTGACATCCCCCGACTAGTGCAGAGAGCTTTCTATGAGCAGATTTCATTTGTACCATTCACCTCTAGAGACATACAAGGGCCTGGCACTGATGGGTCTGAAAAGCCTCGCTATAGCAGCATTCTAACCAAGCTACCACGAATACACGAATGTGGGGGTGGGGGGAGGAAGAGGGGTGTAAAGTTGGAAAAAAATATTTTTTACGTTTGCGACAATCTTTGTAGACAAAGGTTTACTAGAACATGCCATTTAAATGAAAATTCAGCAAAAAATGTCTATCTTAGTTCGAGTGTTCTTCAATGTGTATTGATGAGCAAAATGGTGTCTGGAGTCGGGCTTTGACATGGCTTCTCTAACAAAAATAGAATCACCCAGGTTCTCTTTACGAAGAAGTAGTTAGGATTCCTTTTCCTACCGTCACTGGACACATTGCTTAAGCATACAACCAAAGCTTGTCTTTTTATACTATAGTTTTCAATCATCATCCCCTAATCCACCTCTAACCTGAGGTCTGACCTGCTTGTGTCGGGTCCGTGTCTATTCTCCTCCATCCCACTGTCACATTTGAAGCAACAAAGGCATCTACAGTGCATCCAAACACAGACGAGTATAATCCCCACACCAATCTCATCGCTAGTGGGGACAGCTTCCACTGTCACGTTTTAAGCAATAATGCAATCACTGCACACCTAACCACAGGTGAATATAATCATCACATGAATTCTCTCCACTAGTGGTGACAGCTCCCACTCTCACTCTGCAAGCAATAATGCCATCCATTATATATCACAACATAGGTGAGCATAATCACCACACCAATCTCTTCGCTAGCGGGGATGGCTTCCACTGTCACTTTGTCAGCAATAATGCCACCCACTGCACACCCAACTACAGGAGAACATAATCACTCAAAGCAATCCTCTCCATTAGTGGGGAGACCTTCCACTGTCACTTTGTAAGCAATAATTCCACTCAACTGCACACCCAACTACAGGGGAACATAATCACCCAAATCAATCCTCTCCATTAGTGGGGAGACCTTCCACTGTCACTTTGTAAGCAATAATTCCACTCAACTGCACACCCAACTACAGGGGAACATAATCACCCAAATCAATCCTCTCCATTAGTGGGGAGACCTTCCACTGTCACTTTGTCAGCAATAATGCCACCCACTGCACACCCAACTACAGGGGAATATAATCACCCAAATCAATCCTCTCCATTAGTGGGGAGACCTTCCACTGTCACTTTGTCAGCAATAATGCCTCCCACTGCACACCCAACTACAGGAGAACATAATCACCCAAATCAATCCTCTCCATTAGTGGGGAGACCTTCCACTGTCACTTTGTCAGCAATAATACCACCCACTGCACACCCAACCACAGGAGAACAGAATCACCAATATCAATCTTCTCCATAAGTGGGGCACCTTCCACACTGTCGCTTTGTAAGCAATAATGCCATCCACTGCACACCCAACCAAAGGAGAACAGAATCATCAATATCAATCCTCTCCACTTGTGAGAACATCTTCCACTGTCACTTTGTAAGCAATTTTCAACCAATGCACACCCAACCACAGGTGAATATGTTCACCACATCAATCTTCTCCACTAGTGGGGACAGCTTTCACTGTCAATTTGTCAGCAATAATGTAACCACTGCACACCCAACGACAGGTGAATACAATCACCAAAATCCATCCTTTCCACGAGTGAGGACAGTTTCCACTGTAAATTTGTGAGCAGTAATGTCATCCACTGCACACCCAAACACTGGTGAACAAAAGCACAGACATCAATTCTCTCCACTAGTGAGAACAGCTTCCACTGTCACGTTGTCAGCAATAATGCCATCCACTGTATACCATCAACAGTAGAACATAATCACCAATAACAATCCTCTCCACTAGTGAGAACAGCTTCCACTGACACTTAGTTAAAAAAAATTCAACCACTGCACGACCAACCACAGGTGAATATAATCACCACATCAATCCTCTCCACTAGTGGGGACAGCTTTCACTGTCACTTTGTCAGCAATAATGTAACCACTGCACACCCAACGACAGGTGAATACAATCACCAAAATCAATCCTCTCCACTAGTGAGGGCAGTTTCCACTGTAAATTTGTGAGCAGTAATGTCATCCACTGCACACCCAAACACTGGTGAACATAATCACCAATATCCATCCTCTCCATTAGTGGGGTACATTTCACTGTCACTTTATAAGCAATAATGCCATCCACTGTCCAGCAGCTGAAGCAGAGTTGAAGGAATTCTTTTTTTTTTTATTCATTTTGTGCAACTTTACAGCTTTACTAAAACATAACTCGTCAATGACACTTTAACTGACACAGAATTACATATCACATTGCATAGCCATTTCACGTTCACATCTACCCGGAAAAGTTGTCAGCTCTTTTGATATATCCACCATTTTAGGGTACAGTCCATACAGTAAACAGACAGTTCCTCACATATTCACTGTACTGGTGTCTATGTATCCTCCGAGACTGCCTCTCTTCAATTTCCCATATTGGAGTGCAAATAAGTTAGCAATGGACCCCAGTAGTCTTTTGGCCTCGATGCCATTGGTTGTTCCTCCGCATATATTTCTAATTGTGTCTTGCAATACGCTGCATCCTTAAGAAATGCTGCTTTTGTGGGACTAATCTTACTCCCCCAATGCAGTGCCAGCCTACGTTTTTCAACCACTAGGTACACAAGTTTGTAAGTGAACGGAAATTATCTTATACCCCCAGGAGACACACCTCCGGCGTACACTCCACTCTAGCACTGATCAATACAGTTAGTACATCCTCAACTTGTATCCAGAAGCTATTTACTTTCGGACATCTCCAAGATAGATTAGGAAAATCTGCTCCCTCCTCGTTACAGCGAGGGCAAATTGAGTTGCTCTTTAGACCATATTTATACAATTGCTGCAGTGTGTTTTGATGCAAATATTTTAACTGAATAATCCGTAGATTACAATTTGACGTTAACATACTCAATTGTGCACAACATCTCTTCCATTCTACCTCTTCCATTGTCTTATCCAATATTTCCTTCCATTTCCATCGACTTCCCCCCGCCTGGATTTCCTTCCATTTGTGCGCATTGTATAGTTTAGTCACAAGGGGCCTGATTCACAAAAGTAACCTGAGACAAAATCCTAACTTTACGACTTTCGGTATTCAAAGAAGGCATTTAGGAGCACTAAAGTTAGGATTTTGTCTCAGTTAATCTTATGTTTTTGGTCTTAAATTAAACTTAAAACAAACTTAAATTTAACTGAGATAAAATCCTAGTCGTAAAGTTAGGATTTTGTCTCAGTTAAACGTAAGTTTGTCTTAAATTTAATTTAAGACCAAAATTTAAGACTAAATGAGACAAAATTCTAAATTTAGTACTCCTAAATGCCTTCTGTGAATACCGAAAGTCATAAAGCTAGGATTTTGTCTCAGATTACTTTTTTTAATCAGGCCCAAGGTGTTTTCTTGTTGTGCTAGCTAACAGTGTCTGGAGCATCACAAATGTGGACGGTTGATCGGGGAAACATGGACTGTGTGATCGCACTGCCGCCCTCAGCCTATAATTAATCCTGGGCAAAGCACTACGCTATGCTCATGTAGTTTGCGAAGTTTGCGCTACTTCGCACTACACAAATTGCACGAAGCACAGTGCAAACACGTGTAGCATAGTGCAACGGTCATTTTTTGCTTGCTCGCGGTCCTCAACGTCAAGTTGGCGACCGCGAGCAAGCAAGATGACATTGTGCCGATCGCGAGCGTGGAAAGTAAACCTCCCGGCGAGCTTCTCAACGCGGGGAGGTCAGGTTTCTCATTGCGAGTGATCGTGTATGCTCGCGACCGCTCGCGATGAGAAACTACCAGTCCGCGTTGAGAAAGCTGCCGCTCGAGTAGAAATCTACTCGAGCGGCAGAAAACGACCGCTTGCACTGTGCAAGATGCAGTTTGCACTGATTGCACTGTACGGACAAGCATCCGGCACTGTGCAATCAGTGCGAACAGCATCTTGCACAGTGCACTACGCAGTTTGCGAAGGTACGCGTAGCTTGCGTAGTGCGAAGTGCACTTCGTGTAGCTTCGCGTAGCGCTACTTCGCAAACTACGCCCAGGGTTACCTATAATACAGAAACATGAAAAGTGGCGAGTTCAATGTTTGTGCCTCAGCATATGATAATGTTAAAAAAGTCCTATTTATATATAGATCCCCATTGTTGTCAGACCAGCCTCTTGTAACATCTTAAGTGACTTCTCTTCCTTTATTACTGACATATCTGGGTTTTGCAAGAGAGGCATGTCCGGGGCATACATTATGTCCCGTCCTACTCTTTTGGTGAATGTCCACCATGCCTTTCACATGGTATACACTGTGTTAATTTCTGTGTGTGGGGGGTGCTGATGAGGAAGTACAGCCCTGAGCGGTAAAGGGGCTGCGGTGCCATGTTTGATTGCCAAATGTGGTATAAATTTGTGTGGCATGTACCAGAAATGCGCAAATTGCGTCTGCACACATAGATAACATAACTTTAGGTCTGGTGCTCCGAAGCCTCCATCCGCGTATAGGCAAACTAATACCTCCCAGCCTAGTCTTGGTTTTCTACCTGCCCACGTCAATGTTATTAAATGTGTTCTCAGCTGTTTGAAAAAAAAACCTCTGTTATTACTAAGGGCACATTTGTAAACAGATATAGGAATTGCGGCAAGATTATCATTTTAATAACAGCTATCCTACCTGCCATGGGCAGTCACTTGGTCCTCTAATCTGGACACAGCTCAACCGTAGTTTTCATGGAACAACACCTCCGGATCCCTGTGTACCCACAACCCAAGATATTTGATCGAGTCAGTCGCCCATTCCAGCAGAAATTCTACAGCCCAGGGTTTCGTCTCTCTGTCGTAAGAGGTAAAATCACCGACTTTGCCCAGTTTATGCTTAAACCAGAGCGGTAGTCATATCATACATATTAGCAAATTATAGGCCCTAATTGTGTCTCTGGCTCTCTGACATATAGTGTCATATCATCTGCATATAGAGATATGATCAAAGTGTGTAGTTAGAAGCTTAGCGCTGCCGCCGCGTGTTTCTGTCTTATTTTGCAAGCCAGCGGTTCCATTGCGAGTGTAAATAATAATGGAGAAAAGGGCAATCCTGCCTGGTCCCTCTATAAATTCGAAAAGAGTCTGACGTGTGACCATTAACTCACACCCTTGCCTCAGTGGCTTCATATAGTATTCTGATCCATTTAAGAAAGGCTTCAGGCACTGTGAACATATATGGACATGCAATTGAATCGAATGCTTTAGTAGCATCCAATAACGCTGCCACTGCCTGTGTATTAGGTTCAAGGTAGTGTAGCAACTCAATTAGGGTACGTAAATTATGTGTGGTAGATCTTGCGGTTATAAATCCTGATTAATCTGGTAACACCATCTTTGGTATCAACCGCTGTAATCTCATTGCAATCACCTTAGCTAGTATTTTAGCATAGATATTGATCAAGGACAGTGGCCTGTACGACTCACACTTTTCCGGCGGCTTGTCTGGTTTTAGCAAGGTAATAATGAGTGCCTCCCTGAGTGACAGCGGCAATATGCCCCTGTCAGATGCCTCCTCATAGAAAGCATGAAGGTGCCGGGCGAGTAACTCAGCTTATTCTTTGTAAAACTCCCGAGTGAACCCGTCCACTCCTAGCTCCTTACCGTTTGGCAAGGCCTGTATTGCGGACTTTACATCGTCCACTGTTATTAGTTGCACCAAATAGTCCCTCTGTCCCAGTGACAGCCATGCCAGAGCCACGTCATCTAGATAATTGCAGTTTTGCCACTGTAGCCGTTTCTCTGGCGCCATACAAATTAGCATAGAAATGTTTAAATAGCTGCAGTATTTCGGAATTCATGCAATGCCCAGTCCCTTCTTCGTCTAATAGCTGAGTGATTGACTCTGCAGTTTTCTGCAGCTTTAGTGTTTGGACAAGGCTATGCCCAGGTCTCCCTCCTTCCCCATATGCCTGGGCCAAATGTTGCTTGGAGAGGAACTTTGGTTCCTGTTCAGCCAACATCTGAAAACTTGTCAAGTGTTCTCTAACTGAAGCCAGCTTGGTCCCTGTGTGTTGTTGTTCGCATTCCCCTTCCAGGGAGTGCACAGTTTTCTCTGTATTATCTAGTTGGGTTTTCATACTTTTTAATACCCCAGCTTGGGAGCTTATACATTTCCCCCTTAGTGTTGCTTTAAAGGCGTCTCACAAGAAACGCTGCTTTCTACTGATCCTTCATTTACTTTGAAGTATTCCTCTATTGCCTCTCGTATTTCTTCTTTGGCAACCACATCCAATAGGGTCGTCAGACGGAACCACCATGTGAAAGGCCTGGGGACTACTCTG
This sequence comes from Triturus cristatus, assembly GCF_964204655.1. NCBI lineage: Eukaryota > Metazoa > Chordata > Amphibia > Caudata > Salamandridae > Triturus > Triturus cristatus. Next base: position 114,244,375 of record NC_140592.1, read on the forward strand.
GAAACCTTCAGCATCAGCAAAAAAAGTGCATGGTCTGATAATGTCTTGGGGAGGTGACGTACATCGGCTGTCCCCTGGCACACCTCTGTAGAGACCAACCAATAGTCCAATCTGGACCAGGTGTCGTGTACAGATGAAACAAATGTGCCTTCCCACCCCAGAGGGTATCGCAGTCTCCAGGCATCTACCAAGCCATAGTCATCCATCCATCCTACCCCGTATTACCTTAGCTGCTTGTTTGCCCTGCCACTTAGTGTCCACTGACCTGTCCACTCTAGAGTCCAGTTATGTGTGAGGTCGCCACCCCATATAACATGCGTTTGTGCTATATTGTGTATCTGATGCCATACCTCTTTAAAAAAATTCAGAGTCATCCACATTTGGTACGTATGTTTTTACTAGTGTTATGTCCTTCCCTGCCAGCTTCCCTCGTACCAACAGCATTCTGCCCTGCTCGTCAGTGTGGTTTGCTATAGGCACAAAAGGGATCCCTCACTTAATTAAGAGTAATACACCACGTGAATATGTAGACTAAGAGGAAGCCACATGATAAGTCGCCCAACGGGTGCCCATCCTGCATTCCTGCTGTATTGACAAATGCGTCTCCTGCAAGAGAGCCACGTGGATATTATGTCTGTCTAGAAACTGTAGCACCATTCTAACTTTCCAGGGGTTCTTCAGCCTGTGCATATTCCATGTCAAAAATTTTATGTTTTCTCCCAGTGATATAACGATGATGTCACAACATAATGCCGCATGACTATGTTCCATGTAGTGAGCATATTATGCAGCACGGGTTAGTTTTCGCTTGTGCATATGTAAGCTGTGTCTAAACATCCCCACCTCCCCCCACCCACTTCAGCAACCCAAACTAGCCAAAGGCATCCCCTCATTAGCAATCATACACAAACATAGAACCACATTATACAAGAACATAAGCATTCAATTGCAGCACTGTGTGCTGAAACTCATCTGAGGTGCTCCCTCTCGAGGGTTTGCCAGCGGCCCAAACTCCCTCTAGATGGACGGAGGTGGATGGGTTCTGCCAAGTGTCGTTGTCTTCTAAAACCAGTAGCCATGCATTCATTTCTCATATCAATTGTCCACCAGTAAATTCCCCATTCAGGGACTTGCCCTCGGAAATCTATTGCATAGCACTCAGTCTGCGTGCTTCATCTAAGCGTCTAATCACATTCATCCTTAGTCTTTCTCGTCCTTGACATCCTAAGTGCTCCGGGTCTTTTTATTTCCAATTATCTGTTTCACATAGTCCTTAGCTGCTTTGGTGTCGCAAATATATGTTATTTACCTTTGTGTTCTATTCTTAATCTAGCCGGGTACAGCATCGCATAAGGTATTTTGGCTTTCTGCAGTTGGCGCTTAACAGGCAAGAACTCTCGGTGAGCTGACTGCACAGTAACCGTAAAATCCGTATAAAAGGAGATTTGATTGTTCTAATAGCATAGTTCACCTTTCTCCCTGGCTAGCCTCAATATAGTATCCCTATTCCGGTAGTTCAACAATATTGCTATTATATCGCGCGCGGTGGTGCCCCAGTTGGGGGTCGCACCATAAGCGCTCAGTGTGCTCACTCTATTACCAGCAACGCTGACAGATTTCCACTCCCAAACAGTGTTTTTAACATGTCTTCTACGTATACCTCCATTTTGCCTGTGTTTGTAGTTACCGGCACCCAAATTACGCGCAGATTATTACAGCGGGGGCATGCCTCCAAATCTTCATTCTTTGCCTGAATGACCGTCAGGACACGTTCCATATTCAGACTTTTTGTACACACTGCTTGTAACTCATCTCCAGTTTTGGATATTCTCTGTTCTGCTTCTGTGATACGTGCGGCCTGCTTATGCATTTTTGCCGCCATGTTGTCTATGCGCAGACTCATGGAGTCTATTTTCCTGTCAATTGACTGGAGACTGTTCTGCATGGCCATCTGCGTTACTTCCAGAGCACTACTCCCAACTGTCCCCTCATTCTGCACATTTTCTGCACCTACTTCCGTGGCTTGTTTGGTGTTGCTCCTAGTAGCAAAGTTTAGGCGCAATTGTGTTTTGCACGCCTTACCCATTTCCTTGCCCTTGCGCCGCTACAGTATCGTGCTTCTGACTACCTACTCCGTCAGTGCCCAGATCACCACGACACTACCTATTCCTTTGTCAGTGATTCCCTCCGTTGTACCCTTGAAAGGTACTCAGCTCCCAGCTTGCGCCCCTCTGGAGCTGCTCTGTCTTGTTTATGACTCAATTTCTTCTGTATTGTGTGTTCATTGTGCGCTGGCTTCCACTGAGGGCATTACTTTCTCACTGATTAGATGCCCCCCTTGTACCGAGAAACTGCTGCGAATATTTATTCCTGTGCTTGCACCGCTTTTGCAATGTCTTGGTTCCCCGCTGTCTCTGCTATATCTGGGGCCTCCACATTTTTCAATGGAACAATGTGCACTCACCCGCCAGGCGCGTAGCTAGGGGGGGCGGTGGGGGCGGACCGCCCCAGGCGGCACTATATTTAGGGCGGCGGTCTTTATAATTTATTTAGGGACACAGTGTCACTAAATAAATTATAAAGTCCGCCGCGGCCGCAACGCGGGGCCGGGCGGCCCACTTTAGTGCAAGAAGCGCGTTGATCATGACCGTTAATCTGCCCGCGCCCCGCTCCAGGGCCGTCAATCTTGGAGAGCGCGCCAGCGCGACCAATGACGGCCCTGGGCTACATTTTTGCCCGGCCCTCGCGATGAGAACGTAGCGGTGACGCGTCACGCGCGTCACCACTACGCACTCTCGAGGACCTGGCCTGGGGTAGTCTGCTCTGCTGCGTCCGTGGATAATTCAGTGCAGTAGTAGGTAAGAGAATCTGTTTCTTTTCTTTAAGTGCATGTGTAACTGAACAATAAAAAAATCGTTAGGCTTTGTTATTCGGTCGCTAGTATATAACTTTCACAACCATTAATTGTGTTTACTGGAAGCTAGGTGGATAGTGTTCTTGCTGCAATGTACATTATTTTTTACATGTTTTTGTTTGACTAGACATTATATACGAGGCATAGCTTTATAACGCTAGGGTGGTACTTCCGTAACTGTGCTTTCTGCTGCAGTGCAAATACATTTAGAAAAAGATCTTCAGCAATATAAAGCCAATGCATCTGCAGTCTCATTGGGTGAGTGTTGAAATGTTTGCAATAATTTTTGTCCTCCCAGGTTTAAGATTCTAGCACAAAAAACGAATGTATGTCGAGTAATCAACTAAAAAGATTAAGTTGTCAGTCAACGAGAAAACAATATTGCGCTGGCTTCCTGTAAACTGCACACCAGCTGGCTTGGAAAAGTATGGGACGAGTAAACATTTAAAGCTCTCCAAAACGAATCCAACTTCACAACCTTGCTCACTGCGTTTAATAAGTTTTAAGACAAATGCCTTCTACTTTACGCTTCTGGCGCAGTTTATTAATTTGTTTCTAGATTAAAAGACGTTCAACATGCAAGTACAGAAGTGCCGACTAACAATGTGAAGAACAGACACAGGGGTGTAGATTCAGGGGGTGATTAGGATGTTACACCCCCCAACAAATGTATTTTATGGTTAATATTTGGGTACAGGTACTGTTAGTCGGGTATGGTGAGGTGTCTGCCGACTTTCACCAGGAATTCTTACATAAACACAGACAAACATGCCCACACACGCTCTCCCCTCTGTACTTTGAAAGCCATCAAAAATATTGTTTTCTCTCAATCATATGCATTCGTATCCCTTTTCACTGCCCCTTGAGCCCTTCTCATGTGCCCTGCTTGTCGTATAATAAGTTTCAACATATGCCAGGGTAATTGTTGGAAAATCTGAAGCTCACAACCCCTTGCCCAATCTTACGGACCAATATGTGCCCCTGCACAGACAGCCAAACCGGCATAACCGCTGTCTAAAAAGCCAGGCAGGTACTTCAAGCACGGACTGGAACGCACGCGCTCAAATGCTGAGTCATGGCTCGTCAGTAAAACGCGAGCCAACGCGAGCCTTAGGCCGCTCCGCCGCTCGCACAGGTTACCTAAGCTTTCAATTAACCAGAGAGGCTGAAGAAAAAGAACAATAGACCACAGAGCTCAGTGGTAAACTTTAACTCAAAATGCTTTTTTTTCTTTACATTTTAATATTTCGGTTTTCCTACTTACTACACAACGTTTGTGAAATGGCAGAGCCAATGTGAATGTAAAATGAATAAACTAGTGAATGTAGCAGAAAATATGCATTTCGAATAAGACATAGCCATACAGCATATAATACTACAGGATTAAAAACGACAGATTAGGACCAATACCTTAGTCAAACTAATGTGCAACGTGCAGAGCTAAATAATGTAAACAGGTGCTACCTTTCCATGTCAGATTTATGACAATGGGGACTTGAGGGTGGGGGGGGGGGGAGGGCAGCCGACCGCAAAGAGGTCTGCCCCGGGTTGTTTGGGGAAGTTGATGCAGTCCAGTGACCGCACCGGGGTTTTTTGGGCTACTTTGTAGCCCGAAGTATATATAGTCTCCATTTTAGGGCACCAGCCACAGTGTCACCAAGACAAAATGGTCCCTAGGCAGGTCGCTCATTTTTTAAACACATTTTGGCTCCGCGTAGTTTATGCGTTTGTGGTAGAGAGGTACTCACTGGGATGGCAGGCGTCAGTGATAATGTGGCCCAGGTGGTGCAGCTCCTGTCGGAGGCAGGACGACTTGACCTCCTCACCTAAGTGGTCCTGGTTCTGGGAGGCCGCCCGGTAAGTAGGGCAGTTGACGGGGTCACAGCCATGGTTCTAGCCTGTGAGTCTCCGAGAAGGTCGTCAGCACTGATCCCCCAGGTAGGTAGGAGGCGCCACTCTCGTACTCGGAGAATGGCCCCGGGAAGAAGTGCGGGGCAGGCGCGTAGCTAGGGGGGGCGGTGCGGGCGGACCGCCCCAGACGGCACTATATTTAGGGCGGCGGTCTTTATAATTTATTTAGGGACACAGTGTCACTAAATAAATTATAAAGTCCGCCGCGGCCGCAACGCGCGGCCGGGCGGCCCACTTTAGTGCAAGCAGCGCGTTGATGACCGTTAATCTGCCCGCGCCCCGCTCCAGGGCCGTCAATCTTGGAGAGTGCGCCAGCGCGACCAATGACGGCCCTGGGCTACATTTTTGCCCGGCCCTCGCGATGAGAACGTAGCGGTGACGCGTCACCACTACGCACTCTCGTGAGGACATGGCCTGGGGTAGTCTGCTCTGCTGCGTCCATGGATAATTCAGTGCAGTAGTAGGTAAGAGAATATGTTTCTTTTCTTTAAAAAAAAATGCGCAGGTCCAGCAGGACAGGTTGTTCGTGTGCGCTTTATTTTAATAGTTTTTAACATTATCATGGCCGATGCAGGACAACAATAAGACAATAAAAAATGCCCCAATAACGCTGGTGATTAATGATTCGCTGGAGAGCAATTATTTGTCTGTTAGTAGTTGTTAAATGCAGATGGACTGTATTTTGTGTGGAAGCTCAGTGGGTTGCTGCCTTTGCCACAGAGATCCTTGTGTTACTTGCAGTTCAGAAGTTACAATCCTAACATAGGGCAGTGACCAATGAACTGTCACCAAAGAGCTGCATACAAACATGAATGGTATAGATTTGTTTTGTGATATAGTTAGAACTTCCTCAGTCTTTCATCATTCTAATGTTGCTAAAATGAGTATGTTTGGGCAGAGATACATTTTTGTTTCCTCAGACCAAACCCTCTCTAAATATACTGCCCACCAGTATGGATGACATGTGATTCCTACACCTTGTAATCCTCATTAGCTTATGTGACATTCCCTGTAGACTGATTTACATACTTGTATGATTCATTGTCTCTGTATAATGTGTTCGTGGTGTAAAGTGCTGACACACTACACTGATATGAGTAGCGCTAAACAACAAATGCATATGAGAGAGGGGCTACGGACCGATGAGGGGCACTGGTGGAGGGTGGCAGTGAGGGAATCTGAGGAGGAGGTAGTTGGAGGGGCTGTGGAGCGATGAGGGGCACTGGTGGAGGGTGACTGCAGGGCTCGAGTCGGGGTACCAGGCGGGTGAATGGCGTCCCCTCACTCATTTTTTTAACGGGAGCTCGATTACTGGAGCAAATGGAGCCACACATTTACTCTTTGGCCTCTCTGGGGCGAGATCGAAGCTCATTCAGAACGCTGCTCACGCGCTGGCTTCCCTGATGCAATGGCATCTAAGGGGTGAGCGAGGGGAGGCAATGAGTCTGATGGTGCAAGCCACCTTTCGTGACATCACTTGCTGTTGTGACGTCAGCGTCCCCCCACTTCTTTTTTTAGGACTTGTGCCCTGGGTGACAGTGAGGGAATCCAAGGAAGAGGTCATGGTGTGGAGGGGGAGCTAGGGTGAGATGAGGAGCACTGGTGGAGGGTGGTAGTGAGGGAGTCTGAGGAGGAGGTCATGAGGGGGAGAGGCTACAGAGAGATAAGGGGCACTGGTGGATGGTGGCAGTGAGGGAGTCCAAGGAGGAGGTCGTGAGGGGGAGGGGCTATGGGGTGATGAGGGGCACTTGTGGCGTGAGGCAATCTGAGGAGGAGGTCACTAGGGGGGCCATGGAGGGATGAGGGGCACTGTTGGAAGGTGGTAGTAAAGGTATTTACGGAGAAAGAGGTTATTAGTGTGGCGCCAAAAAAGACTTTCGCATCAGCGCTAAAGCCGGCCCTGTCATGGCCTTTCTGTTTTTGTTTATTTAATTAGCAGTCGGGTCGTAAGGGCTACTGTGGAACATACTTTAAAGTGCATGCTAATTATATTTACTGCTATATTCAATGTTTTAAGTTTGAAGGTGATTTTACTAATGTTTTTACTGGGAAAAAGCAAAGTGGAGCCCGATGGTGCCTGATATGGGGCTGGGGCCCAAGGTCAGATGTGAGATAAGGTGCACTGGAGAGAGGAGTAGTGGATAATCAAGCCTGTAAGGGAGAGCGTTGCCGAGTCCGGGGTCAGGTGGAGGTAGTAATGAAGAGGGATTCTCCCTGAAGGCTCGCACAGAGGGAGCCTGTAAGGGAGTGCGTTGCAGAGTCCGGAGTCAGGTAGAGGTAGTAATGAAGAGGGATTCTCCCTGAAGGCTCGCACAGAGGGAGCCTGTAAGGGAGTGCGTTGCAGAGTCCGGGGTCAGGTGGAGGTAGTAATGAAGAGGGATCCTCCATGAAGGCTCGAACAGATGGAGCCTGAGTAGTATCACTTGCCTTGTACTCCCACCTCAGAAACCTCCTCTTCCCATCAAAGGAACATTACATGGAAAGTGATAATATTTAGAAAGAGATTTGGAAAAGAGTGAGTTTTACTGGTCCATATAAGACTAAGAAGAGATGTATGGTCATTTAATGTCAGCTGTAGATGAAGGTTACATGAACAGTGTCATGTGTGTGCATGTTTGCATTGTGTTGAGGGGATTACCAGGTAATTGTTCACGCAGCTCTCTGATGGATGTCACATGCGGTTTTTCTGAGTCCCCAGATAGATCATGCAGTCTGTGTGTTCTCTTTTGTACTGCCAGTCACGCTGTATTCAACTGTGTAGCCTTGGACCGTGTCATGTATGTGCATGTAAGTTGCATGATCAAGGTAACTATTAGCGGCGATACTACGTGTCTCTCGGACCTCTTTGAAGTGCATGCCTTCCCCCCCCCCCTCAGGGGGGGGGGGGCGGCAATCTGAGGGATAGCCCCGGGCGCCACATGCTCTAGCTACGCCACTGTCACCCGCGTAACACACCGTGTCCTCCTGGCGTGTATTTCACTCCGCGGTAAACTCTCTGCATATTCTGCCATCCCAGGCTCGATGACTCCTTCACTGCCCTTTACTTTAATCCACTGCTACTCCCAGCGCAGGCAAACCGCGGTAGGCCCTCTGCTGATCCTGCTGCCCCTGACTCGATTTTTCTTACGCTGCCCGCTCCCTCTACTCCAAGCATGGACACACCGCATTAGGCCTCTTGCTTATATTGACGCTTCGGGCAAGATTGCGCCTTCACTGCCCGTTGGCTTTGCATGCCTCTTCTCCAAGTGCGGGCACACACACACTTTTTGGCACGTCTCACTCTGCCTTGGAGCCATGTTGTTTGTTTACCTTCCCCGCCGGGAGCGCCCAGCATTGGCGTCGATATTCTTGGCAGACAGGCCGCGTCATGGTTCACCACTCCCTGCCGGGCACACGTTTGCTGGTCACCGCTGCTGGGCCTCACTGCTCCCCTGCCTCTGGTTTTCAGACATCAGCATCCGATCACGGCTCTCTCGGTTCCTCTAGTTTTCACACACACTTAGCAATGTTTTCTTTGTGGCCTCTAGTGTCTGAAGCAGATTTTTGTCAGAGGTTTAGAACCCAGCCGGCAGAGCTGCACTAAGGTGCTACCACCTTGCCTTGGGCTCTCTGGTGCCCCCCGGAGTTGAAGAAATTCTTTGATGGCCTTGAGACTTCAAGAACAGGGGGTAAGCCAGCAAGCCCTTGGTAAAACTTAGGTTCAAGGATGTAGAGAACAGGTCCAGTCATTCTCACTCACAGGCAAGAAGCAACAGACAGCAGGCCAACACAGCAGAGCAGGTAGCAAAGTGACAATGCCTACTACAGCACAGCATGCAGCAGGCCAACACAGCAAAGCAATTGGCAAAGTGGCAGTCCATCCTGCAGCACAGGAGCTCTTCCTCCAGGCAGAATGTCCTTGGTTTCAGCAAAGTTTTGATTTGGTGGTGTCAGGGGCTGCTCCTCCGCTAAGGTGGAGGAGCTTTGCCCCACAGTTCTGAGAGCAGAAAAAAGAGAACTCAGACGATAATAACTTTGTTAATATTGTTTTATTTTTCTTTGCTACATGCCTGGATTGGAGGGGGGGTGGCTGGGGTCGGAGCCTGGGAGGAGTGGTGAATGCACACTATCAAAGTGTGCATGACTGCTTGGCAGGCTGTCTAGGCCTTGCCAAAGCATCATGAGCACTTAGCATGTTCAACACCAGGTTACTTTACACAGCCTGGTGGGGAACATGCCCAGGACTCCAGTCCCCATCTGAGTGCTGAACCATGGCCCTCAGACCAATCACAATGCTGCACTGCAGCTTTGTGATTAGCTTAGGAGAACCAATCACAACGCTGCATTGCAGCGTTGTGATTGGACTAGGGGAGCCAGGTGCTTCCTGGTTCCGGACTTGCCAGGAAGATAAGGAACACTGAGAGACGGTGGCCGCCGAAAGGTGAGTGTTTTTTATTTGTTGCTTTTTTTTAACCCCCCAACAACTCCACCCCCTATCTCCCCCGCCCGCCACTTCCCTCCCCTGCCAGCCTCTACTGGTAAGGGGTCCAGTACTTATACCCAAATGTGCCTTTGAAGTGGGGGATACTTCAAAGAGGCCATTGAAGATCTCAAGGTCCCTGCCTTTCTTGCCCTGGCTCCAGTCTTACTACAGGGGGTAAATGCAGGTCTTTGTGTGGGGACAGGCCCAACCTTAACCAGGTGCTAGTGTCAGCTCATCCCTCACAATCTACCTCAGGAACTCCCATTAGCCTGGTGATGGGCCATCAGGATGCAAATGTCAAACCCCGGCTCCCTTTGTGTGTGACTATCTAGAGAGAATGTACAAAGCCCATCTGTCACCTAACCCAGATGTGTATTTGGAGACGGGCATAGGCATAGAATGGTTACAGTAACAAAATGCCAACTTTCTAGAAGTCACATTTTCAGACTTACAATTTAAAATCCTACTTCACCATAAGTTGTGAACCAAATTCCACATCTTTATATTTTCCCAATTGGAAATTACACTTAAAAGATGCTTTAAGGAAATCCCCATGTTAACCTACAGGAGAGATAGGCCTTGTAGTAGTAAAACACTAGTTTGGGAGTTTTTCACGACCAGGACATGAAAACTCAAAAGTGCGTGTCCTACCTTTTAAGTTTACTGCACCCTGCCAATACGTCTGCCTGGGGCCACCTTAGGGGGACATATCTAATAAAAGGGAAGGCTTGGGCCTGGCAATCAGGTTAACTTACAAAGTCGAAATGGCAGTTTAAAACTGCACACACAGGTTCTGCAATGGCAGGCTTGAGGTATCTTTACAGGGCTACTAAAGTGGGTGGCACAATCAGTGCTGCAGGCTCACTAGTAGCATTTAATTTACAGGCCCTGGGCACACACGGTGCACTTTACCAGGGATTTACAAGTAAATTAAATTAGCCAGTTGTAATTAAGCCAATTTTACAATTTTCTGAGTACAGAGCATATGCACTTTAGCACTGGTAACCAGTGATAGAGTGCCCAGAGTAGTAAAGCCAACAAAAAGGTGGTCAGAAAAAAAGGAGGAGGAAGGAAAAAGGTTTGGGGATGAAACTGCTGAAAGGGCTAGGTCCAATCCCTTATATATCATGATCAAGGAGTGATCATACCCCTCCAAGATTGAAGAAACCTCTCAAAATCTAAGGTTACCCAAGACCTCATTGCCCAGGTCTGATCGTTGGTACTAGGTCCCTTCACCAGTACAGTATTTTGCGTTTGTATCAAAATACATTGAGAGTTTGCACGCAAGTGCAGCAGCAAAGACAGGGATAGATATTTGCAGGAAACATTCTCTTTTCTAGGCTCGGCCTAAGCCTGGGCTAAGCCTGAAGAAACTGAAGCTTGTCTCACTCACCTACGGGAGGAGGAAGACCTCCCTGGAGAAAGAAGGACTATATCTTTAAGGACTGTCGACCGATGACCAGCTATTTACAGAGCCCAGCTGATAAATGGCCACCCCCACCCTTCTACTCTGGTGAAATTAACTTCACATCACTTTCTAGGCCAAGGGTAAGAGCTGTCACCTATCATTGCCATGAGGGTGAACCTACTTCATACCTGACTTCCCCATCAGTGGCGAATATGTGTGTCCCTTCTTCCTGCCCCTAGGGGGTCTTGATGATTCACTGGGCTTAACACCTGGCTGAGAGCTTGGTGTGGCTAGTAGAGGAGAGATTCCAATTCCGCAATCATTAACATTTTGGTTTTAGCCCAAACAATTGTGTAATTATCACTTATTTAACTACAAATAATTGCATTGTCTTCAGTTTTGGCGTTGCAAGTTCCATTCCCAGTGGTGGATGCCTCCATCCCTGTGTATGCCCCACAAATTGAATATAATCGCCAAAACCAGAGGGTTCAGAGACACAGATTCCATAATCTTTAGTGCCAGACAGCTGGACATCATGCTGTTCTGGCACTTAGCCTCGCTATTACCGCATACAACTAGCCCAGTTGAGACTGGACTAGCAGTGCTCCAGTAGACTGAAACTTAACACAAGGCACTGGTTTGGCCATGTACTCTTCAGGAGGAGCCTTGCAGGCAGTTTGAAAGGTACAGAAGAGTTTTGTGGCAGGAGCATTGCAACCCCATTATGATTTCTCCACCAGTAATCCAAACCAAACCACTACAAATCAAACCACTAGCTGTATGTCCCCTTGAAGTTCAGCAATACCAACTTTGACTCTTCAAAGTGTAAATTTGCTGAAGGAAATCTTTGTTTCTCGCAGGATATGAGGTCCTCTAGCAAGGATTGCTAGTTTGGCATACTCCTGTACATTAGAATTGTGAATTTGGCGTCCCAGAAAGCATTCAATCAGATTACATTGGCCATAGGCTCTGTTTTAACAGTTTGTATTGAGTTTAGTTTTTAATCTACGTAATAGTGTTTGGGCACATAGCTTTAGCTAGGAATGTGCAAGGGGCGCCTACTTCTCTTTTCTGCGCTCCGTGTTGTATGTAGTATATTTTTCTAATATGCAGTAAAGTATTTTCCTATTATGAAGTAAAACACTGACTGTAGTGGTAATCTTACAGTTTGGTATTACTTTTTCAACTGTGCTTTGAGTGTCTAAACCTACATCTCCTCCTTGAGTAAGCCTTGGGCTGCTCACACTCAATCCCTCAAGAGAATGAACTATATTAGGGCATCCTTAATCATTTGGTTGGGTTTCAACAATAGTGTGGTCCTAGGACAACAGTTATAATGACTCCAGTTTTCAGAATTGAGACCAGTAACCCTTTTAAACCCAAGATAAGGCTCTGAAATTATGCGCACATGTGTGTGTGTACCTTGCACTGCTCCTGATATCTGCCCCAAGCACCTCATCCGAGGTAAAGAAGCTTGCACTGATCTGCCCATGACCATTGTGCATTATGAAGTTTGGTCAAACTCTTTTAACTGTACTACATTTAAAATGACTGGCATTGCCAATGCATTTGTTTGTATTAGGATGTAAATTTCTGGAGTGAGCATGTCAACCCAGTTGTAGGAGGCACCTGCAAACACTGGGGTCCTGCATCCCTTCTCAAAATATGCCCTTGTGTGAGCAGGATGGAATACCGAAGTGGAGGCGAGGCCGGCTTCGCGACAAGGATCTAATCAGCAGGCATGGGTAGAAAAGGGGGGAGGGGGTTAAAGACAGGCTAGAAATAATTGCACACGTTAATTCTCTTTGTGTGGGGACTAATGACTACTAATGTCTTTGGAACATTATCCAGATGATTTTCTATTGTGAACACCAGGGTCTTTATCTGTATCCGGAACAAAGCATGAACAATTAAAATGCATAAAACGGTGTTTAAATAATCCATGAATGTACACATAGTAAACTTTTAGCTCTACTTGAAATGCCTCCTTTTAAAAGGCTGAAGCAATTATCATCCAGTGCTCTACCATTTTCACAAACAATATTCATTTATTATTATCTAATGACCATTAAATGGTGTCTAATTTGTGAACAGCGTTCACATTGTTGAACGCAAAGATAGATGCTGACCTGTGCCTACCTTTGGAAACATCACATTTTTTGTTTGAAACATCGTTGACAACTGCTAAAAGCTCATTTCTAAAGGAAGATTTTTCTAGAGTGCAGGAAACATGATGCCCCCACACTTCTCTGTGGTCACTTGCTTCCAGGGCAGCAGTTATTCATAAGGTGAGGTGCATGCTGGGATACTTCCTGTGATCCTAGAACTTTGGTAGTGAAGGGGCCATCTTTGCTATGCATGTGCCATGGTTTGTAGCTGATTTGTACATCTTCTTTTTTTGAAATGTTACGTCTTAAAGCACCTGGGAGCAGAGACGTGTGGGCCTGTACAGTCTGCTTTTTTAGCGCCCGCACTGTCCAAAACTTTACAGATAATGCTTTGATTAAGAGCCAATAGTATGATGGACACTGAAGCAGTTCAGGCTTCCACAGAAACCACAGAACCTGGACGGCCCTCATCGAAACATCAGACGACATCCACACCATCCTAAATCGAGGCCAAGCTCCAACACTCATCTTCCTCGACCTATCTGCCGCCTTCGACACAGTCTTCCACCACACACTCATCTCCAGACTCTACAAAGCCGGGATTCAAGAAGCAGCTCTCAAGTGAACAGCCTCCTTCCTAACCGGAAGAACGCAATGGGTAAGACTCCCACCATTCACCTCAGAACCCAAGGACCTCATGTGCAGAGTCCCATAAGGCTGCTCAGTCAGTCCCATGCTCTTCAACTTATACATGTCTCCACTAGCAAGTATCATTCGTACACACAGACTCAACATAATCTCATATGCTGATGACACCCAACTCATCCTATCCCTCTAGGAGGACACCAACACCACCAAAAGTAACTTCCAACTATGCATGTCCGATGTGGCTAAGTGGGTGAAAGAAGGCCGACAAGATGGAAGTGCTGACCTTCTGCAACAAAAGCTCATCCTGGGACTCCACCTGCTGGCCCATACAATGTGGTCCCACTCCCTCACTCTCAGACCACGAAAGAAACCAAGGCATCTTCCTGGACATCAACCTTACCATCAGGCAACAAATTAACGCTGTCACCTCCGCCTGCTTTCACATCATCCGCATGTTCATAAAAATCTACAAATGGCTCTCCCAAGACTCCAGAAAGACCATAATTCAGGCCACCTTTATAAGCAGACTGGACTACGTCAACACGCTACACTACTGCAGCTCCCCCCAACTGATCCACAAGCTGCAAACCATCCAAAACGCACCGCCAGACTAGTAGTCAACCTTCCTCACTGCACGCACATCACCCTCAACTCTGAGAACCACACCGGCTCCCCATTGAGAAGATGCTCACCCATGTCTTCAAGGCCTTACTCAACCAGGGACACACCTATCTCAATCACTGCCTTTTCTTCTACCAGATACCTCTGCTCCGCATCACTCATGCTTGCCCACATCCTCTGCATCCACAGAAGCAAGACAGGAGGCCGCTCTTTCTCCTACCTGGATGCTAAATTCTGGAATGACCTCCCCCAGCACATCAGGACAGCCACATCACTCACTGAATTCCTCAAAAAACTCAAAACCTGGCTCATCAGCTGATCCTCTGTGCCACTCTCGCCACATCCACATATCTGTATTGCAACCACTCAGCATCTGAAACCCCTCACGGATGACAAGCTCACGGTCTACAAATCCACATTACATTACAAATCACAACCGACCATGAATTTTTAGACAGATACTGTGTGTTAAGAAAACAATGGGCTTGATTTGTCAAAGAAACTAAAAATACACAGCAGAAAACACTGGCTGATATCCATCCACAATGCTACCCCTTAGATGACGGCAATCCAGGCAGTCCATCCTACTTTGCATTTATAATTTCTTCCAGAAAATAACTATTTTCAATTCTCACCAGCTTCTCTAAATAAGGCTCATTGTCTCCCTCGATCTACCCCACTTTGGGATTGTGTTACCATATTCCCTGTGCTTCTCAATCATTTGGCACCAGGTCCATAAAGGCAGTAAGTCCGGGTTTTCATGTCTGCCTCGGTCGCACTCTACCCTACTATTAAAACACAGGAATTCCTGTCCACACTTATACCATACATACGTGCTGTGTGAAATACAGACTTGTAGGAGAGGTCTTATAAATCACATTTCATTAAAAGCAAAGCGTCCACCTGGCTTGTGTTACGCCAAGGTGACCTCTCGCCATCGCTGTGCTCTGAAATCTCTGCAGAGGTTCTTAAGGCATTGCATCAAGTCATCCGAAGTGATTCCATGTGATAGCTTTCATTTCACTGCCAGCAGAGAAGCTCTGGCATCGCTGTGCTGAGGCCGAGGCCCAGACAGCAGCAGTGGCTACAATCTCCTCTAAGAAGGGACGAATGTGTGCACATCGCAGAAGGATGGATGTGTGCATACTGCAGAAGAATGGATGTGTGCACACAGCAGAAGGATGGATGTCTGCACACCTCAGAAGGATGGATGTGTGCCCGCCTCCGAAGGATGGATGTGTGCACACCTCAGAAAGATCGATGTATGCACCCTCAGAAGGATGGATGTGTGCCTACCGCAGAAGGATGGATGTGTGGACGCCTCCGAAGGATGGATATGTGCACACCTCAGAAAGATCGATGTATGCACCCTCAGAAGGATGGATGTGTGCATACAGCAGAAGAATGGATATGTGCACACAGCAGAAGGATGGATGTCTGCACACCTCAGAAGGCTGGATATGTGTACACTGCAGAAGGATGGATGTGTGCACACCTCAAAAGGATGAATGTGTGCACACCTAAGAAGGATGAATATGAGCACACCTCAGAAGGATGGATGCGTGCACACCACAGAAGGATGATTGTGTGCACATTTGAAAATGATGGATGTGTGCACACCGCAAAAGGATGGATGCGTGCACACCTCAGAAGGATGAATGTGTGCACCTCTGCAGAAATATTAATGGTAGTGCATTTCCATTAAAATGAATGTGCATGCCAGGGGCATAAAACTGGCCCCTGCAGTGCATCGGGTCCCAACCCTCGACTTCCCTCCTCCAACGTTCATGGCGCCGCCATTCAGGCCAAGGCCAATAACTACCTGTGAGAGATGGGAGAGTCAGGGGACTGTCATCACATTCTACAAGAGGGCCTCATCATCTTGCTTTCCGCCACTGGTGTATGCTGCTCCTAAAGATGAATGTGTGACCCTCTCTCAGAATGATGAATGCGTGACCCTCTCTCAGAATGATGAATGCGTGACCCTCTCTCAGAATGATGAATGAGTGTACCTTCCTGCATGGATAAACATATGGAGCTCTCTAGAAGGATGAATTTATGCAACTGAGCAGAAGTATTAATGTCAGTTACATTCCATTATTATGAATGTGTTTTTCTCTCCTAAAATATACAATTTATACCTTCAGCAGAATGAATGCCTATGTCCCTCCAGAAGGCTACATGTTTATTATACCTTCCTATGTGGATCAAGATATTCTTCTTTCAAGAAGGCTTAATTTGTAAACTAACCATTCGCGAACATGTATGCATTCTAGAAGAATGAGTCCCTCCAATTAGAAGACTCAGTTCTAAAATCAAAACTTAAAGAATTACAAACCCAAAGAGAAAGACCAAAGACTGTTACCCTCGAGAAGGATGAGTCTGTGAAATACCAAACAAATATATCTGTACAAATGGGGGATGGGAGCACACTGCCTCACCTCCCAGCACAGTTCGCCCCTTAGCATTGTGGTAAATGCAGTTCACAGTGATTTCTTACTTGAATTTTAGCTGTAGTGGCTCACCAAAGTTGGTGCAGGTTAGTGCTGTGAATCTCTAGACACATGTGTTTCTGGATATTATCCGTCTTCAGTAGAGATAAAAAACGAAAATTCCTTCTGGGGTTGCTGGAAAGGCTGCCATAGTCTCTCAGGTCTCAGTACCTCTCTCTGGCGCACAGGTGCATCGCCAAGAGCTAGTCAGCTCAGTGGCTCAAGGGAGCCTTTTCAAACAAATGGGGGATGGGAGCACACTGCCTCACCTCCCAGCACAGTTCGCCCCTTAGCATTGTGGTAAATGCAGTTCACAGTGATTTCTTACTTGAATTTTAGCTGTAGTGGTTCACCAAAGTTGGTGCAGGTTAGTGCTGTGAATCTCTAGACACATGTGTTTCTGGATATTAGCCGTCTTCAGTAGAGATAAAAAACGAAAATTCCTTCTGGGGTTTCTGGAAAGGCTGCCATAGTCTCTTAGGTCTCAGTACCTCTCTCTGGCGCACTATATCTGTACCCCTCTAGTAGGATGAAGGAGGGCTCCCCTCCAGAAGCATGTGTGGGTACACTTCTTAGGCTCATTTCTGAATAATGGAGAATCGGAAGTGGTATATACCTCACTCCGAAAATACCATTTCCCTGGTGTGGGGTATTTATTGGGTGTGGCACACACCTTTTAACCAGGAAGTGAGGCATAACATGTGGCATGGATGTTTACCACTGAATTCCACATGTTTTGCCTTTTTTTCTGGCCTTTTTTCGCTGGTAATTTTCAGCTAGCGAAATATCTGCTTGAACAAGAATCGGATACCCATCTTGCTCCTCATCTCACTTATCTGGTCGACTCAGTATGTTTTGTGCTGGGATGTGCATCACAAGTCCTTTTAACAGGGCATCTCCAAGTTGTGTAAGGTGCTCCCCAACAGAATTCAAAAGTCTCTTGGCAGGTCGATATGTACTTAAAGAGGTACTCCAACTATAATGGGTTACTAAAGCTAAGTTCATTTTTATTAATTGTAAGCATCTGCTTCTTGGTGCTATAGTAACAATACTATGGGTGGGGTTCACAGTAAGAGCACATGCACACAGCAGTACTTATAAAAACATTAGCAACTCAAAAAGATGAAATCATAATGTTAGAAATGGGGGTCTCTAGTTGTCAGAGCTAGGTGCCTTTGTCCGCATAGGGACCTTTCATCCTAGTCAGGGTAAAAGGGATAAACTTCTAAAATAACCCCTTCTCCCCCCCTTGGTAGCTTGGCACAAGCAGACAGGCTTATGTCAGAGCCAGTGTGTAAAGTATTTGTGAACACACACAGTAACACAGTGAAAACACTACAAATTGACACCACACCAGTTTCGAAAAATAAGTCATCTTTATCTATACCAAACAAGAGAAAACGACAAAAATCCACAATACAGCAATAAAAATATGACTTTCAAATGGTAGAAATATTTCAGTTCAAAGCAGATTGCAGACGCAACACTTTTTACACAAAATACCTTGGATGCGCCACGCAAACAACCAAAACGGGCTGCAGGGAAGGTGATGGGTCAGTTCTTTACACTCAGGGAAGGTAATGCGTTGGTTCCTTACTGCTGCGCAGGGGAGGTGATGCATCAGTTTCTTACCCGAGAGGAGGTGATGCATTGGTTTCTTACTGCGCGGGGAGGTGATGTGTCAGTTTCTAACTGCATCAGACTTGGTGCCTCGATGCAATGAGATAATCCGGAATGATGTGTGGATTCTTGCAGCCTCACACTAGGCCTTGTGTCAAAATCGGTGCGGTGATCTCGGACTTCAGAGATCGATGCACTCGATGCGGTGTGTGGCGATTTTTCGAGCCGCGAGCAGGCGATGCATCAGAAACAGGTGCTGATGCGTCTCGCTTCTCGAAGTTGCGTTCGTTTTCCCAGCTCCCAGCAGCAAACAGCCTCCAGAGGTCCAAAACAACAGCAGGCACCTCTCAGCAGGTCAGAACTCCCAGCAAGGAAGTTCAGGGGGAGCTGGTGGTGAAGTCTTTGTGTTCCCTGAGACTTCAGAACAGGAGGCAAGCTCAGTTTCAAGCCCTTGGAGATCTTCCTCAAGCAGGGGGCACAGCCAAGTACTTTCTCCTTTCCTTGGCAGCAAGTAGCATTTGCAGGCCAACCCCAGACAGCCAACAGCACTGGGGCAGTATTCCTCCTCAGCTTCTCCAGCTCTTCTCCTTGGCAAAGGTTCCTCTTGATTCCCAGATGTGATCTAAAAGTCTGGGGTCTGGGCACCCTATATTTATACAGCAAAATCCTTTGTTCTCTGGTGGCAGACAAGCCCTGTGCTTAGTCAAAACAAGTTCTGTCCTCTCCGGTGCAGCGTTTTGGCAGGAGGTGGAGACAACATTGTCCTTGGCAGACCAGGCCCATTTAGGTAAAGGGAAATCTCCTCCCCCTACTCTAAATGCAGCCCAAGTCTATTAAGCCCAGCCCTGATTCATCCAGACTCTCTGGAGTCACTGCACCTCCCCAGCCCCTGTCACTCCAAATCCAGACAGTCAATAAACATCCTAGCAGAGGCACACTGGATGGCTAAGCAAGAAAATACCTACGTTCTAAAAGTGATATTTTCAAACACAGAATGTAAAAATCACCCTCAATAAAAGATACATTTTAACATTGTGAGTTCAGGCATATCAAATGTTATTAACCTATCTTGTTCCCAGGGGTAGTTGTGTTTATAAAATCGTATAAGCAAACTTCCCATTCTATCCTATAGGAACAGATAGAACAGATAGCCTTGCCATAATGAAAAACTAAATTGACAGTATTTCACTATCAGGACATGCCACACACATCAGGGCATGTCCTACCTTTCACATACCCTGCACCCTGCCCACAGGGGTACCTTGGGCCTACCTTAGGAGTGGCTAACATGTAGGAAAAGGGAAGGTTAGGGCTTGGCAAGTGAGTGCAGCACTAGACTGCCCACAGGCTCTGCAATGGCAGGCCTGAGTTATATTTACAGGCTGCTATGTGGTTGGCACAATCAGTGTTGCAAGCCCACTAGCAGCATTTGATTTACAGGCCCTGGGCTCACACAGTGCACTGTACTAGGAACTGACTAGGAAATCAAATATGCCAATCATGGAATCACCAATCCATAACAACAATTTGCAAAGGGAACAATTGCACTTTGGCACTGAACAGCAGTGGCAAAGTGCCCAAAGCATCTAGACCAGCAAAACAAAGTCCAGCAGACAGCAAAAACACAGGAGGCAAAGGCAAACATTCAGGGGAAACCCACGCCTAAGATGTAAGGTCTAACACATAAGCTGACAAAAAAAACTATTATGTTGTGCCACTAGCCACATTTATATTCCTGTTTTCATGTTAGTAGGTGACGTTCATTCTGCACAGCAGGCAGTAAGGAGTCCCATGATTTTATTGCCAAACAAGATCCCTGACAGTGGCTGTTGTACTTGATGGCACATATATGCGCAGCGTGGAAAATGTACAGCATTCGTTGTGCCAGCTGAACTTAGTATAATGTGTATTTGTAACGCACACTTTTACCCATGGGAATCTGGGTGCAAAACAACAGATGTTTATTGTAACCCAACTCAATGGTACTTGTTTTATCGACCTTAAGAGGATGAAAGGCTAAGTAAAGCCATCAGGATTTGAACCTGTGAACAGAGGTTGAACACAGGCCCTCACAGTTGTTGCATTAGTCCACTAAGCCACCAGACCCTAGATGCAGTGATGTCTGATGTCAGTACAAACAGGTGATCAGGCGAAATGCCTAACTTTTGGACCAGTTCATGCTTTTTATACTAGAATTTTCTGAGGGTGACACCAGCATTACTTTGCCATAGTCCAGTTTGGACCTGTGAGCCTAATAAACTTACAAAGTGTTTCAAGGTCTTAATCTGCAGGAACTAAGTACTTCTTAGTTTAGACATCCGGGCTGTTCAGGATGAAATGTATCCTATATGCACCTGTAAGTTGTGAAGGGCTTTGGCTGGGGAGGAGACGAGCCAATTACTGTGGGCAAAATTGTGGAAGTCCGCAGCCGGGTGTTTCAACTGTAAAATGAACTCAGTTTTCCATGGGTTTAGTTGAAGAGTTGGTTTTCACCAGCGGGATAACAAGGGATCCCTGGACAGGGATGGCAGAGTATGTTCCCAAGATCATAAGCTCTTGGATTGAGTGAGAGTAGAGTTCATCTGGGAATCAGCATACATTTAAAATTTGGCCACAGCTAAAGACAGCAAAGTAGCTATGGGACTCCTCCTCACCTGCTAGTCTTCTCAACTCCTCCACACACAGATGCCATCACATGGTTAGTACCCCTACCTGGTACAAATCCAGCCGGGACGTAGTCAAATGGCCTGTTCTTTCCCGCATGCTTTTACAAGTGGCTACAAGGAAGAGTCTCCAGAATGTTATTCTGAAACAGGAGCAGAGAGATGGGGATAAATTGTTTGGATCCTCTGCTGATAAGGAAGGCCTCCTTCATAGCTGCTCGACTACAATTGCTTTGCTTTCTTGAGAAAAGAGTCCTGTGGCTAATAAAGAATTAAACCTGGCTCAATTTTCTCCTATTACTATATTTCTATTCCTAGAAATGTCTGCTTCATGAACTTGGCAGGGAGAATAAAATCAGATCAGGAAGACTTTGAAGCCCCCACGTACAATCACATTTTCCAATTCTAGGAGGAAATCCCCAAATTCCTCTACTTCATGGGGCAGCTCAGAAATGGCGAGATAATGGGAATGGTAGACCATAACATATAGATCTATTTGGATTTTGCTGGGGTAAGTAGAAAGGAGATTTACTCAATGACAACTACATCTGCTCTTGTTCTTTCAGCAAGGTCTTATTCTTTCAGCAGGGTCACTTCAATAGATTTTGAAGTCCTGAGGGATTAAATCATCTAGGATAGGTACAGTGATCGGAGAACCAGTTAAGGATCAATTAGTGCCAGATGTACTATTTGCTAAATATTGGCCACAATTTATCATCAGTATTTGTGAGACTAGCAAATAATTTTCTGAACCTGCTTATATACAAGTCCGTTGCAAATTGTGATTCACTACGATGGAGGCAATCACATGGATGGTGGGCCAGATGGCGTCAGCAGACCACTGTGTTTAAGATTGCCATTCAGTAAACATTTTTTATGCAGCCTGTTTTCTTTAAAGTAAACAGGGCTGTTTTTAAAAAGAAAACTTTACTTTTTCATTGTTTGTTTGAAAGTTGGTAGCAGTGCAGTTGATCAATGCCTACTCCTCAACACACTACTTTTAAAATTAACAAACCAAAGGGGTTTTAAAGAAACCCCTTCCATTTTGCGACTGGATTACCACCCCAACTTGAAGGTCAGCAAAATAATAAAGTTTTAATGCCAGATTTCAGAAGCAAATGGTTGGTTTTTATGATAACGATTCAGTATTTGGAAGGGATGCCTGTAGGATGCCCCTTCCGGATACCAAATCAGTACCCATCTGTAATCCCATTTTAGGATTCAGAAATATTTTTCTGACTCCTAAAATTGGATTATTACATAGCAAAAAACATTTTAACAGCCCCAAACACTGAATCAGAATACTTATAACTATTAAAATGCTGCAAACATCTAGCCCAGTGTAAATAACTCATAGGATAAAACACAGTTTGGCCAGCTGTGATCTGTGCTTCACTTAAGATCTTGCATTGCAGACAATGGCTTTGCTATGTTGATTAGCATGTGCTATATGAAATGGGAGGACTGCACCTTTTGCCAGTGACTATTACGATACAGGTTTTCAAACTTCATATTCAATTTAGTGCAGTCTGTGAGAGGAAAATAAGGGGAGAATAGTGAGAGAAGTGCCTCATGCAAATAATTCTTAGGTTTTTGTAACATTGGCTGCTCCACAATGGTATGGAGGCAATGGTTAAAAATACTTGGTTTCAGGATTTATCAGGGATTGGTGGGTGTGTCATCTTTAGGCAACATGGCCAGCAGCATCCCAGTGTGGATGCACACAGTAGAGCTTGCAGTAAATGTGCCATCAGTGCACCAGTTGTATGCTAGCTGCACACAGCTACTGTTCAGCCATGGTGCAACTGTTCTTAAATAGAGAGTAACTGCCAAGCAGATGCTGAGAATGTAGGAAAGTAGGATCTGCTTCTTATGGTTACCCCACTTTTTGCATTTTGCACCCACTGTTTTGACTAGTCTGGCTGGGATCCTGTTATCCAGGGCTCCAGCCTATCTGCTTTCTCCCTTAAATTGATATGTATGTACTTTGGTACAGCTCCAAATTGGATTTTGGGGATCCCTTATCAGTCCCTAGTATATAGTACACATGTACCCAGGGCATAGGTACCCCAGAGGCCTCCCATGGACTGCAGCATGTATTAGGCCACCAATGAAGGGGCCGTGCAAAATGAAACCTCAGATCTGCTACTGCAGCCTGTGTAAGCTGGTGCTTGCACCAGTTACGAGAGATTTAGGTTCACTATTTCTACATTTATCACTACACTTAAAACCTTATAAGTCATCCCTATAGCAGGCCTTATCAATCCTGAAGGCAGGGTGCTGGGTTTTATGTGAGAGGGTGCTCCTGCATGAGCAGAGCCCCTCTGCAGCCTTCGGAGACCATTCTCCCGGGCTGTGTGCGATACTGCCAGACATATAGGTAGAGGTGCATTAGAACCTCGCGGTAAATGCTATCTCGAAAATGACTGCAACAAAGTATGTTATGTTTGGTGTCAAACACCTTGGAATCATACCTCCACACCAGTAACTGGAGTGGGAGGTATGATTCCTCCCCGCAGAACCGAGGTTCTGGGGGTACCTAAGTCTACCGGTACCAACTTTCTCGAGCCTTACAGCACAAAATGGATGCTGCCAGCCACAGACACGAGTCTGCCCTCCTCCTGCTGAGCCAAGCTCGAGCAGGGAAAGGCAGCACAAGAGACATCCTGTCACAGGGAGGTGTGAGCACCATCCAGACAGGATTTTGTGTATTGGGGCTGGGTGCGTGCACTGTCACAGTGCCAGAAAGTCTGGCTCAGGGGCAAATTTGGTGTCACTGTGCATAGTCCAGCTCAAACCAGTTCTGGGAGCCATTTGGTCGTGCATTGGCGCAAAACTGGACACAGGACATGGGAGTAGCCTCCCCCCTGCCCAGCCCCTCCCCTTGGAGGGTCCCTAGATTCTGTCCAACCCTTTCCCGTGGGTATAAAATGGGTTACCTGGCTACAGGACATTAGATTTTACGTGGACAAGATTCTGCAGGAAGATACCACTACACTTCGACCGTGTGGACACACTGGACCTCGCTGGACCTCCCTTGGGCTTGACTTTGTCTTCCATTGCCGTCCCCAGTCTCCCCACTTTCCGTGATTCATACAGGCTCCATGCAGGACCCTGTGGATCTCCAAGACAACAGAGGAATCTCCCTTGGAGTGAAGGAGTCATTCCCCTGCAAATGCAGGCACCATAACGCATCTGACCGGTTTGTTGATCCTGAGCTCCTGCAGACTCAGAAGGCTCCAGCAACACAGGTGGTGGGTTTCTGAAGGTTTCTGAGGTTGAGCTGCCTCATGGGGACCGTATACCCATACCCCTGTGCACCTTGTTTAGTTGCAGCTGCACATGCTTGTTGTCGTGCAACAATTCTGTGCATTGGGCCATTTGTAGCCCTGACCCCAGTGCATCTTTTCTGAAAAGGACTCCAGCATCCTCGCACTCTGTGCCCTGCTAGCTGGTATCCTTTGAAACCGCCTGAGGTCCCCTTGCGACTCCTGTGCCTTCGGACTGTGGGTCCACTTGAGGGGCAACTTTGCTTTAATTGGGCTCCCCTGGTTGCTCCAGGCCTGCCCTGACTCCCCTTGCTGTGGTGAGTCTCCTGGTCCATGCTGGGCCAGATCAACACAGAATTTGACCATCCACGTAGCATGCCGCCGTCAAGGCTTGTTGGTTCTCCTGCTGGACACCGACCCCTCAGCACTCGACATCCATCGTGGGTCAGCTTGCCTCCGGCTACTGGTTGTCCTAGACATCTCCTGGTCCTCACAGCTGAAGAGTCAAGATCACCGTCAATGCACCTGAAGCACCTGACATCGGTGGGCATTTTTCTACCGAGCCCCTGGTCACTCCAAAGTGACCCAGACTCTGCTACCTCTGTTTTCAAGTTCTTCTCATTTAGAATCCACATTTGAATTCCACCGGACACTTTTTCTTTGTCCACATCCATAGAGAACGATGAGGGTTTCTGATGCCACTTCATGCCTATGCACCCGGCTCCTCCGAGATAGGTAACTCTGGTACAAAGGTATCCACGGGTGGGGTGGCTCTCCAAACTTTTGAGTTCCAAGGGTTGTCTTCGTAATCTGCTGGGAAGGGTCCTTAATCTCAAATTTTCCAAACGTGACTTTCCCATTGAATTGTACGGAGCACGTGGTTGTGTTCTCACTCTGTACCCGTCCTCCATGCGGTCCCTTCTCATTCACCTTGGGTGGTCCATTGGGGCCCCAGTGATTCTACACTTTCTAGACAAGGTCTAGACCCAAGTCGTAGTTCTTATACCACTTATTTAGTATATGGTTTGGTCTCCCCCAAGAGCCCACTGTGTATTGTGCTAATTACGTTTGATTCTTTGCAACTGTATTATTTGATTTGTGTTCTATCCTCATGTAGAGGATACTAAAGAGTGTTATAGAAAATAAATACATATGTTCATAACTACTGTGGGGTTTCCCTTTCATTTAACCAATACTATAAGGTTGCATTCTGGTAAAACAAGGTGCTTAACATTTCTTCAAGACTTAGCCTGAAGGCTGCTCTCCATAGCTACCACTAGGATAGCTTTCAGTAAAGGTTATCTTTGACCTAATCACCATAATGGTTGTTTGGACTGGTACAAGGTGCCCACTTTAACTAGTGGACAGCATATACCAGGCCAACTTCTCACAGGGAACTAAAGGTCAGACACAACTCAAAGAAGAAGGCAGTCATCCCCATGACCAAGCATAGACAGGATTTTCAGTTGGTGGCATCTGATCTATAGCTATGGGGAAGACATCTTTTAACACATGTACCAAATTGGAGATATGGCCTATTGGCTTTTTCTGTTAAACCTGTGTAGTTTGTCTTGACATCATCTCGAAGCCCTTTGGTAGAAGAGGTGTTTGAGGTAGAGGGCACATGAGATGAGGGGTACCACATTTTGGAAGCCTACCTATGTGTACATAGCCACCAAGTTACTGGTGCTTCACTGCGTTATTGCTAGTGAAAAGTTGTTGACTTCATTTCATGTATGTACCCACTGCACCAATTTCCACATTTCCTTCATCCCTGATTCTAGCCATGGGGATTCTAGATATGTGTGTGCTTTGGACATGATATCCTCCTTAGTGTAGCAAGAAAGGTGCTTTTTCCACCTTCCATAGATCAAGCCAGCTCCATAGGTAAGTCTATACCTAAGACATGAAACACCTGAAAAAAATCTTTGACCAAGGGCATGGGCACTGCAGTAAACCTTCAAAATATAGATTGACTGGCAGACCATATCCTGCATTCTATGTCCACAATTTGCCTAAGAAGAAAGGCCTCAGCAACAGTCACAATGAACTTGAGGCATCTACAACCATTACACACCACAGTGAACATCAGGGGATGCCTGTTATCTAACAGAACTCCAAGCTATTGGTATCATGTGTCTATGAATATACACAAAACCAGCAGGAAGGTGCACTGTGTGCTGACCGTGTCCCCCAAATATTTGGGGACACCTCTGAGTTTGACTGACCATTTGATTGAAGCCCAACTGCTACTGTTTTGGTGTGTAAGCCGCTATTGTGAACCAGGGCATGCAAGCCTACCTTTCCACTCCAATGAGCTCAGTACATGACTACAGAGAAAGAACTGAGCCAGAGGCAAGAAGCTTAGATACTTTTCTGCCTCAACTGAAGGAATAAAAAACATTTTCAGGACTGGAACAAATAATCTGCTGCTTCTGAGCTTTAAGGAGGAGGTTGAGAGGCATGCTGTCTTCTTCAGACCACACTAATGTCCAAGCTGTAATCTGTGATGATAGGTAAGGCGGTGCCAAGACCAGAGAACCATTAGTGCTGCTTAGGTCAAACTAAAAATCATGAATTGTGAGTAGGGGGGAGCGAAGGACAAACCTTTCTCCGTGAAGCTAAAACTGCAAGTATTGCAGTAAGGGTTAATGTATGTGCTGCAGACTGAAACTCTGATGGAGAGGATGGCTACCAAGTGGTGCCAGTATCACGCTGACATTTGAACCCCTCTCAGGCAATGAAAACAGTGTTCTGCTTCTGCTGACCTGTTGTAATAAAAACTCTATCGGACCTGAAC